>NC_090439.1:443329995-444692990 GCF_031143425.1 Pleurodeles waltl | reverse complement strand
AATGGCAGTTCAAGGTGGACAGGGTGACTGAGTGGGACACAAGTGTCACAATCGGGAGAGTTTCATTTCCTGGCGGGGGTCTTGGCAAGTGTCTCTGGTTTCTGTCTGGATCGCAGAGGACATTTGCGGGTGGTTCTCCTTCTGTAGGGGGAGGGGTGCTGGTGGCCTGTGAATCCTGTGGCGGGGCCTCCTGTCCACTAGCGGTAGCGGAGGAGGAAGGCTGTTCAGATGTCTGGCTAGTGGCAGGGGCCCGCTATTGTGTGACTGCCTCCCTCATAATATTGGCCATGTCTGACAGCACCCTTGCTATGAGGATCAAGGTGTTGTTGATGGCCTGCATGTCCTCCCTGATCCCCTGGTACTGTCCCTTCTGCAGCCGCCTGTTCTCGTGCTCATTGTCCAGGATCTGTCCCATTGTGTCTTGGGTATGTTGATAGGCTCCCAGGATCTCTGCAAGTGCCTTCTAGAGAGTCAGTTCCCTGGGCCTGTCCTCCCCCTGGGCACAGCAGTCCTCCCAGTTTCCCTGTTGGCCTGTGCCTCTGTCCCCTGAACCGTGTGCCCACAGCCACTAACCCCAGATCCCTGATTGTCTCGGGTATGAGGTATCGCCTGGGGTCCCTGTACAGGTGGACACACTGCTGATTGACGTGTCCTGGGGACAGAGGTGTGGGTACACTGGGTGGGTGCTGTGGTGGTGTTGCCTGATGGCGAAGGCTCTGTGGTGGTGTGTGACTGGGCTTGGGTAACCGGCTGTCCAGAGGTCCCTGATGGGCCAGGTAGGTCATTCAGATCCTGAAGACTAGAGTTGCTGTCATAACTGTGGGCCTCTTCTGTTGGGGGACTGGATATTGCTGGCACCTCCTCTCCGCTGACATTGGCTGGGGTACCTGAGGGGATGTAAATGATGTGTTATGGTTCCTGTGTCTAACATATTGTGCATCCATGGCTTTCCCTCTTTGGTTGTATTTTCCTTGGCAGCTTTCGCATGTGTACATTAGTGCATGGTGGGATGATTAGTTCTCTATGGTGTGCATGCTTTAGTGATGAGTGTCCATGCAGGGCTGTGAGGGGTGTCCATTCATTGGTAGAGCATTCAGGGCTTGGCATAGGGATGAGTGAGATTTGATGGTGGGGTGTGTGGGAAGAGGTGGAGTGATGGGAGTGAGAGTGAGGGTGGGGGTATGTGTTGGCATGCGGGTAGGGGGGTGATAGTAGTAGAGCGTTGACTTACCAGAGTCCAGTCCTCCTCCTACTCCGGCCAGGCACTCAGGATGCAGGATTGCCAAAACTTTCTCCTCCCATGCTGTTAGTTGTGGGGGAGAAGGTGGGGTCCACCACCAGTTATCTGTACAGCCAACTGGTGTCTTGCTGCAATGGAATGTACCTTCCCCCGTAGGTTGCTCCACCTCTTCCTGATGTCATCCCTAGTTCTTGAGTGCTGTCCCACGGCATTGACCCCGCCCATGCTTCTCAGCCATAGCTCCATCTTCTTAGCTATCGATATCTGCTGCACCTGTGCTCCAAATAGCTGTGGCTCTACCCTGATGATTTCCTCCACCATAAACCTTAGCTCTTCCTCTGTGAAACGGGGGTGTCTTTGTGATGCCATGGGTGTTGTATGAGGTGTGTAGGTGAGGGTGTGTTGGGTAATGTATTGGGGTGTGTGATGTGGGGAGCGTGAGTGGTGCATAGGTGTGTATAGTGTGTGGCTCTGGTTGTGTCTGTGGTCTTGATGTCTCTCTGCTGGCAATGGTTTGGAATGGTCAAGGGTTGTGGATAATGTGGGAGTGTGTTTTATAGTGGTGTGGGTGTGTGGGTGTGGTGTGTGTATGGGTCTCAGGTGTGTGTTGTTTGAATTGTCCAATGTGGTGTTGTTTTGTCTGTGAGTGTCCATTTTGAGCGCGGCTGTTTGTACTTCCAATGGTTTACTGCCGTTGCATGTCCGCCGTGGTGATTCATGGGTCATAATGTGGTGGGCGTTGTTCTGTTGGCGTAATGGTGTGGGTTTGGATACCGTCAGTTTATCACTGACCTTTGGTGAGGCGGATTTGTGTTTGTGGCTAAATACTGTCGGATTGGTGTGTCTGTGTGTCATAATATGGTGAACGGATATGTGCCGCGGTAAGTTGGCAGCAGTCAGCGTGGCGGTAAGTGTTATTTACTGCCAATGTCATAATGAGGGCCTAAGTCTGAATGTAAACTTTTGACCAAGCCCCCCGTTTGCAGTAGCCGAACAGGTCTCCATCGTGGTCGGCCTTTAACTTTGACTTTGCCCCAGTTTAGTGCTACTAGGTGACCAGATTTGCACTCTTAGGGGCATATTTATACTTTTTGGTGCAGAACTGCAGTAACGTAGTTTTGCATCACAAAATTTTCACCTGCTTGCACCATTTTTGAGCGCCAGCCGGGCACCATGTTTAGGGAATGGTGCAAGCCGGCACAAAGAGTAGGCTAGTGTAAAAAAAAAGACGTTAGCCGAGTGGAGATGGTGGTATGGGAGAAGGGATTTTTGCACCAAAAAATGACGTTAGACAGGTCAGAGTAAAAAAAAGTGACTCTAACCAGCCTGGCGTAATTTTCTGAAGCAAAAACATCCATACCACATTACTTCTGTCTTACAAAAGACAGGAGTCATGTCCACCATCCCAATGGCCAGCTCAGGGGACCAGGGTCCCCTGGGCATGGCCATTGCACCCATTGCCATGTAGGTGGGCCCATTTCGGTGCCCCCAATTGAACTTTAAAAATAAAATACTTTCCTGTTCTTACCTATACTTACCTGGGATGGGGTCTTCCATCCTCCGCTGACACTCTGGTGTGGGGGGGGGGTGTCCCTGGGGCCTGAGGAGGGCACCTGTGGTCTTATTCCATGGTGTTCCACCATGGAAATAGGACCCAGGTCCCCTGATGCATTGCCTGACCCAGGCATTAAATAATGGGGCAAAGCAAGCTTTCAACCATTATCTGACCCCTCCCTTCCTCCCCTTGTGCATGACTTTCTCACAGGGGATAAATATGGCGCTAAGGGCATTGAGTCATTTTTTGGACAGGAACGCCTACCTTGCATCTCATTGACGAAAAGTAGGTTTCCACTTCCAAAAATGACTTTAACTCCATAACTTTGGCGCTAGATGGGTCTAGCGCCAAGGTATAAATATGGAGTTAGTTTTGCACCAAATTTGCATTAAAAAAAATGACACAAGTTCGGCTCAAAACAAGTATAAATATGCCCCTTAGTTTTTAAGCACTAAAAAACATTAATTCTTTACAAATTAATATATCTGGTTCCCCTTATCCAATTCCAATAGTTTTGATGTCATTTTAAAGATGAAAATATACTCTTTTTTATAAATTAGTGTTGGATTTTTATTGTGTTTTGTGTTTTGCATATTCACTGTTTTGTGATTTTTAAATGCTTTACACATCTGTCTCCTAAATTTAAGCCTTGTCGCTTGTTGCCAAGCTACCAAGGGTTGAGCTGGGATTAATTTATTGAGACTTGACTGGAACTAGTGGGGGTTGGTGGCCTATTGTTAAGTGTACATACTTACCTGCCCTTACCAATAATCCACTTTCCAACAGATGTTTTATTTAGTAATGATAATTTTTTTATGGTTTACAATTATTTTTATTCATCATAATTAATTAAATAAATATTTATGGAAAGCTTTTCACTTTCTTGTTTGTTTCTTTTATGTTTATTATTACATTAACTATAATTATGCTGTTGATAATTTAATGATCAATTTTACAATGTGTAGTGTGTTTTATTTTTGTTGTGAAATTAGTATATCTTTGTTTTTCTTTTCAATATTTGGGTGTTTTTAGGTATTTTTGCAGTCTATGTTATTGTTTTCGCTTATTAAGCAGGCAATAAATATTTTAGTGACATTTGTGGATTTCCAACTACGTATTAAAGTCTACCAATATTCCTGAGTCAATAGTAGGGATCTCTACCTTCCACTCTTGACAATTTTTTGACTCTATATGACAATTCAACAAACTGCCTTTGTCTACTGTATCAAGGATGGCTTTTCCTTAGAAATGACCTATTGAGCTCAGGTTTTCACAATTGGAAGATAGATAATTATCCATATGTTATGTATATTTTCTGTGTTATTTTTTGTGTGTACTTTGAGATTCATTTTTGACTATAACTTGATCAGTACTAGGAACACAACATGTGTAATTCTGTGTAGCATAATCACACTGGATTCCCTCAGAATTCAGTGAGATTTAAATGGAAATTGTTCCAAAAGAGTATTTCTGCATAAGATGCTCCTTCTTACTGCATAAATGCCCCCAAAGGAATTATGCGCTAAGAAAAAAGTGCCAAATGCAACAGAACACAAATAGCAAGCATGACCAGTCCTAGCTGGGGTAAGATTTTTCAACAACTTACTTCCAACATTTAGCGCTATTTCCCTTGCACAAAATGCACTCTTGCAACCACAATGGTTGCAATGATGAACTTTGTGTTAAGAAGCAGAGCTAAATGCAGCAGAACTCGAATAATGAGTGTGAGTGAATTTACCAAAATGAACCAGTGTAGTCAAAATTCTGCCAAAGCCTTGCCATCACTTCCTTGATAATAACTGAAACCTATTGATATTATTGATATATTTCTACATCTGCACTACATTGTTTCATTATAAAATGCTCTGACCTGTCTCACGCCAGGATAATGCAATACAGAACCCACATAAATAAATATACCATGTTTAATTCCAGCGGCGGCTCCTCCGCTAAGATGGATGAGCGTCGCCCTACTGCTTTGTGCAGTGAAGAAAAAGGAAAAACAAAATTATAATAACGCAATGTTATTATCATTTTATCTTTCCTCAGGGAGCCAGGGTAGGGAGGAGCAGGCCTGGGCTGCGCTGGGCTAGAGGCGGAGGGCTGGAGGAGGCGTAGTGAGTACACCATAAGTGCACATTACTGTTTGGTTGGCCGTCGGCAGCCGGGCAAACATTCATGCACACTTAGGGCCATATTTATACTCTGTTTGCACTGAATTAGCGTCATTGTTTTTACTCTAATTCGGTGCAAAACTAACTCCATATTTATACTTTGGCGCTAGACCCGTCAAACTCCAAATTTATGGAGTTAAAGTCAATTTTTGGAAGTGGAAACCTACCTTGCCTTAATGAGATGCAAGGTAGGTGTTCCCGTGCAAAAAATGACTCCATGGACTCTATGGCCTTAACGCCATATTTATACTCCCATGCAAAAATGGTTCACAGGTGGGAGGAAGGGGTCAGAAAATGGTTCAAGCTTGCTTTGCCCCATTTTTTATTGCCTCGGTCAGGGTAGGCGATGAGGGACCTGTGGGCCTATTTCCATGGTGGAACACCATGGAATAAGCACACAAGTGCCCTCCCCAGGCCCCAGGGACCCCCCACACCAGAGGAATTGTGGAGGATGAGGGACCCCATCACAGGTAAGTATTGCATTTTATTTTTTAAAGTACCAGAGGGGGCCCTTAAATGGGCCCCTATACATGGCACAGGGTGCAATGGCCATGCCCAGGGGACCCTGGTCCCGTGTGCTGGCCATTGGGGTGGTGGGCATGACTCCTGTATCTTCTAAGACAAGAGTCATGTGGTATGGATGGTTTTGCGTCAGAAATTGACTCTAAGCAGGCTAGAGTAATTTTTTTTACTCTATCCTGCAGAACGTCATTTTTTGGTGCAAAAACCCCTTCTTCCATACCGCCAGCCCCACCCGACTAACATAATTTTTTTTTACTCTAGCCTACCCTTTGCACCGGCTTACACCATTCCATAAAAATGTTGCCCGGCTGGTGCACAGAAACGGTTAAAGCCGGTGCTAATCTTTTTGCTGCAGTTTTGCACCAAAAAGTACAATCAGGGCCTAAGGCCCATATTTATACTTTCTTAGCGCCGCATTTGCGTCGTTTTTTGACGCAAAATCGGCGCAAACTTACAAAATACAATTGTATTTTGTAAGCTTGCGCCGTTTTTGCGTCAAAAAGCGGCGCAAATGTGGCGCTAAGAAAGTATAAATATGTGCCTAAGTATTTCTCTACCAAGCTGTATTGCACACCCGGAAGGAGAAAGTGCACAGGTTCTCACTCTGTGTGTAAGCGCCGAAGCAGTCCGCTCAGACCAATCATGATGCTGTTGTCATGCTGGTGACAACAGTGTCATGATTGGGGTAGACTGGAAGCCTGTGTGCTACTGGGAGTCGGGGAAGATAAGAGGACGAAGGAGAGATGGAACAGTCTCTCCCGACATAAAAGGTAAGTGTTTTTTATTGTTTCATTTTTCTTATACCCCTCAACCTGCCATGCCCGTTGAGAAGCAGCCGCCACTATCCATTTGTTAGTAATGTGACACCTCTGCATGTGAGGAATCTCAGCACCACTTGGTTAATTTATTTTTCATGTGTTTTCCTCGAATTAAAAAGCAGCATAATATATTCATTATTTGCCACATTAGCCCTATGGGTGCATTTGTTTAGGTCATTCCATGAATGAATGTACCATAGGCGCTTTCAATTCAATTAAAATTTAAACAAATGCCGTTCTTTTAAACATTGCCAAAGATGACGGATGGCAAATCACGTTCATGCATCAATATATAGTTTTCTTACTAATAATAAAGTGTCAAACTTCTTGCAAAAAAAAGCGTGTTGTCCATGTCTTTGGTTGAAATCTGCACTAAGAATCACCAGCTAAATCATTCAACCTGCTTAAGTTGGATAAAATAATTAATAAAAAGTAATGCAAAATTTATACGCAAAAATATCAAAATGATTTAATATTGTATAGTAAAGGTTTTCTAAAGAAATTAGTTAGAGTTTAAAAATGTATAAGTAGTTTGGTAACGTTTAAAAGGATATAGCATATAACTGTATTTTATACATACGTCACTGTAAAACATTCAGGCAGTGCTGATATCAAGGTTACCAGCCTAATTAGAGTATCAGATATCTCCTCTTAACTGTCGGGCACACTGAATAAATTTAGCAACAGCGAAAAAAATGACCTCGTTGTCAGTGGACTCACACATTTCAAGGGCAGCAGATTCCCTTCTTGTGTTACAATGTCTGAAAACAGGCAAATAACCAGTCTCATTTGTTGTCTATAATGAGGACAGAAAAACTAATTGTGGGTTGTAGTATAACATCCCATCAGCTCAGTTACGAACTCACGAATATATTTGAGGTCTGGACCAATTCATAACATATTCTCCAAATGATAAGACAATTAGGGCCTATTTACAAATTGCATATTGTATTCCTGAAAGTTTTAATAAAGTAGAACTACTGACAAACTGCAAATGCGATTCAGATATCTGCGTGTGAATATCTCTTTTTTGCCTATCATTAATGCGTGGAGTTTTCTTCCAATGCGACAAGATCTCCTCCTACATGGGTAAATGTTTCTGCGGTAGAGATGGGAAAGGGCAAGAGAGAGGAAAGACAGGAAAATTCGGAATGCATTCTACTGAATTGGAAGCGTTTAGGGGCATATTTGTGCTTGTTTGCGCCGATTTTGTGTCTTTTTTAACGCAAATTTGGTGCAAAACGAACTCCATATTTATAATTTGGCGCTACACCTGTCTAGCGCCAAATTTATGGAGTTAAAGTCATTTTTTTGGACAGGGAAACCTTCTATGCATCAATGAGATGCAAAGTAGGCGTTCCTGTGCAAAAAATTACCCTATGGCCTTAGCGCCATATTTCTCCCCCAGTGCTAAGGTCACGCACGGGAGGGAGGAGGGTTAAAAAATGGTGCAAAGCTTGCTTTGCACCATTTTGTAATGCCTGGGTCAGGGCAGGCGTTAGGGGACCTGTGGGCCTATTTCCATGGTGAAACACCGTGGAATAAGCCCACAGGTGCCCTCTCCAGGCCCCAGGGACACCCCCACCCACACCAGAGGGACAGTGGAGGATAGGGGAACCCATCCCAGGTAAGTATAGGTAAGGGTTTTTTTTTTAAGTGCCATTGGGGGCCCTAAAATGGGCCCCCTATATGGCACTGGGTGCAATGGCCATACCCAGGGGAGCCTGGTCCCCTGTGTTGACCATTGGGGTGGTGGTCACGACCCCTGTCTTTTCTAAGACAGGAGTCACGTAGGATGGATAGTTTTGCCTCAGAAAATGACTCTAGGCAGGCTAGAGTCATTTTTTTTTTTTTTACTCTAACCTGCCTAACGTCATTTTCTGGTGACAACCTCCTTCTTCCATTCTGCCAGCCCCACCCAACTAACGTAATTTTTTTAACGCTAGCCTACCCTTTGCACCGGCTTGCACCATTCCATAAATATGGTACCCTGCTGGTGCACAGAAATGTTGCAAGCCGGTGCTAAACCTTTTGGTGCAAAACTGCATTAGTGCGGTTAGTTGGTTTATATAGGAGCATGCTAATTCAAACACCCTCCACAAAAGAGTAAGGGCCTCATTATGAGTTTGGCGCTGTCAAACACACGGGGAGGACCTCACTGCTATTGCGGTGATGTTCCCTCGAGTGTATTACAATCTTCCTGCAGGGCTGACCGGCGGAAACATTGTAACACGCGTTCTTATCGGGCTGACAGTGGAGAACAATGCTAGGAGATTGGTGTTGGCTCCTTTAAGGGGCCCAAGGCCAATACCCTAGCACTCCAGCACCTTTGGGCAGTGCTAAGCAGAGGGGCCTCTGCACTGTCAATGCCTTGGGTATGGCCAGTACAGGGGACACCCTTTTGCCCCTGGTTCTGGCTTTCCGTCTGCCTTTAAGGCTGGTGTAATGTGGGGTTGCAATGAGCCAGGTGGCGTTGAGTTCAGTGCCACCCTGGCTGGGTACTACCATCATCATCACATCAGGAACCATGTTCCTGGTGGGGACAGCAGTCTTTAGGCCGGTCTGCCGGCCAATGTTGTAATGTGGGGGTTTGAACTGCCACAACTGCGGCAGTCCGACCGCCACTGCAGGGGTGGCGGTCCTAGGACTGCCAGCCTCATAATGAGGCTGTAAGTCCTTTGCTATTCCCAAACTACATTTCCAAAGTTACTGCAGCCCTAAGGCTAACAAAACTGTAGCAAATGTACTCTAGCCCAGTCTAGAAGAATAAGTAAAGCACCACACATGATCACTCACAGGTATTGCAACATAATCCCTCAGAAAATAATGTGTGTGTGTATTTTGTTTTAAACCATGATATATAAATAATGTTACCATTATTTTCTTTTTAAAATACTATCCAAGCCATCCTGCAATGAATAGAATCAATCCCTGAAACATGTTTTGCTCTTATTATGAGTCATATGTGAGGTCATAAGAAGTGCATGGCAGCGCCTCAAGTTTAGTTAGCTCTGCTAACTATAAGTGGTGAATTTCTGTGTTTCTTTTAGTTCAAAGCGTTTATATTGTCATTGGCACATTCAACTAACTACAGGGTTAATTTATGCTTTGTTTTTATCAGTGAATCTAAATGATTTAAAAAAAAATAAAAGCAGATCTTTTAATCACACCTAACTATAACATTGTTTTAACCTTTATTTGTTTCAGTGAATTTCTAGTTTTATTTTTTAATGTAATGTCATATTTAATTATTATACATAAATTCGACACCTGCAATGCATGGCCTTGGGACATGAGCAGCAGGGTTTGGCTGTGGGGCCTGGCCTGCTGCCATCCCCCTACATGCAGTTAACGCCGTGCTGCGCAGGACTTTCAGTCATGCGCAGCAAGGGGTAGGCTAAGCAAAATACAAACGCTGTGGGATAGCGTAACTGGATGGACGGAATGCAGAACCAATCAAACATTCACCCCCAGTCACAGATCTGGGTTTAATCCATCCATTATTTTGCTGACCATGCCACCCCAGTTTGAACCCAGCCATATGCAAATCAGTCTTGACCCTGTTCCACATAGGAACAGTCCAGCCCGAACTGCCAGGCCAGGTTCTCCCTGGACCGGAAACAAGCATCCTGGGACCGGTTTCGTGGTTTCACCCCTCCTCAGCCAGGCTAGCTTGAATCCAGTGGAACAGTGAGCTCGGGACCCACGTCTGGGCATACCCGGCGCACTTAGGGCGGCAAAAGCAAAGCAAAATACAAACGCTGTGGGATAGCGTAACTGGATGGACGGAATGCAGAACCAATCAAACATTCACCCCCAGTCACAGATCTGGGTTTAATCCATCCATTATTTTGCTCACCATGCCACCCCAGTTTGAACCCAGCCATATGCAAATCAGTCTTGACCCTGTTCCACATGGGAACAGTCCAGCCCGAACTGCCAGGCCAGGTTCTCCCTGGACCAGAAACAAGCATCCTGGGACCGGTTTCGGGGTTTCACCCCTCCTCAGCCAGGCTAGCTTGAATCCAGTGGCACAGTGAGCCCGGGACCCACGTCTGGGCATACCCGGCGCACTTAGGGCGGCAAAAGCAAAGCAAAATACAAACGCAAGGGGTAGGCTACACGGCTGCATTCAAGCTGGTGACCAAAACCTGTAACGGCATCCAACCCCATACTGCACAGGGCCATCAGTTGGGGACTACGGGGAGTTGGTCATAGGGCCTGGCCTGCAGCCAGCTCCTGCAGCCAACCCCCACATACAGCCAAACACCACACTACATATGGCATTCAGCCATGCATGGTGGGTTGTTGGCCCCAAGACCTGGCAAGTGGCCTGTCCTCTGTGTCCAAACCCCTCAAAAGCAGCCAACACCACACTCCATACAACATTCAACCATGCACTGTGGGGTGGTGGTCACAGGGCCAGTAGTTGGGGACCCATCCCCCAGGGATTTGTTTTTAAAGGGAGGAGGGTCGCATGGCCACTGAGCCTTATTAGACCCTGGGGACATTATCCCCCAAGGCTGCTGTTTTTCATTTAAAGGGGATAAGGCCAGAATGGCCCCCCTCCGTGAGCATTGTTAAGCCCTGGGGACCCCAACCCCTCAATACCACTCATTTAAATAATGTGGGGGGGCACATGAAGCCCCCCCTCCCCAGACTGATTTCAGCCCTCGGGACCCACCCCCAAGGGCCTGGCATGATTTTTAAGAGGAGGGGGGAGGTAGACCCCTCCCCAAGCTGATTTTTACCCGATCACCTGGGGTCTGGTGTTCTTTCTAGGGTGAGGAGGGCACACAGTCCCCCACTCTGTGCTGATTTCAGTACCAGAACCCCATCACCCAGGGCCTGGTGTGCTTTGTAGGAGGAGGGGAGCATGCAGCTCCCTTCCCTGTGCCGTTTTCAGCCCGGGAGCCTATCTCCTGGGACCCTCACAGTTAAATGTGGATGTGCTGATGCCCACTCTGGGCACCCACCATACATTTGTTGGGGGCCACAAGGGAAGCCCCAAAGCCCCCTTGGTACCAGCTGCCTCTTGCATACAAAGTGAGCCAGCAGTGCTCCTACTCACAGGTAGCAGCTCCACTATCTGGCTTACAGAGATGCTGCATTAGAGGTCAATAGCCTTTTCACTGAGTGCAGCCGGGATGACAGGGGCAGGGGGAGGTGCCTGCGGCAAAGGAAACTCCAGCCCTGTTAGTCGGTAGGTTTGGCCAACTTGGGTGGAGCAAGAGGAAGGGTGGAGATGGGAATCTAGGTGGGTGGACAAGGACGCAGCTGGAACAGATCCTGTAAGGTCTGCCACCACAAGGCACTGGTCACTTTTGAAGGCCTCTGAAGAACATGTTGAGATAGTGGCTTCCATGCCAGTCCCCTCACACTCAATATCACTGAGTCCATCAGTGTCTGATATTTATCTATCCGAACACAGTGGCCAGTTGCTTCTCCGCCTTCATGGCAATGTCACCTTCACCTGCTGTGAAGATGCTGAAAAGACACATGCAACATTTTTATTGGATCTGTGCAAATAAAAATGATTACAAGGTTCTATAAAAAAAACATTTCCTAATTTTTATATTTCACCTGCTTCAAGGCTTTAAAACTTAGGTATACTTTACCATTACCCCATGCATGTAGAGAAAATATAAACAGATTTTAAACCTGTGCCTGGACTCCCTGTGGGGTTTTGAGACTCAGTGAGGGTGAAGCATGCAGCACCCCTGCTAATTTTCTCAAATTTCAGCCCTGAAGAAAGACTCCCTAGGTCTATGGAGACTCGAGGAGGGGGTCACTCAGACCCCCATATAAACCAAGATCAGCCTGGAGCTGGGGTCCCCGGGGTCTTTGGAGGCTCGGAGAAGGGCACCACACAGACCTCCTCCTACCCTTTATGAACTCAGCCCAAGGGGTGAACTCCCCACGGCATAAATAATTTAAATGTGACCCAGCCATCGTTTTTTTGGCTTCCTGACCCATAAAAGTCTTGCAGGATCACAGCATGTTTTGTGGTGATTTTCTTTTTTAGCCCCAAGGTGGTTTCTCTGGGTCACCTAATGGGGCCTAGGGGTTAAGGGACTAAGGCCCTCATTACAACCTTGGTGGTCGGACGATGCCGAACGCCAAGGTTGTACCGCCAGTCGGCCGGAAACCTGCCGGCCACATTTGGACATCCCCGCTGAGCCGGTGGGCGGAAACAGAGTTTCCGCCTGCTGGCCCAGCGGGGATGTCACCCGTAACATTGCAGCCGGCTCCTAATGTAGCCAGCGGCAATGTAGCGGTGCGGCGGGTGCAGCAGCACACGTCGCGCCTATCACTGTCTGCCAGGCAGACAGTGAAAATCGTTTCTGGGCTGTGCCTGGGGGCCCCTGCACTGCCATGCCAAGTGCATGGGCAGTGCATGGGCCCCCAGGGGCCCCACGACTCCCCTTCCCACCAGCCTTTCCATGGACAGGCTGGCAGGAAAGGGAGTAAAAATCCCCAGGGAAGCGCTGCAGTACGCCAGTCCTGGCGGTGTGACCGCGCTGCTACCGCCGCGGTCAAAATATGGCGATTTGTACCACCAGTCTGTTGGTGGTATGATCGCCACTTCAACCCTAGCGGTCATTGACAGCCAGGGTTGTAATAAGGGCCCAAGTCCCCATGCCTTGAAATAACATTTTTCTCATGTTGCTGACAGCCAATTAAAGCGCTCACTCCTGTGGGAGTCTGATTCCCATGGAGCGAGATAGAAATAAACATCCTTGGAACAATCAGAACACCCGATTTTTAACTGATGCACCTGTGAGAGTCTCTTGAACCTCTTGTGAACCCAAGCTTCCTGATACATAATTATTCTTGACCCTCAAATTCTAAAAAAAACTACTGAACGGATTTGCACCAAATCACAAAAAGTACACTTGGTGGACCAAGATCTAGCTTTCTGCCAAATTTGGTGCAATTCCATTCAGGAGGTTTTGGTGTAGCCTGTCTTAAAGAAGTCTATGGAAAATGCATAGGAATGTTTACATTTTAGTACCCTCCCTTTTTCCTCAGCCACCACTTTTTTTTTTTAAGGTTTTACGAAGATTTGTAAAACGGAGCCAAAGCTATTAAGAAACCAAAAAAACACTCTTTCTGTGGAAAAGCAGACCTAACTGTAACTGCCTAGTGACATATATATAACATTGACTGCATTTGATGAATCTTCACAAATCTTTCCAAAACAATGTTCTCCCACCTCAGCTCTTTCCTGGAAAGTTTTGATGTGATCCATCATCGGGGGCCGAGAAAAATTGCAATCCCAAAATCAATTTTTCCCAGTCATTTTTACTGAGGAAGTTTAGACAGAGCTACAGCCCAACGACATGAACGGAGTTTCCCCAAATTTGACAGGAAGCAGGAAGCTAGATTTTAGTTCAGAACGCATGTATTTTGTAATTAGGTGTAAATCCATTCAATAATGTTTGAGGTATTCAACCTCAAAAACTTTGTTTAATTCATGCTGCAAAGTATCTGTGTTATGGTCCCAGCTGTGAGCAGGGCTAGTCATGCATTAGTATAAAGCAGATCTAGACCAGTGCTTGCTGTCAAGATAACATCGGAACACCTGGGCCTCACCCAGGTAATCCAAAAAGCACGTCCACTGTCTACAAGCACCTGGCATCACCCAGGTAATCCAGGAAGCACATGTCAACTGTTGACAACTGCTCGTTCTTTAACTGATCCTCCTAATGTAAAAAAGACAGTTGCGAAACATGAGCAATTACAACAGTGACTAACGAGTTCTTCTGTTTTCCCCATGTGTTTCCTTGAACCTGGTAGGCGGCATTTCAGACAAAATACTGCTTAGCCTTGTTTATCTTTGAAGAAATACGTACCTAGCTCCAGTCATTACCTTTGCAGTGGCAGTCCTCTCTTCACAGGGGCATCCATACCTTCACAGCGAGTTCTGATATAGTATTTCCAATCTTCTCTGCAGCTACCACAGTACCTGTAAAAGGCATGCAGTTTGCAATTCATCTCTTGCATCAGGCATTCCTGTTTAATTTGGGACCTTGATCAGCACTGATTAATCAAACGTATCTAAAGGCAGCAATAATATGTGGATCAATCTTGTGACTCAAAAGGCATTACAGAAAAGTCGTATTTCTTGTGAGAGCTGCACCTTCCTGAATTGTGTGCTGATAGCTGGTTTTTAATCTGTGTTTTCTCAATCAGAATCTGATGTTTGTGTTCTAAAAACATTTGGGAAAATTGAGAACCATAATCTGATGGCCATTACGTATTTACATATGAACCTTGAACTCTTGAGACTCTTGAACTACTGAAGAATTTGAAGTACTTTTGTTGTAATTACCCCAGTTATTTTCTGTCAGTGGAAATCCTTGTACATGATAATTCCAATCCATGATAATTCCTAGATAATTCTTGAATCACACTGGGGATTTTTCTTGTGTGAATTATTGGTGTTTTGATTTGACATTAGTTAATGTTGAAGATCTGTTTGGTTTTTCCTGTTTTAAAGTGTGGTTTCATTACAGGGAAATCCAAGTCCAGAACCTGGTATCTGAATAATTCTGAATGCTAGTATCATGAATCCAGAGCCAGAATCCAGATACCCTTGAGCCTAGCAGTGCCCAGAATAGAGAAATCTGCATATGCACAAGTCCTGGTATTTTCCTCTTTCCCTCTCATCCCAACCCCTTCTCTTGGTAACTCCTAGGGTTGCAGTGTGTTCTTCATTGCTGCCCTGTCAGTCCTCATTGTGATTTGGGGATTATTGTCGCCCCATCAGAACCACCTGGAGTTCAGGTGAGTGGCTCGCAACAATCTGCCTAGCTGACAAAGTTAAAGGGAAGAGGGGCATGCAACACGTGCCTGAGACATTTTAAGCCCTGGGAACGAGAGGTCAATAGCCTCTTCACTGAGTGCAGCAGGGAGGACAGAGGCAGGCATAGGTGCATGCAGCAAAGTAAACCCTGCTCTTTTTAAGGTAGTGGGTTTGCCCAACTTAGGGGGGAGCAGGAGACAGGGTGGGGATGGAAATCTGGGTGACAGACAGGGGTGCAGATGGAGCAAGTCCTGTATTGTCCATCACCATTAGAGACTGGTCACTTTTGAAGGCCTATGCAGGACATGTCAAAAAAGTCACCTCCTTCCCAGTTCCTTCACCTTCCATGCCACTGTGTCCGTCGGTGTCTGATGTTTATACATCTGACACACAGTAGCCAGCTGTTTCCCTGCCTTTGTGACCAATGTCTCCTTCACCTGCCTCTGACGATGCTGAAAAGCCACATACACATTTTTGTGTTAAAATAAAGATCACAAGGTTCTTTAACTAAACATTTCCCGATTTTAACATTTCACCAGCATCAAGGCTTTAAAATTTAGGTATACTTTACCGTTACCCAATGCATGCAGGTAACATATTATGACCCGATTTGATAATAGTTTTGTAAATTACCATAATTTCTCG
Organism: Pleurodeles waltl; assembly: GCF_031143425.1. Taxonomy (NCBI): domain Eukaryota; kingdom Metazoa; phylum Chordata; class Amphibia; order Caudata; family Salamandridae; genus Pleurodeles; species Pleurodeles waltl. The sequence goes on along the minus strand of NC_090439.1, from coordinate 444,677,227 downwards.
GATTTTATTTTTTATCATTTCTCATGGAATCGTTTAACACCTCTGTATGGGACATATTGGTTGTTTTGAATAGTGAATTTATGTCACAAAAATATTTTGCAAGAAACCTTTGTACCATATGCATTGCCCATCTGCAAAAGTCACTTTTTGGTAACTCCTTTGCTTAAATATTGATTTATCATCTGAAAATAATAAAGAACACAAATATGTTGTATTGTGTATGTGTTACTCTGTCACCAATGTGTACACATCCCGTCTGTTTCATTTAATAGTGTTTGCCTATCAAATTCATGTTTGTTTAAACAGACTGGCTTACATGTGCATTTGTAAGGGAGTAAGGCTTCAGGCCGATTTGCAACTTTTAACATAAATTGTCTTGAATTTTGCAGTAAAAACATATCTTTAAATGTTTTACTAAGAAATATAGACATTGTTCTCATGTTCTTAGTCATTTTGTATCAATTGCTGACCATTCTATGTTCATTATATCAACTCACTAATGTGAAATTTGAAACTTCCACTGTATCATAAGTGCATTGTATGCCATGTCACCTGTAATGGGGCCAGTATAACCTCATCACAATTGTGATGGAGCATTACACCTGCCACATTCATAAAGTGTATCCTGTAGGTACAACTGTCCCTCATATAATAGACAAAATCCAGGAACCTATATATCTTAGGTAGGCATGTGTCTGCTCACAACATTCCCTTCATAGTAATAAGGAATCTAGAGGCAGAATTTACCACAAATCGTTACACAAAACAAATCATCATACACCTTGTAAAAAACTTAAACTTTCAGAGCTCTTCTTGTGCATTGGATATATGTCAACTTTTATGTTGATGCCATAAATGATTGCTGTAACAAAAAAAGTTAACTAACAAGAAGAACTCCAAAAAAGAACTTACCCCCTTGATGCTGCTATTGGGTTCCTAACTGCCCATCAAGGTCTGGATAGGCCACCACAAGTATGCAGGACATTAAGGGGGTCAGGATGTGGCACATGTGCTTCCAACATTGGGAGGACTGGTCGGGCTGGACATGAGATGACTTCTGGGTCCAGCGCCGAAGGTCCTCCCACCTCTTTTGGCATTGAATGTTGCTCCACTTGTAGACCCCCTGGGTCTGCTTCTTCTTGGCGATGGCCTTCCATATGGCCGTTTTCTGATGGGTGTTGATCTTTATGGATACAAATAAAGAAAGAAAAAATGTTTTGTGAGGTTTTGTTTGTTTATATTGCTGTAACACAATTTTGAAACATCCATCACAAGCATTTCTAAAAAAGTTACTATACATTATTTTCTAAACTGTATTATTGTCTTGAAAATATTAGTTTGTAGTGACCTCTTGGTACTAACATTACTTTTCATGTCCTCATTTTGCAAATCCAGGCCACTGACATCATCTAGACCGGAGATCTGAAACATTTCCTGCATTGAGAGCAACTTCTGATCAGTACAAATCATTGTGAGCTATAGAATGCTAAACAACTTAAACATTGTCAGCACAAAACCCCATGCCCAGCTTCATTGGCTTGATGCCAAATGTTTTAGAGCCAAATACTATGATTAGAACAACACAGTATAAGGTCAGTATGCAAGGGCTGTCTTGTGTGTCAGTGAGAGCATGGATTTTGGTGATGTATGAATGTGCATGTGTATAGCTATGGGGCATATTTGTATGAGTTACTGAGAGCTTGTGTCATACGTACTTGCAGCACACGATATACCTTTCCCTGTATGTGGGAGCAGTACATGTATAATACATACAGATACTCATCATTCTGAAATTCGGATAAATATAGAGTGCAAAAAACATTCTGAGAAGTTCATAGTTGAAGGTTTATCCTGCACTTTACATTTCTTCCATTTCAAACTATGGCTGTATTTTTCACTTCCACTCATAGCACACTGTCTACTGACCACTGGATAAAAGGATCAAGCAGTTTTTAATTGGTACATTTTGAAATGTGATTGAATTGAAATGAAAGGTCACCTTATTTATCCAGATAACTTTTCATTTCAATATACAGACATTTAAAAACATTGTAAAACATAATTTTGTTCACAGCTAAATTATTGAGTTGACTACACTCCAATCACAACACTTCACTCAGAAACTACAAGCGAAAATTTAGCATGTGTTTAAAAAAATCAAGTTAGTTAGATAGACATTTTCCATTCAAACATGTACCTGCTCCTTTGGGTTCCAATATAGCTGGCTATTGTTGGATTTAATATAACTGGTTCAGGGACTAATTCTATCTGAAAGTTGCCACCTTCAGCTCTGTAGTGTCCTTCTCTGATTGGCCAGCCTCTGGCAGCCTGGTCAGGCTGCCTTGATGAGGTGTGAAGTGGCCTGGGCTGGCCTCAAGGGAAGTGCCTGGGGGAGGTGATCTGCCTCATCAGATGGTGAAACAGGATTGGGGGAGAGCAGCCAAACTGGTCTTCAAAGAAGGGAAGGACATTTGGAGCAACTCAGGAGCTTCAACATTTCCTGCAACCCTGGACTACCAGGGACATTCTTGATTAGATTAGGAGAGGGCAGGAGAGGGGGGTGTTGAGGATTTTTAGCCACACCAATAGGTGGGCTCAGCCAGACTTAAACTCCAAAATTCAGTTTCAGACATGTTGGATCTTTAAAGAATGTTGCTCCCTGGTATTGATTTTTGCCACACTTCCAGGAAGTGGTCATCCAAGGGAGTAGTGACCTGCCTGTGATTGGACAGTCGTCTTCTCCTGCTTTTCACACCAAGAGAAAAGATTGATATGGCAGAGTTACACCATACCTCAAATCCCTACAAGGAACAACATCAGAAGAAGAAGGACTGCCCTTCTGGATCCCTGACCTGCACCTGGACCCTGCACTCTGAAGGACTGCACTAGCTGTACTCTTGGGTTGCATCACAAAAAGGACTTTGCCTGACCTCAACAGGCTCTAGAAGTGACTCCCTGCTTGCTATAGGTGAAAAATAGCTAACCAGAGTCCCCTGCATCACATCCTGAAGAAACTCACTAGCTGGCCACTGTCCAATGGTCATTTTGGAGTTTGAGTGAGGTACATTCTGGGAGTTGGAGTCCTAGCCTTCAATGAGCAACTCAGAGCTTCTGGAACCTTGGGGTGATCTGTGGACTCGTAAAGGACCTTCAAAGACCTTCTGGAAGAAGTCCATAAGTTTGATGAAGATTTCAGAACTTTTGGAAAAAGCTCCATAAAGTGACTGACCTGCTATTGAGAGTCAATCTGGCTTACGTTGACTGCGAACCCGGCCTGACTTGTAGGTTCATCCCCCTCAAAAGCTCCTGAGCCCAAGACTTCCAGGATTTCACAAGGGCCCCGGGAAAGGCAATCTGATGACATTGACTCAAAACCAGCTTGCTGTGGAAGGTTGTCTGTCGTCAGAGAGTAAAAGCTCAACAAATGTGACAAAGTCTGAATGTAAAAAGTTGACCGGGACTTCCCACGCAGCGTAACCGAAGAGGGCTCCAAGAATGTCGGATCAAGATTCAGCGTTAGTCCGGACAAAATTTTCCATCCTGAAAAATCATCTAAGTTCGAAGGTAGAATTCTTCACCGAGGTCTCCTATGATGTGTATACAAAGAGGGCTCCAGGAGGTTGGATTGGATTGATGACTTTGTCCCGCTGAAGAAAATCTTAAAGAAAAAGGCTAGGGGGCAGATTTATGGAAAGTGGCGCTGCACTAAGTGCAGCGCCACTTTCCCTGCACCCCTTAGCACCCCCCTTCCGCCATCATGTGTGCGCGTATTTAAAATACGGCACACCAGGGGCAGGGTAGGGAGCAAATGCATCATTCAATGTGACGCTATGGATGTACTCTGCAGTAGTAGCACCAAACTGTTGGTGCTACTCCTGCAGATTGCATAGGGGCCCATTCTAAAGAATGGAAGCCCCCTATTAACGCCTGCTCTAAGCAGGCGTTAAAAGGGCCCAAAAAAATGGTGCAAGGAAATCTCATAGATTTCCGTGGGCCATTTTTTCACACACCCCAATGGGGGAACACACCTTTTGCATACATTATGTCTGGCTCAGGCATAATGTAGCACAATTGTTACAGAGTGGCACAATGCATGCACTGCACAACTCTGTAAATATGGTGCAGGGATTTTGGCCTCATTGGGCCACATTAACATAACGATACTATGGTGCAAGGTAGCGCTAGCGAATTATAAATATGTCCCTAACTCCAAAGGTAAACTTTTGGTTGAAGCTTCCCGCTTGATGTAGCCAAGTAGGACTCCATTGTGGTCGGCGTTAAACTTTGGCTTTGCTTCGGTTGAGGTGCGACCAGATAACTCAAATGGTGCTTTTAGTTTCAAGTGCTAAAAAACATTAAGGCATCATTACAATAATGGCGGTAAATGGCGCCTACCTCAGCAGCGACGGCCGGCAAAAGACTATCGCCACAGCTACCATTCGTTTGCCAAATTATGACCACAGACAGATTTCAACCACAAGAAAGGTCGAAATCCGTCTGTGGCCATACTGGCGAATGGTGGTAAGGTGGCGTTGCTACCACCAGCAGCGCCATGCCAATAGATCACCACCAGCCATATTATGAGAAATTAAAATTTCTGGATTATGCATTAAATGTATTTCAAGCTACAAATGAAGCAAAATATAATTGAAAAAATAGAATTAATAAGATACCTTTAAGTTTTTTTGCTAATTAGCTAAACATTATGAATTACACACATGCAAACTTCAAAAAATGCCATCTGAAGAGATGACCTAAAAAGAAAAAGATTACTTATGAAATACCACACTTTCAACCCAATTCAGTACAGAGGAGAAATGAGACGTAAACCATTCCAAGGCCCAGCAGGCTAAAATTCAGATAATTTTACAATTTAGCAGGATTCATGGCATTGGTCACCATAAGAACTTTGCTATGTAAATGTATTACAGTTACTATTTAAATTCTGCATACAACATAACATGATATGAATTATTTAAGTCAACACACTTAGAGTTGTGAACCCAATTACATCACTTCAATGAAATCACAAGAAAGTGACAACATACACAAATACATGAAATAATAAAATTTGTCATCACTGCATAATATGGGGTTTGGAAAAATGGCTGATATTTTGACATATGTGCATCTATAGAGGAAAAGAGAGAATAACCAGCAATACACTGCAAACATATTTTCCTGCTACAAACACAAGGCACCATGTTAGTTATAGTCATTTTACTTTGACATAGTACACACTTGGAAAATTGTAAATTGAACATTCCTAGTTAAATATATACAGTGGAGATGTACACACATTTATGACATATGTGAAATATGTTAAAAAGGTAAATAATGACTTACAATCACCATACCTTCTTGGTATAATAGTTTGGGCTGTGAACCTATTGTCTTAACTATAACAAAATACATTCAAACAACCAAATAAGAAAATACAAGAAATGATCAATGAAGAACATCACACATATTGACCACAAATATTGCAGAGTAGTAAAAGGAGTGATGGCACCATAATACCACAAATTTGATGATGACAATATTTGTGTGATTTTTAAAATTGTGCTTATATGTTTTACAAAGGTGGAAAGCACGTCATGAAAAGCTAGCTTAAGAGGAAAAACAACATGTATATTTTGCGAGGCATACATAAGTCTAACCTACCAGTCTCCACTCTACTATGGATTCCTGTCAAGCCTTCAGGGAGTAGGAAAACCTTCTCCTCCCTGGGAAATAGTTGTAATGGAGGCGCTGGGAGAATGACCACCAGCCCTCTGGGCCTCCAGGTGATGCTTTGAGGCCAGGGAACACACTCTCCCCTGCAGGTCATTCCACCGATTTCTAACGTTCTCCTGTGTGTGCAGGTTGTTGACTACAGCATTCACTCTGTTAACTATTCAGGATCCTATCTGCCTTTTCTTAGATATGGTTGTATTTTGTACTTGGGTGCCAAACAATTGTGGCTCTACCCCGATGATTTCATCGACCATGACTGACAATGCTCCCGCCATAAAATGGGGATTTTGCCTCCTTGCCATTATGAGTAAATAAAATTTGATATAATAGAAGACCCGCAAATAAAGAAAAAAAAAAAAAAGTGAAAAAGTAACAGGGGGAGAAAAATAGAAATAACCTGAAAAATGTGTAGCAAATTCAGCAGCAAAAATGGTGTTGTACAGTGGAATGGCAAAGGATCATGGTTTGAAATGGTGCATGTTTTATAGTGTACTATGCAGGTGCTCACAAATACCCAAAAGATATCAGGTATGTGCTGCTAGCATCCATCCAATAGCCAGAGCCGTAGTATAATGTTGAGCGGGTTCTGCGTCTCACTCCCGCCATCAGGAAATCTCTGTTAGTACACCAGCACAACAATGAACAATATGCTCGCCATAATCCCACCTTACTGACGGTGACAGAGTATTATTAGTCAGCATAGGAGTCTGCTGCGTTGGCAGCAGGAAACCGATTACATGGCGGTCTACAATCCATTGATGTGGATGGAGGTTCAGCTGCCATGCATCTAAATACAGAGTCGGAACGCCATCTGCTTGATGGAGTACTTGGAACATCCACCATTGAGGGACAACAAATCTCTTGTCAAGATTTCAATCAGGACCTTAATCTCCTCTGTCGTTAAATCCATGCCCCTTAGAGAACTTATGATATTTTTTAAAGTGGTCCAAGCTTGAGCGCTATGCATATTTAGTTGAACTGTGAGGCCTCCTTTGGGTTTGTTTTTATGATTGCATGTTGTAGGATGAAAAATGTTAAAAGAAAGACTCATGGCCTGATGTACAAAAGTTCTGATTTGCGTTTTCCTAAATACAATTTTTTGCAAATCACAGTTAGGAAATCTCAAAAAAGAATGTATGATTGAGATGTTGCCTGATTTGGAGACGTGCCTTCTAGTCACTTCTTTATTATGGTTATCGTATTTTGCGATTAACAAAATTACAATTTTGGTCACAAATTGAGACTGCTACAGCAAATAAGAAGTACTTCCTTTGTCTAGGTAATGAACTCAAAACCAGCAAACACCTCTCATTTCAATCCTGGAAACAGACAAAGGGGAGGTAGTGCACAGTTTTCAGAGCACTTAGCAAATTTGAGCAGGAAGCCACAGCTTACTACAACATCAATGGCAAACCAAGAGCCTAAGAATGAGGCAGGGGGCTGAAAAAGAAAACTCATATTCTCTGACAAGTAACTTGAAATAGTGTTGCAACTGCCATGGCCTTCTCTTTGGGAGATCTGCCATGACTATCTCAGCCATTTGTGTATTTCACTGTGCCTAAAGATGAAGAAGTCATGGGTGCTTCATGGGTATTTTAGAACAATATCAGTTATTATATTGTTTGCATCACATATGACTTGAATGTTGAGTGAATGAATGTTTTTCCTGTTACTAAACAAATATTTTAGATGAGATGGTGGGCAAATAAGAACATGTGCTCAATCCATACACTTTAAGACAAGAGGAAATTTATCAGCCCTGTCAAACTTCAATTTAGTGGATTACATTTCCTGTGCATTTCTATGTAAGTAAATGTAACAGTTGATATGGAGTAGCAAAGCATCTAGAAATCTGTGGATTAAACATGAAATCACACATGGGGCAACCCCACTAGCAACAACAATCTCATCCTGGTAACTGCCAGAGGCCACCGGAACGAGCGGAGATAGAATTACTGCACAAAGTACTGCTTTCTAGATGTGGCTTTAAAGGAGAAATAATCTATATTATCACACTGTAACATAGCCGGTATTTGTCATAAATGTCATCATCGGTTTGTTGGAAAATGGTCAGGGTGACTCTGAAAATCCTCTCCTGTCTCTGCCTTCTCCTTTGCAGAGCAGCCAACATTCGCATCCTCCTTGCAATCACACATAAAGCAACCGTTGGAGAAATCCCTGATGCTTTCTGGACCACCTTTTATAGTTTTCTCACAGTAACCACTTGGTTTTCTTCTGAAACTCCTCAGCATTTCTTCAGGTATTGCAACACACATTTGTCATGTTGAAGTTGGATTGAAATAAATATTAGAACATTGGAATGTTGCTAGCTCCATTGAAAACAATGGAGTGCTGCGGGCTTTTACTGGCCAGTAAAAGCCCACAGCGCCAACATTCCAATGTTCGCTTTGTTCACAGCACCAGCTGTGAACAAAGCCTCACGGAGCCCGAGGGGATTTTAATCCCCTCAGGCTCCGTGAACATTTTTTTTTTTTATAGAACATTCTGCCCTGAGTTACGGCGGGTTCTAATGCTATAGAAGATACCCTACGCCTTGCCCCCTTGCTATTATAGCCTAAAGTTTGGCAAACACCAGTAGCATGCTTTTTAAGACTGATTTTAAAAGATTGATGGGCCCAGGATAACAAGACTAGTGTTCCCTTGCTCGTTTATGTTAAGGATGCCTTTGTGAAAATGGGATTTGCAGAGCTCTGCTATGATTCTGAGTTAGGTGAGGGTTTTGATAAAACTTGGTTCAGATCTCTAAGTTTAAACCACTGATTAAATAAATGTCATGTTAAAGCCCAATGATTGCAATCAGTAGCAAATGATTTTTTACTGGCTCCTGTACAATCTGCAATTCTAATTAACATTTACCCAAAATCTACACTATAGATTATAGCTGAGATGTCTGCCCGTCAGCACTTTACATTTGTTTTTAGCATTTCTCCAACAAGGAGCACAGATCCCATCGCTTTCCAATTGACCCTGTGATAATCAGTCTCACCAAAGCACCATTTTGCACACCATATAGTACAAGACAATCACATTTTTAGGCCCATTCTTCAAACTGCTAATATTAGAACTTATAAGATGGGTATGATTCATCTCCAGCCACTAAGATCTCCTGAAATTTGCAGTGCCGTGATAAGTTTTATTAGATGTTCTTTAAATGACATCAAAAGGTATGGTATCTCTACCTTTTAGACATTCATTTATCAGTATAGAGCTTTGCACTTTTATTGTCTAAAGGATTCTAATTTACATAGAATGGTATCAGGAAATGTTACAAGGAATTGTATTCTGATCATTTTATTATTGTGAGCTTGGTGGTGGATTTTAAATAGTGCACAGGGAATTGTTTTTAATAGTTATTACATTTTTTATGCATTGTATTAGATGATGAATAATTGCATTATGGTGGATTGTACTGAATAGAGTTTACTGACTGAATATATATACATACATATATATATATATATATATACACACACACACACACATATATATATATAAAAATACACATACATATACATATATACATATGCAATTGCACTGTATAAAGTTGAATTATGGAACAGGGTCAAGTCAAGACTGATTTGAATATGGCTGGGTCCAAACTGGAATGGCATGGCAAGCAAAAAACTGATGGATTAAACCCAGATCTGTGACAGGGGGTGAATGTTTGATTTGTTCTGCATTCCGTCCATCATGTGTTGCTTTTACAGATATACGCAAGTCACAAAATTATTTTTCTATGGAAACTAGGTCCTAACTACGACTATATATATCACCAGTAGGTAATTATAGTTAGGACCATAGGACCATAGTTTTCCATAGAAAAAGTATTTTTTGACTTGCCTATATCTTTGGCACCTGTTGATGAATCTTCATAAAATGTGCAAAAATAAAGTGTTGCAGTGATTTTTGTTTTTGCACATGTAAAGTTTTGCGGTGATCCTTCAAGCGGGGGCAGAGAAAAAGATCAGTTTTTTTCATAGGATTTTTTAGACACAACTACAGGCTGACCCGCTGGATGGAATTACACCAAATTTGGCAGAATGCTAGCTGTCGGTAGGCAGATTATGCTTTTGCTTATTTGGAGTGTATCTGTTTAGTAGTTTTTGAGAAATTTAGTGAAATTCAACTTTGTAGAGCTCTGGCTGTGAAGTATTTGCGAACAAAGAGGAGCTTGTGCAGGGAAATGTACAGCTCTGATTGGCTGCCAACAGTTCAAACCAGGAAGTGTTAGCAGCCATCTTGGGACTCAGATGGAACTGAGCCTCAGAAAAAAGTAAAATTAAAATGAAAGGGGCCATGGCACTGTTTAACACTGGTAGGGGGCACCAGAGGGTCACCCCAGATCAAAAAAACATGTTTTTACAATATTTTTTTGCACGTGATCGCGATATTTGTGAATTTGCGGCAAAGAAAAAAAATCAAGCGCTGGCTCACATGTTTGTTTTTTTATAGGCCCCCTTGATTGCAAGATGGCATGATTGCAAGCGCAGGGCAAAGGAGAAACTTGCCAGGAACCGTAAAGCAGCACTGAAGACTGGAGGTGAAAGTCCTGCACCACAGGAGGACCTGGATGAGCTGAACGAGGTGGTTGCAGCGGTCATCCCGGTGGAGCTGGTCACTGGAATCGCAGGACAGGACTGCGCAGAGTACCAGGAACCAGCACAAATGCAGGGGAAGTTGCAGGGGGGATATCTGGAACTCGAATAATGGCAGCAGGGGGAGGCACATAGGACAACTCAATGCATGCTAAAGGGTTGCATCGGGACACATAGGCCACGAATCCTGACCCACCATCCTCAACCAAGCCACACATGTACTGACGCTTTGGTTGTGCTATGCATACCAACATATACACAACATCAACACAGGCCACTCACTATGGCTAAACTTCACCATGTAACTAAGCAACACATTGCCTATTAGGCACATGCAAATAGTGTGGCTGTGCCATTACAACATCCATTGCATATAGCCAAAGCTCCAGTACCAACACAACGTATACATCAGAGACTAGGACCGAAGTCAATACCACTCCAGTGGTGGTGTCTCTGGCCAAAATGCTTCCCTTCCTCAATGTCGCATTGCCTTTACTCATGTGTGCGGCATCTTGCAGCACACATTGAAATGCCATCTCCACAAAAGTAGCTTGTACATGTGCAGGAAGGGGCGCCTCCCTGCACATGAACAAATTATCACTTCAAGGTAGCCACCCCGTCATCATGCTGCAACAATGCCTGTGTTGGTGCAAGGAGCACAAATCTGTGCCGGCGCAGGGGGGAATGCAGGACTGTACTGTATACAGGTAAATGTGGCACTTCACTGCAAATCTAAACTGCTGTGTAGCAACACATATTGCAGCTGACCAGAGCCATGCCAACTGAGGAAATATATGCCATAAAGCTTGAAACCTGTGGAACACATCCCATACAGGCCGAACCCCAAACAACTCACACAAACCCATATGCATCATATGGGAAATGCCACAAAATAAAATGCATACAACACATTGTGCATGTATGTAGACACCATGGCCCTGATTCATACTTTTTGGTGAAAATTGCAGTAACGCAGTTTTGCACCAAAAAGTTTAGCATCGGCTTGCACCATTGCTGTACAGCAGCCATGCACCATATTTATGGAAAGGTTCAAGCCGGTGCAAAGGGTAGTCTAGTGTCTAAAAAAATAACATTAGTCGGGTGGGGCTGGCGATATGGAAGAAGGTGGTTTTGCAACAAAAAATGACGTTAGGCAGGTTAGAGAAAAAAAATGACTCTAACCTGCCTAGAGTCATTTTCTGACACAAAACCATCCATACCACATGACTCCTGTCTTAGAAAAGATAAGAGTCATGCCCACCACCCCAATGTCCAGCACAAGGGACCAGGGTCCCCTGGGCATGGCCATTGCACCCTCTGCCATGTATGGGGGCTTATTTCAGGGCCCCCATGGCACTTTAAAAAATAAAATAAAATACTTACCTGTGCTTACCTGGGATGGGGTTCCCCATCCTCCGCTGTCCCTCTGGTGTGGGTGGGGGTGTCCCTAGGGCCTGAGGAGGGCACCTGTGGGCGTATCCCATTGTGTTCCACCATGGAAATAGGTCCATCGGTCCTCTAAAGCCTGCACTGACCCAGGCGGTAAAAAATGGGGCAAAGCAAGCTTTGCACCATTTTTTGACCCCTCCTCCCTCCTGTGCACCATTTTTGCATGGGAGTATACACATGGCGTTAAGACCATAGAGTAATTTTTTACACGGGAACGCCTACCTTGCATCTCATTGATGCATAGTAGGTTTCCACATGCAAAAAATGACTAGATGGGTCTAGCGCCAAAGTATGAATATGAAGTTAGTTTTGAACTGAATTAGTCTGAAAAACGATTACGCCAATTCAGTGCAAACAGAGTTTAAATATGTCCCAATGTGTGCAGCTGAACAAGTGGCTGCAATCCTTCAACAAGTTAAAGGGTTAGATCAAACAGAAAATGATGGTGTGTGCTGCTGCGCAAAATTAGGCAGCATCACACACCATAATTTTAAAAAAGCAGGGTTGCACAATATACATAAGAATACACTGCACCCCTGTGTACCTCCCTGCGCAAGTGGAAATCAGATGTTGTGTGCCAATACAACCACCCTTGCACCATAGTGCAAGAATGGCTGTGTTGAGGGGGGGAATGTTTATGTGCAGGTAGGAACATCGTTCTGCACATCAAGAACCGCAAGGTGAGATTTGTTCTTACTCTGTGTGTAACATAATGCAGCAAACATAGTAAAAGCATGAAATGCAGTACAAATGTAAGCATTACTCCTAGATTTTTCCACACTAAACCCACCCCTGGGCTGGTGTCAGATATTGGCCCAGAATCCTGAATACAAATAGTCAAAAACCTGAGACAGTGTCAAAACGCAATGGATGTTGCCGTGGTGCGCACACTGCAACACTCATTGCACTCACCTTCCATGCAAAGTGTTGGGTGTGAAGGGGCCATATATACAAGGTGGTATCTAGGCACAAAAAGTGGCTTCTAGCCACCTAGTACATATGGGGCAGGGCATTTTGTCACCTGAGCCTCACCAAAAGTTACACTCAGGTGGCATTTGGGGTACCTACATATGCCCAAAAAAACCTAGGGACATATTTATGAGCCCCAAGCGCCACCTGAGCATCGCTTTTTGTGATACTCTGGTGAAACAATTGCCTGTGCCACATTTACAAAGTGGTGTTAGGCCCCTTTTTGTGCCTTAATGCCACCCTGTAAAATGGCCCCTTCACACCCAATGCTTTGTGTGGAAGGGGTGTGCAATGGGTGTTGCTGTGGGTGTGCCACAGCAACACCCATAGCATTTTGGTGCTGCCTCAGATTTAGGAGTATAAGTAAACTTGAGGCAGCACAAAAATCTAACATCATCCCAGGGGTGGTGTTAGCAAGGTGCAACGAGGAGGTATACATTTATGCCACCTTGTTTTTTCTTTTCTATGTGTGATGCATTCTGCAGCACACACAGAGGAGCCAAATCGCCATGAGTGATTGTGTATGTGCAGGAACGGACACCTTCCCATACATAAACAATCAAACCTTTCAAAGCAGAGATCCGTGCAGGGTGGTGCAAGGATGTCTATGTTGGCGCTAGGCAGCTATATTTAGTGCCAGTGCAGGGGACAGCACAGGGGTGCACCGTATGCAAATGAATACAGCGCATAACTGCATTGTGAAAATTACGATGGGGGGCATTGCCACTCTAGTGCAGCTTTGCGCTCTGTCATATTCCATTGCTAGTGAGCTTGACCCATGTGTGATGCACAATGCTACACATAAGTACAACCACAACCTTGGCTCACTGACATGTCACTGAGCCTCCAGTGGCAAATACATGATGTCAACAGTCAGTGCAATCCAATATTGATTTTACGCTATCTGATTCCAGAGGATGATGGCTTACCTCCTGCTGACCTGCCTGTCCTGGATTTTTCTGATGACATGGATGACCAGCTTCCAACCCTCAATGAACAGACTCTCCAGGATTTCTTAGGATCACTCCATACACCACCCCCAGTTGCAGGGAGGATACACAGCGTTGCAGGGCCCCCACATGAACCACCCAGCCACCAACACATGCCACCAGCCAGTACTCACACAACCCCGGACTTCGGAGGACAGTGGTAGGAGTCCAGTGGGAGCTGGCAAAGCAGGTTTGGTGGGGATGGGGACCATGGCAGGCAGTCTAGAAGGAGTGGGGCCGTGCCTCAGTCCAAATAAGGACCACTCAGCTGCCATCATAGGCACCACTCCCCGCTACGTGGACACCTTCAGTCTCTGGCGGACATAGCTGCTGTCATGAAGCAGAGGCTACAACAAATGTCCTCCCAAAATGCCAGCAGTATGCAGAAAACCCGTGGAGTCAATAAAGCGGGAAGTGGCCTCCCTCAGAGAAAACATGGCCACCTACCACTGTGATGTTGTTGCGGTCTTCAAAAGTCAGCAGTTTCTCGTTGTAGCAGTGATGCCTTATGTGTTGCCACAAATGGCAGCTCCTGGGACCTTTGACTCCACATCTCTATCCCCTGAAGTGAGTGTGGCCCCCTCTACCTCTACAGTAGCATCAGCAATGGCACAGGGGGTACCACACACATCAGAGGATGAAGATGTGAAAGGAATAACATTCACAAGAAAAAGCACCAGGTAGCAGCAGTCTATGCCACATGAACAGTTTCTCCTTAGTTCTGGGCTTAAGATCATGCCAGTGTTGTGACAGTAGGAAATGTGCCCTCTTCACCTAGCCACTGTTGAATTGTCTGCTATGTCTGCTATTGTCTCTTCCATACCAATTGGCAATTTTATGCACTCCTCACTGATGCATATTACTTCTAACCATGTCTCATGACATGTCCCTCAGCTCTAGACTCTGATTGTGTTACATATGGCAAACATTTACTCACAAGGTCTGTGAAATGGATATTTTATAGAAATCACAACTACAATTGCACCTGTATGTAAAGCACCTTGTACACATGTAGCATTTCTAAGTTTTTTGTGATCCATCTACTCAACTAAAAGATAGCATTGTGTTAATCATCCTCAACATCCCTCGCCACAGCCACATCCCCCCCCACCTAAGTGACCTACACTGGCTCCCCGTCGACAAGAGGATCACCTTCAAGCTCCTCACCCACGCACACAAAGCACTTCACAACACCGGACCATCCTAATTGAACAGCAGACTCAGCTTCTACACCCCCACCCGGCAACTCCGCTCCGCCAACCTCGCACTCGCCTCCACCCCCCACATCCAGCGCAGGTTCTCCGGTGGCAGATCTTTTTCTTACCTCGCCGCCAAGACCTGGAACACCCTCCCGTCAAACCTAAGACAGATCCAGGACCTGCTCACCTTCAGAAGACACCTCAAGACCTGGCTCTTCGAGCAGTAGCAGCACCCCCTCCCCGCCAGCGCCTTGAAACCCTCATGGGTAAGTAGAGCACTTTATAAATATATTGATTGATTGATTGATTAATCCATGTCAATGTGTACAGAATATCAGTACATGGGTGCATGACTGTCGGACACTAAGCCACACACTAGGATCCAAGCAAGAGAAACCTGAATGATGGTGTTGTCGGCTACTCTCAAAGTACTGTGTATAATACATGATTTGGAATCCATATCCTTTGTAGTAGACATACAGCATGTATGGATCAGAACCCAATCAATTGTAATCTATCCAGATGGGAGTACCAATACAGCTTATTTCTGTGGAACGGGAAAAGCTAACCTTATCAGTGATGGCCACTTGTCATTGTTGCATGATATAGTTTCAAATTTGCCAGTTGTCAGATGTACCACACTTGCCAACAATGAAATAGTGGGACCCACCAATGACAGGTGAAATACCATATTTACCTGTCAAAGATAAAGAATCCATACACATTGAGAATGGCTGTAATGCTGGATGGGAAATGTATGCACTAGTAGGCAGAATGTAGCAGACTTTCTGATAGCTCCTTGGTCATAGGGATGTATATGGGAACCCTGGGAATTCAAGACAGTAAGCATACCCTAAGCTATTCCCCCAACTTGGTCAGTGCATTCATAAGAAGCCCCAGACACTCAATCAAATTACAAAACTTATTAGGCTAAGATGAACAGGATTTATTGTAAAACCATTTACAAATGAATACTTAAAACCTATACTATAATAAACTAAGCTATACTAACTATCCTTAATTAACAACTACACCTATCTAACCTATTCTAAAAGTATCTTACACATATAACACCATACCCTAAACATTGCCCCCCCCCAAGAGACAAGATACATGTAGGACAACATAAACTATGACTACACAAGTACTGATCTAACCTATGGCCTAAACATATATATATATAGATATATATCTATATATATTCATATATACATACATATACAACTATATATACACACATATGGAAAATTGATTATTGGTAAGGGCAGGTAGGTACCTACACTTAGCAATAGGCCACTAACCTCCACTTAGGTCCAGTTAGGTCTCAGTAAATTAAACCCAGCTCAACCCTTGGTAGCTTGGCAACGAGCGACAAGGCTTAACTTAGGAGACAGAGTGTAAATCATTCAAATATCACACAACAGTAATTAAATAAAACACAGGAAACAGTTTAAAAATCCAAAACCAATTTATAAAAATTGATTATATTTTTATCTTTAAAGTGACACAAAATGAATAAAATTGGATAAGGGGAACCGGAGATATGAATTTTTAAATAATAATTATTTTTTTAGTGCCTAGAAACAAAAAGTGCCAATCGGGTCATCTGGTTGCACCTTTGACTGGGGCAAAATCAAAGTTTAAGGCTGACCGCGATGGAGCCCAGCTCGGCTACAGGCCGCGAGAGGCCTCGGTCAAAAGTTTATCTTCGCACTTAGTTGTTTATCTGAAGATTTTCTTCACCGGGACGAACCTGCCAGTCCAATCCGACCTCCTGGAACCCTTCTCTGGATACCCGTAGCTGAAATCCTCGGTGGAGATTTTTACCTTCGGACTTAGTCGTTTTTTCATGGTGAAAATCCTTTGACCGGGGTAAACCAGGATCTTGATCCGATGTTCTTGGAGCCCTCCTCGGATACGCTGGCTGGGAGATCCCAGTCAACTTTGTACGTTCGGACTTAGTCTCTTTTTTGGAGATTTTGTTCACCGGGACGAACCTGCAAATCAGGCGGGGTCGCAGTTGAGGCAAGCCGTCTAGAGTTGCCGCGGCAGGTCGGTCCTTCTATGGAGCTTTTTTTTCAAAAGTTCTCCAAACTTCTGGATCTTCTCCCAGATGTCCCTTTAAGGTTCTTTTGGGGTCCACAGCTCACCCCAAGGGTACAGAAGCTCTGAGATGATCCTTGGGGGTGTGGACTACAACTCCCAAAATGCACCTGGCGCAAACTCCTTTTTGGCCACTAGGCAGTGGTCAGCTGGGTGATTTCTTCAGGAGTTGGTGCAGGGGACTCTGCTTAGCAATTTTTCACCTGTAGCAAACAGGGAGTCCCTCCTTGAACCAGTTGAAGCCAGGCAAAGTCCTTCTTGTGGTGAAGCCCAAGCGTGCAGCTGGTGCAGTCCTTCTGAGTGCAGGTTCCAGGTGCAGGCCAGGGGTACAGCAGGGCAGTCCTTCTTCTCCTTTGGTTCTTCCTTGTTGGAATCTGATGGGGATCTGGTAGGGAACTGAGGTGTGGGTGCAGGTCTGCCAGTTTTATCCTTGTTCCTGGGTGAAAAACAGGGGGATCCTGATTCTCCAATCAGGTGCAGGGTCCTTCCCCCTGTGATGACCACTTCCTGGGAAGTGTGGCAAAAATCAATCCCAGGAGGCAACATCCTTCAAAAATCCATCATGGCTGAAAATGATTTTTGGAGGTTACATCTGGCTGAGCCCACCCACTGGTGTGGCAAAAAATCATAAACACACCTCTGTCCTGCCCTCTCCTAATCTAATCAAGGGGGCACCTAGTTGTCTGGGGTTGCAGAATGTGAAGGTGTTGCTGGGTTGCTCCAAATGTCCTTCTCTGCCTTTGAAGATCAGTTTGGCAGCCCTCCCCCTTCCTGCCTCACCATCTGCTGAGAGGAGATTCCCTCCCACAGGCACATCTCTTTGTGTGAAGCCAGGCCACTTCAAACCTCATCAAGGCAGCCTGGCCAGGCTGCCAGAGGCTAGCCAATCAGGGCACAACAGCAAAAACAATGCAGGGCTAAAATTGGCAACTTTTCAGGTAAAGTTTAAAACTCTGTACCTGAACAAGTTATATTAAATCCCACAACTGGAAGTTGTGGGATTTATTATAACAATTAATTTGATACCAAACTCTTTGTATCTGTCATTTAAGGGGACTTTTAAAATTAAATTAAAGTTTCCCCATTCTAGCCTATGAAGACCATTTACTACAATGAGGGAAAAACAAATGTGGCTGCTTTTACCTCACCAGGGCTTATAAAACTATATTTATAAGGTCCCTGCTTATAGTTACATGGCACCCAGCCCTAGGGGCACACATGACACACCTTAGGGGTGACTTATATGTACAAATAAGGTATTTTAAGACTTTGGAACTACTTTTAATTCCAAAGTCGAATTTGCATGTAACTTTAATTTAAAAGCAGCCAGCAAGGCAGGCCTGCCTTTAAAATGACACTGGGCACCTCAGCAGTGTACCTATGGGTGCACTACCTATGCTGGGGTCCCTAAACCTATATTCCCTACCATATACTAGGGACTTATAGGTAGGTTGACTTAGCAAATTATAATTAGCCTAATTTGCATATTGATTTTACACAGAGCACAGGCCCTGGGACTGGTTAGCAGTACCCAGGTCACCATCAGAGTCAGGAAAACACCAGCCAAAAGTGGAAAATGGGGGCAAAAAGTTAGGGGGCCTCTCCAATCAGCCCTGTTTTCTCACACACACACACATATATATATATATTAATCTATACATATATATGCAACTATAGTTTTTTAATACACAAATACCCCAACATGACCTTCCACACAACCCCCAACAATACAATAATGTGGTAAAACCCACCCACCACTATACATAACCTAACCTAACCTATGCCTACCCCATGCTAACCTAAGACTACACATCTAATACCCTATATAAAACTATTCAAAACAGTAAAAGAGAAGTGAATGAACTGGAAGGTTGTATGATACACAAATGTTCACTTCTTGTTTTTTCAATCTTCTTTTGATGTATCGCAACATCCTCCGGTCCTCTGCTGAATCCTCCTCCAATTTTTTCAGTCAGGCTGAAATCTGCCCAATGTCCCTTCTCATGTCCTGTTCAGACTGGCTTGGGACTACAGTTGCAGGTGGCTGTACTGGTGGCTGGGTGATGACTGGTGCAGCTAACATTGAGGGCCTTGGTACAGCTGTGGCCCCTGCACCCCTGATGACTTGTCTCCAGTGTCCTTGTGTGGCTGCAGTGGAGGTCCATCATGGTGAAATGCACACCATTCACCTGATGCTTTCTCTCTTCTGAGCCTCCTGCTCATTCGGCGGTATCCGGTGTCAACCTCCATCATGTGGGGTAGCATTCGGCCCACTTGTTGAATGCTTGCCTCTGCACTTCTGTCATGTTGGCAGCTGAAATAAGAGGAGGAGCAAGCATCAGTATCAGCATTGGGTGGAGGTTGTACATATAATGTACACTGCAACTGTAGATAACACATACAATCCAACACACATTCCTCAACGAGTTACTCCTCATCTATGTCTATTTCCTTCCAGCCATCAACAGTATCATGTACATGTCACTGGGATGACAGAAATCTATTTTAAACAACAGAACCCAGAGCTGATTGGACAAACTTTGTGTGGGCCATATGATAGGGGATCTGGTAATTTCCCCCTGCTATTCTAAGGTTTGGTAAATCAACATTAATGTGTCCTGTTGTAAGACCTGGCCTGAGCATATGTTACAAGGGGGCACGCAATTACCCATGGTGTGCCCATATGCACAAGTGATGTAATCTTCCCAGAGGCCTTAAGCCTGAGCTGCACATCAATGTTGTCAACACATTATAGAACTGAAGCCCCCTACCCTGTCCTATGTAGTGCTACATGTGTTAAATGGCACACACATGGTGGATGCATTGGTGCCCTTAGGTCCATGGTGAGGTTGGCACTGCAGTGGGTGCTGCAACAGTATCCAGAAGCATTGCACATCATTTGTGCATGCATGTCAGGCATCATCAAAGTACCAGGTACACACACGGCATTCACATGATATGCACAAGTGACGTGACCTCCATCACTCACAAATATCATGGTGGCAGGACCATGTTGTGAAAACGGCTTGAGATCTGGTGTAGGAAGAATCATAGACTTTTCAGACAACCATCTGGAGGTTATTTGTCTATTAATTGTGTACACTTCTGAATGTTGTGCACCACAATATGATTCCTTGCAGTACTACATACTCGTTATATCTGAAGGATACTGAGGCACCTGTAATGTATGTGTCTCCTACATAAGCCCCTTAGAGACCTCTGCAGATATAACCCACATCTGTACCGTCTTGTCAGTAAGTGTAAGCTATGTGTGGATCACTGTGCTGACAATGGTGCTGTGACAAAGTGGTTGTAAACAGGCATGCAATGTACGTAAACAGCTTTCACAGCATTCCACACTTCAGACTGACTCACACCAAACTCTTGATTAGGACCCATGACACACAAGATGACACTGGGTGCAGTAGGGTCTTCAAATCACGCAACCTCCCCTGTAGTGTAGGGCTCAGGCCCACCTGTACAAAATGGATGGAAAACATTACTTAGTGTACTTTGCACATATCAGTTAATGGTGACATTGTATACCATTAACTTGTTAGGCTGAGTGAGCAAGTATTCCTAGATGTACAGCGGAGCAACTGACAAACATCTATGATCAGTCAATCACTCATAGTTTCAGATAATGTAGACCTACAAACCATCATTGCCCCTGACACTCCTGTGGTGCTTCTCACTGCACCATCTATACATGGTATTGTCATGCAGGTGTCTGTTAGTTCTACACTTCCATGACCATATGCGACTGCTTGAAACTGTATATTGCATTTCAGGGGCATGCAATGGTTGTTTCAGTGGCTGTGCCATTGTGACACCCATAACGTTTGAGCCTGCCTCAGATGTTGTTGACATCTACCTCATTGTCACAAACTGACAAACTACTGTGGGCATTCTAAGGTGTTCAGGAAAAATGTGATACATCCTTCAGTGAAGTAACATCACAAGGCACACATATGAGCAATAATATTATGGGAGTATACTCATGTGAAGATAGTTGTACATTAACTGATTAAAGCATAGGACCATAGTTTTCCATAGAAAAAGTATTTTTTGACTTGCCTATATCTTTGGCACCTGTTGATGAATCTTCATAAAATGTGCAAAAATAAAGTGTTGCAGTGATTTTTGTTTTTGCACATGTAAAGTTTTGCGGTGATCCTTCAAGCGGGGGCAGAGAAAAAGATCAGTTTTATTCATAGGATTTTTTAGACACAACTACAGGCTGACCCGCTGGATGGAATTACACCAAATTTGGCAGAATGCTAGCTGTCGGTAGGCAGATTATGCTTTTGCTTATTTGGAGTGTATCTGTTTAGTAGTTTTTGAGAAATTTAGTGAAATTCAACTTTGTAGAGCTCTGGCTGTGAAGTATTTGCGAACAAAGAGGAGCTTGTGCAGGGAAATGTACAGCTCTGATTGGCTGCCAACAGTTCAAACCAGGAAGTGTTAGCAGCCATCTTGGGACTCAGATGGAACTGAGCCTCAGAAAAAAGTAAAATTAAAATGAAAGGGGCCATGGCACTGTTTAACACTGGTAGGGGGCACCAGAGGGTCACCCCAGATCAAAAAAACATGTTTTTACATTATTTTTTTGCACGTGATCGCGATATTTGTGAATTTGCGGCAAAGAAAAAAAATCAAGCGCTGGCTCACATGTTTGTTTTTTTATAGGCCCCCTTGATTGCAAGATGGCACGATTGCAAGCGCAGGGCAAAGGAGAAACTTGCCAGGAACCGTAAAGCAGCACTGAAGACTGGAGGTGAAAGTCCTGCACCACAGGAGGACCTGGATGAGCTGAACGAGGTGGTTGCAGCGGTCATCCCGGTGGAGCTGGTCACTGGAATCGCAGGACAGGACTGCGCAGAGTACCAGAAACCAGCACAAATGCAGGGGAAGTTGCAGGGGGGATATCTGGAACTCGAATAATGGCAGCAGGGGGAGGCACATAGGACAACTCAATGCATGCTAAAGGGTTGCATCGGGACACATAGGCCACGAATCCTGACCCACCATCCTCAACCAAGCCACACATGTACTGACGCTTTGGTTGTGCTATGCATACCAACATATACACAACATCAACACAGGCCACTCACTATGGCTAAACTTCACCATGTAACTAAGCAACACATTGCCTATTAGGCACATGCAAATAGTGTGGCTGTGCCATTACAACATCCATTGCATATAGCCAAAGCTCCAGTACCAACACAACGTATACATCAGAGACTAGGATCGAAGTCAATACCACTCCAGTGGTGGTGTCTCTGGCCAAAATGCTTCCCTTCCTCAATGTCGCATTGCCTTTACTCATGTGTGCGGCATCTTGCAGCACACATTGAAATGCCATCTCCACAAAAGTAGCTTGTACATGTGCAGGAAGGGGCGCCTCCCTGCACATGAACAAATTATCACTTCAAGGTAGCCACCCCGTCATCATGCTGCAACAATGCCTGTGTTGGTGCAAGGAGCACAAATCTGTGCCGGCGCAGGGGGGAATGCAGGACTGTACTGTATACAGGTAAATATGGCACTTCACTGCAAATCTAAACTGCTGTGTAGCAACACATATTGCAGCTGACCAGAGCCATGCCAACTGAGGAAATATATGCCATAAAGCTTGAAACCTGTGGAACACATCCCATACAGGCCGAACCCAAAACAACTCACACAAACCCATATGCATCATATGGGAAATGCCACAAAATAAAATGCATACAACACATTGTGCATGTATGTAGACACCATGGCCCTGATTCATACTTTTTGGTGAAAATTGCAGTAACGCAGTTTTGCACCAAAAAGTTTAGCATCGGCTTGCACCATTGCTGTACAGCAGCCATGCACCATATTTATGGAAAGGTTCAAGCCGGTGCAAAGGGTAGTCTAGTGTCTAAAAAAATAACATTAGTCGGGTGGGGCTGGCGATATGGAAGAAGGTGGTTTTGCAACAAAAAATGACGTTAGGCAGGTTAGAGAAAAAAAATGACTCTAACCTGCCTAGAGTCATTTTCTGACACAAAACCATCCATACCACATGACTCCTGTCTTAGAAAAGATAAGAGTCATGCCCACCACCCCAATGTCCAGCACAAGGGACCAGGGTCCCCTGGGCATGGCCATTGCACCCTCTGCCATGTATGGGGGCTTATTTCAGGGCCCCCATGGCACTTTAAAAAATAAAATAAAATACTTACCTGTGCTTACCTGGGATGGGGTTCCCCATCCTCCACTGTCCCTCTGGTGTGGGTGGGGGTGTCCCTAGGGCCTGAGGAGGGCACCTGTGGGCGTATCCCATTGTGTTCCACCATGGAAATAGGTCCATCGGTCCTCTAAAGCCTGCACTGACCCAGGCGGTAAAAAATGGGGCAAAGCAAGCTTTGCACCATTTTTTGACCCCTCCTCCCTCCTGTGCACCATTTTTGCATGGGAGTATACACATGGCGTTAAGACCATAGAGTAATTTTTTACACGGGAACGCCTACCTTGCATCTCATTGATGCATAGTAGGTTTCCACATGCAAAAAATGACTTTAACTCCATAAAGTTGGTGCTAGATGGGTCTAGCGCCAAAGTATGAATATGAAGTTAGTTTTGAACTGAATTAGTCTGAAAAACGATTACGCCAATTCAGTGCAAACAGAGTTTAAATATGTCCCAATGTGTGCAGCTGAACAAGTGGCTGCAATCCTTCAACAAGTTAAAGGGTTAGATCAAACAGAAAATGATGGTGTGTGCTGCTGCGCAAAATTAGGCAGCATCACACACCATAATTTTAAAAAAGCAGGGTTGCACAATATACATAAGAATACACTGCACCCCTGTGTACCTCCCTGCGCAAGTGGAAATCAGATGTTGTGTGCCAATACAACCACCCTTGCACCATAGTGCAAGAATGGCTGTGTTGAGGGGGGGAATGTTTATGTGCAGGTAGGAACATCGTTCTGCACATCAAGAACCGCAAGGTGAGATTTGTTCTTACTCTGTGTGTAACATAATGCAGCAAACATAGTAAAAGCATGAAATGCAGTACAAATGTAAGCATTACTCCTAGATTTTTCCACACTAAACCCACCCCTGGGCTGGTGTCAGATATTGGCCCAGAATCCTGAATACAAATAGTCAAAAACCTGAGACAGTGTCAAAACGCAATGGATGTTGCCGTGGTGCGCACACTGCAACACTCATTGCACTCACCTTCCATGCAAAGTGTTGGGTGTGAAGGGGCCATATATACAAGGTGGTATCTAGGCACAAAAAGTGGCTTCTAGCCACCTAGTACATATGGGGCAGGGCATTTTGTCACCTGAGCCTCACCAAAAGTTACACTCAGGTGGCATTTGGGGTACCTACATATGCCCAAAAAAACCTAGGGACATATTTATGAGCCCCAAGCGCCACCTGAGCATCGCTTTTTGTGATACTCTGGTGAAACAATTGCCTGTGCCACATTTACAAAGTGGTGTTAGGCCCCTTTTTGTGCCTTAATGCCACCCTGTAAAATGGCCCCTTCACACCCAATGCTTTGTGTGGAAGGGGTGTGCAATGGGTGTTGCTGTGGGTGTGCCACAGCAACACCCATAGCATTTTGGTGCTGCCTCAGATTTAGGAGTATAAGTAAACTTGAGGCAGCACAAAAATCTAACATCATCCCAGGGGTGGTGTTAGCAAGGTGCAACGAGGAGGTATACATTTATGCCACCTTGTTTTTTCTTTTCTATGTGTGATGCATTCTGCAGCACACACAGAGGAGCCAAATCGCCATGAGTGATTGTGTATGTGCAGGAACGGACACCTTCCCATACATAAACAATCAAACCTTTCAAAGCAGAGATCCGTGCAGGGTGGTGCAAGGATGTCTATGTTGGCGCTAGGCAGCTATATTTAGTGCCAGTGCAGGGGACAGCACAGGGGTGCACCGTATGCAAATGAATACAGCGCATAACTGCATTGTGAAAATTACGATGGGGGGCATTGCCACTCTAGTGCAGCTTTGCGCTCTGTCATATTCCATTGCTAGTGAGCTTGACCCATGTGTGATGCACAATGCTACACATAAGTACAACCACAACCTTGGCTCACTGACATGTCACTGAGCCTCCAGTGGCAAATACATGATGTCAACAGTCAGTGCAATCCAATATTGATTTTACGCTATCTGATTCCAGAGGATGATGGCTTACCTCCTGCTGACCTGCCTGTCCTGGATTTTTCTGATGACATGGATGACCAGCTTCCAACCCTCAATGAACAGACTCTCCAGGATTTCTTAGGATCACTCCATACACCACCCCCAGTTGCAGGGAGGATACACAGCGTTGCAGGGCCCCCACATGAACCACCCAGCCACCAACACATGCCACCAGCCAGTACTCACACAACCCCGGACTTCGGAGGACAGTGGTAGGAGTCCAGTGGGAGCTGGCAAAGCAGGTTTGGTGGGGATGGGGACCATGGCAGGCAGTCTAGAAGGAGTGGGGCCGTGCCTCAGTCCAAATAAGGACCACTCAGCTGCCATCATAGGCACCACTCCCCGCTACGTGGACACCTTCAGTCTCTGGCGGACATAGCTGCTGTCATGAAGCAGAGGCTACAACAAATGTCCTCCCAAAATGCCAGCAGTATGCAGAAAACCGTGGAGTCAATAAAGCGGGAAGTGGCCTCCCTCAGAGAAAACATGGCCACCTACCACTGTGATGTTGTTGCGGTCTTGAAAAGTCAGCAGTTTCTCGTTGTAGCAGTGATGCCTTATGTGTTGCCACAAATGGCAGCTCCTGGGACCTTTGACTCCACATCTCTATCCCCTGAAGTGAGTGTGGCCCCCTCTACCTCTACAGTAGCATCAGCAATGGCACAGGGGGTACCACACACATCAGAGGATGAAGATGTGAAAGGAATAACATTCACAAGAAAAAGCACCAGGTAGCAGCAGTCTATGCCACATGAACAGTTTCTCCTTAGTTCTGGGCTTAAGATCATGCCAGTGTTGTGACAGTAGGAAATGTGCCCTCTTCACCTAGCCACTGTTGAATTGTCTGCTATGTCTGCTATTGTCTCTTCCATACCAATTGGCAATTTTATGCACTCCTCACTGAT
Source organism: Pleurodeles waltl (assembly GCF_031143425.1). Classification (NCBI taxonomy): domain Eukaryota; kingdom Metazoa; phylum Chordata; class Amphibia; order Caudata; family Salamandridae; genus Pleurodeles; species Pleurodeles waltl. The sequence goes on along the minus strand of NC_090439.1, from coordinate 444,651,052 downwards.
GCATATTACTTCTAACCATGTCTCATGACATGTCCCTCAGCTCTGGACTCTGATTGTGTTACATATGGCAAACATTTACTCACAAGGTCTGTGAAATGGATATTTTATAGAAATCACAACTACAATTGCACCTGTATGTAAAGCACCTTGTACACATGTAGCATTTCTAAGTTTTTTGTGATCCATCTACTCAACTAAAAGATAGCATTGTGTTAATCATCCTCAACATCCCTCGCCACAGCCACATCCCCCCCCCACCTAAGTGACCTACACTGGCTCCCCGTCGACAAGAGGATCACCTTCAAGCTCCTCACCCACGCACACAAAGCACTTCACAACACCGGACCATCCTAATTGAACAGCAGACTCAGCTTCTACACCCCCACCCGGCAACTCCGCTCCGCCAACCTCGCACTCGCCTCCACCCCCCGCATCCAGCGCAGGTTCTCCGGTGGCAGATCTTTTTCTTACCTCGCCGCCAAGACCTGGAACACCCTCCCGTCAAACCTAAGACAGATCCAGGACCTGCTCACCTTCAGAAGACACCTCAAGACCTGGCTCTTCGAGCAGTAGCAGCACCCCCTCCCCGCCAGCGCCTTGAAACCCTCATGGGTAAGTAGAGCACTTTATAAATATATTGATTGATTGATTGATTAATCCATGTCAATGTGTACAGAATATCAGTACATGGGTGCATGACTGTCGGACACTAAGCCACACACTAGGATCCAAGCAAGAAAAACCTGAATGATGGTGTTGTCGGCTACTCTCAAAGTACTGTGTATAATACATGATTTGGAACCCATATCCTTTGTAGTAGACATACAGCATGTATGGATCTGAACCCAATCAATTGTAATCTATCCAGATGGGAGTACCAATACAGCTTATTTCTGTGGAACGGGAAAAGCTAACCTTATCAGTGATGGCCACTTGTCATTGTTGCATGACATAGTTTCAAATTTGCCAGTTGTCAGATGTACCACACTTGCCAACAATGAAATAGTGGGACCCACCAATGACAGGTGAAATACCATATTTACCTGTCAAAGATAAAGAATCCATACACATTGAGAATGGCTGTAATGCTGGATGGGAAATGTATGCACTAGTAGGCAGAATGTAGCAGACTTTCTGATAGCTCCTTGGTCATAGGGATGTATATGGGAACCCTGGGAATTCAAGACAGTAAGCATACCCTAAGCTATTCCCCCAACTTGGTCAGTGCATTCATAAGAAGCCCCAGACACTCAATCAAATTACAAAACTTATTAGGCTAAGATGAACAGGATTTATTGTAAAACCATTTACAAATGAATACTTAAAACCTATACTATAATAAACTAAGCTATACTAACTATCCTTAATTAACAACTACACCTATCTAACCTATTCTAAAAGTATCTTACACATATAACACCATACCCTAAACATTGCCCCCCCCCCAAGAGACAAGATACATGTAGGACAACATAAACTATGACTACACAAGTACTGATCTAACCTATGGCCTAAACATATATATATATAGATATATATCTATATATATTCATATATACATACATATACAACTATATATACACACATATGGAAAATTGATTATTGGTAAGGGCAGGTAGGTACCTACACTTAGCAATAGGCCACTAACCTCCACTTAGGTCCAGTTAGGTCTCAGTAAATTAAACCCAGCTCAACCCTTGGTAGCTTGGCAACGAGCGACAAGGCTTAACTTAGGAGACAGAGTGTAAATCATTCAAATATCACACAACAGTAATTAAATAAAACACAGGAAACAGTTTAAAAATCCAAAACCAATTTATAAAAATTGATTATATTTTTATCTTTAAAATGACACAAAATGAATAAAATTGGATAAGGGGAACCGGAGATATGAATTTTTAAATAATAATTATTTTTTTAGTGCCTAGAAACAAAAAGTGCCAATCGGGTCATCTGGTTGCACCTTTGACTGGGGCAAAATCAAAGTTTAAGGCCGACCGCGATGGAGCCCAGCTCGGCTACAGGCCGCGAGAGGCCTCGGTCAAAAGTTTACCTTCGCACTTAGTTGTTTATCTGAAGATTTTCTTCACCGGGACGAACCTGCCAGTCCAATCCGACCTCCTGGAACCCTTCTCTGGATACCCGTAGCTGAAATCCTCGGTGGAGATTTTTACCTTCGGACTTAGTCGTTTTTTCATGGTGAAAATCCTTTGACCGGGGTAAACCAGGATCTTGATCCGATGTTCTTGGAGCCCTCCTCGGATACGCTGGCTGGGAGATCCCAGTCAACTTTGTACGTTCGGACGTAGTCTCTTTTTTGGAGATTTTGTTCACCGGGACGAACCTGCAAATCAGGCGGGGTCGCAGTTGAGGCAAGCCGTCTAGAGTTGCCGCGGCAGGTCGGTCCTTCTATGGAGCTTTTTTTTCAAAAGTTCTCCAAACTTCTGGATCTTCTCCCAGATGTCCCTTTAAGGTTCTTTTGGGGTCCACAGCTCACCCCAAGGGTACAGAAGCTCTGAGATGATCCTTGGGGGTGTGGACTACAACTCCCAAAATGCACCTGGCGCAAACTCCTTTTTGGCCACTAGGCAGTGGTCAGCTGGGTGATTTCTTCAGGAGTTGGTGCAGGGGACTCTGCTTAGCAATTTTTCACCTGTAGCAAACAGGGAGTCCCTCCTTGAACCAGTTGAAGCCAGGCAAAGTCCTTCTTGTGGTGAAGCCCAAGCGTGCAGCTGGTGCAGTCCTTCTGAGTGCAGGTTCCAGGTGCAGGCCAGGGGTACAGCAGGGCAGTCCTTCTTCTCCTTTGGTTCTTCCTTGTTGGAATCTGATGGGGATCTGGTAGGGAACTGAGGTGTGGGTGAAGGTCTGCCAGTTTTATCCTTGTTCCTGGGTGAAAAACAGGGGGATCCTGATTCTCCAATCAGGTGCAGGGTCCTTCCCCCTGTGATGACCACTTCCTGGGAAGTGTGGCAAAAATCAATCCCAGGAGGCAACATCCTTCAAAAATCCATCATGGCTGAAAATGATTTTTGGAGGTTACATCTGGCTGAGCCCACCCACTGGTGTGGCAAAAAATCATAAACACACCTCTGTCCTGCCCTCTCCTAATCTAATCAAGGGGGCACCTAGTTGTCTGGGGTTGCAGAATGTGAAGGTGTTGCTGGGTTGCTCCAAATGTCCTTCTCTGCCTTTGAAGATCAGTTTGGCAGCCCTCCCCCTTCCTGCCTCACCATCTGCTGAGAGGAGATTCCCTCCCACAGGCACATCTCTTTGTGTGAAGCCAGGCCACTTCAAACCTCATCAAGGCAGCCTGGCCAGGCTGCCAGAGGCTAGCCAATCAGGGCACAACAGCAAAAACAATGCAGGGCTAAAATTGGCAACTTTTCAGGTAAAGTTTAAAACTCTGTACCTGAACAAGTTATATTAAATCCCACAACTGGAAGTTGTGGGATTTATTATAACAATTAATTTGATACCAAACTCTTTGTATCTGTCATTTAAGGGGACTTTTAAAATTAAATTAAAGTTTCCCCATTCTAGCCTATGAAGACCATTTACTACAATGAGGGAAAAACAAATGTGGCTGCTTTTACCTCACCAGGGCTTATAAAACTATATTTATAAGGTCCCTGCTTATAGTTACATGGCACCCAGCCCTAGGGGCACACATGACACACCTTAGGGGTGACTTATATGTACAAATAAGGTATTTTAAGACTTTGGAACTACTTTTAATTCCAAAGTCGAATTTGCATGTAACTTTAATTTAAAAGCAGCCAGCAAGGCAGGCCTGCCTTTAAAATGACACTGGGCACCTCAGCAGTGTACCTATGGGTGCACTACCTATGCTGGGGTCCCTAAACCTATATTCCCTACCATATACTAGGGACTTATAGGTAGGTTGACTTAGCAAATTATAATTAGCCTAATTTGCATGTTGATTTTACACAGAGCACAGGCCCTGGGACTGGTTAGCAGTACCCAGGTCACCATCAGAGTCAGGAAAACACCAGCCAAAAGTGGAAAATGGGGGCAAAAAGTTAGGGGGCCTCTCCAATCAGCCTGTTTTCTCACACACACACACATATATATATATATATTCATCTATACATATATATGCAACTATAGTTTTTTAATACACAAATACCCCAACATGACCTTCCACACAACCCCCAACAATACAATAATGTGGTAAAACCCACCCACCACTATACATAACCTAACCTAACCTATGCCTACCCCATGCTAACCTAAGACTACACATCTAATACCCTATATAAAACTATTCAAAACAGTAAAAGAGAAGTGAATGAACTGGAAGGTTGTATGATACACAAATGTTCACTTCTTGTTTTTTTAATCTTCTTTTGATGTATCGCAACATCCTCCGGTCCTCTGCTGAATCCTCCTCCAATTTTTTCAGTCAGGCTGAAATCTGCCCAATGTCCCTTCTCATGTCCTGTTCAGACTGGCTTGGGACTACAGTTGCAGGTGGCTGTACTGGTGGCTGGGTGATGACTGGTGCAGCTAACATTGAGGGCCTTGGTACAGCTGTGGCCCCTGCACCCCTGATGACTTGTCTCCAGTGTCCTTGTGTGGCTGCAGTGGAGGTCCATCATGGTGAAATGCACACCATTCACCTGATGCTTTCTCTCTTCTGAGCCTCCTGCTCATTCGGCGGTATCCGGTGTCAACCTCCATCATGTGGGGTAGCATTCGGCCCACTTGTTGAATGCTTGCCTCTGCACTTCTGTCATGTTGGCAGCTGAAATAAGAGGAGGAGCAAGCATCAGTATCAGCATTGGGTGGAGGTTGTACATATAATGTACACTGCAACTGTAGATAACACATACAATCCAACACACATTCCTCAATGAGTTACTCCTCATCTATGTCTATTTCCTTCCAGCCATCAACAGTATCATGTACATGTCACTGGGATGACAGAAATCTATTTTAAACAACAGAACCCAGAGCTGATTGGACAAACTTTGTGTGGGCCATATGATAGGGGGTGTGGTAATTTCCCACCTGCTATTCTAAGGTTTGGTAAATCAACATTAATGTGTCCTGTTGTAAGACCTGGCCTGAGCATATGTTACAAGGGGGCACGCAATTACCCATGGTGTGCCCATATGCACAAGTGATGTAATCTTCCCAGAGGCCTTAAGCCTGAGCTGCACATCAATGTTGTCAACACATTATAGAACTGAAGCCCCCTACCCTGTCCTATGTAGTGCTACATGTGTTAAATGGCACACACATGGTGGATGCATTGGTGCCCTTAGGTCCATGGTGAGGTTGGCACTGCAGTGGGTGCTGCAACAGTATCCAGAAGCATTGCACATCATTTTTGCATGCATGTCAGGCATCATCAAAGTACCAGGTACACACACGGCATTCACATGATATGCACAAGTGACGTGACCTCCATCACTCACAAATATCATGGTGGCAGGACCATGTTGTGAAAACGGCTTGAGATCTGGTGTAGGAAGAATCATAGACTTTTCAGACAACCATCTGGAGGTTATTTGTCTATTAATTGTGTACACTTCTGAATGTTGTGCACCACAATATGATTCCTTGCAGTACTACATACTCGTTATATCTGAAGGTACTGAGGCACCTGTAATGTATGTGTCTCCTACATAAGCCCCTTAGAGACCTCTGCAGATATAACCCACATCTGTACCGTCTTGTCAGTAAGTGTAAGCTATGTGTGGATCACTGTGCTGACAATGGTGCTGTGACAAAGTGGTTGTAAACAGGCATGCAATGTACGTAAACAGCTTTCACAGCATTCCACACTTCAGACTGACTCACACCAAACTCTTGATTAGGACCCATGACACACAAGATGACACTGGGTGCAGTAGGGTCTTCAAATCACGCAACCTCCCCTGTAGTGTAGGGCTCAGGCCCACCTGTACAAAATGGATGGAAAACATTACTTAGTGTACTTTGCACATATCAGTTAATGGTGACATTGTATACCATTAACTTGTTAGGCTGAGTGAGCAAGTATTCCTAGATGTACAGCGGAGCAACTGACAAACATCTATGATCAGTCAATCACTCATAGTTTCAGATAATGTAGACCTACAAACCATCATTGCCCCTGACACTCCTGTGGTGCTTCTCACTGCACCATCTATACATGGTATTGTCATGCAGGTGTCTGTTAGTTCTACACTTCCATGACCATATGCGACTGCTTGAAACTGTATATTGCATTTCAGGGGCATGCAATGGTTGTTTCAGTGGCTGTGCCATTGTGACACCCATAACGTTTGAGCCTGCCTCAGATGTTGTTGACATCTACCTCATTGTCACAAACTGACAAACTACTGTGGGCATTCTAAGGTGTTCAGGAAAAATGTGATACATCCTTCAGTGAAGTAACATCACAAGGCACACATATGAGCAATAATATTATGGGAGTATACTCATGTGAAGATAGTTGTACATTAACTGATTAAAGCATGGATGTATTGCCATTAGTGTGTGGCCAGGTATCGTTGCTATGGTATACCATTATTTGTCCAGGGAAGGATAAGAACATGGGCATGAAAATAGGACTCAACACAGAAATACTTGCTCTGTGGTCCAAGGATGCATTTGTTGGTGCAGGTTACTGAGTGATGTGCCAGTGAGGGAGCAGATGCAGGGCAGCCCCGTACTGTCAGTGAGAAGTAGCAGGCCTGTGGTACTGACTCTACACATGTGTGTGGTAATAGACATAGGGGGTCATTCTAACTCTGGTGGGCGGCGGAGGCCGCCCGCCAGAGTTCCCCCGACAGAACACCGCTCTGCGGTCTGAAGACCGCCGCAGTGATTCTGTGTTTCCTGCTGGGCTGGCGGGCAACCGCCAGAAGGCCGCCCGCCAGCCCAGCGGGAAACCCCTTCCCACGAGGAAGCCGGCTCCGAATGGAGCCGGCGGAGTGGGAAGGTGCGACGGGTGCAGTTGCACCCGTCGCGAATTTCAGTGTCTGCTGAGCAGACACTGAAATTCTTTGTGGGGCCCTCTTACGGGGGCCCCTGCAGTGCCCATGCCATTGGCATGGGCACTGCAGGGGCCCCCAGGGGCCCCACGACACCCCTCACCGCCATCCTTTTCCTGGCGGTCGAAACCCCCAGGAACAGGATGGCGGTGTGGGGGTCGGAATCCCCATGGCGGCACAGCAAGCTGCGCCGCCATGGCGGATTCCCCAGGGCAGCGGAAAGTCGGCGGGACACTGCCGACTTTCCGTTTCTGGCCGCGGCTGTACCGCCGCGGTCAGAATGCCCGGCGGTGCACCGCCAGCCTGTTGGCGGTGCTACCGCCGACTCCGGCCCCGGCAGTCCTTGACCGCCGGGGTCGGAATGACCCCCATAGTATAGAATGTATGATACACAAAGAACTGGAACAGGGAAGTGTTAGTAGTCTGGACCCAGTACATGGTCAAGCTTTCCTACATGGCATTTGCAATGACACAAAGGGGCCAATAGTACAACAGAGGTGCAGCACCAATTGCATCTATACAGTCCTTGTAGCCCTCAGTGCACCCCTTACACCCGCCACATGTGCGCCTAATGAGAATTAAGGCACAGTATGATGCAGGTAGGGTCCAGCTACATCTATTTATGTGTAGGTAAATGATGTACTAGGGAGTAGTTGCGACAGATCCTCACGACTTCTGCTGAGTACATTGGAGGCCCATCTCATACATTTTATGCCCTCATATCACACCTGCTCTCAGCAGCCGTTCACAGGGGCATATTTATACTCTGTTTGCGCCGAATGTGCATCAAAAAGTTTGACGCACTTTCGGTGCAAACCGTGCACCATATTTAAACTTTAACGCCCAAGCCCGCAAATGTCTAAATTCCTCTGTGTGTGTAATTTTTTGGATGCGGGAAACTGCCTTGTGTTAATGACATGCAAGGTAGGTGTTGCCGCCCAAAAAATAACTTTAAGGCCTGTTTGCCTTATTTATACTCCAGTGTCATTTTGACGCACAGGAGGGGTAGGCCTTAAAAAATGACGCACAGCCTGATGTGTGCCGTTTTTTAATCCCTGGGTCAGGGCAGGCGTTAAGGGGCCTGTGGGCTTACTTCCATGGTCTCTGACCATGGAAGGAGTCCAGAGGTGCCCTTCCCTGACCCCAGGGACACCCCCTGCCACCCTCACCCACCCCTGGAGGACACCCATGGATGGGGGGACCTATCCCAGGTAAGTACAGGTAAGTTTAGGTAAGTATTTTTTTTTTTTAAAGTGACATGGGGGGCCTAATTTGGGCCCCCCTACATGCCACTGTGCCCAATGACCATGCCCAGGGGACAGAAGTCCCCTGGGCATGGCCATTGGGCAAGGGGGCGTGACTCCTGTCTTTGCTAAGACAGGAGTCATTTCAATGGGGGTTGTGCATCAAAAAATGGCGCACGTCCGGTTTGAGGCATGACTTTTGCCTCAAACCTGACTTGCACCATTTTTTGATGCACAACCCCCATTTTCCCCTATGCCGGCGCTGCCTGGCTTGAGTCTTTTTTTTTTACTCAGACCAGTCTGCATCACCGGCTACGTCATTCCTTAAATAAGGCACCCGCATGGTGGGTAGGAATGGCGTTAGCCGGCGGTAACATTTTTCATGCAAACCAGCGCTGGCGCTGGTTTGCGTCAAAAAGTATAAATATGGGCCACAGTGCCTACAAAATTGAAATAAGGGATTTCTCAGCTTTCTCAGTGGCTCATACATTTGCCACCCAAACAGGTTTTGGGACCTTCTTCCATACAAGATGCATGGCACATGCCTCATATGGTGCTGCTCATTACCGAGTTGCCCTATGCATGCATTACAATACTTTGTAAAGGTGGTGGTGGGAAAATGGTACATCTAACCAGCATCAACTTCATTATTGTACATCTGACTTGCAGGCCTAAGGTGGCACAGGGACTCTTCATACAGGTAGCTTACGACATGCCCAGATCCACATGCAGCATACAACTGTATCTGCAACTGTCATGCACATGTAAAAGTATGGAAAGGTGAAACTTACCAACTGCTCCACCAACCTCTATAACCAGATGATCCAGCAGATCCTGCTCTCATGTAACCAGATAGGCCCAGTGTTGCTTGAGTTGTGGTCTTTCCTTCCACTATCAAAGATCCGTGTGAGGTGGTGGAGCATCTTGTTCCACCGCAGCCACCTTGCCTCTCTGTGGTAGCCAAGATTAACACAGCCACCCAGATGCAGCACCATGGGGAGGTAATGCTAAACAAGCCAGATGAAACCCCCAGCTCATCAGCCGACATACGTGCCATCCTCCCTTTCCCAAATATACTGCAAATGCAGTTCACCCAAAACAAAAAAATTAAATATACCTAACGCTTAACCCAACTACCCCAACAACTATACTACCGCAGACAAACACCCCCCAATACAGCATTGCACTCCATCATTTTCTTTTAAATATGGGCCTGAAGGCATAAAATCACTTGCATGAACGTTTGACTCTGGGGGATTAGGAATTTTAATAAAAGCAGTACTTACGCTGGCATTGAGTGAAATCTTAATGCATAATATGAACTTATTCATCAGAGTTGTTTATAAGTTGTCACTGTGTCAATCCTATGCTTAAACATTTTGCTGTACAAATGGCAAAAGACTTTGGGGGTCATTACAACATTGGCGGTAAAAGGCGCTTACCGCCGTGCAGAAGACCGCCAACACACCGCCGCGGCTGCAGAATTCCGCCACAGTCATTATGACCCACGGGTCGGAATCTGCCAAAATTTAGACACCCACACAAGTCCACCACACCAAAGGTCAGTGATAAACTGGCGAAAACAAAAGCTCCACCATCACGTCAACAGGAAAACGCCCACACTATCACGACCCACGAATCCACGTGGTGGTCTTTCAACTGCGGTATTCCATTGGCGGTACACACCGCTGCGCTCAAAATACACACACACTTACAAAACACATCAACGTTGGACAATTCGAAATACACAGACCTGATACACATACACACACCACTTCCATACACCCAATACAATATAAAACACACACCCACATCACCCAAAAACCCCTACAACAACAACTGCGACTGAAGGACACAGAGAGACACCACCATCTACAAACGAGCATCCACAGGCTCTCAACACCATCACCCACATAACATCCACGCACCTCACACAACACACCACTAAATTTCACCCCACACATCACAACACACACCAACTCACACATCACCCACACCACCCCATGGCACGGCAAAGACCACCCCAGGTTTTCTGAGGAGGAGTTCAAGGTCATGGTGGAGGAAATCATCCGGGTAGAGCCACAGCTATTCGGATCACTGGTGCAGTACACCTCCATAGCTAGGAAGATGGAGCTATGGCGAAGAATCGTGGACAGGTTCAATGCAGTGGGACAGCACCCAAGAAATAGGGATGACATCAGGAAGAGGTGGAATGACCTACGGGGGAAGGTGTGTTCTGTGATCTCAAGACACCACATCGCGGTACAGAGGACTGGCGGCGGACCCCCACCTCCTTCCCTATAACTAACAACATGGGAGGAGCAGGTCTTGGCTATTCTGCATCCTGAGAGCCTGGCAGGAGTAGCTGGAGGAATGAACTCTGGTAAGTCAAATCTTTACTACTATATCCCCCACCCTACCTGCATGCCATCACATACCCCCACCCTCGCCCTCACCCCCATCACTCCTACTCCTCACAAATGTCCCAATATCACAAACCACCCATCCCAACACCAAGCCCTGCATGCAACAACAAAGCATGGACACCCATCACCAACGCATGGCCACTGCACATACCCATACACCCCCCTAAACCATCATCACACAAGGTCCCACACAGGAATGCAAGCATTGGGGTACACGGTCACCCACCCATTGCACACCATGGCACACACAGATGCACTAATCATGCTTTTACACCCCTGCAGGGCCCCTACCCAACGTCACCGGACAGGAGGGTCCAGACATATCCACACCACCCACAGAAGAGGCCCACAGTGATGACAGCACCTCTGTCCAACTGGATCTAGATGACCAGCCCGGCCCTTCTGGGACCTCGGGACAGTCAGTTCCCCTGACACAGTCACAGGCCACCACAGAGCTTCCCCCCTCTGGAAACACCAGCACAGCACCCACACAGCGGGCCCATACCTCTGTCCCCAGGACACGTCAATCAGCAATGTGTCCACCACTACAGGGAACCCAGGCTAACCCACCACCCCAAAAACAACAGGGACCTGGGGGCAGTGGCAGTGGGCACAAGGTTCAGGGGACAGAGGCATAGGGAAACAGGGAACTGGTAGGGCTGCTGTGCGACAGGGGGAGGACAGGCCCAGGGAACCCACTCTCCACGAGGCCCTCTCCAACATCATGGGAGGCTACCATCATTCCCAGGAGACGATGGCAACGGTACTGAACAAGTTTCAGGAGACCCTGCGGCTGCAGGAGAAACAGTATTTGGGCTTCAGGGAGGAACTCAAATCCATCAATTCCACCCTGGGCACCATTGTAGGGGTGCTGAAGGAAGTCCTCAACACTAGGAGGGACACTGTGGCACTACAAGGGGCCCCTGACACTAGCCTGGACGATGAACTCCCCAACAACTCCGCCGACGCTAGTGGATAGGAGGCACCACCACAGGATCACCACACCAGCACCCCACCTCCTGCAGAGGGAGAACCACCCCGCAAACGGTCCCTGAGATCCAGGACAAAGACAGAGAATAATGCCAAGACCCCCCCAAGAAATAAGACCACCATGATTGTCATCCTTTTGTCCCACCTTGTCACCCTGTCCATCCTCAAACTGCCCCAGCTCCACTTTGTAGGAGGCTGGCCTGGCTTGTAGTGGGTACCAAGGGGTGCTTACACTCTGTACCAGGTCCAGGTATCCCTTATTAGTGTAGAAGAGGTGTTTCTAGCAGCTTAGGCTGATAGAAGGTAGCTATAGCAGAGCAGCTTAGGCTGAACTAGGAGACATGCAAAGCTCCTACTATACCACTGGCGTCATATGCACAATATCATAAGAAAACACAATACACAGATATACTAAAAATAAAGGTACTTTATTTTTATGACAATATGCCAAAAGTATCTCAGTGAGTACCCTCAGTATGAGGATGCCAAATATACACAAGATATATGTACACAATACCAAAAATATGCAGTAATAGCAAAAGGAAGTAATGCAAGCAATGTAAAGTTACAGTAGATTGCAATGGGAGCACATAGGTATAGGGGCAACACAAACCATATACTCCAAAAGTGGAATGCGAACCACAAATGGACCCCAAACCTATGTGAGCTTGTAGAGGGTCGCTGGGGCTGTAAGAAAACAGTGAGGGTTAGAAAAATAGCCCACCCCAAGACCCTGAAAAGTAGGTATAAAGTGCACCTATGTTCCCCAGAGAGCACAGAAGTCGTGATAGGGGAATTCTGCAAGGAAGACCAACACCAGCAAGGCAACCAAAGTGGATTTCTGGACGAGAGTACCTGTGGAACAAGGGGACCAAGTCCAAGAGTCGCAACAAAGTCGAGATTGGGCAGATGCCCAGGAAATGCCAGCTGAGTGTGCAAAGAAGCTGCCACCGGATGGTAGAAGCTGTGGATTCTGCAAGAACGAAGGGGGCTAGAAACGTCCCCTTTGGAGGATGGATGTCCCACGTCGTGAAGAAGGTTGCAGAGGTGTTCCCATGCAGAAAGACCGCAAACAAGCCTTGCTAGCTGCAAGGGTCTTGGTTAGGGTTTTGGGATGCTGCTGTGGCCCAGGAGGGACCAGGATGTCGCCACTTGGATGAGGAGACAGAGGGGGCACCCAGCAAGTCAGGGAGCCCTCACAGAAGCAGGCAGCACCGGCAGAAGTGCCAGAACAGCCACTATGAAGAGGAGTGAACCAGAGCTCACCCGAAGACACAAAAGGGAGTCCCACAATGCCGGAGGACAACTCAGGAGGTTGTGCACTGCAGGTTAGAGTGTCGGGACCCAGGCTTGGCTGTGCATGAAGAAAATCCTGGAAGAGTGCACAGGAGCCGGAGCAGCTGCAAATCATGCGGTACCCAGCAATGCAGTCTAGCGTGGGGAGGCAAGGACTTACCTCCACCAAACTTGGACTGAAGAGTCACTGGACTGTGGGAGTCACTTGGACAGAGTTGCTGAGTTTCAGGGACCACGCTCGTCGTGCTGAGAGGGGACCCAGGGAACGGGTGATACAGTCTTTTGTTACCTGCGGTTGCAGGGGGAACATTCCGTTGACCCACAGGAGATTTCTTCAGAGCTCCTGGTGCAAGAAGGAGGCAGGCTACCCCCAGAGCATGCACCACCAGGAAAACAGTCGAGAAGGCGGCAGGATCAGCGATACAAGGTTGCAGTAGTCGTCTTTGCTACTTTGTTGCGATTTTGCAGGCGTCCTGAGCAGTCAGCGGTCGATCCTTTGGCAGAAGGTGAAGAGAGAGATGCAGAGGAACTCTGATGAGCTATTGCATTCGTTATCTAAAGAATTCCCCAAAGCAGAGACCCTAAATAGCCAGAAAAGGAGGTTTGGCTACCTAGGAAGGAGGATAGGCTAGCAACACAGGTAAGAGCCTATCAGAAGGAGTCTCTGACATCACCTGCTGGCACTGGCCACTCAGAGCAGTCCAGTGTGCCAGCAGCACCTCTGTTTCCAAGATGGCAGAGGTCTGGAGCACACTGGAGGAGCTCTGGGCACCTCCCCTGGGAGGTGCAGGTCAGGGGAGTGGTCACTCCCCTTTCCTTTGTCCAGTTTCGCGCCAGAGCAGGGCTGGGGGATCCCTGAACCGGTGAAGACTGGCTTATGCAGAGATGGGCACCATCTGTGCCCATCAAAGCATTTCCAGAGGCTGGGGGAGGCTACTCCTCCCCAGCCCTGACACCTTTTTCCAAAGGGAGAGGGTGTAACACCCTCTCTCTGAGGAAGTCCTTTGTTCTGCCTCCCTGGGCCAAGCCTGGCTGGACCCCAGCAGGGCAGAAACCTGTCTGAGGGGTTGGCAGCAGCAGCAGCTGCAGTGAAACCCCGGGAAAGGTAGTTTGGCAGTACCAGGGTCTGTGCTAGAGACTCGGGGGATCATGGAATTGTCTCCCCAATGCCAGAATGGCATTGGGGTGACAATTCCATGATCTTAGACGTTACATGGCCATGTTCGGAGTTACCATTGTGACGCTATACATAGGTAGTGACCTATGTATAGTGCACACGTGTAATGGTGTCACCGCACTCACAAAGTCTGGGGAATTTGCCCTGAACGATGTGGGGGCACCTTGGCATGTGCCACGGTGCCCACAGACTAAGTAACTTAGCACTCAACCTTCACCAGTTGGAGGTTAGACATATAGGTGACTTATAAGTTACTTAAGTGCAGTGGTAAATGGCTGTGAAATAACGTGGACGTTATTTCACTCAGGCTGCAGTGGCAGGCCTGTGTAAGAATTGTCAGAGCTCCCTATGGGTGGCAAAAGAAATGCTGCAGCCCATAGGGATCTCCTGGAACCCCAATACCCTGGGTACCTCAGTACCATATACTAGGGAATTATAAGGGTGTTCCAGTATGCCAATGTGAATTGGTGAAATTGGTCACTAGCCTGTTAGTGACAATTTAGAAAGCAGAGAGAGCATAACCACTGAGGTTCTGGTTAGCAGAGCCTCAGTGAGACAGTTAGTCATCACACAGGGAACACATACAGGGCACACTTATGAGCACTGGGGCCCTGGCTGGCAGTGTCCCAGTGACACATACACTAAAACAACATATATACAGTGAAATATGGGGGTAACATGCCAGGCAAGATGGTACTTTCCTACACACTTCCTTTGCCCCTTTGGACAAAGCACCTGTGAGACTAATAGACTGGACTCTGCCATGGATATTCCTCCACCATCACCCCTCACCATTTTACAACCCCCTCCAATATTGAGCACTTAAATAAACACCCTTAAAGCACAAAACAATCTGGAGTCTATCTGATTTCAAATTAGTGTATTAGCAATTACAGTGTCAAAATGCTCTTTCAAATGTAATGTCAACACACATATGTCACACAGCTCTAGTCCATGAGGAAACAAAGCAGATGTCACAAAGTGGGACACACATCTGTAAAATTGTAAGGGAAAGTGACAACTCAGTGACTATACACTGGGTGAAAAGGACAGACAGTAGAGAGATAGTAGTTTTAAAGTACATGTAGCAGGCAGGTTTGTCTTCTTACCTGTCTCTCACTGGAAGTATTGCAGGATCACTGAGTTCCTGTTGTCGATGTCCTCTTCTTCTGCTTCCTCGTCTTCACTGTCCACAGGCTCCACAGCTGCCACAACACCTCCATCTGGACCATCCTTCTGCAGAAAAGGCATCTGTCGTCGCAAAGCCAAGTTGTGAAGCATACAGCACGCCACGATGATCTGGCACACCTTCTTTAGTGAGTAGAATAGGGAACCACCTGTCATATGGAGGCACCGAAACCTGGCCTTCAGGAGGCCGAAGGTACGCTCTATAATCCTCCTAGTTCGCCCATGGGCTTCATTGTACCATTCCTCTGCCCTTGTCCTGGGATTCCTCACTAGTGTCAGTAGTCATGACAGGTTGGGGTAACCAGAGTCACCTGCAAATGGCGAGGGAGAACTGTTAGACACACACTAACTCTTAGGGACATCCCCATAACCAGACAACTATTCCCACTGATTTGGTTCCAGGTACTCACCTAATAGCCACACCCAGTGCTTCTGGAATTACCCCATCACATAAGAGATGCTGCTATTCCGCAGGATGTAAGCGTCGTGCACTGAGCCAGGGAATTTTGCATTAACATGGGAGATGTACTGGTCTGCCAAACACACCATCTGCACATTCATCGAATGGTAACTCTTCTGGGTTCTGTACACCTGTTCACTCCTGCGGGGGGGACCAAGGCCACATGTGTCCCATCAGTGGCACCTATGATGTTGGGGATATGTCCCAGGGCATACAAGTCACCTTTCACTGTAGGCAAATCCTCCACCTGAGGGAAAACGATGTACCTCTGCATGTGTTTCAGCAGGGCAGACAACACTCTGGACAATACGTTGGAAAACATATGCTGGGACACCCCTGATGCTATGGCCACTGTTGTTTGAAAAGACCCACTTGCTAGGAAATGGAGTACTGACAGCACCTGCACTTGAGGGGGGATTCCTGTGGGATGGCGGATAGCTGACATCAGGTCTGGCTCCAACTGGGCACACAGTTCCTGGATTGTGGCACGATCAAGCCTGTAGGTGATGATCACATGTCTTTCCTCCAATGTCGACAGGTCCACCAGCGGTCTGTACACCGGAGGATGCCTCCATCTCCTCACATTCCCCAGCGGACGGTGCCTATGGAGGAGAACAGTGAGCACAGAGTCAACCAACTCTGAGGTACGTAAATACAGCTTACTCAGAATACTATTCATAAACCAAAATTTGCCTGTATGAGTGTTTAGCCAAGGCCTAGATATGTGTGACGCAGTCAAAAATAAAGCCATGTAGGCCCCTGAAATGGCGGCTGCCTGACCTGTAAAGTGGGACAATGGGATATGAGGTAACTGCGCTGGCGTTGTACACCGTCGCGGTAGGCGGTCGAAGACCACGGTGCAATTCTGCATTGGTTAACATTGGACCCTATGGGTTCCAGGAGCCAATGGCGATGTACGCCGGCGGTGACGGTACGCACCGCTGTGGACGTGACTGCCATTTTCTCACTGTTCAATTACTCAATACCTGATTTTCGACAGGAGAGGACCTACATTGCAAGTGCTGCTGTGACCTCAGTCTGGAAGAGACAATGGCTCGTGCGTCTGGGGAAAGGGCCAGAGTTGGAGAAACTCGTGGATGGGGTCCTCCCCCAGTAAACTTTACTCTACGGTCCTCCAGACAAACAGGTAAGTACACCGTTACCATGCTGTATGGGCAATGCCTGTGTGGAGTGGGGTGGATGAAAGATAGGGGGGGAGAATGAGGCGTGCATGAAACAATGGTGAGTGCATGTGCCACATGGCAAGGGTAGGGATGCGGGCCAATGACTGTGATGGTGCAGTTGGTAATTACTTCTCTTTTTCCCCCTGTACAATTCCTGTAGGTCAGCGCCCACCAGAAGAAGGATATTTGGCGTGCCATCGCCATGGAAGTCCGGACCCTGGGGGTCTACCACAGACGGAGCACCCACTGCCGGGAAAGATGGGAGGACATTCGCTGCTGGAGCAAGAAGACAGTGGAGTCCCAGCTGGGGATGGCCTCCCAACGTGGGAGGGGTGCCAGTCGTACCATTACCCCCCTGATGTTTAGGATCCTGGCAGTGGCGTACCCGGAGTTGGATGGGCGCTTGAGGGCATCACAGCAGCAACAAGAGGGTAAGTACACTCTCATTCTGCTGATTCAGCACGCATTGTAGGTGTCTGGGTGGGGGAGGTGAGCTGTGGGTTCCCCTAGGCCAGGGCGAGTTTGCTAGTTAAGTCCCCTTTTTCAGGCAGTCCCTGTGGCACCCTACCCCACCTGGGTACAGTGCCAAGTACACCTAGTCAGGCTCTTGTGACATCCATGTATGCAGAAATCGGCCATAGCCTTGTAAGCCATGTCCCAGGGATTGAATAGTGGACCTCAAGTGCGCGCCATAGTGCAGGGGGCTTCTGTGTCTGTCGTGTCCACCAACTGTAGCGGTATTGCATGCACTGAACATGTCTTTCTTCTGTCTCCCCCCCCTTTTTGTCGTCTCCCTGTACTTGTGTGCATTAGCATCATCAGGCGGAGGAGCAGTGGCACTGGAGCAGTAGGGAGCTGCATCCCACATGGCCCTGGAGGGCGAGACTACGAACTCCGAATTCACCAGTGGGACAGAAGGCAAGGGGAGCTCCATGGCGGGGACAGGAGCTGACACCAGCGATACGGACTCCTCCTCTGATGGGAGCTCCCTTGTGGTGGCAGCCCCATCTGTGCCCCCTGCATCTACAGGTACAGCCGCCACCCCCCTACCAGCCCTGCCCTCCCAGCAGCCCCTCAGCCTTTGCCCCTTGCCCGGTCACCCAGTAGGGTGGGCATCACCTTCGCCCCAGACACCTCAGGCCCTGCCCCTGTCACCCCTGCTGCCCTCAGTGAGGAGGCCATTGACCTACTCAGGTCCCTCACTGTTGGGCAGTCTACCATTTTGAATGCCATCCAGGGTGTAGAGAGGCAGTTGCAACAAACCAATGCATTCCTGGAGGGTATTCATTCTGGTCAGGCAGCCTTTCAGCGAGCTTTTCAGACTCTGGCCTCAGTACTGATAGCAGCCATTGTCCCTGTCTCTAGCCCCCCCTCCAACTTCCTCCACCCAGACCAACACCCCTGTACCTCAGCCTATCCCAAGCACACCATCAGACCAGCATGCACACACCTCAACACACAAATGAAGCTCAGGCAAACATAAGCACCACACATCCCACAGGCACTCATGCATGCAGACACACCAACATCCACTGCCTCCACTGTGTCCCCCTCCTCCTCATCTCCCTCCTCCCTCCCTGTCTCGTCTCCACTCACACCTGCATGCACTACATCTTCAGCCACTACGCCCATCACCAGCACACCCACCACCACACGTGCAGTCACCACCCCCACTACCATTCACACATCCCCTGTGTCCTCTCCCAGTGTGTCTGTGAAGCCACCTCCCAAGGTACACAAACGCAGTCACACACCCACCCAACAGCCATCCACCTTTCGACAGCCTCCAGCCCATGCACCTTCACCAAAAGTCAGCAAACGTACACCTCCTACGACCACAACCTCTTCCTCCACTCCCAAACCCCCTCCAGCTACCCATCCCACTGTTCCTTAGAAACTTTTCCTGTCCAAACTTGACCTCTTTCCCTCACCTCCCCCACCCCGTCAGTCTCCTAGGGCCCCACTCTCCAGGTTCTAACCTGGCACATCAGCCACAACATCGGCGGGACCAGTGGTGCCAGTAGTCACCGTATTCTGGAGTGCACCAGGCAGCAGGGCAGGCAGTGTGGCAAGGAGCCACAGCACGGACAGCCCCCCACCTGTCAAGCATCAAAAGTTGGCCAGTGCCCAGCGGGAGAGGGGAAAGACACCAGCCACCAAAGCCGCTCCCAGGGGTACAGTTGGGATTGTGGAGACAGCTGCGACACCATCCAAGGTGGGGAAGGGGCACAAGAAAACCGGCAAGTCTGGGAAGATCAGCACAGCTGATAAGACCGCCTTCAGCCCTGCTGCCCAGGAGGCGACCGCCAGCAGCCCAACTGCCCCAGACAGGACCGCCAGCAGCAGCCCTGCTGCCCTGGAGGTGACTGCCAGCAGCCACACTGCCCCAGACAGGAGCGCCAGCAGCAGCCCTGCTGCCCAGGAGGCGACCGCCAGCAGCCCCACTGCCACAGACAGGACCGCCAGCAGCTGAACCGCTGCCAAGGAGACCGCCGCCACAAGCACCGCTGCCAAGGACACCACCGCCACAAGCATCGCTGCCAAGGACACCGCCGCCACAAGCACCGCTGAACAGGACAAGACCGCCAGCAGCTGAACCGCTGCCAAGGACACCACCGCCACAAGCACCACTGCCAAGGACATCGCCGCCACAAGCACTGCTGAACAGGACAAGACCGCCAGCAGCTGAACCGCTGCCAAGGACACCGCCGCCACAAGCACCGCTGACCAGGACAAGACCGCCAGCAGCTGAACCGCTGCCAAGGACACTGCCGCCACAAGCACCGCTGCCAAGGACACCATTGCCACAAGCACCGCTGAACAGCACCAGACCGCCAGCAGCTGAACTGCTGCCAAGGACACCGCCGCCACAAGCACCGCTGAACAGGACAAGACCGCCAGCAGCTGAACCGCTGCCAAGGACACCGCCGCCACAAGCACCGCTGAACAGGACAAGACCGCCAGCAGCTGAACAGCTGCCAAAGACACTGCCGCCACAAGCACCGCAGGCACATGAGCGCCAAAAGCTCTGACGCTACTGAGGCCGCCACAAGCAGGATGAAGCACTCTGGGCACAAGGCCCCCTCCAGAACCAGTGGAGATTGACATCCACTACCTCAGTCCTTGCCAGGATGAAACACTCTGGGCACAAGGCCCCCTCCAGAACCAGTGGAGTATCCCATCCACTACCTCTGTCCCTGGCAGGATGAAGCACTCTGGGCACAAGGCCCCCTCCAGAACCAGTGGAGATTGACATCCACTACCTCATTCCTTGGCATGATGAAGCACTCCGGGCACAAGCCCCCCTCCAGAACCAGTGGAGTATCCCATCCACTACCTCTGTCCTTGGCAGGATGAAGCACTCTGGGCACAAGGCCCCCTCCAGAACCAGCGGAGATTGACATCCACTAACTCAGTCCGTGGCAGGATGAAGCACTCTGGGCAAAAGGCCCCCTCCTGAACCAGTGGAGATTGACAACCACTACCTGAGTCCTTGGCAGGATGAAGCACTCTGGGCACAAGGCCCCCTCCAGAACCAGTGGAGATTGACATCCACTTGAGAGACTGTGGCTTTGCACTCCCCAGGATTGAACAGTGGGCAAACCACCCACTGTAGAGACTTGAGAGACTGTGGCTTTGCACTCCCCAGGATTGAACCGTGGGCAACCCACCCACTGTAGAGACTTGAGAGACTGTGGCTTTGCACTTCCCAGGATTGCACAGTGGGCAACCCACCCACTGTAGAGACTTGAGAGACTGTTGCTTTGCACTCCCTAGGATTGAACAGTGGGCAAACCACCCACTGTAGAGACTTGAGAGACTGTGGCTTTGCACTCCCCAGGATTGCACAGTGGGCAAACCACCCACTGTAGAGACTTGAGAGACTGTGGTTTGCAATCCCCAGGATTGCACAGTGGGCAAACCACCCACTGTAGGGACGTGAGAGACTGTGGCTTTGCACGCCCCAGGATTGCACAGTGGGCATGGGGCCCCCTCGTGGATTTGGCATTATGCACTCAACCAGCTGAGGTGCCCCCCCTTTCCCTTCCCCCTGAGGTGCCTGTTTCATTTCTATCTGATGCCCCTGCAGTGTTCTCCCCATCTTGTTCGGGTATCTTGTGTGGGCCTCGCCCATGCCTTTTGGGCCCAGTGATCCACGGACTATGATGGTGGACTCCCTTGGACTTGTGTTCTTGGTTTATTTAATTGTATATAGTATACATGTATATATTTGTAAATATTTTTGATGTATGTACTTGAATATATCACAATTATTATACTCATTTCCTTTTGTCCTTGCTTTCTTCCAGGGGGGCCTAGGGGGTGTAACTGTGATGTATCAATATGTATTTGCGTGTATGTTGGAGTGGGTGAGGGTGGGGGTGGGGGTGTTGCGTGTGTGTGTCACTGTTTTTTCCCTCCCCCTCCCCTGTGTCATAGGTGCAGTACTCACCGTTGTCTTCGCTGCCGGCGTTCGAGCTCCGGGAAGAGGAGCAGGAAGATAAAGGCTGGTAAAATCTGGAGTTCCGGTTCCATGGCATCCTGGTTCCTCATGGGGTGTGTAGAGGTGAGCGTTTTCCCTTCGAAGTCCTGTTTCCGCCGTGTTTTTGTTTGCGGTGAATCTGCCCCGGAAAAGGTGGCGGATTGGTGGGTTGTAATACTGTGGGCGGTACATTGTCTCCCGCCTGTCTGTTGGCAGTTACCGCCGCGCTGTTTGTTTGTACCGCCATGGAGGTCGGAGTGTTAAAGTGGCTGTCTGTGTTGGCGGTTTCCGCCACGGTCATAATTCAATTTTTTTTACTGCCAGCCTTTTGGCTGTCTTACCGCCGCTTTAACACCGACCGGCAGGGTTGTAATGACCCCCTTTGTCCCTATCTAGCTCGGCATGGATAGCACTGTGCTGATCCTATGCAAGATAAACAGACATTTGAGGTGAGCAAATCTAGAGTGTCGCTGGTATTGTAGAGTGCTCCTTACTCAAGTTGCTCTCCACCTAAATTTGGGAACTACCCAGAGTTCTCTCTTGTGTTTTGCATAATTTATGCATCACTCTAACCCTGAAAGTGTCTTGTTTTGACTTATATTGGGTGCTCCTTTGTGTCTAGACAAAGGTAAACCCCTCTGATGAGCTCTAATGAGAATGAAACACGTGTCGGGGTTGCTTTACTCATTCAAGGTTCGCATGGATGGTATTTGACCAGTCCAAACCTGTACTACTCTGCCTCAAGATGTAAATGGCTTTTGTCATTTTATTGCTTGGCAAGGATGACACTGTGTCAATCCTACGCTTAAGGATTTTGCTGTACAAATAGCAAAAGACTTTGATCCTCATTACAACCCTGACAGTCAGTGTTAAAGTGGCGGTAATACCACCAACAGGCCGGCGGTAAAACAAAATGGGATCATGACCACAGCAGAAACTGCCAACATAGACAGCCACTTTAACACTCCGACCGCCACGACGATAGCAACAAACACCATGGCTATAACTGCCAACAGACAGGTGGAAGACAAAGTACCGCCCTCCCCTATCACAACCCGCCAATCCGCCAGCTTTTCCAGGGTGGTACCAACGCCATCAAAAGCTCGGCGGAAACAGGACTCGGAAGGGAAACCACTCACTTCTCAACAAGCAACAAAGAACCAGGACACCATGGAGCCCGAGCTGCAGGTGTTCGGCATGCTGGTGTATCTTCTCATACACAACGGATATCAAAGGCGGTGGCGACAACCACGGTGAGTAGTGCACCTAGCACACAGGGGAGGGGGAGGAAAAAGAGAGGGACACACACACACAACACCCCTACCCCCACCCTCACCCACAACACCATACAACAAAAACATGCAGCAACGTTACATTTACACCCTGTAACCCCCTGGAAGAACGCAAGGACAAGAGGAATGGAGTGCAAACAGTGATATTTTGAAATATGCAGATATAGTTAACGATTAGAAAAACAGTATATACAAATATTTACAATATGTATAGAAGGCCGTACACTGTCCTTTGCAAATGTCCATGTCCCACTAGGACACAAAATCATGGGCGAAGCCCACACTTGACTCCTCCCTCAAAACCGAAAGAACACTGCAGGGGCATCAGGTCAAAAACACACAGGCACCTCAGGGTGAAAGGGAGGGGGGCACCTCAGCCAGAAGATGGTACTACGCCACTGGTCCTAGAGGGAGCAACTTGCCCACAGCGATGTCCTGGGGAGTGCAAAGCCACAGACTCTCAAGTGGGTGGGTTGCCCACTGCTTGGTCCTGGGGAGTGCAAAGCCACAGTCTCTCAAGTGGGTGGTTAGCCCACTGCTTGGTCCTGGGGAGTGCAAGGCCACAGTCTCTCTAGAGGGTGGTTTGCCCACTGCTTGGTCCCGGGAAGTGCAAAGCCACAGTCTCTTTAGTGGCTGGTTTGCCCACTGCTTGGTCCTGGGGAGTGGAAAGCCACAGTCTCTCAAGTGGGTGGTTTGCCAACTGCTTGGTCCTGGGGAGTGCAAAGCCATAGTCTCTCTAGTGGGTGGTTTGCCCACTGCTTGGTCCTGGGGACTGCAAGGCCACAGTCTCTCTAGTGGATGGTTTGCCCACTGCTTGGTCCTGGGGAGTGCAGTGCCACAGTCTCTCTAGTGGGTGGTTTCCCCACTGCTTGGTCCTGGGGAGTTCAAAGGCACAGTCTCTCAAGTGGGTGGTTTGCCCACTGCTTGGTCCTGGGGAGTGCAAAGCCACAGTCTCTCTAGTGGATGGCTTCTCCACTGGTTCTGGAGGGGGCCCGGTGCCGGGTCTGCTTCATCCTGCCAAGGATAGTGATAGTGGATGCATTTCTCCACTGGTTCTGGAGGGGGCCCTGTGCCCAGTCTGCTTCATCCTGCCAAGGATAGTGATAGTGGATATATTTCTCCACTGGTTCTGGAGGGAGCCTTGTGTCCAGTCTGCTTCATCCTGACAAAGATAGTGATAGTGGATGCATTTCTCCACTGTTTCTGGAGGGGGCCTTATGCCCAGTCTACTTCTTCCTGCCAAGGATAGTGATCGTGGATGTATTTCTCCACTGGTTCTGGAGGGGACATTGTGCCCAGTTATGCTGCACTTGGGGTGTGGCAGTTCAGATTTCCTCACCTGGGTGTCTGAGGCTTGAGATTTGCAGGGAACAGGTAGCATGATACTCCATGGAGGCAGAGCCAGACTCCATCCTGCGGCGACTAAGGCTGCAAACTGGTGGTCGTGCCGGTGCTGGTGGGGGTGCTTCGAGTGGTGGTGGGAGGGTCCAGGCCGTCTCCTGCAGCCCCGGATGGCTGCTCACTGGGGATGCTGCTGTTGACAGATTTAGTGCACCGGCTGGGCCTGTTGCGGTGCTGATGGCGGTGCAGGTGGCGGTGCTTGCAGTGGTGTCTGCGGCAGGGATACTACTAATGCTGGCCGTGGTGCAGGTGCTGGTAGTGGCGGAGGGAGACACCAGACCATCTCCTGTAGCCTTGGACGGCTGCCCACTGGGGATGATGCAGCTGACAGTTGTTGTGGCAGCAGCGATGCAGGTGGCGGTGCAGGGGGGCGGTGCAGGTGGTGGGGCAGATGGCGGTGCAGGTGGTGCCTTCCGCAGTGCTTTCCGTGGTACAGGTTGTGGGGCTGTCGGTACTGATGGTGGACACCAGTCCCTCACCTTGAGTCTCTGAGGCCTGAAGTGCTTTGCCTTGGGTTTTCTTCCTCTTCCCCACCTTGGCAGATGCTGCTGGGACCTTGGCACTGGCAGCTTGAGTTTTGGAGGAGGCCTTGCTGGGTGGGTCATGCTTCTTGGCTGTGCTGCATGGTGGCCCATTCTTCACCTTGGTAGGTGGCGGAATGGTTTGGTCCTTTGCAGGGGTCGTGGCACACTGGCTGCCCTGACAGGTGCCCCCTTTGATCCTCTGAGACTTGCAGGTACCACAGCGGACGCTGACTTGGTGGCTGAGGTGCTGGCCTGGGATCTTGACACCCTGGCCCGAGGGGAAGAACGGGGGTGAGGCGTAGGGAAGAGGTCAATGTTTGCCAGGAAAAGTTATTTAGACACACTGGGATGGGAAGATGGAGAGGGTTTGGGAGTGGAGAAAGAGGGAGTGGTTGTAGGAGGTGTACGTCTGCTGAGTTTGGGTGAAGGTGCATGGGCTGGATGCTGTTGTGAGGTGGATGGCTGTTGGGTGGATGGGTGCTTGCGTTTGTGTACTTTGGGAGGAGGTGTCACAAACACACTGGGAGAGGACACAGGGGATGTGTGTATGGATGTGGGGGTGGTGACTGCCAGTGAGAGGCGTGTAGTGATGGGCGTGCTGGTGATGGAGGTAGTGGACGAAGATGTACTGCATGCAGGTGTGAGTGTAGACACTACTGGGAGGGAGGTGGAGGAGGAGGAGGGGGACACAGTGGAGGCAGTGGATGTTGGTGTGTTTACATGGGCATGGTGCTTGTGTGAGTGCCTGTGAGATGAAGTGTGGTGCTTGTGTTTGCCTGAGCCACTTTTGTGTGGTGATTTGGGTGCATGCTGGTCTGAAGGTGTGCTTGGGATAGGCTGAGGTAGAGGGGATTGGGTCTGGGTAGTGGAAGTTGGATGGGGGGAGGCTGGACACAGGGAAAATGGCTGCCATCAGTGCTGAGGCCAGAGCCTGAAATGCTCTCTGTTGGGCCGCCACGCCAGAGTGAATGCCCGCCAGGTATGCATTTGTTTGTTGCGAATGCACTGCTGGACCCTGGATGGCATTCAGTATGGTTGACTGCGCAACAGAGAGGTATCTCAGGAGGTCAATAGCCTCCTCACTGAGGGCAACAGGGCTGACTGGGGCAGGGCCTGAGGTGCCTGGGGCGAAGGAGATGCCCACACTCCTGGGAGTGCGGGCACGGGAAACATGCTGAGGGGCTGCTGGGAGGGCGGTGCTGGTAGGGGAGGTGGCAGCTGTACCTGTTGTTGGGGTGGGCATAGAGGTATCTGCCACCGCCAGGGAGCTTCCATCGGAGGGGGAGTCGCTGTCAGTGGTCTCTCCTCCTGTCCCCGTCGTGGAGCTCCCCTCACCCTCCATCCCACTGGTGCCTAGAAGGCCCATGTGGGATGAAGCTCCCTCCGTCACCAGTCCCTCTGCTCCTCCGCCAGATGATGCTAATGCACACAATGACAGGGCGACAAAACAAAAAAGGGGGAGAGATAGAGGATACACTTGGTCAATGCCAGCAACAACACTACAGTTGGCGTACAAAATACACAGTGAGCTGCCCTATGCACTAGGCCATGCCCATACAATCACTAAGATAGTCACCAACCCATGGGATACAATGCCTAACACCAGCATCTGCACACCTGATACCCACAGGACCCTGTCCAGTAGTAGATAGCCACTTACACCATTGGGGTAGGAGTGTGCCAGAGCCTGCACACAAGGGACCTACCCTGCCATGATAGCCCTGGACTAGGGGCACCCACAGCCCACATCCCCCACCCATCTACCTCCAAAGCGTGCAAAGTCAGCTTTCTGAATCTTTACTCACCCCTTGTGGCTGCTATGATGCCCTCAAGCGCCCATCCAAGTCTGGATAGGACACCGCCAGGATGCGCAACATGAGGGGGGTCATGGTGCGACCAGCATCCCTTCCACGTTGGAAGCCCGGACCCAGGTGGGCCTCCGCCGTTTTCTTGGTCCAGCGGCGCAGGTCCTCCCATCTCTTGTGGCACTGGGTGCTCCGCCTCTGAAAGACCCCCAGGGTCTGCACTTCCTTGGCGATGGCATGGCAAATACCCTTTTTCTGGTGGGCGCTCACCTGGAGGGTAAAGACAGCAGAAAAGGAAATCACTCACACGTCCAGACCGGCATACCCATTGCCCACCAGTTCCCACTCATGCCCTGATGCACATACACTGACCACCTCTCATTCAGCATTCAGGCCAGGACGCCTCAGCACCTCCAACATGTGGCTTACATCCATACCACCCCAAACATGCATTGCCCACACATCATGCTCACAGTGTACTCACCTGTTTGTCTGGAGGACCGTAGAGTAATGTGTACTGGGGTAGGACACCACCCACCAGTTTCTCCAACTCCTCCGCAGTGAAGGCAGGCACCCTTTCCCCAGACAAGTGAGCCATTGTCCCCTAGGCCAGGGCGAGTTTGCTAGTTAAGTCCCCTTTTTCAGGCAGTCCCTGTGGCACCCTACCCCACCTGGGTACAGTGCCAAGTACACCTAGTCAGGCTCTTGTGACATCCATGTATGCAGAAATCGGCCATAGCCTTGTAAGCCATGTCCCAGGGATTGAATAGTGGACCTCAAGTGCGCGCCATAGTGCAGGGGGCTTCTGTGTCTGTCGTGTCCACCAACTGTAGCGGTATTGCATGCACTGAACATGTCTTTCTTCTGTCTCCCCCCCCTTTTTGTCGTCTCCCTGTACTTGTGTGCATTAGCATCATCAGGCGGAGGAGCAGTGGCACTGGAGCAGTAGGGAGCTGCATCCCACATGGCCCTGGAGGGCGAGACTACGAACTCCGAATTCACCAGTGGGACAGAAGGCAAGGGGAGCTCCATGGCGGGGACAGGAGCTGACACCAGCGATACGGACTCCTCCTCTGATGGGAGCTCCCTTGTGGTGGCAGCCCCATCTGTGCCCCCTGCATCTACAGGTACAGCCGCCACCCCCCTACCAGCCCTGCCCTCCCAGCAGCCCCTCAGCCTTTGCCCCTTGCCCGGTCACCCAGTAGGGTGGGCATCACCTTCGCCCCAGACACCTCAGGCCCTGCCCCTGTCACCCCTGCTGCCCTCAGTGAGGAGGCCATTGACCTACTCAGGTCCCTCACTGTTGGGCAGTCTACCATTTTGAATGCCATCCAGGGTGTAGAGAGGCAGTTGCAACAAACCAATGCATTCCTGGAGGGTATTCATTCTGGTCAGGCAGCCTTTCAGCGAGCTTTTCAGACTCTGGCCTCAGTACTGATAGCAGCCATTGTCCCTGTCTCTAGCCCCCCCTCCAACTTCCTCCACCCAGACCAACACCCCTGTACCTCAGCCTATCCCAAGCACACCATCAGACCAGCATGCACACACCTCAACACACAAATGAAGCTCAGGCAAACATAAGCACCACACATCCCACAGGCACTCATGCATGCAGACACACCAACATCCACTGCCTCCACTGTGTCCCCCTCCTCCTCATCTCCCTCCTCCCTCCCTGTCTCGTCTCCACTCACACCTGCATGCACTACATCTTCAGCCACTACGCCCATCACCAGCACACCCACCACCACACGTGCAGTCACCACCCCCACTACCATTCACACATCCCCTGTGTCCTCTCCCAGTGTGTCTGTGAAGCCACCTCCCAAGGTACACAAACGCAGTCACACACCCACCCAACAGCCATCCACCTTTCGACAGCCTCCAGCCCATGCACCTTCACCAAAAGTCAGCAAACGTACACCTCCTACGACCACAACCTCTTCCTCCACTCCCAAACCCCCTCCAGCTACCCATCCCACTGTTCCTTAGAAACTTTTCCTGTCCAAACTTGACCTCTTTCCCTCACCTCCCCCACCCCGTCAGTCTCCTAGGGCCCCACTCTCCAGGTTCTAACCTGGCACATCAGCCACAACATCGGCGGGACCAGTGGTGCCAGTAGTCACCGTATTCTGGAGTGCACCAGGCAGCAGGGCAGGCAGTGTGGCAAGGAGCCACAGCACGGACAGCCCCCCACCTGTCAAGCATCAAAAGTTGGCCAGTGCCCAGCGGGAGAGGGGAAAGACACCAGCCACCAAAGCCGCTCCCAGGGGTACAGTTGGGATTGTGGAGACAGCTGCGACACCATCCAAGGTGGGGAAGGGGCACAAGAAAACCGGCAAGTCTGGGAAGATCAGCACAGCTGATAAGACCGCCTTCAGCCCTGCTGCCCAGGAGGCGACCGCCAGCAGCCCAACTGCCCCAGACAGGACCGCCAGCAGCAGCCCTGCTGCCCTGGAGGTGACTGCCAGCAGCCACACTGCCCCAGACAGGAGCGCCAGCAGCAGCCCTGCTGCCCAGGAGGCGACCGCCAGCAGCCCCACTGCCACAGACAGGACCGCCAGCAGCTGAACCGCTGCCAAGGAGACCGCCGCCACAAGCACCGCTGCCAAGGACACCGCCGCCACAAGCACCGCTGAACAGGACAAGACCGCCAGCAGCTGAACCGCTGCCAAGGACACCACCGCCACAAGCACCACTGCCAAGGACATCGCCGCCACAAGCACTGCTGAACAGGACAAGACCGCCAGCAGCTGAACCGCTGCCAAGGACACCGCCGCCACAAGCACCGCTGACCAGGACAAGACCGCCAGCAGCTGAACCGCTGCCAAGGACACTGCCGCCACAAGCACCGCTGCCAAGGACACCATTGCCACAAGCACCGCTGAACAGCACCAGACCGCCAGCAGCTGAACTGCTGCCAAGGACACCGCCGCCACAAGCACCGCTGAACAGGACAAGACCGCCAGCAGCTGAACCGCTGCCAAGGACACCGCCGCCACAAGCACCGCTGAACAGGACAAGACCGCCAGCAGCTGAACAGCTGCCAAAGACACTGCCGCCACAAGCACCGCAGGCACATGAGCGCCAAAAGCTCTGACGCTACTGAGGCCGCCACAAGCAGGATGAAGCACTCTGGGCACAAGGCCCCCTCCAGAACCAGTGGAGATTGACATCCACTACCTCAGTCCTTGCCAGGATGAAACACTCTGGGCACAAGGCCCCCTCCAGAACCAGTGGAGTATCCCATCCACTACCTCTGTCCCTGGCAGGATGAAGCACTCTGGGCACAAGGCCCCCTCCAGAACCAGTGGAGATTGACATCCACTACCTCATTCCTTGGCATGATGAAGCACTCCGGGCACAAGCCCCCCTCCAGAACCAGTGGAGTATCCCATCCACTACCTCTGTCCTTGGCAGGATGAAGCACTCTGGGCACAAGGCCCCCTCCAGAACCAGCGGAGATTGACATCCACTAACTCAGTCCGTGGCAGGATGAAGCACTCTGGGCAAAAGGCCCCCTCCTGAACCAGTGGAGATTGACAACCACTACCTGAGTCCTTGGCAGGATGAAGCACTCTGGGCACAAGGCCCCCTCCAGAACCAGTGGAGATTGACATCCACTTGAGAGACTGTGGCTTTGCACTCCCCAGGATTGAACAGTGGGCAAACCACCCACTGTAGAGACTTGAGAGACTGTGGCTTTGCACTCCCCAGGATTGAACCGTGGGCAACCCACCCACTGTAGAGACTTGAGAGACTGTGGCTTTGCACTTCCCAGGATTGCACAGTGGGCAACCCACCCACTGTAGAGACTTGAGAGACTGTTGCTTTGCACTCCCTAGGATTGAACAGTGGGCAAACCACCCACTGTAGAGACTTGAGAGACTGTGGCTTTGCACTCCCCAGGATTGCACAGTGGGCAAACCACCCACTGTAGAGACTTGAGAGACTGTGGTTTGCAATCCCCAGGATTGCACAGTGGGCAAACCACCCACTGTAGGGACGTGAGAGACTGTGGCTTTGCACGCCCCAGGATTGCACAGTGGGCATGGGGCCCCCTCGTGGATTTGGCATTATGCACTCAACCAGCTGAGGTGCCCCCCCTTTCCCTTCCCCCTGAGGTGCCTGTTTCATTTCTATCTGATGCCCCTGCAGTGTTCTCCCCATCTTGTTCGGGTATCTTGTGTGGGCCTCGCCCATGCCTTTTGGGCCCAGTGATCCACGGACTATGATGGTGGACTCCCTTGGACTTGTGTTCTTGGTTTATTTAATTGTATATAGTATACATGTATATATTTGTAAATATTTTTGATGTATGTACTTGAATATATCACAATTATTATACTCATTTCCTTTTGTCCTTGCTTTCTTCCAGGGGGGCCTAGGGGGTGTAACTGTGATGTATCAATATGTATTTGCGTGTATGTTGGAGTGGGTGAGGGTGGGGGTGGGGGTGTTGCGTGTGTGTGTCACTGTTTTTTCCCTCCCCCTCCCCTGTGTCATAGGTGCAGTACTCACCGTTGTCTTCGCTGCCGGCGTTCGAGCTCCGGGAAGAGGAGCAGGAAGATAAAGGCTGGTAAAATCTGGAGTTCCGGTTCCATGGCATCCTGGTTCCTCATGGGGTGTGTAGAGGTGAGCGTTTTCCCTTCGAAGTCCTGTTTCCGCCGTGTTTTTGTTTGCGGTGAATCTGCCCCGGAAAAGGTGGCGGATTGGTGGGTTGTAATACTGTGGGCGGTACATTGTCTCCCGCCTGTCTGTTGGCAGTTACCGCCGCGCTGTTTGTTTGTACCGCCATGGAGGTCGGAGTGTTAAAGTGGCTGTCTGTGTTGGCGGTTTCCGCCACGGTCATAATTCAATTTTTTTTACTGCCAGCCTTTTGGCTGTCTTACCGCCGCTTTAACACCGACCGGCAGGGTTGTAATGACCCCCTTTGTCCCTATCTAGCTCGGCATGGATAGCACTGTGCTGATCCTATGCAAGATAAACAGACATTTGAGGTGAGCAAATCTAGAGTGTCGCTGGTATTGTAGAGTGCTCCTTACTCAAGTTGCTCTCCACCTAAATTTGGGAACTACCCAGAGTTCTCTCTTGTGTTTTGCATAATTTATGCATCACTCTAACCCTGAAAGTGTCTTGTTTTGACTTATATTGGGTGCTCCTTTGTGTCTAGACAAAGGTAAACCCCTCTGATGAGCTCTAATGAGAATGAAACACGTGTCGGGGTTGCTTTACTCATTCAAGGTTCGCATGGATGGTATTTGACCAGTCCAAACCTGTACTACTCTGCCTCAAGATGTAAATGGCTTTTGTCATTTTATTGCTTGGCAAGGATGACACTGTGTCAATCCTACGCTTAAGGATTTTGCTGTACAAATAGCAAAAGACTTTGATCCTCATTACAACCCTGACAGTCAGTGTTAAAGTGGCGGTAATACCACCAACAGGCCGGCGGTAAAACAAAATGGGATCATGACCACAGCAGAAACTGCCAACATAGACAGCCACTTTAACACTCCGACCGCCACGACGATAGCAACAAACACCATGGCTATAACTGCCAACAGACAGGTGGAAGACAAAGTACCGCCCTCCCCTATCACAACCCGCCAATCCGCCAGCTTTTCCAGGGTGGTACCAACGCCATCAAAAGCTCGGCGGAAACAGGACTCGGAAGGGAAACCACTCACTTCTCAACAAGCAACAAAGAACCAGGACACCATGGAGCCCGAGCTGCAGGTGTTCGGCATGCTGGTGTATCTTCTCATACACAACGGATATCAAAGGCGGTGGCGACAACCACGGTGAGTAGTGCACCTAGCACACAGGGGAGGGGGAGGAAAAAGAGAGGGACACACACACAACACCCCTACCCCCACCCTCACCCACAACACCATACAACAAAAACATGCAGCAACGTTACATTTACACCCTGTAACCCCCTGGAAGAACGCAAGGACAAGAGGAATGGAGTGCAAACAGTGATATTTTGAAATATGCAGATATAGTTAACGATTAGAAAAACAGTATATACAAATATTTACAATATGTATAGAAGGCCGTACACTGTCCTTTGCAAATGTCCATGTCCCACTAGGACACAAAATCATGGGCGAAGCCCACACTTGACTCCTCCCTCAAAACCGAAAGAACACTGCAGGGGCATCAGGTCAAAAACACACAGGCACCTCAGGGTGAAAGGGAGGGGGGCACCTCAGCCAGAAGATGGTACTACGCCACTGGTCCTAGAGGGAGCAACTTGCCCACAGCGATGTCCTGGGGAGTGCAAAGCCACAGACTCTCAAGTGGGTGGGTTGCCCACTGCTTGGTCCTGGGGAGTGCAAAGCCACAGTCTCTCAAGTGGGTGGTTAGCCCACTGCTTGGTCCTGGGGAGTGCAAGGCCACAGTCTCTCTAGAGGGTGGTTTGCCCACTGCTTGGTCCCGGGAAGTGCAAAGCCACAGTCTCTTTAGTGGCTGGTTTGCCCACTGCTTGGTCCTGGGGAGTGGAAAGCCACAGTCTCTCAAGTGGGTGGTTTGCCAACTGCTTGGTCCTGGGGAGTGCAAAGCCATAGTCTCTCTAGTGGGTGGTTTGCCCACTGCTTGGTCCTGGGGACTGCAAGGCCACAGTCTCTCTAGTGGATGGTTTGCCCACTGCTTGGTCCTGGGGAGTGCAGTGCCACAGTCTCTCTAGTGGGTGGTTTCCCCACTGCTTGGTCCTGGGGAGTTCAAAGGCACAGTCTCTCAAGTGGGTGGTTTGCCCACTGCTTGGTCCTGGGGAGTGCAAAGCCACAGTCTCTCTAGTGGATGGCTTCTCCACTGGTTCTGGAGGGGGCCCGGTGCCGGGTCTGCTTCATCCTGCCAAGGATAGTGATAGTGGATGCATTTCTCCACTGGTTCTGGAGGGGGCCCTGTGCCCAGTCTGCTTCATCCTGCCAAGGATAGTGATAGTGGATATATTTCTCCACTGGTTCTGGAGGGAGCCTTGTGTCCAGTCTGCTTCATCCTGACAAAGATAGTGATAGTGGATGCATTTCTCCACTGTTTCTGGAGGGGGCCTTATGCCCAGTCTACTTCTTCCTGCCAAGGATAGTGATCGTGGATGTATTTCTCCACTGGTTCTGGAGGGGACATTGTGCCCAGTTATGCTGCACTTGGGGTGTGGCAGTTCAGATTTCCTCACCTGGGTGTCTGAGGCTTGAGATTTGCAGGGAACAGGTAGCATGATACTCCATGGAGGCAGAGCCAGACTCCATCCTGCGGCGACTAAGGCTGCAAACTGGTGGTCGTGCCGGTGCTGGTGGGGGTGCTTCGAGTGGTGGTGGGAGGGTCCAGGCCGTCTCCTGCAGCCCCGGATGGCTGCTCACTGGGGATGCTGCTGTAGACAGATTTAGTGCACCGGCTGGGCCTGTTGCGGTGCTGATGGCGGTGCAGGTGGCGGTGCTTGCAGTGGTGTCTGCGGCAGGGATACTACTAATGCTGGCCGTGGTGCAGGTGCTGGTAGTGGCGGAGGGAGACACCAGACCATCTCCTGTAGCCTTGGACGGCTGCCCACTGGGGATGATGCAGCTGACAGTTGTTGTGGCAGCAGCGATGCAGGTGGCGGTGCAGGGGGGCGGTGCAGGTGGTGGGGCAGATGGCGGTGCAGGTGGTGCCTTCCGCAGTGCTTTCCGTGGTACAGGTTGTGGGGCTGTCGGTACTGATGGTGGACACCAGTCCCTCACCTTGAGTCTCTGAGGCCTGAAGTGCTTTGCCTTGGGTTTTCTTCCTCTTCCCCACCTTGGCAGATGCTGCTGGGACCTTGGCACTGGCAGCTTGAGTTTTGGAGGAGGCCTTGCTGGGTGGGTCATGCTTCTTGGCTGTGCTGCATGGTGGCCCATTCTTCACCTTGGTAGGTGGCGGAATGGTTTGGTCCTTTGCAGGGGTCGTGGCACACTGGCTGCCCTGACAGGTGCCCCCTTTGATCCTCTGGGACTTGCAGGTACCACAGCGGACGCTGACTTGGTGGCTGAGGTGCTGGCCTGGGATCTTGACACCCTGGCCCGAGGGGAAGAACGGGGGTGAGGCGTAGGGAAGAGGTCAATGTTTGCCAGGAAAAGTTATTTAGACACACTGGGATGGGAAGATGGAGAGGGTTTGGGAGTGGAGAAAGAGGGAGTGGTTGTAGGAGGTGTACGTCTGCTGAGTTTGGGTGAAGGTGCATGGGCTGGATGCTGTTGTGAGGTGGATGGCTGTTGGGTGGATGGGTGCTTGCGTTTGTGTACTTTGGGAGGAGGTGTCACAAACACACTGGGAGAGGACACAGGGGATGTGTGTATGGATGTGGGGGTGGTGACTGCCAGTGAGAGGCGTGTAGTGATGGGCGTGCTGGTGATGGAGGTAGTGGACGAAGATGTACTGCATGCAGGTGTGAGTGTAGACACTACTGGGAGGGAGGTGGAGGAGGAGGAGGGGGACACAGTGGAGGCAGTGGATGTTGGTGTGTTTACATGGGCATGGTGCTTGTGTGAGTGCCTGTGAGATGAAGTGTGGTGCTTGTGTTTGCCTGAGCCACTTTTGTGTGGTGATTTGGGTGCATGCTGGTCTGAAGGTGTGCTTGGGATAGGCTGAGGTAGAGGGGATTGGGTCTGGGTAGTGGAAGTTGGATGGGGGGAGGCTGGACACAGGGAAAATGGCTGCCATCAGTGCTGAGGCCAGAGCCTGA
Organism: Pleurodeles waltl; assembly: GCF_031143425.1. Taxonomy (NCBI): domain Eukaryota; kingdom Metazoa; phylum Chordata; class Amphibia; order Caudata; family Salamandridae; genus Pleurodeles; species Pleurodeles waltl. The sequence goes on along the minus strand of NC_090439.1, from coordinate 444,615,877 downwards.
AATGCTCTCTGTTGGGCCGCCACGCCAGAGTGAATGCCCGCCAGGTATGCATTTGTTTGTTGCGAATGCACTGCTGGACCCTGGATGGCATTCAGTATGGTTGACTGCGCAACAGAGAGGTATCTCAGGAGGACAATAGCCTCCTCACTGAGGGCAACAGGGCTGACTGGGGCAGGGCCTGAGGTGCCTGGGGCGAAGGAGATGCCCACACTCCTGGGAGTGCGGGCACGGGAAACATGCTGAGGGGCTGCTGGGAGGGCGGTGCTGGTAGGGGAGGTGGCAGCTGTACCTGTTGTTGGGGTGGGCATAGAGGTATCTGCCACCGCCAGGGAGCTTCCATCGGAGGGGGAGTCGCTGTCAGTGGTCTCTCCTCCTGTCCCCGTCGTGGAGCTCCCCTCACCCTCCATCCCACTGGTGCCTAGAAGGCCCATGTGGGATGAAGCTCCCTCCGTCACCAGTCCCTCTGCTCCTCCGCCAGATGATGCTAATGCACACAATGACAGGGCGACAAAACAAAAAAGGGGGAGAGATAGAGGATACACTTGGTCAATGCCAGCAACAACACTACAGTTGGCGTACAAAATACACAGTGAGCTGCCCTATGCACTAGGCCATGCCCATACAATCACTAAGATAGTCACCAACCCATGGGATACAATGCCTAACACCAGCATCTGCACACCTGATACCCACAGGACCCTGTCCAGTAGTAGATAGCCACTTACACCATTGGGGTAGGAGTGTGCCAGAGCCTGCACACAAGGGACCTACCCTGCCATGATAGCCCTGGACTAGGGGCACCCACAGCCCACATCCCCCACCCATCTACCTCCAAAGCGTGCAAAGTCAGCTTTCTGAATCTTTACTCACCCCTTGTGGCTGCTATGATGCCCTCAAGCGCCCATCCAAGTCTGGATAGGACACCGCCAGGATGCGCAACATGAGGGGGGTCATGGTGCGACCAGCATCCCTTCCACGTTGGAAGCCCGGACCCAGGTGGGCCTCCGCCGTTTTCTTGGTCCAGCGGCGCAGGTCCTCCCATCTCTTGTGGCACTGGGTGCTCCGCCTCTGAAAGACCCCCAGGGTCTGCACTTCCTTGGCGATGGCATGGCAAATACCCTTTTTCTGGTGGGCGCTCACCTGGAGGGTAAAGACAGCAGAAAAGGAAATCACTCACACGTCCAGACCGGCATACCCATTGCCCACCAGTTCCCACTCATGCCCTGATGCACATACACTGACCACCTCTCATTCAGCATTCAGGCCAGGACGCCTCAGCACCTCCAACATGTGGCTTACATCCATACCACCCCAAACATGCATTGCCCACACATCATGCTCACAGTGTACTCACCTGTTTGTCTGGAGGACCGTAGAGTAATGTGTACTGGGGTAGGACACCACCCACCAGTTTCTCCAACTCCTCCGCAGTGAAGGCAGGCACCCTTTCCCCAGACAAGTGAGCCATTGTCGCTTCCAGACTCAGGTCACAACAGCATTTGCATTGTAGGTCCTCTCCTGTTGACGGTCAGGTAGCAAGTGAATGAATAGTTAGAAAATGTCTGTGACGTCCGCGGTGGTGGGTACCGTCAACCCATAGGGCCCAATGATAACCAATGAGAAGTTGCGCGGCGGTCATCAACCGCCTACGCGACGGCGCACAACGCCAGAGCACTTCCTCATTTCCAATTGTCCGTCCTCACAGGTCAGGCAGCTGCCATTTCAGGGGGCATATGGCATGGCACCTAACTGCACCACAGCAGACATTGGCACATAAACTGACTCTCAACTTCACATACTGCTTCTGTGACGTAAATTCAGCAACAGTAGTGCAATCTATGTGGAAATATGACCTTCTGCTCACCGTTCTCCTCCATAGGCTACAACCGCTGGGGCAGATTATGAGATGTGGCATCCTCCGGTGTACAGACCCCCTGGTGGACCTGTCGACAATGGAGGACAGACACATTATCATCACATACAGACTTGATTGTGCCACAATCCAAGAACTGTGTGCCCAATTGGAGCCAAACCTGATGTCAGCTATCCGCCGGCCCACAGGAATCCCCCCTCTAGTGCAGGTCCTGTCAGTGCTCCATTTCCTGGCAAGTGGCTCATTTCACACTACAGTGGTCATGGCATCAGGGATGCCTCAGCCAATGTTCTCCAACGTGTTGACCAGAGTGTTGTCTGCCCTGCTGAAACACATGCACAGCTACATTGTGTTCCCCCAGGTGGATGAATTGGCCACAGTGAAAGATTACTTTCATGCCCTGGGACATATCCCCAACATCATTGGTGCCATTGATGGTACACATGTGGCATTTATCCCATCCCTGGCAGAAATGAACGGGTTTACAGGAATAGAAAAAGCTATCACTCGATGAGTGTGCAGATGGTGTGTTTGGAGGACCAGTACATCTCCCATGTGAATGCCAGATATCCTGGCTCTGTGCATGACGCCTATATCTTGAGGAATAGCAGCATCCTATATGTGATGGGCGAACTCCAGAGGCACCAGGTGTGGCTAATAGGTGAGCCCAAGGTCCCCACACAGCATAAGTAGGTGTCTGGGTATGGGGTTGTCCCTAAGGGTTAGTGTGTGTCTAACAGTTGTCCCTCGATATTTACAGGTGACTCTGGTTACCCCAACCTCTCATGGCAACTGACCCCAGTGAGGAATGCCAGGACAAGGGCAGAGGAACGTTACAATAAGGCACATGGGCGTACAATGAGGATAATTGAGAGAACCTTCGGCCTTCTGAAGGCCAGGTTCAGGTGCCTCCATCTGACTGGTGGATCCCTGCACTACTCACCCAAGAAGGTGTGCCAGATCATCGTTGCATGCTGTATGTTGCACAACCTGGCCTTGAGGCGCCAGGTTCCTTTTCTGCAGGAGGATGAGCCTGGAGATTGTCTTGTAGCAGTGGTGGGGCCTGTGGACAGTGACGAAGAGGAAGCAGAGGAAGAAGATGTGGACAAAAGAACAAACATAATACAGCAGTACTTCCAGTGACACACAGGTAAGGGACTGTAACTCCACTTAACATTTCAGTAATCTGTTGGACATTGTACATGGCATCATCCTCTTTCCCTATGTCTATGGACACTGACTGTTCCCTTTGGATTCTCTATTTTCAGATCTGTGTGCCCCATTCTGGCTCCTGCTATATGTACTGCTGCCCACCAAAGGTCACCATGTAGTATATTTCACTGTACATATATGTTGCAATACTTTGATAATGTTGTACTAATACATTTGAGATTCATTACACTGACTCCAGTATGGTATTTGTTTCAAGGGTGATATTTTTTTTGCCAAGAAGTATAGGGGTATGTGCAAGGGGCTGGGGTGATGGTGGAGGAATGTCCAGTTGGAGTCCAGTCTCTTGGTATCACAGGTGCATTGTCCAATGGGGCATAGGAAGGGGAGCAATGGCAGTTCAAGGTGGACTGGGTAACAGAGTGGGACAGAAGGGTGACAATCCGGTGAGTCCTATTTCCTGGCGGGGGTCAGGGCAATCTTCTTTGTCTTCTGCCTGGATCGCAGGGACCGTTTGCGGGGTTGTTCTCCTTCTGCAGGGGTGGGGTTCTGGTGGCCTGTTGATCCTGTGTTGGGGCCTCCTGTCCACTAGCGCCGGCGGAGGTGGAAGGCTGTTCCTCGGTTTGGCTAGTGTCAGGCACCCTTTGTTGTGCCACTGCCTCCCTCATGGTCTTGCCCTTGTCAGCCAGCCCCCCTGCAATGGTGACCAGGATGGTGTATATTTGTGTTATGTCCTCCCTGATCCCCAGGTACTGTCCCTCCTGCAGCCGCTGGGTCTCCTGCAACTTGGCCAGTACCTGGCCATGGTCTCCTGGGAATGGTGGTATGCTCCCAGGATGTTGGAGAGTGCCTCATGGAGAGTGGGTTCCCTGGGCCTGTCCTCCCCCTGTCGCACAGCAGTCCTCCCAGCTTCCCTGTTGTCCTGTGGCTCTGTCCCCTGAACCGTGTGCCCACTGCCACTGACCCCAGCTCCCAGATCGTCCTGGGTTTGTGGGGTTGCCTGGGGTCCCTGTATTGGTGGACACACTGCTGATTGATGTGTCCTGGGACAGTGGCATGGGCACGTTAGCTGGGTGCTGAGCTGGTGTTTCCTGAGGGGGGAGGCTCTGCGGTGGGTTGGGACTGTGGCAGGGGAACCGACTGTCCAGAGATCCCTGATGGGCGAGGTTGGTCATCCTGATCCAGGTGTGCAGAGCTGCTGTCATCACTGTGGGCCTCTTCTGTGGGGGGACTGGATGTGGTTGGCACCTACTCTCCGGTGATGTTGGGTAGGGGTCCTGTTGGGATGCAAATGCATTGTTAATGTATCTGTGTGTGCCATCTGGGGCATGGGTGTGTTTCCTTCTATGAATGTGATTTCCTTGTCAGCATGGCCTTGTGTGAGTGGTGACTTTGCGGGCTGGGTGAGTCTCTCTATTGGGCATGCTGGGGTGATGGCTGTCCATGCAGGTCTGTGAGTGATGTCCATGCATTGGTGGTGCATGTAGGGCTTGCTATTGGGATGGGTGGGTTGTGCCAGTGGGGTATATGTGAGTTGGTGGAGTGATGGAGTGAGGGTATGGGTAGGAGTTTGTGATGGCATGCAGGTAGGGTGGGGGGGACGAAGTAATTAAGATTTGACTTACCAGAATCCAGTCCTCCTGCTACTCCTGCAAGGCCCTCAGGATGCATGATAGCCAAGACTTGCTCCTCCCATGTTGTTAGTTGTGGGGGAGGAGGTGGGGGTCCACCGCCAGTCCTCTGTACAGCAATCTGGTGTCTTGATACCATGGAACACACCTTCCCCCGTAGGTTGTTCCACCTCTTCCTGATGTCATCCATGGTTCTTGGGTGCTGTCCCGCGGCATTGACCATGATCCTCTGCCATAGCTCCATCTTCCTCCATCTTCCTTGCAATGGACGTCTGCTGCACCTGTGATCCAAATAGCTGTGGCTCTGCTCGGATGATTTCCTCCACCATTACCCTCAGCTCCTCCTCAGAAAACCTGGGGTGTCTTTGGGGTGCCATGGATGTGGTGTGAGTGATATGTGTGAGTATGTGTGGGGTAATGTATTGTTGTGTATGCTGCGATGTGTGTGAATGGTGTATGGGTGATGGTGTTCTGTGCCTCTGATTGAGTGGGTGCTCCTGGCTTGTCTCTCTGAGCTATATTTCTTTTCATTGAAAGGTGTTGTGGGTATTGTGGGTATGTGTTTTATATTGGATTGGGTGTGTGGGTGTGGTGTTTGTATGTGTGTCAGGTGTGTGTATTTTGAATTGTCCAATGTGGTGTCATTTTGTAAGTGAGTGTGTATTTTGAGCGCTGTGGTGTGTACCGCCAATGGTTTACCTTGGTTGAAAGACCGCCGCATTGATTCGTGGGTCGTGATACTGTGGGAGTATTCCTGTTGGCGTAACAGTGTGGGTTTTGTTATTGCCAGTTTATCACTGACCTTTGGTCTGGCGAACTTGTGTGGATGTCTGTATTGTGACGGTTGTAAGGAAATGCCTCCTTGGCATGGTTACCCCCTGACTTTTTGCCTTTGCTGATGCTAAGTTTTTATTTGAAAGTTTGCTGAGGCCTGCTAATCAGGCCCCAGCACCAGTGTTCTTTCCCTAACCTGTACCTTTGTTTCCACAATTGGCACACACAGGCATCCAGGTAAGTCCCTTGTAACTGGTACCCCTGGTACCAAGTGCCCTGATGCCAGGGAAGGTCTCTAAGGGCTGCAGCATGTCTTATGCCACCCTGGGGACCCCTCACTCAGCACAGACACACTGCTTGCCAGATTGTGTGTGCTAGTGGGGATAAAACGACTAAGTTGGCATGGCACTCCCCTCAGGTTGCCATGCCAACCTCACATTGCCTATGAAGTATAGATAAGTCACCCCTCTAGCAGGCCTTACAGCCCTAAGGCAGGGTACACTATACCATAGGTGAGGGCATAGGTGCATGAGCACTGTGCCCCTACAGTGTCTAAGCAAAACCTTAGACATTGTAAGTGCAGTGTAGCCATAAGAGTATATGGTCTGGGAGTCTGTCATGCACGAACTCCACAGCACCATAATGGCTACACTGAAAACTGTGAAGTTTGGTATCAAACTTCTCAGCACAATAAATGCACACTGATGCCAGTGTACATTTTATTGTAACATACACCCCAGAGGGCACCTTAGAGGTGCCCCCTGAAACCTTAACCGACTACCCGTGTAGGCTGACTGGTTTTAGCAGCCTGCCACACTCCAGACATGTTGCTGGCCACATGGGGAGAGTGCCTTTGTCACTCTGTGGCTAGTAACAAAGCCTGTACTGGGTGGAGATGCTTATCACCTCCCCCTGAAGGAACTGTAACACCTGGTGGTGAGCCTCAAAGGCTCACCCCCTTTGTTACAGCACCCCAGGTCACCCCAGCTAGTGGAGTTGCCCGCCCCCTCCGGCCACTGCCCCACTTTTGATGGCAAGGCCGGAGGAGATAATGAGAAAAACAAGGAGGATTCTCTGGCCAGTCAGTACAGCCCCTAAGGTGTCCTGAGCTGAGGTGACTCTGACTTTCAGAAATCCTCCATCTTGCATCTGCCCTCCGAAGACGCGGGTACTTACCTGCTGGCAGACTGGAACCAGGGCACTCCCTTCTCCATTGAAGCCTATGCGTTTTGGGCACCACTTTGACCTCTGCACCTGACCGGCCCTGAGCTGCTGGTGTGATAACTTTGGGGTTGCTTTGAACCCCCAACGGTAGGCTACCTTGGGCCCAAACTTAAACCCCATAGGTGGTTTACTTAACTGCAAAAACTAACAAATACTTACCTCCCCCAGGAACTGTTGAAAATTGCACTGTCTAGTTTTAAAATAGCTATATGTCATTTATGTGAAAACTGTATATGCTATTTTGCTAAATCAAAGTTCCTAAAGTACAAACCTGAAATACCTTTCATTTGAAGTATTACTTGTAAATCTTGAACCTGTGGTTCTTAAAATAAACTAAGAAAATATATTTTTCTATACAAAAACCTATTGGCCTGGAATTGTATGTACAACAAATGCTTAACACTACTCCTCTGATAAGCCTACTGCTCGACCACACTACCACAAAATAGAGCATTAGAATGATCTCTTTTGCCACTATCTTACCTCTAAGGGGAACCCTTGGACTCTGTGCATACTATTCCTTACTTTGAAATAGTGCATACAGAGCCAACTTCCCACAACGGTATTCTATGTGTGGGTCATAATACACATGGTGGATTACCGCCGCGGTCATGGTATGTTGCCGGCCGTCCGCATGGCGGTAAGCGGCATTTACCGCAAGGGTTGTAATGAGGGCCTTTGTTTCTATCTAGTTCGCCGTGGATAGCACTGTGCTGATCCTATGCTTAAAAACTTTGCTAGATAAACAGACATTTGAGGTGAGCAAATCTGGAGTCTTGCTGGTGTTGTAGAGTGCTCCTTACTGGAGCTGCTGTCCACCTAAATTTGGGAACTACCCAGAGTTCTTTCTTGTGTTTTGCATATATATATATATATATATATATATATATATATATATATATATATATATATAAGTAACTGCCAATTTTGCAAAAGCTAGAAGTAAGGCACATAGGACACACTCAATGCATGCAAACCACCAGAATCAGTCAAAAGGTTTGCGGGTGACCAGCACAAAAAGGAGGACTTTCCTCCTACAATCCCTCTGAATTACATCTCTTTAATCTACCAATTTCTGAAGGTATGGGAGTAACATTTTTTCAAATACCTCACTTTTGCATCTAAAAAAGATAGCAGTCTGTAGGCAGCAAGATCTGTCAGTCCTATTTATAATATTAGAATCAGCACATGTAGCATGTCAAAGTCATCTTTGAGCTACAAAACTAAAAATTGGAAGACAACATTTTTCCCGCAATAGCGGATGATGAATACCCATTGCATTAGAGAATATGTCAGACCATGGAGTGTTACGTGACACAAGGGTCTCACTTCACTATTCCAGTACCAGTTAAGTTTAACAAAGCATTTCTGTTGCTGGAAATTTCATTATGGTGACATGCTTATGCCTGAAGGTTTACATGTGGTTGTTGTAGCAAATTAATGTTTTCTTCCTGGAGACCCACATTTTTAACCTTTTTGTAAAATTCAGTGCACGGTTCCGCTACTAAACAAGAGTAAAGTGCCTGTGATCCTCTTACAACCATGGTTAAATTGGCTTTCCCTTGATTTGCATAATTAACTTACCTACAAGTCCCTAGTACATGTAGTAGAAATGTACACAAGAACTAGAAGTTAAATGTCACCTGTGGACTGCATGTCCTACTGTGCCATCCACTGGGTAAAATATGGCTTCAGGCCTACCACGTGTAGCCTGACTGCAGAATCCTAAACACTAGTGGTCAAACCTGTCAAAATAACCCTTTTAGATAGGTGTGAAACCCATCTTTTAAATATTGAAAAGTCTGCCCCAAGTAATCTTGCCCACAAGGTAGGGTGCCTGATATTTAAAAGTGAAACATTTGTCAGATTAAAATTGGCTTGTTCCTCTAATGACCAGGGGCCTTATTACGAGTCTGGCAGTCAACAGACCGCCAGACTTGTGGTAACAGTTAGACTGCCAAGGTTGTGCCGGTCCGTCTGCCACATAAAAAGGTTGGTGTGCAGATCCGCCATCCTACCGCTGTCCCCACCAGGATCTCCGATACTGAAGGAATGATGGAGGTGCAGGTTGTAATCGGTCAGTGCAGCACTGAAGCCAGCACCATCCTGCTGCTCACAACCTTGTTCTCTGCCACCCTTTTAATGGCAGTTCAACCAGCACGAAAAAGCTGGTGGAGAACAAGTGCAGTGACCCCCCTGCCCAGCATCCTTAAAATGCTGTGCAGACAGTGCGCATTTCGAGGGTGCTGGTGCTCCCTACGTGTGGCAGCATTGCCGCTGGCTCTATTATTAGCTGGTGGCAATGCTTCCACACCTTTCCCACTGGGATGATGGGCAGGAACCCTGGTTTTCTGGATATCTGTCTCTCAAACTATAGTTTGAGAGACAAACAGCCAACACTCACTATGCAAACAATACCTGCACAATAGGGATGGGGGGATCAGGAGCACTCATGGAAGGATGGTGCCCTGGGACACATTACACTTTCCACATGGCCCTAAAAAACCCATTTGCACAGGAAGTGGCCCTTCATGTATTTCAGGGACAAATGATAGTAGAGCCAAGTGACATGTCTCTCTGCATAATGTGAAAGTATAAGTCTAGAAAGCAAATACAACTGCAACTGCATGGGCCTTACATCTAGATGAAGTAGCTGCAATGTACACACATCAAAAGGGACATTTGCAAGTCAAATGCAAAGGAAGCTAGCACAATTGAACTCCCTCCATTTGTGGACAAATAAAACTCCAGCTTGCACAAATGAGACAAATGTACAATCCATATCAAGGGGACAAGTCTAACACCATACATGCTGACACTGGACAACACAAGATAGAAATGCTTACCATACCAAACAGAACACAATGTAATGACACCCCATTTGGATTAACACCCACATATCCATACAATCAACATCTACCTTGCACTTCCCAAAAAGTCAGATATTGTAAACAACAGCAAATGGATCCGCAATCAGGCTGAAAGACACACAACTATAGACATACAACACAAGTTACTCAGGAAAAACAAAAAGGTAGAGAAGGAATTGCATGAAATGTGTAACCCAAAAAAACACAACTTGGGTTATTTACCTCAGATTCATTCTGAACAAAGGTCATTGGCCAGTCCAATTAGATGTCCATGTGCATGACAGTGTCCACACTTGACGCCAATCACTGACAGGGAACCTCCACAGGAAGGGGCATCAAGTGGGCAAGCATGTACCTCAGGGATCATCCTTTGGTGGAGAGGGGTCGGATTTGGGATGGGTGGACTTGGGTTTGGGAAGGTTACTTTTCTTGGGAGAGGAGGGCTTTTTCTTGGAGGGAGGAGTATTGGTGTTTGCAGGAAAGGCAGGTGTGAGAAGGGATGGCTTTCTAGTGGAAAGGATGAGTTGGGAGGGGGGTGGGGGTTCTCTTGGGTTTGGGAGGGGGTGGAGGGAATATGGGAAAGGGCAAGCAAAAAAAGGAAACTATCCTTGGGGAAACAGGAAGTGTGAGAGGACAATTCTGACCATCTGGACCACCCTGATTTTTTGCTTTTTGACCACCTGGTTTTTGACCTTTTAATGTGAGGGAGCCTCCTGATCAGGGACTCGCCCACAGTAAACTCATGGTAAAATGGACTGCACATGTTTACTTCCGGTGCCGCCTCCCTATGGAAAGGCTGCTGATGCACAACAAGACTGGGAGGCCCCGGCTGGTTACACGTGATCATGTGTGCATGCACATTTTCACCCATGTGAGGCTGCATGGGGAGGGTTCCTGGTTTGCGCAGCCTAAGGTAGCTTGGTGCAGAAGGAAGTATGCAGAGTGGTTGGTGACTTAGAGTAGGCCTCATGAGATGTGTGTACACATGTGAGCGCTAGTCAGTGTGTTTACTGTCTTTTAACTGTAGCGAAACACTCCATTAAATGTCAACATCAGTGCGCTTACTGTCTTTTCACTGTAGGGACACTCCATTACATGTAAATGGGAAAGAGTGGCTAGGGCATAGCTCAGGTCCCCTAGGGCCCACCAAGACCACTGTCACACCAAAGTACACTGTAACCTGTATGAAAAGAATGAGCATAGTTGTACAACATATGGGTCATCAAGGCATGTCATCATTCTCTCACACAGCTCAGGATTAGGGTCAATTTCTGCTTTATCCCACTACCTGAGCAGAGTCTTGTATCAATCAGCCAGCTGTCAGCCCCTGCCAGGAAATGGGCGGAGAGGCCCTGGAAGCAATGTCAGGGTGGAGGGGATGAGTTTCAGAGCACATGTGGCCCAGCTCCTGGACGATACCATTTTGAGCTATCCTGGAAGACTATCCGGGAAGGAGGGGACAGGTGCAGGTAGGTGATGTGGCACATTTGGTTTGGCCAGAGGTGCAGGCCTGCTGGACACTCTCGTCCCTACTTAAGAGGTCCTGCACAGGGGAGAGCTCTCTCTCTTGGCTGTGCTTCACTGCTGGATACTGGGACTCCAGACAAGCATCATGTACAACTGGAAGGAAGAACCCCCTCACTGCCCCCTGGGGCAGGGACTCTGCCCTGAAGGACTTCAGGCCCAGTGAGGCGCATGCAGGAGCCAGGTAAGCTGACCCTCTTATTCCCCCTGCGGACTAGTTGGGGGAAAGGCTTGGCCAGCGCAAGGAGAGCACGCTGCTCAGAAGAAAAGGAGGGAACCCAGAAGAAAGGCTGGTGCGAGGCGTCAGTGGGACTGGCTCCCTACAATTGGTGACCCTTCTAGGCCAGGAGGCCTGTCAAAAGGGCTCCTGGTGGCAAGGGCTCATCACCAGTAGCAAACAACACCAGAATCATACAAATTGCCCCTTAGGGGTCTGAGATATTCCAAGGAGGAGATCTGTGACCTTTGACCTATTTCTGAGCAAGCAGCTGAGTGTGTGGGGCTCTGCCGCTGCTCTGGTCGATAAACCCAGGGTGGGCCATTTCCTTAAAGGAAAACGAGATGCACTACTAAATGAAAAAATGAAACGTGTCAGTTTCATTTTTTCAGAGCAGGCAGTGGTCCATAGGACCACTGCCTGCTCTGAAAAAATGTTTTCCAGGCCATTCACAAAGGGGAAGGGGTCCCATGGGGACCCCTTCCCTTTTGCGAATGGGTTACCACCAGTGTGACACTGGTGGTAACTGCGTTTGCTTTGCGACCGCGTTCGCGGTCACAAAGCAATCCATCATTGTGCTGTGACTCGCAAATAGGAAGGGGAGCACCCCTTCCTATTTGTGACTCGCAGTCCCGTTTTGTGAGTTGGTAACCAGGTTACCCACTCGCAAAACGGGAATAGGGCATAACGATGCGGGTTTTGCGCATCGCAAACAGCGGAAATTGCTGTTTGCGACGCGTAAACCTGTTGCTACATCTGGCCCTTGATTCTAAAATAATTTCAAGCTACTCATGATGGTTGCCAACAGTCAGGTAACAATTCTTACCCATTACACATGTGCAGTGCACTTTTCCACATGATGCAACATCCAGGACATTGAATGCACATTGTATGTAAAAACCCTAGTCCTACCAGTCATGTCCCTCACTGCTACTACAGTTGTACATGCCAAATGACATGCAATGATGGGTGAGAGTATGTGTGAGCCAAAAATCAATGATAATACACTTCTGTCTGTGGCACCACATGAAATATAGCCCCATTGCAAATGTCCAGTTCAAACCAGAGGTTGTCATGCACATATACACCCGGAATAATGTTTTGGATCACTGTGGCATGCTGCAAGATCCACAACTTCATCCTGTGGAGGAATATCAGGTACATCCCAAAAGAGGGCAAGCCTGCAGTGCCACTAGGTGAGAATCCTGAAATCCCAACTGAGGATGAAAGTGGTAAAGGGAAAGGAGCTGACTTGTGGAAAGATCTCATCCACAGATACTTCTCATGAGTGCATGTCATGTGATGGCATGACTGTACCTGTACAATTAACTGTAGTTGTGAGAATGCATGGAGTTGAGTGTTTTGGATACAGACATGGAGATACTCTGCAATAATCAGCCAAAGGCTGTTTGATAAGATAGCTTTTGACACATCCTCACCTTAATGATCTTGCTTTGTTTGTGTCAGTTTCCTTGGAATGTAATTTGTTTTCCAGATGCTTGGGTATATGAGACCTGTGCCAAGACAGTTTGCACAGTGTTTGGGTGGAAGGTCAGAGGTGCCCATTGGGCTTGTTTTGGGTGCTGTGGTGTGCCTGATGAATCATGTGTGTCATCATGTGGTCATCAAATATGTATTCCTAGCTCATTGCTAAGTCATTTCTGGTTCATATTGGCTAAACACTCTTTTTATATGACCTATATGTAGCTGTAGTTTTGCTTCATTATTGTAGGTCACAATGCCTGTACCACACCACTGTCATATGTTTGTGTCATACCACAAGATGCATAGACATTGGATTATGATGGCCCTGTGATCAAGGACTGTTGTACTGACATCTGTCTGTATCTTTGATTATGTGATGTTGAATTACTTTTGTGTGGTATGTGATAAGACCAAGCTGATGACATTAACTGCATCAATATTTGCCTATTCTACAGGACAATGTCGGACAAATCCATTCCTTCTGTGGTCTGGGGGCCTGTATCTGTCAATACTTTTGAGTTCATTTACTCAGTATGAGTAATCATTCATAATTTCCAGTAGTTCAGACATTTTGACAGTCTTTGTCCTGAAAACTGTAATACAACGTTTAGTTTGAGCAGACACTTGTATGTATGTGTTTGTGTGGGAGGGTTCTAATCCTGAGCTGGATTCTGGGTCCACGCAACATATCCCATCTTAAACAAGTACCTTGGATCGTCATTCTATGGTCTACATGGTCTGACATGTCTACATAGCTAAATATGAAATCAAAATCAGCAGTCAGTGAATGGTGCTATTATTGGGCAGTTATGATTAACATATCATACATGTGACATGACTGAACAAAAATTAAAATGTGACGGGGTCAGTCATGGTGCACGTAATCATTTGAGTAGATGCCACACCATTGGGAGTCCAAAGTCCAGGATTCTGCTCCTATTGGAAATGGTATGTGGTTCAGGATCAGTCCAGAGTGAATGTGTAACACACAAAGGAGGTTGTTAAGGAAGAGGGTTATTACTGGCACTGGTGGTTGTCTTGCTATCTGCACTTCCTGGATCTTGCGCAGGAGGGGGGGGTGCTGCTACAGAGGCAAGGATGTCTGGGGCTTGTTGTTCCTTTGGCAGGGCCTCGCTCCTAGGGGCTGGCTCCAATATTGATGAGTCTGCTGATGATGAGCCAAAGGAAGGGAGAGACTGGTGTTTAAAAGCCCTGCACAGGGTGGTGTGTATGTCCCTCAACACCCCTGTTAGGGAAGCCATGTTGTTATAGTAGGCTTTCATCTGTTCTTGCATGTCTCAACACATGTCCCTCTGTAGCTCGTGATTTTCTGGAGTTCAGTCAACTCCTGGCCATCATGCCTTGGGACTCCTGATAGACCCCCAAGATGTGGCTGGTGGTGTCCTGGCCAAGATCAGCCCCAGTGACCTCACCCTTCTGGCCCACAGCATCCCACACATGCACCCTCCTACCACTGGCCTGTGTCCTTGCCACAGGGTGAGCCCTCCCGCTTGTTCCTGGACCCTAATTGTCCAAAGTCTTGCATCTCAGGATCCAGAACTTGGGGCACGAGATGGTAAACACTGTTCTCTGAATACAGTTTGGGGAGGGAATGGTTGCCTGTGATGTTAAAGGGCTGGGAGGTGACAGTGTGGGCACAGTGAGAATCACTGTTTCCGTCTGACTAGGTTGCCCAGATGGGCCAGAACCGTCCTCAATGTCCAGAAGTCCAGGAGTTTCATCCTCATTGATGGGTCGATTCAGGTGGCTAGTAGCAGTCTGTTCTGTGGCCTCTGTGTGCCCAGCTGCAGATCCACCTGTTGATGTGAAATATACATTGTTATTGGTTTGTTATTGGTTGTTGTGTGACCAGGCCAACATGTGTGCCATCAATGGCCCCCACCACATGTGAGAGGTGGGCAAAACCATAAACGTTAGTCTTCACCTTGGCTAAATTCTCACCTTTGGGGAACGTAATATAGTGGTGAATGTGTTTCACGAATGGTGAGAGGAAATCCTTCAACACCAGACTGAACATAGGTTGGGACACATCAAAAGAATGGGCCACAGTATGTTGGAAAGACCCTGTAGCCAGGAAAGTGCAATACTGACATGACTTGTACACTGGTTGGCGTGCAGTTTGGGTTACTGTTAGCTGGCATCAGATATGACCATGGTCTGAAGGTCTGGCAGTGGACAGTAGACAGGAGGTTGTCGCAACCTACCTCTCCCAGGGTACCTATGTTAGACAAGACATGATTTGTAACATTAGTCAGTGTGTCCATAAGCAGCAAACATGATGCATGCCAAAAATATCACGTGACAAAGCATTTCTGACTGGATAGAAATGACACCCAGTACACATCCCAGCTGGCAACTATACAAGGATCATGTGAACCCCATGGTTGCAAACACATGTGTCCACAACATGGATTTGGACGAAACTCAACTATCTGCTACACAATTGCCCTTCAAAATGTGACTATATTTTCTGGCTACCAAAAAGACCATTGTTGGTGGTGGACCGTGCATCACTTTCAAATGCCATCTGTGCCCTGCAACACACTACACTAGTGGTTGTGTAGAAGGACCTACATGACAAGACAGAATAAGGATGTTTGTGATGCTACAATATATATATCGTAGGTGTGATGCAGTTTAGAAAGACAAATACAGTATTTCAGGCCGCAAGAATGGCGGCTGCTCGACCTACTCCACTGGACATTAGGAACCGCCCACAACTGCCAGCGGAAGTCATCTGGATGGTTCCAAAAGCAGCAGACACAGCCATAAGCTAACGTTGTTTCCTGTGATAGTTGCGGCTCGAGGCTGTGTCCGTCAGCGGTGATGACCGCATATGTGACCAACATGTTGTGCAAATTCACTCACTTCATTCTTGACACTTCTCCCAGCAATATCTCCACTACCCAAGCTGTTGTGTGCCGCCTCTAGGAGCAATCATGCCACGTCCAGCAGGTGATAGGGCCCCTGTCTTCACTCCAGAGGAACAGGAAAGGATTGATAATCAGGTCCTTTCCCTGTATGGACAGCTGCATGACTCACCAAAGGAGCAGGGCAGTACTTCATGTGCACAATTGGCTCTGTTTGGCGCCATCCTTTCCGTCCTCACAGGCTACAATGTGCCCCTGTGTGCCATTTAGACTTCTTGTGTGCCTGTTGTGGCAGTCTGCTTTGCCCCATTTTTTAATGCCTGGGTCATGGAAGGCATTAGGGGACCTGTGGGCCTATTTCCATGGTGGAACACCATGGAATAAGCCCACAGCACAGGTGCCCTTCTCAGACCCCAGGGACACCCCTACCCACACCAGAGGGACAGCTTAGGATGGGGGACCCCATCCCAGGTAAGTACAGGTAGGTATTTTATTTTATTTTTTAAAGTGCCATAGGAGGCCCTGAAATCGGCCCCCCATACATGACCTCTGTCCCCTGTGCTGGCCATTGGGGTGGTGGGCATGACTCCTGCCTTGTCATGTGGCATGGTAGGTTTAGCGCCATAAAATGATGCTAATCTAGTTAGAGTAATTTGTTTTTTACTCTAACCAGCCTAGCGTTTTTTTTAATGCTAAACCCCCATCTCTCATACCGCCACCCCCACCCGGCTAGCGTCAACATTTTTGATGCTAGCCCACCCTTTGAGCTGGCTAGCATCATTCCTTAAATATGACGCCTGGCGGGCATCTAAGACTATTGCTAGCCGGCGCTATACTTTTTGCCACAAACCTGTGCTAATGCAGGTTTGCAGCAAAAAGTATAAATCAGGGCATTAATGTGTTAGGTTATGACATCTCTCCCTGATAAGTAAGGATGAGCCATGTGTCATACAGTAGATGAGTGACTGTTTGTGTAGATGTGTCACGTGGTGCATACTGATTGGCCTTGACAATTGGCCCAGGGACCTAGGACACAACTGGTTAAAATCCACAAATAAATTCCTCTTCGGGGACAACACATGGCTGTGCACATTGATCAATCAATCAATGCATGTAGTTGTTGTGGGTGTAAATTCTATGCTACATGCCACTACTCCTCACTGGTACATGCCAAAGGAAAGGAAGTGATCAATCACTGTCCTGAGCCATGTGTCTGCTCAAATGAGTATAATGGCTTCTGCAATCCAGAGACTACTTGCCTTCAGCGTGTAATGGGAGCTGGTGCCTCATAACTGTCTGTAATGTGAAGATGGTCATCATACATGTGACAGAGCATACATTGTTCTTTGGGTCAGCTACATATCAATACTTTCCTTGGTAAGTGGGGAATGCCCATGGACATGATTGTGTGCCATCACTGTTGCCAACATTCCTTGCACCTACATGTTAGCTTATGTCCCTTTCTCTTTTGACAAAAGGTGTACATTGATGTTTCATGCATGGTCTACCTGTATTAATGGGATAATGTCTGTGTTCCCACACATATACATGCATGTCAACCTATGTTTGATATAGGGCATTTGCAGTGGGGGTACATTTCACGTGGTGCCACAGAAAGGAGTGTTTCATTATTGATTTTTGCCTTACACATACCCTCAACCATCATTGCATCTTATTTGGCATGCACAACTGTAGAAGCAATGAAAAACACAGCTTGTATGACTAGATTTTTTTAGTCACAATGTGCATCTACATGTCATTGATGAGAAATTGCACTGCACCTGTATAATGCCAAAGGTTTGTAACCTGACTGTGTGCATGCATCATGGAGTGACTTAGTGTTGTGGAGAATGCAGCATGCCACAGTGATCCAACACATTATTCCGGGTATAAATGTGCATGGCAAACTGTGTTTGGAACTGGACATTTGCAATGGGGCTATATTTCGCTTGATGCCACAGACAGGAGTGTATCATCATTGATTGTTGGCTCACACATACTCTCACCCATCATAGCATGTCATTTGGCATGTACAACTGCAGTAGCAGTGAGGGACAAGACTGGTAGGACTGGGGTTTTCACATACAATGTGCATTTCAATGCCATTGATGTTGCATCATGTGGAGAAGTGCACTGCACATGTGTAGTGGGTAAGTATTGTTACCTGACTGTTGGCATGCATAATGAGTGACTTGAAGTTATTTTAGAATCATATGTGTTTGGGTGCACCCATTCATCCACAGACATCTGGGTTTTTTAGGAACAAAACAGAGACATGAATGTAGTTTCCCACTGGGCAACATGTTGAGGGCCTTCTAAAAGTACCTTCAAATCTCTGTGCCTCTCCAACATACAGAGGACTAATGTCGTCTACTGATGCAATCTGAATATGTCATTGTAAGGGGTGCCCGATATTAGTGGTGATTTACATGGGGCTTGAGGGTTCATTGTGTTGCGGATTTTGGGGACATATCTCCCTGTCAATTTGCACATTTTGTCTACAGTGTACATTTCTTTGCCAAATGTGTGGCATATCTGATCAACATTAGTACTACCTCCATGGCTCCACTGGGACAAATTTCACTTGGTGAAGTGTGTATTGTTAATATGTTTCCAGTGTGACATGAGTATTTCCATGTTCCCTTCTCCAGGCTACTGTACGGTTGTCAGCAACATGACATGTTCTGGGACCCTCATTTCTTATTTGTGTGTTATTTTGTATGTGACAAATAGATGTCTGCATGACCTTGTGTGGGATCTGTGAGGATTAAGTTGGCAGTGGTCTACTATTGTAGGACAACAGGGAAGTGATGTATTCTCCATGAGGCAAAACATTGAAGGTTATGTGATCTCCTACTTGTTCAGTGGTAACTCTGATTGCACAACTTCAGAAATTCAATTATAGTTGTCTGAGATCCCGATTTTCCTGTGGGCAACTGTTGCCAGTTTAGATAGCATGCAGGCATATCGCATGGTACATGTAGGAACAACTTTGATGTAGTTTGTTGCTGGGACATCATGGTAATGTTTGCTATTTCCAAATAATGTTCAAGTGTGTTCATAAACATGTTGTGACCCTTTTTATGGGTGAGCGCAAAGTGCTCAGTTCCATGCTGTAATCTCTCTTTGGGCTTCTAACCACGCCCATGTCACGTCAGTCACTTTCATTGGTTCATGGGCTTGTCTTTTAAAATCTGCTTGCTTTCATTTGTGTCAGGCATGCATAGCTCATGCCTTTTCCGGTGTTTAGCCCACCTACACAGCACCGGTAAACTACTGATTTGAGGCTCGGTATTTTCAGCATGGCTTCTGGACTACTTTATCTTTTTATTTTCCAAACAGCGCGATTGCGATGGAGTTTACGTATCGCAATCGCGCACTGTTTTCCCGTTTTTAATTTCAGTGCAATCGCGCTGCATTGTACATTGTGCGATCGTGCTGTGTTTTTTTTCTTGTAATTTGTGTGACAAGAAAGGTCCGGTTAGGAGTTTACAATGCTTATAGCTCTAACTCGAGCAAATGCGAGACCCGTTGTATTGCAAATGCTTGTTCTTTTTGTATTTGCAGCATCATCGCAGCAAGCAAAGGAGCCAGGGCACAACCAAATGGGGAAGCACCTGGCCACGGTACCTTCGGTAAATACACCACCAACACAGAGGAACCCAGTGGCCCGGAGGGTGAAGGTAGTGCCATGGAGGAGACCGGATCAACATCCTAATCATCTGATTCAACCTCCAGTGACCACTCCCCAGTGGTGGCGGACCCATTGTGACCTACTCCTCTACCAATTTTGTTCACCACCCCCAGTTCTATCGCCACCCTCCCTGTTGCTTCCCACCCAGTTGACCGCGCCTGCTCACTCAAGAGGGCAGATGTCTCCTTTGCCACAGGCAACTCCAACCCACCCCTTTTTACCCCTGCTGCCCTGAGAGAGAAAGCTATTGAACTCCTGTGAAGAATCTCTGCGGGTCAGACTGCTATTGTGAATGTCATCCAGGCGCTGGCCAGCCAACTTCAGCAGACAAATGCTTTCCTAGAAGGCATTCACAGTGCCATGTCTGGCCTACAGAGATCTTTTCAGGTTCTGGTCTCCTCACTGACGGCAACCAATCACTCCCACATTCCTCCCCCCACTTCCCGCTTCCCAATCTAAATTCCCCATTCCTCTACCTATTTCAAGCACACAGACACATCTCCACACACCCACCTCAACACACACAAGCAGCACACATAAAAACAAACACCACAAGACACATTGGCACACAGGTACTCAACATATACCCATAAACACGACATCAGCCACCACTTTGTCAGACACCTCTGCCACCCCCACTGGCCCACACAGCACATCTAGCATACCCACAGGCACCAACACAACAGCCAGTGACGAATCCACCACACCCATCATATCCACAGACACCATCGCAACAGACACACAGACATCTACCACTTCCACCATACCTGCAGACCTCACCTCAACAGACATACAGACATTCACCACATCCACCATACCTGCAGACACTACCCCAACAGACACACAGACATCCAACACATTCAGCATACCCACAGACACCACCCCAACAGACACACACAAACATCCACAACATCCAGCCAACCCCCAGGCACCACCCCAAAAGACACACACACATCCACCACTCCATTACTCAGCACCTCCTCCTCCCAGCAGACCGAGACAGCCAAATGCCCACACTCACTCATGAAACAGACACCACCCAAACAAAAGCATACCTCTCACACACACACACACACAAGACATCTACATCCACACAGCAGATGACTGCTCACTCATCTTCCAAATCGCCAACCCCTTCTGATGACCGTCCCTGTGTTTCAAAGGAGAGTTTCCTTTCATGTTGCCCTTTCCCTGTTCCCTCCAAACCCCCTCCCAAACCCAAGAGGCCCCCACGCTCATCCCAAACGATACCTTTCACATACACGTCCTCCCCTGTAACACCAGCCCTTCCTGCAAGCTCCCATATCCCTCCCTCCCAAGAAGCCCAATCCTCCAAAGAAAAACAGTTCACCCCTCCTAAACCCAAGTCCAAACCCACCCATCCCAAATTCGAACCCCCCAAGGATTATCCCTGAGGTGCCTGCCTGCCCACTTGATGCCCCTTCCTGTTGAGGTTTCCTGGCAGTAATTGGAGTCAAGTGTAGGCACAGTACTATGCAAAGACTAAAATGGACTGGCCAATGGCCTTTGCTATAATGCATTTTGCATTAATAAACCAACATTTTTGTTTTTTTTAGTACACATATGTCCTGCAATTCCTTGTCTACCTTTATGTTGTTCCTGAGTAACATTTGTTGTCTGCCTACAGTTGTCTGTGTTTCAGCCTGCTTGCTGATTCATTTGCTGTTGTTTGCAATATATCTCATTGTTGGCAGTGCTGGTATCACCCAAGAAAAAGGTAGATGTTGACTGTATGGATATGTGGATGTTAATACAATTGGGTTGTGTAGGAAGTTGGCTCTGCATGCACTATTTCAAAGTAAGGAATAGTATGCACAGAGTCCAAGGGTTCCCCTTAGAGGTAAGATAGAGGCAAAAAGAGACAATACTAATGCTCTATTTTGTGGTAGTGTGGTCGAGCAGTAGGCTTATCAAAGGAGTAGTGTTAAGCATTTGTTGTACATACACACAGGTAATAAATGAGGAACACACACTCAGAGACAATTTCCAAGCCAATAGTTTTTTGCATAGAAAAAAATTATTTTCTTAATTTATTGTAAGAACCACAGGTTCAAATTCTACATGTAATATCTCATTTGAAAGGTATTGCAGGTAAGTACTTTAGGAACTTTGAATAATCACAATAGCATATATACTTTTTACATAAAACACATATAGCTATTTTAAAAGTGGACACAGTGCGATTTTCACAGTTCCTGGAGGAGGTAAGTATTTATTAGTTTTTGTAGGTAAGTAAACCACCTACGGGGTTCAAGTTTAGGTCCAAGGTAGCCCACCGTTGGGGGTTCAGAGCAGCCCCAAAGTTACCACACCAGCAGCTCAGGGCCGGTCAGGTGCAGAGTTCAAAGTGGTGCCCAAAATACATAGGCTTCAATGGAGAAGGGGGTGCCCCGGTTCCAGTCTGCCAGCAGGTAAGTACCCGCGTCTTCGGAGGGCAGACCAGGGGGGTTTCGTAGGGCACCGGGGGGGACACAAGTCCACACAGAAAATACACCCTCAGCAGCGCGGGGGCGGCTGGGTGCAGTGTGCAAACAAGCGTTGGGTTTGTAGTAGGAATCAATGGGAGACCAAGGGGTCTCTTCAGCGGTGCAGGCAGGCAAGGGTGGGGCTCCTCGGGGAAGCCACCACCTGGGCAAGGGAGAGGGCCTCCTGGGGGTCACTCCTGCACTGGAGTTCCGATCCTTCAGGTCCTGGGGGCTGCGGGTGCAGGGTGCAGGGTCTTTTCCAGGCGTCGGGATCTGGGAATCAGACAGTCGTGGTCAGGGGGAGCCTCGGGATTCCCTCTGCAGGTGTCGCTGTGGGGGCTCAGGGGGGACAACTTTGGTTACTCACAGTCTTGGAGTCGCCTGGGGGTCCTCCCTGTAGCGTTGTTTCTCCACCAGTCGAGTCGGGGTCGCCGGGTGCAGTGTTGCAAGTCTCACGCTTCTGGCGGGAATTGCAGGGGTCTTTAAAGTTGCTCCTCTGGAAACAAAGTTGCAGTCTTTGTTGAACAGGGCCACTGTTCTCAGGAGTTTCTTGGTCCTTTTAGAGCAGGTCAGTCCACTGAGGATTCAGAGGTCGCTGGTCCTGGGGAAAGCGTTGCTGGAGCAGTTTTCTTCCGAAGGGGGGAGACAGGCCGGTAGGGCTGGGGCCAAAGCAGTTGGTGTCTCCGTCTTCTCTGCAGGGTTTTTCAGCTCAGCAGTCCTCTTCTTCTTTAGGTTGCAGGAATCTGAGTTCCTAGGTTCTGGGGAGCCCCTAAATACTGAATTTAGGGGTGTGTTTAGGTCTGGGAGGGCAGTAGCCAATGGCTACTGTCCTTGAGGGTGGCTACACCCTCTTTGTGCCTCCTCCCTGAGGGGAGGGGGGCACATCCCTAATCCAATTGGGGGAATCCTCCATCTGCAAGATGGAGGATTTCTAAAAGTCAGAGTCACCTCAGCTCAGGACACCTTAGGGGCTGTCCTGACTGGCCAGTGACTCCTCCTTGTTTTTCTCATTATCTCTCCTGGACTTGCAGCCAAAAGTGGGGGCTGTGTCCAGGGGGCGGGCATCTCCACTAGCTGGAGTGCCCTGGGGCATTGTAACACGAAGCCTGAGCCTTTGAAGCTCACTGCTAGGTGTTACAGTTCCTGCAGGGGGGAGGTGTAAAGCACCTCCACACAGAGCAGGCTTTTGTTTCTGTCCTCAGACAGCACAAAGGCCCTCACTACATGGGGTCAGAAACCCATCTCTCAGCAGCAGGCTGGCAGAGACCAGTCAGTCCTGCACTGAACAATTGGGTAAACTACAGGGGGCATCTCTAAGATGCCCTCTGTGTGCATTTTTTAATAAATCCAACACTGGCATCAGTGTGGGTTTATTATTCTGAGAAGTTTGATACCAAACTTCCCAGTATTCAGTGTAGCCATTATGGAGCTGTGGAGTTCGTTTTTGACAGACTCCCAGACCATATACTCTTATGGCTACCCTGCACTTACAATGTCTAAGGTTTTGCTTAGACACTGTAGGGGCATAGTGCTCATGCACCTATGCCCTCACCTGTGGTATAGTGCACCCTGCCTTAGGGCTGTAAGGCCTGTTAGAGGGGTGACTTACCTATGCCATAGGCAGTGTGAGGTTGGCATGGCAAACTGAGGGGAGTGCCATGTCGACTTAGTCATTTTCTCCCCACCAGCACACACAAGCTGGTAAGCAGTGTGTCTGTGCTGAGTGAGGGGTCCCTAGGGTGGCATAAGACATGCTGTAGCCCTTGGAGACCTTCCCTTGCATCAGGGCCCTTGGTACAAGGGGTACCAGTTACAAGGGTCTTACCTGGGTGCCAGGGTTGTGCCAATTGTGGAGACAATGGTACATTTTAGGTGAAAGAACACTGGTGCTGGGGCCTGGTTAGCAGGGTCCCAGCACACTTCTCAGTCAAGTCAGCATCAGTATCAGGCAAAAAGTGGGGGTTAACTGCAACAGGGAGCCATTTCTTTACAGGTTGTTATTGCATTGTGTTCTGTTTAGTGTGGTTAGTATTTCATCTTGTGTCATCCAATGTCTGAATGTATGGTGTTAGACTTGTCCCCCTGATTTGGATTGTAGATTCGTCTGATGTGTGGCATCTTGAGTTTTCTTTGTGCAGACAAGGAGGGTGTTCAATTGTTCTACCTTTCTTTGCATTTGACTGTGCATGTGTCCATTTTGCTGTGTGTACCAGCTACTTCATCTGATGTATGGCCGATGCTGTTGTATTTGATTTTTTGAATTGCACTTCAACATTATGCAGCTAGGCATGTTACTTGGCTCTACTATTGTTTTTCCCTGAGATACCTGAAGGGTCGGTTACTGTGCAAATGTTGTTTAGGGCCGGGTGCAAAATTTAATGTGTCCCAGGGCAGCATCTTCCCCTGAGTGCTCAGGATGTCCCCATCCCTGTTGTGCAGGTATTGTTTGATAGTGAGCTTTGTCTCTTAAACTATTGTGCATCCCATTAACCTTCTATGGTGATGCAATGTGGGTGTTGTGTGGATCCATTGCAGAGCTGTTTCATCGGATGGTTGTTTGTGTTCTATTGCACATCCATACATATATGTGGTAAATCTGACTATAGTACATGGCATCTGTGCAATGTGAGGGTGTCAGTTGTATTGGTAGATCTGATGTTGCTTTGTTAATGCTGTTGTGTGACACAATGTTGTATACACTTCACTGTCTCTAAGATGTGTAGACATGTGTTTTTGTGTAGTGTTGCAGTGCAGTATGAGTGACCTGCCCAAAGGGGGCATTTAATGGCTGCGAATGTGTCCTTCCTTGTGAATGAGTCTGACTGTGGACACAATGACACGTGTACTTGGTGACCGTAGAATGGGTCCCTTATAATGTGGTGGCTGTTGTGACGATCTGTTAAAGTTGATAGCACAACTTACTGTCCCCTAATGCCTGCTCTGACCCAAGCATTAAATAATGGTGCAAAGCAAGCTTTGCACCATTATTTAGCCCCTCCTCCCACCCGTGTGTCATTTTAGCATGGGGGGATAAATCTGGGGCTATGAGGATAGCACAATTTTTGGGATGGGAACGCATACCTTGCATCTCATTGACACAAGGTAGGTTCACGTATCCAAAAATGGTGCAAACTTCAACATTTTGACACTAGACATGTCTAGTGTCAAAATATAAATATTGGCGTTAAGTTTGCACTGAATTTACATTAAAAAAAGAGGCACGTTTGGCACAAGCAGGGTATAAATATGGGCCAAAGTATTCAGCAAGGAGTGACCAGAGAGCAGTAAGAGTCTGCAAAAAGAGAGGAGCCCCTATTAAAATTGGAAAAGGGAAGACAATGAATAGTGGGAAAAAGAAAACAGGTAAAGCAGGTATGGAAATAGGACAACTTGAAAAATAAAATAGAATAGTGCAAAGGTTAATGGGAGAAAGAAAAACCCTAAAAAATCTGTGACATCAGATTCAATACGATATAGCGGCCCAAACGTCAGAGGGAAATAAAAAGTGCTACTCAGGTAAAGGAGAAAAACAAAACAGAGACTGAATGTAGTGGGATGATTAACAACTACTCGAACAAGAAAGGACCACAACTAATAAAAGAGGCTAGGGAAGAGTGACTCTAATGAGTTGAAAGGTAAGAGTAAAGATAATAAATGGCTGATAGACTTTGATCGTCTAAGATCGGATAAACAATCTAGAAATTAGAGACCCCTGAACAGATCTCACCTCTTGCCAGCATTTACATTTTCCCCACTCTCCAAGTGACACTGACTTAAGAGAGTGGGGTTTGTCTGTAATGTGGATGGGAAAGGGATGTCAAGAGTAGAATTGTACTCCCTGGTATATAAAACAAATAATTCACAATTTTTCAAAAGAGCTAGACACCAAAGCAATAAAGCTAGTCCAATTCGAAGAGCTAACTAAAGCTAAAGAAATGCATTTTTAAATAAACATGCAAGGATGCTGTATTATCAAATCAAGCAGTCCCTTAAATATGGTGTGTGATATATCCAGTATCCAGTAGAGATATGGAGAGGAAGACTGCAAGTAACTCATCCACAATCCAAGGAAGATAAAGATTTACCAAGAAAAAGCAATCTGCTAGTCTTCGCCCAAGCTGGGAATCAGGGAATAGAAATATAAGTGATCCACACAAACATGAATTTACAACTACAACTTAAAGGTCTTTTCTTGGAATTGTACACAGCTTTAATACATTGCTGGAATTGGATGTCCTAACTACGTGTTAGAGGAAAATATGATTATCTGCCTGCAAGAGATCTGGGGCCATATGTACGAACACATTTTCCCATAGACACAGAATGGGAAAAACTGCTTGCTACATCTGGCCCCTGGTTGTCTGGTGCACTTCCTAACTGTGACAGCTTGTTCATATCACACTCAAGCAGGACCACTAGGTACAGAGCGCCCGTCATGAGGGTAATCACCCTGATTTCCATCAAGCTTCCACTAGAGCTGAAGCGATTAAAATAGAAAGTTACTGGCTGCAAGCTTGTCATGTTAGTTTGTTTAAGGACTCTCGTGGACTTAACATGACGTCGATTAATATTTATATTTTGGCAGGAAATAAGCAAGCTAATAACAAATGCAACTTTTAGCTAATCTATGCACTATTTGTAATATGTATGTAAATACATTCATAAAATATTACTGGGTTGATAGGCTTAATACATACTCCATTCAAAAGCAGTATTTCTGAAGTAAGTAAATACTCTAGATGGGCCAACGGTTGCAGAACTGCTTACTAGAATGTAGATTCATCTGTATCAATTGTCACTTTGTAATAAACTCACTGTCTGGGCAAGCATTTACACAGATCAACCAGAACTGCCAAATAGACTAGGGCCCAGTATTAAGAAGGCCTAGTGCCTCCTTGTGCCACATTAGTGTAATTTTTTAAGATGCTAATGTGGCTCAACGAGGCCAAATTCGCTGTGCCATATTTACAAAGTGGCACCATGCATGCATCGCGCCAATTTGTAACCCCTTGCACCACATTATGCTGCGGCAGGCATAATGTACGCTAGGGGGGCGTTCCCCAATTAGGCCTAAAAGATTTCTTTGTGCCATTTTTTACTGCATTTTTAACGCCTACACAGAGCAGGCGTTAAAAGGAGGCATAACATTATCTACAATGGGCCTCAATGTGCTTTGCCACATTAGTGTCAAAACTTTGGACGCTAACCCTGCAAAGTGCCAAACTAGCATCAAAAATGTTGATGCCAGTTCCCTAGCTATTGCCATGGTGTGCCGTATATTAAATAAGGTGCACACATAGTGACGTTGGGGGGCACTAACGAGTGCAAGAAAAGTGGCACTGCTTTGGATGCCACGCCACTTTTCTTAAATCTGCCCTTACATATTTACAAAATCCTGTAACTTAATATTTTTTGCGGATTTTCAGGTGAGTAAAGTGGGGGAGGGGAGGTGACCACTGACCTTTAAGTGCGAAAACTAACCTGAAAATAATCAAAAGGAAACAGGCATTACCTATAGGGATAACTTGCCCTGAGAAGGTGGCTATCTGAATTGATGATAAACATCTGGATACGCTTCAGCAGTTTCATGAGTTCAATCTGGAAAGTCTAGGAATTAATAAAAAAATACTGGGGAATAACATATCGAGGTAATTGTGAATATAGCAAGCTGTTTTAAAACCTTTATTACGAGTAAATTTGGCATTCTAGACAGAGGACTGAGGGGGCCCAATAGGACAGCGAAATAATGTAATGGCGTCTAGGAAGGAGAGACAGCTGAGACAATATATAGGTACATCTTTGAACTTTTCACCCCAAAAAGTACTGTAAATTACAAGTGAACACAGAACTAGTATAAAAAGAAATAAGGGAAACTAGTATGCAGGAATTTGGGAGGAAATGATTAATGCAATATCATTAAAAGACGCACGTACATTATGGCTGTTGGTACAGAAAGAGAGCACGAAGGACTCAGGCATCCATAATAACATGGTCCCTGAAAAAAATTAGATAATGTTTTGAGCAAACATTGCAGGAGCCGAGATAATTGTGGCCAGAAGTTGCAGTACATAGCCGATGAGGGCCGATCGGCTTATTTAAACAATTACTTGATTAAGAAAGATAATCTCCACCATTAATCTATCAAGAGTTGTTGGCCCTCATGATTTACCCACAATAATAATTAAAAGTAATAGAGATTGTTGGAATAAATTACTTGCCCCAGAGTTTGAAATATTTACAAAAACATGAACATTCTCGATTAGCTGGAAGGAGGCAATCATCAAACCAGTATTTAGGAAACACGACCCCCACCTACCCAAAAAATATCGGTTGATAAACCTGATGGACACAGGGGCTAAAATATATTCCGAAGCAATTTTTTAAATCTTGAAAGATTGGATTGATACAAATAACCTAATCCATACAGAACAAGGAGTGATAAAGTAGGCCAAGGGACTGTTGACCATTGCACAAAAAGTCACCGAAACAGGGAGTAATCTATATTGGTATTTTGTCAAACTCCGCTTGGCCTTTGACCTTTAAATAGGGTGTCTGTTTGGCGCAAATTGCAAAATATGAAAATTCCAATGGGTCTCTTAATGATTCTAAGGTCCATATTTATACTTTTTTGGTGCCGCATTTGCGCCATACGACGTAAAAGCAGCGCAAACTATAATTGTATTTTGTAAATTTGCGCCGCTTTTGCGTAAAAAATGTCACAAATGCGGCGCTAAAAAAGTATAAATATGGGCATAAAAGGATTACATGGAGGGAACTGGGCCAGAGTAGAGTAAGGTAGAATGGGGACCATCGCAGGTAAAAAACAGATTGAGATTGACCTTACAGTAATAATACAGAGTAGGAGCGTGGTCTGTCAACGCATGGAAATGGCCGAATGATACTGGAGCTCGGGGAGGTGGCGGGCCCTTGACAGGGGCGTAAGAGCCCAGGGTGCTACACAGCCCACCATCGTTGCTCCGGAGGACACTCGGAGTACCTGGGATGTGAGCGGCTTTGGTCCCGGCTCCATGTGAAGATCTCTGCTGAGCGGGGTAGGCGAGGCCTCGTTAGAGGCCTGCAGCAGCACCTCGAGTACACAGCCTGTGAAACCCCTGCAACATCTGGGGTGTGCTGCAGCAATAGAGTTATACTGCTGTCACCGTCACTGCCAGTGAAATCGGCCCAACCGAGGTCGCCCCCTACTCTCCTCTCTTTTTGCCTTGCATTCACTCACTTCGGCCCGCAACCACCCAGAGTGGACTAGATCGTGACAGAGGCAAGACGGGGAGCTGTAGCGCTATCACAGCCTCTCAGCATTCACCTAGGATGGAGCTTTGAGTCTTCAGGAATGTCCAGTGGTCTGTCTTCTTCTTTCCTCCCCCCTCCCAGCTCTGCCAATTGTCCTTACAAGAACACACAAGCCACCAATACAGTCCGCAATTGGTTTGCTTTCAATGAGGAGGGCCCAGCATCTTTCCTGCGAACCCCCCCAAGTGGGATTTACCCCCCTCCATCAAACTTGGAGCGGCAGACAGGAATCTGTCCTTATATGCCATACCTTGTCACGCATCAGCTGGACTAACCCCAGCATAGTTTGTCTTCTCACCACCCACTGAAGCTGCATGCCTACCGTCTACACTACATGGCCATCATGCCGAGGTCCCCCCTGGGCTCCAATATTCTTTGGAAGTATAGCTGTTTGCCAACCCCAACTTTCTTTACCCCCCATCTGTTACCACCAGTGCTGCTCGGGAAGGGGTGATGCCAACGAGGTCCTAACAGAGGGGATCAGAGAGGTACAGAGCCCATTGGTGGACATTTTCTGCACCGCTGGCGTTGTTCACACCCCACGATATTGGCTTAACCTTTGCCCACACTTCATCCCCCGCTATGGTGACGGCAGTTACACTGTGACTAGCGGGGCCTCTGCATCCTCTCCTCCTCGTGGCAGAGCTCCTCTGGATGCTGGGCTAACTACGAAAACTGAGGGTGCGCCTTGAGGTCCGGATCCCGCAGTGCCAACACAAAGAAATTGTCAAATAGATACCCAGTGGCAAAGTGACAGGCAATTCCTCTCGCAAACTAGCGAGACAACTTCTTTTCTCAGACGCCTTTCTCAATACCTGACCCATGTCCTCTACAAAAAGTCCACAGCCAATTAATTTACCCCACACCACTGCCACTTCCCCACAGGAGATAACAATGGATCTCATACTTCAAGAAATTACGGCGGTGGGTTGTAGACTCGAGGGCATGGACTTTACTATACCCTCACTGGCCACAGAGACGGGATCCATACGTTCGGACATCACAAGCTTCCAGACTAGAGTACAAAGGGCTGAAACAACGAGTGGCGACAGTGGAGGATCGGCTTAACAGTACCCCTGACTGAGACCGTGAACTTCCGTATCCCCGCAGCAAACTCATTGACTTACAAGACAGGGGCCGTAGAGACAATATCAGAACACATTGAAGGGTCAGATATCCAGGCTTTCCTGTGGTCCACCCTCCTTCTAGGTGGACCGCAGGAAAGCCTGGATATCTTTCTAGGTTTTGACTCTTGTGTCTTACCTCTTCACTTCCCTTTCCCCATCTTACTTCTCTATCTGTCATACGCCGGCTTGCCAATATACAACTAGAATAATTGAAGGAATGTGTGTTGATCCTGGCATGACATGAGTGCAAACCAGGATGAAATGTCGCCAAGTTGCTCAAGATTATACATATGTTCAAGGCCCATAATACCTTGTTCCAAACAAATGTAGACACATCTGTTATATTGCTTTATGTTCCGGTTTAAGTTGAACTAGCCTGTGCAGACACTTAGGGCTCCGTCAAAGTCACTTTCAATCAGACCCACCCCAGTACTGGGGGTCAGCTGAAGATCAGGCTATATTACAATATGTTACTCTCTAGTTATGCCATTTACGTTATCCTCTATTCAGTTTCTTATTCGTCTAGTTGGTGTATTGGGGCCTAGTTAGAACACCTGTATGACCATGTGCCCTATTGCATGTACCATGATGCCTGTGAGATGCGGAATATACCTCTTTAGCCAGGCCTCATGTGATTATTGTTGGGACATATCTTCATTAAGTTCACAATGCATTATCTTGCCTCTAAATCACATGTTATATCTTCTATATTGTGCCCCTATGCTCCTGCTGTTGTTGGAACCGAGTTGACCAACTACCCCAGTGTACATGTGGTCCCCGTAACCATAGTTCCTGACTGTCTATGATCTAGATGGTATTGTAGGCCCCAGTACCCCTCTCCCCCACTTATTCCATACCACTTGACCTCTCATATGTCACAAAGTATGCTACACAAGGTTTGTGCCCGTCCCCCCCCTCTCCCTCCTCACCATGGGAACTTCACCCATGACCTGAGAGTTCCCATTATAACAGGTCCCCATATTTAATTGACTTTACTTGCTTATATTCACCTCCACATTCCTGGTTTGGAATCCTTGCCCCTGGGTGCATCTCACCCCCAGAGGGGGCTCTTCTTTCTGACTGTGAGCACTCCGAAGGTAAGGACCCGCAGCTCGCAGTTCTAGCCACTTTTGGGACCTGACCCTACCCAAAACCTTTAGGTCCTTCTCCCTATCCCCTCCCTCTCTTCTCACTCTTTTCCTTCCTCTCCTTCTCTCCCCCCTCTTTCTTTCTTTCCTCAGTCACCTCTCTACCTCTCCTTGCTTGGTCTCTGTCCCTGAGTACGACCGTAGATCCCTCCCTATCATCCTTAACACTCTCCCCTCCATTCATCTGTTTGTGAGTGCATTCGTTTTTTTTCCTTCCCATTCCCCGTATCCTTAGAGGAGAGACCCCTGAACCCCTCTAATGTGCTTACTGGATGCAGACAGGTTTGCCTTCATAAACACTTCTGATATCCTCTGACATGGGGACCAATTTCCCATTAACAACAGTATCCTCAAATGTTTATGGACTCACACTATATTAAAAAAAAGAAAGTTCTCTCGTATTTGCGATCCAAACATGTGGATATCGCCCTTTTGTAGGAAACACACCTGTCATCCTTGGAATCTGAAAAATTACACTTTAACTGGGCAGCTAAAGTGTTATATAGTGGCAGCCTGGCGTCCCCATCAGGCGGATTGGGTTCTCTACATAAATGTGGGGTTGTGATTCATCTTCGCCGCTCTTTGCAATTTAAGGTGCTTCAGTCATGGTCAGACCCGGATGATCCATATGTTCTTACCCAACTCAGTATTGGAGGTTGTACGCTATGTGTTGTGTCCGTATATGCCCCTACGGGCTCTAAACACTCCTTCTTCCTGTGACAGAACCGCCTTCTGACAGAAATCAATGCCTCTCAATACCTCTTAGGTGGAGATTGGAACCTAACCCAAGACCTAATCCTCCACAGAACAGGCATTTTGGACATAGGTCATATTGCGGATAGGGCATTGTGGGGAGACGTCATTTCGGACCATGGCTTGGTGGATCCCTGGCGTTTAACACACCCGACGGACCAAGAGTATACTTTTCTCTCGCTGGTGCATGGGACACATTGCCCGTTGGACTATTTCCTTGTTTCTCATACACTAGTCCCCATGATCAGTAACTCCCGGCTGCTGGAAGCTGCAAATTCTGACCATGTACCTGTTAGTTTGGCACTAGACTTGGGTCTCCTTTCTCCTGGCCACACCCCATGGCATCTAACTCTATCTCGTTATGACACGCCACAGGGTAAAGCTCAACTACATGCCCACGTTTCGGCCTATGTAACAGATAACAAAGGCGTGGTCTCCTCTCCTCAAGTCTACTGGTCCGTGGCAAAGGCAACGATTAGAGGACAACTTATGAGAGATGCAGCCCTTGCTAATATCAAGAGGCGCTCTCACCAATGAAAAATAGAGGAACTAATAGCAACTTATACTCGCGATTATACAATATCTCCTTCCCCTACCATGCGTTGTCGCTTTGAGAAGGCAAAGATGGAGCTCAATGCACTATACACTTCTCAGGCAAAATATGCCCTGCAAAGGATGAGAGGCAGACACTGTGAGCAGGGTGAAAAGGCAGGTTGGTTACTAGCGGCCCAATTACATCAACGGGAGGCCTGGGGGAGGGGTTTATCGCTAAAGTCAGATGGCTGTACGATTCACCCATGGCGCAGGTCAACTGCGGAAGATTCTTCTCTGATGATTTTTCCATTCAGCGAGGAACCTGACAGGGCTGCCCCTTGTCACCGCTGCTATTCCTTTTGGCAGTCGAAGCCCTGGCAGGCACTATACGCCGATCGCCTACCATACCTGGCATACCCATTCCAGGAGGCCGTTCCACGGTCTACCTGTATGCGGACAACATATTTCTCACCCTTACAGACTTCTCACATTCCCTTCCAGCACTGCAAGATATCATGACAGAATTTGAAACATTATCAGGCTACAAAATCAACTGGGAGAAGAGTGAAGCCCTAACACTATCTCCGATAACCACAAGAGCAGCTCTCCTGGAAACAATCACACCTTAAATATCTGGGAATCCTCATCAACAGGGGCTTAGCCCTCATGGTATGGGATAATCTGGAACCCTTGTTAGATCAGACCAAACATGATTTTGAAATATGGTCCCAATTGGGGACATCCCTGTGGGGGAGAGTGCAAGCTGTGCGGATGGTCACTCTGCCGTGTTATACCTATGTGTTGGGGATGGTACCACTATTAGCCCCTATCTTCACACTCAGGACGGTTGACGACTGCATACGAAAATTTGTATGGGGCTCCCTCAGACTGCGGCTCTCTAAAGCTAAACTTATTGCGTGGTGGGACTGTGGGGGACTTGGATTGCACTCCATAGAACACTATGCACCGGCATTGCTCCTCTCGCAGTTATCCTTCATGCTTCCAGATGCTTTAGACCCTCCTTTGTGGGTAAAAATGGAACGGGTGCTCTGGAACTCGCCACTAGGTCTAGATCTGTTATATGGCTCTGACGCCCTCCAGTCCCACCATGCCCATCTGGTAATACAGACCTCGTTAGTCTCTCGGTTCCGCGCTCCCCACCTTTTGGGAGTGGATCCGCGGATACACATGCATGCACCGCTCTGAAGAAATACCTTTTTCTTAATTGGTGGGAGAGTGGCTGACTGAGAGGCTTGGCGGGTCAGGGGCATCATATCCGTTGATCAACTCCTAGATGACGAGACGTTAAAATCATTCCCAGAATTGCAAGCTCAATTTGGACTCCCCGATCACTGTTCCTGGCAGTGTCGGCAACTCTCACATTGTCTCCGGAGTCACTTAGGGCCCCCCGTGGACCTTAGAACATTCTCCGATACTTGACCATATACAAAAATGGGGGTCATTTCGGGGAATGATTTTGGGACTACATAATCTCTTAAACCAACACCTATATTCACTCCCTCTTCTCACGTCCCTTAGGACCCGATGGCAAACCCAATTGCAGAGAGACTATGATATGGAGGACTGGAATGACATGTTAGCAACGCATGAACGAGGGGCCCGAGAGGCCAGAATGAAATTTTGCCTTTTTAAGACCTTACATGACTGGTACTGGACCCCCCCAGAAGCTTAGAGCAGCTGGACTACTGCCCCATGTGACTTGCTGGCGATGTCCCCATCCATGCTGTGATTTATTGTACATTCTATGCAACTGTCCGACTATACAGTCATACTGTGAGGCAGTTGGGGTCACTCTGAGGGAGGCTCTACCCTTGCCAACATCTCTATCGAACGCTCTGCTTCTTTTACATGATACTAGAACTATATGCGACATGTCCCGTACACAACTTCGCCTGCTACACACTGCGCTAACCGTAGCTAAACTCTGCATTCGTTAACACTGGTGTGCGACCACGGCCCCCTCCCATGATGAATGGCTGTCGCCAATGTTTCAAACTGCAGCTCATGAATGTATCATTTATACTCTACAGGACAAGACGGAGGTAATCCTGCAAACATGGGCCCCCTTTCTTTAACTAGTAAATGCCTAATTTCTCCCCCCCTTTTCCTTCCCTTATGTTCATTCTCCTTACCCTCCACCCCCCATATCCCTCTATCCTTACCCTCTCTGCCGGCCATACTCGACTACTTGCTCTCCCTTTGGCCCACCTCCCCTCTTCTCTTTCTCTAGCCTCCTTGCTTGGATACTATTCCATATTCTATCTCCCTTTCCCCTCCTCCTCTCTTTCCCCACTCTCTATCTCCTCTCTCTATACCCCCCATGGTCTTTCTTGTCTACACATTTTTCTCATCCTCTCTAGATTTCTTTTCTCCCATAAAACAAGCATGTTCGCCCTCTATGTTTTTCCAATATGTTACTAACCCCCAATGTGTGCAACCTTATACTTCCTACATGACTCACACATCCCCTTTTTAATTATATTGCTACACCTGGCAACAATATTCTTATACATGGAGCCCTAGAACTATTGTGAGTGCCCCACCCGCCCACTTTCCCCATCAGCAGAACAAACACACGATCCCTTGAATATGTTGCCACCGGGGTATTAGTGCTAGGCTTATCTTCATACCGCTGATTATGATTGGCACTATTGCCTACCATTGCCTGGTAATTTCTACACCTGATGAGAATTAGGGACCCTACACTCCTTCCTATGCACGCTTGCTTCTACCACTCAGTCCTTGTATTATTATGACAATGAGGAATCTTGTTGAGGATCTTCTCACATGGTCACAGATTGGGGACGTCATTTCTGAGGATATACTCTTATATTACTGTTGTTATTATTGTTATTTTGCTCCTTGATTATGCGCCTTTCTCATGTCCTGGTGCAATGTCTAATACCATGCATATCTATGTTTCTTGGTTCATGACTCTCAATAAAAATTTAAAGTTGCGAAACAAAAAAAATAATACAGAATAGTCATTTCCTCTCACCTAAAATGGGGAGACTTCATGTTCCAAGTTTATTGTATGCAGATGACTTGACTATACTAGTCTTGACGGTAATAGGGCTCCAAAGTAAATTAAGATTGTAGAGTAATTATTGCATAGAAAATTACCTAGATGTTAACATTGGAAAAGACAGAAATATTAGCCATATAGAATTAAAGTAAACCCTGACATGGTCAATCAGGAACCAAGTGGTGGAGGAAATCTAAAAATGTGAATATCTAGAAATTTATTTTGATTTTTTTTAAAAACTTTTATAGAAAATGCATTTGTACATTTTAAGAAGTTATGTTTACAACATGAGGGCTAAAGAAATGTATAAAGGACTTTGGAGGACCATCATTACAACTGGTGCTGACATGATATATATCAATGATGGTCCCTCAAATGGTATAAGGGGTAGATGTAATGTACTTAGGGA
Source organism: Pleurodeles waltl (assembly GCF_031143425.1). Classification (NCBI taxonomy): domain Eukaryota; kingdom Metazoa; phylum Chordata; class Amphibia; order Caudata; family Salamandridae; genus Pleurodeles; species Pleurodeles waltl. Next base: position 444,579,713 of record NC_090439.1, on the reverse strand, counting down.
AATAAATTGATTGGGTGCTGACTAACTGTGCTATAATCCAGGCAATAAGACTTGAAGTCAACTTGAAAGCCAGGACCTTCATAGCAGCCAATCTGTTATATGCATCTGACAGAAAGAATTTAGGGTTTAGCCAGTACAAGTCATCACAAGCTACTGCATAAAACACATTATTAGCAGCAAACTAGAATGGGCCAAGCAAGTAAGGGAGTGGCTAGCTCAAAGGACAAGAGGTCCTAAGTCAAACAATGTAATTATTGAGGCACCAAGTCTTTCTCCCAGAAAGGAATTAAACCTGACAGTGACAATAGAATCACAGTCAAGATATTTTCTGAATATCTTTAATTAAATAAATTAACAGAGCACTTGTATGTATCTCTGCAGGAAGCTATTGTGTTCTTGTATATCTGGCCAAATGAATAAATATTTCAATGTGTGCGGCTCTATTAAGAATTAGGACAGGCCTAAATACATCATATGCTTTCGGTGAAGCATTGAAGAATTTGTTAAGGGAGGGTGGGAGTCTACTCATGCAACCTAACATTAATGGATGTCACTGTGTGATGTTTATGTGTTTTTTCAATTAAGTGACTAAGCCATTTAGCTGGTCCAAACTGAGGTGACATGGTGTGCAAAATAAAACAAAAAACACTAGATTGGGATGCAGCCTTGGTTGACTTGGCATTCTTGACGTGGTCTCCCCTAACTTTTTACCTCTGTTTCCCAGGTTGTTGGTGTGTGCTGGACTCTGTTGTTGCTGTTTTTGATACTCTGGACACTTTACCACTGCTATCCACTGCTAAAGTGCAAGTGCTCCTATGTAAAAGGTATGTGTAATTGGCTTTCCATGATTGGCATGTTTGATTTACTAGTAAGTCCCTAGTACAGTGCACTAGAGGTACCCAGGGACTGTGAATTAAATACTACTAGTGGGCCTGCAGCACTGATTGTGCCATCCACATGAGTGGCCCTGAAAACATGGCTCAGACCTGCCACTGCAGTGTCTGTGTGTGCAGTTTTAAACTGCCAATTCGACTTGGCAAGTGTACCCACTTCCCAGGCCTACACCTTTCCTTTTCTTACAGGTAAGGCACCCCTAAGCTAGGCCCTAGGTAGCCCCATAGGCAGGCTGCAATGTATTTTTAAGTTAGGACATATACTAATGTGTTATAGATGTCCTGACAGTGAAATACTGCCAAATTTTGTTTTCACTGTGCAAGGCCTATCTCTCTCATAGGTTAACATGGGGACTGCCTTTAAATATTATTAAAGTGCAGATTCCCTTTGGAATCAGATAGAAATATGGAGTTTAGGGTCTCTGGATTCACTGTTTAAAAAATACACCTTTTAGGAAAGTTTGTTTTTAGATTGTGTGTTTGAAAATGCCATTTGTAGAAAGTAGGCATTTTCTTGCTTAAACCAATCCTGCAGTTGCTGCTTCTGCCTGTGAAAGGGGGACAAAGACTGGACTTTGTTGTGCAGTAATGCTTGAGAAGAATCTCCAAGCGCTTGAACTGAGCTTGCCTCCTGAGGCTGAAGTCTCAGGTCCATCAAAGCCTTCCCCTGCCAGCACCTGGACACTCTGCTGAGACTCCTGCCCTGCCAAGTGGTGCCTTATCAAAGGTGAAGTTGGCAGACAAGAACTGAAAATCCACGCATAGAACGCCATGCAGGGACATTGTTGATGCACCTTCCTCAATGTGGCTGATAAATGACACGGAGCTGGCTTCGTGGCTTAAAAATGACGCTCCACCTGCATAAGGCTGGGAGATCGATGCATCGTAGCTGAAACGACACACAACACCCACTTACAGAAGCTGATAATGATGCAACCCTCATACAGCATGGTTTTCTGATACCGTGCGGACGGATTTTCCATGTATCCTCCTTGGGCGTCCGAGTCAACCCAACTCTGCTCAGATCCGAGGTGCCCCATCCGGAAAACGACACATCGCTCTTTTGCGAGGGAAAAAAATGACACATCGCCGACCTGACTGGAGAAAGAAACGATGCACGGCCTCACTTGCAAGTGAGGAATCTATGCATTGCTGCCTTTTTCGATGCACGCTCGTCCATACGGCTCTATTTTTTACACTAACCAGGTACTTTGCGTAACAGCAGCATTCTCACTGTTTTCTAAGGATTAAGATTCTTATTCTTTTTGAAAATTCATATTTTTACTTGTGTATGATTGATTTTTGTCATTTTAGTCTTGTTTTGTTGAGATACATATTACCTATTGTTCTAAACCTGTGTTGTGTCATTTTGTGGTGGTACACTGTATTACTGTGTGTGTTGGCACAAATACTTTGCATATTGCTTCTGAAGTTAAGCGTGCCGGCTCATGCCCAGCTACCAAGGGGGTGAATGGGGGTTAACGGAGGGTGATTCTCCTTTACCCTGACTAGAGTGAGGGTCCTTTCTTGAACAGGGGGTAACCTGACTCCAAACCAAAGTCTCCATTTCTAACAAGCCCTGAGTAATTACCAGTGGCTGAGATTCATTTCAGCATTCCATCCACCACTTTCTTTTGTATATGTTAGTGTGATGCCATAATGGTTACAGGTAAGCCCAGGAGTGGGTTCCTTGCACACTGTATCACTGACATCAAGCTGTACCTGGCTGATGAGCACATAACTAGGGCAAAACCAGCCATGAGTTGCTTGTGTTCTGTTTCAGGGTGGATGTGACTTTGCAGTTTGGCCTGGACTGTTACTATTTGAAGAGGGCCAAGACTTATAGCTGGGTCCAAACTGAGGTGGCATGGTGTGTAAAATAACAAGGGATTGGCACACGGACCTGAGTACTTACTAGTGGCTGAGATTAATTCAAGATTTCCATTGATCACTTTTTTGTATACTTTAGTATGCTGCTCTTAGGAGGATAAGTATATTTAGATGTGAGTTCCATGCACACTGTGCCACTAGAACCAAGTCATACCCAGCTGATGACCACATAACTAGGGCACAACTGGTCCTTGGTTGCTTGTGTTCCAGTTCAAGGTGGTCCTGGTTTGGCAGTTCGGGCTGGACCACTCCCAATGGAGCAGGGCCAAGACTGATTTGCATATAGCTGGGTCCAAACTGAGGTGGCATGGTGTTCAAAATACAGTGGATTGGGATGCTGTCCTGAGTACTTACTAGTGGCTGAGATTATTTCAAGTTTTCTATCCATTACTTTTTTTTTTTATACTTTAGTGTGTTGACCTATGTGGAAATGGTATGCCTAGCATGAGTCCAGTGCACACTCTGTCACTGGAACCAAGATGTACCCAGCTGATGAACCTATAACTAGAGCAAGACAGGTCCTGGGTTACTTGTGTTCCAGTTCAGGAAGGACCTGGCTTGGCAGTGCAACCTGGACTGTTCAGAGTTCAACAGGATCAAGTCTGTTTTCCATATACCTGTGTCCAAAATGAGGTGAATTGGTGCACAAGTACCAATGGATTTGGGTGCAGCCACAAGTAATTACCAGTAGCTGAGATTAATTCTAACATTACATCCATTACTTTATGTATACTTCATCACTGCATTTCTCATCATCCATCAGTGGAGAAAGTTACACTATTGGTTTCCTACCAAAAAACATCTTTAAAAGAAGAAGACAGACAAGAGCACTTCATTGCCCAATATTCATCAGCAAAGGTAATGACATCGCTGCATTTACCTGCATCCATCTCCACAGGAATTGACATTATCTCCGGACTTCCCCCTACTTCAATCAACTCTTCAAGGCATCTGATCAGCTTGATTGTTCCCAGTAAATGGCAGACACAGATGGGACATTGACTGTCTGGGCCTCATAAGGGCCGGTACATACATGGGCATTGCCTCTATAGCTGTGGTAAGGACAGACACAGGCAAGGACCTTGCCTATTTGGACCTGCTAGGGCCAGAACCTCTGTTTTACAAGGTACAATATAACCATGTTTCGCATCCAGCACCATGTAATGCTAATTTCCATAAATCACATCCAAACCTGGATAACCCAAACACTCACTTAGCATTCATATAGTACACAGACTCAAACTTGCACACATCACACTAACTACCACACCCCCTAACTACTGAAGACACATTCCACTTCATGCTAATTAATGCTTGCTCTGCAGGAATCCATGCAACAGACCTTCACACGTCATCACCTGTCACAAGTTGAAGCATTCTTCAGCACAGAAACATGGTTCAGCACCACATCTTTTCATACATTAGTTGCCCTTCTCCCTACAGGCTACAGAATCCATTGTGTGCAGCACACACATAAGAAGGGAGGAGGCCTGACGTTCATTCAAATATCCTGGTACAGCACTGTTGTAAGGTGGTCTAATATTAAGGGCAGGTAGGTACCTACACATAGTAATAAGGCCACATTCACAATTAAGGTCCAGTCAAGGTCTCTATAAACTAATTCTTGCTCACCTCTTGGTAGCTTGGCCCACGAGGAGCTAGGATAACCTTAAGAGACAGGTTTGTAACACATTAAGGGGCATATTTATACTCTGTTTGCACTAAAATAGTGTCATTTTTTACGATATTTCAGCGCAACTTAAGTCCATATTTATTTTTTGAGGCTCGGCCCATATAACATTAAAATATTGGAGTTAAAGTTATTTTTTGCCTGCAGAAAACTACCTTGCATCAATGAGATGCAAGGTAGGTGTTCCAGGGCAAAACATGACTCTAAGGCCCAGGCACCTTATTTATCCTCCCGTGCAAAAATGGTGCACAGGAGTGAGGCAGGTCTAAGTAATGGCGCTAAACTTGCTTAGCGCATTATTTAATGCCTAGGTCAGGACAGGTGTTAGGGGACCTATGGGCCTTTTTCCATGGTGGAACAACATGGAAAGAACCCACAGGTGCCCTTCCCAGGCACCAGGGATACCCCCACCCACACCAAAGGGACAGTGGAGGATGGGGACCCCGTTCCAGGTAAGTAGAGGTAAGTAGAGGTAAGTATTTTGTGTTATTTATTAAAGTGCCAATGGGGGCCCTGAAATTGCCCCCCCCTCACATGGCACCAGGTGCAATGGCCATGCCCAGGGGACATTTGTCCCATGTGCAGGCCACTGGGGTGGTGGGCATGACTCCTGTCTTTTGTACGACAGGAGTCATGTGGTATGGTAGGTTTTGAGTCAAGAAACAACACTAGGCAGGTTAAAGTCATTTTTCTTTTACTACAACCAGCCTAACGTCATTTTTGGTGCAAAACTCCCTTCTCCCATACTGCTACCCCCACCCGGCTAACATCAATTATTTTGATGCTACCCCACCCTTGACGCTGCATTGCACCATTCCATTAATATGGCGCCTGCAGGGTGTCCTGGAATGGCGCAAGCTGGCGCTATACTTTTTGACGCAAAACTGCATTAGCGCAGTTTTGCATTGAAAAGTATAAATCAGGGCCTTAATATCAACAAAACAGTAAATAAGTAAAACACAACAGAAATTACATCAAAGCAACAAAAATTAAATGTAGGGAACCTGGAGATAGGAATTTTTAAAGCTTAAATGGAAAAAATAGCTTTTTAGTGCCTAAAAGCCAAAAGATCCAACTGCGAACATCTGGTCATGCTTGATGGGGGCAAAGTCAAAGTTTGAGGCCTACCGCAGTGGAGCCCATTTTGGATATACTTAGCAGGAAGCCACGGTCAAAATCTTACCTTCTGACTTAGGGCCTGATTTAGAGTTTGGTGGACGGAATTACTCCATCACAAATGTGATGGATATCCTGTATGACCTATTACGATCCCATTGTATTCTATGGGAATTGTAATATGGCAGATGGGATATCTGTCACATTAGTGATGGACTAACCCATCCAAAAAACTCTAAATCAGACCCTTTGTCCCTTTTCTGGAACTTTTTATCTTGTCATCGAGCACGGCTCGTGTCCAGGCTGGCTTGCGATGCAATGTCATTGGCTTGGCTCAGTACGAGTTCCTAGTCAATTCCTGGAAGTCTCATCAATGAGGAAACGCTCTGAAGATTCAATGGGACAAACCTGAAATTCAGGCCAGGTCTTGGTTCAACATCTTCGGCTTGACTCTCATTGAAGAGTTGGTCACCTTATGGAGCCTTTTTCAAAAGTTGCTCCACACTTCTAGATCTTCTTTCAAAAGTCCTTTTTGGGATTTTGCAAAGTCCACAAACTTGGTCTAAGGTTCCAGAAGCTCTGAGTTGCTCCTTGGGAGATGGGACTACAATTCCCAGAATGCACCAGCTCGAAATCCCTAAAATTCCACTGGACGCTGGTCAGCTGCGCTCTTCTTGCAGGACATGATGCAGGGGACTCTTGGTAGCTCCTTTGTGCCTGTTGTTTACAGGGAGTCCACTCCTGGTTCTTTAGAAGCAAGACAAAGCCATTTTCATGGTGAAGCCCAGCGCATGCAGGTGGTACAGTCCTTATGGGTACAGTCCTTCAGGTGCAGACCAGGGGCTCAGCAAGGCAGTCCTTCTTCTTCTGGTTTTCTTCCAGCAGGGATCTGAGGTACTGGGCAGTTCTTTCATATTTATGCAGGTTTCTGGGTTGGCAAGCACAGGGGAAGCCATGACCACTGGGGGACAGGGTACCATCGTCAATGATGACCACTTCCTGCAAAGTATGGCATATGTTAATTCCACAAAGCACTCTTCCTTAAAAATTCAAGGTGGAGAAAATCTCTCCTAGAGGTGCAGGTCTGGCTAGGCCCACCGAGTGGTGTGGCTAACTTTTCCTAACACTCTCCTTTTAGCCCCTCTCTTAATCTCATTACAGGAGCTTCCATTTGGCTGGGGGTGCAGGAAATGGGGGAGGTCTGGTTTCTATCCCAAGTGCCTTTACCTCCTAAGAAGACCAGTTTAGCCACCAAACCCTATTCATGCTCTTCCATCTGCTGTTGCAGTTCTCCACCCACCAGATTTGTCCTTTGTCTGAGACCAGGCCACCTCACACCTCATTAAGGTAGCTTGGCTGAGCCTGCCAGATGCATACCATTCAGGAAATGTACTAAAGGGCTGAGTTTAGATAACCTTTAGAAAGAGGTCTAAAACTATTTCCCTGCAATAGTCATATTATATATAGCCTTATCAAGTTGTTGGATTTATTCTAACTATTAATTTGATATCTTAGTTTGGAAGGCTTCATTAATTTAAAATGAAGCCTTCCAAGATTAGCCTATGGAGCTAATGCACTACAATGGGGAAAAACTAAATTGCCAGTTTTCCCCTCACCAGGGCTTATAAAACAACATTTATAATTTCCCTACTTATAATTACACTGCACTCTACCCAAGGGGCACCTAGGGTAGACTTTAGAGTAGGCTCAGGCAGAAAAATCCACTCCGCTTGTGGAGTTTTTGGAATTCGGGTACTTTGCCCTATGTGGAGCAGTGCAGAGCTCCCAAATTTCACCATCAGGCACAAAGCGGAGTTAATTTTTTCTATTCATGTGCGTGACTTTTGTTTTGGTGCTTGCTTGCTCACACCATGATATTCCCTGTCCGCTAGTGAGTGTGTGTGAGATTTTGTGCCTGCTCGAATGGCTTGCAGGTGTGATGGCTTCAATATAATGCCACTCGCGTGCGTGAATGCACTTCGAGTAGATATTCAACTTGAAAAGCAGCTAAAGCTACTAAAAAATAGTTTTTTTTGTGGATTTTCTTCTCCAACGGACCACTCACGTAGTTTTTTGTGAGAAAAGCCTTTTTTAACTTTTTTTCCAACAGCAAGGAAGTGCCCCAGAGACTCCAACTTCCTATTCTTGTCCATCAGGCTCCTTCCACTGCTTTGCCCCCTCCACCCCGGTCACTTTTCACTTAGATTTTAATATAGAAGGATCACTACATTTGTGTCCTAGGTATATACCTTAGGATTTAAGGATTTTGTTGTTGTGATAACACACAAGAAAGTGTTGTCTAAGGGTGTTGTTTGTTTGATAAGGACATGCACCAGTATTTCTTTGTACTTTTATTTAATTTGTAAATTTATTTAAGTATGGTGGGTGGCCTGGAGTATAAGTAGAAGCCTAGTTTTTTCTTTTTGCATCCCATTGTTTTCTCATGTTTTGTAAAGGACAATTGTTGCACAGCTCAGGGTCTTTTTTCTATGTTTGTTACATCTGCAATGTTCATTTATTTTACCATGTGGCCTAGACTTCCAATGGGCCATCTAGCCAGTAGGCCCAGTACTAGTCTTCAGTGCATGAAAGCAATGTTTCTGTGGTATATGGTTTTAAAACTTTGTTTGGAGCAGGGATGGCACTGGATTAAATTAAAAATGATGGCCATTGTTTCCATTTCATTTTTTTCTGCATAAACTGTATATGTGGTGTCATATTTGATGGCATAGGAGGATGTATACAATTTTTATAGCTCAGTTAATTTTTGAGTTTTACAATGATGAATTGATGTTAGTGTTTACTTCAGTGTTACCACTATGCCTCCTTTTTCTGACCTGTGCCTGTATTGTGTGTGTGTGTTTGTCATTGACCACTGTTTGTCTTTGTTCTCCATGCCATGTGGCCAGGGACCATTTTGTGTTGTATAGGTCCATAGGCCTAAATGTGTTCTTTGTTCCTAATGCCTCATTGCTTGCTGCTGTTTTTTGACTATATAGCTAGTGGCCATTTTGTGCATCAAGCCAGTTTGCATTTGCCATAGGCTTGCATGTGTCCTTTGTTTTCCATACCCCCTTGCTCGCTGTTATTTTTTGGCCATGTGGCTGGTGGCCATTCGGTGCATCCAGTCAGTGTGCCTTTGGCATAGGCTTGCTTGTGTTCTTTGTTCTCAATGCCTCCTTGCTCACTGTTGTTATTTGACCATGCAGCTGGTGTCCATTTTGTGCATTCGGCCAGAGTGATTTGCCATAGATTTGCACGTGCCCTTTGTTCTCCTTGCCTTCCTGCTCGCTGTTGTTTTTTGACCATGTGGCCATTTGGTGCATCCAGCCAGTGTGCCTTTGGCATAGGCTTGCATGGGTTCTTTGTTCTCAATGCCTCCTTGCTCCCTGTTGTTATTTGACCATGTGGCTCATGGCCATTTTGTGCATCCAGTCAGTGTGCCTTTGCCATAGGCTCACATGTGTTCTTTGTTCTCCATGCCTCCTCGCTTGCTGCTGTTGTTTAACCATGTGGGTGGCAGCCATTTTGTGCATCCACCCACTGTGAGTTTGCCATACACTTGCATGGATGGACGTGATGGCAGTTTGATTGTATGCTTGGGCATCATTGTAGACTGTGCTGGAATAGTGCTTAAATTATAACATGCTGGTTTAGCATTTTTTATTTTGCACCTCTTTGCCTCACAACAGGTTTCTATCTTGTCGTCCTCTAATACAAACATCTCCAATAATTATTTTTTTATTTAATTTTAATTTTTTTTTAAATGTATTTTTTTGTTTTTTTATTTAATTTTTAATTTTTTTTACTTTTTTTTTTGTTTTTTTATTTAATTTGTATTTGACATTTTTATAATTTTATTTTCCTATTTTTACTTTTTATTTTATATTTTCACTTTTTTATTTTCTTTTATTTTCAAAATGAATTCATTTATTTGTTTGGGATTTTGCCTTTAGCCATCCATCCATCCATTCATCCATCCACCAAAGGCGCACAGCCATGCTACAGCGACCTCCAGGGAAGAACCTGGTAGTAGCACTCCTGTACCAACAGCACCACCCGAACCTAAGCTCAAGATCATGTCTTTCAGTGAGGCAGCCACTGTAATCATGGTGACGACAACAAGCAGTGAAACTGAATTGGATTTGACACTTTGGAAAAGTAGTACACAATCATTTCAGGGAAAGGAGTATAGTGGAAGCAGCCACATTCATCAATAGTGAATCTTCCTGAAGTTGGAGCACAACAGGAGGTTGAGCTTCCTTCCAAGCAAGAACTCCTTCTTTTAGGGGCTTTGGCTCCCAGATCTCCAGCAAGGCGTAGGAAAGGTACAGCTTCGCCATCTTTTCCAAGCACCATTTCTGATGATGATGATAGGGACATTGAGTGGATCCGGAAAGAGTTAAGGACATGAAATGAGAGGCAAGGGAAACTAAAAGTTCCTGAAAGCCTTAGAATCATGGTAGGGGATGATGAGGAGGATGGCGACGACGAGCCCATTATTTTGGAAGCTGAACCAGAGCAGTCTAACATTACCATTCAACCTGCTCCGAGGGATGTGGCACACGTAGCACCACCAGCTCTCATAATTGTAAGACCCCAGCTGAGAAATGCACCAAACCTACCTCAGTAGAAGTATGCACTGCAGGAAGGCAATCAACACACCCACCTACCTCCAGTTCTTCTTCAGGCATTAGCAGTGGCCCACTAAGAAAGTACTCCTCTCCAGTTTATTACTTTCTTTACACTTAGCAAATGGGCATGTCTAGGCAGGAGGGACCCTATGACTGCAACCACCCAACAGCATGTTTGTACAATGGGAAGCTTGCAAAAATGTTAGCGCTGGACCTCCTCCCTTTGTCTTTTTTGGAAGGACTGGGATTCTTAGAATTTGTGACAGCCATTTGCATGAAATGGATGGTTCTAATTCAGACTCATTTTGCCAAAGTTTCTGTGTCAACGCTGTATCACGATGTGCTGCAATTGTTTAGACAAACTTTGCAGCAAAGTGTTATCTACACCATCCACCTGATGACAGACAAGTGGACCAGTTGTCAGAAGACAGATTACATGTGCATCACTGCACACTGGTGGTCTTACTTATAAGCAGCCTTAGCAACTGGTGCATCATGTTTTGTGGTGCACTGGTGGTGCAGACTACTGATCCATATCTATGAGGCCACACAAAGCCACTTTGAGTGGCTTTTCATGGCCTTATAGTTATGGGGTAAGGCAAGTCACTGCAATGCCTTACTTTGCATCAGGGAGTTGTTTCCATTGGTGTTGCATGGGTGTTCTCATGCGACATCCATAGATTTTGACACATTCTTAGATTTGCAAGGTTTTGTAAATCTGGGGATGCGTCAAAAGCCTACGCCACCCCAGAGGTGGCATAAAAGTGACAAAACAGGGAGAAATATTGTTATTTCTCCCAGTTTTTCCTCTTTCTATGTGTTCTGCATTTTGCAGCACTAATAGAAAGAGGAAAATGCCTCTTGTGATTGCTTTCTTGCAGGATGCTGTCCCTTCCTGCACAAAAATATTCACCCCTGCAATGCAGGCTCCCTTGCACCATGGTGCAAGGGTGCCTGCATTGATGCATGGCAGCAAAATGTGCACCAGCTCAGGGGAAAAGGAAAGGATTGTTCTTCATCTTGTATATATGATACACTCCTGCCCTATTGTTTTGAAGCAGGGCAGCACAGCAAGAAGGCTTCTCACACTGCCTTGCATTGAAACATTGTAAATGAGGCCCAGTATCTCTTTTTTCAGAGTGAAGAAAAAGCTATCTCAGGTCCTGGCCCTGAAGAAAGTTTTAAGAGCATTTGGCTGCATTCAACAGTAGCCATGTTCGCAATGAAGAAATCACATACAGCTACAAGCATCCTGGATGAACTTAACAGTGAGGTGTTTGAATGGCTGCAACCCAGAGGCTTCCAAACTGCTCCAAACTGATTTGTTTGCTATGAACACTGACAGTAACATAGTCAACTCCATTGCAGACTGTGGCTATTTCAGGACCCTGTTTTTCGTGCATTTAATAAACCTGGTTGTGCAAGACTTTCTCAAAAAAGAATACATAGCAACATAGTGACCACCTGCAGACAAATCTGCACTCAGTTCAACCATTCTTATAAAGCCCAAAAGCAGCTGTGGCTTATTCAGTGGGATAATAGAGTAGCAGTTGAAGCCCTGATACAGGAGGTGCAAACATGTTTAAACTCAATCATATATTTGTTGCAACGTCTGCTTGAGCAGTACAGAAGATCAATGACTATGTCATTCAAAGAGAAGGGGATGGAAATGTAAAAGCTATGACCATGAATGCAGACAAATGGAGCCTAGTCAAACACCTATCACAGTTTCTGCTCCCTTTTGAGGTTTTAATGTGGGAAGTAAGCATGGAGGACAGTATGAATGGCCAAGCTATCCTGTTATTGCATCTGCTACAAGACCAGCTAAAGAAGGTGTGTGAAAGGTTTACAGTCACAGGTGTAAATGAAAACCCAGAATAGCATGCTTTGGTAGAGATCTTAATCCTTCACTTGGCTTGTAATGCAAGATTGCAAAATGACTTAGGCCCTCATTATGACTCTGGTGGTAAATCTTGCTTACCGCCATGCTGACGGCCGCCAACTTACCGCTGCGGTGGCAGATATCTGTTCACCATATTATGACACACACACACCAATCTGACAGAATACAGCCACATACACAAATCTGCCAGACCGAAGGTCAGTGAAAAACTGGGGGTACCAAAACCCACACCGTTACACCAACAGAACAACGCCCATCACATTATGCCCCATGAATCACCACGGTGGACATTCAACAGCGGTAAACCATTGGCGTTACATACCGTTGCGCTCTCAATGGACACCTACATACAAAACAACCCAACATTGGACAATTCAAACAACACACACCTGACACCCATACACACACCACAGTCACACACCCACACCACTATAAAACACACACCCACATTACCCACAAACCCTACGAATACAAATCATTGGCACGAGATTGACACCAAGACCTGTGCGACCACTAGACACATACACCACTCACACCCATACACCCCAACACACTCCACATCACACACCCCAACACATTACCCAACACATCCTCACCAATACACATCACTCAACACCCATGGCACCACAAAGGCACATATACCAACATACACAAGTACAAACTGGCAGGGCAACACCAACCATAGAGGGGAAGCCAGGGATGTACAATATGTCATACACAGAAGCATAAGATATCATTTACATCCCCACAGGTACCCTAGCCAATGTCACTGGAGAGGAGGTGCCACCACTATCCAGTCCCCCAAAAGAAGAGGCCCACAGTGATGACAGTAACTCTGATCTTCAGGATTTGGACGATCTACCTGGCTCATCAGGGGCTACTGGACAGCTAGTTACCCAAACCCACTCACATACCACCACAGAGCCTCCCCATCAGGAAACAATACCACAGCACCCACCTACCGTACCCAAACCTCTGTCCCCAGGACACGTCAATAAGTAGTATGCCCACCTGTACAGGAACCCCAGGCCACACCTCGCCCCAGGACAATCAGGGACCTGGGGTCAGTGGCAATGGGCACACAGTTCAGGAGACAGAGGCACAGGCCAACAGGGAAACTGGGAGGATTGCTGTGTACCAGGGGGAGGACAGGAGCAGGGAACCGACTCTCCAGGAGGCGCTCTCTGAGATCTTGGGAGCCTATCAACATTCCCAGGACACGATGGGCCAGATCCTAGACAATGTGTAGGATAACAGGCGGCTGCAGGAGGGACAATATCAGGTGGTCAGGGAAGACTTGTAGGTCATCCACAACACCCTGATCTCCATTGCAGGTGTGCTGGCAGACATGGCCAAGATTACGAGGGAGGCAGTGTCACACCAGCGGACCCCTGCCACTAGCCAGTCATCTGAACAGCCTTCCACTTCTGCTGCCGCTGGTGGCTAGGAGGCCCCGCCACAGGACCCACAGGCCACCATGACCCCTCCCCCTACAGAAGGTGAACCACCCCACAAACGTTCCCTGCAATCCAGGCAGAAGCCAGAGACACTTGCCAAGACCCCCACCAGGAAATGAGACTCTCCTGATTGTCACCCTTGTGTCCCACTCAGTCACCCTATCCACCTTGAACTGCCATTGCTCCCCTTCCTATGTCCCCTTGGACAATGCACCTGTGCTATGAGCGGACTGGAACAATACCCTGAACTTTTCTCCATCATCACCCCATCGCATTGCACTTTTCCCTCTATATATTAGTACTACAATAAACAACCTTTGATATAAATCTACTTTGACTATGTCATGTATTTCAAAGATGTATTGATTGAAACAGGTACAACCATTGCAAATGAACTGTATATAAAATGAGCATACAATCAATGACCTGTAGCTGGTTGTTGTGATCACGCCAGTAGTATTTGTCAAATCACTAATATCTGCAAAATGAATAGCCAGAGATAACAGTAAGTGGGCATAGAAGTGGTAAATACCAGAATGCCAATGCCACACAGAATACAACCAAAGTCATTGAAATGCAAAGTTGCACTGTCTCATCTGTGTGGCATTGGAAGTAGTGACGGATCACAGATGCCCTGTTGTCCACAACCTCAACCTCTGCTACCTCATCCTCACTGTCCACAGGGTCCACTGCTGCCACAGGGGCATCTCCAGGCTCCTCCTCCTGCAGAAAAGGTACATGGCGTCTGAGGGCCAGGATGTGCAACATGAAGTATGCCATGACCATCTGGCAGACCTGCTTGGGTGAGTAGCACAGGTATCCAACTGTCAGATGGAGGCACTGGAACATGGCTTTCAAGAGGCCAAATGTCCTTTCAATGATCCTTCTGGTTCGCCCATGTGCCTCATTATAACATTCTTCTGCCTTTGTCCTGGCATTCCTCATAGGGGTCAGCAGCCATGATAAGTTTGGGTAACCAGAGTCACCTGCAAATATTGAGGGACACATTTAGCCACACACTATCCTATGTAGCCAACACCATAGGCATACACCAACATATACTGGGTGGGAACCAGGGTTCACCTATTAGCCACACCCTGTGCCTCTGTAGTTGGGACATCACATTTGGGATGCTGCTATTCCTCAGGACAAAGGCATCCTGCACCGACCAAGGATACTTAGCATTGACGTGGGAGATGTTCTGGTCCACCAAGCACACCATCTGCACATTCATGGAGTGGAAACTCTTAGGATTCCTGAAAACCTGTTCATTCAGGTGGGGATGGGGGAGAGATGCAATACGTGTACCATCAATTGCACCAATTATATTGGGGATATGTCCCATTGTATAGAATCCGGCCTTTACAATAGCCAAATCCTGACCCTAGGGGAATGCAATGTAGCTGCACATGTGTTTTATCAGGGCAGACAACACTTTTGTCAGCACTATTGAGAACATTGGCTGTGACATTCCTGCTGCCAAGTCCACTGTCACTTGGAAAGAACCAGTTGCCAGGAAATGGAGAACTGATAGCACCTGCACAAGTGGGATGACGGATAGCAGATATCAGATCAGGCTCGAATTGGACCCACAGCTCTGTAATTGTGGCCCTGTCCAGTCTATAGGTGAGGATAATGTGCCTGACCTCCAGTCTAGCCAAGTCCACCAGGGGTGTGTACACGGGGGTATGTCTCCATCTCCTATTAATCCGCAGCAGTAGGTATCTAAGGGACAAAAGAGTGAGGAGGCTGTCACAAACTGAACAATGGAGCCACAACAGCAGTCTGCAATCTGCAAACATGTTATGGGACAGTGCAATTTGTCAAGTATGTGCCTATTCATCTTGTGACACAGCAATAATCCATAGGCCTTCCCCCCACAGAAATGGGATACACCTGTCCTGTGTGGGGGGACGGGTGGAAGAGAGATAATGCCGTTGACGTTCAGCGCCGTGGTGGCAGGCAGTTGGGAACCACCGTGCAACTCCTCATTGGTTATAATTGGGCCCTATGAGGTATAGTGGCCAATGGCAATCTAAGCCGGCGGTGACGGTATGCACCACCGCGAACATGACAACCATTTTCTGTCATATTCCTCACTTGTTTACTGACATTCCATAGGAGAGGACCTATACTGCAGGTGCTGCTTTGACCTGTGTCTGGAACCTACCATGGCCTGTGTGACAGGGGAAAGGGCACCAGGCTTCATTTCTGAGGAGATGGAGCGATTGGTGGATGGGGTCCTACCCCAGTACAGAATGCTATATGGGCCTCCAGACCAACAGCTGAGTACACTGTGGGCACAATGCATGTGGCATGAATGCATAGAGTTGTGTGTGAAGGCATTGTGTAAGGGGGATGGGTTGATGTACTCTTGGAGGTGTACATGTTGTGGGCTGGGCTATGTGTGTGAAAATGGTGAAGGAAAACGGGTATAGTGGGCCATTTGTGTTACTGGCTGGACTGTTTGTCTAATGGTGTTCTCATGTCTGTATTCCCTCTGCAGGTCAGCGCCTATCAAAGTAAGGGTACATGGCATGCCTTCTCTAAGGAGGTGCGGACCCTGGGGGTCTATGGCAGGTGGGGCACCCACTGTCGCAAATGGTGGGAGGACCTCAGATGCTGGGCACAGAAGACCACGGAGGCCCAACTGGGTACGGCCTCCCAGCAAGGAAGTGGTGCCCGTCGGACCCTGATCCCCTGACGGTGGCCTATCCTGAGCTGGATGGGCACTTGAGGGCATCACAGCAGCCACAAGGGAGTGAGTACAGTGGCCATCATTGAAGCTCACGGCTTGATGGTTGGTATCTGGGTGGTGGTTGTGTGTCAGTGGGTGTCCCTAGGCCAGGCCAGATATAGCAGCATAGTTCCTCTGGTGGCTAGGGATTAAAGGGGAAATACTGACTTCCTAGCTTGTTAGCATCCACAACTGGTCAGGGCTGCATGGGTCCCAGGTGTGTTGCAGTTGGCAGTGTGTGCTCCTCTTCATGCCATGGTGGCTAGTAATATCACTGGTAGTGCAATGCATAGTGCGTAGACCTGTTCCCTGTGTGTGAGGGTGCTGTGTATGCCAATGGTGGTTTTGGTGCAGTCATTGACCCAGTGTATCCTTTGTCTCTCTCTCCCCCCTTTTTTTGTTTTGTTATCCTGTCCTTATGTACATTAGCATCAACTGGCAGAGGAGCAGAGGCACCAGCAACAGAGGGAGCTGCATCCCACAGGACCCTGCAGGCAGAGTCCACTGACGCCGAGGAAACTAGTGGGACGGAGGGAGAGGGAAGCACCAACACAGACTCAGATACCTCCTCCGATGGGAGCTCCCTGGTGGTGGCAGACACCTCTGTGACCACCCCAGCTGTGGGTACAGCTGCCACCCCGTACCAGCACCGCCCTCCCAGCAGCCCCTCAGCGAGTTGCCCATGCCCGCTCACCCAGGAGGGTGGGCTTCTCCTTTGCCCCAGGCACCTCAGACCCTGCCCCAGTCAGCCCTGCTGCCCTGAGGGAGAAGGCTATTGACCTTCTGAGATCTATCTCTGTAGGGCAGTCAACCATTGTGAATGCCAACCAGGGGCTGGCAGATCAGATGCAGAAATCTAATTCATTCCTGGAGATCGATCCAGGCTCGGCCTCCTCTCTGATGGCAGCCATAGTTCCTCTTTCATCCGTCCCCCTCCAACTTCCACTTCCCAGTCCCATTCTGATCAACCCCAAACCCATCCCAAGCACACAGCCAGATGAGCATGCACACAATACGCAAGAGTGTCACAGGCAAACACAAGCACCACACTTCATCCCACAGGCACTCACAAAAACACCATTCAGTTGAAGACACAACAACATCCATTATTTTCATAGTATCCCCCTCCTCCTCCTCCTCCACCTCCCACCCAGTTAGGTCCACACTCACACTTGTATGCACTACATCATCATCCACTACCAGCATCATCATCACACCAAGCAGAACACACACCTTCCTGGCAGACACCTCCACCACATCCATGCACACGTCCCCTGTGTCCTCTCCCACCATGTCTGTCCCCCCTCCTAAATTGCACAAATGTAAGCACTCAGACACCCAACAGCCATCCAGCTCACAACAGCATACAGCACATGCACCTGCATCCAAATCCAACAGACAAACACCTCCGACAACCACTCCCTCATACACCACTCCCATTACTTCTCCCTCTTTCCACCCCAATGTCCCTAAAAAGTTTTTCCTTTCCCAGATTGACCTCTTCCCTACTCCTACCCCCGTCCTGCATGTATGGCCAGGGTATTAAGGATCCAGCCAAGCACCTCAGCTAAACAGTCCACAGGCCTAGTGTTAGCAGAACCTACTTGTGGTGGAAAGTGTAGGAGGCTGGACTGGCTTGTAGTGAGTACCAAGGGGTACTTGCACCTTGCACCAGGCCCAGTTACCCCTTATTAGTGTATAGGGTGTCTAGCAGCTTAGGCTGATAGATAATGGTAGCTTAGCAGAGCAGCTTAGGCTGAGCTAGGAGACGTGTGAAGCTACTACAGTACCACTTAGTGTCATATGCACAATATCATAAGAAAACACAATACACAGTTATACTAAAAATAAAGGTACTTTATTTTTATGACAATATGCCAAAGTATCTTAGAGTGTACCCTCAGTGAGAGGATAGGAAATATACACAAGATATATATACACAATAGCAAAAATATGCAGTATAGTCTTAGAAAACAGTGCAAACAATGTATAGTTACAATAGGATGCAATGGGGAAACATAGGGATAGGGGCAACACAAACCATATACTCCAAAAGTGGAATGCGAACCACGAATGGACCCCAAACCTATGTGACCTTGTAGAGGGTCGCTGGGATTATTAGAAAATAGTGAGAGTTAGAAAAATAACCCTCCCCAAGACCCTGAAAAGTGAGTGCAAAGTGCACTAAAGTTCCCCTAAGGACAAAGAAGTCGTGTTAGAGGAATAATGCAGGAAAGACACAAACCAGCAATGCAACAACTGTGGATTTCCAATCTAGGGTACCTGTGGAACAAGGGGACCAAGTCCAAAAGTCACAAGCAAGTCGGAGATGGGCAGATGCCCAGGAAATGCCAGCTGCGGATGCAAAGAAGCTTCTACTGGACAGAAGAAGCTGAGGTTTCTGCAGGAATGAAAAGGGCTAGAGACTTCCCCTTTGGTGGACGGATCCCGCTCGCCGTGGAGAGTCGTGTAGAAGTGTTTTCCCGCCAAAATAATGCCAACAAGCCTTGCTAGCTGCAAATCATGCGGTTAGCGTTTTTGGACGCTGCTGAGGCCCAGGAGGGACCAGGAGGTCGCAAATTGGACCAGCAGAGAGAGGGGACGTCGAGCAAGACAAGGAGCCCTCTCTGAAGCAGGTAGCACCCGGAGAAGTGCCAGAAACAGGCACTACGAGGATGCGTGAAACGGTGCTCGCCGAAGTTGCACAAAGGAGTCCCACGTCGCCGGAGACCAACTTAGAAAGTCGTGCAATGCAGGTTAGAGTGCTGTGGACCCAGGCTTGGCTGTGCACAAAGGATTTCCGCCGAAAGTGCACAGGGGCCGGAGTAGCTGCAAAGTCGCGGTTCCCAGCAATGCAGCCTAGCGAGGTGAGGCAAGGACTTACCTCCACCAAACTTGGACTGAAGAGTCACTGGACTGTGGGGGTCACTTGGACAGAGTCGCTGGATTCGAGGGACCTCGCTCGTCGTGCTGAGAGGAGACCCAAGGGACCGGTAATGCAGCTTTTTGGTGCCTGCGGTTGCAGGGGGAAGATTCCGTCGACCCATGGGAGATTTCTTCGGAGCTTCTGGTGCAGAGAGGAGGCAGACTACCCCCACAGCATGCACAAGCAGGAAAACAGTCGAGAAGGCGGCAGGATCAGCGTTACAGAGTTGCAGTAGTCGTCTTTGCTACTATGTTGCAGGTTTGCAGGCTTCCAGCGCGGTCAGCAGTCGATTCCTTATCAGAAGGTGAAGAGAGAGATGCAGAGGAACTCGGCTGAGCTCATGCATTCGTTATCTGAAGTTTCCCCAGAGACAGAGACCCTAAATAGCCAGAAAAGAGGGTTTGGCTACCTAGGAGAGAGGATAGGCTACTAACACCTGAAGGAGCCTATCACAAGGAGTCTCTGACGTCACCTGGTGGCACTGGCCACTCAGAGCAGTCCAGTGTGCCACCAGCACCTCTGTTTCCAAGATGGCAGAGGTCTGGAGCACACTGGAGGAGCTCTGGACACCTCCCAGGGGAGGTGCAGGTCAGGGGAGTGGTCACTCCCCTTTCCTTTGTCCAGTTTTGCGCCAGAGCAGGGGCTAAGGGGTCCCTGAACCGGTGTAGACTGGCTTATGCAGAATTGGGCACATCTGTGCGCAACAAAGCATTTCCAGAGGCTGGGGGAGGCTACTCCTCCCCTGCCTTCACACCATTTTCCAAAGGGAGAGGGTGTCACACCCTCTCTCAGAGGAAGTTCTTTGTTCTGCCATCCTGGGCCAGGCCTGGCTGGACCCCAGGAGGGCAGATGCCTGTCTGAGGGGTTGGCAGCACCAGCAGCTGCAGTGAAACCCCAGGAAGGGCAGTTTGGCAGTACCAGGGTCTGTGCTACAGACCACTGGGATCATGGAATTGTACCAACAATGCCAGGATGGCATAGAGGGGGCAATTCCATGATCTTAGACATGTTACATGGCCATATTCGGAGTTACCATTGTGAAGCTACATATAGGTAGTGACCTATATGTAGTGCACGCGTGTAATGGTGTCCCCGCACTCACAAAGTTCAGGGAATTTGCTCTGAACAATGTGGGGGCACCTTGGCTAGTGCCAGGGTGCCCTCACACTAAGTAACTTTGCACCTAACCTTTACCAGGTAAAGGTTAGACATATAGGTGACTTATAAGTTACTTAAGTGCAGTGTAAAATGGCTGTGAAATAACGTGGACGTTATTTCACTCAGGCTGCAGTGGCAGGCCTGTGTAAGAATTGTCAGAGCTCCCTATGGGTGGCAAAAGGAATGCTGCAGCCCATAGGGATCTCCTGGAACCCCAATACCCTGGGTACCTTAGTACCCTATACTAGGGAATTATAAGGGTGTTCCAGTAAGCCAATGTAAATTGGTAAAAATGGTCACTAGCCTGTTAGTGACAATTTGGAAAGAAATGAGAGAGCATAACCACTGAGGTTCTGATTAGCAGAGCCTCAGTGAGACAGTTAGGCCCTCATTCTGACCTTGGCGGTCGGCGGAGAGGCGGCGGTCGGACCGCGAACAGACCGGCGGTATTAAAAATGGCATTCTGACCCTGGCGGGAACCGTCAACACAGCCCGCCAACTTAACACTCCGACCGCCACAGCGGTACAAACAAACAGCGCGGCGGTTCCCGCCAACAGCCCGGCGGCAGACAAAGTACCGCCCACCCTATTACGACCCACCAATCTGCCACCTTTTCCGGGGCGGGAGCACCGCCGATAAGAACACGGCGGAAACAGACTACGAACGGGAAAACGCTCACCTCTACGCACTCCACGCGAGATTCCGGCAGTATGGAGCCAGAGTTACAGGTCATCCCCGCACTCCTATTCCTCCTCATATACCAGGAGCACGCCCGGCGGCGCGGAAGACATCGGTGAGTACTGCACCTACGACACAGGGGAGGGAAAAGATTACCGGCACACACCCACCCACCCACACCCACTACAACACACACATCAATGCATTTCCACAGATCACTGTCACAACCCACAAACCACCCCCCTCCGAAATAATGCAAAGACCAAAAGAAGAGATCATAAACGGGCAGATATATTGAAATATGTACGCCATTAATCCCAAAAAATAAATAAACTATGTACAAAATATATACAGCTACTAAATGTAGTCCAACCACTGTCCGTGGATCACAGGGGTCCTGTGCAAAGGGGCAAGGCCCAGTCCCACGACAAGAACTCCACGGAGAGAACACTGCAGGGGCATCAGAAAGAAAATAGGACAGGCACCTCAGGGGGAAGGGAAGGGGGGGCACCTCAGCCACTTGAGTACACGACGCCAGATCCACGAGGGGACTCCATGACCACTGGGCCATCCTGGGGAGAGCAAAGCCACAGTCCATACAGTCCATACAGTAGGTGGCCTGCCCACTGGGCCATCCTGGGGAGAGCAAAGCCACAGTCCAAACAGTCCATACAGTGGGTGGCCTGCCCACTGGGCCATCCTGGGGAGAGCAAAGCCACAGTCCATACAGTCCATACAGTGGGTGGCCTGCCCACTGGGCCATCCTGGGGAGAGCAAAGCCACAGTCCAAACAGTCCATACAGTGGGTGGCCTGCCCACTGGGCCATCCTGGGGAGAGCAAAGCCACAGTCCATACAGTCCATACAGTGGGTGGCCTGCCCACTGGGCCATCCTGGGGAGAGCAAAGCCACAGTCCATACAGTCCATACAGTGGGTGGCCTGCCCACTGGGCCATCCTGGGGAGAGCAAAGCCACAGTCCATACAGTCCATACAGTGGGTGGCCTGCCCACTGGGCCATCCTGGGGAGAGCAAAGCCACAGTCCATACAGTCCATAACAGACCCCACTGCCACTGGAGGAGGCAAGTTGGCCAGAGGACATCCTGCAGCCCTGCCCGAGATAGATCCTGCCCTGCCACGTCTGCCAAAGGGCCAGCGGTTCTTGCCCTGAAGGGCCCAGTTCAGCGGTTCTTGAGACGGCGGGGCCCAGTTCAGCGGTTCTTGAGACGGCGGGGCCCAGTTCAGCGGTTCTTGCCTTGAAGGGCCCAGTTCAGCGGTTCTTGCCTTGAAGGGCCCAGTTCAGCGGTTCTTGCCTTGAAGGGCCCAGTTCAGCGGTTCTTGCCTTGAAGGGCCCAGTTCAGCGGTTCTTGCCTTGAAGGGCCCAGTTCAGCGGTTCTTGAGACGGCGGGGCCCAGTTCAGCGGTTCTTGAGACGGCGGGGCCCAGTTCAGCGGTTCTTGAGACGGCGGGGCCCAGTTCAGCGGTTCTTGCCTTGAAGGGCCCAGTTCAGCGGTTCTTGCCTTGAAGGGCCCAGTTCAGCGGTTCTTGCCTTGAAGGGCCCAGTTCAGCGGTTCTTGCCTTGAAGGGCCCAGTTCAGCGGTTCTTGCCTTGAAGGGCCCAGTTCAGCGGTTCTTGCCTTGAAGGGCCCAGTTCAGCGGTTCTTGAGACGGCGGGGCCCAGTTCAGCGGTTCTTGCCTTGAAGGGCCCAGTTCAGCGGTTCTTGCCTTGAAGGGCCCAGTTCAGCGGTTCTTGCCTTGAAGGGCCCAGTTCAGCGGTTCTTGCCTTGAAGGGCCCAGTTCAGCGGTTCTTGAGACGGCGGGGCCCAGTTCAGCGGTTCTTGCCTTGAAGGGCCCAGTTCAGCGGTTCTTGCCTTGAAGGGCCCAGTTCAGCGGTTCTTGCCTTGAAGGGCCTAGTTCAGCGGTTCTTGCC
Organism: Pleurodeles waltl; assembly: GCF_031143425.1. NCBI lineage: Eukaryota > Metazoa > Chordata > Amphibia > Caudata > Salamandridae > Pleurodeles > Pleurodeles waltl. The sequence continues at coordinate 444,556,703 of NC_090439.1, read as the reverse complement.
TTGAAGGGCCCAGTTCAGCGGTTCTTGAGACGGCGGGGCCCAGTTCAGCGGTTCTTGAGACGGCGGGGCCCAGTTCAGCGGTTCTTGAGACGGCGGGGCCCAGTTCAGCGGTTCTTGCCTTGAAGGGCCCAGTTCAGCGGTTCTTGCCTTGAAGGGCCCAGTTCAGCGGTTCTTGCCTTGAAGGGCCCAGTTCAGCGGTTCTTGCCTTGAAGGGCCCAGTTCAGCGGTTCTTGAGACGGCGGGGCCCAGTTCAGCGGTTCTTGCCTTGAAGGGCCCAGTTCAGCGGTTCTTGCCTTGAAGGGCCCAGTTCAGCGGTTCTTGCCTTGAAGGGCCCAGTTCAGCGGTTCTTGCCTTGAAGGGCCCAGTTCAGCGGTTCTTGAGACGGCGGGGCCCAGTTCAGCGGTTCTTGAGACGGCGGGGCCCAGTTCAGCGGTTCTTGCCTTGAAGGGCCCAGTTCAGCGGTTCTTGAGACGGCGGGGCCCAGTTCAGCGGTTCTTGAGACGGCGGGGCCCAGTTCAGCGGTTCTTGAGACGGCGGGGCCCAGTTCAGCGGTTCTTGAGACGGCGGGGCCCAGTTCAGCGGTTCTTGCCTTGAAGGGCCCAGTTCAGCGGTTCTTGCCTTGAAGGGCCCAGTTCAGCGGTTCTTGCCTTGAAGGGCCCAGTTCAGCGGTTCTTGCCTTGAAGGGCCCAGTTCAGCGGTTCTTGAGACGGCGGGGCCCAGTTCAGCGGTTCTTGCCTTGAAGGGCCCAGTTCAGCGGTTCTTGCCTTGAAGGGCCCAGTTCAGCGGTTCTTGCCTTGAAGGGCCCAGTTCAGCGGTTCTTGCCTTGAAGGGCCCAGTTCAGCGGTTCTTGAGACGGCGGGGCCCAGTTCAGCGGTTCTTGCCTTGAAGGGCCCAGTTCAGCGGTTCTTGAGACGGCGGGGCCCAGTTCAGCGGTTCTTGAGACGGCGGGGCCCAGTTCAGCGGTTCTTGAGACGGCGGGGCCCAGTTCAGCGGTTCTTGCCTTGAAGGGCCCAGTTCAGCGGTTCTTGCCTTGAAGGGCCCAGTTCAGCGGTTCTTGCCTTGAAGGGCCCAGTTCAGCGGTTCTTGAGACGGCGGGGCCCAGTTCAGCGGTTCTTGCCTTGAAGGGCCCAGTTCAGCGGTTCTTGCCTTGAAGGGCCCAGTTCAGCGGTTCTTGCCTTGAAGGGCCCAGTTCAGCGGTTCTTGCCTTGAAGGGCCCAGTTCAGCGGTTCTTGAGACGGCGGGGCCCAGTTCAGCGGTTCTTGAGACGGCGGGGCCCAGTTCAGCGGTTCTTGCCTTGAAGGGCCCAGTTCAGCGGTTCTTGAGACGGCGGACGGTCTATGGCCAACTGCTAAATGCCTGGTGGTGCCCTCCTGGGCAGCGGGGATGGTGCTCCTTCACTGCCCACCTGGGCTGTGGGTGGTGGGGCCCTCCTGGCCAGCTGGGCTGGGTCCTCCCTGGGCAGCGGCTATGGGGCTGGTGGGCTCTCCCGGGGCAGCTGTGCCGGTTCCTCCCGGGGCAGCGGCTATGGGGGTTGTGGGCTCCTCCTGGGCAGCAGGCCTGCTGCCTGACCTCTCCAACTTGCTGCCCTTGCCCTCCTTAGTCGTCGGCCTGTGGCCCTTTCCTCCCTTTGGAGCTGTGGCTGGTGACTGTCTCTGGGTGGTGTCCGGGGGGGATGTAGAAGGCGGGCTCCTGCGGCGCCCCTTCCGCCTTCTGCTCCTCTTCCCAGGGGGTGGGCTGGCTGTCCCCTTGCTGCTGGGCGAAGATCCAGACATGCGGGCTGGCGGGCTCCAATACCCCTGCACCCTTGTCAAGGGGGCTGCAGGGCTGGTGGTGGCTGAGGTGCTCTTCTTACCCCGACGAGAAGGAGGGGGGGGCTCAGGGTCAGGAAAGAAGTTAGTAGTGGCGAGGAAGAGCTTCTTGGGACAATGGAGAGTGGTAGGTACAGTGGGAATGGGAGTGGAGGGAGAGGATGTGGTTGTAGGTGAGTCACGTTTGCTGTCTTTGGGTGCAGGTGCAGGAGGGATAGGCTGTCGTGAGGTGGATGGCTGTTGGGTGGGTGGGTGGCTGCGTTTGTGTGGTGTGGAAGAGGGGGTGACAGACACAGTGGGAGAGGACACAGGGGACGTGTAAATGGCAGTGGGGGTGGTGACTGCACGTGTGCGGACTGGAGTGGAGGGTGTGCTGGTGATGGAAACACTGGCTGATGGTGAGGTGAATGGAGGTGTGAGTGTAGACGTCACAGGGAGGGAGGAGGGAGACGAGGAGGTGGGGGTCACAGAGGTGGTAGTGACTGTTGGCATGTCTGCATCGGAATGTTGCGTGTGTGAATGTCTGCGTGATCTGTGGTGCTTATGTTTGGATGAGCTTCTCTTGGGTGTTGAGGTGTGTGCAGGCTGGTCTGATGGTGTGGGTGGGACAGGCAGAGGAACAGGAGACTGGGAGGAGGGAGTTAGTAGAGGCAGGCAGGAGACAGGGACAATGGCTGCCGTCAGTGCTGAGGCCAGAGCCTGGAACGATCGCTGATGGGCAGCCTGACCCGAATGAATGCCCTCCAGGTACGCATTGCTGCGATCAACCTCCCTCTCCACCCCCTGGATGGCATTCAAAAGGGTAGTCTGCCCAACAATGAGCGTTCGGAGGAGGTCAATGACCTCCTCACTGAGGGCAGCGGGGGTAACAGGGGCAGGGCCTGAGGTGCCTGGGGTGAAGGAGATGCCCGGCTTCCTGGCAGAGCGGGCACGGGGCGAACGCGGAGGGGCTGCTGGGAGGGCGGAGATGGTGCGCTGGGTGGCGGCTGTACCTGTAATGGCGGGGGGCACGGATGGTGCCACCCCCGCAAGGGAGCCCCCTTCCGAGGACGTGTCCGTGTCGCTGCAGGCTCCAGTCGTCCCCGTCGTGGAGCTCCCCTCGCCCTCCGTCTCACTGGTCCAGTCTGACTCTGTGGCATGGCCCTCCTGGGCCATGTGAGATGCAGCTCCCTCCTGCCCCGATGCCACTTCTCCTCCGCCTGATGATGCTGATGCACACAAGCACAGAAAGACAAACAAAAAGGGGGGGGGAGAGAGAAATAAAGGGATATTGATTACATGGATCTCCGGTACAGTTAGCGGACATGACAGACACAGATGCCCCCTGCACTAAGTTGCGCACTTGGGGTCTGCTACGCATTCCGTGGAACATGCCCTACACGCCTAGAGTTGACAACTGCACCCATGGATGACACGGCCCAGGGATGGCTGTACTGACACACTACTGAGGGTGGTGGCTGGGGACACAGGGGCTTACGGGGGTGCCCAGCCTACAGATATCGCCCTGACCTAGGGGGACCCACAGCCCTCCTCCCCCACCCAGACACCTCCACTGCGCAACAACAGAGTAGATAATGCTTGGACTCACCCCCTTGTGTCTGCTGTGCTGCCCTCACGCGCCCATCCAAATCAGGGTAGGCCACCGCCAGGATCCGGAACATCAGGGGGCTCAGTTGACGGCAGGCACCCCGCCTACGTTGGGAGGCCATCCCCAGCAGAGACTCGGCGGTCTTCTTGGTCCCGCGGCGGATGTCCTCCCACCTCTTGCGGCAGTGGGTGCCCCGTCGATGGTGGACCCCCAGGGCCCGGACTTCCTTGGCGATGGCACGCCAAATCCCGATCTTCTCATGGGCGCGGACCTATGTGACACGTACAGGGAGGGAGAAATACCACGTTCAAGTTACTCAGCATTTTCCTTTCCAGTGGCCCAACGCCCCCCATCCCCGCCAGGCCCCCCGCCAGGCCCAACATGCCCCCCATCCCCGCCAGGCCCCCCGCCAGCCCCAACATGCCCCCCATCCCCGCCAGGCCCCCCGCCAGCCCCAACATGCCCCCCATCCCCGCCAGGCCCCCCGCCAGGCCCCCCGCCAGCCCCAACATGCCCCCCATCCCCGCCAGGCCCCCCGCCAGGCCCCCCGCCATGCCCAACATGCCCCCCATCCCCGCCAGGCCCCCCGCCAGGCCCAACATGCCCCCCATCCCCGCCAGGCCCCCCGCCAGGCCCCCGCCATGCCCACATGCCCCCCATCCCCGCCAGGCCCCCCGCCAGGCCCAACATGCCCCCCATCCCCGCCAGGCCCCCCGCCAGGCCCAACATGCCCCCCATCCCCGCCAGGCCCCCCGCCAGGCCCAACATGCCCCCCATCCCCGCCAGGCCCCCCGCCAGGCCCCCCGCCATGCCCAACATGCCCCCCATCCCCGCCAGGCCCCCAAGCCAGCCAGTGGCCCCAAATCCAGATAGAATTAAACTCACTTGTTGGTCTGGAGGACCGTAGAGTAGCGCATACTGGGGGAGGACCCCATCCACAAGTTTCTCCAACTCCTCTCCAGTGAAGGCAGGGGCCCTTTCCCCAGTCGCAGCAGCCATTGTCCCTTCCAGACCGAGGTCACAGCAACACTTGCAGTATAGGTCCTCTCCTGTGAAAGTTCAAGTCGCAAGTGGATAAGTAGATAGAAAATGGCGGTCACGTCCGCGGCGGTGCGTACCGCGGCGGTGCGTCCCGCCACCGCCGGCGCCCTTCGCCATTGGCTCCTGAAACCCATAGGCTTCAATGTTAACCAATGCGGCTTCGCGCCGCGGTCTTCGCCCGCCGCGGTGTGCCACGCCAGCGCATTGACCTCACATCCCATTGTCACACTTCACAGGTCAGGCAGCCGCCATTTCCAGGGCCCACATGGCTCAATTTCAACTGCGTCACACAGGCCTAGGCCTTGCATAGCCACTCAGACACGCCATTCACTGCATAGAGAATCGTATACTGTGCTAGCTGTGAGTACGTACCTGTGGGTTGCCTGACTGTGTGCTCCATGTTGTCCTTCCTAGGCACCGTCCGCTGGGTTGGGCGAGGAGACGGATGAATCCTCAAGTGTACCGACCGCTGGTGGACCTGTCGACAATGGAAGAACGCCACATTATCCTGACCTACCGTCTTAACCGTGCCACTATCCATGAACTGTGTGCCCGGCTGGAGCCCGACCTGATGTCCCCCATCCGCCAACCCACAGGGATTCCCCCTCTGGTGCAGGTCATGTCAGTACTCCATTTCTTGGCAAGTGGGTCATTTCAGACAACCGTGGGAATTGCTTCCGGGATGTCTCAGCCCATGTTTTCAAAGGTGTTATCCAGAGTGTTGTCTGCCCTGATGAAATCCGTGAGGAACTACATCATTTTCCCTGAGGTGGGCGAACTGGCTACAGTGAAGGGTGATTTCTACGCCCTTGGACATATTCCCAACGTAATTGGTGCCATTGATGGGACCCATGTGGCTTTGGTTCCCCCAAGAGACAGGGAGCAGGTGTACAGGAACAGAAAAAGTTACCATTCAATGAACATCCAGGTGGTGTGTTTGGCTGACCAGTACATCTCGCATGTAAATGCCAAATTCCCAGGGTCAGTGCATGACGCCTACATCCTGAGGAATAGCAGCATCCCTTACGTGATGGAACAGCTACAGAGACACCGTGTATGGCTAGTGGGGGACTCTGGGTACCCCAACCTGTCGTGGCTACTGACCCCAGTAAGGAATCCCCGGACCAGGGCAGAGGAACGGTACAATGAGGCCCATGGGCGTACTAGGAGGGTGATCGAACTCACCTTTGGCCTCCTAAAGGCCAGGTTTCGCTGCCTGCATATGACCGGTGGATCCCTAATGTACTCACCTAAGAAGGTGTGTCACATCATCGTGGCCTGCTGCATGCTTCACAACCTGGCTTTGCGCCGCCAGGTGCCTTTCCTGCAGGAGGATGGTCGAGACGGTGGTGTTGTGGCAGCGGTGGAACCTGAGGAGAGTGACGAGGAGGAAGACGAAGGGGCTGAAACAGACAACAGGGACAGAATCATTGAACAGTACTTCCAATAGGACACAGGTAACATTTCAAAGATAATTTAGTAAATGTTAACTACTCTGCAGCATCTCTGCTGCCTGTCTATTTGCCCCAGTGTATGACGACTGAGTTTTGGCTTTTCCCTCCCTATTTCAGATCTGGGGTCCCCACTACGAGTCCTGTGCTTCGTTTCCCCATGGACTACAGCTTTGTGGCAGCTGTTTGTTGACTTCACCATGTACAAGGACATATTTGCACTGTCATGTCAATTACAATCTATTGAAATCACAGCCAGACTCCTGATATTTTGGTGCAAAATAGGTGTTTATTGAAGTGCTCAAAATGGGATGGGTGGTTTCAAGTGGGTGGGGGCTATGGTGAAGGAATGTCCATGGCAGAGTCCAGAGTAACAGTCACACAGGTGCATTGTCCAGAGGCCTGTGGAGAGATGGAGCATGGGCAGTTCGAGGATGGACAGGGTGACAATGTGGGACAGTGGGATGACATCAGGTGGTATCCATTGCTGGCGGGGGTCTTGACATCCTACTCTGTCTTGCGAGATCTCAGGGCCCTCTTGCGGGGTGGTTCTTCTCCTGCAGGAGGTGGGGGTCTGGTGGGCTGCTGCTGTGCGGGGGCCTCCTGTCCACTAGCGCCGGCGGAGGTGGATGGCTGTTCTTGGTCCCGGCTAGTGGCAGGGGCCCTTGGGTGTTGTTCAGTGTCCGCCCTGCTGTTTACGAGGTCCTGCAGCAGCCCTACCATGGTAACCAGGGTGGTGTTGATGGCTCGGATGTCCTCCCTGTACCCCCGATAGTGTTCCTCCTGCAGCACCTGGATCTCCTGGAACCGGGCCAGTACCGTCGCCATCGTCTCCTGGGAGCGGTTGTATGCTCCCATGATGGTGGTGAGGACCTCGTGGAGAGTGGGTTCCCTGGGCCTCTCCTCCCCCCCCTGTCGCACAGCTGCCCGCCGAGTTGCCCTGTTTCCCTGGGCCTCTGCCCCCTGGCCGGTGTGCCCACTACCACTGCCCCAGGTCCCTGTTGTTGTTGGGGTGGTGGGTTATCCTGGGTGCCCTGTAGTGGTAGACACACCGCAGATTGACGCGCCCTGGAGACAGAGGCATGGGCCCGCTGGGTGGGAGCTGTGCTGGTGTTCCCAGGGGGGTTAGGGTCTATAGTGGCCTGTGCCTGTGTGAGGGGAACCGACTGTCCAGAGGTCCCCGATGGTCCGGGCTGGTCATCGGTGTCCAGATCGACAGAGCTGCTGTCATCGCTGACGGCCTCTTGGGTGGGGGGTGTGGATAATTCTGGCCCCTCCGCCGCGGTGTGTTGACGGTCGGGTCCTGCAGGGGTATAGAGGTATGGTTATAGTTTCAATGTGTGGCATATGGGTGTATCTGTGGGTTCCCGTGTCCCCAAGTGCTGGCATTCGTGTGTGGGGGCTTTGGTGAGGGTGGCTTGTGGGGGGGATGTGTATATGCATTGGGCATGCTTTGGTGATGGGTGTCCATGCTTAGTGGACGCATGCAGGCCTAGGTTTTGGGATGTGTGGGTTGTGATGGTGAGACATTGGCGGGGAATAGGTGTGCTGGGGGTGGGGGTGAGGATGGTGGTGGGGGTGAGGGTGGGGGTGAGGGTGGGGGTGGGGGTGAGGGTGGGGTTCGAGGATGGGGGTGAGGGTTGGGGTCTGATTTGGCATGCAGGTGGGGGGGAAGCAGTATTGAAGCTTCAACTTACCAGTATCCATTCCTCCGCCGACTCCTGCGAGGCCGTCAGGATGCAGGATGTTCAAGACTTCCTCCTCCCATGATGTGAATTGTGGGGGTTGAGGTGGGGGTCCTCCGCCAGTCTTCTGCACGGCGATGTTGTGCCTGGATACCATGGAACGCACCTTCCCCCGTAGGTCGTTCAATCGCTTCCTGATGTCTTCCCGATTTCTGGGGTGCTGTCCCACTGCGTTCACCCTGTCGACAATCCTCTGCCATAGCTCCGTCCTCCGGGCAATGCTGGTGTATTGTATCTGTGTGCCGAACAGCTGGGGCTCTACACGAACGATTTCCTCCACCATAACCCTGAGTTCTTCGTCTGTGAAGCGGGGTTGTCTTTGGGGTGCCATGGGGTGGTGTGTATGATGTGTGGGGTGGAGTATGTGTATTTAAGTGAGTTGAGTGTGGTGGTGTGTGTTGTTTTGTGTGTGGATAGTGTGTGGGTGATGGTGTTGAGTGGCTGTGGCTGTTATGTTTTGGATGCTGGTGTCTCGCTCTTGCCTTCTTTACGAATTTTTAAGCGTAGGGGTTTGTGGGTGATGTGGGTGGGTGTTTTATATTGTATTGTGTGTGTGGGAGTGGTGTGTGTATGTGTATCAGGTGTGTGGGATTCAAATCGACCAATGTGGGTGAGTTTTGTTCGTTTGTGTGTATTCTGACCGCGCCGGTGTGTCCCGCCAATGGAATACCGCGTTTGAATGACCGCCGCGTGGATTCGTGGGTCGTAATGGCATGGGCGTATTTCTGTTGGCGTGGCGGTGGAGGTTTGGTCACCTCCACCTTTCCGCCGACCGCTGGTCTGGCGGTCTGTTGTGGCGGTCGGATTTTCGGAGGTTTGCCTTCTGCGGGTCAGAATGACCGTGGCGGGTTTCCGCGACCGCGGCGGGATTATGGAGGATTTCTGACCGGCGGTAGGCGCCTTTTACCGCCGAGGTCAGAATGACCACCTTAGTCACTACACAGGTAACACATTCAGGCACACTTATGAGCACTGGGGCCCTGGGTTACCAGGGTCCCAGTGACACATACAACTAAAACAACATATATACAGTGAAAAATGGGGGTAACATGCCAGGCAAGATGGTACTTTCCTACACAACCCCCCCCCCCAAACGAAGGACAATAAGACTAGCCATGACCTGATGAGTCTTCATTGTCTAAGTGGAAATATCTGGAGAGTCCATCTGCATTGGAGTGGCTACTCCCAGGTCTATGTTCCACTGTATAGTCCATTCCCTGTAGGGATATGGACCACCTCAACAATTTAGGATTTTCACCTTTCATTTGTTTTAGCCAAAGTAGAGGTTTGTGGTCTGTCTGAACAATGAAGTGAGTGCCAAACAGGTATGGCCTCAACTTCTTCAGTGCCCAGACCACAGCAAAGGCCTCCCTCTCAATGGCAGACCAACGCTTTTCTCTAGGGGTCAACCTCCTACTAATAAAAGCAACAGGTTGATCCTGGCCCTCAGAATTAAGTTGTGATAGGACTGCCCCTACTCCTAATTCAGATGCATCAGTTTGGACATAGAATTTTTTAGAGTAACAAGGGCTTTTCAGGACAGGTGCAGAGCACATGGCCTGCTTCAGCTCCTCAAAAGCTTTCTGACAGTTTGCTGTCCATAATACCTTTTTAGGCATTTTCTTGGATGTGAGGTCATTAAGAGGGGCTGCAATGGAGCCATATTTCTTAATTAACCTCCTGTAATACCCAGTGAGGCCTAGGAAGGCTCTCACCTGAGTCTGAGTGGTAGGGGGAACCCATTCAATAATTGTTTGGATTTTCCCCTGAAGTGGTGCAATCTGTTCCCCACCAACAAGGTGTCCCAGATAAACCACCTTACCCTGCCCTATCTGGCACTTTGAAGCCTTGATAGTGAGGCCTGCCTTTTGCAGAGCCTCCAAAACTTTCTATAGGTGGACCAGGTGATCATCCCAGCTGGAGCTAAAGACAGCTATATCGTCCAAATATGCTGCACTGAAAGCTTCCAGCCCTTGCAGGACTGTGTTCACCAGCCTCTGAAAAGTGGCAGGTGCATTTTTCAAACCAAAAGGCATTACAGTAAACTGGTAATGTCCTCCATTGGTAGAAAATGCAGTCTTAGGTTTAGCATCTTCTGACAATTTGATCTGCCAATACCCTGCAGTCAAATCAAAAGTGCTTAGATACTTGGCAGATGCCAGTGTATCTATGAGCTCATCTGCCCTGGGTATAGGGTGAGCATCAGTTTTGGTTACCAAGTTGAGACCTCTATAGTCTACACAAAACTGCATTCCCTTCTTTCCATCTTTGGAATGGGGTTTTGGTACCAGTACCACAGGAGAAGCCCATGGACTGTCAGAGTGCTCAACCACTCCTAGTTCTAACATTTTCTGGACCTCTTGCTTTATGCAGTCCCTGACATGGTCAGGCTGCCTATAGATCTTACTTTTGACAGGTAAACTGTCTCCAGTATCTATAGTGTGCTCACACCAAGAAGTGGTACCTGGCACAGTAGAGAAGAGTTCAGAGAATTGATCTAGGAGATTTATGCAATTATCTTTCTGCTCAGCAGTAAGACAATCAGCCAAAACGACACCTTCCACAAGAGCATCTTGTTCTGTGGAAGAGAAGAGATCAGGTAGAGGATCACTGTCTTCTTCCTGTCCCTCATCAGTTGCCATGAGCAGGGTGAGATCAGCCCTGTCATAGTAGGGTTTCAGGCGGTTGACATGGAGCACCCTAAGGGGACTCCTGGCAGTGCCTAAGTCAACTAAATAGGTGACTTCTCCCTTCTTTTCAACAATTGTGTGGGGTCCACTCTATTTATCTTGGAGTGCTCTTGGGGCCACAGACTCCAAGACCCACACTTTCTGCCCTGGTTGGTACTGAACCAAAACATCCTTCTGATCATGCCATTGCTTCTGGAGCTCTTGGCTGGCCTGAAGGTTTTTACTGGCCTTTTTCATGTACTCAGCCACCCTTGATCTGAGGCCAAGTACATAATCCACAATATCCTGCTTAGGAGCTTTTAAAGGTTGTTCCCAACCCTCCTTTACAAGTGTGAGTGGACCCCTAACAGGGTGTCCAAAAAGAAGTTCAAAGGGGCTGAAGCCCACTCCTTTCTGGGGTACCTCCCTGTAGGCAAAAAGGAGGCATGGTAGAAGGATATCCCATCTCCTGCGGAGTTTTTCAGGGAGACCCATAATCATGCCTTTGAGAGTTTCATTAAATCTCTCCACCAGTCCATTTGTTTGTGGATGATAGGGTGTTGTGAACTTGTACGTTACACCACACTCCTTCCACATGGCCTTTAAGTATGCAGACATGAAATTGCTTCCCCTGTCTGATACTACTTCCTTTGGGAAGCCCACCCTGGAAAATATTTCCAGGAGGGCCTTTGCGACTGCAGGTGCTGTAGTGGTCCTTAAAGGAATAGCTTCAGGATATCTTGTGGCATGGTCCACTACCACCAAGATAAATCTATTGCCTGAAGCAGTAGGAGGGTCAAGGGGGCCAACTATGTCAACCCCTACCCTTTCAAAGGGAACCCCAACCACAGGCAGTGGAATAAGGGGTGCTTTTGGGGTGCCACCTGTCTTGCCACTGGCTTGACAGGTTTCACAGGACTTACAAAATTCCTTTGTGTCCTCAGACATCCTAGGCCAATGAAACAGGGGAACAAGCCTGTCCCAAGTTTTCATTTGTCCTAGGTGCCCAGCTAAGGGAATGTCATGTGCCAGTGTTAGGAGGAACTTTCTGTACTCCTGAGGAATCACTAATCTCCTGGCAGCTCCAGGTTTAGGATCCCTATGCTCAGTGTACAAGAGGTTGTCCTCCCAGTAAACTCTGTGAGAGTCACTGACATCCCCATTAGCCTGTTTGACAGCTTGCTGTCTGAGACCCTCTAATGTGGGACAGGTTTGCTGTGCCACACTCAGCTCCTCTCTGGCAGGCCCCCCTTCACCCAAAAGCTCAGCAGTGTCTGCTTCCAGCTCCTCTGGTGTAGGTTCTGCACAGGGAGGGAATTCTTCTTCCTCAGAAGTTGAATCCACTGTAGAGGGAGGGATAGTAGGAAGTGGTTTGCTTCTACTAGCCCTAGGTTTAGGGAGCACTTGGTCCATTGTTCCAGGATCCAAGCTTCCCTGTCCTTTTTGCTTTTTGGCCTGAGCCCTTGTCAAAGCAAAAATATGCCCTGGGATGCCCAGCATTGCTGCATGGGCCTCCAACTCCACATCTGACCAAGCTGATGTCTCCAAATCATTCCCTAATAGACAGTCTACAGGTAAATCTGAAGCTACCACAACTTTCTTTGGACCAGTAACCCCCCCCAGTTGAGATTAACAACAGCCATGGGGTGGCTAAGTGTGTTGTTGTGAGCATCGGTTACTTGGTACTGGTGACCAAGTAGGTGTTGTTCAGGGTGGACCAGTTTTTCTATGACCATAGTCACACTGGCACCAGTGTCCCTGTAGGCCTGAACCTCAACACCATTTATTAGGGGTAGCTGCTTGTACTTATCCATATTAAGGGGACAAGCAACTAAGGTGGCTAAATCAATAGCCCCCTCAGAGACTAACACAGCCTCTGTGGCCTCCCTAACAAGGCCAACCCCAACTAAGTTACCAATAGTGAGCCCAGCTACTCCCTTGGATTGGCTATTAGTAGGTTTGCTCCCACCACCACTGCTATTAGTAGGGACACTAGGTGTAGCAGTAGGGGTTGTAGTGGTAGGAGGCTTGGTGCCTTTCTTTGGACAACTGGGATCTGGTGTCCAATGGACTTTTATTTTACATAAATAGCACCCTGGTTTCTTTTCCTTGTTCTGATTAAAAGAGGATTTTGGCCCACCACCCCCACCAGAGTGTTTTTGTGGGCCTGATGAAGACTCATTTTTAGATTTGTCCCCACCCTTGTCAGAAGACTTACCATCCTTCTTTTTGTTGCCATCTTTGTCACCCCCTGTATGAACTTTTCTGTTCACCCTTGTTCTGACCCATTTGTCTGCCTTCTTTCCCAATTCTTGGGGAGAGGTCAGATCAGAGTCCACCAAGTACTGGTGCAACAAATCAGACACACAATTATTAAGAGAATGCTCTCTCAGGATCAAGTTATACAGGCTTTCAAAGTCAGTAACCTTACTGCCATGTAACCACCCCTCCAAGGCCTTCACTGAATGGTCAATGAAATCAACCCAGTCTTGTGAAGACTCCTTTTTGGTCTCTCTGAACTTTATCCTGTACTGTTCAGTGGTTAAGCCATAACCATCCAGGAGTGCATTCTTAAGAACTTGGAAATTATTAGCATCATTTTCTTTCACAGTAAGGAGCCTATCCCTACCTTTTCCACTAAATGATAGCCATAGGATAGCAGCCCACTGCCTTTGAGGGACATCCTGTACAACACAGGCCCTCTCAAGTACAGCAAACCACTTGTTAATGTCATCCCCCTCCTTATAAGGGGGAACTATCTTGTGCAGATTCCTGGAATCATGCTCTTTTGCAGGATGACTATGGGGAATACTGCTGCTGCCACCATGGGTTTCTAAACCCAGTTTCTGTCTCTCCTTCTCTACTTCTAAAGTCTGTCTATCCAAATCCAGCTGTTGCTTCTTGAGCTTCAGTCTGGTTTGTTCCACTCTCAATCTATTGAGTTCCCTTTCTAACAATCTGTCATCAGGGTGGGTGGGAGGGACATGCCTTGAAACAGAAGTATGGTGAGAATGGACAGAAGGAGACCTGTCCCTTACAGAAGCCACCCTAACAGCTTGGCTAACAGAAACATCACTACCAGTATGGTGAGAATAAATGCTTTTGCTATGATGTGAGACAACACTATTTATATGGTGTGGCTCATCATCATTACCAACTATGCTAGACTGTCTAGTAATGGGCAGGCTAGGAAGTTTCTTTCCTGAATCTTTTCCTGGGGGAGTCCCTGGATCAGATTGAGAACCATTAGCTACTTTTTCTACAGATTGGGCACTTATGGCCTTATCCTGTACTCTAAGCATGTTAATTAACAGTTCTAAGGAAGGATTCTTCCCTACACTCAAACCTCTCTCTATGCAGAGATTCCTTGCTCCTTTCCAGCTAAGGTGATCATATGCAAGTTTGGACAGATCAACATTTTGGCCTGTGCCAGACATTTTTAGAGAGAGTTAAAGTGATAGTAAAAGATACAAAGTTTGTCAGAGCTTTTAGAAAGACAGAGAAAAAAAACTTTTAAAACTTTTTAGAACTTTTTAGAAAGTTAGAAGTACTTTTCAGCACTTAGAAAAGAGTGAAAATAGGAAATGCAAAACTTTTTGGCTATGTGTATATACACTGATCTTGTTTTGTATATTTTTCTCTTATGAAAAGTACAATGACAAAAGTGGTAAGTAGTCTCAAAGCACTTATCCCACCGCTGCACAACCAATGTAGGAGGCTGGACTGGCTTGTAGTGAGTACCAAGGGGTACTTGCACCTTGCACCAGGCCCAGTTACCCCTTATTAGTGTATAGGGTGTCTAGCAGCTTAGGCTGATAGATAATGGTAGCTTAGCAGAGCAGCTTAGGCTGAACTAGGAGACGTGTGAAGCTACTACAGTACCACTTAGTGTCATATGCACAATATCATAAGAAAACACAATACACAGTTATACTAAAAATAAAGGTACTTTATTTTTATGACAATATGCCAAAGTATCTTAGAGTGTACCCTCAGTGAGAGGATAGGAAATATACACAAGATATATATACACAATAGCAAAAATATGCAGTATAGTCTTAGAAAACAGTGCAAACAATGTATAGTTACAATAGGATGCAATGGGGAAACATAGGGATAGGGGCAACACAAACCATATACTCCAAAAGTGGAATGCGAACCACGAATGGACCCCAAACCTATGTGACCTTGTAGAGGGTCGCTGGGATTATTAGAAAATAGTGAGAGTTAGAAAAATAACCCTCCCCAAGACCCTGAAAAGTGATTGCAAAGTGCACTAAAGTTCCCCTAAGGACAAAGAAGTCGTGTTAGAGGAATAATGCAGGAAAGACACAAACCAGCAATGCAACAACTGTGGATTTCCAATCTAGGGTACCTGTGGAACAAGGGGACCAAGTCCAAAAGTCACAAGCAAGTCGGAGATGGGCAGATGCCCAGGAAATGCCAGCTGCGGGTGCAAAGAAGCTTCTACTGGACAGAAGAAGCTGAGGTTTCTACAGGAACGAAAAGGGCTAGAGACTTCCCCTTTGGTGGACGGATCCCACTTGCCGTGGAGAGTCGTGCAGAAGTGTTTTCCCGCCGAAAGAATGCCAAAAAGCCTTGCTAGCTGCAAATCATGCGGTTAGTGTTTTTGGACGCTGCTGAGGCCCAGGAGGGACCAGGAGGTGGCAAATTGGACCAGCAGAGAGAGGGGACGTCGAGCAAGACAAGGAGCCCTCTCCGAAGCAGGTAGCACCCGGAGAAGTGCCAGAAACAGGCACTACGAGGATGCGTGAAACGGTGCTTGCCGAAGTTGCACAAAGGAGTCCCACATCGCCGGAGACCAACTTAGAAAGTCGTGCAATGCAGGTTAGAGTGCCGTGGACCCAGGCTTGGCTGTGCACAAAGGATTTCCGCCGGAAGTGCACAGGGGCCGGAGTATCTGCAAAGTCGCGGTTCCCAGCAATGCAGCCCAGCGAGGTGAGGCAAGGACTTACCTCCACCAAACTTGGACTGAAGAGTCACTGGACTGTGGGGGTCACTTGGACAGAGTCGCTGGATTCGAGGGACCTCGCTCGTCGTGCTGAGAGGAGACCCAAGGGACCGGTAATGCAGCTTTTTGGTGCCTGCGGTTGCAGGGGGAAGATTCCGTCGACCCACGGGAGATTTCTTCGGAGCTTCTGGTGCAGAGAGGAGGCAGACTACCCCCACAGCATGCACAAGCAGTAAAACAGTCGAGAAGGCGGCAGGATCAGCGTTACAGAGTTGCAGTAGTCGTCTTTGCTACTATGTTGCTGGTTTGCAGGCTTCCAGCGCGGTCAGCAGTCGATTCCTTATCAGAAGGTGAAGAGAGAGATGCAGAGGAACTCGGCTGAGCTCATGCATTCGTTATCTGAAGTTTCCCCAGAGACAGAGACCCTAAATAGCCAGAAAAGAGGGTTTGGCTACCTAGGAGAGAGGATAGGCTACTAACACCTGAAGGAGCCTATCACAAGGAGTCTCTGACGTCACCTGGTGGCACTGGCCACTCAGAGCAGTCCATTGTGCCAGCAGCACCTCTGTTTCCAAGATGGCAGAGGTCTGGAGCACACTGGAGGAGCTCTGGACACCTCCCAGGGGAGGTGCAGGTCAGGGGAGTGGTCACTCCCCTTTCCTTTGTCCAGTTTCGCGCCAGAGCAGGGGCTAAGGGGTCCCTGAACCGGTGTAGACTGGCTTATGCAGAATTGGGCACATCTGTGCCCAACAAAGCATTTCCAGAGGCTGGGGGAGGCTACTCCTCCCCTGCCTTCACACCATTTTCCAAAGGGAGAGGGTGTCACACCCTCTCTCAGAGGCAGTTCTTTCTTCTGCCATCCTGGGCCAGGCCTGGCTGGACCCCAGGAGGGCAGATGCCTGTCTGAGGGGTTGGCAGCAGCAGGAGCTGCAGTGAAACCCCAGGAAGGGCAGTTTGGCAGTACCAGGGTCTGTGCTACAGACCACTGGGATCATGGAATTGTACCAACAATGCCAGGATGGCATAGAGGGGGCAATTCCATGATCTTAGACATGTTACATGGCCATATTCGGAGTTACCATTGTGAAGCTACATATAGGTAGTGACCTATATGTAGTGCACGCGTGTAATGGTGTCCCCGCACTCACAAAGTTCAGGGAATTGGCTCTGAACAATGTGGGGGCACCTTGGCTAGTGCCAGGGTGCCCTCACACTAAGTAACTTTGCACCTAACCTTTACCAGGTAAAGGTTAGACATATAGGTGACTTATAAGTTACTTAAGTGCAGTGTAAAATGGCTGTGAAATAACGTGGACGGTATTTTACTCAGGCTGCAGTGGCAGGCCTGTGTAAGAATTGTCAGAGCTCCCTATGGGTGGCAAAAGGAATGCTGCAGCCCATAGGGATCTCCTGGAACCCCAATACCCTGGGTACCTTAGTACCCTATACTAGGGAATTATAAGGGTGTTCCAGTAAGCCAATGTAAATTGGTAAAAATGGTCACTAGCCTGTTAGTGACAATTTGGAAAGAAATGAGAGAGCATAACCACTGAGGTTCTGATTAGCAGAGCCTCAGTGAGACAGTTAGTCACTACACAGGTAATACATTCAGGCACACTTATGAGCACTGGGGCCCTGGGTTACCAGGGTCCCAGTGACACATACCACTAACACAACATATATACAGTGAAAAATGGGGGTAACATGCCAGGCAAGATGGTACTTTCCTACAGAAAGGATTCCAGGACACAAATACTGAAGGGGAAGGTGTCTGCACCAGCCACAAAGAAGGGGAAGGAGCCAGCACCAACCACAAAGAAGGGGAAGGAGCCTGCACCAGCCACAAAGAAGGGGAATGAGCCTGTACCAGCCACATAGAAGCGTAAGGAGCGTGCACCAGCCACAAAGAAGGGGAAGGAGCCTTCACCAGCCAAAAAAGAAGAGGAAGGAGCCTGCACCAGCAGCTGTCACGGAGCCCCCACTGCCAGCCATGGTTGTGCAGCCATCGGGGTGCAGGGGCTGAGCAGGAGCCTCCCACAACCACCACCACAGTGCAGCCATTGGAGGGTGCAGAGGCTGAGCAGGAGCCTCCCACAACCACCACCACAGTGCAGCCATCATGGGGTGCAGGGGCTGAGAAGGAGCCTCCCACAAACACCACCACAGTGCAGCCATCACCGCCAACTGTGGCCTTGCACTCCCCAGGACAAAGCTCAGGGCATGTTGCCCCCTCCATAACCAGTGGTCTTGTTTCCACATCCGGCTGAGGTGCCACCTCCCTCCCTCTGAGGTGCCTGCCTATTTGCCAACTGATGCCCCTGCAGTGTTCTCTCTGTATTGGTGCAGGAATCGAGTGGGGCCTTGGACTTTGCCCTGTGGCCATGTGGGCCCTGTGAACTATGGACTGGGCAGTGTCCCTTTTTTGTACATTTGTACTTATTTGTTGCATTGCCACATTGACTTATTATTTTTGAAGTTGATCTTAGTACAATCACTTTAGTCAATTCCTGTTGTCCTTGCATTATTCTGTCGATTATCGGGGACAAATTTCTTGTGCATCTCCTTGTGTGTACGGTGTGTGTGTGGGGTATGTGTTGTGCATGTATGTGTCACTCTCATTTCCTCCCACCCTCCCTAGGTGGCTGTACTCACTGTCATCTTCTCCGGCATTGGTGTTCGTGGTGGAGCATGACGTAGAAGATCGGGAAAACATGCAGTTCAAGTTCCATGGCGGCGTGGTTCTTCCCTGTGTCTCCAATTGTGAGTACTTTGACTTCTGTGCTCTGTTTCCACCAGGCTTTTGATGGCGTTGGTACCGCCTGGGAAAAGGTGTTGGATTGAAGGGTCTTAATATGGTGGGCGGAACTTTGCCTTCCGCCTGGCTGTAGGCTGCTTCTGCAATGGTGACTTGTTTCTGCCCTGGCGGTCAGTAGCTGTCTTTCAGAGATATCACCACCATGATCATAATTTGGCGGTAGTTACCGCCAGCTTATTAGTGATATTACCACCATTTTATCACCCACCGCCAGGGTCATAAAGAGGGCCATAATATTTTCCAAAAGGTACATCTGCGCCACCCTACTTGATCAATGCTACAGAAAAATTCTATCTACTTTCATTTATTTTTATGAAGTAGATGTTTCAAAATAACAGAGATGGATTGTTGAGCAAGCCGGAGACCTGCAAGAAGAACGGCTGGAACTTAGATTTCCACCACACAGTTCTGGGGTGCTACCTTCAATTTTCCGAGTGGGCAGTCTTGTCTCACAGCAGCCAATACCAGTAACAAGAACACCTGCAAAAACAACAACAGAAGAATTTGAGCCAACCTCTGCATTGCCTTGGTTTCAAGTGCCAGTTCTTAGATCCAGTACAGAGGCGAATGCAAATGAGGTCGAGCGAGTGGCAGCACCAATGATCATTCAGAGAATGTTCCAGGAGTAGCTGGATAATCCAAAAAAGTACATGTGGATCAAAACCCAGTGGTGTATGGGTGTATTGGAAGATACACCAATGGTGAGAGTTCAGCAGGCTGGCAATAAAGTAACTGGCTTGTCCTGTAGCCAATGTGTCTGCCGAGGGTGTGATTAGTGCAGCTGGTGCAGTTGTTACAGTAAGAAGGACCAGACTCTTGCCTCAAAACATAGAGAGTCTGACCATGATCAAAATTAACCAACATTTCATACCTTCAGGTTTTAACATCACAGGAGGAGGAGGAGGAGGATGATTGGTCAGAATCAAGTGTGTTAGCTGACCAACTTTTGGGCAAACAACCTTACTTAGAGTATGAACTCTATTGCCTGGGCAAAGTATGCCAGTGCCACAATAGAACGTATTTATTAAATTACTTCTCGTTAAACATGTTTCTTTGCAGCAACCAAAAAACTAGCAGAGCATAATGTTTTTGTTGGAGTTATGCTTCCCCACCATATTTCAGTCACATATATGACCAGATTGATGTAAGACCAGTGTGCAGTGAAGAAGCCTCCACATTCCTTTCAGCACATCTTTTCCTGAAAGTGATTGGCGTTTCAAACTTAGTGAAATTTACCTGTGGGGCTCCTATTTTTCTGATTCTTCAGAGACCAGACCAGTCACTTTAGTTGCTCCACAAAATATTCCAATCCTGTTTCTCTATTTTTCATCAACAGCAGTGCACTACAGAGGTCTACCTTGCCCGGTTTGGGACTGGGATGGAGTTACTCAGAATCAGGAGAAAGAGGGTGAAAGGGCTCAGGGCAGGACTACCTCAATAGTTAGAAGGAGTATTATCTACTTCAAAGAGAAACCATGATGATGATGAAGACTCTGCGGCCTAGTGCTCACTCAGCTCTCTTGACTGGAGACAGGTGCATTGATTTGAGAAATGCTGCTGAGTGTGTGTTTGCTGAGTTGCTGGCTCAAACTTCAAACTACTGTTTATGCCTTACTCTGCCTCTGAGTCTTCTTGTTATACCCCTAACTCCTCATGGAGCTTACCTGAATGAATAAAACTTGGTGAGAGCTCAGTACTCCAGCTTACCTACCAAACAGGTTCAGCCAGGCACCAAAGAGTGACTGACATTCCGAGAAGAATGGAGATGCACCGCCCAATTGGACAATGCAGTATCACTTTTATTTTAACAATCATAATTTTTAGAACTGGTGGGTTAACTTTAATCCTCCATAATTTCAATTTTTCAAACCTAGAAGACAGAACATTTAGCAATATACCATCTTAGGTCTTTCTGGGGCTGAAGGAACGATTGCAATGCATTTAACTGAACTGTATAATACTAATTTCTTCATTTCCTTCCACAACAGATTGATGATGATGTTCTGCTCAGCATCCCGATGAATATTGTTCCTGTTTCTTTTATGTAGTGTTTGTCTTTGTCACAATAAATCCCCTTTTCCATCCATTCATTGAGCCACTAACCCTCAGTGACTTAACTTTACACAATAAATGGATCACACACTTGCTGAGGTGCATGTGGTGAAAGCAACACTAGCTAACTGCATGATCTTCTATTACCTGAGCAATATCCCACACTGGTCCCCTTTATCCACCCGTGCATCATTAGTCAGCATCATCATTCAAGCCTTGTGTTGTGTGTTGCATAAATGTCTAACCGTGTCCAAACACGGGTCCTGGCTTGGCTGTCCTGCAATTGACCACCACCTTGTGAGGCTCTGCAGAGCAGGAGCCTAAATTTGCCTTTTCTCCTGCCAGGGCCAGCTGCCCAGAGGTGCCTGAAGCAGCGCCCGAGCTAGGAAGCTGCTGGATGCAGCAGGTCCGGAGGCGATACTGACTTATTGTAGGAGCTGAAGCCGGCGTGCGGAGAGAAGAGGCGGCACTGGTCCTGGAACCCACTGGGTGAGAGCGGCCTGGTTGAGGTGCTCCCACGGGCGCTGGTGTCGGATGGTGCCCCCACCCTGCTGTTTGGTGGGTCCGTGGGTTTCTTCTGCGCTGCACGGGCCTTGAGGTGAGGTCGTCTCACGGGGCCTACTCAGGGATTTGGTCGGGCGGCAGGCCCTGCATGCTCAAGTGCTGCCGTGCCGGTGGCCTGGGCCGGTGGGCGGGCCTGAGTCGAAGCTCTGTTGAGCAGTCCAGGTGGGCCGCTACTAGTTTCATATGGGGGGGCTCGTCTGAGCCCCAAAGACATGCAGGTGCCTTGAAGGTAGGTGGTTGCCGTTGGATGGCGGCCCCCCTGGCTTTTGAGGTGCGGTCTGGTGGCTCTGTTTGGCACCTCTGCTTTTGGCTCCCTCCCAGGGCCCCCTTGGCGGTGCTGCTCTGGCCCCATGGCATGAAGTTTCTGCAGTAATGATTGCTGTGGGGGGCGGGGGCTGGGGGCCAATGCCTATTGTTGGAGTGGACCAGGGCTGCATGCGGGGCCCATTTACTGTTGGAAGGATGTGCTGCCTCTGCCTCGAGGCTGCTGGTGCGAGTGACTATCCGCCCTGGGCCGTGTTGGGAGGTTGGTGGAGCCCCCTATCCTCCCTTTGGTCCAGGTGGCTGCCCGTGTTGGAGAGGTGTACGATGCGTGCCTGACAGGAGTGGTGAGTCCTGTCTGTGATGGGGGAGGTGGATCAGAGGCAGCCCAAACTTACTTTTGAGGGCAAAAGAAAAAGCAGCCAAGCTGACAGGTCACCGGACGACCTACCCCAGGAGGAGGACACGCAATCGCCCTCCATAAAAGCTATGCTTGTAGACCTTAAGCACAGCTTGGCTAGCATAGATGGGAAGCTAGACCATCTGACTGAGAAAATGGACCTCCTGAAGGAAAATGTGGATGGTCATGCTGCCCGTCTTGAACATGTGGAGTCTCACACATCGGATTTGGAAGACAGCCGCCGCGGTGATGGAGAGAAGCTACGGCAGATGGAATGCGTGCTGGAGCTTATCTGTAATAAGAACGAGGATCCTGATGCTGTTTCTTTCCCTCCCCTCTCTCCTCCCCTCTCCTCCACAGCTGTTGCTTTATGTGTGGCGGCTGGGGACGCTATGCGATTCGGCGGTCTGTTGGAATGGTGAATGCAAATATGACTGCTGCTCAGTGTCTCACTTGGAATGTCAGTGGGCTGAATGATGGACGCAAGATGAGATTGCCGTCGGCCTATGTGCAGCGCCATGCAATTGATATATGTATGCTGCAGGAGACTCATCTGGTTGAGGGAACGAGAGTGAGGGTGAAGGCTGGTGGAATTTGTGAGAGTCAAATGGCTGTATACTTGGGCTATGCATGGGGTGTGGTGATTTTGATCAGGAAGGGGCTGGCGTGGCGCACAGGCAGGGTTCTTGCATACCAGCGGGGTCGATATGTCATGCTAAAGGGCACTTTGAATGATAGGCCATTCTGCCTGCTGTCCATTTATGGCCCCAATGTTGATGACCCTGAATTCTTTGGGGAAGTCTGGAGATTAATTGGTTCGCTGGGCCCTGGTTCTCTACTAAGGGGTGGGGATTTTAATTTGGTCTTGGACCCGGAAGCGGATCATTAGAGCCAGGCCAGACCTCAACATGTGGCGGCTGTGAGGGCATTGTCGCATATCATGGCTGAGGGCGCTCTGGTGGACCTGTGGAGGGCAAGGCATGGTGGGGATAGGTAGGGCACATGTGTTAATTACGTGCATTGCAGCTAGTCCAGAATCGACAGATGGCTGGGCACCAGAGATGTGGAGCTCTGGACGAAGTCAATTGAACAACTTCCTTGCACTTTATCGGATCATTCGGCGGTTCTGCTGGCGTTGCATGTGCCCGGGGGCCCGGCCGTGAGTTTTCGTGGAGGTTGCCTTGTGGGGTGCTGAGAGACCGGGCCTTCCAGGAAGAGATCCGCACTGCAGTTGTGGATTACTTCGATGTTAATCAGGATTTGGTGTCCTTGGCGGGTTCTTTATGGGAGGCCTTTAAGGTCGTAGTAGTGGAATTTGTCTTGATAAGCAGCACAGGGTGCTAAGGGCGCTTAGACGGGAGGTGGCGGACCTGGAGGCGTGGCTTGCTGGCTTAGAAAGGCATTTGGTTTCTGACTGGGCTGGTGATCTTTTGGTTGAATTCAGGGAGGCCCTGACTCGGTGTAAAGAGGCAGCGCTTCATGAGGTATGTTCCTGGGTAAGGAGGAGAAAGCAAGGAGATATGGTGAGGGCTGGAAGGACACTAGCTGCTATGCCTTGGGCTGGGAACTATATAGTGGAATTGTCTGACTCAGTGGGGATGCTCCGGATGGGTACAGAGGAGATTAAGTGTGTCTTGACTGACTTTTAGTCGGACCTGTATGCTGAGAGGCCAGGAATGAGTGCTGTAGATGCTGCTAATTATTTTGAGGAGATTAGCCTGCTCTGGCTTGAAAACTTGCACAGAAAATATCTAGACGCCCCTTTCTTGGTGGAGGATGTGGTCCAGGCTATACCTAGCTTACCGAGTGATAAGTCCCCGGGACTGGACGGCTTGACGTCTGCCTTCTATAAGGAATATGCAGATATATTAGAACCGCACCTCCTTGAGGTATATGCTGAAGCGCTTGAGAGCGGTGTCCTCCCATCTTGTTGCGAGAGGCTCTTATCGTGACGATTTTAAAGCCCAGAAAGGACCTCAGTAGTTGCTACTCCTATCAGCCACTTTCAATAATAAATAAATATAATAAGATTCTGGTGAAACATATTGCTGTACGCCTGCAGCCCCTACCCCCTTCCTTAGTATTACCTGACCAGTCTAGCTTTGTGCCGGGACATTCGACATTGTATAATCTTCTCACCTTTTTCGCGATCTCCCATATAATACTAAAACTGTTCTCATATTTCCCTATACTAATCCACCATTAGTTCCGCCTTGTCAGGGGTAGTAAGCGCTATATAAATACTATTACAATACAATACAATATGATTGGCTCTGAGGATCGCGTGACGGCTGTCTTTCTAGATGCCGCAAAGGTGTTTGACTCTCTGGTTTGGCCGTACATGTTCACCTTACTGGCCAGAGTGGGGCTTAGCCCCAGGTTCATCCAGTTCTCCACCTGTTGTACTCGAAGCTGACTGCCAGATTGAGAGTAAACGGGATGCTGTTGTATTCCTTTCGGATTGCCAGAGACACTTGCCAGGGCTGCCCCCTCTTGCCGCTGCTTTTTGTGGTGGCGATGGTGCCCCTTGCCATACGACTGAGACAGCATCATAATCATAGGGGGTTGGTGTTCCGGCAGCTCCCCAGTCTCATTTCTATGTATGCGGATGATGTTGCATTATATGCCTGTGGTCTGCAGTTCCACCTTGATATCTTGTTGGATGAAATAGTTCAATTCAGCCGGATCTCTGGGATCACGATTAACTGGTCAAAGTCGGTGGTGATGCCTTTACCTGATGCTACATTGCAGTGCCGCTCTGGCTATCCCCTCTGTTGGGCAGACAGGCCAGTGCATTACCTGGGTATTTGGTTGAGTCAGAGGGTGGAGGAGATGTGGTCGGCCAATTATGGCACAGCCACTGCGTGGTTGGAGGATAAGATGGTGACCTGGTGCTCTCTGCCACTCTCGCTGACTGGACGCATTGTGATCGCGAAGATGGTAGTTCTGCCTACATTTTTCTATTTCTTTGTTAACTTACCTCTTGTTCTCACAACTGGTTTCCTGAAATGGCTTGGATCCTCGCTCGTGGCCCTCGTGTGGGCGGGAGTGCAGCCCATCATTTTATGGGAGACTCTGACTCTTCCGTTCGAACAGGGCTGCCTCGCGGCCCGAATCTCAAACTTTATTATTACTGCATGCAGGCCCACTTTGTGCGTTTTTAGTTACAACCCTTGTGATATTTGCCGCACCTTGCTCCTGAACATGACTCAGTATGGCCTGATAGACTACTGGGGTGATTGGCAGACCACCCAGACCCCGTCGGCGAGGTGTGGACACTGTGGTGTGCTCGGCGCGGGCCTTGGCGAGCTTGCTGCAGCACACTGGGTTGCGTGAGATGTTTGCACCTTCAATGCCAATGTAGTGGGTCTCCTTCAGAAGATGGCCAATTATATGAACGCCTCCAGGAGTTAAATATGACCACTTAGAGGTCTTTGAGGTCTTGGTTTCCGGAGGGGTAATTTCTTCTCTTTGGAGAGCTCTCTAGGAACACTCTGCGATGCCGCAGTCTATCTATTATTCTACTTCAGGATCCGGGCCTTGTTGCGGGCATGATACTCCTGCTTTCCCACAGAGCCCTCGATATGCCGAGCGCTGGAGATAGTATTCACGACGCTGTCCGCCCGTTGACTCATTACAAGTTTGTATGTTTGTATGCAGACTACGGAGCCTCTCGCTGAGTCCAAAGCTAAAGTACACTGGGAGGCGGGTCTGGGTGCGCCCATTCCAGAGAAGATGTGGCGATATTGCTGGGCGCAGATGCGGCAGCTCTTCCCTAACTACAGATGGCGCCTTATACATTTCAACTTCCTACGTCGTCTGTACTACACGCCTAGCAGATTGAAGGAAATGGGCCTTAGGACGGATGCTAGATGTGAATGCTGTTCTGCCCTGGAGGCCAACTTTCTGCATTTGGCGTGGACTGTGGGGCGCTGTGAGGTTACTGGTCTGAGGTACTACGTGCACTTGCAGAGATGACTGAGATTATGTTGCTGCACACCCCTGAGGTTGCACTCCTGGGATATGTTAAGGAGGTCCCCTCTGCGTCCAAACGGTTGGTGGGACTGCTGTTGCTGCTGGCTAAGCATGGGGTGGAGCTGTGCTGGGGAAGGAAATGGATACCCCCATGTGACGAATGGCTTAAAGATTCTGCGTAATGCAGGAACATCTGGCGATTTACTGGGAACTGATGCCAGAGGGCTCCAGCCCATGAAATATATGGGTCACCTTGACAGCCTTCCCTGAGGCCCGAGCACAATGAGAAGACTAGCTCTTCATGCATCCCCTTGAGTTTATAACTGTAGCCGATTTCCCCTCCGAGGTTGTAAGGTATAGGTCCCCTTTTATGGGTGGCAAGAGAGCAGTACTGTTCCCTTTCCCCTCCTCCCTTTCTCTTCTCTTCTCCCCCCTTCCCTCCCTGGGTTCTGTTTCCTACGGTCACTTGCAACTTTAAATATGGGCACTCAAATAGAGGAATATTCTATTTTACTGCTTATCTCAAAGTTTGGTCACTGTTGTTATTCATGTGAGGCCTCTTAGAGGACTGCGCCTTCTGAATATTTTCTGTGAATGACACTTTCACTCTGTTTGCTGTTATTTTGTTTCCCAAATGCAAAAAAATAAAATAATAACATTAAAAAAACCTTGTCCAACCACTCCTGACTCTGAGCTCACTTCTCTTGACTGGGTGATTTCATTTCCTAAGTTTAGTTGTAACTAAATACTAGCAGCCCAAGGCTGCGAAAAATAAGTTGATGCTGCTAGTTTTTAATGTATCATACCAGGTCTTTTTTGTTGTGTGTCATACTGTCATCATGGTAGTCTGGTGTCAGTCTTTCTAATGTTATGATAAAATATAACTCACTAACTCTGTTTTCTTTCAATCTAGTTGACAGTGATGGATAACCCTTTGATTAATCATCTAACAGTTGGAGTTTTCATAGGTGAGAGTAACATCTTATGTCTTTCCTGTTAGTGCTCCAGCCTGCTACTACTACTACTACTACCACCACCTTAAGATAAGATGCCATCTTGGAAAAATCCTGCATCAACAAGACTGAAGTAGCAGTCCTTACTTCTTCTATTCAGGTAAGAGAAGAGCAATGGAATGAAGTGAACTTGTTTAGTTAATAATTAACCTCTACTGAAGAAGTTGTTTGTGTGTATCTGTAGGTGTTTGTAGGCAAAATAGGCAATGGTAATTACCTTTAGTGGTCAATATAGTTATAGAGTGCAGTGAAGCAAGGGTATAACTAATTAAGATACACTTTTTAGCAGATTTAAAAAACAGACTACACTAAAAAGGGAGTGCAAATTAAAACGCCAAAATAAAGATTTGAGTCATAATTGAAGATTGAAGTAAAATAATGTCTTCCCCTTTTATTATTTTCAAATAGAAAAACCTCTCTTTCCAGCCACAACAGGTCTACTCTCCTCAAACAAATCTCCCCTGCCCCAACAATAAAGTCCAAAGAGAAAGTCCAAATTGAAAAAAAAAACGATCACAACTCCCTTTCCCACCCTGTTCACCCACAAAAAGTACCCCCACCCACCAAAACAAAAAAAAATAAAAAATGGTCAAAAGGGGGCATTCTCCAAGCAGGTCTGGGGATGATTGAGGGTTGCCTCTATTTGTGCCACCCAGCAGTCCAGGCGTTCGAAGTGTTGCAGGACGCAGCACTGGAACCTGCACTTCAAGCGTGGAGGGCAACAGTGGTGGGACATGGGCGAGCTGGTGGTGGTACTGAAGGTGCCGCTAGGAGTTTGGAGGCGCAGGTGGCTGGTTGAAAGAGCTCAGGCCGGCAGTCAAGTTGCCAGCTGCCTGAGCCTCATACTCCTCCTCTGAAGAGCCACCAACTTCTGATATTTGGTGCAAATGGCCTCCAGCCTCTGCTGCCACAGCTCGGCTGCTATTTCCTGGTGAGTAGGAGGATGTCTACCAGGAATAGCTTTAACGAAAAATAAAAATAATAAATAAAAAACTATAAACATCGCTCCGTGCAAAAAAAAAAAATTAAATGTAGAGTGACACTTTAGCAGTAAACTACTGGTTGCGTAGGGCCACTGGAATTTGATGTGACTGATTACGAGTCACAAGGCAGTTCTGTTGCTCACTGTAGTTTACAAATGTCAAAGGGGTCAAATTTGAACCGGCAAAAGTCTGTTATGGAAGCCATGAAATATTGATCACTCTTTCAAATTGTTTTGAGTAGCTGGTACAGAACTTTGCAGAAAATAAAAGACTAAAGTATTAGGAGGTGACGGAGCGGGCAGTGGGAGGAAAGAAGAACACTCCTTTTTTAGGTTGGCAATGTGTTGACAACTTTGTAAAGACTGCACTAACTGAAGCAAATACACATTGCACAGAAAACACAATTGTACTGCCGAATTGAACTACCATGCAGTTACATCATAGTAGCATAGGTGACTGATGGGGACGAAGGTATGATGATGGGTGGGAGTATACATGTTTGCCGTGCTTAAGAACCTCAGTGATTTAAGGGAATAGAATGAACATTAAAATATTCTCCAGTGTGAACCAGAGCTTTGATAACAATGTAAACCAAGCAAAGTAGGTGAACAGACATGCCCCTCTCCAGAAGTACTTTCTTATTTCTTGACCTAAGCAACTATCCGTTCACCTTTTCATTCATCTAGTCATCCTTTGATACCCACCATTTAAGCATTACACTCTCTCACGTCCAGTCTTTCATCATTCCAATCCAGTCTTCCTATATCCACCTGTCCATCCATACACTCACCCATCCAGTATTCACCCTTTCAACCACCCTTTCACTTATCCACCTATTTACCTATATGTGTTACCGTCCCCCATCAATTAGCCCACTCAAGAATCCTTTTACCCATCCACCCTTCACCCACTGAGGTATCCTTTCACCCACATACCCTTTCATCCTTCTTTTCACCCAACCATGCATCTTCTATCACTCAGTTATGCATCCTTTCCTTTCACCCACCCACACATCCTTTCACTCATATACCATTTTACCCATTCTTTATTTTAGCCATCCATCCTTCATTTGCTTTTCCATTCACCCATCATTTGTAGCGTTTGCTATGCAGAACTCTGCAAAGAGAATAAAGTACTCCCTTGCGCTACTCAGAGTTCCAAGAGTGGTGGCATTTGGAATTTGCACTGTTTGCACTGATTTTCAGCACCAGGAGTTCCCTCCATGCTTCAGAATCAGTGCAAACAGCATCACAATGCACGCCAGAGGGGGCTAACTTCTTTCTGCCACTCAGGTAGATTTTCTACTCGAGCCGCAGCTTTCTCAACACAGTAGACAACAACCTGTCGTGACTTCCCGTGATCTGAAATCTCACTCGCCAATGTAGCAAATTCTCTCACTCGCCAATTTAGCGCTGGCGACCCGCAGGAGAGAAAAAACTCTGCTCTGCTCCACGTCACTTTCTGAAGTTTTGCCAAATGGAGTGGGCAAACCTCTAGGAACTTCTCCGGTGGAGTGAAATTCTTCACCCACCCCTAATTATGATCTCAATCCCCGGGATAGCTGCAAAAGTAGGGGGTTCATGAGCAATGTCCTTGCAGGGATTATACTAGTGATTTTCAATGAGCAAGAACAATATGACTTACCAACGCCCATCTCTGCTGTCGTTTCCCACCCTCCAACTCTTGTTGTGTCCAGTGCACTGGTGCTAAAACTGGCAGTTGCACAGGTGATCAGTGTGGCTGGAAAAAATGTTACACGTTTTAGGTACCTGATATGCCTCACCTTGTTATTTTTTAAGAACTAATGCAACAAAATACAACAGTGATATATCTCTACAGTTCTATCTTCTATCATTCACTTTTGAAATTATGTTGGTTAACTATATTAGAAAAGCTAGGTATTCAAATCAACCACAAATGTTTTGTAATGAAGAGGCAGGGCTAAGTAACTGAAGTGCAATGGAGGGGTGGAATATTTTGGTCAATCCAGGAAGACCTATGATGAATCTTGGTTTGAAAATGCAATGTGCAATAGCAAAGAAAGAAAATCTTCACAAACATGTATATAAAAGCTGACTTGGGCATGCAATCATTTTGGTAGAGTACTTATAAAAAAATACATCTGTCCCCTTGTATCACAATACCAGTCCGCAAGATATACAAGTGAAGTAGGGACAGCTAAGTTTAGTAACACAGCAGAGGGAAGCTTCATACTAGTACAGACAGGAGGAAGTCAGGCACAGAAACATGAAAAACAGAGAAATGCAGGGATAACAAGAAATTAACAAAGCTTGGATAAAATGAAAATAAGTATGAAAAAAGGTAGACAGTCACAGTAAAAACAAAACAAAAAATATTCTAAATGAGAGAGGTGAAAGTTAGGGAAATGATAACAGGAAGACTTACTGGGGCCAGCAGATCCACCAGATGCTTGTCTGCTGGACCCGCCTCAGACATTGCTCTCTTCTTCTTCCCCTTGGGTGCTGAGGTAAGAAATAAGGAAGAAAAATAAAAAGATTTGTGGAGCAATTAATCTCCCACAAAATATTTTGACAGGAAAAAGCAAACACAGTAACATTGTAATTTTCTAAATCAGATCACCTATTGTACTAGTATTGACTCGAGTTGACCTATTAATTTCCTACCTCTAAGCCCTACACCAAACTTCCTAAACAGCATGTGCAACTATGTACCACTACTAATGCATTCATATTTCAACAAATGATCTTTGCTTCTAAACCACCTTTTGTCGGGCCAACTCAATCTCTCATTTTTTCAATGCATAGATGCATACTGTGATATCACTGGGAGGTTGCTATTAGGAGGGACTGCATAAACTACATACAGAAAGGCACGGAGAAGGAAGGCTAACTTACTGATATTACTTACTGCTACTACCACTATCATCTTCTTGGTGACAGGAGGAGTCTCGGTCTGCATAGCTTCCTAAATAATCAGCCTAACGCGTGATGACAAGTACAGTTTGGAAGCATTGACAGAGCACCTGCCTAGC
Organism: Pleurodeles waltl; assembly: GCF_031143425.1. Lineage (NCBI taxonomy): Eukaryota > Metazoa > Chordata > Amphibia > Caudata > Salamandridae > Pleurodeles > Pleurodeles waltl. Next base: position 444,526,353 of record NC_090439.1, on the reverse strand, counting down.
TCAAACTGCATTACATAATATTTGTTGTAAAGTCAACTTAACTTACCTCTGAGAGTCACCACCACTGCTATTTGAAATACAAATTAGGATTGTTGGACACACACAACAAATAAAAATTTATTTACTCACTGAGCCCATACACCTCGACACCCAGCAGTTAGAGAAAGACCTGCTCACGGACCAGTATGTCCACCCAATGGTGCATCAACTGCTGCTGTGTACACTGGACCCCGGTGTGCTGATGCATGAACCGTCCCACCATCCAGTTAATGTTCCTAAAGTGTGTAACTGCTCTCAGTCCTGCTGCCTTATGCCAATATGGAGTGGAGGTGGCCTTGCAGAGAAACACAAGTGCTTCCACCTCTGCCTCATTAAAAATGGGGCACAGCTTCAGCCCTTGGTGGTGCCAATGTCCACTTGGTAAGTGGACAGCAGCCGTACCGTGATCACTACTCCCTCTGATGCCCTGCTCTGTCATGGTGCTGGTGGAAAAAAAGAAAGAGGAAGGAATAGAAGGGAGGAAAGAAGAAAAGAATACAGAAATAAAGGGAAAATCAAAAATAATAAAGTATTCAAAATGTCATGAAATCCATAAAAAAATGACAGAAACAAAAACTACACAAATACAAAGACACAAACTGATAAAATAAAAGGAAATGAGGGGGGACAATTAGGAAAGGGGTAGGATTGAAAAGATTTAGGGTGGATTAAAAGTTAGGCCCAATCCCATGAACACTGAGACAGAGAAAACAAAATCACCACACCCATGTGAACCACGTGTATTTACAATACCAGAAAGTGACTTATGCTCCTGAACATGAGAAACATAGCATTAACAGATGCAAGGAGAAATTCCGTCCACTGGCAGAATTCCACAGAGTTTGCAGAGTTTTCTAACCACTTCATGGAATTTTGTGAAGTGGAACTCTACGATCTCCACCCACCCCTACCTTAGAGATGACTTATATGTAAAAATAAGGTAATTTAGGACATTGGAAGTACTTTTAATTCCAAAGTCGAATTTGGGCTTAATTGTATTTTAAAAGCAGCCAGCAAGACAGGACTGCCTTTGAAATGTCACTAGGCACCACAGCAGTGCACCTATGAGTGTTCTAACTCCACTGCAGTCCCTAAACCTACATGTCCTACCATATGATAGGGACTAACAGGTAGGTTGTCAGAGCCAATTGTAATTGCGCCTATTTAGCATATAACTTTTAAACAGATCACTGGCCCTGTGCCTGGTTAGCCGAGGCTGTGGCACAGTCAGAGTCAGTAACCACTAGTTCAGTAAAAATAAATGGGGGAGATCAGGGCAAAAATGATGACTTTCTCACATGCATCCTAGGTGAGCAAGTAATACTTGACTCCATGGGCTGCTAATACTCCATTTCCTACTCTCTGCCATTTAAAATTGCCATCTTTCTTCTCTTCTACAGGCCTCTGGAGAAACACCACAATAGATTCTCAGATTTTATTGCCACTTGATCCATCTGACAAGCCTTTTGGGTAATTTCAGCCTGCCAGACAACAAAAGCTCAAAGAAAAACAAGAGATACCTTCTTCAACCTCATCAACACACTCAATGTAATACAGCCTGTCACACAACCAACAAACCCCCAAGGTCACATCCTCAACCTTGTCTTCTCAACATCACCAACAATTCAGTGCAAAAAGTGTCTTCCCAGAAACTCACACTAGACCCTGATTACCTTGCCAACCACTGGCACATCACCCAGCTGTCATTCATAAAAACGGTCATTGATAAAGCAGTTTATGTTCACCTCCAAGATTATGTTAATACTAACTGTCTCTTGCACAACTATCGGCCTGGCTTCAGCAAAGAGACTACAACCGTGCACATTTTAGATGATACCCTACTAGCCACAGATGAGATGACTCCTGCCTCCTTATATTGCAGGACCTCTTAATTGTCTTCAACACAGTCAACCATCCCTTCCTCATATGTACCCTAGGGGCTCAAATGGAATTCATCTGCAATGACCTTAACTGGTTCTTTTCCTACCTTAACCAGCTGATACCAGTTTGCTCACATGTGCCACTCCAGGTCCCAAAAGAACATTCTGACCTGTGGAATCTTCCAGGGTTCAATACTGACCCCTGTGATCTTCAACCTCTACATGGAGCCACTTGGAGTTCTACTCACGCATAACAGCATTATGCCCCACCAATATGCCGATAAAACACAATTACAGCTCAAACTCTCTTCTGCTTTAGTCTTCCAAAGCCTCAGACACTGTCTGTACCTCATCCAAGCCAGGATGTCCAGTGCCTACTGAAGCTCTACCCAACGAAGAAAACATTCTTGTTATTTGCCTAGGACCAAAGTAGGAAGTAGTACAAACCTTGCTCAGTGACATGAACCTTGGCAGTTTTGAACTGCAAATGTCACTATGGTGGTCATTACAACCCTGGCGGGCGGTGTTAAAGTGTCGGTAAAACCGGCAACAGGCCGGCGGTAAAAAAATGTGCAATTACGACCGTGGCGGAAACCGCCAACAAAGACAGCTACTTTAACACTCCGACCGCCACGGTGGTACAAACAAACAGCGCGGCGGTCACCGCCAACAGACAGGCGGGAGACAATGTACCGCCCACACTATTATGACAGGCCAATCCGCCACCTTTTCAGGGGTGGGTTCACTGCGGATAAAAACACGGCAGAAACAGGAATTTCAAAGGGTAAACGCTCACCTCTACACACCCCACGAAGAACGAGGACACCATGGACCCGGAACTCCAAATTCTCCCTGCAATAGTCTTCCTGCTCCTCTACCAGGAGCACGAACGCCGGCGGCGAAGACCAGGGTGAGTACTGCACCTACAACACAGGGGAGGGAGGAGGGGAAAAAAGGGATACACACACGCAACACCCCCACCCTCACCCACTACAACACGCACAAATGCATATCAATACATCACAGTTACACCCCCTAAACCCCCCGGAAGAATGCAAAGACAATAGAAAATTTGTGTAACCATTGTAATATATTAAAAACAAGTAGGCAGAAATATATACATACACCATGTACAAAAAAAATACCAAGCATAGTAGTCCAGGTAGTGCACTAAGATAGTCAGTGGAACACTGGGACCACATGGTATGGGCGAGGCCCACACAGATCCCCGACCATGACGGAGAGAACACTGCAGGGGCATCAGATACCAAGAAAACAGGCACCTCAGGGGGAGGGAAAGGGGGGGCACCTCAGCCGCTTGAGTGCACAACACCAGATCCACGAGGGGGCCACATGCCCACTGTTCCATCCTGGGGAGTGCAAAGCCACAGTCTCACAAGTCTCTACAGTGGGTGGTCTGCCCACTGTTCAATCCTGGGTGTGCAAAGCCACAGTCTCTCAAGTCTCTGCAGTGGGTGGTCTGCCCACTGTTCAATCCTGGGGAGTGCAAAGCCACAGTCTCTCAAGTCTCTGCAGTGGGTGGTCTGCTCACTGTTCAATCCTGGGGAGTGCAAAGCCACAGTCTCACAAGTGGATGACAGTCTCCACTGGTTCTGGAGGGGGCATGGTGCCCAGAGTGCTTCATCCTGTTAAGGACAGAGGTAGTGGATGACAGTCTCCACTGGTTCTGGAGGGGGCATGGTGCCCAGAGTGCATCATTCACCCCGTGACGGACTCAGTTGCGTCAGTGCCCCTGCCGCTCATGGGCTAGCGGTGCTTGAGATGGCGGTGCCCTGTTCAGCAGTGCTTCAGATGGCGGTGCCCTGTTCAGCGGTGCTTCAGATGGCGGTGCCCTGTTCAGCGGTGCGTGCTTCAGATGGCTGTGCCCTGTTCAGCGGTGCTTGAGATGGGCATGGCAGTGCCCTGTTCAGCGGTGCTTCAGATGGCGGTGCCCTGTTCAGCGGTGCTTCAGATGGCGGTCTCCATTGCAGGGACTCAGCTGCTGGCGGTCCTTCGTGGCCCAGTGGGGCTGGCGCTGGCATTCCTTCATGGCCCAGCGGGCCTTTTGCTGGCGGTCCTTCATGGCCCAGCTGGGCTTGTGCTGGCGGTGGCCTCCTGGCCAGCTGGGCTTGTGCTGGCGGTGGCCTCCTGGGCAGCTGGGCTGGTTCTGGCAGTGGCCTCATGGGCAGCTGGGCTGGTGCTGGCGGTGGCCTCCTGGGCAGCTGGGCTTGTGCTGGCGGTGGCCTCATGGGCAGCTGGGCTGGTGCTGGCGGTGGCCTCCTGGGCAGCTGGGTTGGTGCTGGCCTCCTGGGCAGCTGGGCTGGTGCTGGCGGTGGCCTCCTGGGCAGCTGGGCTTGTGCTGGCGGTGGCCTCCTGGGCAGCTGAACTTGTGCTGGTGGTGGCCTCCTGGGCAGCTGGGCTGGTGCTGGCAGTGGCCTCCTGGGCAGCTGGGCTGGTGCTGGCGGTGGCCTCCTGGGCAGCAGGGATGATGGCGGTCTTCTCCGCCGTGCAGCTCTTCCCAGACTTGCCGGGTTTCTTGTGGCCCTTCCCCACTGTCTGTGCTGTGGCTCCGTGCCACACTGGCTGCCCTGGTGGCCGGTTCACTCCACATTCCGGTGACTACAGGCACCACTGGTCCCAGAGATGTTGTGGCTGAGGTGCTAGTTCGGGACCTATGAGACGGACGGGGTGGGGGAGGTGTGGGAAAGAGGTCAAGTTTGGACAGGAAACGTTTTTGGGACACACTGGGACGGGTAGCTGGGGTGGGTTTGGGAGTGGAGGAAGAGGTGGTGGTTGTAGGAGGTGTACGTTTGGTGACTTTGGATGAAGGTGCATGCGCTGGAGGCTGTCGTGAGGTGGATGACTGTTGGGTGGGTGTGTGCCTGCATTTGTGTATCTTGGGAGGGGACGTCACAGATAAACTGGGAGAGGACACAGGGGACATGTGAATGGTAGTGGGGGTGATGACTGCACGTGAGCGGGGTGTGGTGGTGGGTGTGCTGGAGAGGGATGTAGTTGCTGTAGAGGTAGTGCATGCAGGTGTGAGTGTAGATGAGACTGAGAGGGAGGAGGGAGATGAGGAGGAGGGGGACACAGTGGAGGCAGTGGATGTTGGTGTATCTGCATGTGTGTGATGCTTGCGTGCGTGCCTGTGGGATGTGTGGTGCTTATGCTTGCCTGAGCTTCCCTTGGGTGTTGACGTGTGTGTATGTTGGTCTGTAGGTGTGCTTGGGATAGGCTGAGGTACAGGGGATTGGGTCGGGGTTGAGGAAGTTGGAGGGGGAAGGGGGGAGGCTAGAGACGGGGACAATGGCTGCCATCAGTGCTGAGGCCAGAGTCTGAAAAGCTCGGTGAAGGGCCACCTGACCAGAATGAATGCCCTCCAGGAATGCATTGGTTTGTTGCAACTGCCTCTCTACACCCTGGATGGCATTCAAAATGGTAGACTGTCCAACAGTGAGGGACCTGAGGAGGTCAATGGCCTCCTCACTGAGGGCAGCAGGGGTGACTGGGGCAGGGCCTGAGGTGCCTGGGGCAAAGGTGATGCCCACCCTCCTGGGTGAGCGGGGACGGGGCAAAGGGAGAGGGGCTGCTGGGAGGGTGGTGCTGGTAGGGGGGATGGCGGCTGTACCTGTAGATGCGGGGGGCACAGATGTTGCCGCCACCACAAGGGAGCTCCCATCAGAGGATGAGTCCGTGTCGCTGGTGTCAGCTGCTGTCCCCGCCTTGGAGCTCCCCTTGCCCTCCATCCCACTGGTGAATTCAGACTCCATAGTGTCGCCCTCCAGGGCCATGTGGGATGCAGCTCCTTCGTGCTCCGTTGCCACTGCTCCTCCGCCTGATGATGCTAATGCACACAAGAACAGGGAGACCACAAAAAGGGGGGGTAAGACAGAAGAAAGACATGTTGCGTGCATGCATTACCGCTACAGTTGGTGGACACGACAGACACAGAAGCCCCCTGCACCACGCCGCGCTCTTGGGCTCCACTGTTCAATTTCTGGGAAATGGCCTACTAGGCTATGGATGACATCTGCACACATAGATGACACAGGGGCATGACTAGCTGTACTTGGCACTCTACAGAGGTGGGCTGGGGTGCCACATGGCCTGACATACGGAGGGGCCTTGCCTACAGAACTCGCCCTGGCCTAGGGAAACCCACAGCCCTCCTCCCCCACCCAGACACCTCCACTGAGCGCAAAGTCAGCAGAATGAGAGTGTACTCACCCCCTTGGGGCTGCTGTGATGCCCTCAAGAACCCATCCAACTTTGGGTAGGCCACAGCCAGGATCCTGAACATCAGGGGGGTCATGGTGCAACGGCCACCCCTCCCACATTGGGAGGCCATCCCCAGCTGAGCCTCCGCCGTCTTCTCGCTCCAGCGGCAAATGTCCTTCCATATTTTCCGGCAGTGGGTGCTCCGTCTGTGGTAGACCCCCAGGGTCCGGACGTCCTTGGCGATGGCACGCCAAATATCTTTCTTCTGTTGGGCGCTGACCTACATGAAATGTACAGGGGAAAAAGAGAAGTTATTACCAACTGCACCGTCGAACTGATTGGCCCCATCCCTACCATTGCTATGTGGCACATGCATTCACCGTCTTTCAAGCACGCAGCACTCTCCCCCTTCCTTCTTACATCCAGCCCTCTCCACACAGGCATAGCCCATACAACATGCTCACTGTGTACTTACCTGTTTGTCTGGAGGACCATAGAGTAGTGTGTACTGGGGGAGGACCCCATCCACGAGTTTCTCCAACTCCTCCGATGTGAAGGCAGGGGCCCTTTCCCCAGACACTCGAGCCATTGTTTCTTCCAGACCGAGGTCACAGCAGCACTTGCAGTGTAGGTTCTCTCCTGTCGAAGATCAGGTATCGAGTAATTGAAGTGATACAAAATGGCGGTCACGTCCACGGTGGTGCGTACCGTCAACGCCGGCGTACATCGCCATTGGCTCCTGGGACCCATAGGGTCCAATGTTAACCAATGCAGGATTGCACTGCGGTCTTCGACCGCCTACAGCAACAGTGTCCAACACCAGCGCAGTTACCTTACATCCCATTGTCCCACTTTACAGGTCCGGCAGCCGCCATTTCAGGGGCCCACATGGCTTCATTTCCAACTGCGTCACTCATACCTAGGCCTAGACTGAACACACATACAGGCCACCATTTATGTATGATAGGTGTTCTGTGTAAACTGTGGATACGTACCTCTGAGTTGTGTGACTCTGTGTTGCTGTTGTTCTTCGTAGGCACCGTCCGCTGGGACATGTGAGGAGATGGCGGCATCCTCCGGTGTACCGACCGTTGGCGGTTCTGTCGACAATGGAGGAGCGACATTTGATTATCACATACAGGCTTGACATGCCTCAATCCAGGAACTGTGTGCCCAGTTGGAGCCAGACCTGATGTCAGCAATCCGCCATCCCACAGGAATCCCCCTCTAGTGCAGGTGCTGTCAGTGCTCCATTTCCTTGCAAGTGGTTCCTTTCAGACAACAGTGGCCATGGCATCAGGGATGTCCCAGCCTATGTTTTCCAACGTATTGTCCGGAGTGTTGTCTGCCCTTCTGAAACACATGCGGAGCTACATCATTTTCCCTCAGGTGGAGGATTTGCCTACAGTGAAAGGGGATTTCTATGCCCTGGGACACATCCCCAACATCATAGGTGCCATTGATGGGACCCAAGTGGCTTTGGTACCCCCCGCAGGAGTGAACAGGTGTACAGAAACTGGATGAGTTATCATTCGATGAATGTACAGATGGTATGTTTGGCAGACCAGTACATCTCCCATGTGAATGCCAAGTTCCCTGGCTCAGTGCATGACGCCTACATCCTGCAGAATAGCAGCATCCCTTATGTGATGGGTCAACTCCAGAGGCACCGTGTGTGGCTATTAGGTGAGCACCTGGAAGCAAGTCAGTGAGAATGGTTGTCTGGGTCTGGGGATATCCCCCCAGGTTAGTGAGTGTCTAACAGTTGTCCCTCACCATTTGCAGGTGACTCTGGTTACCCCAACCTGTCAAGGCTACTGACCCCAGTGAGGAATCCCAGGACAAGGGCAGAGGAACGCTACAATGAGGCCCATGGGCGAACTAGGAGGGTGATCGAGCGGACCTTAGGCCTCCTGAAGGCCAGGTTCAGGTGCCTCCATATGACAGGTGGATCGCTATTCTACTCACCAAAGAAGGTGTGCCAGATCATCGTGGCCTGCTGTATGCTTCATAAATTGGCTTTGCGACGACAGGTGCCTTTTCTGCAGAAGGATGGTCCAGATGGCGGTGTTGTTGCAGCTGTGGAGCCTGTGGACAGTGAAGACGAGGAAACAGGGGAAGAAGAAATGCACAACAGGGACTCAGTGATCCAGCAATATTTCCAGTGAGACACAGGTGAGAATACAAACCTGTCTACTACATGTACTTTAACACTACTACCTCTCTACTGTGTGTCGTTTTCACCCAGTGTTGGGTCACTGAGTTGTGACTTTCCCTTACGATTTCACAGATGTGGGTCCCACTGTGTGACATCTGCTTAGATTCCTCATGGACGAGAGCTGTGTGACATAGGTATGTTGACATTAAACTTGAAAGAGCATTTTGTCACTGTAATTGCTAATACACTATTTCGAAATCACAGACAGACTCCAGATTGTTTTGTGCTTTAAGTGTGTTTATTTAAGAGCTCAATATTGGAGGGGGTAGTGAAATGGTGAGGGGTGATGGCGGATGAATGTCCATGACAGAGTCCAGTCTATTAGTGTCACAGGTGCATTGCCCATATGGGCATAGGAAGTGGAGCTGGGGCAGTTTCAGTATGCACAGGGTGACAAAGTGGGACAGCAGGATGACAATCAGGGTGATCTCATTTCTTGGCGGGGGTCTTGGCATCATGCTCTGTCTTTGTCCTGGATCTCAGGGACCGTTTTTGGGTGTGGTTCTCCGTCTGCAGGGGGTGGGGTGCTGGTGTGGTGGTCCTGTGGCGGTGCCTCCTGTCCACTAGCGCCAGCGGAGGTGGTGTGCAGTTCATCTTCCATGCTAGTGTAAGGGACCCTTGTAGTGCCACAGTGTCCCTCCTGGTGTTCACAAGTTCCTTCAGCACCCCTACAATGGTGCCCAGGGTGGAGCTGATGGTTCTGAGTCCCTCCCTGAAGCCCATATACTGTTCATCCTGCAGGCGCTACGTCTCCTGAAACTTGGCCAGTACCGTTGCTATCGTCTCCTGGGAGTGGTGGTAGGCTGCCATGATGGAGGAGAGGGACTCGTGGAGAGTGGGTTCCCTAGGCCTGTCCGCCCCCTGTCGCACAGCAGCCCTCCCAGTTCCCCTGTGTTCCTGGGCCTCCGTCCCCTGGACTGTGTGCCCACTACCACCGCCCCCAGGTCCCTGTTGTTGTTGGGGTGGTGGGTTATCCTGGGTTCCCTGTAGTGGTGGACACACTGCTGATTGACGTGTCCTGGGGACAGAGGTATGGGCCCGCTGGGTGGGTGCTGTGCTAGTGTTTCCAGAGGGTGGAAGGTCTGTAGTGGCCTGTGACTGGGTGATGGGAACCGACTGTCCCGAGGTCCCCGATGGGCCGGGTTGGTCATCTAGATCCAGTTGGACAGAGGTACTGTCATCACTGTGGGCCTCTTCTGTTGATGGTGTCGACATGTGTGGACCCTCCTGTCCGGTGACGTTGGGTAGGGGTCCTCAGGGATATAAAAGGATGGTTATTACATCTGTGTGTGTCATGGTGTGCAATGGGTGGGTGACCGTGTACCCCAGTGCTTGCATTCCTGTGTGAGACCTTGTGTGAGGATGGTTTAGGGGGTTGTATGGGTATGTGCAGTGGGCATGCTTTAGTGATGGGTGTCCATGCTTTGTTGTTGCATGCAGGGCTTGGTTTTGGGATGGGTGGTTTGTGATGTTGGGACATATGTGAGGAGTTGGGATGCTGGGGGTGAGGGTGGGGGTATGCGATAGCATGCGGGTAGGGTGGGAGTTGTAATAGTTAAGACTTACCAGAGTCCATTCCTCCACCTACTCCTGCGAGGCCCTCAGGATGCAGAATCTCCAAGACCTGCTCCTCCCATGTTGTTAGTTGTGGGGGAGGAGGTGGGGGTCCGCCGCCAGTCCGCTGAACCGCCAGGTGGTGTCTTGAGACCATGGAACGCACCTTCCCCCGTAGGTCGTTCCACCGCTTCCTGATGTCCTCCCGATTTCTTGGGTGCTGTCCCACTGCGTTGACCCTATCCACTATTCTTCGCCATAGCGCCATCTTCCTTTCAATGGAGGTGTGCTGCACCTGTGCTCCGAATAGCTGTGGCTCTACCCGGACAATTTCTTCCACCATGACCCTGACCTCCTCCTCCGAGAACCTGGGTTGTCTTTGCCGTGCCATGGGGTGGTGTAGGTGATGTGTGGGGTGGAGTGTGTGGTGATATGTGTGCTGATATGTAGTGGTGTGTTGTGTGAGGTGCGTGGAAGTTCTGTGGGTGATGGTGTTGTGTGTCTGTGGATGCTGTTGTTCTTGCTGATGCTCTCTCTCTGGCCTTCTTTCAGAATTTTTTGTCGTGGGGTTTGTGGGTGTTGTGGGTGTGTGTTTTATATTGTAATGGGTGTGTGGGAGGGGTGTGTGTATGTGTATCAGTTGTGTGTATTTTTAATTGTCCAATGTGGTAGTGTTTTGTAAATGTGTGTGTATTTTGAGCGCGGCGGTGTGTACCGCCAATGGAATACCGCGGTTGGAAGACCGCTGCGTGGATTCGTGTGTCGTGATAGTGTGAGCGTATTTCTGTTGGCATGACGGTGTCGATTTTGTTTTCGCCAGTTTATCACTGACCTTTGGTGTGGCGGACTTGTGTGGGTGTCTGAATTTTGTCGGATTCTGAAATGTGGGTCATAATAGCTGTGGCGGAATTCCGCGACCGCGGCGGTGTGTTGGCAGTCTTCTGCGCAGCAGTAAGCGGCTTTTACCTCCAATGTTGTAATGACCGCCTATATGCCAAGACACTTGGATTTACCTGGAACACCATCCTCACCTTCAAAGAACATGTTGGCAACAAAAAACAGAGATGGCCTGGTTCCTAAAGAAAGTGAAACCATTTCTTCCAGAAAGAGACTTCAGGACTGCTGTTCAAGTCCTTTTACTCTCACACCTAGACAATAGTAATGCACTGCTCCATTGCCTTCCCAGCTACACACTTGCATCGCTTCAGGACATCCTACACACTGAGGCGTACCTCATCCAAGGCCTGAAGATATATGATCACATCACTCCCTTAAGTATGGAACTCCAATGGGTCACCTTGCAGGCCTGCACCATCTTCAATCCAGTTGCTTCCTTTATAAACCCATCTTGACCAGCACCCATTTGTATGTACCAGATATGCTTGAAAGAAAAAAAGAGAAAGACAGCAGGTCTTTTCCATGTACATACCCAGGATCTGGAGTCATCACTGCTGCATCCATCAAGACCACCCCTACACAGCTCCAAGTAAGGAAAACTTGAAGATGTGCCTCTTTAAAGATCACTACATCACAATGCATCAGCACCCCACAAACCAATTACCTCTCTGATCACTCATTGACTTTATGTTTATCTATGACCCTGAACAGCACTCCGCTGCCATTTGGCTAGCATCGTGCCATAGAAATACCACATAGATATGTACTCACATTATTTTAGGGAATTTCAAAAAATAATATAAGGTCAAGGGATTTGCCTGTAACAAGGTATTTATATGTTTCCAGAAGAGGGTTGGTCATACAGCATTGATTCAAGCTGCCAGTTGAAATAAACATACCTAACAGCATAGGCTTAAGTTTATTTTATAAAAAATACAAAAACAAATTATTATGCTTTGATAATAATTCTTTAGAATGGGGTGCTGTGGGGTTAGTTGTGGGAGGGGAACATTCATTGGTTTAGTAAAGGGCAGGCTGGGATTAGCAGCTAGTCCAAGGTAATTCATGGGCAGGTGGCCGATTACCTTTCAATAGAATCACTCTGTAATGGCAAGTAACGTTGACTTTAAAGCAGGCTGGGGACTTTATTGCTCAGAAAGAAAACCCCCTATGTTGCAATGCTCGGACAAGGCTTTGTATTTTTATGCATGAAATGGCAAATGAAAAAAATGCTTATCTGGATAAAACGTCTCTGCAAATAGGGGGCACACCGCCCAACCCTAGGCCTTTCTTTAAGTATGTGTGGCTACGACAAAGTGCTGTGAAAAAGTCCTTCTATTGTCATATATAGAGCCATACATAACAATATAGTCTTAATGCAGAGTTTTGAGTGAATGTGTCTTTACTCAAAAAGAGAGCTCAGAGTGAGTCTAAAAATTAACAAAAGCAAAACTATACTGAGTATTATCTGGTGCTCGGTTAGAAAGCTCTATTCTCAAGAGAAGATTGAGTGTATTCTCAGTAAAGTATACCACTATAATCAGAAACAGAAATAGTACCAGCTCTGTGCTATCAAGGGCATAACTCCAATGCTGGTCTGTGTTATGAAGAGCAGAGCTCTAAGTGTGTCTCTTAATATCAAGATCGAAGCTCTCAGTGATGAGTTTGTAAAAATAAAAACAATCCTCTAAGGGCCAGATGTATCAAACGTTTTTGCATTTGCAAACGGTGCGAATCGCAAAATTTGGACATTTGCGAATGCAAAAACGTGGTCTGCAATGCGTGAAAGGCATTCGCAGACCAAAAATATGAAATCGCAAAAATTGTGATTTTTTGTATTGCGACTTGGTTTTGCGAGTCGTATTTTGCATCTCGTAATTTGCAACATGAAATACCGAATCGCAATTAGCGATTCGTTATTTCAAGTAGGAAATTGCGAGACGCAAAATGCGACTCGCAAAACCAAGTCGCAATTCGATGCACCAAAAAATCGCAAATTGCGATTTTTCGCAGAATGGCATTTTGCACATGCAAAATACCACTAAGTGAAACCAGGAGGTAACCAGGTGCAATCTATATGAAGAGCCCCAGAATGCCTCAGACCCTTTTCCACAATGGCTGCACTCTATGTCATGGCGAGAAGAATGAGGATCTTGGCAGGTTTGAGGAGAGGGAGGAGGAGACAGGAGCGCATTTTCAGAGTGCGCATTACCCTGTTTGTCCAGACTGAGGAGGAAATATTTGAGAAGTACAGGTTGAACTCAGCCATGATACTTGAACTGATAGCTGAGCTACAACCCATACTGCAGCGCACAACACATAGGACTCATAGCATACCCACCCATGTGCAGGTATTATTCTCCCTCCACCTACTTGCCTCTGGGAGCTATCAAGGGTCATAGCAGCAGCTGGAGGGGTCTCACAGAGTACCCTCTCCAGATTTGTCAATGCATTTATCAACGCCATGCTGAGCAGAATACACCAGTACATCCGGTTCCCCCACACCCCACAGGAAATACAGCAGACAAAAATTGAGTTCTACCAGTTAGCACAGTTCCCCCACTTCCTAGGTGCCATAAATGGGACACATGTTGCAATATGTCCACCATCAGCCTCAGAGTATGTGTACCGAAACCGTAAATACCAACATTCCATGAATATACAGGTGATATGCAATGCCTCCTATATCATAACTGATCTCGTGGCCAGGTACCCAGGGAGCACACATGATTCGTACATCTTTCGCCACAGCGGGATTCACACAAGACTGCTAGCTGGGGAGTTTGGTGAAGGATATCTACTAGGTATTGACCCTCTGTACACTGGCGCATTGATGGCATGCTGATGTCAGATGGCTCAGTTACTCATCATACACTCTATTCCTTCCAGGAGAGAGTGCCTACGCAGTGCGCACCTAGATGATGACGCCCTACCTCAATCCTATAACACCTGCTGAACGAAGATACAATACAGCACACAGGGCAACCCGCAATGTGGTGGAGCGCACCTTTGGGCTGCTGAAGAGTCGCTTCCGGTGCCTCCACAAAAGTGGAGGGGCACTACAGTACAGCCCAGAGACAACATGTAGAATAGTGGCTACTTGTGCAATCTTGCACAATATAGCTACCACCAGGGGCATACCTGTGGAAATATGTGATTCTGAATCTGATAAGGATGATGATCCCATGCCACCCCTACAGCCAGCAGACAGGATCAGTGCAGCAGAGGGCAGGCAAAGGTGTTCTGACATCACGCACAACCATTTCAGATGTAAGAATGAACAACACAAATCCACTGACATTTGTACTTATTACCTTAATGTCAGGTAATATCAATTTCACTACTAGCAACAATAAGTAAATGAAACAATAAACAAAAGCAGATAACAGAATTTCACTATTCCTTCATAGTTTCCTGTATGGCACAAACATTAACAGTCTGTAGGAAAGTACCCTCTTGCCTGGCATGTTACCCCCATATTTTCACTGTATATATGTTGTTTTAGTTGTATGTGTCACTGGGACCCTGCCAGCCAGGGCCCCAGAGCTCATAAGTGCGCCCTGTATGTGTTCCCTGTGTGATGACTAACTGTCTCACTGAGGCTCTGCTAACCAGAACCACAGTGGTTATGCTCTCTCATTTCTTTCCAAATTGTCACTAACAGGCTAGTGACCAATTTCACCAATTTACATTGGCATACTGGAACACCCTTATAATTCCCTAGTATATGGTACTGAGGTACCCAGGGTATTGGGGTTCCAGGAGATCCCTATGGGCTGCAGCATTTTTTTTGCCACCCATAGGGAGCTCTGGCAATTCTTACACAGGCCTGCCACTGCAGTCTGAGTGAAATAACATCCACGTTATTTCACAGCCATTTACCACTGCACTTAAGTAACTTATAAGTCACCTATATGTCTAACCTTTACCTGGTAAAGGTTGGGTGCTAAGTTACTTAGTGTGTGGGCACCCTGGCACTAGCCAAGGTGCCCCCACATCATTCAGGGCAAATTCCCCGGACTTTGTGAGTGCGGGGACACCATTACACGCGTGCACTATACATATGTCAGGACATATGTATAGCGTCACAATGGTAACTCCGAACATGGCCATGTAACATGTCTAAGATCATGGAATTGTCACCCCAATGCCATTCTGGCATTGGGGAGACAATTCCATGATCCCCTGAGTCTCTAGCACAGACCCGGGTACTGCCAAACTACCTTTCCCGGGGTTTCACTGCAGCTGCTGCTGCTGCCAACCCCTCAGACAGGTTTCTGCCCTCCTGGGGTCCAGCCAGGCTTGGCACAGGAAGGCAGAACAAAGGACTTCCTCAGAGAGAGGGTGTTACACCCTCTCCCTTTGGAAAAAGGTGTCAGGGCTGGGGAGGAGTAGCCTCCCCCAGCCTCTGGAAATGCTTTGATGGGCATAGATGGTGCCCATCTCTGCATAAGCCAGTCTGCACCAGTTCAGGGATCCCCCAGCCCTGCTCTGGCACGAAACTGGACAAAGGAAAGGGGAGTGACCACTCCCCTGACCTGACCTCCCCTGGGAGGTGCCCAGAGCTCCTCCAGTGTGCTCCAGACCTCTGTCATCTTGGAAACAGAGGTGCTGCTGGCACACTGGACTGCTCTGAATGGCCAGGGCCAGCAGGTGACGTCAGAGACTCCTTCTGATAGGTTCTTACCTGTGTTGCTAGCCTATCCTCCTTCCTAAGTAGCCAAACCTCCTTTTCTGGCTATTTAGGGTCTCTGCTTTGGGGAATTCTTTAGATAACGAATGCAAGAGCTCATCAGAGTTCCTCTGCATCTCTCTCTTCACCTTCTGCCAAGGAATCGACCGCTGACTGCTCTGGACGCCTGCAAAACCGCAACAAAGTAGCAAAGACGACTACTGCAACCTTGTATCGCTGATCCTGCGGCCTTCTCGACTGTTTTTCTGGTGGTGCATGCTGTGGGGGTAGTCTGCCTCCTCTCTGCACTAGAAGCTCTGAAGAAATCTCCCGTGGGTCGACGGAATCTTCCCCCTGCAACCGCAGGCACCAAAAGGCTGCATCACTGGTCCTCTGGGTCCCCTCTCAGCACTACGAGCATGGTCCCTGGAACTCAGCAACTCTGTCCAAGTGACTCACACAGTCCAGTGACTCTTCAGGCCAAGTTTGGTTGAGGTAAGTCCTTGCCTCCCCACGCTAGACTGCATTGCTGGGTACCGCGTGATTTGCAGCTGCTCCGGCTCCTGTGCACTCTTCCAGGATTTCCTTTGTGCACAGCCAAGCCTGGGTCCCCGACACTCTAACCTGCAGTGCACGACCTCCTGAGTTGTCCTCCAGTTTCGTGGGACATTCTTTTGTGACTTCGGGTGATCTCCAGTTCACTCTTCTTTGTAGTGCCTGTTCTGGCACTTCTGTGGGTGCTGCTTGCTTCTGAGTGGGCTCCTTGTCTTGCTGGGCGCCCCCTCTGTCTCCTCACACAATTGGCGACATCCTGGTCCCTCCTGGGCCACAGCAGCATCCAAAAACCCTAACTGCAACCGTTGCAGCTAGCAAGGCTTGTTTGCGGTCTTTCTGCACGGAAACACCTCTGCAAGCTTCTTCACGATGTGGGACATCCAACTTCCAAAGGGGAAGTTCCTAGTCCCCTTCCTTCTTACAGAATCCACAGCTTCTACCATCCGGTGGCAGCTTTTTTGCACCCTCAGCTGGCATTTCTTGGGCATCTGCCCACTCATGATTTGAGTGTGACTCTTGGACTTGGTCCCCTTGTTCCACAGGTACTCTCGTCTGGAAATCCATCGTTGCATTGCTGGTGTTGGTCTTCCTTGCAGAATTCCCCTATCACGACTTCTGTGCTCTCTGGGGAACTTAGGTGCACTTTGCACCCACTTTTCAGGGTCTTGGGGTGGGCTATTTTTCTAACCCTCACTGTTTTCTTACAGTCCCAGCGACCCTCTACAAGGTCACATAGGTTTGGGGTCCATTCGTGATTCGCATTCCACTTTTGGAGTATATGGTTTGTGTTGCCCCTATACCTATGTGCTCTCATTGCAATCTATTGTGACTGTACATTGCTTGCATTGCTTTCTATTGCTATTACTGCATAATTTTGGTATTGTGTACATATATCTTGTGTATAGTTGCTATCCTCATACTGAGGGTACTCACTGAGATACTTTTGGCATATTGTCATAAAAATAAAGTACCTTTATTTTTAGTATATCTGTGTATTGTGTTTTCTTATGATATTGTGCATATGACACCAGTGGTATAGTGGGAGCTTTACACGTCTCCTAGTTCAGCCTAAGCTGCTCTGCTAAGCTTCCCTTTTCTATCAGCCTAAGCTGCTAGACACCTCTTCTGCACTAATAAGGGATAACTGGACCTGGTGCAGAGTGTAAGTACCCCTTGGTACCACTATAAACCAGGCCAGCCTCCTACACAGTCCCCTGTGGCCAATACTCTCATTTCCTCCGGCCACGCAAGCCACTCTAGTGCGCAGTTGCCTCACTGGCACCTCTGTTTTCTGCCTCAGTGACAGTGCTGTGCCTGGCACTGCGACATCTAGCATCAGTTGTGGGCACAGCTACACTGCTGAGGCTAGATGTGTCCTCAGTGTCCCTCAGTCTCAGTTCACTAGGTGTGGCAGAGCGGTTACCCATCTTATTGTCTATCACATTTGTGATCGACACCAGTCCTTGTGCCACATCCCTACTGCTGTGCGCTGCCTCCACCTGTGCGGCCACAGCACGCCGCAATATGAGGGCTGTTGAATTTGCCAGCCAATTGACAGAGTGACAAAAACCACCAAACATCACCATAAAACGTCTCTCCTGCCTGCGGTGGCTAACTCTGTCGTGGCGCAGCTCATGACACAGTTCCCTCACTGCACTAGTCAGCTCCCTGGTGTTCTCCGATGCTTGGATCTGTCCCTCATGCAGTTTATTGAGGTTCCCATTGAGGCACTCCAGCTGGCGATGCAGCCCATCCCATGTTTGTATTGTGTGCCTGCATCTGCCTTTGTAAAGCAGAGATTTTTTTGTTTTGCAGGCGCTGCTGCTTTAACATAGCAGATTCCAGGCCACTGAACACTGATGGTCCCTCACCTGCTTCGAAAGCCTGTGCGCCTGCATACATAGGCATCCTGCGGGGTGTTGTGCTACGCTGTGGCCACGTCTCCTGCATACCAGTGCATCTTCCTCTTACTTGGGGAAGGTGTGTGGGAGTCATCCTGCAGGTCATCAGAGTCCTGGCTAAGTTCTGGTAGCGGTACTGCCCTAGCCCTGCGTCGGATGGGCGCTATATTCTGTGACTCGCTTGTGTTAGATTCAGATGCAGGGTGGGTTTCTGTATCCCCTGCAATGGCACTTGCAGAAGCTGCTGGGACTGGGCCACCTGCAACGACAATATGCAGCATGTCAGTAATGTATATATCACCAAAGGTCACACAATGGTAATAAATGTACAGTTACTTCTCATCACAATGTCGTGGGTGTTGTGTTCTTCTGGGTGTCGCTCTGCCTAATTACATTCTATGTGCGACTTTCAGCTCTGGCTTGTGGACTACTGTGTTCTTCTGGGTGTTGCTCTGCCTAATTACATTCTATGTGCTACTTTCAGCTCTGGCTTGTGGACTACCACTACCATAAGGCATTGTTGTGCTGCATAAGATGTGGAATGGACTACTTATCAAAATGCTTTGCACTAATTGCTAATTCCTAAGGGTCTTTTGTACATACACATATGGGGTTACATTTCAATATTGCACTTACCTTTACTGGTACTTGGTGTGCCGGATGTGTCGATGTCAGTGACCCCACTGACTGCTTCTGGGAGGAGTGTCGACTCCACTAGGTCTTCCATCGGGGTGGAGGGTGCCTCTGTGGGTGGGTCGCCTCCTGTGCTCCTAGCCTCCTGCAGTTGTCTTGCCACCCTCTCCTTGGCACGGGACCGCAGGTTGTACCACCTCTTCTTTATCTCCTCCACAGAGCGCTGCGCTACTTCAACAGTACAGATTTTGGACTGAATGTCTGCCCAGAGTCTGCGCTTTTCACTCTCAGGCACCTGGAGTGAGCTTTTCACAAACAAACGGTCATGGATCCTCACAACCTCCTCTGTGAGCATCTCCAGTTGTTGCTCACTAAACTTTAGTTTCCTTTTCCTTTCTTCCTTCTCCTTTCCCTGTGCAGAGGTGTCCATGGTGGTTCTGCAGTCCTGCCTTCTTCACAGAGTTGCTCACTGTGGCTGAGCTGTCTCTCTCTGTGTGCTATTTTGGGTATGGCACCTGCAAACTGCCTGGTATGACTCACTTCCTGCTTGTGATGTCATCAGGCTCCTGCAGGTGTGCGTTCTTGCAATTTGCGATTTTCAATTACCGAATCGCAATTTGCGTTCTCGTAAAATGCAATTCGGTATTTGGGCCTCGCAAACCACAAATAGCGATTTTTAAGAAATCGCTAATTCCGATTTGCAATATTGATACATGGCCTATTGCGACTCGAAAATAGCGATTTCTTAAAAATTGCTATTTGCGATTCGCAATGCCCTATCATGATACATCTGGCCTTAAATGAATATGTGTGTTATGTGTTACAGGTTTCTGAGGTATTACCTGTCTTTTTATGAATAGAGTTCTATTTAAGTTTCCATTTTTTTGTCAAATGGGACAGTAACAGACTATACACTCACAGTGTTGTACCATGCAGAAAAAGAGCATAGCAAGAAAATACGGCCAGGCAGGATCTTAAAACAGTACTCTTTCTCAAGTTACATTACATTCTCCATCATACCTGGAAATGATGATTGCATGTAACAGCGAAGGATAGATAACATGTATAATGCAATAACTTTCATAAAAAAGTCTTTATTTCAGCAGAAAACAGTGATTAGGATCTTTTCCTCTTTTCCTTCCATACAGTTTTGCAAGGCCAAATTATTTGGGCAAGCTAATGCTGTATTTTCATATTTTCAACTGATCTCTCTGTGCTTCCGAATAGATATGGGTGGTGAACAATAGAGGAATAATTTACTAAGAGCGCTATTGGATATTGTGGGCCTTATTTATACTTTTTGGTACAAAACTGCACTAACGCAGTTTTACACCAAAAAGTTTTGCACCAGCTTGCACCATTTTTATCACCAGCTGGGCACCATATTTATGGAATGGTGCAAGCTGGTGCAAAGGGAAGGCTAGCGTAAAAAAAATGACGTTAGGCAGGTTAGAGTCAAAATAAATTACTCTAACCAGATTAGCGTCATTTTGTGATGCAAAGAGGCATCTTTATACTCTGCTTGCACTGAATTAGCGTCATGTTTTTTTTACTCTAATTCGGTGCAAAACTAACTCCATATTTATACTTTGGTGCTAGACCCGTCTAGCGCCACATTTATGGAGTTAAAGTCATTTTTGGGAAGTGGAAACCCACCTTGCCTTAATGAAATGCATGGTTGGCATTCCTGTGCAAAAAAATGCCCCTATGACCTTAACGCCATATTTATACTCCCATGCAAAAATGGTGCAGTGGAGGGAGGAGAGGCAAAAAAATGGGGCAACGCTTACTTTGCCCCATTTTTTAAAGCCTGGGTCAGAGCAGGCATTAGGGGACCTGTGGGCCTATTTCCATGGTGGAACACCATGGAATAAGCCCACAGGCGCCCTCCCCAGGCCCCAGGGGCACCCTCACCTACACCAGAGGGACTGCGGAGGATAGGAGACCCCATCCCAGGTAAGTACAGGTAATATTGCATTTTATTTTTGAAAGTGCCATGGGGGCACTGAAATGGGCCCGCCATACATGGCACAGGGTGAAATGGCCATGCCCAGGGGACCCTTGTCCTCTGTGCTGGCCACTGGGGTGGTGGGCATGACTCCTGCCTTTTCTAAGGCAGGAGTCATGTGGCATGGTAGGTCTAGCACCATAAAATGATGCTAATCTGGTTAGAGTCACTTGTCTTTACTCTAACCTGCCTAAAGTCATTTTTTGGCGCTAAAACCTCTTCTTCTATACTGCCAGTCCCACCCAACTAAAGTCATTTCTTTTTACTCTAGCCTACCCTTTGCACCGGCGTGCACCATTCCATAAATATGGTGGCCGTCTGGTGCACAGAAATGGTGCAAGCTGGTGCTAAACTTTTTGGTGCAAAATTGAGTTAGTGCACTTTTCCAGCAAAAAGTATAAATAAGGACCAATATTTTGTACTTTTGAGCCATTTTTGCATCAAAAAATGATGTTAATGCAGCGCAAAAACAGTATAAATCAGGGCCTTGGTGCTAGAAGTTCACAGCGTTCAACATAGCACCTGAAACATATTCAAGCAACAACTTCTTTATTTTCCGACTCAACTCTTCCTGTACTGATAGGCGCTATAAAAATAATATATTATTATTCACCAACACATGGGAGAGAATTCAAATACTTAGGAAAGATGAAAAGTTGAGAAGACCATAAATGAAATTGGAGATCAAATTAGAAACATGCTCACAGATAAACTAACTGAGCCATCCTGCCGTTTGAGGTAATGTATTGACACCAGATCCATAACTAAAAATCGCAGTCTATAACACATCAATATCAGGGATCCTAAGCGAAAAAACACTAAAACACGAGTCACTCTCCTAAGGAGGACCAAGGCAAATATTTTCATCAGTAAGGGGGCGTGAGGTTACCTTTGCGGGATAACTTACAAATCTACCTAAGGTATTAACAACCAACTAACATATCTGGGTCTCAAATTTAATATTCTAATATACTTTTTAATATATCTGTGCCCCCCGAATGCCGTGTGTGCGTTGTATTAAACAAACATGGCACAGATTAGGGACAATAGCGTCAACATGTTTGAAGCTATTGTTGTGCTTTGCAGAGTTAGTGCTAAAAATGATGGCACTAATACTGCAAAGTACATGGAGGCCCATTATAAATAGTATTGTGCCTCCTTTTAACGCCTGCTCAGTGCAGGTGTTCAAAAATGCTGCAAAAAAATGGCGCGGTGGAATCTCATAAAATCCACTGTGCCATTTATGCAGTCCCCCTAACTGGGGAACGCCACCTTGCATACATTATGCTTGACTTAGGCATAATGTCACCAAGAGGGTTACAAAGTGGTACAATGCATGCATTGCGCCACTTTGTAAATATGGCACAACAAATTTCATTTCGTTGAGCCACATTAGCGCCATAAAAAATTATGCTAATGTGGCACAAGGAGGCGGTAGACCTCTTAAATTTGGACCTAGGTGTCTAAATGCAGCAAGGATAAATGTGTAGTAACACACTTGTGTGACTCACGCTGTGTTATTTCCAGTACTTTCCTAAGGCACCATGGAAACCAGGAGGAACTTGATTACCCCTTGCTCATTAACAGCCGCTTTGAATCTAGTGAGCTGGTGCCACTGGTCAGCACTTCCATTCTGCAAATTGTACCAGCATCACTGAACAGATGTTGCGGTCCAGTGTCATCAGAGCTGAAGGGTCGATGTCAGTTTCCATCAGGATCACCTAAAGTTGTTTTAGTATGTTTTCAATGGTTTTTCATGCAATATAAATACGGGAAATTGAAATGAAGAAGCAAGGCAATAAATGTGCCTTGTTCTCACTTTGTAAGAAATATATATGTTTAGTTCATCAGTGCGCATGCATAGAGTGTTCATTTACAGGTGATTTCTCTTGGCCTATTTGTGCGCCCCATCCTTGTCTGGAGAATCCTGTTGTGATGGTGGGCTGTGCTCCACTTCAGAATACACTTGCATATTGCAGTGCTGCAAGTACTCCATGAAATTGTTCACGGTTTGTTAATATCATCCAACATTGTGGTTTGAGCTGCAAATTTCGGATTGTGCTTCAGCGCCTGTGTGTCACAAGCACAAGTCTGACAAAAAAAGTGAGTCGCATATTTTACTACTGAAAAGTGACAGGGAAAACCAGTACAAAAGAAGAACTATGGGCCTTTGTATTGCCTTTACTTATATTTTACAGCACAGTAAACGATTGGGCAGAAGTTAAGCATCCCCAATTCATTAAGGAACTATTTAAGGTCCAGATCCGGTGTACTCACTGGCGTTCATATGCTGAGCTTTTCAGTTTCTAAAATGTGTCTTAAACGTCTTTTAGTTGTAGTTAAACTTCCATATTAGTTGTAGATAAACTTTCACATTAGTTCACAGCGTCAACTGTTCTCCATTAGCTTGAGCTCAGACCCAAATGCATGACAGTCACATCATGTTGATGCAAGTGCAACTTTCAAATGAGGCACAATACAATAGTATTGGGTTGAAACTGTAAACCGTGTGTGTGTTTGTGTGTGTGGTGGAAGCTTATGTTGCTGTTGCCTGGCCTTTTACTACTGGGAAAATAACAATTGTACTCATATTGGATGTGTTCCCCCTGCTATGTGCATGTGAGAGACATGTGAACTTTTTCTGCCCACGTGAGGGCTCTTGCCGGCCTTTCAAAACATAGGGGGATATTTACAAACCCCTTGCGCCCCTTAGCACTGCAGTAGTGTCATTTTTTTTTGTTGCTTTGTAGCACTACGGCGCACTAAAGAAGCCCTCAGCCTGCCCTATATTTACAAAGTGGGGCAATGCTAGCATTGCCCCACTTTGTAAACACTTGTGCTACATTATGCATGCGCCACGTATAATGTATGCAAGGAGGGCGTTCCCCCACAGGAAGGCCCAATATGGTGCAGTGAAATTTACAAGATTTCACTGTGCCATTCTAGCATCATTTTATAGTACCTGCAGAGGGAATGTGTTAAAGGGACGCTAGGCTATTTCCTATGGGCCTCCGCGAGCTTTGCTGGACTAGCATCAACATTTTTGGCGCTAGTCCAGCAAAGCGCCACAATAGCATCAAAAATGTTGAAGCTATTCTGCTAACAGGTGCTACAGTGCGCTGTATTGTAAATACAGTGCTACTGTGGTATCGTTGGGGGGGCATAGGGCAGAGCAAGGAAACTTCTGCATCAGAGCTGTTGCGCTAGTTCCTTGTAAATATGCTCCTTAGCACCTGATGATCTGCACCAGTTTAGTGTTGAGAGGCCATTGATGATAAAAAAGGCAGAGAGCAAGAAATGAAAACAGAAAGAAAATGGGGTACTAAAGTTAGGGGACAAAAAGATTCATAGAGAGGGCAGCAGAGCAGACATTTGCTATCTGTCTGGAATTGTGTTTCAAAGCAGCTTAGTAGTTAAGCTCTATATTCCCATCTGAAGCAAGGTGCCCTGTATCTGGGCTCATCTCTCTGATCTCTAAAGCCCTCCCTGGCTCTTGCATTAATGTTACTGCCTTTTCTGTTTTGCCTGCGTGGTCAAGAAATATGCAGTACTTCTGTCCGTGCCATGAAGGACACCTTCCTGCACAAAAACAATCAATGGAGGTGCTTTCCTCTTTCTATGTGTGCAGCATACAGAGAAAGAGGAAAAAGCAAGGAGAAATAAAGTTATTTCTCTTTGTTACGCCTCCCCTGGGGAGGCACACAGTTTTGACACATTGCCCGGTTTACAAATCCTTGTAACCCTGGGACTGTGTAGAAACCCATGAGTATTCTTTCGGAAAACACACAGCAATGCCCATGGAATGCCTCCTTGACATTGAGTAAGGCAACGAGGGGGTTTGCTCTGCCTTGCCTTACTCCATATCTTTGAGGCCACACAAAGCCATGCAAGGTGGCTTTGTGTCTCCTCATAGATATGAATAGAGGCCTGTGCCACCGCAGGTTCATTAGAAATGATGCTCTGTTGGCGCAGGCCTCTGTAAATAAGGGCCTTGGATTTTTTTTAGAGTGTAATAGATTTGAAAATCTGGTCGAATCTGGTTGTGTCCTTGTATAATGTATCTGATGCTCACGTAAAGCGCTCCGATGCCTTCGGGTCGAGCTTGTGCTATTTAACACTGCATACAAAAACAAAACATAACTGATGTAAATGTATCACGTTTTACGTTTTTCCGAAAATATATGAACATCGCCACTCTCGCCACCCCTTGTTAGCTCTGTTTGGCTTGCATATTGCATTTGATCGAAATATTTTGATTACTGGCACCGTGAGATCAAATGAGAAACGGTTGAAACATGGGCATACGTTTATCAGCATGCATGGATGACAAAAAGGTGTACTGTCGGACTTAAATTTTGCAAACTCGGTTTATAAACTAAAAAGTGCATAAACGACATGTACATGGAGTGACCGTTCCAATATTGGAGAGTAAGTTGAGTTACGAAAACATAATTATTTCAAAAGTTCTTGGCAGTTTTAAAATCTCCTGTACACCCTTTCACATGAACAAAAAAGGCCACGCAGCTGTATGGGCACCTAAAACTTACTCCAATTTCTTCCAACCTAACCCTTCGGCTGGTAATAGGTGCCATAAATAGAAGCTGTTAATTATTTACCAGCTCTTGGCAGATAATTAAAAGGCTTTAGAAAGATAAAACGCCGAGCAAGCCTTGCCGTATAACCGATCCTCGGAAAATAAACATTTTCTACAGATGAACCCGAGGGACCAAAGCGAATATTTTCATCAGCACAAATAGGCCTGAGGGTGCCTCACATGCAAACTCTGTGTAAGGTTAGAGTCACGCAATCTATCTGGGTGTCTAGATACAGCAGGGTCAAATGTGTAATAACACATTGATGTGTGGATCAATCTGTGTGTTTTTTCCCAGCACTTTTGAAGATGCCATGGAAACCAGGGGGAACTTGATTAGCCACCTCACATTTCGCGGATTTTATTCAAAAAGCAGCAGGGATGATTTTTGCCTGCAGTGGTTAATCTTGATTTTTCTAACTCAAGTATTTGCAATTGTGAAATTGCACCCACTTACTTCAGTTGCCTTGCCGACTGCAGATTTGCATGAGGGTTAATGATTTTATGAGCCAGTATGTCTCCTAGGTGTCATGAGGCTTTCGCAAGCACGTGCAGGATTCGCTTGAATTTCAATAGATGTTTCAGTCCAGCTGTCGTGTGGGAACAATATATATTTATAGTTTGATGCGTGCAGGCAAATACTTAAACTGATTATCGTGACTCAATGTTACAAATTTAAGCTTTCCCCTGAGCAACGGTATCACTGTATTGTCCTTTCTGAATTACAGAGTACAAATAACTTAAATGAAATAGCATGTTGCACTCTGCGAATCTGCACCTTTGTAGGGGTCTAGTCGCAAACTGCATTTTGCAACAAGTGAAGTATTACTAGTCTCTTGTTGTTGTAAACATTACTGATTAATTAAAACCACTACAATGAATAATATCAGCAATAGAAACACAGATACCTGATAATTTTAAAAAGTCTGTGTAAAACATATGCAAATAAGAAAGTTTGCAGGCAATCAATTAATACAATACAGTATATATTTGCTAACGTCCGACAAGGAGGTCTAAGTGACTTAGGGCCAGATGTAGCAAAGGGTTTGCGCCTCGCAAACGGCGAAAATCGCCGTTTGCGAGGCGCAAAAGCCTCTTTGCTATTGAGAAATGCATATTGCGAGTCGGGACCGACTCGCAATATGCATTTCAGAATCGCAAATAGGAAGGGGTGTTCCCTTCCTATTTGCGATTCGGAGTGGAATGCAATGCAACGCATATGCGGTCGCAAATGGAGTCTTAGTTACCATCCACTTGAAGTGGATGGTAACCCACTCGCAAATTGGAAGGGGTCCCCATTATTTAAAGCAGTCACGAACATGGAGGTCTGCTGACGACAGCAGGCCTCCATGTTTGCGAGTGCCTAGACTCGCTATGGGGCCGCAATTAGCGACCCACCTCATGAATATTAATGAGGTGGGTCATTGCGACCCCATAGCGAGTCACATTCGGTGTCTGAGACACCGTACTGCATACCAATTTGCGAGTTGCAAATTGCGAGTCGCAGGGACTCGCAATTTGCAAGTCGCAAATTGGCGTTTTGCTACATCTGGCCCTTAGGGCAGTAGTTTAAAACATTTTGTGCAAAGAGCATATAAAGTTAAGATTGTGTGGATGATAAGGGCACTTCGATTGACCCCTGCCACCGCTCAGGCGATACTACCCCACTATTTGGTATATGCAATGGTATCCCTCCGTACTATCCGTCATGATGGTTGAAGAGAGGAGCTGCTTGAGTAATTTGACAAATTTTGCGCATCTTGCCAGAGAAATGCGGCTGAGTGTGAAAAGCAAACAGAAGCGTCCGGGTGTGATCACACCCCCAGGACCAAGGCTACTGGTTTGATTAATTGTCTCCTCTGGTGCTTCAAGGTGGAGTAGCAAAAAAATAAGTGTAACCATGATTCATTCTGATAAGAGCAAATCCAGCAAACTCTTTTGTCGCTGTGAATAGCCCAGGAAGGCTTAAAATCTTGTAGCAAATCTTCCAATGGGTTTCCATGTTTATGGCTTCCAGTAAGTATGGGTGTGAAGTCCCAAACAGGTAGGAGGCGTTTAAGGTCTGTGCCACTGGCGAGTTATTAACAGTCGATAGGTCTTGGTCTCCCGAAATTACCTTTAGTTGTCTATTAATGGTTATGTTCCAAGTGGCATATGGAATGCTTCCTACCAGGTGGGCAGTGTCTTCCATCTTGAATATTTTCAATGCCTTATTTACGCATGAGTGCCAAGGGTTGCCTGGGGTTTCAAAGATACATTTTAAATGGATTTGTAATGATTGTGTGTC
This sequence comes from Pleurodeles waltl, assembly GCF_031143425.1. NCBI lineage: Eukaryota > Metazoa > Chordata > Amphibia > Caudata > Salamandridae > Pleurodeles > Pleurodeles waltl. Next base: position 444,498,897 of record NC_090439.1, on the reverse strand, counting down.
TGCCATCCTGACCCTGATATAGTGCTTCAGCGTAGCAGCTTGGCAGTCTAAAGTTTGAGATGCCAAGCTCCTGCCTGAGCCTGGAAATTCCAACATGGAGTGGTTGTTGAAGGATTTTCTTGTACACCCTGCAATGGGCTTGTTCCAGAGCTGTGTCTAAGGGGCCTGGATATGCAAAATTGCCATATCGCATGGCGGTAAGGAACGTCGCCTTCATAACCCTTAGAATTGGGGCTGCCAGCTTACTCCTTAGTTGTCAATTCAGTTGGGCAAGCCCATATATGATTGCAGTGCCTTTATTCTTCTATGTAACCTTCTAACTCAATTTTCCTGCCTTCATACGAGACCTATAAGGAGGGAATACCTTTCTGTCACCCCAAGTATTATGGAACAGATCTGATGAAATCATAGTAATGCGTGCACCAGAATCCACCAATAAGCGAAGCATTTTATCACCAACCCAAATATCAACCATGGGATCCATGCATTGGTTATGTTCCTTGACCCCTAATACTTTATCTGTGACCACCACAATCATGTCTTGGAAGGCTTTTACAAAAGATTCTTCTCTATTTTCTTCCTCATCAGGATTTTCTTGTACACCCTGCAATGGGCTATTTCCAGAGCTGTGTCTAAGGGACCTGGATATGCAAAATTGCCATATCGCATGGCGGTAAGGAACGTCGCCTTCATAACCCTTAGAATTGGGGCTGCCAGCTCACTCCTTAGTTGTCAATTCAGTTGGGCAAGCCCATATATGATTGCAGTGCCTTTAATTTTATTGCACTTATCTGTGCCCCTGCCATGCTAATTTTACTGAACCTCACACCAAGGTAGATACCCTTCCTAGCTGTGCTGATACACTGGCTGCCAAGATGCCAAGAGATGTTTCTTTTTTCCTTGCACCTTCCAAATATGTGGACCTTTGTTTTTTCTTGATTCACTTGAAGCCGGTTAGCATTGTTAAATGCATTCAGAGAGTTCAGTGCCAGATATAAGCCAACTCTTGTACAGTCCATGATCGCTATGGCTTAATTGTATTGAATTATTTGAAGCTTAGGGGAACCTTTCATAGGCTGGACCAGACCGCTGGGCTCCAGGCTTTTCCCAAAGTCAGCTGTTGAAAGGTGGAACAGTAAGGGGGCCAAGACACACCCCTGTTTTAAGCCCCTATTAGTTTTAATTCTCCAGGTGGTCGAGCAAAGTCCTGTTGCCACTCGGACCCATATTTCTGAATACAATGAGATTATGATGCTTAGGTGCTTTGCGGGTATACCCCATACATCCAGCTCTTTCCATAGGACTGCTCTGTCAACCCTGTTGAATGCTATACTATAGTCCACAAAGCAACAGAATATCAGGAGGCAATTGTGTTTGATGGCTTGGTGTCTCAAAAACAATAGTGCTAAACTGTTGTCTAATGTGGCTGCCCTGGGTCTAAAGCCAGATTGGAAAAGCAAAATTATCTGTTGCTGGTGAACCCATGCCTACAATTGATTCAGATAGATGCAAGCATATATTTTGGCCTCAACATTTAAGAGGGCCATTAAATGATAGTTTGAGGAGACTGAATGATCCCCTTTTTGTATATTGGACAGAGGATTTAGCATCTTTACAGGTCCGGTACCTCACTATTTGAAATGCACAATTATAAAGCAAGGTCAGTGTCCTTGTCTAATCTGCCTTGGCTCTTTGAAATAGGGACACTGGTAGTCCATTAAAGCCTGGAGCCCCATCCTTCCTAATGTGCCTAATTATTTTTTGCCATAATTGAGGTTATATGTTCTTGATCTACGTGTACTGATTAATCAGGTGATGCTGTCAGCTCAAGCCTAGGGGTTGCTCTATTCTTTGTCCATCCTACTACTTCACCATTAGGCACTCCAGCAGGGTGAGTAAGATTGGCTGTCTTCTCATTCCACTTACAGGTATATAGATTTGTAACATGGCTGACCCAGGCAGTCTCTGGGACCCCATTCTCCATTGATTCATTGAGGCTCTATAGATTGTTCATGTGCTCCCAGGAGCACACATTGGTTAGGATCTTTCATCAATTTAAATAGGATTTCCCATTCTTTTCGATCTCATTTTTCTCTTCTTTGCCCCCTCATGTTCCCAGGTTATTTCCTCGAGAATACATTGTTCATGTTTGATCCCAGACACATATTTGTTTGTAGGCTTTTGTTTATGCACTCGCTGGGCCCTCTGAAAGGCTTTTCTTGCTCTGATGATGGTTTTGCCATATTGTGATGTTGGCCTTTTGACCACCCCATGTGTAGGTGAGTAAGGCAGGGAAGCATTTCCTTCCAGGAGGGACAGGCGGCCTTCCACGATCTTTTCCCACCATTTGATGATCGAAACCTGCAGGCTCAAGTTTATTACGAGGACTTGCTTTTTCAGCCAAGTCGCTACACGTGCTGAGTATTCTGGCCTCCATTTTATTCTTAAGACTAAGGCCCGGATTTATTCTTTTTTTCCGCTGCATTTGCGTTACTTTTTATGCAAAAGTGTCACAAACTTACAAAATACAATTGTATTTTGTAAGTTTGTGCCACTTTTGCGTCAAAAGATGATGCAAATGCGGTGCAAAAAAAGTATAAATCAGGGCTTAAGTGTATATTCTCTATGCCTTGTGAGGTGCTCACTGGTGTGCTCTTCACGGGCTATTGTACATGAAGATCAACAATGCATTTTAAAGAGTTGTGATCACTTTCGGGCCTTTCGAAATGCACCAGCCACCTGGCCACGAACACTGAAAGAAACACATAGTCGGTGGTTGAGCCTCCTTTGAAGGTGGGATAGAAAAAACAATCATTCTCTTTTAGCAGCATATCTTGTTGTGCAGATATCAGTCTCTTATTACAAAATGCGATTCAAATACCTCTGCCATGTCTACCTTTTCTGTGTGGATGTCAACTTTGTGTTAAGATGTCTTTGCCTATGTAGGTTTATGTTTAGTGTTTAATGTGGGTGGTACAGGAGGAGTGGCTGAAAATTGGAGATGAAAACACAAACAACAACCATGAGAGAGGAATTCCCACTGCTTTTCACAAACTACACATCTAAAGTAATCCATCCCACAAGCATTGGCAATGCAAATAAGTATCACCTATTCAAGAACTATTGGCTTTGCCAATATGTTTCAGCCATGTTGTTCACCAGCATGGCTGCTGTTCAGCATGGCCAAAAGTTAGTGACATAGAGGAGAGTAGCATGGAGTGCTGTAACGTGGAATGATGAAGAGTGGAATAGAGTGTTGTAGAGTGGAGTGGCAGAGAATGCCATGTACTACAGTGGCATAGTGTTGAGTCATGTAGAGTGGCATACACTGAAGTGGCATACAGTAGAATACTGGTGCAGAGTGCATTGCCATGGCGTTTTGCAGAGTATAGTGGAGTAAATTGCAGTGGCATTGAGTTTGATGGCATTGAACTCAGCTGTGTACAAAATAGCATCATAGAATGAAGTGGTGTAGACTAGAGTGGTGAATAGTAGAGTTCAGAGGTGCAGAGTGGAGTGGCACGGATTAGAGTAGTGCAGAGTAGAGTAGAGTGACATAAAGAACTTTAGCATAGAGTGCAGTTGTGTAGAGTAGAGTGGCATAAAGTATGGTGATGTAGAGTGGAGGGGCATATCACTGAGTGATACAGAGGACAGTGGCACAGATTAGAGTCAAGTAGAATAGAGTGCAGTGGCATTGAGTGCAGAGTAGATCCAAGTGCCATACAGTGTAGTGGTGTAGAGTAGCACAGAGTGGTGAAAAGTAGAATAGCACAGAGTAGTGCAAAGTAGAGTATAGTGCCATAGAGTGTAGTGGCATAATGTTCAGTGGTGTAGAGTGGAGTAGTACAGAGTAGAGTGGTCCAGAGTTCAGTGGCAGAGAGTGCACTGTTGCAGAGTAGAGTGCTGGGGTGCAGTGGTGTAGAGTGAAGTAGAGTGGCATAGAGAGCAGTGGCATAGAGTACAGCGATGCAGAGTAGAGTGTTGTGCTATGGAGTGCAGTTGTTTAGAGTGCATGAGCATAGAGTACAATGGTTAAGAGTAGAGTGGCGTAGAGTACAGTGGTGAAGAGTGGAATGGCACAGAGTGAAGTGGAGTGGCAAAGAGTCCAGTGGTTTACAGTAGATTGTTTCAGAGTAGAGTGATGTGACATGAATTGGAGTGATGCAGGGTAGAGTGCAGTTGCATAAAGTGGCATAGAATGTAAGGGGTTAGAGTAAAGTGGTGTAGAGTGCAGTGACATAGAGTGCAGTGGTATAAAGTAGGTTAGAATGGTGTGCAGTGGATTGGTGTAGAGTGTAGGGCCAAAGAGTTCAGTGTTACAGAGTAAAGTGCACTGGCATAGAGTGTATTGGCATTGAGTGTAGTGGCATAGAGAGCAGTGTTGCGAAGTGGTGTATTGTACAGTAGCATAGAGTCAATTTGTGTAGAGTAGATTGGTGTGGCCAAGACTGGAGTGTTGTGGAGTGCAGTGGAGTAGGGTAGAGTGGCAACAAGTGCATTGGCATGTAGTAGAGTGGTACAGAGTACAGTTGAGAAGCATAGCACGAAGTAGCATAGAGTGCAGTGGCATAGACTGCAGTGGTGCAGAATGTAGTGGTATGGAGTGGTGTAAAGTGGGGTAGCACAGAGTAAAGTGCATTGGTGTGGAATGGTACAGAGTGGAGAAGAGTGGTGTAAAATGGATTAATACATAACTGACAACACATTTTCAATTGAAGTGATCATTACATTTGCACAGACATTCAGCGCTACTATTAAAACTATACAGTGCACAGATATTAATGAGTGTAAATTACATCATTCATTTTGATCATATTAAGTTACTTGTTTCCAACACACTTCAGAAATAACAAAAGTGTTCTTCATTTGTGTGTTTAGAATTGTGATATATTCTGAAATACTGAAACAGTTCATTTAAATGTAGTCGTATGCTAAAAACAAGTCCTCCCTACACTCAGTGTCAAGAAAGATTGTCACATAAATCCTATCGCTTTGAAGTAAAAGGAAGAAAAGTAAACTAACACCTTTGGAAGACAGTGCCTAAAATTTGACCTCAGTCTTTGAATGCATAGCAAATGTCACAAAATAAGAACAAGATTTAAAGGCCTGTTAACATAAAGTGAGTTTGTGGAAGAATACAGAAAACACACTTTAGGCAATGGGTGGAACTAACTGAACCTGGAGAGCCCAAATCAAATGAAGCCAGCAAATTGAAAGCCAGAAAGTGTGAGTTACAAACCACAATGCCAATTGTAATCAACAAGTGGAATGTATTCCTAGGTCAACTTTCTGAAATTCCCCAAGATGTCTTTGGCAACCAAGACAGTTGTGCTGTCTGGTAGGCTGCCCCTAAAAATGACCGAAAGAGTAGTAAATGTACTCAAGTCCAGCACCACACAAGGCCACTCAGATGTGACTTATAGCAAATAATGGCAAACTCCAAACAAGTTAGAGAGGTACCCCTTCCACTCCCAAAGGGACAGGGTTAGAGTATGTACACACACAGAAAGGTTTCCCTTTGCAAATTGTTCTCAAACCAATAAACTTAAAAGATATTGCTGGCACACAAATGTTATACACAATGGCTAATGACTAACTTGTATGCTTATTCAAACCATAACACAAAATAAAATGCCATTATTAGACTACAGTGTGTGCTTGTTTTCTCATTCCATTATATTTTATTGTTATAATAAATACACAATTTGACTTCTGTAGTATATACTAATTCATATTTCTATTCACTTATAATTACAATTTGTCATCTACTAAATTAAAAACATTCACTTCCACACTTTTCCACAAATTTATGGGAGTTCTCTGTTGATGAACGGATGAATGTGTCCTCTGTTGTTGGGCTCCTCGTGAGCCATGGTGGTCCCTGGACTGGATACCCCTTAGGCGGGCAGCAGTAGTATTGTATCGGATGTGGTCTTTGTAATTGAGGGCACTGCTAATCTGGGACTATACTTTGATTCACTTCGGAATCATTACCTACTTCCTGCCATAGAGTAAGTATTGTGACCTCTTAGGTGACTGTATCTTAATCATTTAAAAATATATGTCTCACTTTTTGCCTGTGTTCTGCTATTTCTAAGTTCTGCAAATAACCCAGTTTAATGATACTCAGGGTACTGATCTCAGAAAGATGTATTGCTGAGTTGGCCTTGCCAGACTTCATGCAACAAATCAATTTGAAGGTTGTTGGCAGGGCATCATTTGTAGGCCAAATACACAGGTCGTCCTTGGTATCCTCAAGGCTTGCTGTTTAGGCCTTCAATTCTTATCTCTGTTTTTAATTATTTTTTTATCCTTTCTGGGACATTTTTATGTGGGGCTCTGTTCTAGTGGACCAAAGTGTTTGTGGGACGCTTTGGGGAATATTAGCTTTTTTAGCACTTTATTCTGGGATGATTTCAGTTTGCTTTGCACTTTATTCGGAGGCACCTTTGCTGGTTTGATTGCGGGGCTGCTGTTGGCAGGGTCACTCAAGCTTGCTTTTCCCAAGCCCTCCCCAGGACAGTGGCCATCGTCTTGGGCGGAACTTAGGCTCTCACATTTGTTGCAGTCTAGGTTCCATACTGCCAGCTTAGAAATAACCGGGGGCACAGTGGATTACATACAGTGGGCATGCCAAGGAGAAGCCCGTTCATACCTGGATCACTGTAGGTGACATGACCCTTGGCTGTTTATCACCAAATCACATGATAAGAACTTTGTATTCAAACTCTCAACTCCTAGCTCTAAATACTGAGTGTGCATTGTCTTATATGTGCCATAAAAATTCCCCTCACCGCACCTTTGGCCCTTTTTCTTGCCTTACATATGGCTCTTTGTATTTAGGGTTTCCTTCAGGTAAAAGAAATAGTAATTTACTACACTCATCCATCCCGGACATTGATTCTAATGCACAGTCGGGGGGGTAGAGGAGCCATTAAAGCTCATAAAACACGCTTCCAACCAGATTGTAAAAAGTCTATATCAGTGTTAGATCACATCCTAAACACACCACGGAAGTGTCGGATATTGTTCACACCACAAATCCAGATGTGTGCTTTATAACTGAAATATGGCTTAAAAGTGCATTGAACTCTGGCATAACAATGGCCATTCCCCACAATTATAAAAATTATGGAATCATCTAATTAGACTGAGGCGGAAAGGCGGGGAGTGGAGTTGCCATCACTTTTAAGCAGCACTTCAAATCCACTAATATATACTCACACCTTACAGGCAAATTAAAAATGTTAATTTATAAAATGAAACTGACACTCACTAACTTCTTGAGGGGTGCTGTAATATAATGACCTCCTGGACAAAGGAAGGATTTTACTGCCATGGTGATGGATCTCCTTGCTTATCATATTGGTAAATTGAAACATTTCTTAGTGATAGGGCACTTCAGCTTCCACCTTCAGGACACTATTAATATCAAACTTAAGGAGAATTTTGAAGTCTCCAAACTTCTTCAATATGTCACTGATCCCATGCATATGGCTTATCTCACAATGGATCTAATTTTTATGAATTATAACTGATCACTATTCAGTTTGTTTTTCCAAACAGAAAAGCGCTCAAGGGAGGTCTAAGGAAGCTGTGATTTATCATAATATAATCTGTGGAAATAGGGACATAATTACAAAGACACTCTAACATCTATAGATTGTTCCTCTGATGGTGACATAGCAGCAAAAACTACCACACAACAATAGTACCAGCACTTGATACCATTTCCCCTGTCAAAATTAGCTAAGTTGAAAGGAATTAGCTCACTGAGAGCCCAAAACCTTCAATTTAAATGGCTAAAATGGGCATGAGACTATCCAAGTCTGAAGCGGAAAAAGCTCAGCAAAAATGCATTCTCAATATTTGTCATAAGAGTATTTGATTGGCCAGTATAAATGTTCTTCCAGAGGAAATTTAAGGAATACCTCGTCCTCCCTGAAATAAAATTTCAAAAATCTTTCCATTCCTGCCTTCTCGGGGTTATATGAAACTTTTTCTATTTTTTTCCAGACAAGTTTAAGATGATTTATGACAACCGTTTGCAGAGCAGCCACATCCAGCATCTCAAAGCACCCGCAGTATAATTAAGGTAATAACCTGATGAGACATCAAACTCACCATCAAGTAAGTATACTTGGGATCATCAGAAGACCTGTCTGCAGCATGTTATTTTTTCTTATCCTACTTTTTTAGTGCTCACTTAACTAAGCTTTCAATCTTTCTCTCACTGAAGCCAATGTCCTGATAGTCTGGAAGCATGCACACATGCTACCGTTATTCAAGAAGCCCTCTGCCAACCCTCTTAATTACTGAAATTACTCTCTAGTCTATCCTTCTCCTTTTCCTGCCAAGATATTGGAAAAACCCAATCATCAACAGCTATGTTATGTAGATTTCTAGAGCATGACTAATCACCCATGGGGGTATTCAGGCACTGAGTAGGGAAGATATGAGGGGGAGGAGGAGATCATGCCTGTTTTGTCTTGTCTGAGGTTCCTTCAGAGGTTCATGGGGGAGAGGAAGGTTATGAGGTGTTGCAGGAGGTTATTCCAGGTCTTGGCTGTGAGATATATGAAGGACCATCCTCGGCTTCTGGCCTTGATGATGGGAGTGAGGTGTGCTATTGCCTGAGAAACAGATCGAAGGTGTCTGGTGGATTGTTAGAAGATGAGGAGTGGTTGAGGTATGCTGGGATGGTGTTATGGAGAGGTTTGTGGGTGTGGGTGAGTAGCTTAAACTTACATCTTTCCTGCTCTGGGAGTCAGTGGAGATGGATAAGGTGTGGAGAGATGTGGTTATTTCGTGGGATGTTAAGGATGAGTCATGAAAGTTCTGGGTGTTTTGGATTTGGTTTAGAACATGGGAGGGATTTTGAAGTAGAGAGCATTTCCGTAGTCGGACGGTTCATCTGGTAAGTGGGATCCACTTGAAAATCTTAAATAGCATTCCCATGATATAGATGCATGATGAGGCGATGGCATTGATCTTCCTGCTCCTGGAGAAATTGGTGTCCAGGATGATGCTAAAGTTCTTGGCATGATTCGTAGAGGTGGTTGGGGGCCAAGTATGGAGTGCCACTAAGAGGTGTCCCAGGGAAAGTGGTTGTTGCCAAATAGAAGGACTTCTAGTTTGTATGTTGTTGGACCTAACCCTATTTGCAGGGTCATCCCCAAACATTTTGCCTCCTTCCTCCTATTTGTTTCCTGACCACTTGTTGCTGGCTTTAGGACTCTGGACACCTTACCACTGCTAACCAGTGCTAAAGTGCATATGCTTTCTGTATAAAGTGTATTGATGATTGGTTTATCTATGATTGGCATTTTTGATTTGCCAGTAAGCCCTTAGTAAAGTACACTAGAGAGTCGTGCGGGGACAATTTCGACGCACCACATGCAATGTGGCTGTAAAAATGACACTCCACCCGCCTTGCGGCTGAGATCGACGCAGCACTTGCTTTGTGGCTGGGAAATCGACCCACCACTTGCATTGCGGCTGGAGAAACAACGCAACATCCGCTTGTGGCTGCTAACATCTAGACAAACCCCACACAGCGCAGTTTTCCATCACTGTGCGGCTGGATTTCTTTTGCATTGTCACGGGGCGTCAAAATCAATGTGAACTTGCATGGATCCGAGATGCCCCATCAGACATTGATGCATCGCTCTCTTGCGGGAGAGTAAAACGACTCATCACCTACCCGACCGGAGAAGAAACGACACACTGCCTCACTTGCGAGTAGGGAATCAACGCATTGCTGACTTTTCTGATGCACGCTCGTCCATGTGGCTTTATTATTTACACAAACCAGGTACTTTGTTAAACAACAATGTTTCCATTGTTTTCCATGGAGTAAGATTCTTTTGTTTGGAAAATTCATGTCTTAACTTGTGTATTTTGGATTTTTGTTGTTTTGGTCTTTTTTGATTTAGATAAATATTGGTTATTTTTCTAAACTGGTGTGTGTTGGTACAAATACTTTACACATTGCCTCTGAGATAAGCCTGACTGCTTGTGCCAAGCTACCAAGGGGGTGAGCAGGGGTTATCTAAGTATGCATCTCCATTGCCCTAACTAGAGTGAGAGTCCCTGCTTGGACAGAGTGCAAACTGACTGCCAACCAAAGACCCCATTTCTAACATATGTGTTGAGCTGGAGGCAGTTGTTTTTCATCAAAACAGTGATGTTGCTCATGTAGTTGGCAAAATTTGATTTGGCTGTGCTGGTTGACTCGGTAAGTTAGAGGATGACCTGTGTGTTGTTGGATTAGGATACTGTGTTGATGCCATTAACTTGTTGAGTTCTGTCCATGATGAAGGAGGATATCTTCTTGAGAGTCAGTCAGCAGATACCCAATAGATGAAGATTTCTGATGAGTGAGTTGTGGGAGATCGCATCGAAAGCTATGTAGAGGTTGAGGAGGATGAGTGTGGTCATCTCTCCTCAGCTGATAATGCTTCTGATGTTACTCGTGGCCACATAGAAGGCTGTTTATGTGCTGTGTTTGGTGCAAAGCCAGATTGAGAGTGATCTGAGAATTGATGGAGTTCTAGGTAGTCTGTGAATTGGATATTGATGGCTTTCTCCATGATTTTAGCAGGAAAAGGCAGGAGCGAGATTAATTTGTATCTGATGAGGGGGCTGGGGTCGGCTGTTGATTTCTTCAGTGGGACGCTGACTTCTGCATTTTTGCAGCAAGACAGGAAGGTGATGGGGGTTAAAGAGGAGTTCATGATAGCGGTGAGTGCAGTGGAGAGGATGTTTCTTCCAAAGATGTATATAAAGTGGAGGCATGGGTCTGAGGGGGCTCGTGAGTGGGTGGTATTTATCAGGGTGGTGGTATCTTCATTCGAGAGGGGCTTCAAGTATCTTCCCTGCTGTTTGGTGATGAGGAAGGTGCTCTGCTGGGTGTTCTTATCGCCATGCTGTGGGTCAAATATGTTATAGATGTTTCCAGTCTTCTGTTCGAAGAAGTTTGAGAGGTCATTACAGAGTGCTTGGGAGGAGATGGTGCCATTGTGGGCAGCTACAAAGTTGGAGAACTCCTTGGCAATGGTGAAAAATTCTTTAACATTGTTGGTGTTGGCTTTGAATATGATAAGTAGTGCCTTTTTCTTGTTGGTAGATGTTGGTAGTAGAGGCTGAGGGCAGCTTTGTATGTGCATCTTGCAGTGGTGTTTTTGTTGCATCTCCATTTTCTCTCAATTTGTTTGCAGTGGTGCTTGAAAAATTAATAAATAAATAAAAAAATATATACATTTACTCTCTTGTAAGCTTTACTCTGTCTCAAGGTTCAAGGTTCAAGTTTCAAGTTTTGTATTTCAAGAATTGGAATTCCAAAAAGGTCCACATGTTGAACCACTTCCTAAAAACATAAAACAAACTAAGAACATTGATATAAAAAAGATTATACAAATACATTGCTCATAAAAAAAATCGTAGTAGCTGGTCTAAAATTGATCAAGTTATTCTAGTTATTCAAATTAGCCTCTAGAGTTCAAACATGAAATATTCTGAGAAGGAAAAATCCATAGAGTACTTCAGGCAGTACGACATGTAACCATAGGGAGACTTCTCGTACAGAACCCTCAGATACCATAACATTTTCTACAGTGAAACAGTTGTGAAACATAAACAGCCCAGCTGAAATAATAGAAAAGTTCAAGACAAACTTTAACAGTAAATGCGAATTGAAAAACACCAGGAGAGCTTATCAAAGTTCTCTAATCTTCCCTGCAGAGTACATTTACAGACTTTGTATTTATCACCCATACAGGACACTCAGTAGAGATTTACAAAAGACTGAAATAATTTAAAAATCCTAAAACAAAAGAGTTCATTGGGAGGATTAAAGAGGGCTTCCAAAGCTTCTCTTACTGAGCAAATAATAAAGTGCGGGTACAGAGGGTTTAGCCATTTTTTCCTAGCTGGGGCTAAAGCTGGACAAATAAATAGAACATGTTTACAATTCTGCACACCCATTTGAGACAGATCACAATTATTATCGGAACCATCCCATTTGGAGGTAAGATCTCTAAGGGGCAATCTATCTAATCTCAGCAAAAGATACAAGTGCCTTATCCCATGGGGGAGATTCCAAGAAAGGTAGGGCTGAGATTGTTTAAGTGTTACTGATTCGGTTAACCTGGTCAGTCTCCTTTTATTAATGCAGAACTGTAAATCAAAGGAGGAACTTTTCAACCAGGACGTATCTTTTAAAAGAGTTTTAAGCGTAGTGGGCAGGGAGGTTTGAATTGAATCATGGTTTAGCCCAAGCAATTATAAAGCTAGTTTATAATTTTTTTTAAAACATAGATTTTTCTTTCAAACTATTAAAGATTTCTAAAAAAGCTACATTTCTTAAGGTAGCTGCCCTACTGTGGGCTAAACTATAAGCTCTCCTAACCACAGCCACAAGGCCCAATACGAAAACATTCTTAATTCCGAATTCCAACCTTAAGGCTGCCACTGAGGCCGAGATATTATACAGGGCTAATTGTGTTACTATCTGTCCTTCCGTCCTATCTAAAAAATTCAATTTGGAGATCTCTATGCCCTCAAGAGCATACAGAAGAGTGGCCGGGGTCTTAGTTTGATATACCACTGTTAAATGGTGGAAATGACACCAGCCAACTGCAGTAACAAATGCAGCTAAACCTTGTGCTTGAGATAAAGTCTTTGAAACATTATTGCACATGTCATCTTTATCACTGAGTCAGGAGGAAAAAGTTTTCCCCAAGAAACAGTAGGATTTTACCAGCTCTAACTTGTGTTGGCCCAAGGATCAGGAAAAGTTGATTTTTTTACCAATTTGTTTTCCAAGAAAATATATAACTTGACATTTGGATTGATTAAACTGTAGATAATGCTTTGTAGAATATAGATGTAATGCCGCCAATCACTGATTTAAACCTTTTAGGGTAAGGTCAATCACAACTATATCATCTGCATATAGGAGGCAAGACAAAGGATATCCTCCAATTTTTGGTGAAAACCCATCTGCATTTTGCAAAAAAATGGGAAGATCACGAATATATCAGGAAAATAGCTTTGGTGCTAACAAGCAGCATTGCTTCAGTCCATTTTTTTAGGAAATTTATCAGACAAGCCCTGTTCTCCTCTTAGCAGAATTTTACACAAGGTAGAGGAGTGCAAGGCTATAATCAAGTGTAGCAGGTTTGGGGGGGACACCCAGCTCATATTGTTTTTTCCACTGTATTTTCCTGTGCATTCAGTTGAAAGCCGTAGAGAATTCAATAAACGCTGCATATACTGTTCCCCCCTTATCTGAACATATTTTTCATTTATCATATGTGACAATAAAATATTGTTCAAAGTACTATGTTCCTTTCTAAAACCTGCTTGATCCAGAGGAAGTATTTCATTGTCCTCGACCCAGGAAGGTAAATGTTCTAAAATACTTTTTGCAAATATCTTGCCAGTTGCGTCCAATACAGCAATTTGATGATAATTTACAGGCAAGGATTTATCACCCTTTTTTTGTAATGGGACAATAACACTCCCTCTCCAGGCGTCTGTGACTCCACTTTTTAAATAGCAGGCATGGAAAACTAGATGGAGGATTTTTGCCCAAAGCAGACTTTCAGGTTTGATTAAAGGCACTGGGGCCTCATCTCGGCCCACAGCTCCGGAATTCCTCATTATTTTAATGAACCCGTCAATTTCGGACATAGATGGGGACCTCAACAATTCTCGTTAGAGCTAATAGTTTTACTCCAATCTATTTCCCATGGCTCTCTTACCTTATTTTCTACGTATAGAGCCAATGTATAATTCTTCCAATCCGCCCTGGCTATTGGGGGGCACTGGAGAATTTACTCCTTCCACAGCCTTTAGCAATGGTGTCCCAAAATTTGCGGGAATGTTTTGTCACCACTGCTTCCCTCACAGCTACCCACATCTGTTCCTCCTTTTCCCTTTTTATACCTAACTTCACTCGTGCTCTTCTTTTTAATAAAGAAATTCTCTTGCTCTTCTCTATGGACTCCCAATTTATGCTGTCTCCTTACCAATAGATTAATTCCTCTATTTAATAGTAAAATGGATTGGCTTACTTTCTTTTTTCACGGCCTTGGACGATGGTATTTAACACTGAGGGTTATTTATTCAATACATTTGGAAAAATGATTTAGGGGATCAATATTCCATTCCACTCCATCACTCACTACAGATTTGAAAGTTTTTTTTTTTTTACAGGGGACATTTTAGCTGTAGTCCAAAAAATTCTACCTGTTTTCCCACAAAAGCTAATGGTTTGCCCAGGGGATTCCACGAATCTATGGGTGAAAACAACATTTTTAATGAAAGAATGAGAATGTTATGATCACTAAAGGATGTATTTATGATTCTCATATCCTCTACTGATTGAGCAATATTATAAGAAGCTATCATATAATTGATTAATGAGCTACTCTGCAGGGATTTATGTGTAAAGGCTGTTGGATGATCAGAACTAAAACACCCATTTAGAATGATACAGCAAAATTCTTGCAAGCCTTTCAATAGGATATAGCCCCTTTTATCAGTTCTTATTCTTGAGGGAAATAGAGTTGGTGGAATATTTAAGCAGTTTCCCTCTCTAAGGGCCAGATGTAGGTACAAAGCAAATTGCGAGTTGCAATTTGCGAGTCCGAGCGACTCGCAAATTGCAACTCGCAATTTGCTATGCAGAACGGTGTCTCAGACACTATGTCGCTATGGGGTCGCAAAGACCCACCTCATTAATATTAATGAGGTGGGTCGCAAATTGCGGCCCCATAGCGACTATGGGCACTCACAAACATGGAGGCCTGCTGTAGTCAGCAGACCTCCATGTTCGTGACTGCTTTTAAATAAAGCAGTTTTTTTTTTTTTCAAGTGTAGCCCGTTTTCCTTAAAGGAAAACGAGCTGCACTTAAAAAAAAATCCGAAACCTTTTGTTTCAGATTTTTTTCAGGGCAGGTAGTGGTCCCTTGGACCACTACCTGCCCTGAAAAAATATTTTGGGGTCCATTCACAAAGGGGAAGGGGTCCCATAGGGACCCCTTCCAAGTTGCGAGTGGGTTACCATCCACTTCAAGTGGATGGTAACTGGTCGCAAATGGAATTGCATCCCACTGCGAGTCGCAAATAGGAAGGGAACACCCCTTCCTATTTGCGAGTCGGAAATGCATTTTGCAAGTCGGTTCCGACTCGCAAAATGCATTTCTGCATAGGAAACTCCGGTTTGCGACTCGCAAACGGCAATTTTTGCCATTTGCGAGTCGCAAACTGTTTCCTACATCTGGCCCTAAGTCCCCAAAAGTGGAAAGGGATAAGTTGGAGATTTTACAATTTAAATCTCCCATTATTAGTAACTCATTTACCCTTTCATGTGGATTTGAACAGATTACTAATATTTGATTAAGCATAGACCGTAAAACACTATTGAATTCCTTACCTGGGGGGATATAGGCATTGACTATTAACAGGGAGGTTTTTCTGCCATTCTCTGAAATCGGATACACTCTCACAATATGAAAAAGGTTTGAGGAAATAGACATGGTAACGTATTCCCATTTAAGTATATTATTCAATCCCATGGCTATTTCTCCTTTTGCCCGCCCTTTCTTTGATGGCTGCGCCTTTATACTTAGAACCAGATACCCAGGATAGGTGCAGTCTGCTACTCTCAAGGTCTCCTGAATGCAGATTGCATCCACTTAAAGTGAACAGATAAGATCTAATTTCACTGTAGTGTTCCCTAAGCCTGCCGCATTCCAGGAGACCAAGGAGAAACTCTGGTTAGTAACAGGGATGTGAAGAAATACCCTTCACCCGGGTACAGATTAGAATGCTATTTAAAGCTCTCGCCAGCCAACTCCAGTTTTCCTTTTTGGAGCCTGTGCAACACGGTGAGGCATCCTCCAAAATCTTTACCACTCTTTCACCCTAGAGCAACAGAAACTTAAATTTTTTCCCAGGAAGGGTCAATATAAGCAGGGCTCTGATGCAGATAGGTACCATTAACGTGATGGGTAATATGGGACTGTATCTGGTTACGGGGAGCTTCCTTACCCATATTGGTATCACGTCTATACCTCTGCGATGTAACTGCTCACAATGAACTCAAATCAAATTTAAAACAGTTTTAGAAAAGAACCAGGCTTTTCTCTTTATCATTCTTATACTATGCTCAAGGTAAACACAGGAAATTTACTCTGTCTCCCCATAACCCTATGTCTCTATCAATCTATTGTCCATCCCCACTCTAAGTCATCCCAAACCCATTCTTAATACTTTCATCACCAAAATAACCCTGCCTAAGCTCTTCCCTCCTCTATGGCATCTAGCTCACCCCAAACCTTGATTTCCTACCATGATCTCCCAAACAACCCTATTAAATTCTCTCTCATGGATCACACCTTTGGCTCATTCCAAACCCCTCCTGCTACTATGATCTCTCTAACCCTATCCACAGACTCTTCCCTCCTCCATCTCCCCTTTACTCATCCCAATCCTCATCCTATTACTATAAACTCCCAATTAACACTTCTGGATTCTTCCCTCCTCTATCCCTCCATTACTCTAGTCAATCCAAATAATAGACTCACATATCCTCTGCTCAAATTAACTCATAATAATACTAATACTGTACTCATATTTACCTAAACCAATCTACCACTAATTTATCTTGGGTTCTAGAGTAGTGTGCTACTTGCCAAAAAGCACTTTGATGCCTCATCAGGGGTAGTGAGCGATATATAAATACAATTAGAATTACAATTACAATTACTTAAAACTTACTCCCTCATATATACTCTAAAAAACTATCACTTACATTTATTCTCTCATAAGAGTTAGTCAATAGGTGAATAGGCCTAATAAGGGCATTTTATTTTGTATTAGGGTTTGAATACAAGTTAGTCATTAGTCATTTTGTATACCATTTGTGTGCCAGCAAAGTATTTCACGTTTATTGGTTTAAGAACAATTACCAAAGGGAAACTTTTCTCTCTGTGTTAAAATAAATAATGCTTATTAAGAAATAATGTCAATCAAATAGAGTTATTTAGACTCTAATACATGTACCATAATATATACCATATATATATATACATATATAAAAAAATCTGTACTACTGTGTCTGGAGTGGTAAATGGCTTTTGTCATTTTACAGCTCAGCAAGTTTGAGACTGCGTCAAACCTATGCTTAAAGACTTTGCTGTACAAAGGCAAAAGACTTTGGGGGTCATTCCGACCCTGGCGGTCCATGACCGCCAGGGCCGGGGACCGGGGAAGCACCGCCAACAGGCTGGCGGTGCTTCCTGGGCTATTCTGACCGCGGCGGTAAAGCCGCGGTCAGAAAAGGGGAACCGGCGGTTTCCCGCCGGTTTTCCCCTGGCCCAGGGAATCCTCCATTGCGCCGCTGCTTGCAGTGCCGCCATGGGGATTCCGACCCCCTTCCCGCCACCCTGTTTCTGGCGGTTCTTAGCAGTGAAAATCGCGACGGGTGCCACTGCACCCGTCGCACCCCTGCAACTCCGCCGGCTCCATTCGGAGCCGGCATCCTTGTTGCAGGGGCTTTCCCGCTGGGCCGGCGGGCGGACTTTTGGCGGTCGCCCGCCGGCCCAGCGGGAAAGCCAGAATGGCCGCTGCGGTCTCCTGACCTCTAAGAAGTGCAAGTGCATTATTATATAAAAGATGTTTAAAAATTAGTTATATAAAATGTAGCACTCTAAAGATGTTTAAACCAACTGATTTGCATTAGAGATATTAAATAATGTCTTATCTTCGACTTTTTTAAAGATTATTTCAAAGATTATTATAATTTTGATTTTAAAATGACTGAACTTTTTTTTTAGATGATGTACCATATAAAGTGCATGTGCCTAACTCTAAAAGATTTACTTTAATTGTAATACCATATAAAGTACACGGTACACTTGCCTTGCATTGGAAATCACGTTTTTGCTAATTTTTGCCAATTAAAAAATGAATTCCTTAATGGGATACCAATTCATCTTAATCTTTCTGTCTAGATTCTGTCAAACTTCTTCTTAGAAAGATTAATTGTATACCTAATGAAACTAGATAGCATTCTTGAGATCCCATCTCACAGATGAACATGTAATTTTGCATCTGCATTTAGCCCTCAGGGACTCTCGGTTCCCATTAAAATTATCCATCTTGATTCAGTTCTCTGCAGATGTTGTTCTTGATTTCTGCCTCTGGGATTGGGGTTAACGCATTGTATCCCATAATACTGTAGTCCTGTGTGTTCTGAGAAGGAAAAATCCATAGAGTACTTCAGGCAGTACGACATGTAACCATAGGGAGACTTCTCGTACAGAACCCTCAGATACCATAACATTTTCTACAGTGAAACAGTTGTGAAACATAAACAGCCCAGCTGAAATAATAGAAAAGTTCAAGACAAACTTTAACAGTAAATGCGAATTGAAAAACACCAGGAGAGCTTATCAAAGTTCTCTAATCTTCCCTGCAGAGTACATTTACAGACTTTGTATTTATCACCCATACAGGACACTCAGTAGAGATTTACAAAAGACTGAAATAATTTAAAAATCCTAAAACAAAAGAGTTCATTGGGAGGATTAAAGAGGGCTTCCAAAGCTTCTCTTACTGAGCAAATAATAAAGTGCGGGTACAGAGGGTTTAGCCATTTTTTCCTAGCTGGGGCTAAAGCTGGACAAATAAATAGAACATGTTTACAATTCTGCACACCCATTTGAGACAGATCACAATTATTATCGGAACCATCCCATTTGGAGGTAAGATCTCTAAGGGGCAATCTATCTAATCTCAGCAAAAGATACAAGTGCCTTATCCCATGGGGGAGATTCCAAGAAAGGTAGGGCTGAGATTGTTTAAGTGTTACTGATTCGGTTAACCTGGTCAGTCTCCTTTTATTAATGCAGAACTGTAAATCAAAGGAGGAACTTTTCAACCAGGACGTATCTTTTAAAAGAGTTTTAAGCGTAGTGGGCAGGGAGGTTTGAATTGAATCATGGTTTAGCCCAAGCAATTATAAAGCTAGTTTATAATTTTTTTTAAAACATAGATTTTTCTTTCAAACTATTAAAGATTTCTAAAAAAGCTACATTTCTTAAGGTAGCTGCCCTACTGTGGGCTAAACTATAAGCTCTCCTAACCACAGCCACAAGGCCCAATACGAAAACATTCTTAATTCCGAATTCCAACCTTAAGGCTGCCACTGAGGCCGAGATATTATACAGGGCTAATTGTGTTAATATCTGTCCTTCCGTCCTATCTAAAAAATTCAATTTGGAGATCTCTATGCCCTCAAGAGCATACAGAAGAGTGGCCGGGGTCTTAGTTTGATATACCACTGTTAAATGGTGGAAATGACACCAGCCAACTGCAGTAACAAATGCAGCTAAACCTTGAGCTTGAGATAAAGTCTTTGAAACATTATTGCACATGTGATCTTTATCACTGAGTCAGGAGGAAAAAGTTTTCCCCAAGAAACAGTAGGATTTTACCAGCTCTAACTTGTGTTGGCCCAAGGATCAGGAAAAGTTGATTTTTTTACCAATTTTTTTTCCAAGAAAATATATAACTTGAGATTTGGATTGATTAAACTGTAGATAATGCTTTGTAGAATATAGATGTAATGCCGCCAATCACTGATTTAAACCTTTTAGGGTAAGGTCAATCACAACTATATCATCTGCATATAGGAGGCAAGACAAAGGATATCCTCCAATTTTTGGTGAAAACCCATCTGCATTTTGCAAAAAAATGGGAAGATCACGAATATATCAGGAAAATAGCTTTGGTGCTAACAGGCAGCATTGCTTCAGTCCATTTTTTTAGGAAATTTATCAGACAAGCCCTGTTCTCCTCTTAGCAGAATTTTACACAAGGTAGAGGAGTGCAAGGCTATAATCAAGTGTAGCAGGTTTGGGGGGGACACCCAGCTCATATTGTTTTTTCCACTGTATTTTCCTGTGCATTCAGTTGAAAGCCGTAGAGAATTCAATAAACGCTGCATATACTGTTCCCCCCTTATCTGAACATATTTTTCATTTATCATATGTGACAATAAAATATTGTTCAAAGTACTATGTTCCTTTCTAAAACCTGCTTGATCCAGAGGAAGTATTTCATTGTCCTCGACCCAGGAAGGTAAATGTTCTAAAATACTTTTTGCAAATATCTTGCCAGTTGCGTCCAATACAGCAATTTGATGATAATTTACAGGCAAGGATTTATCACCCTTTTTTTGTAATGGGACAATAACACTCCCTCTCCAGGCGTCTGTGACTCCACTTTTTAAATAGCAGGCATGGAAAACTAGATGGAGGATTTTTGCCCAAAGCAGACTTTCAGGTTTGATTAAAGGCACTGGGGCCTCATCTCGGCCCACAGCTCCGGAATTCCTCATTATTTTAATGAACCCGTCAATTTCGGACATAGATGGGGACCTCAACAATTCTCGTTAGAGCTAATAGTTTTACTCCAATCTATTTCCCATGGCTCTCTTACCTTATTTTCTACGTATAGAGCCAATGTATAATTCTTCCAATCCGCCCTGGCTATTGGGGGGCACTGGAGAATTTACTCCTTCCACAGCCTTTAGCAATGGTGTCCCAAAATTTGCGGGAATGTTTTGTCACCACTGCTTCCCTCACAGCTACCCACATCTGTTCCTCCTTTTCCCTTTTTATACCTAACTTCACTCGTGCTCTTCTTTTTAATAAAGAAATTCTCTTGCTCTTCTCTATGGACTCCCAATTTATGCTGTCTCCTTACTGTTAGAAATGGGGTCTTTGGTTGACAGTCAGGTTACCCCCTGTTCAAGCAAGGACCCTCACTCTAGTTAGGATAAAAGAGAATCACCCTCAGCTAACCCCTGCTTACCCCCTTGGTAGCTTGGCAGAGCAGTAGGCTTAACCTCAGAGTGCTGGGCGTAAAGTATTTGTACCAACACACACAGCAACTTAATGAAAACACTACAAAATGACACAACACCAGTTTAGAAAAATAGGAAATATTTATCTAGACAAAACAAGACCAAAACGACAAAAATCCAACATACACAAGTCAAGTTATGATTTTTTAAAGGTTTAAAATAAAAAGAGTCTTTAGGTAGTTGTAACACCACACTAGCGCTGCTAGCGTGAAAATGTACCTGGTTTGCGTCAAAAATAACCCCGCACGGGCGGTGTGCGTCGAAAGTAACCCTGCACGGCTGTGTGCGTCGAAAACAACTCGGCACGGCGGTGCGCGTTGAAAAAGCCAGCCACACGACGATCCGAAAGTCCCGCGGCGCAGGGTGCGATCTCTCAGCCTCCGTCAGCGATGCTGCGCGTCGTTTCTCCTGCTCCGGGCGTCGGTTTTTCGGTCGCGTTTCCTGCGGCGTCGTTTCTCAGCTGCGGAACCGGCGTCGCGTCGTTTTCTCAGCCGCGATCGGATTCGCGTCGATCTTTTCTCCGCACGGTGCTCGGTGCGTGTATTTTTGTCCTTAGGCTGCCAGCCTCTCCTTTCAGGGTCCCAGGAACTGGAAGGGCACCACAGAGCAGAGTAGGGGTCTCTCCAGAGACTCCAGGTGCTGGCAGGAAGAAGTCTTTGCTATCCCTGAGACTTCAACAACAGGAGGCAAGCTCTACATCAAGCCCTTGGAGATTTCTTCTTCAAGATGGAAGGCACACAAAGTCCAGTCTTTGCCCTCTTACTCTGGCAGAAGCAGCACTGCAGGAAAGCTCCACAAAGCACAGTCACAGGCAGGGCAGCACTTGTTCCTCAGCTATCAGCTCTTCTCCAGGCAGAGGTTCCTCTTGGTTCCAGAAGTGTTTCTAAAGTTTGTAAGTTTGGGTGCCCTTCTTATACCCATTTTAGTCTTTGAAGTCACCTTCCTTCAAAGGGGACTCACACCTTCTTGTGAAATCCTGCCTTGCCCAGGCAAGGCCTCAGACACACACCAGGGGGTTGGAGACAGCATTGTCAGAGGCAGGCACAGTCCTTTCAGATGAGAGTGACCACTCCACCCCTCCCTCCTAGCAGAGATAGCTAATCAGGAAATGCAGATCACACCCCAGCTCCCTTTGTGTCACTGTCTGGTGTGAGGTGAAAAACAACCCAACTGTCAAACTGACCCAGACAGGGAATCCACAAACAAGGCAGAGTCACAGAATGTTTAAGCAAGAAAATGCTCACTTTCTAAAAGTGGCATTTCCAAACTCACAATCTCAAAATCAACTTTACTAAAAGATGTATTTTTAAATTGTGAGTTCAGGGATCCCAAACTCCACATGTCCATCTACTTTCTAGGGGAATCTACACTTTAATCATGTTTAAAGGTAGCCCCCATATTATCCTATGAGAGAGAGACAGACCTTGCAACAGTGAAAACGAAATTGGCAGTATTTCACTGTCAGGACATATAAACCACATTACTATATGTCCTACCTTATCCATACACTGCACCCTGCCCTTGGGGCTACCTAGGGCCTACCTTAGGGGTGCCTTACATGTAAGGAAAGGGAAGGTTTAGGCCTGGCAAGTGGGTACACTTGCCAAGTCGAATTTACAGTGTAAAAATACACATACAGACACTGCAGGGGCAGGTCTGAGACATGATTACAGAGCTACTTATGTGGGTGGCACAACCAGTGCTGCAGGCCCACTAGTAGCATTTGATTTACAGGCCCTGGCACCCCTAGTGCACATTACTAGGGACTTACTAGTAATTCAAATATGCCAATCATGGATGAACCACTTACATACAATTTAAACAGGAGCACTTGCACTTTAGCACTGGTTAGCAGTGGTAAAGTGCCCAGAGTAACAAAAACAGCAAAATCAGAGTCCAGCACACATCAACAACCTGGGGAACAGAGGCAAAAAGTTAAGGGAGACCACGCCAAGGATGAAAAGTCTAACACTTACCAATAGATTAATTCCTCTATTTAATAGTAAAATGGATTGGCTTACTTTCTTTTTTCACGGCCTTGGACAATGGTATTTAACACTGAGGGTTATTTATTCAATACATTTGGAAAAATGATTTAGGGGATCAATATTCCATTCCACTCCATCACTCACTACAGATTTGAAAGTTTTTTTTTTTTTACAGGGGACATTTTAGCTGTAGTCCAAAAAATTCTACCTGTTTTCCCACAAAAGCTAATGGTTTGCCCAGGGGATTCCACGAATCTATGGGTGAAAACAACATTTTTAATGAAAGAATGAGAATGTTATGATCACTAAAGGATGTATTTATGATTCTCATATCCTCTACTGATTGAGCAATATTATAAGAAGCTATCATATAATTGATTAATGAGCTACTCTGCAGGGATTTATGTGTAAAGGCTGTTGGATGATCAGAACTAAAACACCCATTTAGAATGATACAGCAAAATTCTTGCAAGCCTTTCAATAGGATATAGCCCCTTTTATCAGTTCTTATTCTTGAGGGAAATAGAGTTGGTGGAATATTTAAGCAGTTTCCCTCTCTAAGGGCCAGATGTAGGTACAAAGCAAATTGCGAGTTGCAATTTGCGAGTCCGAGCGACTCGCAAATTGCAACTCGCAATTTGCTATGCAGAATGGTGTCTCAGACACTATGTCGCTATGGGGTCGCAAAGACCCACCTCATTAATATTAATGAGGTGGGTCGCAAATTGCGGCCCCATAGCGACTATGGGCACTCACAAACATGGAGGCCTGCTGTAGTCAGCAGACCTCCATGTTCGTGACTGCTTTTAAATAAAGCAGTTTTTTTTTTTTTCAAGTGTAGCCCGTTTTCCTTAAAGGAAAACGAGCTGCACTTAAAAAAAAATCCGAAACCTTTTGTTTCAGATTTTTTTCAGGGCAGGTAGTGGTCCCTTGGACCACTACCTGCCCTGAAAAAATATTTTGGGGTCCATTCACAAAGGGGAAGGGGTCCCATAGGGACCCCTTCCAAGTTGCGAGTGGGTTACCATCCACTTCAAGTGGATGGTAACTGGTCGCAAATGGAATTGCATCCCACTGCGAGTCGCAAATAGGAAGGGAACACCCCTTCCTATTTGCGAGTCGGAAATGCATTTTGCAAGTCGGTTCCGACTCGCAAAATGCATTTCTGCATAGGAAACTCCGGTTTGCGACTCGCAAACGGCAATTTTTGCCATTTGCGAGTCGCAAACTGTTTCCTACATCTGGCCCTAAGTCCCCAAAAGTGGAAAGGGATAAGTTGGAGATTTTACAATTTAAATCTCCCATTATTAGTAACTCATTTACCCTTTCATGTGGATTTGAACAGATTACTAATATTTGATTAAGCATAGACCGTAAAACACTATTGAATTCCTTACCTGGGGGGATATAGGCATTGACTATTAACAGGGAGGTTTTTCTGCCATTCTCTGAAATCGGATACACTCTCACAATATGAAAAAGGTTTGAGGAAATAGACATGGTAACGTATTCCCATTTAAGTATATTATTCAATCCCATGGCTATTTCTCCTTTTGCCCGCCCTTTCTTTGATGGCTGCGCCTTTATACTTAGAACCAGATACCCAGGATAGGTGCAGTCTGCTACTCTCAAGGTCTCCTGAATGCAGATTGCATCCACTTAAAGTGAACAGATAAGATCTAATTTCACTGTAGTGTTCCCTAAGCCTGCCGCATTCCAGGAGACCAAGGAGAAACTCTGGTTAGTAACAGGGATGTGAAGAAATACCCTTCACCCGGGTACAGATTAGAATGCTATTTAAAGCTCTCGCCAGCCAACTCCAGTTTTCCTTTTTGGAGCCTGTGCAACACGGTGAGGCATCCTCCAAAATCTTTACCACTCTTTCACCCTAGAGCAACAGAAACTTAAATTTTTTCCCAGGAAGGGTCAATATAAGCAGGGCTCTGATGCAGATAGGTACCATTAACGTGATGGGTAATATGGGACTGTATCTGGTTACGGGGAGCTTCCTTACCCATATTGGTATCACGTCTATACCTCTGCGATGTAACTGCTCACAATGAACTCAAATCAAATTTAAAACAGTTTTAGAAAAGAACCAGGCTTTTCTCTTTATCATTCTTATACTATGCTCAAGGTAAACACAGGAAATTTACTCTGTCTCCCCATAACCCTATGTCTCTATCAATCTATTGTCCATCCCCACTCTAAGTCATCCCAAACCCATTCTTAATACTTTCATCACCAAAATAACCCTGCCTAAGCTCTTCCCTCCTCTATGGCATCTAGCTCACCCCAAACCTTGATTTCCTACCATGATCTCCCAAACAACCCTATTAAATTCTCTCTCATGTATCACACCTTTGGCTCATTCCAAACCCCTCCTGCTACTATGATCTCTCTAACCCTATCCACAGACTCTTCCCTCCTCCATCTCCCCTTTACTCATCCCAATCCTCATCCTATTACTATAAACTCCCAATTAACACTTCTGGATTCTTCCCTCCTCTATCCCTCCATTACTCTAGTCAATCCAAATAATAGACTCACATATCCTCTGCTCAAATTAACTCATAATAATACTAATACTGTACTCATATTTACCTAAACCAATCTACCACTAATTTATCTTGGGTTCTAGAGTAGTGTGCTACTTGCCAAAAAGCACTTTGATGCCTCATCAGGGGTAGTGAGCGATATATAAATACAATTAGAATTACAATTACAATTACTTAAAACTTACTCCCTCATATATACTCTAAAAAACTATCACTTACATTTATTCTCTCATAAGAGTTAGTCAATAGGTGAATAGGCCTAATAAGGGCATTTTATTTTGTATTAGGGTTTGAATACAAGTTAGTCATTAGTCATTTTGTATACCATTTGTGTGCCAGCAAAGTATTTCACGTTTATTGGTTTAAGAACAATTACCAAAGGGAAACTTTTCTCTCTGTGTTAAAATAAATAATGCTTATTAAGAAATAATGTCAATCAAATAGAGTTATTTAGACTCTAATACATGTACCATAATATATACCATATATATATATACATATATAAAAAAATCTGTACTACTGTGTCTGGAGTGGTAAATGGCTTTTGTCATTTTACAGCTCAGCAAGTTTGAGACTGCGTCAAACCTATGCTTAAAGACTTTGCTGTACAAAGGCAAAAGACTTTGGGGGTCATTCCGACCCTGGCGGTCCATGACCGCCAGGGCCGGGGACCGGGGAAGCACCGCCAACAGGCTGGCGGTGCTTCCTGGGCTATTCTGACCGCGGCGGTAAAGCCGCGGTCAGAAAAGGGGAACCGGCGGTTTCCCGCCGGTTTTCCCCTGGCCCAGGGAATCCTCCATTGCGCCGCTGCTTGCAGTGCCGCCATGGGGATTCCGACCCCCTTCCCGCCACCCTGTTTCTGGCGGTTCTTACCGCCAGGAACAGGATGGCGGGAACGGGTGTCGTGGGGCCCTTGGGGGCCCCTGCACTGCCCATGCCACTGGCCCCACAAAGATTTTCACTGTCTGCTTAGCAGACAGTGAAAATCGCGACGGGTGCCACTGCACCCGTCGCACCCCTGCAACTCCTCCGGCTCCATTCGGAGCCGGCATCCTTGTTGCAGGGGCTTTCCCGCTGGGCCGGCGGGCGGACTTTTGGCGGTCGCCCGCCGGCCCAGCGGGAAAGCCAGAATGGCCGCTGCGGTCTCCTGACCGCAGAGCGGTCATTCGGCGGTAACCGCATGACCGCCTTTGTCCCTATCTAGCTCGTCATGGATAGCATTGTGCTGATCCTATGCTTAAAGCTTTGCAAGATAATCAGACATTTGAGGTGAACAAATCTAGAGTCTCAGTGGTGTTGCAGGGGGCTCCTGAATGGAGCTGCCCTCCACCTAAACTTGGGAACTGCCCAGAGTTCTCTATTCTTTTTTTGCATCATCTATATGTCACTCTAACCCTGAAAGGGATTTGTTTTGATTAATACTGGGTGCTCCCTTGTGTCTGGACAAAGCTAAACCTCTCCGATGAGCTCTAATGAAAGTGAAACACATGTCAGGGGTTGCTTTTACTCATCCCAGGTTGGCTTGGATGGTATTTTACCAGTCCAAAGCTGTAATACTGTGCCTGGAGTCGTAAATAGCTTTTGACATTTTACAGCTTAGCAAGGTTGACACTGTGTCAAACCTATGCTTAAAGACTTTGCTGTACAAATGGCAAAATATTTAGTCCCTTTCTAGCTCGGCGTGGAGAGCACTGTGCTGATCCTATGCTTAAATGCAAAAAGAACAGTTGATGGACGGAATGTAGACCAAATCAAACATTCACCCCCAGTCACAGATCTGGGTTTAATCCATCAGTTTTTTTTGCTCACCATGCCGTTCCAGTTTGGACCCAACCATATGCAAATCAGTCTTGACCCTGTTCCCTATGGGAACTGCCCAGCCCGAACTGGCAGGCCAAGTCTGCCCTGAACCAGAAACAAGAATCCTGGGACCGGTTTCAGGATATCACCCCTCTTCAGCCAGGCTAGCTTGAATCTGGTTGCATAGTGAGCACTGGACCCACGTCTGGGCATACCCTTCCGACTCGGGGAGACAAATGCAAAATGAACAGTTGATGGACAGAATGTAGACCAAACCAAACATTCACCCCCAATCACAGATCTGGGTTTAATCCATCAGTTTTTTTTCTCACCATGCCATTCCAGTTTGGACCCAACCATATGCAAATCAGCCTTGACCCTGTTCCCTGTGGGAACAGTCCAGCTCGAACTGCCAGGCCAGGTACTCCCTGAACCAGAAACAAGCATCCTGGGACTGGTTTCAGGATATCACCCCTCTTCAGCCAGGCTAGCTTGAATCTGGGGGCATAGTGAGCACTGGACCCACGTCTGGGCATACCCTTCCCACTTGGGGTGACAAATGCAAAAAGAACAGTTGATGGACGGAATGTAGACCAAATCAAACATTCACTCCCAGTCACAGATCTGGGTTTAATCCATCAGTTATTTTGCTCACCATGCCATTCCAGTTTGGACCCAGCCATATGCAAATCAGTTTTGACCCTGTTCCCTATAGGAACAGTCCAGCCCAAACTGCCAGGGAGGACCTGGTCTGGCAGTTCGGGCTGGACTGTTCCCATGGGGAACAGGGTCAAGACTGATTTGCATATGACAGGGTCCAAACTGAAATGACATGGTGAGCAAAAAAACTGATGGATTAAACCCAGATCTGTGACTGGGGGTGAATGTTTGATTTGTTCTACATTCCGTCCATCAATTGTTCATTTTGTGGTTGATCCTATGCTTAAAAATGTTTCAAGATAAACTGGCATTTGAGGTGAGCAAATCTAGAGTGTTGCTGGTATTGTAGGCTGTTCCTTACTGGAGTTGCTCTCCACCTAAACTTGGGAACTACCCAGAGCTGTCTATTCTCTTTTTTGCATAATTTATGTGTACTTCTAACCCTGAAAGGGATTTGTTTTGACTTATACTGGGTGCTCCCTTGTGTCTGTACAAAGCTAAACCTCTCTGATGAGCTCTAATTAGAGTGAAACACATGTCAGGGGTTGCTTTTACTCATTCCAGGTTGGCTTGGATGGTATTTTACCAGTCCAAAGCTATAATACTGTGCCTGGAGTGGTTTTTGTCATTTTACAGCTCAGCAAGGTTGACACTGTGTCAAACCTATGCTTAAAGACTTTGCTGTACGAATGGCAAAATACTTTGTCCCTATCTAGCTTGGCGTTGATAGCACTGTGCCGATCCTATGCTTAAAAACTTTGTGAGAAAAACAGACATTTGAGGTGAGCAGGTCTAGAGTGTCGCTGGTGTTGCAGGGGTCCTCCTTACTGGAGGTGCTCTCCAACTAAACTTGGGAACTACCCAGAGTTCTCTATTCTTTTTTGTATATATATATATATATATATATATATATATATATATATATATATATATATATATACATGCAAAACAACACAGAGAACTCTGAGTAGTTCCCCAGTTTAGGTGGATAGCAGCTCTAGTAAAGAGCACCCTACAACACCAGTGACACTCTGGGTTTGCTCACCTCAAATGTCTGTTTCTATAGCAAAGTTCAAAATATTAGTTCTTCATTTATTTGCTCACAAAATGCTCAGTGCTTGAAAAAAATGGTGACACGTTTTGGCCTTTGCCTTCAAAAGGCCATATAGTTTGTTGTGATAGAGTGTCCTTTTTTGTCCCAAGAAAACAACACTCCCTTTTCACACATCCTTTGCACAACCACTAGGGTGTTGTCTATCCAGTCCTGGTTTTCCAATGTTATCTTTGTTGCATGTTTTCATTGTCTTATATCTTTATGGAAGTCATAATTAAATCTATATAAGGTGATATATAAAGCATGATACAATATCCTATAGTATAATAAGGAGTTTTTGTAAAAACCTGGTAAAGTACCTGTTTAAAGCTTATTATATTCCTTTTCACCCCTTGCTAACTGCTGTATGTATATCATATCCACTCACTTATTTCTTTATAGTAATTCATTCTCTCATCTTTATATCACTTCCATATTTTTCCAATTGTTTTGACATATCTAAGACTGGGGAGCCGTCTCGGTTATTGCTGTCCCTCTAATCAATTAATTCAATTTGCTTAATTTCCATCAAAGGAATAATCAGGGTAAAAAGCATTATTGAGATTCTAGATATCTTTCAGTTGGAAAATGATCAGATACATACAAGTACCAACAATTAAAGCTCATTATCTGTCAGATGATGCACACTATGGATTATCTTTCCAATAAGTTTTGTAAGGTAAAGTACCTCTAGGATGTGTTAGTGCATTATTATATAAAAGATGTTTAAAAATGAGTTATATAAAATTTAGCACTCCAAAAACTCAAGGTGAGTGCAAAAGATCAGATACATACAAGTACCAACAATTAAAACACAGTATTTGTCAGATGATGCACACTATGGATTATCTTTCCAATAAGTTTTG
This sequence comes from Pleurodeles waltl, assembly GCF_031143425.1. Taxonomy (NCBI): domain Eukaryota; kingdom Metazoa; phylum Chordata; class Amphibia; order Caudata; family Salamandridae; genus Pleurodeles; species Pleurodeles waltl. Next base: position 444,468,988 of record NC_090439.1, on the reverse strand, counting down.
TAAGGTAATGTTCCTCTAAGAAGTGCAAGTGCATTATTATATAAAAGATGTTAAAAAATTAGTTATATAAAATGTAGCACTCTAAAGATGTTTAAACCAACTGATTTGCATTAGAGATATTAAATAATGTCTTATCTTCGACTTTTTTAAAGATTATTTCAAAGATTATTATAATTTTGATTTTAAAATGACTGAACTTTTTTTTTAGATGATGTACCATATAAAGTGCATGTGCCTAACTCTAAAAGATTTACTTTAATTGTAATACCATATAAAGTACACGGTACAGGTGCCTTGCATTGGAAATCACGTTTTTGCTAATTTTTGCCAATTAAAAAATGAATTCCTTAATGGGATACCAATTCATCTTAATCTTTCTGTCTAGATTCTGTCAAACTTCTTCTTAGAAAGATTAATTGTATACCTAATGAAACTAGATAGCATTCTTGAGATCCCATCTCACAGATGAACATGTAATTTTGCATCTGCATTTAGCCCTCAGGGACTCTCGGTTCCCATTAAAATTATCCATCTTGATTCAGTTCTCTGCAGATGTTGTTCTTGATTTCTGCCTCTGGGATTGGGGTTAACGCATTGTATCCCATAATACTGTAGTCCTGTGTGTTCTCCATTATGTTGTTACCACATATGCTTTGCCACAGAGTAGGTCATATCTTTATTATTAATTGTTCTTAGATGTTGGAGTATACAGAGTTTTAGTGTGTTCACAGTGCTTCCCACGTATTTCTTACCACATCCACATTCCAATATATAAATTACAAATGTTGTCTCACAAGTGATTCTTTCTAAAAAATTTCATAGTTTTTCCATTGTATATTTGAAAAGTGGATGTGCTTTTCCCAATGGAGCATGCTTTACATTTACCACATTTCCAAAATCCACACTTCTTCTGTTCTAACCAATTCGTAATGTGTTGTTTTGGTGGGACCATGTAACACTTGGACAAATATTCCCCTAAGGAAGATGCTTTTTTATATATAACTTGTGGGTGAACTGTAACATTCTTTTCAATGTCTCATCTAATCGCAATAAATTCTAATTCTTATTCAATAATTTTTTAACTTCAGGACTAGCAGTGTCAAATCTCATGATGTGTCTAATCTCATCCTTCTCAGCCATCGCTGAGATATTCTTTTTCCTTTGGTATCAGAAGTTCATTTAGTTTGCGTTTTCTCACGCTCATCATTGCATCCTTCAAAACAGGGTCAGGGTATCCTCTTTGTGTAAAGTGCATACACATGTCTTCCAATTGTGTTTCAAAGGTGGAATTCATTTGAACAGTTACGCCTAACCCTCAAAAATTCACCATATGGTATACTCCATTTGAGAGCTTGAGGATGACCACTATTAACATGCAACAAACTGTTCACACTTGTGGGATTTCTATTAATCTGAGTGCATATCATATTTTCTTTTACATACACATTCACATCAAGATAGGTACTATTTGTTGTACTAGTTTCATATGTGAATTTAAACTGTTGTGGATTGTCATTGAAAGAGATGATGAATTTCTCTAATGCTTATTGTTCTCCTTCCCAAATTAAAAACAGCTCCTCAATATAATGGACCCATAATATCACATGTTCTAAATTTTCTTCATTACTGTCAAGGCAGATGGTTTCTTCTTCCCACCATACCATGACTAGAATAGCGTACATTGGTGCAAAAGAAGTACCCATTGCTGTTCTTCTATTTTGTAAATAGTATTGATCTTCAAAGAGAAAGATATTGTGAGTTAGACAGTTTTCTAACATCTCCTAAATCATCTCTGTATGCTTCAATAAACCAATGGACCTTGCTCTCAAAAAATATTTGCAAGCCTGAAGCCTATCATCATGTCTTATGGAGGCTTAGAGGGAAACCACATCAATTATTGCCATGATGTATTCTTTCTTTCAAGGGATGTTATTGATCCAATTGAGAAAGTCCATAGAATCTCTCAAATAAGAAGGAAGGCTGGGCACATAGGGAAACAAGAATATGTCAACAAATCTTGGAGTGTTCTCTAATAAGGATCCTACGGAACTTACAATTGGTCTTCCTGGTGGATTTGTTTTGTTCATATTTATTTTCGGCAAGAAATATATTGTTGGAATAATGAGATCATCTATCTTTAAATACTTCACGTCTTCTTCTTCTAGAAGACCTGCATCTTGCCAGTTTTTTTATTTTGCCATAATATTCCATCATATTATCAGTCAAGGAGCTCTTGCTTAGCTTGATATAACTTGCTTTGTCATTAAGTTGGCTCAAAACCTCCTTGCTGTATTCCACACAATCAAGAATCACAATGTTGCCTCCTTTATCTGATACTTTAATAATGATTGTGTCTTCATTTCTGAAATCTTTTAATGCTTCCAAATCTTCATGCATCGTATTGGTCTGTTTGTGTTTATCTGTCTCAAGAGCAACTCTTATCAGGCCTTCTACGATCACTTCTTGAAACAGATCTATCTTATTTCCCATGGGGAGTTGAGGACAAAAGTGTGATTTGGGTGTGCATCCACTAGAAACTGTACGGTCTGTTGAGATGCCAATCATGTGGCAGAGTTCAGGATCAGATAGAATTTGCTCATTTAACATATCATCATTATCCTTGGATTCGCCTTCCAATTTCATAAGGCTTCTAAGATGTTTCATCTCTTCAATACTTATAAGAGACATCTCTTGTGATTACTCCTTGATTCTAATTTCTATTGTTGATTTCTTGATGTAAATTAAATTTTTAGTTTTAGCTTTCTGGAACATTTGTATAAGTCAATGCTAGCAGTGGCAACGTCTATTCCAACTATGGGGCAACAAGCTAAACCTTTATTTAGTCATTTTATATGTTTGTCTTCTAATGATCTTGAGGACGGATAGATGACTAAATCACCTTGCTGTTCCAATTCATTAATATTTATTGTTTGCTTACTCTTTTCTTGCCACTTCCTCTTCCTCTTTGACCTCCTTGTGCTTTTATGCTCATTTTGTTTTGTGTGCCTCTTCCCCTCTGTCTTGTTTCCATGTTGTACGGGCACATCTCTCCTGAAAAATCCAATGCTGGACATTTTCTTAAGGGGAATTCATCCCCCGAAATCAAATCTGAGCTTTCAGTACTTGACATTATCTTGCCTTTTTCAATTGTTTTATCCATATGTTGTTTGGCATTAAAGGAGTCAAGGCGTCTTGCAAATGCATATATTCTCCCCATTGAGTAACCTGCCTTGTCTCTGTTACATTTCTTTAATTTTTTCTCTTGTATCTGTTTTTTATGTTTTTCCAATCGTTTTCCCCTTTGACCTAACACATTTTTAATATCCTCTGATCCATTTGCAGATTGAAGTTGATCTTCAATTTTTTTATTCTTTGTAATGTTTTTTCCAATTTGCGTTGTGCTTGAATAATTAATGTTTGCATCAATTTCATAGAACATTCCACTGCATCAGTTTGCCACTGTTTGAGTAAATCGGCATCCATATCTTTAAGTGCAGGCATTCAAAATATTGTCAATCTCTCTGGATTCTTGCACAATCTATGTATTTTTTAGAGTTGTTTTTCTCACACCATTTATTGACTTCCATTTGTTTATCCTGCTAAAGTTCTTTAATCAACATGTTGTGCGTGACTTCATGGTTTTTAGCAGTAAGACATTCTGATCCATTTGTACTGTCATTTTCAGCAAAAAGAGTTCTGCACATTTCCTTTTGTCTTAATATTCTCTTGCCCATGATCTCAAGTTAGCGGTTATCGTATGACAAATATAAATTCAAAACTTATTCAAGCACCAAGCACTTTCCTTAATTATATTTGCTGTATCATAATTTAATTTGACCAGATCCAGTAATTAATACATATATGCGTATACACACATGGTCAGCTTTCTGTCCTTGTCTCTTGCCCCTCTGCTCTGCTCTCTGTTGTCCATGTGCATGACCCTCCTCCCCTCCCTATCGCTTTCCACGGTCTTTTGTGCTGCACTGCCATCCCTCTTACTCTGTGTGGTATATTGTGCTACTGCAACCCCTGATGCCTGACCTGTAAGGTCTGTTTGTTGTGTCTGGCCATCTCCCTCCTGCCCTCTGCTGTCCAAGTCCCCCATTCCTCCAGCCCTCCGTGATTCAATATACCATATGTGCCAATATTTTGAACTTGGTAAGAGGGAGATTTTGAAAGAAAATTGGGACTTTTTTTTCTCTTTGACTTACTTTGAAAAATAGGAGATATTTAGGCAGGGAACATATAAAATAAAGCCCTTTTGGGCTTAAAAACATTGGGAGTCTCCTGCTGAATTGAGTATGTTAGCATGTATGGTAGTACTGCCACTGTGTCTTCCTTCTGTTGTCAATGGTCTGTTATATTGCCATAGCCTCTCTTGCCTTTCCTGCATGGTTGGCTTGTTGCAACTGCCCTCCTTTCCCCTGCCCTCCATGTTCCGTTGTGCTGCAACTGCCCGTCCTGCTTGTAGTACTGTAATAAAGCTACTGATCACCAGGGAGCTAACAGGCAGTCTGCTGCTGGTTTTGAAAGTTCATGTTTCAGTTTGGATTTCAGAATGCTTTAATGAAATAGAAGAGGAAGCTATTTTAGAACTCACTAAAAACGTGCTCCAATTTTTCTTTCTATAGCACTAACCATAGTTTTTATGACAAAATGACCCCCCCCCGTTTGTTTCTTTCTAAAAGGAAGCCCTGATTTATACTTTTTCATGCAAAACTGCGCTAACACAGTTTTGTGTGAAAAAGCATACCGCCGGCTAGAGCAATCCCAAGACGCCGGCCGGGCATCATATTTATATTATGACAGTAGCTGGCAGTAAGGCCCGTCTAGCGTCATAAAAATGGACGCTAGCCAGGTAGGGCAGGCGTAGGGGGAAGAGGAAGTTGTGCATCAAAGGATGTTGCTACTATCGGCAGGGGCATAAATAATGCCTCTAACCAGACTAGTGTCATCTTTTGATGAACAACCTTCATGGACAAGACTCCTGTCTTGGTAAAGATAGGAGTCATGCCCATCACCCCAATGGCCATGCCCAGGGGACATATGTCCCCTGGGCATGGCCATTGGGCCCAGTGTCATGTAGGAGGGTGCCCCTATGGCACTTCTTAATAAAAATGAATATACTGCCTGTAATTACCTTACTTTCTAGAGGATGGGGTGCCCCCATCCTCTGGCGTCCCTCTGGTGTGAGTGGGGGTGTCCCTGTGGATAGGGAAGGGCACCTGTGGGCCCATTCCACTTCTCTGACCATGTAAATAGGCCCACAGATCCCCTAACGCCTGCCCTGACCCAGGTGTTAAATAATAGCAATAAGCAAGCTTAGCGTCACTATTTAAGGCCTCCGTCCCCCATGCTTGATTTTAGCACAGGGAGATAGATATGCCGCTAAGGCCATATTGTCATTTTTTACCTCGGAATGCCTACCTTGCATCTCATTTAAACAAGGTAGTTTCCTGCTAACAAAAAATTACTTTAACTCCAAAACCTTGGTGCTAGACCGGTCTAGCGGCAAAGTAAAAATGTGGAGTTAGACTTGCGCCGAATTGGCGTAAAAACAAATATGCAAATTCATCACAAATGGGGTATAGATATGCCCCTGAGTGTTTTAAGTTTTACCAGTGTGATTCAATCAAGATGGCTTCAGGTGTACTACACTTTTGTCATAAGACCGTTAGCACTCTAGGTATAACACAGGAGAATCAGCTTACAGGCTGCTCCTGTTGAAAGTACACTGTACAGTATATCTGAGAAAGATTGTGTCAGTTTACAGAAAAGATGCTCACATTGTAGCTTCTGGAACATCTTCTATTACATCTATAGGAAAATCATGACAAAACAGTTTTCTCTCAAAATAATTCATGAAATCCCAGCACAAGGTTTTTTCACAGGGTAAAATCTCCTAATGATACACAACAATTCCTAAAATTGCGATGGTACTATTAACAAATGATTTATTTTCTAACTAAAATCTGTTAGCACTCTTTACACATTCTCCTTTTTGTGACTCTTAAAACCTGCCATGTGTTTTAAAGGAGTGCTGTCATGTATATTTGTCCCAAGACAACTGCCAGGACTTCTTCATGTGCTGGCAGCCAATCAGATCTCACCATGGGATCTGTGCTTATGCTCCACACAGATGTACACATGTATTTTTCCTTTAATAACTCCAAAACTCCTGAACTGATTTACACTAAATTTGAAAAGGCATGATCTGAACACCAAGATCTAGCTTCCTACTTAATTTGGTGTAATTCCGTACATCAGTTCAGGCTGTATTAGTGTCTAAATACCCTGTCGGAAAATACATTATATGACACCCTCTTTTTCTCAGTCCCAGCTTGACAAATCATCCCAAAACTTCCAAGACAGCAGCTGAAGTGAGGGGCCTAATTTTGAAAATTTTGTGAAGATTCGTCATACGATCCCCAAGTTATTGGCAAAACAAACACAGCTTTCCCCAAGGAAATTAGTACCTAACTATAACAACCTATTAGTGGTCGCCAGTAGGTAGTTGTGTTGTTGCTCGAATGTGAATTTACCTTGAAAAAGCAAGACAAGACACATTTGGCAAAACAGGAAGAGTTGTTTTAAATAAATGCTAAGGCTGGGAGAATAGTTACAGAAACGGGGTCTGAGGACTGTCTGAATGTACAATCGATCTGAGCTGTGTTTTATACATTATTCTGGGCACCATAAAACAATTTCAGCAGTCCTTTTTAGGTGAAGAATGTGAGCAACTGTCTTGGAGTCATAAATAAGGTCCAGATAACAAATGCAGGTGGGCCTCAACCATGCGTGGGCCAGTGGGTAACTTGTCCAGGTTTCCACCCTGAAGGGCATGTGATTGCTATGTGTTGCTGTGCGTGTTATGTTCTGATTGGCTGAGTGTTCCTAACTTCATGTGGCATCTGACCTTCGCCCATGTGTGTTTTTTGGGGCCAATTTCCTTGGACCATTGTGGTGTCGCAGTACCTATCTGTGAGACTGATTGTACGTTTGTCTGCCGGCTATGTGCCACCTCTCCTATATCCTGTCAATCAGTAACATCAGGCCTATGTCTCAGAGCCTGCCTCAGAGCCTGCCTGACTACAAACTCAGAGTCAGGGTTGATGGAGAGTTCATGATGGAGAATGTGCTAATAGTGATGGGATTTTGTTCTTATATAAGAATGTATCATTGTGTCCATCACCACAACTTTTTCAATATTAACACCCCCAGTGGAATTTTCATCTACACTATCTAATTCATACTTCATGACAGTCACATTATTGGGGGCTTGTTGTTCTTCAGTTTTGACTATTCCTTTTTCCCTAGATACTTGCATTCTACCCAATTTGAGGAATGTTTTTACAGCAGGAATCCCCCACTTGCAGGAAACCACACAGAAACAATAATAATATGAAAATGAGCAACAATGATGTGCACAGATTGGTCAGTCACAGGGTAACCCAGGAGAATCGGTTTGGGAACCACTTCTGCTCAGGAGCACCCCCCTCCTCACACATGTCTCTTTGTGAATGGTGCAATGCTTGGATGGCAAGAGTCAGAGTCCCATTGTCCATGTCATTGCCTGGGATAAACGTTCAGTGGGATAAAAGTGCAGCAGGATGCACCAATCCTGGCACACACCCCACCCTCTAATGCGGTCATGAAGTCCAACAAATTATCAATGTTGCATCCCAAGAGGCTGATGTCTTACAGTTCTTCCCTGTTTGAATGAAGCGTGAGCTCAGTGTTGTTCATCATCTTCAGCATTTCCCACATGGTTATTTGTAACCAGCTAGCAATTGCTTTTGACTACATGGTGAAGAAGGGTGTGGGCCTTCCCGCTGATATTGGTACTTCAGGGACCAGTCTGAATTTTTCTGCAATAACCTTGTACTTAGACAGTCAAAATAATCAGCAGTTCTTTTTTCTCGAGCCTGATCCAACAGAGTCATTTGCTTTTATATTGGATGTTGGTACAACTATGACAGATCTTCTCCGGTAATGACCAGGGTCCGGGTGTGTGTGGTGACAAGGGAGCATAGTTGACAGCGTCTGGGAATGAGCTGAGTGTAGGCAAACTCGCTGCATTGCAAGCAAGTATCCATCAGCGTGGAGGTGCCCCATTGCATGTCCGGAATGTGCAGGATTGTGCCACAGTTTACATTTGTTCCTAGTGGAATTGTTCCTTTGCCTCTGAAACATAGTGTAAGTGTCTGTACAATTAGGGATTGCCCTTTGCCTTTTAACCATGTATATCTATCCACCTCAGTATCCAACATTTCCTGATGTAGGGTATCTATGCTGTTGTTCAACCCTCCCCTACAAGACTTATTTCCCTTTGTATCATCGAGGTGGATGACTCTACACTGGAACCAGATGTCTTTTCGAAGACTATCATGCTACCAGTTGGAGCAAGATGGTTGACGCGTAGCTAACGGCAGCACGGCGCTGCCCACTCCAGATGCCGGCAGAGATCGGAGCGGCTGAGGTGGAGGAGGTGAAGAAGTCTGCTGCTCTCCGGTTGGTTTTTGTCAGGGAAAAAATATCTATTCAAAATTGGATTAACCGATGGGGGTTGCCGGCAAGTAGCCGTGCTGACCCTGGTAGAACTGAGCCCTAAAGGCAGGGCAGGCTCTAGTGTGATTGTTTTAAGAGGAGCATAAGTCTCAGTCATGGAGCCTCCGGTTTGATTCCCTCCGAGCCACAGCAGGGAATGTGAGGAGCGAAGCACGCCTTCTCCCTGGAAAAAGTGATTGTCAAACCAGCACTACTACCAAGCGATGGCATTCCTGGCTCCCTAGAAGAGAAAGTACAAGTAAGAGGAGGGGAGGAAAGGGTGAAGATTGGAATTTTGGACATAATAAGAGGCATTAGGTACATTAAATTTGGTTTAATGTGCACTAAGACGTGGTGCAGTAGCACTTAATGGAATTTCAGAGCGCATATCAAGTGGGATACAACCAGATACAGTTGGAAGCCCCCGTATTCCTCTTCCTTTATAATTTTACTGGCTTGCTATTGCGTGCAAATCAAAATTTGGAGCTGGAGCATGCTTTCTATAGGAGCTAGAAACTAGCGCTTGCGTCAAAATGAGTATTCAGAAAGTGCCAGGGGAGTTCTAATGCGGTTTACTATTCCACTTGATATTGCTGGTCATCCTCATAAGGATAGATTCTTGGCTGCCGCCTAGTCAGACTGTGAGGCGTGTCCTAAGGAGGGTGATACAGAATGCAATAATGTTAGTAACAGGACTGGGCGAGCTGGTGAAAATACTTCCTAGCACTTTAAAAATAAACATGGCACCAAAGATTGCCCAGAATTCTGGCGACAAGGCTGAGGGGGGCAAGACAACACATGTAGGGAAGGATAAAGTAGGCACAGTTGGGGCAGCTCAGTGCCCTAACGTGACAACGGCAAAATCAGGCGGGAGAAACATAACTGGTCCCGGTAAGGACGTCAAGAATGATGATGGTATCACTCCCCTTTTGGACGTCGGGGGAAGGACAAAATTTAGCTCACAATTACATCTTTTCTCACAGTAGGAGTGCAAGAAAGTTACACTGAGCATTCATTACCCCCCCAGCAAACAGCCAACTCGTAGTGGAAGCAGTATCTTCTGGAACTAGCAGGGAGGGGGCTTATATTGCAGCTAGTGAATGTCTCTTAAAGGCATCACATGGTGTCAAGAGCGTTGATGGCCTCAACAATAGAGTGGTCACAAAAGAGGCAAAAAATAGGGGGAGTGGATTCTCTATCAGTGAAAATGGTCACCAAACACAGTGGTCTGAGATCTCAGTCAGGGGGCATGCGATCTGTGATAAGGGCAAAAAAAAACACTACACTATATATGGAAGTTGTGAACTATGTGGAGCCAAATTTGGTGATATGAGATAAGGATATTGGAAAGAATATAAAACCCTCAGATTGAGCTAAGGAGGTGGTGACAAATTTCATTCCTTAACGGAGGAGTCTGATCTTACTAGTAGTGAGCATAATTTGAGGGAATCTGGCAGCGTTATATCCTCTGAGACGGGAAGAATATCATCAAGCAATGAGCCTACAGTGCGACAGCAGCGGCGACACCGCAAGTGTGTAAAAATGCGGTCTGGCCCTGGCGAGGGCACGGAGCCCTCTTCATTTAGCGGTAGCAAGACACTTAAATGGGATTACTGAGGTATCAGACTAACAGATGTACTCACTGCAAATGGTCAGCAGGCGACCAACAACAGCATTGAAGGGAATGTAGGAGACCTGGCAAGTAACACATGCACTGCTAGTATCGAGTCAGAGATGTTGCAGTTGATCTATAGGTCAATCAAGGAATTCCAAACAGATACTAGGATAGAGAATAGCCATGCAAGGGTTGCTACAAAGCAGCTTCAAGGGGCGGTTCTTAAAGTGGTGAAGTCATGTGCTGAAATTGAAGCCAAGTTAAACACAATGGAGGAGAGGACACCAGCGGTTCAAGCGCTCGTCGTGGCCCTAAGAGAACAGTGTGTAGCACAGGATGGACAATTGACTGATATAATGTGGAAGCTGGAAGACCACGAGAATCAGCAGAGAAGAAATAACTTATGCTTTTTGGGTATCAATGAGAGGGTGGAGGTGAGTGATATCTGGACCTATATGATCAAGCTTCTACTGGGGGCCTTTCCGGAGCTCGCCATTTGGGATTGGGAAACTGAGGTTCAGCGGGTTCACAGGATCCCAGGGGGCCAGCAAGAGGGGGGGGCACTTAGCAGAATCCAAACATCCTAGTTTTTTAGTGCTCACTTAACTAAGCTTTCAATCTTTCTCTCACTGAAGCCAATGTCCTGATAGTCTGGAAGCATGCACACATGCTACCTTTATTCAAGAAGCCCTCTGCCAACCCTCTTAATTTGCTTAAATTACTGTCTAGTCTATCCATCTTCTTTTCCTGCCAAGATATTGGAAAAACCCAATCATCAACAGCTATGTTATATAGATTACTAGAGCATGACTAATCACCCATGGGGGTATTCAGGCACTGAGTAGGGAAGACATGAGGGGGGAGGAGGAGATCATGCCTGCTTTGTCTTGTCTGAGGTTCATTCAGAGGTTCATGGGGGAGAGGAAGGTTATGAGGTGTTGCAGGAGGTTGTTCCAGGTCTTGGCTGTGAGATATATGAAGGACCATCCTCGGCTTCTGGCCTTGTTGGTGGGAGTGAGGTGTGCTATTGCCTGAGAAACAGATCAAAGGTGTCTGGTGGATTGTTAAAAGATGAGGCGGTGGTTGAGGTATGCTGGGATGGTGTTATGGAGAGGTTTGTGGGTGTGGGTGAGTAGCTTAAACTTACATCTTTCCTGCTCTGGGAGTCAGTGGAGATGGATAAGGTGTGGAGAGATGTGGTTATTTCGTGGGATGTTAAGGATGAGTCATGCATAGTTCTGGGTGTTTTGGATTTGGTTTAGAACATGTGGGGGGGATTTTGAAGTAGAGAGCGTTTCCGTAGTCGGACGGTTCATCTGGTAAGTGGGATCCACTTGAAAATCTTAAATAGCATTCCTAGGATATAGAAGCATGATGAGGCGACGGCATTGACCTACCTGCTCCTGGAGAAATTGGTGTCCAGGATGATGCCAAAGTTATTGGCATGATTCGTAGAGGTGGTTGGGGGACAAGTATGGAGTGTCATAAAGAGGTGTCCCAGGGAAAGTGGTTGTTGCTAAATAGAAGGACTTCTGGTTTGTATGTTTTTGGACCTATCCCTTTTTGCAGGGTCATCCCCAAACATTTTGCCTCCTTCCTCCTATTTGTTTCCTGACCACTTGTTGCTGGCTTTAGGACTCTGGGCACCTTACCACTGCTAACCAGTGCTAAAGTGCATATGCTTTCTGTATAAAGTGTATTGATGATTGGTTTATCCATGATTGGCATTTTTGATTTGCCAGTAAGTCCTTAGTAAAGTACACTAGAGGTGCACAGGGCCTGTAAAATGCTACTAATGGACCTGCAGCGCTGATTGTGCCACCCATATGAGTAGCCCTGTAAACATAGCTCCGACCTGCCACTGCAGTATGTATGTGTGCCGTTTTAAACTGCCAATTTGACCTAGCAAGTGCACCCACTTGCCAGGCCCAAATCATGCCTTTTTAATACATGTAAGGCACCCCTAGGTGAGGCCCTAGGTAGCCCCATGGGCAGGGTGCAGTTTATGTTAAAGGTAGGACATGTACTGATGTGTTTTGCATGTCCTGACAGTGACATACTGCCAAATTCGGTTTTCACTGTTGCAAGGCCTAACTCTCTCATAGGTTAACATGGGGGCTGCTTTAAAAAATATTTTAAGTGTAGTTTCCCTTTGGGAGCAAATAGAGGTTGAAGTTTGAGGTCTCTGAACTCACAATTTAAAAGTACAACTTTTGGTAAAGTTGATTTTTAAATTGTCAGTTTGGAAGTTCCACTTTTAGAAAGTAGGCATTTTCTTGCTTAAACCATTTTGTGACTCTGCTTGCTTGTTTATTCCCTGTCTGGGTCAGACTGACAGTTGGGCTGTTTTTGAATCTCTACTAAACAGTGACACAAAGTGAGCTGGGGTGTAGCCTTCATATCCCAATGGGTCATCTGGGCTAGAGTGGAGGGAGGACTTGACACTTACACCTTAATGAGATGTGCCTGTCCTCACACAACGGAGTCACCAACCCCCTGGTGTGAGTATGGAGCCAGGCCTGGGCAAGGCTGGATCTTGTGAACAACTTTACTTTGAAGTTGGCCTACTTCAAAGGCATAAACGAGTATTAGTAGTGGACCAAAAAAAACTGATTTTTAGATTACTTCTGGAACCAAGAGGAACCTCTGTAAAGGAGAAGAGCTGAAGAGCTGGAGTAGAAGTACTCCCCCTTTGCCTAGGACTTTGATTTGCTGCTGGGCTGGCCTGCAGTTGCTGCTTCTGCCTGAAAGAGGACAAAGACTGGACTCTTTGGTATATTCCTGCGTGTGAAGTGTCTCCAAGGGCCTGGACTGAGCTTACCTCCTGTTTGGAGTCTCTGGGCCATCAAGTAATCCCTCTGCCAGCACCTGGTCTCTCTGCTGAGACTCCTACCCTGCGAAGTGGTGCCCTATCCAGTCCCTGGGCCCTTGAAAGGTGAAGCTGGTGGAACTAAGGTCAAAATCCCCACCCAGGAGTCATGCGGGGAAAATTTTGACTCACCACATGCAGGGCCATATTTATACTTTTTGACGCAAAACTGCGCTATCGCAGTTTTGCGCCAAAAAGATTAGCGCCGGCTAACGCCATTCTGAAGCGCCATGCGGGCGCCGTATTTATTGAATGGCGTTAGCCGGCGCTAGCAGACCGGCGCTGCCTGGTGTGCGTGGAAAAAACCACGTACACCAGGCAGCGCCGGCGTAGGGAAAAATGGCGTTAGTGCGTCTTAAAATGGGGCAAGTCAGGTTGAGGCAAATAAATCACCTCCACCCGATTTGCGCCATTTTTAACGACGCCCAGACGCCATTTACATGACTCCTGTCTTAGTAAAGACAGGAGTCATGCCCCCTTGCCCAATGGCCATGCCCAGGGGACTTATGTCCCCTGGGCATGGTCATTGGGCATTGTGGCATGTAGGGGTGCACAAATCAGGCCCCCCTATGCCAAAAAAAAAAATAAAAAAAAAAAATTATTATACTTACCTGAACTTACCTGAATGTCCCTGGGATGGGTCCCTCCATCCTTGGGTGTCCTCCTGGGGTGGGCAAGGGTGGCAGGGGGGGTCCCTGGGGGCATGGGTGGGCAGCTGTGGGCTCATTTTGGGCCCACAGGTCCCTTAACGCCTGCCCTGACCCAGACGTTAAAAAGAGGCGCAAATGCGGGGTTTTTTGCCCCGCCCACTCCCGGGCGTGATTTTTACCCGGGAGTATAAATACGACGCATTTGCGTCGCAGGCATTTTTTTAGACAGGAACGCCTACCTTGCATCTCATTAACGCAAGGAAGGCGTTCACGCAAAAAAATGACGCTCATTCCTCATACTTTGGCGCTAGACGCGTCTAACGCCAAAGTATAAATATGGCGTTAGTTTTGCGCCGAATTTGCGTAGAAAAAAACGACGCAAATTTGGCGCAAACGGAGTATAAATATGCCCCGCAATGTGGCTGTAAAAATGACACTCCATCCACCTTGCGGCTGAGATCAACGCACCACTTGCTTTGTGGCTGGAAAATCAACCCACCACCTGCATTGCGGCTGGAGAAACGACGCAACATCCGCTTGTGGCTGCTAACATCTACACAAACCCCACGCAGCGCAGTTTTCCATCACTGTGCAGCTGGATTTCTTTTGCATTGTCACAGGGTGTCAAAATCAATGTGATCTTGCTTGGATCCGAGATGCCCCATCAGAAATTGACGCATCGCTCTCTTGTGGGAGAGTAAAATGACTCATCACCTACCCGACCGGAGAAGAAACGACGCACTGCCTCACTTGTGAGTAGGGAATCAACGCATTGCTGACTTTTCTGGCACACGCTCGCCCATGTGGATTTATTTTTTACACAAACCAGGTACTTTGTGTAGCAACAATGTTTCCATTGTTTTCCATGGAGTAAGATTCTATTGTTTAGAAAATTCATATCTTGACTTGTTTATGTTGGATTTTTGTTGTTTTGGTCTTTTTTGATTTAGATAAATATTGGTTATTTTTCTAAACTGGTGTGGTGTCTATTTTGTAATCTTTTCACGGTATTACTGTGTGTGTTGGTACAAATACTTTACACATTGCCTCTGAGATAAGCCTGACTGCTTGTGCCAAGCTACCAAGGGGCTGAGCACGGGTTATCTAAGTGTGTATCTCCATTGCCCTGACTAGAGTGAGAGTCCCTGTTTGGACAGAGTGCAAACTGACTGCCAACCAAAGACCCCATTCCTAACATATGTGTTGAGCTGGAGGCAGTTGTTTTTCATTAAAACATTGATGTTGCTCATGTAGTTGGCAAAGTTAGATTTGGCTGTGCTGGTTGAGTCGATAAGTTAGAGGATGACCTGTGTGTTGTTGGATTAGGATACTGTGTTGATGCCATTAACTCATTGAGTTCTGTCCATGATGAAGGAGGATATCTTCTTGAGAGTCAGTCAGCAGATACCCAATTGATGAAGATTTCTGATGAGTGAGTTGTGGGAGATCGCATCGAAAGATATGTAGAGGTTGAGGAGTGTGGTCATCTCTCCTCAGCTGATAATGCTTCTGATGTTACTCGTGGCCACATAGAAGGCTGTTTATGTGCTGTGTTTGGTGCAAAGCCAGATTGAGAGTGGTCTGAGAATTGACGGAGTTCTAGGTAGTCTGTCAGTTGGATATTGATGGCTTTCTCCATGATTTTAGCAGGAAAAGGCAGGAGCGAGATGAATTTGTAGGTGATGAGGGGGCTGGGGTCGGCTGTTGATTTCTTCAGTGGGACGCTGACTTCTGCATTCTTGCAGCAAGACAGGAAGGTGATGGGGGCTAAAGAGGAGTTCATGATAGCGGTGAGTGCAGTGGAGAGGATGTTTCTTCCAAGGTTGTATATAAAGTGGAGGCATGGGTCTGAGGGGACTTGTGAGTGGATGGTATTTATCAGGGTGGTGGTATCTTCATTCGAGAGGGTCTTCAAGTTTCTTCCCTGCTGTTTGGTGATGAGGAAGGTGCTCTGCTGGGCGTTCTTATCGCCATGCTGTAGGTCAAATATGTTATAGATGTTTCCAGTCTTCTGTTCGAAGAAGTTTGAGATGTTATTACAGAGTGCTTGTGAGGAGATGGTGCCATTGTTGGCAGCTACAGGGTTGGAGAACTCCTTGGCAATGGTGAAAAATTCTTTGACATTGTTGGGGTTGGCTTTGAATATGAGAAGTAGAGCCTTTTTCTTGTTGGTAGATGTTGGTAGTAGAGGCTGAGGGCAGCTTTGTATGCGCATCTTGCAGTGGTGTTTTTGTTGCATCTCCATTTTCTCTAAATTTGTTTTCAGTGGTGCTTGAAAAATGTATAAATAAATAAAAAATAATATACATTTACTCTCTTGTAAGCTTTACTCTGTCTCAAGTTTCAAGTTTTTTATTTCAAGAATTGGAACTCCTAGGAGGTCCACATTTTGAACCACTTCCTAAAAACATAAAACAACCTAAGAACATTCATATAAAAAAGATTATGCAAATACATTGCTCATAAAAAAAATCGTAGTAGCGGGTCTAAAATTGATCAAGTTATTCTAGTTATTCAAACCATAGGGAGACTTCTCGTAGAGAACCCTCAGATACCATAACATTTTCTACAGTGAAACAGTTGTGAAACATATACAGCCCAGCTGAAATAATAGAAAAGTTCAAGACAAACTTTAACAGTAAATGCGAATTGAAAAACACCAGGAGATCTTATCAAAGCTCTCTAATCTTCCCTGTAGAGTACATTTACAGACTTTGTATTTATCATCCATACAGGACACTCAGTAGAGATTTACAAAAGACTGAAAGAATTTAAAAATCCTAAAACAAAAGAGTTCATTGGGAGGATTAAGGAGAGCTTCCAAAGCTTCTCCTACAGAGCAAATATTAAAGTGCAGGTACAGAGGTTTTAGCCATTTTTCCTAGCTGGGGCTAAAGCCGGACAAATAAATAGATCATGTTTACAATTCTGCACACCCATTTGAAACAGATCACAATTATTATCGGAACCATCCCATTTGGAGGTAAGATCTCTAAGGGCCAATCTATCTAATCTCAGCAAAAGGTACAAGTGGCTTATCCCATGGGGGAGATTCCAAGAAAGGTAGGGCTGAGATTGTTTAAGCGTTAGTGATTCGGTAAACCTGGTCAGTCTCCTTTTATTAATGCAGAACTGTAAATCAAAGGAGGAACTTTTCAACCAGGACGTATCTTTTAAAATAGTTTTAAGCGTAGTGGGCAAGGAGGGTTGAATTGAATCATGGTTTAGCCCAAGCAATTGTAAAGCTAGATTATACTTTTTTTTGAAACATAGATTTTTCCTTCAAACTATTAAAGATTTCTAAAAAAGCTAAATTTCTTAAGGTAGCTGCCCTACTGTGGGCTAAACTATAAGCTCTCCTAACCACAGCCACAAGGTCTAATATGAATACATTCTTCATTCTGAATTCCAACCTTAAGGCTGCCACTGAGGCCAAGTTATTCTATAGGGCTAAATGTGTTACTATCTGTCCTTCCGTCCTATCTAAAAAATTCAATTTGGAGATCTGTATGCCCTCAAGAGCATACAGAAGAGTAGCCGGGGTCTTAGTTTGATATACCACTGTTAAATGGTGGAAATGACGCCAGCCAACTGCAGTAAAAAATGCAGCTAAAACTTGTGCTTGTAATAAAGCCTTTGGAACATTATTGCACAAGTTATCTTTATCACTGAGTCAGGAGGAAAATGTTTTCCCCAAGAAACAGTAGGATTTTACCCGCTCTAACTTGTGTTGGCCCAAGGACCAGGAAAAGTTGATTTTCTTACCAATTTTTTCCCAAGAAAATATATAACTTGATATTTGGATTGATTAAACTGTAGATGATGGTATGTAGAATATAGATGTAACGCCGCCAATCACTGATTTAAACCTTTTGGGGTAAGGTCAATCACAACTATATCGTCTGCATATAGGAGGCAAGACAATGGATATCCTCCAATTTTCGGTGAAAACCCTTCTGCATTTTGCCAAAAACTGGGCAGATCACAAATATATCAGGAAAATAACAATGGTGCTAACAAGCAGCATTGCTTCAGTCCTTTTTTTGTAGGAAATTTATCAGACAAGCCCTGTTCTTCTCTTAGCCAAATTTTACACCAGGAAGAGGAGTGCAAGGCTATAATCAAGCGTAGCAGGTTTTGGGGGGGGACCCAGCTCATATTGTTTTTTCCACAGTATTTTCCTGTGCACTCCGTTGAAAGCCGTAGCGAAGTCAATAAACGCTGCATATAGTGTTCCCCCGAATTATCTGAACATATTTTTCATTTATCATATGTAACAATAAAATATTGTTCAAAGTACCATGTTCCTTTCTAAAACCTGCTTGATCCAGAGGAAGTATTTAATTGTCCTCGACCGAGGAAGGTAAATGCACTAAAATACTTTTTGCAAATACCTTGCGAGTTGCGTCCAATAGTGCAATTTGGTGATAATTTACGGGCAAGGATTTTCACCCTTTTTATGTAATGGGACAATAACCCTCCCTCTCCAGGAGTCTGGGACTCCACTTTTTAAATAGCAGGCATGGAAAACCGGATGGAGGATTTTTGCCCAAAGCAGACTTTCAAGTTTGATTAAAGCCACTGGTACCTCATCTTGGCCCATAGCTCCAGAATTCCTCATTATTTTAATGAACCCCTCAATTTCAGACATAGATGGGGACCTCAACAATTCTCGTTAAAGCTAATATTTTTACTCCAATCTATTTCCCATGGCTCTCTTACCTTATTTTCTACGTATATAGCCAATGTATAATTCTTCCAATCTACCCTGGTAATGGAGGGGGGGGGGGGACATTGGACGATTTACGCCTTCCACGGCCAAAATTTGC
Organism: Pleurodeles waltl; assembly: GCF_031143425.1. Classification (NCBI taxonomy): domain Eukaryota; kingdom Metazoa; phylum Chordata; class Amphibia; order Caudata; family Salamandridae; genus Pleurodeles; species Pleurodeles waltl. The sequence goes on along the minus strand of NC_090439.1, from coordinate 444,450,478 downwards.
AGGAATTTGTTGTCACCACTGCTTCCCTCACAGCTACCCAAATCTTTTCCTCCTTTTCCCTTTTTATACCTAACTTCACTCGTGCTCTTCTTTTAAAAAAAGAAATTCTCTTGCTCTTCTCTATAGACTCCCATTCATGCTGTCTCCTTACCAATGTATTAATTCCTCTCTTTAATAGTAAAATGGATTGGCTTACTTTCTTTTGTCACGGCTTTGGACGATGGTATTTAACACTGCAGGTTATATATTCAATAAATTTAGAAAAATGATTTAGGGGATCAGCATTCCATTCCACTCCATCTCTCACTACAGATTTGAGAGCTTTTTTTTTTACAGAGGACATTTTAGCTGGAGTCCAAAAATTCTACCTGTTTTCCCACAAAAGCTAATGGTTTTGCCCAGGGGCTTCCAAGAATCCATGGGGGAAAACAACATTTTTAATGAAAGAGTGAGAATGTTATGATCACTAAAGGATGTATTCATGATTCTCATATCCTCTACTGATTGAGCAATATTATAAAACGCTATCATATAATTGATTATTGAGCTATTCTGCAGGGATTTATGTGTAAAGGCTGCTGGATGATCAGAACTAAAACACCCATTTAGATTGATACAGCATAATTCTCGCAAGCCTTCCAATAGGATATAGCCCCTTTTATCAGTTCTTATTCTTGAGGGAAATAGAGTTGGTGGAATATTTAAAGCAGTTTCCCTCTCTAAGTCCCCAAAAGTGGAAAGGGATAAGTTGGAGATTTTACAATTTAAATCTCCCATTATTAGTAACTCATTTACCCTTTCATGTGGATTTGAGTAGATTACTAATATTTCATTAAGCATAGACCGTAAAACACTATTGAATTCCTTCTCTGGGGGGATATAGGCATTGACTATTAACAGGGTGGTTTTTCTGCCATTCTCTGAAATCGGATACACTCTCACAATTTGAAAAAGGTTTGAGGAAATAGACATGGTAACATATTTCCATTTAAGTTTATTATTCAATCCCATGGCTATTTCTCCTTTTGCCTTCCCTTTCTTTGATGGCTGCGCCTTTATACTTAGAACTTGATACCCAGGATAGGTGCAGTCTGCTACTCTCAAAGTCTCCTGAATGCAGATTGCATCCACTTAAAGTGAACAGATAAGATCTAATTTCACTGTAGTGTTCCCTAAGCCTGTAGCATTCCAGGAGACCAAGGAAAAACTCTGGTTAGTAACAGGGATGTGAAGAAATACCCTTCACCCGGGTGCAGATTAGAATGCTATTTAAAGCTCTCGCCAGACAACTCCAGTTTTCCTTTTTGGAGCCTGTGCAATACAGTGAGGCATCCTCCAAAATCTTTACCAACCTTTCACCCTAGAGCAACGGAAACTTAATTTTTTTCCCGGGAAGGGTCAATATAAGCAGGGCTCTGATGCAGATAGGTACCATTCACGTGATGGGTAATATGGGGCTGTATCTGGTTACAGGGAGCTTCCTTACCCATATTGGTACCACGTCTATACCTCTGCGATGTAACTGCTCACAATGAACTCCAATCAAATTTAAAACAGTTTTAGAAAAGAACCGGGCTTTTGTCTTTATTATTCCTATACTATGCTCAAGGTAAACACAGGAAATCTACTCTGTCTCCCCATCACCTTATGTCTCTATCAATCTATTGTCCATCCCCACTCTAACTCATCCCAAACCCATTCTTAATAATTTCATCTCCAAAATAACCCTGCCTAAGCTCTTCCCTTCTCTATTGCATCTAGCTCACCCCAAAACTTGATTCCTTACCATGATCTCCCAAACAACCCTACTAAATTCTCTCTCATGTATCACACCTTTGACTCATTCCAAACCCCTCCTGCTACTATGATCTCCCTAACCCTATCCACAGACTCTTCCCTCCTCCATCTCCCCTTTACTCATCCCAATCCTTATCCTATTACTATAAACTCCCAATTAACACTTCTGGATTCTTCCCTCCTCTATCCCTCCATTACTCTAGTCAATCCAACTAACAGACTCACATATCCTCTGCTCAAAGTAACTCATAATAATACTAATACTGTACTCATATTTACCTAAACCAATCTACCACTAATTTATCTTGGGTTCTAGAGTAGTGTGCTACTTGCCAAAAAGCACTTTGACGCATCGTCAGGGGTAGTGAGCGATATATAAATACAATTAGAATTAGAATTAGAATTACTTAAAACTTACTCCCTCATATATACTCTAAAAAACTATCACTTACATTTATTCTCTCATAAGAGTTAGTCAATAGGTGAATAGGCCTAATAAGGGCATTTTATTTTGTATTAGGGTTTGAATATGAGTTAGTCATAAGTCATTTTGTATACCATTTGTGTGCCAGCAATATATTTTACGTTTATTGGTTTGAGAAAAATTACCAAAGGGAAACTTTTCTCTGTGTGTTAAAATAAATAATGCTTATTAAGAAATAATGTTAATCAAATTATTTAGACTCTAATACATGTACCATAATATATACCATATATATATATACTTATATTAAAAAAAGCTGTAATACTGTGCCTGGAGTGGTAAATGGATTTTGTCATTTTACAGCTCGGCAAGGTTGACACTGTGTCAAACCTATGCTTAAAGACTTTGCTGTACAAATGGCAAAAGACTTTGGGGGTCATTCTGAACTTGGCGGGCGGCGGGAGCCGCCCGCCAAGCAGGAACTGCCAGAATACCGCTGCGCGGTCAAAAGACCGCCGCGGTAATTCTGAGTTTCCCGCTGGGCGGGCGGGTGACTGCCAGAAGGCCGCCTGCCCGCCCAGCGGGAAACCCCCTTCCACGAGGATGCCGGCTCCGAATGGAGCCGGCGGAGTGGAAAGGGTGCGACGGGTGCAGTTGCACCCGTCGCGATTTTCAGTGTCTGCTATGCAGACACTGAAAATCTTAGTGGGGCCCTGTTAGGGGGGCCCCTGCAGTGCCTATGCCATTGGCATGGGCGCTGCAGGGGCCCCCAGGGGCCCCACAACACCCGTTACCGCCATCCTGTTCCTGGCGGTGAAAACCGCCTGGAACAGGATGGCGGTAAAGGGGTCGGAATCCCCATGGCGGCGCTGCAAGCAGCGCCGCCGTGGAGGATTCCCTAGGGCAGCGGGAAACCGTCGGGACACCGCCGGTTTCCCATTTCTGACCGCGGCTGTACCGCCGCGGTCAGAATGCCCATGGGAGCACCGCCAGCCTGTTGGCGGTGCTCCCGTCATTTTAGCCCTGGCGGTCGTCGACCGCCAGGGTTAGAATGACCCCCTTTGTCCCTATCTACCTCGGATTGGATAGCATTGTGCTTATCCTATGCTTAAAACTTTGCGAGATAATCAGACATTTGAGGTGAACAAATCTAGAGTCTCGCTGGTGTTGCAGGGGGCTCCTTAATGGAGCTGCTCTCCACCTAAACTTGGGAACTGCCCAGAGTTCTCTATTCTTTTTTGCATCATTTATATGTCACTCTAACCCTGAAAGGGAATTGTTTTGATTTATAATGGGTGCTCCCTTGTGTCTGGACAAAGCTAAACCTCTCTGATGAGCTCTAATAAAAGTGAAACACATTTCAGGGGTTGCTTTTACTCATCTCAGGTTGGCTTGGATGGTATTTTACCAGTGCAAAGCTGTAATACTGTGCCTGGAGTGGTAAATGGCTTTTGTCATTTTACAGCTTGGCAAGGTTGACACTGTGTCAAACCTATGCTTAAAGACTTTGCTGTACAAATGGCAAAAGATTTTGTCCCTATCTAGCTCGGCGTGGAGAGCACTGTGATGATCCTATGCTTAAAAACTTTCCGAGATAAACTGACATTTGAGGTGAGCAAATCTAGAGTGTTGCTGGTATTGTAGGGTGCTCCTTACTGGAGTTGCTCTCCACCTAAACTTGGGAACTGCCCAGAGTTCTCTATTCTTTTTTTAATCATTTATATGTCACTCTAACCCTGAAAGGGACTTGTTTTGACTTATACTGGGTGCACCCTTGTGTCTGGACAAATCTAAACCTCTCTGGTGAGCTCTAATTAGAGTGAAACACGTGTCAGGGGTTTCTTTTACTCATTCCAGGTTGGCTTGGATGGTATTTTACCAGTCCAAAGCTATAATACTGTGCCTGGAGTGGTTTTTGTCATTTTACAGCTCAGCAAGGTTGAATCTGTGTCAAACCTATGCTTAAAGAATTTGCTGTACAAATGGCAAAATACTTTGTCCCTATCTAGCTTGGTGTGGGTAGCACTGTGCTGGTCCTATGCTTAAAAACTTTGTGAGACAGACATTTGAGGTGAGCAGGTCTAGAGTGTCGCTGGTGTTGCAGGGGTCCTCCTTACTGGAGGTGCTCTCCAACTAAACTTGGGAACTACCCAGAGTTCTCTAATTTGTTTTGCATATATATATATATATATATATATATATATATATATATATATATATATATGCATGCAAAACAAGACAGAGAACTCTGGGTAGTTCCCAAGTTTAGGTGGATAGCAGCTCTAGTAAAGAGCACCCTACAACACCAGTGACACTCTGGATTTGCTCACCTCAAATGTCTGTTTCTCTAGCAAAGTTCAAAATATTAGTCCTTCATTTATTTGCTCACAAAGTGCTCAGTGCTTGAAAAAATGGTGACACGTTTTGTTCTTTGCCTTCAAAAGGCCATAGAGTTTGTTGTGATAGAGTGCCCTTTTTTGTCCCAAGAAAACAACACTCTCTTTTCACACATCCTTTGCACAACCACTAGGGCGTTTTCTATCCAGTCCTGGTTTTCCAATGTTATCTTTGTTGCTTGTTTTAATTGTCTTATATCTTTATGGAAGTCATAATTAAATCTATATAAATTGATTTATAAAGCATGATACAATATCCTATAGTATAATGAGGAGTTTTTGTAAAAACCTGGTAAAGTACCTGTTTAAAGATTATTATATTCCTTTTCACCCCTTGCTAACTGCTGTATGTATATCATATCCACTTACTTATTTCCTTATAGTAAGTCACTCTCTCATCTTTATATCACTCCCATATTTTTCCCATTTTTTTGACATTTCTAGGACTGGGGTGCCGTCTCGGTTATTGCTGTCCCTCTAATCAATTAATTCAATTTGCTTGATTTCCATCAAAGGAATAATCAGGGTAAAAACCATTATTGAGATTCTAGATATCTTTCAGTTGGAAAATGATCAGATACATACAAGTACCAACAATTAAAGCTCATTATCTGTCAGATGATGCACACTATGGATTATCTTTCCAATAAGTTTTGTGAGGTAAAGTACCTCTAGGATGTGTTAGTCCATTATTATATAAAAGATGTTTACAAATGAGTTATATAAAATGTAGCACTCCAAAAACTCAAGGTGAGTGCAAAAGATCAGATACATACAAGTACTAACAATTAAAACACAGTATTTGTCAGATGATGCACACTATGGATTATCTTTCCAATAAGTTTTGTAAGGTAAAGTTCCTCTAAGAAGTGCAAGTGCATTATTATATAAAAGACGTTTAAAAATTAGTTATATAAAATGTAGCACTCGAAAGATGTTTAAACCGACTGATTTCCATTAGAGATATTAAATAATGTCTTACCTTTGACTTTTTTAAAGATTATTATAATTTTGATTTTAAAATGACTGAAAGATTTTTTTAGATGATGTACCATATAAAGTGCATGTGCCTAACTCTAAAAGATTTACTTTAATTGTAATACCATATAAAGTACACTGTACAGGTGCCTTGCATTGGAAATCACTTTTTTTCTAATTTTTGCCAATTAAAAATGAATTCCTTAATGGGATACCAATTCATCTTAATCTTTCTGTCTAGATTCTGTCAAACTTCTTCCTAGCAAGATTCATTGTATACCTAATGAAACTAGATAGCATTCTTGAGATCGCATCTCACAGATGAACATGTAATTTTGCATCTGCATTTAGCCCTTAGGGACTCTTGGTTCCCATTAAAATTATCCATCTTGATTCAGTTCTCCGCAGATCTCTGCCTCTGGGATTGCGGTTAACACATTGTATCCCATAATACTGTAGTCCTGCATGTTCTCCATTATGTTGGTACCAAATATGCTTTGCCATAGAGTAGATCAATCTTCATGCATTGTATTGGTCTGTTTGTGTTTATCTGTCTCAAGAGCAACTCTTATCAGGCCTTCTACGATCACTTCTTGAAACAGATCTATCTTATTTCCCATGGGGAGTTGAGGACAAAAGTGTGATTTGGGTGTGCATCCACTAGAAACTGTACAGTCTGTTGAGATGCCAATCATGTGGCAGAGTTCTAGATCAGATATAATTTGCTCATTTACCATATCATCATTATCCTTGGATTCGCCTTCCAATTTCATAAGGCTTCTAAGATGTTTCATCTCTCCAATACTTATAAGAGACATCTCTTGTGATTTACTCCTTGATTCTAATTTCTTTTGTTGATTTCTTGATATAAAATACTTTTTTAGTTTTAGCTTTCTGGAACATTTGTATAAGTCAATGCTAGCAAGGGCAAGGTATATTCCAACCATGGGGCAACAAGTTAAATCTTTATTTAGTAATTTTATATGTTTGTCTTCTAATGATCTTGAGGACAGATAGATGACAAAATCACCTTGCTGTTTCAATTCATTAATATTTATTGTTTGCTTCCTCTTTTCTTGCCACTTCCTCTTCCTCTTCCTCTTTGTCCTCCTTGTGCTTTTATGCTCATTTTGTTTTGTGTGCCTCTTCCCCTCTGTCTCGTTTCCATGTTGTACAGGCACATCTCTCCTGAAAAATCCGATGCTGGACATTTTTGTTAAGGGGAATTCATCCCCCGAAATCAAATCTGAGCTTTCAGCACTTGACACTATCTTGTCTTTTTCAATTGTTTTATCCATATGTTGTTTGGCATTAAAGGAGTCAAAGCGTCTTGCAAATGTATATATTCTCCCCATTGAGTAACCTGCCTTGTCTCTGTTACATTTCTTTAATTTTTTCTCTTGTATCTCTTTTTTATTTTTTTCCAATTGTTTTCCCCTTTGACCTCAGACATTTTTAATATCCTCTGATGCATTTGCAGATTGAAGTTGATCTTCAATTTTTTTGTTCTTTGTAATGTTTTGTCCAATTTGTGTTGTGCTTGAATAATTAATGTTTGCATCAATTTCATAGAACATTCCACTGCATCAGTTTGCCACTGTTTGAGTAAATTGGCATCCATATCTTAAAGTGTAGGCAATAAAAATATCCTCAATCCTCTCTGTATTCTTGCACAATCTATGTATTTTTTAGAGTTGTTTTTCTCACACCATTTATTGACTTCAATTTGTTTAGCCTGCTAAAGTTCTTTAATCAACATGTTGTGCGTGACTTCATGGTTTTTAGCAGTAAGACATTCTGATCCATTTGTACTGTCATTTTCAGAACAAAGAGTTCTGTACATTTCCTTTTGTCTTAATATTGTCTTGCCCATGATCTCAAGTTAGCGGTTATTGTGTGACAAATATAAAAAAAAATCAAAACTTATTCAAGCACCAAGCACTTTCCTAAATTATATTTGCTGTATAATAATTTAATTTGACCAGATCCAGTAATCAATACATATATGCATATACACACATTGTCAGCTTTCTGTCCTTGTCTCTTGCCCCTCTGCTCTCTGTTGTCCATGTGTATGGCCCTGTCCCCTCCCTATCACTTTCCATGTTCTTTTGTGCTGCACTGCCATCCCTCTTACTTTGTGTGGTATATTGTGCTACTGCATCCCCTGATGCCTGACCTTTAAGGTCCATTTGGTGTGTCTGGCCATCTCCCTGCTGCCTTCTGCTGTTCAAGTCTGTGCCCTTATCCCATTCCTCCAGCCCTCCGTGATTCAATATACCATATGTGCCAATATTTTGAACTTGGTAAGAGGGAGATTTTGAAAGAAAATGGGGACTTTTTTTTTCTCTTTGACTTACTTTGAAAAATAGGAGATTTTTAGGCAGGGAACATATAAAATAAAGCCCTTTTGGGCTTAAAAACATTGGGAGTCTCCTGCCTGATTTGAGTATGTTAGCATGTATGGTAGTACTGCCATTGTCTCTTCCTTCTGTTGTCAATGGTCTGTTATATTGCCACTGCCTCTCTTGCCTTTTCTGCATGGTTGGCTTGTTGCCCCTGCCCTCCTTTCCCCTGCCCTCCATGTTCCATTGTGCTGCAACTGCCCGTCCTGCCTGTAGTACTGTAGTAAAGCTACTGATCACCAGGGAGCTAACAGGCAGTCTGCTTTTGGTTTTGAAAGTTCATGTTTCAGTTTGGGTTTCAGAATGCTTTAATGAAATAGAAGAGGAAGCTATTTTAGAACTCACTAAAAACGTGTCCCAATTTTTCTTTCTATAGCACTAACCATAGTTTCTATGACAAAATGACCCCCCCCCCAGTTTGTTTCATTCTAAAGGGAGGCCTTGATTTATACTTTTTCATGCAAAACTGCACTAACGCAGATTTGTGTGAAAAAATATACCGCCGGCTAGAGCAATCCCAAGACGCCGGCCGCGCATCAAATTTATGTTATGACAGTAGCTGGCAGTAATGTCTGGCTAGCGTCATAAAAATGGACGCTAGCCAGGTAGGGGAGGCTTAGGGGGAACAGGAGATTGTGCATCAAAGGATGTCGCTACTATCGGCAGGGGCATAAATAATGCCTCTAACCAGACTAGTGTCATCTTTTGATGCACCACCCTCATGGACAAGACTCCTGTCGTGGTAAAGATAGGAGTCATGCCCATAACCCCAATGGCCATGCCCAGGGGACAGATGTCCCCTGGGCATGGCCATTGGACCCAGTGTCATGTGGTTGGGTGCCCCAATGGCACTCCTTAATAAAAATTAATATACTCCCTGCAATTACCTTACTTGCTAGAGGATGCCCCCCCCCCATCCTCTGGCGTCCCTCTGGTGTGAGTGGGGGTGTCCCTGGGGATAGGGAAGGGCACCTGTGGGCCCATTCCACGTCTCTGACCATGGAAATAGGCCCACAGGTCCCCTAACGCCTGCCCTGACCCAGGTGTTAAATAATGGCAATAAGCAAGCTTAGCGTCACTATTTAAGGCGTCTTTCCCCCGTGCTTGATTTTAGCACAGGGAGATAGATATGACGCTAAGGCCATATCGTAATTTTTTACCTGGGAACGCCTACCTTGCATCTCATTTAAACAAGGTAGTTTCCTGCTAACAAAAAATGACTTTAACTCCAAACCCTTGGCGCTAGACGGGTCTAGCCCCAAAGTATAAAGGTGGAGTTAGACTTGGGCCGAATTGGCGTAAAAACAAATACGCAAATTCGGCACAAATGGGGTATAAATATGCCCCTGAGTGTTTTAAGTTTTACCAATGTGATTCAATCAAGATGGCTTCAGGTGTACTACACTTTTGTCATAAGACTGTTTGTACTCTAGGTATACTTTAGAACACTCTGGGAGGCTGCAGTAGAACACAGGAGAATCAGCTGAGATGCTGCTCCTGTTGAAAGTACACTCTACAGTATATCTGAGAAAAATGGTGTCAATTTACAGAAAAGATGCTCACATTGTAGTTTCTGGAGCATCTTCTATTACATCTATAGGAAAATCATGACAAAATAGTTTTCTCTCAAAATAATTCATGAAATCCCAGCACAAGGTTTTTTCACAGGGTAAAATCTCCTAATGATACACAACAATTCCTAAAATTCTGATGGTACTATTAACAAGTGATATATTTTCTAACTAAAATCTGTCAGCACTCTTTACACATTCTCCTTTTTGTGACTCTTAAAACGTGTCATGTGTTTTAAAGGAGTGCTGGCATGTATATTAGTCCCAAGACAACTGCCAGGACTTCTTCATGTGCTGACAGCCAATCAGATCTCACCATGGGATCTGTGCTTAGGCTCCACACAGTTGTACACATGTATTTTTCCTTTAATAACTCCAAAACTCCTAAACTGATTTAAACTAAATTTGAAAAGGCATGATCTGAACACAAAGATCTAGATTCCTACTTAATTTGGTGTAATTCCGTACATGAGTTCAGGCTGTACTGGTGTCTAAATACCCTATGGGAAAATACATTATATGACACCCTCTTTTTCTCAGTCCCAGCTTGACAGATCATCCCAAAACTTCCAAGACAGCAGCTGAAGTGAGTGGCCTAAGTTTGAAAATTTTGTGAAGATTCATCATACGATCCTCAAGTTATTGGCAAAACAAACACAGCTTTATCCATGGAAATTAGGACCTAACTATATCAACCTATTAGTGGTCGCCAGGAGGTAGTTGTGTTGTTGCTCGAATGTGAATTTACCTTGAAAAAGCAAGACAACAGGCATTTGGCAAAACAGGAACAGTTATTTTAAATAAAAGCTAAGGCTGGGAGAATAGTTACAGAAACAGGGTCTGAGGACTGTCTGAATGTACAATCTATCTGAACTGTGTTTTATACATTATTCTGGGCACCATAAAACAATTTCAGCAGTCCTTTTTAGGTGAACAATGTGAGCGACTGTCTTGGAGTCATAAATAAGGTCCAGATAACAAATGCAGGTGGGCCTCAACCTTGCGTGGGCCAGTGGGTAACTTGTCCAGGTTTCCAACCTGTGGGGCATGTGATTGCTATCTGTTGCTGTGCGTGTTATGTTCTGGCTGGCTGAGTGTTCCTAACTTCAAGTGGCATCTGACCTTCGGCCATGTGTGTTTTTGGGGCCAATTTCCTTGGACCATTGTGGTGTCGCAGTACCTATCTGTGGGATTGATCGTACGTTTGTCTGCCGGTTATGTGCCACCTCTCCTATATCCTGTCAATCAGTGACGTCAGGCCTAGGTCTCAGAGCCTGCCTGACTACAAACTCAGAGTCAGGGTTGATGGAGAGTTCATGATGGAGACTTTGCTAATAGTGATGGGATTTTGTTCTTATAGATGAATGTATCATTGTGTGAATCACCACAACTTTTTCAATATTAACATTCCCCCAGTGGAATTTTCATCTACACTATCTAATCCATACTTCATGACAGTCACATTATTGGGGGCTTATTGTTCTTCAGTTGTGACTATTCCCTTTTCCCTAGATACTTGCATTCTACCCAATTTGAGGAATGTTGTTACAGCAGGAATCCCCCACTTGCAGGAAAAAACACAGAAACAATAATAATATGAAAATGAGCAACAATGATGTGCACAGATTGGTCAGTCAAAGGGTAACCCAGGAGAACCGGTTTGGGAACCACTTCTGCTCAGGAGCACCTCCCTCCTTACACATGTCTCTTTGTGAACGGTGCAATGCTTGGATGGCAAGAGTCAGAGTCCCATTGTCCATGTCATTGCCTGGGATAAACGTTCAGCGGGATAAACGTGCAGCAGGATGCACCAATCCTAGCACATACCCCACCCTCTAATACGGTCATTAAGTCCAACCTATATCAATGTTGCATCCCAAGAGGCTGATGTCTCACAGTTCTTCCCTGATTGAATGAAGCGTGAGCTCAGTGTTGTTCATCATCTTCAGCATTTCCCACCTGGTTATTTGTCACCAGCAAGCAATTGCTTTTGACTACATAGTGAAGAAGGGTGTGGGCCTTCCCGCTGATATTGGTGCTTCAGAGAACAGTCTGAAGTTTTCTGGAATAACCTTGTACTTAGACAGTCAAAATAATCAGCAGTTCCTTTTTCTTGAGCCTGACCCAACAGAGTCATTTTCTTTTATATTGGATGTTGGTACAACTATGATAGATCTTCTCCGGTAATGGCCAGTGTCCGGGTGTGTGTGGTGGCAAGGGAGCAGAGTTGACAGCATCTGGGAATGAGCTGAGTGTAGGCAAACTTGCTGCATTGCGAGCAAGTATCCATCAGCATGGAGGTGCCCCATTGCATGTACGGAATGTGCAGGATTGTGCCACAGTTTACATTTGTCCTAGTGGAATTGTTCCTTTGCCTCTGAAACATAGTGTACGCTTCTGTACAATTAGGGATTGCCCTTTGCCTTTTAACCATGTATATCTATCCACCTCAGTATACAACATTTCCTGATGTAGGGTATCTATGCTGTTATTCAACCCTCCCCTACAAGACTCATTTCCCTTTGTATCATCGAGGTGGATGACTCTACACTGGAACTCGATGTCTTTTCGAAGACTATCATGCTACGGGTCGGAGAAAGATGGTTGACGCCTAGCTAACGGCCGCACGGCCCCGCCCACTACGGATGCCGGCAGAGAGAAGAGCGGCTGAGGTGGAGGAGGTGAAGACATCTGCTGCTCTCCGGTCATTTTTTGTGCGGGAAAAAATATCTATTCGAAATTGGATTACCCGATGGGGGTTGCCGGCAAGTAGCCATGCTGAACCTGGTAGCACTGAGCCCTAAAGGCATGACAGGCTCTGGTTCGATCGTTTAAGAGGAGCATAAGTCTCGGTCATGGCACCTCCGGTTTAATTCCCTCGGAGCCACAGCAGGGAATGTGAGGAGCGAAGCACGCCTTCTCCCTGGACAAAGTGATCGTCAAACCAGCACTACTACCAAGCGATGGCATTCCTGGCTCCCTACAAGAGAAAGTACAAGTAAGAGGAGGGGAGGAAAGGGTGAAGACTGGAATTTTGGACATAATAAGAGGCACTAGGTACTTTAAATTTGGTTTAATGTGCACTAAGACATGGTGCGGTAGCACTTAATGGAATTTCAGAGCGCATATCAAGTGGGATACAACCAGATACAGCTGGAAGCCCCCGTATTCCTCTTCCTTTATAATTTTACTGGCTTGGTATTGCGTGCAAATCGAAATTTGGAGCTGGAGCATGCTTTCTATGGGAGCTGGAAACTAGTGCTTGCGTCAAAATGAGTATTCTGAAAGTGGCAAGGGAGTTCTAATGTGGTTTACTATTCCACTTGGTATTGCTGGTCATCCTCATAAGGATGGAATCTTGGCAGGCGCCTAGTCAGAGTGTGAGGCGTGTCCTAAGGAGGGTGATACAGAATGCAATAATATTAGTAACAAAACTGGGCGAGCTGGTGAAAATACTTCCTAGCACTTTAAAAATAAACATGGCACCAAAGATTGCCCAGAATTCGGGAGACAAGGCTGAGGGGGCCCAGATAACACATGTAGGGAAGGATAAAGGAGACACAGTTGGGGCAGCTCGGCGCCCTAACGTGACAATGGTAAAATCAGGCAGGAGAAACATAACTGGTCCCGTTAAGGACGTCAAGAATGATGATGGTATCACTCCCCTTTTGGATGTCGGGGGAAGGACAAAATTCAGCCCACAATCTTTTCTCGCAGTAGGAGTGCAAGAAAGTTACACTGAGCATTCATCACCCCCCCCAGCAAACAGCCAACTCGTAGTGGAAGCAGTATCTTCTGGAACTAGCAGGGAGGGGGATTATATCGAAGCTAGTGAATCTCTCTTAAAGGCATCACATGGTGTCAAGAGCGTTGATGGCATGGACAATAGAGTGGTCACAAAAGAGGCAAAAAAGAGGGGGAGTGGATTCTCTATCAGTGAAAATGGTCACCAAACACAGTGGTCTGAGATCTGTCAGGGGGCAGGCGATCTGTGATAAGGGCAAAAAAACACTACACTAAATATGGAAGCTTTGAACTATGTGGAGCCAAATTTGGTGATACGAGATAAGGATATTGGAAATAATATAAAACCCTCAGATTGGGCTAAGGACGGTGGTGACAAATTTTAGTCCTTAACGGAGGAGTCTGATCTTACCAGTAGTAAGCATAATTTCAGTGAATCTGGCAGAGGTATATCCTCTGAGACGGGAAGCATATCATCAAGCAATGAGCCTACAGTGCGACAGCAGCGGCGACACCGCAAGTGTGTAAAAAATTCGGTCTGGCCCTGGCAAGGGCACAGAGCCCTCTACATTTAGTGGTAGCAAGACCCTTAAATGGGATTACTCACGTATCAGACTAAGAGATGTACCCACTGCAAATGGTCAGCAGGCGACCAACAACAGCATTGAAGGGAATGTAGGAGACCTGGCAGGCAAGTAACACATGCACTGCTAGTATCGAGTCAGAGATATTGCAATCGATCTATGGGTCAATCAAGGAATTCCAAACAGATACTAGGATAGAGAATCGCCGTGCAAGGGTTGCTACAAAGTGGCTTCAAGGGGCGGTTTGTAAAGTGGTGAAGTCATGTGCTGAAATTGAAGCCAAGTTTAACACAATAGAGGAGAGGACGCCGGTGGTTGAAGCGGACGTCGAGGCCCTAAGAGAACAGTGTGTAGCACAGGACGGACAATTAACTGATATAATGTGGAAGCTGGAAGACCACAAGAATCAGCAAAGAAGAAATAACTTATGCATTTTGGGTATCAATGAGAGGGTGGAGGGGAGTGATATCTGGACCTATATGATCAAGCTTCTACTGGGGGACTTTCCGGAGCTCGCCATTTGGGATTGGGAAACTGAGGTTCAGCTGGTTCACAGGATCCCGGGGGCCGTCGATAGTGGGGGCACTTAGCAGAATCCAAACACCCTAGGGCCATCTTAGTCTTTTTTGGAAATTCCTTACTACGACAGGCCATATTTGATAAAGCTTGTCCAAATGCCCCACGTAGTGAAGAAGGGGTAACTTTCTTTACTCTGCCAGATTTCTGTCATACAACTGTGGTGCGAAGATGGCGGCTTCGACAGTTGATCAAACCATTCCAGGACAAGGGAGGTGAGGCCTACCTGTTGGACACCGCTCATCTAAAAACAGTGGTGTATGGTAAAGGAAGAGTGTTCACATCAGAGGTTCAGGCAAAAAAGTATTTACTGGGGCTTAAAGATGGAAAGAAGTGAGGGATAGACCTCCCGGTGATGTAATTCTAGGGGCAGATATGTTAAACCTGAATATGGTAGTCCGGGGGCGGGCGGGTGGCACACAGCTACGCAACACCCACATTCAGGCCAGCGGTGGTCTGATTGCTCAGCAGGGTGGGGGGTGGTTGGATGGGAGGGGGAAGTCCCGACCAGACCTCTCGGGGAAGGGGTGGGGTGGTCGGTTGGGGGCTGAGGAGGAGGGTGGAGAGGGGGGACAAAGGGGGGGTTTGAAGAAGATAAGCAGAAAAAAAAGAGATAATGTGATCTGTATATTCTTTGTGGGAATTTCAATTTTAATGGATCCTGGGACGGACTGCGGGATCTATTAGCTACTACATCTAAGGGATATCAGGGTCGTAAACCGCGAGTATATAATGCCATGGCAGGGTTGCAGAAGAAGTTAGGGTTAGTGGACGTCTGGGTAAAGCTGTGCGAACCAGATCCTGGGTATACTTATTATTCGGCCCCTCACGTGAAGTTGGCTCGGCTAGATTTTCTTTTTACATCTCCTGATCTGCTAGTGCGAGCTGGGATGGAATTGTATTCACGGTTTATGACAGACCATAACCCACTACTACTGGACTTAGAGCTAGATGGCCTTGAGCATAAGGTTAGGAGGTAGACTTTCGAAAGAGGGCTTCTTAAGGCTCCTGAATACTGTGTCCATATGAGGAAGTGGATAAATGAATTTTTGTAGATTAATCAAGGGACCGCCCCGTTGGAAATAGTCTGGGACACCTTAAAGGCAGGAATTCGAGGGGGAAACCTTAAGTTTTAGCCTCAGGAGACAGAATATTGCCCAGGCTTCAATGAAGCATACACACATGAAGCTTAGAGCTGTAGAAAGGCAGATGATTATAGCTATAGAAAGGGGGGAAGACAAAAACAGCATTCAGGAGCAGATTGCTATCGTAAAAGCAGCAATAAATGAGGCTACAGCAAAAAGAATAGCCGAAACATATTTGGCGGAGTGTACTGAAGGGTATGAATACGGAGAGAGGTCCGGGCACTTGTTGGCGGTGGGAGCGCGCCATAAAACAGCAACTGGGGTTATAAGAGAAATCAGGGATGAACAAGGACGAGTAATAGTAGATGCAGATGGGATCAGGGAAGTCTTCCAGAGGTATTATATGGAGCTGTACGATGCTACACCTCCATGTGTAGAGGTTAAGATGTTGGAATTGTTTAGTTTTATTAAGGCTAGTAAACTGTCAGATGAAGACTACTCGAATCTGGAGGGACATATCGACAGCTGGGAATTAGAAGCGGCAATGAGTGATCTCTCCATGGGGAAAGCCTCTGGTCCTAGTGCAATTCCTTTAGAATTTTATAAAAGTTTAAAAACACTCTTGTTTCCTTTGATGATGGAATTATTTACTCAAGTGCAAACTGGTAGCAAAACCCCGCCTTCTTGGGATACGGCTAACATGGTGGTTTTCTTGAAGAAAGGGAAGACCCCACAGAACCCAGGCTCATATCAGCCAATTACATTGATAGATAGTGATGTAAAAATGTATTCAAAACATTTTGACGCTCGATTATCCTCGGTTATCGAGAAACTAGTAATATCTAAATAACATGGGTTTATCCCGGTGAGAGATACTACCGAACACATTCGGAGGGTCATTACGCTTTTCGATGCCACAGAGGTGGCGGAAGAACCTATGGCTGTTGTGTTGTTAGACGCTGAGAACGTGTTCGATAGGGTAAACTGGAATTATTTGTGGCAGGTATTGGAAGCTTATGGATTGGGGAAGAAACTTATCTTACCAATTAAAGCTATCTATAGGTCCCCTGGGGCGTGAATACAGTTGAAGGGAGGGCAATCAGAGTGTATTCAAGTGAAGCGGGGCACCAGACAGGGGTGTCCATGCTCCCCATTGTTATTTGCTATTTACATAGATCCCCTGCTTAGACAGCTAGAAGGGAATAAAACAATATTGCCAGTTCGTAGGTTTGGCTGGGAAACAAACGTTTTCGCATATGCAGATGACATAGCTATCATAACTTCTAACCCAGGCGTAGCATTGAAAGAAATAGAAGGGGTGACAAAAAAATGTGGGATGTTCTCTGGTTATCTGTTAAACAGAGCAAAAACTCAGCTGCTGATTAATAGACATGTGAATACACAGGATAATCAGAGGGTCGATCATGCAGTATACCTTGGCATCGACATTACCCCAAGGGTAGGAGAGATTGTTAATTTGAATCTAGACCCGATATTAGTAAAAGCTAAGTAAAATATGAACAGATGGAATAATCTCCATATGAACATAATGGGAAGATGTAATATGGTTAAAATGATCCTCCTTCCTAAACTGTTGTATATCTTTCGCGCTATTCCATTGAGCTTGATGAATTCCCGGTTTGTAGAGATAGATCGACTAGTAATGAGATTTATATGGGCATATGGCAAATGTAGAAGGGCGAGTAAGTTGATGTCTTTACCTTGGGAGTAGGGGGGTGGTCTCTTCCAAATATGACACTGTATCAACTCGCAGCAGCCTTTCAGTATGTGCGCCCACTATTGGGGGGGAATATAGGCAAGATTGGGGCAGAATAATGTCCAAACATCTATGAGCTGCTGGTGGGACCAATAGCGAATGGAAGTTTACTGACCTTTCACGAGCTCGGGTATTAAAAAAAAATACGATGTAAGGTATTGGATGCTGCCAATAGATGTTGGCGACCATGGCTGAAGAAGAATGGGCTGGGAAGATTTAATCACTATACTGTAATAAACAATAACCCGTTCTTGCCCAAAATATTTAAAGATAACTATGCCGTAAAATGGGTTTCTCTAGGCATAAGAAGGCTAGGAGACTTCCATGAGGATTACGCGGTTAAGTCTTTTGAGAATCGTCAAGAACAGTTTGGACTCGAGCGAAGGGATTTTTTAAAATATTTACAGATAAGAGATTTTCTGAGTAAAAAAATGGGGGAGTACAGGGATTCATAAGTAATCCCTTTTTGGAGGATATAATTGAAAAACCTAATATAACAATAAAACTAATTTATACATCATTGATGTTAGAACAGCCCAATGACCTGGAGAAACATAGCGGGAAGTGGGAGGGCAAGCTTTTAGATGGGGGTATCAACTTTATTAAGTCATTGGAGCTGGGATATACCATGTTATTGTTTTCTTCACTACAAGCACAGCACTATAAGACGGTGTTTGATTTATATTATACGCCTGCTCATCTCGTTAAATGGGGTGGATTACAAGGGATAAATTGCCCAAGGTGTGGGGTATTTGGAGCTGATATTACCCATATGTTTGCCACCAGTGGGAAATTGATGGCATTGAAAGATGGTATTCAACTTGTGTTAAAAGGAATAGTGGGATATGAAATCGATCTGACTCCTGAGATTATGGTCCCAGGGTAACAGAGAGAGCGGGGGAAAGGCACAGAGCCTTTATTTTTATGGCTATGGTGGTTTATTGATTGTGCATCTCCTCCGCATGGTTGGACCCACTACCCCATCGTGGCAATAGTGGCTGGGCAAATTGTTATCCGTGTATCACTTTGAAGTTGCTTTATATGAACGGAAGGGGAGATCGGCTAGGGAAAAAGAGAAGGCAATATGGGGGCAATTTCAAAAATGGATTATGGCTCATTAATGGATGGTTGTGGTTAAAGTTCTGCCCCTCAATGGAATGTAAATTGCGTTCTCAATTAGATTATGTAATTATTTTTGATTTCCTATAAAGACCAAATGGGAAATTTACTGTCATTATTTCTCTTTCTTTTCCGAACAAAAAAAAAAAAAGGAACTCGATGTCTGGGGTCCATTTGTTATTAAAGAAGACAGCCCCATATACATCAATGGCCACCCCGGGACCAAAGATAAAAGCAGGAGCAGATATGTTTGTACATTAGTTTGGTGGTTTTGCTATCTCCAAGAATCTCTTTTCTGGAAAGTCTTGGGCCAAACAGTATCCTTCCTTAAGGTGCCCCTCCTGTGCATTGTATCTGACTCAGTTTGAATATAGCGAGGCTTGGTGAGAAGGTACAGTGCTTTCGGATAGGTCTTCTATCGGTTCAGATTCACTACCACTCTATGGGGTTCTACTCTGTTGGGTTGTATCTTGGCACTCATCCTACATAAGTATAGGTGGGAAAGGTGCTCTTTTTGAGGCTACCTCTTGGGACAAGTAAAGCCTGTCTGTGCCTACCCATGCGGTATCAGCAAACAGTTATAATATGACCTGGCTGATGTCTTGGAACCCACGGAGGCCATGTGCTAATACCTTGTTTTGTGTAAGAGAATGTTGCGTAGCGGGTGAGGAATGCTGGTGATGGGTTGATATACTTATACGAGACGTAGGAGAGGTCCCTATGCAAGTGCTGCAACAAGACCTGGGTGGACTCCATTTGACTAGGCAGTTCTTTGGTAATGAATGGATGCAGCAACACAAATAGTAAACAGATGGTGTAGAAATGTGTAACAATACATAATTATTTAGCATTGTAGGTCTTGGGATGAATCCAGTTGAGATGTATGTAGAGCTCTGGTGATTTGTTTTTTTTAGTTTTAACAGATCAAAAATGTTTGTGGTGCAGATCACAGTTCTTTATGCTGTTGGGATTGTTGATGTGTTTGCTGACACAGTGATGGTCCACTGTAAAGGTAGTGCACTTGGAGGCTCAATTGTAGACCTGTTGGATAAGAGCTAGGATTGGCTTGTTATGTTAGAAAAACATTACAGCCCATAGTTATTCTTTTTAGCGATGCATTTGCGTCATTTTTTGACACAAAAGTGGTGCAAACTTACAAAATACCATTATATTTTGTAAGTTTGTGCCGCTTTTGCATCATAAAATGACACAAATGTGGCGCTAAAAAAGTATACATATGGGCCTACATCTCTACAAGTGTCATTGACAGTCATTTCTTATTAGTTCCTGTGCATTTCTTTGGGGTTGTGCTTTTTCTATACTTCATTCAGACCATTTTTAGTAAGGCGTCGGAGGGTGGCCCCACTTGTAGTATCTATTGTGAAAAAAAGTAGGTTATTGTTCGTGGACGTATTAAATTTATGGGTTGTTGGGTCTCCTGCCTCTCTGTGACTCACTAGTTGCACAGCGGTAAAGCATTTTTATGTGGTGATCTCATGTACATATTGGGGATTTCAGTTTATTAATTAGTCCTCTGTGGGTAACGACAGCCCTTGAGTATCCTCTTCTTCCTAGTTTGTGCATGGGTTTGCCATCGGTGCAGGTGGTATCTTCCGAACTATATGTGCACAGGGTGATTTATAAAGAGCAGGCATGTCACACGCCGATGTTAGTTGACAATAACAATGTGCCCTGAGGTCACATGTATACTCCTCTAGTCTCGGTATGTGGCGTGCACCGTGACCCTCACTAGTAAAATGTAAAAATGTAAATTAGCACTTGTATAGCGCACTACTCACCCGTTAGGGTCTCAAGGCGCTGTACTCATACCGCTATGGAACCCCTCCTGGCTTTTCCCTGTGAGGCACCCACTCCTGAGCACCCCCAGGGTGAAGCCAGGCATCCAAGCGCTGTTGGGGCAGTTGTGGAGATTAAGCAAGCTATTGCCCAGAGTTGCAGAGTGGGACCCATGAATTAGATTAGGCACTGAGGCGAGAATTATCTGGTCAAGGGGAATTGAGCCCAAGACCTCCCGAAGCGGGACTTGAACCCTGGTCTTGAGCCAGATCTCTGCTTCAGGGTCTGCCACTCTAACCATTGAGCCACACTTCTCCACCAGTCACACCAGGTGTCTTGACTACGCTGTTTTTCTAGAGACTACTTTGAGATATCTTTGGGCTTCTATTTATTGGTCTTTGGGCACTGACCTAGATCTTCACATGATCTCTTATCTTAATTGTCGTGAACTGAAAGGGGTTGGAGAGTTGTTCCATGGCCCCATGTGCCTCTGATATTGCAGTGTCCAAGATTGCTTCCTCTAGACCATGTGTGTAAGGTCTTGTGTGTTGGCTGATTTCTAGGCCTGACACAGGGGTGAGAATTCTTTGCATTCTATTCTTGCGTGGAATTGTGATGGATCTTTTCAGACTCCCTTTCCCCAGCACTCCCTCTACCGCAGACCACATTTTTACTAGACTTGGAAAACTTTGAGGGAAAGGAGGAGGCAAAATATTCCTGCACAGAGAGTCCGGTGCAAGGCCAAGAACTCAACAAAATTCTCCCAAGTGATGGTAATAGAATGGGATGGCTGGCTGTTCTGGTAAACCCCCTTAACTGAACTGGCAAAATGCAGTGCTTCCCAATCAGTCAGAATTCATGCGTGTGCTCTTGAGGTTATGAGGTCTTCACAATCCCAAGCATATGGGAAACCTGGCTTCCAACATATGAGGACAGCTTTGCTTTGAAACTAAAAGTGGGCCTCCAATGGGCTGGAGGCTGATAGCTTTCAGGAGGCACTGTTGGGACCACATGCCATAAAGGAATTTAAGTCCCAGGCTGGGTGCCCAAGAATGGGGACCTTCTAATTTAGTGATCCAAACCTGTCACAATTGACTTGTGGATGAGGGGACCTTGGTGCCTGCTTTTAAGCACAGGCCGGGGAGCCATCCTGCACCCCCTTGTGACACTGCCCTGTAGAAGGGTGGATTTCTTCTAGCATGATTACCCCCGTTTGTAGCCTATTTGCCAGTGTTTGTCAGTGTGTTTTTACTGTCTCACTAGGATCCTGCTAGCCAGGACCCCAGTGCTCATAGTTTGTAGCCTATATGTGTTGTCAGTATGCTTGATTGTGTCACTGGAGTTCTGCTAAGCAGAACGCCATTGCTTATGCTCTCTCTGTATACCCAATTTGTCACTGTAGTTTAGTGACTCTGTATTCCAATTCAGATTGGTACACTAGATCCCTCTTATAAGTCCCTAGTATATGATACCTAGGTACCCAGGGCATTGGGGTTCCAGGAGATCCTTATAGGCTGCAGCATTTCTTTTGCCACCCATAAGGAGCTCATACAAACACTCCTTCAGGTCTGCCACTGCAGCCTGAGTGAAATAGTGCACATACTATTTCACAGCCATTTTCACTGCACCATGTAACTTATATGTCACCTATATGTCTAACCTTCAGTTACTGAAGGCTAGGTGCAAAGTTACTGTATGTGAGGGCACACTTGCACTAGCAAAGGTACCCTCACATTGTCCAGGCCCAAATTCCCAGACTTTGTGAGCGCGGGGACATATTTATAAGTGTGCACTACATATATGTCAATAGATATATGTAGCTTCACAATGGTAACTCCATAAACGGCCATGTGAGGTGTCTAAGATTGTGAAATTAACCCCCAGTCCAAATCTGGTATTGGGGGCCAATTCCATGCACCCTGGGGGTTCAACCATAGGCCCCCAGTACTGGCAAACCAGCTCTCTGAGGTTTCCACTGCAGCCCCAGCTGCTGCCACCTCACGGACAGGCTTCTGCCCTCCTGGGGATTGAGCAGCTCAATCCCAGGAAGGCATAATAATGCATTTCCTTTAGGAAAGGGGTGTTACACTCTCTCCCATTGGAAATAGGGGTTACAGGCAAGTGAGGGGTATCCTCCCAGAGCCTCTGGAAATGCTTTGAAGGGCACAAATGGTACCCTCCTTGAATCATCCAGTCTACACCAGTTCACTGACCCCCTGTCCCTGCTCTGGTGCAAAACTGGGCAAAGGAAAGGTGAGTGACCACTCCCCTGCCCATCACCACCGCAGGGGTGGTACCCAGATCTCCTCCAGAGTGTCCCTGGCATTAGCCATCTTGGATTCCAAGGTGTGGGGACCCTCTGGGAGCATCTGAGTGGCCAGTGCCAGCAGATGACATTAGAGACCCCTCTTGATAGGTGCATACCTGGGTAGGTAGCCAATCCCCCTCTCAGGGCTATTTATGGTCTCTCCTCTGGGTGTTTCCTCAGATTCGGATTGCAAGACTCCACCAGGACTACTCTTCATTCTCTGCTTCAGCTTCTGACCATTGGATCAACTGCAGACTGCTCCAGGAGCTGCTGTAACTGCAACAAAGTATCCAGGAAGGCTACTGTGACCTGCAACTTAACCTCTAGTCAGCAACTGCACCAGTTTCCAGATTGTGCACGCTCTGAGGACTGCCTCTCTTCACCTTGCATCAGAAGAACTAAAGGAATCTCCTGTGTAGTCAAGAAGTCACTTCCCTGCTTCAGTAGGGACCTCTCTGCAGTGACAACCAGTACTCTGGGACTCCCCTTCTGTCAACGAACGTGATCCCTGGAACACAGGTGGTGGACCTAAATGATCCTGACTGTCCAAAGGTCCAGCTGTCCACATTTGGTGGAGGTAAGAGCTTGCATCCCCATGTCAGATAGAACCCCTGTGCAGCTCCTTGGGCTTCTGTGCACTTCTTCTAAAAGTCCTTCATGTACAGTGTAGCCCCGGTTCCCAGAACTCTATCCTTTGACGCTCAGCTCCCTGAGTTGTTCTCCAGCGGCACGGGATCCCTCTGTGTAGTGTTGCAACAACCTCACTTTGAAACTTTTTTGTCCCCATGTCCTGGGACTCCAGGGGTGCTGCCTGTTATTCTGAGTGCTCTCTGAAATGCTGAGAGCCCCCTCTGTCTCCTCAGTCTAAGTTGAGACCCTCATGTCCCTCATGGGCCCGGGCAGCACCTCTTTGATGCAAAACACGTTCTTGCGTGAACCAAGGCTTGTTGGCGGAATCCAGCAATGAAAACAGCTAGCATCCAACGACTCAATGTGGGACATCTCTTGCACCAAGCAGGAACCCGCAGCTATCTTCTTTGGTGCATTTCTGTACTTTTCTTCCAACCAGAGAATCTACTTTTGCACCTTCTTCCAGGTTGGCAGGCGCTCCTGTTCTTCCTGTCCTCTTCATCAACTTCTGGACTTGGTCTCCTCTCTCCACAGGTCTTCAGGTCCAGGAATCTATTGTTGGTTTCTTGCAGTCTTGCTTGGTTCTTGCATAATCCTTCACCACAACTTCTAGTGTATTCTGAGGAAACTTGCTGTACTTTACTCCTGTTTTCCTGGGCTCTGGGGTAGGGTACTTTACTTACCTTTGGTGTTTTCTTATACTCCCAGCACCCCCCTACACACTACGCTTGCCTAAGGGGGAATCCGACTTTCTCATTCCACTATTTTAGCATGTGGTTTGTGTTGCCCCTATGCCCATTGCAATCTATTGTGTTTTTCACTGTTTGCACTATTCTAGGACTGTTTACTTACCTGATTTTGATTACTAGTGTATATTATGTGTATAATACTTACCTCCAGAAAGAGTTGTGCCTCTAAGGTATTTGTGTCACTAAAAAAAAAGTACCTTTATTTTTGGCAACACTGAGTATTATTTTTTAATTGTGTATAAGTACTGTGGCCCATATTTATACTTTTTGACGCAAAACTGCGCTAACGCAGTTTAGCGCCAAAAAAATTAGCGCCGGCTAACGCCATTCTGAAGCGCCATGCGGGCGCCGTATTTATTGATTGGCGTTAGCCAGCATTAGCCGACCGGCGCTGCCTGGTGTGCGTGAAAAAAAAACACGTACACCAGGCAGCGCCGGCGTAGGGAAAAATGGCGTTTGGGCGTCAAAAATGGGGCAAGTCAGGCTGAGGCAAAAAAAAGTCTTAACCCGATTTGCGCCATTTTTTTTTGGCGCCCAGACGCCATTAACATGACTCCTGTCTTAGCAAAGACAGGAGTCATGCCCCCTTGCCCAATGGCCATGCCCAGGGGACTTCTGTCCCCTGGGCATGGCCATTGGGCATAGTGGCATGTAGGGGGGCACAAATCAGGCCCCCCTATGCCAAAAAAAATAAAAAATAAAATACTTACCAAAACTTACCTTCTCTCCCCTGGGGTGGGTCCCTCCATCCTTGGGTGTCCTCCTGGGGTGGGCAAGGGTGGCAGGGGGTGTCCCTGGGGGCTTGGGAGGGCACCTCTGGGCTCATTCTGAGCCCACAGGTCCCTTAATGCCTGCCCTGACCCAGGCGCAAAAATCCGGCGCAAATGCGGCTTTTTTAGTCCCACCCACTCCCGGGCGTCATTTTTGCCCGGGAGTATAAATCCGACGCAATAGCATCGCAGTCATTTTTTTAGACGGGAACGCCTACCTTGCATATCATTAACGCAAGGAAGGTGTTCACGCAAAAAAATGACGCTAACTCCATGAACTTTGGCGCTAGACGCGTCTAACGCCAAAGTATAAATATGGAGTTAGTTTAGCGTCGAATTTGCGTAGAAAAAAACGACGCAAATTCGTCACAAACGGAGTATAAATATGCCCCTGTGTGACTATATTGGTATTGTAAGAGCTTTGCCTGTCTCCTAGTTCAGCGTTGGCTGCTCTACTACAGCTACCCCTAGACAGCCTAAGCTGCTAGACACTGACCACATTCCACTAATAAGGGATAACTGGACCTGGTATGAGGTGTAAGTACCTTAGATACCCACTACAAACCAGGCCTGCCTCCTACATGCCCTCCCTCTGGAGTCTGGCCAGACAAACCCTTCCTGATGGTTCAGGAGCATAGTGGGGCCTAGGCTCCCACAGGCCCCCTGAAGGGTGGACTCTAGTGAGGATACCCAATTGACAAAACACATACAGCAGCCCTGAGCTTCTAAAACACAAGTAAAACTAGGTCTCATTAGGTCTTGTATTGAGTTTTAGTACAGCAAATTTTGAGGTGTGCATGAAATGGATGTTTTGCATTGTGTTTTAAGTTACTGCTCATTTGGGTTCTGCATTTCTGTGAAGGTATTACTTCTCTAAACAGTTAACCCTCCCTGCAGTGGTTTTTGCCCCTGTTCTTGTTGGGCTGGGTTCCCTTCTGTGGTTGTAGTTCCACATGTTTGTCCAACTACCTGACCCCTGTTATGGTGGTGTGGCAGGCGACTGACTTTCCTGCGGCTGAGTGTAAGGCGCATTTGGGTTTCCCTGGGCTTGGTTTTGTGGATGGAGATTTTGCAGGGACTAGTGCTGTCTCATCAACTTCTGTTTGCGATATGCCTTTATCTGGCATCTGTCAGCCATGTGACACATTCTGTGGCAAATGTAACATTCTTTATGGTCTGGCTGCTGCTAACCTCCCTGGTTTCCACCATTGTATCTAGATTAAAACCCTCTGGAGTTTTCTTGTGAAGCTCCCCTTAGGACTGGTGCCATTTGAACGCTCGCGGCCAAAGCAGCCTCCTTAAGGGTGGCCTTTTTCAATTTGTGCTGGACCAACTTAGAGGTGTCTCTCCGGGCTTGCTCCTGTCTTTCCCTGTTCTTTTTTTGTTTCTTTTTGTGATTGTGTAATATGTGCGCTTGTATCTCCTGCCAGGGTTTGGCATCCGGCCCCACTACACTGTCCAACCCACTTTGTATTCCCAATCCCAATCCCCTTGGGGGAATGCATCCTGAGGTGTGATTTGTTGCCTGGGCTGGGGGTGGTCTGTGGACCTCTGACTGTAGTCTGTGCAGCCCTCGCCGTACAGAGTTTGGTACAGCTTTGAGTGTATGTCACCTCCTTGGTGCATGTCTCGCTCCTGGTCTCTCTTTCTCTCTCCTCTTTCCCTTTCCTCTATGGGAAGGCTGCCCTGCCTATTGAGTTTGTTGTCCATATCTTTCTCCCCCTTGGGTGTTTGCTCTCCCTGGCCACCTTTGTTTATTGCCTATTATTTCATGACAGGTGCCCATGTGGCACTATTTCCAGTGACTCTGAGTTGGTGGTCCTCTGCAGAATTAGCTCCCCTGCAGAGGTGCAGGTGTGAGTCTTGATGTGAGCTGGTGGAGCTGTCCTTTTGTTTTTGAGTCTAGTGGTGCTGTGCATGCAGGTTATGCATTGTGATTGTGGGATTTTGGCAATTTGTGGATTGGTAGGGATCCACCTGGTCCGGCAGGCAGGAGATGCTCTACTGGTTGTATGCCCTCTCCCCCACTGTTTTCTTTGGTGCCTGATGCTTGTTGCTTGGGAAGGCCTCTGGTTTTCCCCAGGACTTTTGAAAGGCTTTCGGGTTTTGACGGTTTTGGTGTTTTACTGTGTTTTCTCATACGTTTGTATTGCATTTTGCTAGCACTGAGTAGTTATTAGTGTTGGATGTGGTAACATTTTTTTTTTACTCTGTTAAAGACTTTTCATATTGTGGTATTTCAGCCTCTTTGGCAAACTGAAAATAATATGTTGCTACCTTTAAAAGGACATTTTTTCTCTGTGTTATGACTTTCATATGCCATGTCAGGACTGTAGAATGTTCCCTGACTTTTGAGCCATCTTTTTGAATAGTACATTACCATTAGGCTACATTACGGTCCTTCTATGGATTGATTTCTTCACCACACTGTTCATATTTCACATTCCCATCTTCTGAGAATCTACTCCTGGGACATTGGTGCAGGGGCAGGGAGCACAAATTTAGCTCAGGGAATAGTTTTCTGCCTATCATGTTATATGTGTATGACTGCAAGCGCATGTGGAATTCTCCATTATCTGTGTGCTGCTGCCTGTGGATTCTGTCCACATTGTCTGTATTCAGCTGCAATCTCCCAGAGGGCAGGATCGCAAGGAGGTACAGATACTATACACACTCATGCTTTCCATCACCTTACTTCTGGCTGTACAATGATGTCAAGGGAAAAACTGAGCACCTTCAGCCTTTTCCTTTCCTTACGACTTGTGAATGCTTTATGGAGAACCGGGAGCAAAAGGAATGTCTTAAGAATGAAGCACCAACCTCTTTGCCTACACTAACAAACAAGCTGCTGGTTGGTTGATTGTGATGCCATAGAGTGAAGTCTTCTTCTCCATTTTGTGACCTTCGAGATAAGCGGTAAAATTAGTTTGCTGACTACTTACTTTTCTATGTGCTAAGCACAACTGTATATTCAACTGTATATTCAACACCAATACCAGCAGCAGGGTCAGCAGTTAGCTTTACAAGAAGGATAACTCATTTAGCAAGAGTGACCTTGAAGTTAGTAAGCCAGTCCCGCCAAAAGATTCTCCGGCTTTTCAGGTAGCCACAAGTCAAGGGTTAAGGGCACTGTTATACCTTTAGAAATGGCATGTGCTGACAGCCAAGAGACCAGACTTACAATTCCCACTGACTGGTAATCATGACATGGCTAAGCTGTCTTACCTGTGATAAATATTGATTCTAAAAGGAAAGAAAAAGATTAGACCACTTGAATGGGAAACCTTTTGAATGAGGGATGCAACGTTGTATGATTTGAGGGCAACAAGTGATGTAAAGGAGAAAGTACACAAATAACTGCTTAAACTAAAGAATGGTTTCCTCCAGAGTATAGAGGAGCAGAAGCTTAAAGACAATTGGAGAAAATCACAACTAGAAGAAATTGGGGTATTCCTGTCACTTTCTGTGGTGAGTGCACCATTACAGGAACAAATTGAAGGAGAAAACCCTTTGATGGAGGATATTTTGACGGGTAGGATGAGGGAGACAAAACAACCAGATGGCACCACAGCAACGGCTGAACAGACTGAGCTAGCTGCACAGCTGCAGGCCGAGAAGCAACAAGAAAGCCGTACTCTAGAATGGCGCTTGTTATCCCCTTTGCTGCCAGGCCTTTTCCCCCTCAGGTGCCAGGCCTTTTTCTTGGCTATTTGGGGCATTTTGCGCTTAGGCCCTCATAACGTTTTGTCCACATAAGCTACCCATGCCAAATTCGAGTCCTTTTTTTCTAACATGCTTTTTAATGGGAAAAAAGGGCTGTAGAAGAAGGCTTGTGGTTTTTCCCTTAAAATGGCATCATCAAAGGATTTGTAGTGCAAAAATTACCAGCTTTCAGGAAAAGGCAGACTTGAATCAGAAAACCACATTTTTTAACATAATTTTAGCATTTTACTGGGACATACCCCTTTTTACTATTTTTTTTGCTTTTTGCCTCCTTCAAGTTAGTGACAGAAATGCATGTGAAACCAATGCTGGATCTCATACAGCTAAACATTTCTACAAAGTAGACAACATTTTGAATTCATGAAGGGGTCATTTGTGTAGATCCTACAAGATTTTCCTGCAGAAAATAACAGCTGAAAAAAAACAATATTGAAATTGAGGTGAAAAAAACAGCCATTTTTTTCCATGTTTTACTCCGTAACTCTTCCCTGTGATGTCAAATTTTCAAAAGCAATATACCGTTGTGTCAGCTGGACTCTTCTGGTTGCAAGGATATATAGGGCTTGTAGGTTCATCAAGAACTGTAGGTACCAACAGCCAATAAAGGGCCTACATCTTGCAATGGTTTTTCATTGCATACCGGGTATGGGGCAAGTCATTTGGTGAAATATAGAGTGAAAAATAGGCATCAAGGAAAGCTTTGTATTTCTGAAATGGGCACAAGATAAGGTGTTGAGCAGCAGTAGATATTTGCACATCTCTGAATTCCGAGGTCCCCATACTAGCATTTCTCAAATAGATGTCTTTTTTATACACTATCTTAGATTTGGAAGGAAAAAATGTAGAGCAAGACAAGGGGCAATAACACTTGCTCTGCTATTCTGTGTTTCCCCAAGTCTTCCAATAAAAATCGTACCTCACGTGTGTGGGTAGGCCTATTGCTCGTGACAGGAAATGCAACATGGACACATCATATTTTTACATTGAAATCTGACATGTTTTTGGGAAAGTGCCTAGCTGTTGATTTTGGCCACTAGCTCAGCCGTCACCTAGAGAAACCTACCAAACCTGTGCAGTTTTGAAAACTAGATACCTAGGGGAATCCGATATGGGATTCTCATCACGTTCTGTAACCCAGAATCCTTTGCAAACCTTAAAATTTGGCAAAAAAACACTTTTTCGTCACATTTTGGTGATAGAAAGTTTTGGAAATTGAGAGGTGCCACAAATTTCCTTCCACCAAGTGTTCCCCCAGGTCTCCCGATAAAAATGGTACCTCACTTGTGTGGGTAGGCCTAGTGCCCGCAACAGGAAATGCCCCAAAACATAACATGGGGGAGGGAACCTGCAATTTTGGTCTTGTGCTCAGCAGCTATCTAGGGAAACCTACCAAACCCAGACATTTCTGAAAACCAGACACCAGAGGAAGTCGAGGGAGGTGTGACTTTTATGGATCCCACAGTGTTTTCTTACCCAGAATCCTCAGCAAACCTCAAATTTAGCTACAAATCACATTTTTCCCACATTTCTGTGTTGGATCACTGCACCAGGACACTTTTCCTACCACCCAACGTTCCCCTCAGTCTCTCGGAAATAATGGTACCTTACTTGTGTAGGTTTGCCAGCTGCCTGTGACAGTGAAGAGCCAAAAACTTGTCGAAAACGGGGGGGAACCAAAACGGTTCCAAAAGGGCAGTTTGAAAAAAAACATTTTTAGGCTGACAAGTATTGCAGAAGTTTTATCGGTATAGATGTGACAATATAGAACAACACACCTGGCAACACTGACCATCGAATATATGCACATTCCTATAAATTCTTATGTGTATGTGTATGGTAAATAACCAAAGTGCTCATACACTAATGTACATTGTTGCATGTACATTGTTGCAAAAATGTACATGCTGGAATCTCAAAAGAGAATCCAGTGAATACATACATTTACCAAATAGTGGAGCACATCATATGTAACATAAAACACATGTGACTTGTTGTTAAATAATTTAAGTCTAACTAAATAACATTCATAAATCCATTGTAAATAGGATAATGAATTAAAAAAAATATATAGGTGTTCATTCTTCTATCTTTCTAAACAACAAAACAACTCTCTTGTTAGTACAAAACTAGAATTTTAATTTAACCATACAAAAAATAGAAATACAAAAAGTCATAAAGACTTAAACCACACGTAATATAAAAAGAACAAAACAATGAGACAACATAAATACATAAAACAAAATGTATATACAGTTCTCTTGTGATCCCAAATAATTGAGAAGAAGGGCCCAATAATGTATAATTCGACCCCTTTGTAGAACTTCAGCCTAGTTGAGCGTCAGCCGACACGTGTTTCATCCACAAATGATAAATATAGGGCTATTTCTTTTTCAAGGCTGATAAATCACAATAAGAAAACATTATATTGTTTATAACCATTTACATAATGTATAGTTCCTCTCCATTTTTTAAATTTCATTATTGTAACCCATTTTCAGTAACAAAAGTGTTCAAGGGTATAAGGTATTATACTATTGGAGGTCTGCTCTCAAGAAAATCTTTGGGAATATATTTGTGCACGTCTTGCTTCCCACTAATTTGGTTTTTTAACACACTTTGGGTGCATGTTTTGTCACAAGACCTTTTGGGTTGTGAACCACATAATATGCATCATGTGAGTTGTGACTTACTATGGTTATTGGGTGCTCTTTCTTCTAATGGGTTGTGATTCTGTCAAAAGGTTATACCTTTGAAGACTTTTGTCCCACTTTCTTAGGATGTTGCTATCTGTCTCTAATACGGAGCGCATCCTAAAAAATAAGTTAATAGTTGCTTATTTAAAAGGATATATAGAGTTCAATATCCACAAATGAAGGTTAATATGTAAAGTATTTATAAAGTTGGGTTTCCACCAAATGCATATGAATTAATATATTACACTGCATGAGAATGGATTGAGGAGACATATGTTAATAAAAGATTAGTTTTTACTTAAAGATTGTGGGCCTCATTACAACCCTGGTTGTCTTTGACCACCAAAGCAAATGTGGTGTTAGTACTGCCAACAGACTGGCTGTACTAAAGCCCGCATTATGACCATGGTGGTCTCGCCATGGTCATATCGCTGGGACCGCCAGGCTACTGCCATGGCAGTCCCGGCAGTTGTAATCCGCCAGGGCAGGGCTGCAAGCAGCGCTGCCCTGGAGATTACGAGTCCCCATCTGCTAGCTGTTCCATGTTGGTAAATACCGCCATGGAACAGCTGGCAGAATGGGTGACTCTGGGGGCCCCTGCACAGCCCATGCACTTGGCATGGGCAGTGCAGGGGCCCCCATTCACAGCCCCATCGCGCAATCCACTGCCCGAATTACAGGCAGTGGATTGTGCGACAGGTGCTGCTTCAGCCGCCGCACCGCCACATTGCCGCCAACTCCATTAGGAGCCAGCTGCAATGCAAAGAACTATGGGGCATGTTTATACTCCATTTGCACCGAATTTGCATCTTTTTTTACGTACATTCAGTGCAAAACTAACCCCATATTTATATTTTGACGTTAGACATGTCTAACATCAAAATATTGGAGTTTGCACCATTTTTCAGATGTGTGAACCTACCTTGCATTAGTGAGATGCATGTAGGCATTCCCATCTAAAAAACTGTGATAACCCCATAGCCCTATATTTATCCCCTGTGCTAAAATTATGCACGGTGGGAGGAGGGGATAAATAATGGTGCAAAGCTTACTTTGAGCCATTATTTTAAGCCTGGGTAAGACCAGGCTTTAGGGGACCTGTGGTCCCATTTCCATGGTTAAAGCCCCAGGAACACCCTCACCCACACCAGAGGAACACTGGAGGATGGGGGACCCCACCCCAGGTAAGTAGGGTAAGTATAGGTAAGTACCATTTTTTAAAATTAAAGTGCCATCAGGGGCCCACCTTGGGGCCCCCTGCATGGCACAGGGTGCAATGGTCATGCCCAGGGGACACTGCCTCCCTGTGTTTGCCACTGGGGTGGGGGCATGACTCCTGTCTGTGGTATGGATGGTTTTGTGTCAGAAAATGACACTAGGCTGGCTAGAGGCATTTTTTGCCTCTAACCAGCCTAATGTAATTTTCTCAGTGCAAAACCCCCTTCTCTCATACCGCCACCCCTATCCGGCTAACGTTATTTTTTAAAGCTAGCCCACCCTTTTCAATGGCTTGCGCCATTCCGTAAATATGACTTCAGGCTGACGCTCATGAATGGTGCAAACTGCGTTAGTGCAGTTTTGCATCAAAAAGTATAAACATGCCCCTGTGTTTCACAAGGAAATGCTTTCATTGATGGTGAGGCAAAGACAATTGCTCTTATAGGATATGAATATGAAATGATCCAGATGGCAATCGCCCCCCAGATAAAGGATGAGTGTTTGTATTTTGATCCCATGCGTATTCAACAACAGGTTGAGGTAGAGGAGCAGGAGGACTGGGAAAAGGGGGGGTTGTGTGAAAGTTGAAGGGGTATGGACCGGCCCTAATGGTAAGATATGTTTGCCAATGGCAATGCTCCCTTCTATGGCCTGTCTTTTCCATGGTTTTTCACGTGTGGGATGCAATGGAATGATTTGTTTATTTTCCCAATGTTGGTATAGCACAAGATTTCACCAGTATGCTGAACGTCTATGTAGACAGTGTACTGTCTGTGACAAATACAACACAAGAAAAGGTACAGCAACTGCAGCAGGCCATTTTCCACTACTGCATGGACCTTTTGATAGTTTGCAAATGGATTTCATTGATATGCTTCCCACACACAAGTACAAGTGCATTTTGGTCATAGTGTGCATGTTTAGCAAATGGACCAGGGCCAATCTGACTCAGAATTGCAATGCACAAATGGTTGTCAAATGTCTTCTGAGGGAACTCATCCCACATTTTGGGGTACCAGCCCTGTTGAGCTCTGACAATGGACCATAATTTATTTCCCATGTAAATAATAGATTATGCGAGGGGCTAAGGTCGCACAAAAACTGCATTGTGCCTATCACCCACCAGCAGCAGCAGTGATAGAGAGAAGTAATGGGGTGTTGAAATACAAAATAGGAAAGATGTGTGCATCAACTGAATTGTCCTGGATTGATGCACTGCCATTAGCCCTACTGGCCATGATATGTACCCCTGACAGAGTAACGAAGTTGAGTCCCCACAAGATTATTTTTGGTCCCATGAACCTACCTGGCTATTTGTCCATCCCTCCATTATGACCTACTGCTGCAGTATTGTAAAAAACTAACAGAGACATTGCATTGTCTTCACCGCCAGGTGCCTCAGGCTCTACCAGAAGAGGACATACCACTAGAGCATGGGCTGGAGCTCTGGAACCTAGTTGGATAAAGGCACACACCCAATGACACTGCCTTGAACCACAGTGGAGGGGACTTTTTCAGGTGCTTCTGACGACTGCTATGGCCATAAAGTGTGCAGGGCTATGATCTTGGATCCACAGCTCCTACACAAAGAAGGCAGTAAATCCGGGACATCAAAAGCAGGATCCACTGACAGTGCTGCCAGCAGTATCATCACCTGTCGTACAGTACCACCGTCTTTCACCAAGGGCTGCTCATGCTACACCTCCAGCACCGGGTGTAAGGGGGCCCTGTTAGGACTCCTTGTACTGCATACATCCTTTCAGGAGACAAGGATTGCAAGCAGGTCCTATTCTGGACTTCCACACTGCAAAGTATTCATGTGTGCGTTAAGTGCTGGTTAACCTCTGATGCTACACTCGAGGGGTATCACCGATTCAGACACTACCGACTTTCAGTCCATATTACTGTGACCAATGTTGTTGGCCCAGCTTAGTTGTTTCTGTTAGCTAATTATGCAGACTACCGCTGCCACATTGAGGATTTCCTGTATATCCAATCCAGCTGTGAGGACAATGCCAAGAATGAAGGAAGGAGAAAGAAAGTGGCCATGGGTGGTGGCACCAGTTGTACCCCCTGGCCCAGGAATAATAGTGACAACAATAGCGATAATATTTGCTAGTGAAATATATATACCTTTTTTTAATGGACCAAACACCTTAAATAAAACAGAAATGCTAAACCAACAACAACCTTTGAGTGTATCAGAAGCAGGGGGAGTAGAGGAGCTGGCGGAAGTGAGAGATGAAAACCAAATAGCATGGACTGAATATAAGGAAGCATACAATGAAAACATGTTTGTGCAGATTGTAAAGATGTATGTGGAAATAGCAAATGTATAAGGATGTAACGTCTACCAACACATTCACAGGAGACATTGAGCTACACAGCCATTGCACTTGGGAGGTATGCAGGGTGTAATGTGGTCCGCGAAATAATATACACCCATTATAATTTCTCCCCCAGATCTGTAAATGGTAAGCATCTTTATAGGGGTGCCTTATCACCTCCTGCAGAACACCAAACTATTTAGTTGCCATGCACCAATTTACACCCCTACCTCAGTGCTCAGTGATCAGTTACGGTTAGATAAGTTTAAGGGGAATAAACAACAGGGAATGAAGGTAGAAAGAGGCCCAGAGGCTAGGCACTCCCCGGGAGAAAAAACAGAGGTCTTGAGTATACCACATTTAAGAATATGCAACTTAATGACTGCACCATGGTGCATACAGTACTCCAAGGATAATGGTTCAGTTGGTACTAACAGGGCAGATGGACCATGCACCATACTAAGGCTACTAACCTCAGAGAAGCCTCTGGCTTGCGAAGAATGTTTGAGGGAGAAGAAACCTAGCATGTATATAGGCAGCAGCAGGTGTCACAGTGCCAAATGCCTCTCCTCTAGTTTTGCCTCAGACTCCCCCCCAAACAGTGCTCTGTACCTACCCCTGCTCTCCTCAAGTGGAGGGCATTCCACACTGTTTTTTTGTTGTGCTTCCCGGATGGGAGCCTTCTCTCTCTCCCTCCTTAGTTCATGCCTTTCTGTTAACTTCCACCTAGGCTGTCCCCTTCATTTGATCTTTGGGGCTGTTCTCTTTGGTTGGAACTTGCCCTCAAGTTTGCTTTCTATTTTTTCTCCAGCTAACCAAGCAAACCCTGTAGCTCCCCCCTTGTCATCAGATTCTGAGGGACTGAGACCCATTTCCTCGCCTAGCTAGTTTTGTCACTATCCAGAACTGCTGTGAATCTCCAAGTCACTCGAGTGTGTTCACCGGAACTGTTGGGAGTGCATGTTCCCTGTGTCGCAGGGACTCAATGGGCTGAACGCACAGACCGGGAGTCGAACTTTGTGGAGCTCTAGGGCAGGAATTCATGGTGTTGGGATTACCTGGGTCTGCTGGCCTGTTAGATTTTCATGCCTGGAACTAACAGTTTGATGTTCGGTAGAGGACCCTCTGGTTCCCTTGACCAAAGGATTTGTATAACCTGATGGTGGGATAGCAGGCATCTGGCATAGCAGCTCCATTCCTGTATATGACATGGAGGTACAGATGCTTTCTTGCTGACTGTGGGGTAGTATTATCAGTCTGGGCCTCCTCAAAGATGGCCCATAGTTCTAATAGTGCTTTTCCCCGTCCTTCTTTTATCCCACGTGTTTGGTCCATATGTGTATCCTCATGTATTTGATTATGTTAGTGTCAAAGATTCCCTCCTTTGGCCACGGAAACATGTGTGCCATAGTGTGTGTATTTGTGTGTGACATTCATCGCAAAACTTGATACGTTTTTTAAGACTGTGTGGGGAACCTGGTTTGCATATGTTTTAGTGATGACTCCATGATACGTTATGTAGAGCAGTTTTTAGGGGACAGATAAACCTTTAGCTTTTCTGATTTTAGGGATTCTTAAGTTCTACTCTGGTCATGGGGACACAGATACATCAAGACTTTACTACCAGCTCAGTATTATATATAGATGCATCAACATGAACATTGCACAAACACAAATAGCAATGCATATGAAGCATCACAACCTGGAAGAAAGTGCAATTGTTGGTTCAAACTTCATGAAATTTGGCATAAAGTAGCAAACTTTACTTTGGTAATAAAATAGCAATTGTGAGAAATAGCTTCACCTTCACATAGGATATGAGCCATCAACAAACACAACACTCAAGATCAAATACAGTTGCATTATTTACTAGCACCACAACATCAGAGGTACATCAATTTTCAGCTATATTCAAAAAAGAAAAAACTGAGAGATTAAAAAATAGTTGACTTTAACAATAATACCTTAGCCTGCTCCTAGCGCATGCTAGCCTGTGACCAGGGGAAGCTCTGACCAGTACACTAGACTAAGGCTCTCATTTTGACAATGGCGGTATTGACCGCCTACCGCCACGGCGACAGCCGCCAAAAGACCTTCGCTGTGGCTACCTGCCGTCTGCCATATTATGACCATCGCCGGAATTCCACCAGAAGGATGGTGGAATTCAGGCTGCAGCCATGGTGGCAGATGGTGGTAAGGTGGTGGTGCTGTCAGCAGAAGCGCCACGCCAGCAGACCACCGCAGACCGTATCATGACACATGAAACGGCCTGGCAGGGTTCTGCTGGTGGCGCTGCTGCTGGCAGCAGCACCCCATCCCGTCTCCTGCCAGAGGATCCCCTGCAAGCAGGTAAGTCGGGTGCTCTGACAGGGGAGGGGAGTGTTGTGTGTGTGTGTGGGGGGTGTTGGTGCATGTTTGTGTGTGAGTGCATGCAAGTGTGTGGCATGTGGAATGCGTGAGTGCATGCATGGTTGTGAGTGTGCGTGTATGTTGTGTTGCATGAATGCATGGGTTCTTGTATGAATGTAAGTGTGTGTGTGTGTGTGTGTGAATGTATGTATGCATGTGTGGGTGCATGTGGGTATGAGTGTGTGTATACGTGTGTATGATGATGAATGAATGTGTGTGTCTGTCGCGGGAGGCCTGGGGTGGGGGTGGACTCTGGGGATGGGGGGAGACCCCTATCAGTGACAGGGAAGGAATTCCCTGTCACTGATAGTGCCTACCGCCATGGTTTTCGTGATGGTAAGAAAGCCACGAAACACTGGTGGTAGGTGGGGTCATAATCCCGTGGGTGGGACAGTGACAGCCTCCTGGCTGGAGACTGAAGTCTCCAACCCGCTGGCTGTTACCGCCCTGGCAGACGGAGTGGTACATTTGCGGTTTGGCTTGAGCCAAACCGCCAATGTCATATTTTGGGGAAGAGTACCACCAGCCTCTTGGCAGTACTTTTCTCCAAAATACCGCCATCCGCCAGGGTCGTAATGGGGGCCTAAGGCTCACCTTCATACTTTTTGGCGCAAACCTGCGCTAACGCAAGTTTGTGTCAAAAAGTATAGCGCCGGCTCGCGCCATTTCTAAATGCCGGCCGGGTGCCATATTTATGGAATGGCGCTAGCCGGCACTAAGGCCCTGTCAGCGTCCTTGGAATGGATGCTAACAGGGCCGGGGAGGCATAGGGGGAACCGGGGCTTGTGCACCAAAATATGGTGCTACACTGTTTAGAGGCAAAACAATTGCCTCTAAGCAGTGTAGCGCCATTGTCTGTCGCACAACCCCCATGGACATGGCTCCTGTCTTGGTAAAGACAGGAGCCCTGCCCACCACCCCAATGGTCATGTCCAGGGGATGAATTTGGGCCAGCGCTGTGCAGGGGTTCCCAGTCAGGGCCCCCAAGCGGTTTTGGGAATAAAAATAATATATACTCACCTGGACTTGCCCCAGGATAGGTCCCCATCATTAGGTGTCCTCCTGGTGTGGGTGGGGAAGGATGGGGGTGACCCTGGGGCCAGGGAAGGGCACCTGTGGGTAATTTCCATGTTCTCTGTATCATGTATCAGTATCAAACCCTTTATTTCGGCTTGAAGTCCATAAAAGTTAATAGAAGGCAACAAAGTAAAACAATTAGCAAAATCCATAACCTACAAAAATGCAATAAACATTACATTCAAGCATAAAAATACAAACTAAATCTGAGAAAAATAAAACCATTTAGATAAAAATGTAATTAATATTCAACATTTCTTCCTTGACGCACCATCAGAAAAATATACGTGGTTGAATTAAACTTGAGGAGCGCAAAACTTGGGTCTGTGCCACCACATGCCCGACAGAAAACGAGTAAGGGCAAAAACCACTTGCCTGCTTAGGTCTATTTTTAGTATCCTCAGGGCCACTTTGTGTTCTCTACTTCCCCACTTCCGACAAAGCTGAAGTATATTTGACATCTGAAGGCCTTGTTAGCTGGACAAAAGAACATAACATGTTCAACAGACTCTAGGGAGTCACCACAGGACGGTTCGCTGCCCATCTTCTTTCATCAAATTGGTGACCCATTTTACAGTAAACAACTGAAGTGGAAGCATCCCATAAAGGAAAAGCAAGTAAAGGTGCCAGGCCTGTGGGGGCTCAATTTTGTCCATGAACTCCTCCCTTTGGAAGGTGTCCTTATCTAACAGAAAACCACTTGTCAATGCACCCCGGCTGACCTGAGACTGCAAGAGGGTAGTTTTATGCTACCAGTAAATCGAGTTTACACTAGTCTTAGTTGCTAGTGGAGCCTCGTCTGGGGTGTTCCACAGATTGGCCAGCCCTCTTTCCCTTAACTTTGCTTTGACAGACTTAATCCAAGGTACATTATATGAGCCTAAAAGCTCCAAAAAGCAGTCACAGTCACTGAGTCCACCACCCCCCAGTGCCAGCTCCTACTATCTCCCAAGGTGCCCACCCTAAGGAGATAGCTGTTTGCATTCACTTGATGGGAGCTGACAGCTCCTGTCAAGCGAGAGCAGACATAACTCTGCTTCCAGCAAGCAGGAGCGTGAAGACTGCTCCAGCTTGCTAGAAGCAGAGTTTTCATCTGTTGAGAGCTAGGTCTAAAAGAGAACTTAGGGCCAGATGTATCAAAGGATTTTACCCATTCTGTGTCTATGGGAAAAAGGTTTAGTACATATGGCCCTTAGTCCCTTTATACAACCTACTACGCACACCTGTTTTATCACAAAGAGGTCTGAAAGGAGAGGCTGGTCCCTCCCCATACACTACTATGCATACCTGTCACCTAAGTAAGAGGTCTGAATGGAGAGGCCTGTTACTCCCCATGTAACCCTACTATGCACACCTGTCATCTGAGAGAAAGATCTCAAAGGAAAGGCTAGACCATCCATACACCCTAATATGTACAACTGTAGTTTGAGAGAGAGATCTGAAAGGAAAGACCAGTCCCTTCTCATGCACACACAACATGAGTCACAGAGGTCTGAAAGAAGAGGCCAGTTTGTCCACACTCACCACTACGCACACTTATCATCTGACAGAGAGGTCTCAAATGAGAGGCCTGTATTTTTCAATACACCCTACTGTGCACTTTATAATCTGTGAGAGAGATCTCAAAAGAGAGGTCAGACCATGCATAGATCCTACTACACATACCTGTCATCTGAGAGAGAGGTTTAAAAGAAGAGGCCATTCCCTCTCCACTCACTAGTATGCAGAGCCATCATCTGAAAGAGAGGTCTGAAAGGACAGGTCAGTCCATCTACACTCCCTACCACACACAGCCATCATGTGACAGAAAGGTCTCAAAGGATAAGCCAGTCCATCAACAGACTCTACTACTCACACCGGTCATTTGAGAAAGGAGGAGCTGTTCCCTTTGCATGCACCCTGCTATGCACGCTCACCATCAGAGAGAGGCTTCAAAGGAGAAGCAAGTCTATCTACACACCCTTCTATGCACATACATCAAGAGAGAGAGAAGTCTAAAAGGAGAGGCCAGTCCCTTTCCATGTATCCTCTAATGCACACTTATCATCTGTGAGACAGGTCTTAAAGTAGAGACTAGTCCATACACACACCCTACTATGCATACCCAGTATCTGAGGGAGAGATCTGAAAGGAGAAATCAGTCCATACACACACCTTACCATGTACACTCGTCATCTGAGAGAGAGGTCTCAAAGGAGAGGCTGGTTCATCCAACCACCTACTACACATACCCGTCATGTGAGAGAGAGGTATCAAAGGAGAAGTCAGTTCGTGTTGATACTCCTTACCACTTACACCCATCATCTGACAGAGAGGTCTGAAAGGAGAGGTCAGTCCATCCCCACTCACTACCTTCATCTGAGAGTGAGGTCAGAGCATAGAGGTCATCCCCTCCCCACACTCTACTATGCACACTTGTCATCCAAGAGAAGGATCTCAGAATAGAGGCCAGTCCCTCCACACAAACTGCTATGCAAACCTGTTTCCCACAGAGAGGCTTGAAAGGAGAGAGTAATCCCTTCTCACACCCCAATATGCACACCCATAATGCAAGTGAGGGTTGTCATTGGAGAGGGTAGTCCTTTCCAATGACTACTTTTTCCCTACAATACTGCTGCATTTTTGCAAGTGTCACACACGTGTAAAATGCAAGCTGCAGGGAGTGAGCTTGCTGCATAAGGCTCATTCAATCTAGTGAACCTCTTGCAAGATCCGCATGGACAATTATTGGGCCTGCCACAAGGTGGTTTTGCGATCCTCTGAGAGTCTTGTGGGATCATATGTGGAGAAGTAAAAAAAAAAGGCTAAGGCTCAACCAATTGTTAACCTTCTTATTACACGGTTCAAAAAATGTTGTGAAGTGATTGGCTGCAGAACCAGTGATAGCTTTGGTTGTCCTTGGAGCTTTAGAGGAGAAGGAAGTAGATGTGACTTAATTTGGATCAGAAAGGGACTGGTGTTTTCAGCTGCATTAAAGAAACAGTTCTGAGTCTAGGAATTTAATAATATACTTTATGAACCTTGTTGAGAAGTGTCAGTAAGTGCAATACTGTTGGTAAATCTATTGTACTCAAGGTTTACTTGGTGAATAAGCTGTTTGCCGAGGTGTATATTTCTCATAGAGCTTTTGAAAGGTACACATTAGAATGTAGAGAGATGTCAGCATGCATTGCAGATTGTCTTAAAAGTGAAGTGTTAAAACTGTATGTAGTTCTAAGTAAAGGAGGCAATATGTCTCAAATTATAAAACAAAGAATGTGGAATCTGTTAATACACGACCTAGGGGCAGATTTATGGAAAGTGGCGCTGCACTGAGGGCAGCGCCACTTTACCCGCGCCCCTTAGCACCCCCCTACTGCCACCATGTGTGCACCATATTTAAAATACAGCACAAAATGCCACAGGGTAGGGGGCAATAGCGTTATTTTTCAGGACACTATTGATGTACTCTGCAGGAGTAGTGTAAAAGTATTGCAGAGTATGTAGGGGCCCATTCTAAAGAAGGCATTAAAAGTGCCGTAAAAAATGGTGCGTCAAAATCTCATAGATTTCTTTAAGTCATTTTTCCAGCTCCCAAAATGGATGAAATCCCCCTTTGTATACATTATGCCTGACACAGGCATAATGTGGCACAAAGGGTTACAGAGCGGCACAAGGCATGCATTGCGCCACACTGTAAATAAGGTGCAGGGATTTCAGCCTTGTTGGGCCACATTAACATAAAAATAATTATGTTAATGTGGCACAAGGTGACGCTAAGCCATTATAAATATGTCCCCTAGTGTTTTCTGAACCTTACTGCACACATACTTTATCCCGTGAGATGTTATGTGGAGATATTGCTATTTCTATAGTAAAACACTGTGCTCACCAATAGCAAAGGTGTCTCCAGGAAAATCTGTTACTTTATACAATTTTATGGAACTAGTGTTGATGGCATCTTGTAATTTAATTGATAAAAAATGTAAAGATACTGGTTGAGAGTATGGAATTTTTCAGGAGGAATGAATAACAAGCTACTGGTACACTAGATATAAATATGTGATTGTGGGTGAAAAATGCAGAAAGGTTTAGAGAATGTAGGTCCATATTTAACAAAAATGATGCAAAACTGCACTAGTGCACTTGTGTGTCAAAAGCATTACTGCAAGCTAATGCTATTCC
This sequence comes from Pleurodeles waltl, assembly GCF_031143425.1. Taxonomy (NCBI): domain Eukaryota; kingdom Metazoa; phylum Chordata; class Amphibia; order Caudata; family Salamandridae; genus Pleurodeles; species Pleurodeles waltl. Next base: position 444,408,157 of record NC_090439.1, on the reverse strand, counting down.
CTAGTGCCATCTGTTCACCATATCTATAAAATGATGCATGATGGCACTAAGTAATGATTAGCTTAAAAAGAATGACGCTAACCACTGCAACATACCATAAGAAGAAATTACGTTAATGCTGCAAAAGTGGCATTAGAATGTTTTGCGGCATGTTTTTTGAAGCAAAACAGGTTAGCACCATATTTAACAGCACTAGTGTAAACAAATGCACCAGCAATCAAAAAATATTTGGGAAGACAAGATGGAAAATGCAGGCCAGGAGAGATCCCAGGGAGATCCCACTTAGTCATGTACCAGCCAGGAGGGTCCTGAAAAGTTGCAGGAGAAGTAGAAGAGAAAGTGTCACTTTAGTGACAAGGAGCATAACAACTTGGTCAGAGAGGTGACAGAACACCAACACCAGCTCTTCATCACCTCCAAATTGCCAATAGGTAGGAGAGAGGCTCTATGGCAGGCAATAGTAGATAAAGTCAACAGTATAGCAGAGGTGAAGAGGACTGTCACCTATTCAAAGAAGCACTGGCATGATTGCAAGCGTGGAACTAAGGAGAGACTGACTAGGAACCGAAAGTCAGAACTGTAGACCGGAGGTGGAAGTCCTGCACCCCAGGAGGACCTGGACGAGCTAGAAGAGATTGGGGCAGCGGTCATCCCGGAGGAGCTGGTCACTGGAATAGCTGGACAGGACAGTGCAGACTACCAAGAACTACCAAAAATGCAAGTAAGTTGCAGGGGGAGACTATCTGGAATCTCACAAATGGCAGAGGGGGGAGGCACAAAGGACACACTCAATGCAAGCTAAAGGGTCGCATTGAGCCACATAGGGCCAGAATCAAAACACCCCATCACCACCCAAGCTTCACTTTAGTGTCACTCTGGTGGCGCAATGCACTCCAAAATATACACAATGTGGTCTTAAGCCACTTACTGTAGCTTTACACCACCTTGTAAATATGCAGCACATTGCCTGGAAGGGACATGACATTAGTGTGGCTGTGCCTCAACAACACCCATTGCATATTGTTGTTGCCCCAGATTGAGGACCACATGTTCACCAGAGACTGTGACTGAAGTCAACACCATTTCAGGGGTGGTGTCACGATGGTGCAACAAGGCAAAATGCTTTCCATCCTCCTTGTGTCATGCAGCACACATAGAAATGCCAACTTGCCATAATATATATTGTTTATGTGTAGGAAGGGACACCTTCCTACATATAAACAATCTATTCCCTCAACGCAGGCACCTCTTCACTATAGTACAAGGATGCCTTCATTGGTGCAGGGAGACCAAATCTGCGCAGGCACTGGTGGAAAGGCAGGCTTGTGACATATTCCACTAAACATGGCACATCTCTGCATTTCAAAAGTGGCACTGTGTCATACAAGTAATATTGCTGCTGCACCAAGTTGTGCCAAATCAGGACCTAAGTGTGCAACTTGTGGAACGGAACCTGCATGGGGTAGCCAAACAACCATTCTCACACAGCTTCATGCACCATTTGGGCATGGGAACAAAAGTGAACTCATAAAACACATGGGGCATGTCTGTGACCATCATTTGTTCTCCTGTACAAGTAGCTTCAATGTCACCATGTAAGTATGTTGCCTGTGTCGTGTGAATGGTTGGTATTCTGCATAAGGGGACATTTACATGCATAAGAACTGGCACAAGTGGCATCAATGTTGCACTACCGGCACAATGTCACTAGTCCATAATGCAACTGTACCATCATACAAATAGTTGTCCATGTGGATCCAAGCTGCTTATTCCCCTTGTGCCACATCATCAAAGTCTCAAAATGAATGCATTGACTCACATTGTACATCCTTACACCAACATATGCCTTTGACAGAAATGCTGTATGCAAGGACATGTCCCAAATGTAGGGAGGGACAAACAAATGAGGAAGGCAATCCATAATGGTTGCACTGTCCCATCCAATTAGCACATGTATGGGGACTGCTAAAGGCAGACGACAAAGTAACACAAGCATTGTAAGTAATGGACCTACCTGTACTTTGCTGCACTAGTGCCATCATCCATGGTGCCAATGCAGTAAAGCACCAAAAGAGTGGCAGCACACATTACACTACTGTAGGAATATCCACCATGGTGAATAGGAAGGTAAATGACCTGCTACCATGGTATCAGTGGCAGGGGCAAGGGTCCTGCAAGGAAGATGGTAGTGTGGGATCAATGCACAAAATACCTTGAAAGTTTGCCCCATATGTGATACACAATGCAACACATCATTTACAACTACAACCTGGGGTCTGTAACATGTCACTAAGCCTCCAGTAGCGAGTAAATGATGTCAACAACCACTACAGTTAAAGATTGACATTTCACTATCTCGTTGCAGAGGATGATGTCTTACCTCCTGCCATCCTGCCTGTCCTGGATTTTACAGATGACGTTGATGACTAGCTGCCAACCATAAGGGAAGAGACTCTCCAGGATGTCCTAGGTTCTCTCCAGACACCACCTCCAGTCGCAGAGATAGACAACAGGCTGGGGGCAATACAAAATACCCTGGAGTCCATACAGTAGGAAGTGGCCTCCCTAAGGGAAAACATTGCTGCCTACCACCATGGTGTTGCTGCTGTTTTGAGAAATCAGCAGTTCCTGTTTGCTGCAGTGATGCCGTATGTGTTCCCACAAATGGCAGCTGGTGGGACCTTTGACTCCACATCTCTATCCCATGATGTGTGTGTGGATCCCTCAACTTCAACAACAGCACCACCCATGGAACAAGAGGCACCTCACACATCAGAGCATGAAGATGTGGAAGGAAAATGTACACGGAAAACCACCTAGTAGCACCAGTCTGTGCCACATGGACAGTATCTCCTTAGTTCTGGGGTTATCATCATGCCAGTGTTGTGAGAGGTGGCTATGTGCCCTCTTCACTCAACCACTGTTGATTTATCTGCTATAGACTTTCATTATCTCAATTCCTTACTGTTTTCAATTTGGACATCTCCTCACTAATGCACACTTCCCCTACTGATCAGTATAGGGAAAGGTGCGGAAGACATTGTGGCGCGAAGGGTTAATTAGCTTGAGCAGTGTAGATGAGCGTGATGCCTGCTGAAACCCGAACAACATGGAAAAGTTCACAATGTTATTTTCAAGCTTGTTTGTGTAGGAGACTCCGTCTCAACCTTGAGAACGAGAGTGCAGGGAGAAGATGGAATGAAAACAAAGGCTGGGGAAGGGCAGAGCAGCCAAGAGACAAGTGCTGATAACATAGTTAGAAAATGCCAGAAAGGGCTAGAATCCAAGCTTCAAGTTATTTAAGCACTGAAGTGCAGGTGAGGGATTTGAAGCTCGCAGATGGAGTTGTGAAAGCTGCCATCTCCAGGACCCGCGCTGCCTCCCTGTTTGCTGTTCAGAATCCGTGACGCTTGAGAGGGAGAGGGGTCCAAGCGGGCGGTTTAGGGCTTCCCAGCATTTCGTGGACTAAGTTAAGTTCCACACAGGGATGAAAGGCCTTTGTTTCTCTGCTCTATTATTATTATTGATTATTATACTTACACTGTTTATAATCTGAAGTATTCAGCTTGTTTATATTTTGCTTTCTGAACATCGTAGTGTGAGCCTGCTGCAGTAATTGAAACATGCATTTTGGTGTGCAGTAAATCAAAGCTTATCTGAAGTATTCAACTCGTTTATATTTGGCTTCCTGAACATCGTAGTGTGGCGCATTTTGGTATACAGTTAATCAAAGCTTATATCTGTCAATTAACTCTTTGCTCATATATATATATAGAGATGCTCTTTGTAGTGTACTCATATATAAATAGATACTCTTCATTGCTATTTTTATTCTACCATTGTTGATGTGCTACATGCATACATTTACCTGAAATTCTAGTAAAGCTAAATTGTATTCATAATTGGCGTGTGGTCCTTCATTGAGCGTCCTTATTGACTTATACCGAACAGGTGTCAACCAGTCACCTGAATAAGACACCTACCCATGTCTCATGACATGTCCCTCACCCTTGGACTCTGAATGTATAACAAATGGCTCAGGATCTCTCATGGGGTCTGTGAACTTGACATTGTACTGCATTGGAAGATACACTTAGATGTAAATAAATATCCATATTCTCATGTGCTATGTCAACTTTTACTGTGATCTATCAACTCACCTAAATGTATGCATGGTGTGAAGCTATGTCAATAAGAACAGAACCTAATTACATGTGTGGCTTACTGTCAGACACAAAGGCACACACTAGGACTCTAACATGAAAAAGGTGACTGAAGATATTGTGTACTACAACCAACTTACAGAGCCCTAAACATATGTATTGACAGATATCCATGCAAGTTGATATAAGGAATGTATGGGTCAAAACCAAGTGTCTGCAATTTTCCCACATGAGAGTACCAGTACAACTAATATGTGTGTAACAGAAGAGGTAAATTTCATCAGTGACGTGCAGCTTTCAGTGTGCTAGGATAATACCATAAATTAGTTGATGTATTATGTGCCACACTTTCCAACATTATTACTGACAAACCTCAGTGATTATTTTTCAAGTTCCATACTTACCTGTGAAAGAGTCTGTGTGCACACACAATGTGAATGTCTGGAACTGGGGATGACAATGTTTTGAGTAGATGATGTCATATTGTAGCCAATCTGACAGCTCCTTGTTCATAGGGGATACACATTGTCATACATGTAAATCAATACAGAAAGACACCCAGACACTCAATCAAAACTGAGACATAATTATCTAAAAATAACTGGATGTATTGAAACATTAAAAGAACAACTCATTAAAAACTAACCTAGACATTACCCTACACTAAACTAACCCATACTAACTTATCTCAACTTACCCCTACAGCTAACTGGGAGGCTGTGCAACAACATGTTTACATCTTCTTTAGCTTTTTCTTGCAAAATGTCAATAACTTGTAGTGTCTGGCATTTTCCTTCTCAAGTTGGTCCAGCCTTGCCATTATGGCTCCCATGTCTCTCCGCATGTCTACCACAAAGGTTGATGGTGTGACTGCTGCAGATGGCTGTTGTGGTGCCAGAGTGTGGATCGGTGCTGATGCTGATGAAGTGCAGGGGTATGACCAGTGGAAGCCCCTCTGAGCCTAGATGATGTGTCCCATGTGGCCTGCACAGTTGCGGGCTAAACCGGAGGTCCCCAATGTTAGAAATCAAGCCATATCCCTGAAGATTTCTCACAGTAATACTTTCTGCCCATCTTATGGTACCCTGCCTGTACCTCTGCTATCTGGCAGAAAAGTTCTACAGTTTTTTCAAAGGCACACTTCTGTGCTGTGGTCATAGTGGCAACTAAAATATCAGAAGAACATGGCATTAAATTCAGCGTTGGGTAGAGGTTAAACAAACATGCAATGTACACAGCATCCTCAGGTAATACACGCTGTCCACCAGACATTCCACAACAATGCCAATCTCCAATTCAAGACTAAACTTCCTACAAGCCATCTACTTTATCATGTACATCTCACTTGGTCAACGGCTATCCATTGTTGACCATTAGGGATAAGAGGTAAGTTGACTACTGCACCCTTGTGCAACCTTTGTGTCATCATACTAGTGAGGATCACGTGGCACAACAAGTCCCAAATCCCTGTGCTATAGTCAAAAAGAATCACAATGTATGCAAGCCACCAGTTTGACACCTCTAGCGCTACATCACACCTTGGCCAGGCATCATGGATGCAAGATGGGGTTCATCTGGTAGGGGGACTGGAAAATTGGCACTGGGAATTCTAAGGAATGCCAATGCATCATTCATGTGTCCTTGGGTTAATACCTGTTTAGAGCATGCGCTACAGGGGGGCACACCATTACTTACAATGGGCCCCTATGTACAGTTCAGGGTTAGTGCAAACACAGTTTGCTCCAAGCCTGAACAGCACATCTATATTGTCTACAGATTTTGTACCTATTGCCCCCTACCCTGTGGTATGGTGTGCAACATGTCTAATGTGGTTCATACATGGTAGCTGTATGGATGCCCTAAGGGGCACAGGAAAAGTGGCACTGCACTGGGGGCAGCTACATTATTTCTTCTTATTGAACTACCTGTGCACATGCACATCTAATATAAGTACCAGGAATACACTCAGCATTCCCATTCTATGGACATGTAATGTGACCAAGCTCACTCACAATTATCATGATGGGTAGATCATGTTGGTAAATCTGCACACCTGTCATCCATCCATCTGGAGCAGAGCTGTATTCTCTTAGTGTACACGAATGACTGTTGCCTAGCGCAATTAGGCTTCTTGCATGGTCACTGCCTCACTTAAATTCTGAAGAGTAGTCAGGCACCGGTGGTGGTGCAAGCATCTTTTACATAAGCCCCTAAAGGCCTCAATACTGTACATCATCTGTATCATTTCGTGAATAACTGAAAGTAACATGTGGCACACACTGCTATAAAAAGTGCTGTGACAAATATGTTTGCAACAGTCATGCTATTCAGATGCAAAGTACCTCGGACACATATCTTGTCTGACATCACTGTGTATGTGGGCTTGCTTTCCTTTTTGTAACACCCACAATTCCATTTGAACACACGTTGGCACTTATGCAACAATCAACTTATTCTCCATCCTCAACATTGCATCAGACATGGTGTCCACATCCTAACTCAGATGATGTCATGTCATTGGTCACACATTATATTTCAAAATTGCTTTGCACACATCATCCCCTCTCACACAAAACCCTGGAGTGACACTTGTGATGCATAAGGTGACACTTACTGGCTGCTTTGGGATCTTCAAATTAGGACACTTCTCCAACAGTGTAGGGTGGAGGCCCACCTGCAAGACGTGACAGGAACACTTAGCTTAGTGATTTGGGAACATTTGTGTGTATGAACAACTGTTACACATTCAGCTTGTAAGCAAGTCAACTTTGTGGTAGGACTAAACAACTTCCAAACATTATAATTCTGTCAGTAAGACAAAGGGCCACCACCAAAGCATCACTTTCCCTGATGTTCCAGTGGTGCATTTCACTGCACCTTATGTACAAGTATTTTTTATGCAGCTTTTTGTAGCACAGTAGAGGTAAAATGCCATGTATGTGTGCTTATGTGCACGTAGGTGTCCTTTCCTGCACACTAACAAAACAACATAACAGATGGATTGGCACATCTATGTGGGCAGCCATTGTCACCACTGTAGACTGTTTATATCCTGGAAAGGATACCAACATGCACAGACACTCCCCTCAACACAGACACACTTGCACTGTGGTCAAAGTATGCCTGCTTTGGATGCTGAGTTATGTGCAGGTGGAGGAGTAGACGCAGGCCTGTCCACTACTCTCGGTAATAATGGGCAGCACTTGTGTGTCTGATATTTGACACTTTATGGGGTGTCTGTGATACACAATGTACACAAAGAGGAATGTGGAAGACGTCTGCACCTGGTGCATAGCTAAGCTCACTTTAATGCTGCTCACTTAAGACACAAAGCGGCAGATTTATGAAAAGTGGCATTGCATCTAGTGCAGCGCCACTTTCCTTGCTCCCTTTAACTCTCCTCTACCGCCACTATGTGCGCTCTGTATTTACAATACGGCGCACCATGGCGCAGGGTAGGGGGCAATAGCATCATTCTTTTTTGATGTTATTGATGTCCTCTGCAGAAGTAGCGCAAGAAATTGCTGCTACTCCTGCAGAGTAAATAGGGGCCCCATTATAAATAACTAATGGTATGTCCCATTTAATGTCTGGTCTGAGCAGGCATCAAAAGTGGCAAAAAAATGGTGCAAGGAAATCTCCTAGATTTCTTTGCACCATTTTTTTGCCCCCCCCAACGGGTGAACACCCCCTTGCATACATCATGGCTGGCACAAGCATAATGTGGCGCAAGTGTTTACAAAGTGGTGCAATGCATGCATTGCACCACTTTGTAAATATGGGGTGGGGAAAATGGCACTTTAGCACCACCTTAGCATAAAAAATAATATTGCTATAGTGGCGCTAACTTGGCGCTAGGGCTCTTAAATCTGCCTCAAAACTTCCTGTTCCTTGCCAAAACATGCTGCAGCCAAACTTATGTCCCCTTATCATGCACTGGTCCACAAATCAGAATCCCCAGATGATCCATTGGATCTTGCTCTCATGCGATGAGGACTGCCTAATGGTTTTTGATCTGGTGGCCCGTGTGCACTACTCAAAATGTCTGTCGTAGGTGGCTGAGCAACTTGCCCCACTGCAGCTTCTGTGCCTTTGTTGGGTGTCCCTGTATGATCTGGCCACTCAAAGTCATCATCATAGGGAGGTAAGGTTTGATGGGCTATGTCTAATACATCTTCATGCATCTGATACCCTTGACAAATCGTACTCAGAGGATGCAGTGCCCTACGGCTGGGTCAATTTAATGTAACCCATGGCTACGTCGGTGCATGTGTGTCCACACTTTGGTGTGTTGTATGGGTCAGGGTTCATGATGCTATGCTACACGTGAAACATCTATGATGCAGGAGATGGTGTACTCGAATGTGTCAATGAAGGTTTGTATGTGATGTGTGTGTGTAAAACATGTGTAGTGTAATGTGTAAGGAATGCCAAAGCGATGTGTTAAAGGGAAATCAAACCTCACAAATCTATCTTCCTGCAAGGACATATGTTGGACATTGTATGATGGCTTTGTAGTCATATCAGTGCCACCTTTGTTTCTGTATGTGGGAACACATCTGAAGGTCATTTAACTCTATGTATGATCATGTGATACAAATACATTTTCATGAGCGGAAAGTAGACTTTTCTGCATACTCCAATACACAATACCAGGCCCGTACCATTGGAGTGGTAAATGTGTGCTGAGAAATCAGACATATGTGTGCAAGGCACAAACTAGGTACATGCAGTCGACTACAACACATTTGATATGACTGTTACATACAATGGCATACAACTGAGTAGCAGGGTTCCAGTCAGCCAATGATAGCACCCTAGTCATCACTGCTCCTGTGTGACTTTGTGTGCCCACACAGACCCATGGTTACATGTTTTGATGCAGGTTGATGGTGCTCCACTCACCTCAGTTCACTGTGCAAATGCATTAGGCCCCAGACTGTGTCAAGAATCAATGTAGCCTCAGCATGGGAGTTTGGAGGTGTTGGGCGGGATCTACCTTCATCAGGCTAGCTCTTCAGCAGTGCAAGGTGCAAACCCCTGCAGACAGACACCTGCATAAATGTGTTCCCATGGCCTGGGATTTTCAATTTTCTTTGGGGTACTTGATGTCAGGCTTGCCCTATCATGTACAGCAGACTGGCTGCTTGCACGTGTAGGATATGTCTCATCATTTGGCATGGTCTGACACAAATGGTTAAACATTGTTAGTAATTCCCATAAGCAGCTCTTTTAGGGAATGTATCTCTAGTGTAACTTGTTTATGTTTTCCGACCCAAGGGACCGATAATGCCAACTGTCACTGCCTTCGGTCAGAATAGTAGGCGATGGACAACTAAATTGTTGTTGTTGCGAACATGAATAGGTTATGTGCTGACCTAGAGATCCTCTGTGAACATATGTCTGGTGATCACATGGTAACATTGCTGTGTTGCACAGTCAGTATTGGTCTATGTGTGTACCTTCTCCAACATTAACAGCATATCTTGTTTGGAATTGATTTGGTCCTACATTGCTGTCATTCTTTAGGCTGCTTACACTTTGTACACATCTTCTACTGCCACATTGTCTTGTCATGCATGGACAGGATTCTACATGTGACTTGTGTAATTTGAAGATGTACACATCTTCTACTACTTGCTTCATGATAGTTTCCCTCCCAGTTCCAAGCTTGGCAAAATTACATGACTTCCACACACACATGACAGTACACCAGTCATAGCACTTGTGTAGTGTCTAAGTGACCTCGCTGTGTTGTAACACCAAGTGTCTGAGGGAATCTCTCAGCTGTTCATCCACATCCTTTGGTGTACATGACCATGCACTCACATCTGCATTCCACAACCTAAGTCACTGTCACTATAAGTGTATCTTGTTAGTGTGTGATATCATCTCAGCTATGAATTTTTGATTTGCCACATGCAACATATCTGTATCTTTCTTCACCCATACAATTTAGGGTGGGTCTGTGACATTTTGGACTTGCCTAGTTGTACATGCACATCGCAAGCCAGCTTGGCATGTGGGAGACCTAGACATTTTAGAGTATTGGTCCCAGTAGCTTACTTTCTCTTGGTCAGGCATGGAGTGTCAATGAGAGGGGTGTTTTCATATATGGTGTGTGATGGTATCATATAGACTATACTGGGTTACCTTGCTGACACAATTCAACCATTGTAGGTAATTGCAAACTCTTTCCTACCTAGGCCATTCACCAGTACATCAGTCTTCACATGTATTTTCAGATTCGCTGCAGGCATATATCAAGACAGCACACTTGTGTGACATATGTGTTAGAATGTACATAGGAAGTGCTGCAGACTCTGCCTACATTCGTCCCACACATCAATGTGGTTGTACATTCTCTCATTTTATTGATCATTCCGGGCTATGGAGCGTATGTATGAAGAGTGGATCAGCACACATTGCTGCTTCACTTGTCTAGCGACCCTGTGTGTACTCCACAGCCAATATGTATGTGCTATATTTGAGGTACAGCACACCATATGGCAGGGTTGGGTTCAATAGCGCTCACATTCCATAAAGTCATTGATGTACAGTGCAGGGTTAGGCTCAAAGGTTTGTGCCTAGCCCTGAACCTTCCATGAAGGTTAATTGATATTAATAGTGTTCCCCCTTGTCACACATACTCAGTGCTGCTGTTATAGTTACCCACCTGAGATGTGACACTGTTTATTTTCTTATTTTCAAATTCACCATTTGGGAACAGCCCCTACAGTATGTACGTCCCGCTTGCATACATCTTGCCTGGTGTGGTGGAAGGGGTAGGATTTTGCACTATGTCTACTTAGTGCCACTTAGTTTTTCTGGTGCTTGGATCTAGACCTTTGAGAGCCATATGAGCGTGACTTATGTGATGCTGATGTGTGGCATGGAGGCACTAGACCTTCTTACATCACAACCTATGTTATAACAATATTTTTTACTTTTACTTTTTTCCTGCTCTCTGAGGTATGAGCAACTTTCCAATGGTATACGTAGTAGAGAATGAGTACACTGTGGCCGATCTGTGATTTAATGGTGATATGTACAAGGTGATATTAGTTGTATAGTGTCTAGGTGTAGAAGTACTGTACCATTTGTGAACTCCAGCAGCAGTGTTTTGTTGTTCCCCTTCCACCTGTGCTGCACAACTGTCATCCTCCTCCTCATTGGGGACATCTAACAGTTCAACCCAGGGGACAATAGTCTGAATACGTATGTTATGCAAGATTGCACATACAAGGGTCATCTTGCATACCAGGGGTGGTGCATACAACAGGCTTCCTCCTATCAAGGCAGGGCACCCAAACCTTCTCTTCAGGAGCCCAAATGTCCTCTCCACCACATTTTGTGTCCTTCTGTGCCCTTCATTGTGTGCCCCCTCTTCCACGATTGTTGGGTTGCCGAAAGGAGTCATCACCCATGGCTGGATGCTGTAACCTTGGTCGGCTGCAAAGGAATGAGAGTACGTGTCATTCATGCATATTAGTTGTTTTGTATGTGCCATGGCAGATGTTAATGTTAGGTGGAGTGGTGACTCAGACTTGCCTCTGGTATTGTGTGTGTTCCTGTTTTGTTGAATGGTTGCATTGGTGTGTGGTGGGGGACATTACTATCATCGGTTGTTGCTCAGGGACCTGGTGATTGTCAATTTAATTCTGGACTGACCGTTTGACCATGCAAAATATGTGTTGTGTTGTCCATATTTGAAGCCGTATCCTATTGTTAGTGGAACCTACCACCTCTTTGTACCACAATAGTGTCATTTTTATTGACACTCTGTTAGTGCTACAATGCAAAACTCAGGCCTCCATGTTACCCTGTGGCACTACGCATGCAGTGTGACACTTAGCGACCCTTTGTGTCAGATTATGCCTGTGCCAGCCATCATGTGTACAAGGGTGAGATTCACACAATAGGAGTTGCAAAATTGGTGCAGAGGAATCTCCAAGGATCCTAGACATGATTTATCACAGACACTTTTAACACATGCACAGAACAGGCATTAGGAGGGGGCACACCAGAGTTTTGAAAGGGTCCCTGTGTACTGTGCATGAAATGGTCAGGTATGTTCTCAAAGCTCCTACGGAGTCCTACTATGGCTTTCATTATCTTGACACTATTGTACCTACACTGCAGCATGATGTGCTGTTTATTGTATATGCTGTACACATGATGGTGTTAGGGAGGCATTAAAGGGTGCAAGAAGAGTGGGCCTGGACTAGGTGCAACACCACTTTTCAGAAATCTGCCCCATGGTCTTTCATGGCTGGTGATGTTGTATTCCTATTTACCTGCACAATGCACCTGAAAGGTTAAGGTGCACAGAATGGGTATGTCTGGTATGTTTAAGTGATATGTAGTTGGTGATGGCAACACTTGGATGTCATTTGATATTGGTGCCTGCGGAGGCTTCAACTCTATCACAAATGTGGGGCTGATGACATTTGATGACATCTTATTCCATCAGTGCAAGGATGGTTGTGTTCTGATGAAATATCCTCTTCCATCTTCTGCGCTGCCTTTGTGGCTGCTGTGGTGGTGTTTGGGGTTGCTTCAGTGGTGCTGTTGCGACCTGTTTTTGTCGCTGTCATCTGCGGCGTGTGCCAAGCTGGAGCATTAACAGTTCCATGTTATCCATGGGGTTGCCAATGCTCTCTCTGTATTTTCGTTAAGTAGTAGTGTGTGGGCCTCATTTTAATGCCTGGTCTGATCAGGCATTAATTTTTAATGCTAATTGGTCTTTGCATCATTTTTTTGGGACCGGTTCCTTAATGTGCGTCATTTTTGCATCAGACAGTAAATATGGCCCTGGACGGCTGCCATAATGTTTTTGGTAGGGAACGCCTGCCTTGCATATTATTGACACTAAATGATGTATGGTGGGATGGCGCTCTCAAACAAAGACGCTAACTCTGTAATTTTGTTGCCAGATGGGTCTAGGGACAAAATATAAATATGGTGCCAAGTTAGCGCTGCTTTTGCAAAAAGAAAATGCTCAAAGATGGCACTACCTTTTCTTAAATATGGGCCATAGTGATGCATCACTGTTATCACTTATTGATCAGTATGTAACTTTGATATTTTTTGTCATTTTCTCTTTTGTTTTTTGAGGAAAATGGAACGCTGAAGTTGTAAAAAAGAAAAGTACCATGCCAGAAGATATATGGATGAGAAAAAAGAAAACTTGCTTACTTTCGAAGAATCAGGAAACAATAAATGTGTGGAGAGTCAGGAAAAAAGTGAATTGGAGAACTGCTTTTGTTTTCATTGCCTAGGGGGGATTATATTGTCTTGCAGAAGATTGTTTTGTGCAGCTCTACTTGTTTCTGATGAAAACGATGATCTGGTTACGTGCATAGCAAAACGTGCTTTATTTAGGTGAGGTGGGTTATTGTCTGCTTGAGCAGTAAGTACCCGAGGAGAGACAGTATCTGCTAGTTGATGGCACATTGAGACACCTGAATACATTTCTAGTTTGGCTGCCTGAGCTAACTTTGTCTGAGTTAGACTTTGTGAGTGCCTGGATCTTAAGTGCTTCCACATTCCTGTGGTAGATATAGGCCCTCATTCTGACCCTGGCGGTCTTTGACCGCCAGGGCGGAGGACCGCGGGAGCACCGCCGACAAGCCGGCGGTGCTTCAATGGGGATTCCGACCGCGGCGGTAAAGCCGCGGTCGGACCGGCACCACTGGCGGGGTCCCGCCAGTGTACCGCGGCCCCATTGAATCCTCCGCGGCGGCGCAGCTTGCTGCACCGCCGCGGGGATTCTGACCCCCCCTACCGCCATCCAGATCCCGGCGGTCGGACCGCCGAGATCCGGATGGCGGTAGGGGGGGTCGCGGGGCCCCTGGGGGCCCCTGCAGTGCCCATGCCACTGGCATGGGCATTGCAGGGGCCCCCGTAAGAGGTCCCCTAAATGTATTTCACTGTCTGCTGCGCAGACAGTGAAATACGCGACGGGTGCAACTGCACCCGTCGCACAGCTTCCACTCCGCCGGCTCGATTCCGAGCCGGCTTCATCGTGGAAGCCTCTTTCCCGCTGGGCTGGCTGGCGGTCTGAAGGAGACCGCCCGCCAGCCCAGCGGGAAAGTCAGAATTACCGCCGCGGTCTTTCGACCGCGGAACGGTAACCTGACGGCGGGACTTTGGCGGGCGGCCTCCGCCGCCCGCCAAGGTCAGAATGAGGGCCATAATCTAATGCTTGTTTCTACTTTCCTTGCTGAACTTTTTGCAAAGATTATAGGTGTGATACTTTTTTGCCATCTATCCTGCTATTCTAAACTGAAGATTATTTGGCAGGCTTATGTGGTTAAAAGAGAGGAAGAGAAGAAGGTGTACGCACATAAAACTCCAGTAGGCAAATGAAGCGAAAAGGATGGACATTAGTGCCTGCTGATAAGAGACAGAACAAACATTATACATTATGAATGTTGTCTGTTTTTGTTTTATTTTACAGTTATTGATATAGCTTGTTAATATAGCTGTTGTAGTTTTGTATTCTTAATTAATTTTATTGTAATGCAAACATTTAAAGTTACTATTGCTGTCTTTGCTTAATAGTTATTATACATTTCTATTGCATTGCGGTATTGCAATACTGACTAAAACTGACAGTTACATCTTCAAGGACTGTTGATATGCTGCTGCATGTGCGTGTATCTAGATAGTACTGTGCACCTCTTCTATGCTACAGAGACAAGCTAATGGAGAAGCCAATCATTTCTCCATCCAAGGATGGTGACTTGTCATGCAAAAGTGATGTGTCAGTAGAGGTAACAGTCGTTGTTCACACTGTAGTGCAAGGACCTCTGATACAAAAAGAGAGGTCTTGGCACAATGGCCAGTACATCTTCCTACTCTACTATGCACTTCTTTAAGCAGGTATAGATGTGATAGTGGAGATGGCAGTTGTTTTGCACAGAATAATATATATACTTGTGATTCTGAAAAGGATTTTCAGAGGAGAGGGATGTCCATGTGCGCAACTTGCTATGTATGGCTGTCCCTTTTGGTGGATATATGAAAGAGAGGTGACTATGGCCCTCATTACAACATTGGCAGTAAAAGCTGCTTACCGCCGTGCAGAAGACCGCCAACACACAGTCCATGGCCGCGGAAATCCGCCACAGCTATTATGACCCACAGCTCGGAATCCGCCAAAATTCAGACACCCACACAAGTCCGACACACCAAAGGTCAGTGATAAGCTGGCGGAAAAAAAAAACTCCACCGTCATGCCAACAGAAATACGCCCACACTATCACGACCCACAAATCCACGTGGCGGTCTTTCAACAGCGGTATTCCATTGGTGGTACACACCGCCGCGCTCGAAATACACACACAGTTACAAAACACAGCCACATTGGACAATTCAAAATACACACACCTGATACACATACACACACCACTCCCACACACCCATTACAATATAAAACACACACCCACATCACCCACAAACCCCTACGACCACAATTACAGTGAGAAGGCCAGAGAGAGACACCACAAACAACAACCAAGCATCCACAGGCACACAATACCATCACCCACATAACTTCCACGCACCTCACGCAACACACCACTAAATATCACCTTACTTATCACTACACACACCACCCCACACATCACCCACACCACCCAATGGCATGGCAACGACTTCCCAGGTTCTCTGAGGAGGAGATCAGGGTCATGGTGGAGGAAATCGTCTGGGTAGAGCCACAGCTATTCGGATCACAGGTGCAGCACACCTCCATAGCTAGGAAGATGGAGCTATGGCGCAGAATAGTAGACAGGGTTAACGCAGTGGGACAGCACGCAAGAAATCGGGATGACATCAGGAAGAGGTGGAACGGGGGAAGGTGTGCTCCGTGGTCTCAAGACACTACCTTGCGGTTCAGCGGACTGGTGGTGGACCCCCACCTCCTCCCCCACAACTAACAACATGGGAGGAGCAGGTCTTGGCGATTCTGCATCCTGAGGGCCTCGCAGGAGTAGATGGAGGAATGGACTCTGGTAAGTCAAATCTTAACTATTACATCCCCTACCCTACCTGCATGCCATCACATACCCCCACCCTCACCCCCATCACTCCAGCTCCTCGCAAATGTCCCAACATCACAAACCACACATCCTAACACCAAGCCCTGCATGCAACAACGAAGCATGGATACCCTTCACCAAAGCATGGCCACTGCACATACCCATACACCCCCCTAAACTACCATCACACAAGGTCCCACACAGGAATGCAAGCACTGAGGTACACGGTCACCCACCTATTGAACTCCATGGCACACAGAGATGTAATAAACATCCTTTTATACCCCTGCAGGACCCCTACCCAAAGTCACTGGACAGGAGGGTCCACACATGTCCACACCACCAACAGAAGAGGCCCACAGTGATGACAGCAGCTCCGTCCAACTGGATCTAGATGACCAGCCCAGCCCATCGGGGTCCTCAGGACAGTCGGTTCCCCTGACACAGTCACAGGCCACTACAGAGGTTCCTCCCTCTGGAAACACCAGCACAGCACCCATCCTGCGGGCCCATACCTCTGTCCCCAGGACACATCAATCAGCAGTGTGTCCACCACTACAGGGAACCCAGGCTAACCTACCACCCCAAAAACAACAGGGAACTGTGGTCAGTGGTAGTGGGCACACGGTCCAGGGGACAGAGGCCCAGGAACACAGGGGAACTGGGAGGGCTGCTGTGTGACAGGGGGAGGACAGGCTAAGGGAACCCACTCTCCACGAGGCCCACTCCAACATCATGGGAACCTAACACCACTCCCATGAGACGATGGCAAAGGTACAGGCCAAGTTTCAGAAGACCCAGCGCCTGCAGGAGGAACAGTATTTGGGCTTCAGGGAGGAACTCAGATCCATCAATTCCACCCTGGGCACCATCGTAGGGGTGCTGAAGGAAGTACTCAACACCAGGAGGGACACTGTGGCACAACAAGGGGCCCCTGACACTAACCTGGACAATGAACTGCCCACCACATCCACCGGCGCTAGTGGGCAGGAGGCACTGCCACAGGACCACCACACCAGCACCCCACCCCCTGCAGAGGGAGAACCACCCCGCAAATGGTCCCTGAGATCCAGGACAAAGACAAAAAATGATGCCAAGACCCCCGCCAAGAAATGAGACCACCCTCAATGTCATCTTTCTGTCCCACTTTGTCACCCTGTCCATCCTCAAACTGCCCCAGCTCCACTTCCTATGCCCATTTGGGCAATGCACCGGTGAGACTAATAGACTGGACTCTGCCATGGACATTCCTCCACCATCACCCCTCACCATTTTACAACCCCCTCCAATATTGGGCACTTAAATAAACACCTTTGAAGCACAAAACAATCTGGAGACAGTCTGTGATTTCAAAATAGTGTATTAGCAATTACAGTGGAAAAATGCTATATCAAATGTAATGTCAACATACATGTGTCACACAGCTCTAGTCCATGAGGAAACAAAGCAGATGTCACACTGTGGGACACACATCTGTGAAATCGTAAGGGAAAGTGACAACTCAGTGACCATACACTGGGTGAAAACGACAGATAGTAGAGAGGTAGTTGTGTTAAAGTACATGTAGTAGGCAGGTTTGTATTCTTACCTGTGTCTCACTGGAAATATTGCAGGATCACTGAGTTCCTGTTGTCGATGTCCTCTTCTTCTGCTTCCTTGTCTTCACTGTCCACAGGCTCCACAGCTGCAAGAACACCGCCATCTGGAAAATCCTCCTGCAGAAAAGGCACCTCTCGTCACAAAGCTAAGTTGTGAAGCATACAGCAGGCCACGATGATCTGGCACACCTTCTTTGGTGAGTAGAATAGAGATCCACCTGTCATATGGAGGCACCTGAACCTGGCCTTCAGGAGGCCGAAGGTCCGCTCTATTATCCGCTGAGTTCGTTCATGGGCCTCATTGTAGCGTTCCTCTGCCCTTGTCCTGGGATTCCTCACTGGGGTCAGTAGCCATGACAGGTTGGGGTAACCAGAGTCACCTGCAAATGGCGAGGGACAACTTTTAGACACACACTAACCTGTAGGGATATCCCCAGACCCAGACAACCATTCCCACTGACTTGCTTCCAGGTGCTCACCTAATGGCCACACACGGTGCCTCTGGAGATGATCCATCACATAAGGGATGCTGCTATTCTGCAGGATGTAAGCGTCATGCACTGAGCCAGGGAACTTGGCATTAACATGGGAGTTGTACTGGTCTTCCAAACACACCACCTGCACATTCATGGAATGATAACTCTTCCGGTTTCTGTACACCTGTTCACTCCTGCGGGGGGTGCCAAAGCCACATGGGTCCCATCAATGGCACTTATGATGTTGGGGATATGTCCCAGGGCATAGAAGTCTCCTTTCACTGTAGGCAAATCTTCCACCTGAGGGAAAATGATGTAGCTCCGCATGTGTTTCAGCAGGGCAGACAACACTCTGGACAACACGTTGGAAAACATAGGCTGGAACATCCCTGATGCTATGGCCACTGTTGTTTGAAATTACCCACTTGCACGGAAATGGAGTACTGACAGCACCTGCACTTGAGGGGGGATTCCTGTGGGATGGCGGATAGCTGACATCAGGTCTGGCTCCAGCTGGGCACACAGTTCCAGGATTGTGGCACGGTCAAGCCTGTAGGTGATGATCACATGTCTTTCCTCCATTGTCGACAGGTCCACCAGCGGTCTGTACACCGGAGGATGCCGCCATCTCCTCACATGTCCCAGCGGACGGTGCCTATGAAGGACAACAGCGAGCACAGAGTCAACCAACTCGAAGGTATGTACACACAGCTTACACAGAACACGAATCATAATCCGAAATTTGGCCTGTATGAGTGTTGAGGTAATGCCTAGGTATGTGTGACGCAGTGAAAAGTTAAGCCATGTGGGTCCCTGAAATGGCAGCTGCCTGACCTCTAAAGTGGGACAATGGGAAGTGAGGTAACTGCGCTGGCGTTGTACACAGTTGCGGTAGGCGATCGAAGAAAGCGGCGCAATGCTGCATTGGTTAACATTGGACCCTATGGGTCCCAGGAGCCAATGACGATGTACGCCGGTGGTGACGGTACGCACCGCCACGGACGTGACCGCCATTTTCTATCTGTGCAATCACTCGATACCTGATCTTCGACAGGAGAGGACCTACACTGCAAGTGCTACTATGACCTCGGTCTGGAAGAGACAATGGCTCGTGCGTCTGGGGAAAGGGCCCCTGCCTTCACATCAGAGGAGTTGGAGAAACTTGTGGATGGGGTCCTCCCCCAGTACATGCTACTCTACAGTCCTCCATACAAACAGGTAAGTACACTGGGAGCATGCTGTATGGGCTATGCCTGTGTGGAGTGGGGTGGATGTAAGAAGGGGGGGAGATTGCGGCGTGCATGAAACAACGGTGAGTGCATGTGCCACATGGCAAGGGTAGGGATGGGGGCCAATGACTGTGACGGTGCAGTTGAGAATAACTTTTCCTTTCCCCCTGTACAATTCATGTAGGTCAGCGTCCACCAGAAAAAAAGATATTTGGCGTATCATCGCCAAGGACGTCCGGACCCTGGGGGTCTACCACAGACGGAGCACCCACTGCCAGAAAAGATGGGCGGACATTCACCGCTGAGCCAGGGAACTTGGCATTAACATGGGAGATGTACTGGTCTGCCAAACACACCATCTGCACATTCATGGAATGATAACTCTTCCGGTTTCTGTACACCTGTTCACCAAAGGGGTACCAAAGCCACATGGGTCCTCTCAATGGCACCTATGATGTTGGGGATATGTCCCAGGGGAAATGGAGTACTGACAGGACCTGCAGTTGAGGGGGGATTCCTGTGGGATGGCAGATAGCTGACATCAGGTCTGGCTCCAGCTGGGCGCACAGTTCCAGGATTGTGGCACGGTCAAGCCTGTAGGTGATGATCACATGTCTTTCCTCCATTGTCGACAGGTCCACCAGCGGTCTGTACACCGGAGGATGCCGCCATCTCCTCACATGTCCCAGCGGACGGTGCCTATGAAGGACAACAGCGAGCACAGAGTCAACCAACTCAAAGGTATGTACACACAGCTTACACGGAACACGAATCATAATCCGAAATTTAGCCTGTATGAGTGTTGAGGCAATGCCTAGGTATGTGTGACGCAGTGAAAAGTTAAGCCATGTGGGCCCCTGAAATGGCAGCTGCCTGACCTCTAAAGTGGGACAATGGGATGTGAGGTAACTGCGCTGGCGTTGTACACCGTTGCGGTAGGCAGTCGAAGACGGCAGCGCAATGCTGCATTGGTTAACATTGGACCCTATGGGTCCCAGGAGCCAATGACGATGTACGCCGGCGGTGACGGTACGCACCGCCACGGACGTGACCGCCATTTTCTATCTGTGCAATCACTCGATACCTGATCTTCGACAGGAGAGGACCTACACTGCAAGTGCTACTGTGACCTCGGTCTGGAAGAGACAATGGCTCGTGCGTATGGGGAAAGGGCCCCTGCCTTCACATCGGAGGAGTTGGAGAAACTTGTGGATGGGGTACTCCCCCAGTATATGCCACTCTACAGTCCTCCAGACAAACAGGTAAGTACACTGGGAGCATGCTGGATGGGCTATGCCTGTGTGGAGTGGGGTGGATGTAAGAAGGGGGGGAGATTGCGGCGTGCATGAAACAACGGTGAGTGCATGTGCCACATGGCAAGGGTAGGGATGGGGGCCAATGACTGTGACGGTGCAGTTGAGAATAACTTTTCCTTTCCCCCTGTACAATTCATGTAGGTCAGCGCCCACCAGAAAAAAGATATTTGGCGTATCATCGCCAAGGACGTCCGGACCCTGGGGGTCTACCACAGACAGAGCACCCACTGCCAGAAAAGATGGGAGGACATTTGCCGCTGGAGAAAGAAGACAGCGGAGGCCCAGCTGGGGATGGCCTCCCAACGTGGGAGGGGTGCCAGTCGCACCATGACCCCCCTGATGTTCAGGATCCTGGCAGTGGCGTGCCCGGAGTTGGATGGGCGCTTGAGGGCATCACTCATTCTGCTGATTTTGCGTGCCAGGTGTCTGGGTGGGGGAGGTGGGCTGTGGGTTTCCCTAGGCCAGGCTGAGTGTGCTAGTTAGGTCCCCTTGTTCTGGCAGACCCTGTGGAACCCCACCCCACCTGTGTACAGTGCCAAGTACACCTAGCCAGGCTCCTGTGTCATCCATCTGTGCAGATGTTGTCCATAGCCTTGTAGGCCATGTCCCATGGATTGAACAGTAGAGCCCAAGTGCACGGCGTAGGGCAGGGGGCATCTGTGTCTGTTGTGTCCGCCAACGGTAGCGGTAATGCATGCACTCAACATGTCTTTCTTCTGTCGTCGTCCCCTTTTTTGTGGTCTCCCTGTTCTTGTGTGCATTAGCATCATCAGGTGGAGGAGCAGTGGCACCGGAGCAGGGCAGAGCTGCATCCCACATGGCCCTGGAGGGCACTACGGATTCAGAGTTCACCAGTGGGACGGAGGGTGAAGGGGGCTCCACGGCGGGAGCAGGAGCTGACACCAGTGACACAGACTCGTCCTCTGATGGGAGCTCCATTGTGGTGGCAGCAACATCTGTGCCTCACGCATCTACAGGTACAGCTGCTACCCCCCCTACCAGCACCACCCTCCCAGCAGCCCCTCAGGTGCTAGGTTGGGACCTGGAGAGTCGGGCCCTAGGAGATGGTCTGGGTGGGGGTGGTGAGGGAAAGAGGTCAAGGTTGAAAAGGAAAAGTTTTTGGGGAACACTGGGACGGGTAGCTGGAGGGGGGTTGGGAGTGGAGGAAGAGGTTGTGGTTGTAGGAGGTGTTCGTTTGGTGACTTTGGGTGAAGGTGCATGCGCTGGAGGATGTCGTGAGGTGGATGGCTGTTGGGTCGGTGTGTGCCTGCGTTTGTGTATCTTGGGAGGTGGCGTCACAGACACACTGGGAGAGGACACAGGGGACGTGTGAATGGCAGTGGGGTGGTGACTGCACGTGAGCGGGGTGTGGTGGTGGGTGTGCTGTGATGGAAGTAGTGGCTGTAGATGTAGTGCATGCAGGTGTGAGTGTAGACGAGACTGGGAGGGAGGAGGGAGACGAGGAGGAGGGGGACACAGTGGAGGCAATGGATGTTGGTGTGTCTGCATGTGTGTGATGCTTGCGTGAGTACATGTGGGATGTGTGGTGCTTATGTTTGCCAGAGCTTCCCTTGTGTGTTGACGTGTGTGCATGCTGGTCTGAAGGTGTGCTTGGGATAGGCTGAGGTAGAGGGGATTGGGTCTGGGTGGAGGAAGTTGGAGGGGGGAGGCTAGAGACAGGGACAATGTCTGCCTTCAGTGCTGAGGCCAGAGTCTGAAAAGCTTGCTGAAGGGCCGCCTGACCAGAATGAATCCCCTCCAGGAATGCATTTGTTTGTTGCAACTGCCTTTCTACACCCTGGATGGCATTCAAAATGGTAGACTGCCCAACAGTGAGGGACCTGAGGAGGTCAATGGCCTCCTCACTGAGGGCAACAGGGGTGACTGGGGCAGGGGCTGAGGTGCCTGTGGCGGAGGTGATGCCCACCCTCCTGGGTGAGCGGGCACGGGGCAAAGGCTGAGGGGCTGCTTGGACGGCGGTGCTGGTAGGGGGGGTGGCGGCTGTACCTGTAGATGCGGGGGCACAGATGTTGCCACCACCACAAGGGAGCTCCCATCAGAGGACAAGTCTGTGTCACTGGTGTCAGCTCCTGTCCCCACCGTGGAGCTCCCCTCGCCCTCCATCCCACTGGTGAACTCCGAATCCGTAGTGTTGCCCTCCAGGGCCATGTCGGATGCAGCTTCCTCCTGCTCCGTTGCCACTGCTCCCCTGCCTGATGATGCTAAAGGACACAAGAAAAGGGAGACCACAAAAAGGGGGGGGGGACGACAGAAGAAAGACATGTTGAGTGCATGCATTATCGTTACCGTTGGCGGACACGACAGAAACAGAAGCCCCCTGCACTACGCCGCGCACTTGGGCTCCACTGTTCAATCCCTGGGACATGGCCTACAAGGCTATGGACAACATCTGCACACATGGATGGCACAGGACCTGACTAGGTGTACTTGGCACAGTACACAGGTGGGGTGGGGTGCCACAGGGTCTGCCAGAACAAGGGGACCTAACTAGCACACTCGCCCTGGCCCAGGGAAACCCACAGCCCACCTCCCCGACCCAGACACCTCCACTGCATGCAAAATCAGCAGAATGAGAGTGTACTCACCCCCTTGTGGCTGCTGTGATGCCCTCAAGCGCCCATCCATCTCCGGGTACGCCACAGCCAGGATCCTGAACATCAGGGGGGTCATGGTGCGATGGGCACCCCTCCCACATTGGGAGGCCATCCCCAGCTGGGCCTCTGCCGTCTTCTTGCTCCAGCGGCGAATGTTCTCCCATCTCTTAAGACAGTGGGTGCTCCGTCTGTGGTAGACCCCCAGGGTCCTGACGTCCTTGGCGATGGCACGCCAAATATATTTTTTCCGGTGGACGCTGACCTACATGAATTGTACAGGGGGAAAAGAAAAGTTATTAGCAAATGCACCGTCACAGTCATTGGCCCCCATCCCTACCCTTGCCATGATGCACATGCACTCACCGTCGTTTCATGCACGCCTTAATCTCCCCGCCCCCATCTTTCATCCTCCCCACTCTACACAGGCATAGCCCATGCAGCATGCTCCCAGTGTATTTAACTGTTTGTCTGGAGGACCGTAGAGTAGCGGGTACTCGGGGAGGACCCCATCCACAAATTTCTCCAACTCCTCCGATGTGAAGGCAGGGACCCTTTCCTCAGACGCACAAGCCATTGTCTCTTCCAGACCAAGGTCACAGCAGCACTTGCATTGTAGGTCCTCTCCTATCGGTGATTGAACAGATAGAAAATGGCGGTCACGTCCGCGGCAGACCTTCACCACCGGTGTACATCGTCATTGGCTCCTGGGACCCATACGGTCCCATGTTACCCAATGCAGCATAGCACAGCGGTCTTCAACCGCCTACCGCAATGGTGTACAACGCCAGCGCAGTTACCTTACATCCCATTGTCCCACTTTACAGGTCAGGCAGCCGCCATTTCAAGGGCCCACATGGCTTAACTTTTCACTGCGTCACACATACCTAGGCATTGCCTCAACACTCATACAGGCCAAATTTCAGATTATGATTTGTGTTCTGTGTAAGCTGTGGGTACGTACCTCTGAGTTGGTTGACTCTGTGCTCGCTGTTGTCCTTCATAGGCACCGTCTGCTGGGACATGTGAGGAGATGGTGGCATCCTCCGGTGTACAGACCGCTGGTGGACCTGTCAACAATGGAGGAAAGACATGTGATCATCCCCTACAGGCTTGGCCGTGCCACAATCCTGGAACTGTGTGCCCAGCTGGAGCCAGACCTGATGTCAGCTATCCGCCATCCCACAGGAATTCCCCCTCAACTGCAGGTGCTGTCAGTACTCCATTTCCTTGCAAGTGGGTCATTTCAAACAACAGTGACCATAGCATCAGGGATGTCCCATCTTATGTTTTCAAACGTGTTGTCCAGAGTGTTGTCTGCCCTGCTGAAACACATGCGGAGCTACATCGTTTTCCCTCAGGTGGAGGATTTGCCTACAGTGAAAGGAGACTTCTATCCCCTGGGACATATCCCCAACATCATAGGTGCCATTGAGAGGACCCATGTGGCTTTGGTACCCCCTTTGGTGAACAGGTGTACAGAAACCGGAAGAGTTATCATTCCATGAATGTGCAGATGGTGTGTTTGGCAGACCAGTACATCTCCCATGTTAATGCCAAGTTCCCTGGCTCAGTGCATGACGCTTACATCCTGCAGAATAGCAGCATCCCTTATGTGATGGATCATCTCCAGAGGCACCGTGTGTGGCCATTAGGTGAGCACCTGGAAGCAAGTCAGTGGGAATGGTTGTCTGGGTCTGGGGATATCCCTACAGGTTAGTGTGTGTCTAACAGTTGTCCCTCGCCATTTGCAGGTGACTCTGGTTACCCCAACCTGTCATGGCTACTGACCCCAGTGAGGAATCCCAGGACAAGGGCAAAGGAACGCTACAATGAGGCCCATGGGCGTACGCGGCGGATAATAGAGCTGACCTTCCGCCTCCTGAAGGCCAGGTTGAGGTGCCTCCATATGACAGGTGGATCCCTGTTCTACTCACCAAAGAAGGTGTGCCAGATCATCGTGGCCTGCTGTATGCTTCACAACTTAACTTTGCGATGACAGGTGCCTTTTCTGCAGGAGGATGGTCCAGATGGCGGTGTTGTTGCAGCTGTGGAGCCTGTGGACAGTGAAGACGAGGAAGCAGAAAAATAGGACATCGACAACAGGAACTCAGTGATCCTGCAATATTTCCAGTGAGACACAGGTAAGAATACAAACCTGCCTACTACATGTACTTTAACACTACTACCTCTCTACTGTCTGTTGTTTTCACCCAGTGTATGGTCACTGAGTTGTCACTTTCCCTTACGATTTCACAGATATGTGTCCCACAGTGTGACATCTGCTTTGTTTCCTCATAGACTAGAGGTGTGTGACATAGGTATGTTGACATTACATTTGATATAGCATGTTTCCACTGTAATTGCTATTACACTATATCGAAATCACAGACTGACTCCAGATTGTTTTGTGCTTCAAGGGTGTTTATTTAAATGCTCAATATTGGAGGGGGTTGTAAAATGGTGAAGGGTGATGGTGGAGGAATGTTCGTGGCAGAGTCCAGTTATTTGTCTCACAGGTGCATTGTCCAAAGGTGCATAGGAAGTGGAGCTGGGGCAGTTTGAGGAGGGACAGGGTGACAAAGTGGGACAGAAAGATGACATTCAGGGTGGTCTCATTTCTTGGTGGGGGTCTTGGCATCGTTCTCTGTCTTTGTCCTGGATCTCAGGGACCGTTTGCGGGGTGGTTCTCCCTCTGCAGGGGGTGGGGTGCTGGTGTAATGGTCCTGTGGCGGTGCCTCGGATGTGCCAGTGGATGTGATGGGCAGTTCATCGTCCAGGCTAGTGTCAAGGGCCCCTTGTTGTGCCACAGTGTCCCTCCTGGTATTGAGTACTTCCTTCAGCACCGCTACGATAGTGCCCAGGGTGGAATTGATGGATCTGAGTTCCTCCCTGAAGCCCAAATACTGTTCCTCCTGCAGGTGCTGGGTCTCCTGAAACTTGGCCAGTACCGTTGCCATCGTGTCCTGGGAGTGGTGGTAGGCTCCCATGATGTTGGAGAGGGCCTCGTGGAGAGTGGGTTCCCTTGGCCTGTCCTCCCCCTGTCGCACAGCAGCCCTCCCAGTTCCCCTGTGTTCCTGGGCCTCCGTCCCCTGGACCGTGTGCCCACTACCACTGCCCCCATGTCCCTGTTGTTGTTGGGGTGGTGGGTTAGCCTGGTTTCCCTGTAGTGGTGGACACACTGCTGATTGACGTATCCTGGGGACAGAGGTATGGGCCCGCTGTGTGGGTGCTGTGCTGGTGTTTCCAGAGGGGGGAAGCTCTGTAGTGGCCTGTGACTGTCAGGGGAACCGACTGTCCCGAGGTCCCCGATGGGCCGGGCTGGTCATCTAGATCCAGTTGGACAGAGCTGCTGTCATCACTGTGGGCCTCTTCTGTTGGTGGTGTGGACATGTGTGGACCCTCCTGTCCGGTGACGTTGGGTAGGGGTCCTGCAGGGGTATAAAAGGATGTTTATTACATCTGTGTGTGCCATGGTGTGCAATAGGTGGGTGACCGTGTACCCTAGTGCTTGCATTCCTGTGTGGGACCTTGTGTGATAGTGGTTTAGGGAGGTGTATGGGTATGTGCAGTGGCCATGTTTGGTGATGGGTGTCCATGCTTTGTTGTTGCATGCAGGGCTTGGTGTTAGGATGTGTGGTTTGTGATGTTGGAACATTTGTGAGGAGTTGGAGTGATGGGGATGAGGTTGGGGGTATGTGATGGCATGCAGGTAGGGTGAGGAATGTAACAGTTAAGATTTGACTTACCAGAATCCATTCCTCCATCTACTCCTGCGAGGCCCTCAGGATGCAGAATCGCCAAGACCTGCTCCTACCAAGTTGTTAGTTGTGGGGGAGGAGGTGGGGGTCCGCCGCCAGTCTGCTGAACCGCAAGGTGGTGTCTTGAGACCACGGAACGCACCTTTCCCTGTAGGTGGTTCCACCTCTTCCTGATGTCATCCGATTTCTTGGGTGCTGTCCCACTGTGTTAACCCTGTCCACTATTCTTCGCCATAGCTCCATCTTCCTAGCTATGGAGGTGTGCTGCACCTGTGATCCGAATAGCTGTGGCTCTACCCAGACGATTTCCTCCACCATGACCCTGAGCAGCTCCTCAGAGAACCTGGGGTGTCTTTGCCGTGCCATGGGGTGGTGTGGGTGATGTGTGGGGTGGTGTGTGTAGTGATAAGTGGGGTGATATTTAGTGGTGTGTTGCGTGAGGTGCGTGGAAGTTATGTGGGTGATGGTATTGTGTGCCTGTGGATGCTTGGTAGTTGTTTGTGGTGTCTCTCTCTGGCCTTCTCTCTGTAATTGTGGTTGTAGGGGTTTGTGGGTGATGTGGGTGTGTGTTTTATATTGTAATGTGTTTGTGTATGTGTATCAGGTGTGTGTATTTTGAATTGTCCAATATGGCTGTGTTTTGTAAAAATGTGTGTATTTTGAGCGCGGCGGTGTGTACTGCCAATGGAATACCTCGGTTGAAAGACCACTGCGTGGATTCGTGTGTGGTGATAGTGTGGGCGTATTTCTGTTGGTGTGACGGTGGAGGTTTTGTTTTTGCCAGTTTATCACTGACCTTTGGTGTGGCGGACTTGTGTGGGTGTCTGAATTTTGACGGATTCTGAACTGTGGGTCATAATAGCTGTGGCTGATTTCTGCAGCGTCGGTGGTGTGTTGGCGGTCTTCTGTACGGCGGTAAGTGGCTTTTACCACCAATGTTGTAATGAGGGCCAAAGTCTTAAAAGTAATACGTTGGGCCACTAGGAGCCAGTGTAGTGGTTTTAAGCTGTTACTAGCTGAGGTTGAGCAGGGGTGATTCAAAATAGCCCACGCAGCTGTGTTTTGACTCAATTGGAGTTTCGAGGATTTATCCAAATTTAGCATTAAAGCATTGCAGTAGTCCAATCTGAATACTACCAATGCCAAGGGCAATGTAATTCTCCATTCCCTTTGAAGAAAAGGAAAAAAAAAATAACATCTTCAGTGTCCAAAAGCTAGTTTTAATACTGTGGTTAACATGTGAATTAAAAGAAATATAACTTGTCACTAGACAGATTTTCAAGAGTAGTTAACAGGAAGGTAGGACAGAGCACATGGCGAGCACATGGCAGCATGTGGCAGAGATAATGGCTGCCTTGAATGCAAAATGGATTCCGTGAAATGTTCACAATAGTTGCTAAATACAAGATGTCTTCTGCTAATGCTTAATCTAATCGCTACTAAATTACAACAGACGACACTTTCAGCATTAGCTGAAGACATTCGTCTTTCTGGGATAATCTAAATATTTATCTTATATATTTATGCTCATCATTTCAGCTATTTCCTTATCTAACATGTGTTGTGCTTTCATTTCTGTAATATTTCTTTTGCTAGGCATACAAGCAGTAATAGACATGGAGCAGAACATTGGAACACACTGAATGCAGATACAGCATGTGAAAATATTGCAATCATTACACACAGGATAGTCAGTAGTTTCCAGCCCCAAGCGGAAACAAGAGCCCAAATCCATCTAGAAAAAGTCCAAGTACCAGTCTCTGTATGAATTTCTGCAGCAATTTTATGCAATTTAGATATTGCATCATATACTGAAGGTGAATGATCTGGAATGAAAACGCAGCAACTACTACCGATGATGCGACATGCACCACCTCGATCAGCTAATATCACATCTAGTACCATACGATTTTGGAGCGCTACAATACTCACAATTTGGAGCTCCTCTGTAATATTCCCAAGTGCCAGAGCTGCCTGATTGGTAACAGCTTCCACAACCCTAGTCAATCATCTCACTTTCCTACTGTTTAACGCAGCACCCACAAAGGAGAACAACCCTAAATTAAAATCAACATATTGTTGCAGGCTAGTGTCCGTTTGGTCTACCTCATTTGTACTTATTGTCCGTTTATCTCTATTTTTAATGATG
Organism: Pleurodeles waltl; assembly: GCF_031143425.1. NCBI lineage: Eukaryota > Metazoa > Chordata > Amphibia > Caudata > Salamandridae > Pleurodeles > Pleurodeles waltl. The sequence goes on along the minus strand of NC_090439.1, from coordinate 444,378,809 downwards.
TCATTGAACAGTTTAAAATCTCGGTGATATGATGCAGGTGCCAAAAACACAGGGGGTAATAGAAAAGATACATAACACACACCTGACCACCCAGCAGGTAGTTGGTAATATCCATAGTTACCACAAACAAAATATGTATTATGTGAAGCTGTAAAACTACTATTATTTACCCCCTCAATAGTTAAAATCAAGGTACAATTGCTTATCCCCACTGGAATTCTCCCAATACTACGTATACATAAATCTGCTTTAGTTTTTGTAACAGAAATCACAAATTGTTCTTTTTAGTCAGAGTCTTTTATATTTGTGAAGACATATGGGATTGAAACATTGTCCGGTTGATACTCTTCCCATTCCCAATTAGTTCCTTTGGCTTGGGGATACCCATCTTTGTATTGGTAGCATACTATATTAAGGCGAAAAAGAAGTCCGCCCTCTGTACGTTTTCCAGATGCAAACAAAAGCGTATACCAAGCTTGACAAGAACCATTGTGTGAAAAAGGAAGAGGAATAAAAGGTGTTCCTCCTTTCTTTTGATGCACAGATATCATTCCACATACCCAACAGTTAGTAGTATTTATAGCATTATGAGTATGATGCAACATCTGAATGAAAGTATTATTGAAGTACGATTGACGGTGCTTCTGCTCCTGATAAGGAAGCGTAAAGTAATAGTGATCCTCTGGTACTGGAGTAGTGGCAACAAAAAATTTACGAACAGGAGCCATCTTTTCAACAAACAAGGTGATTATTGCTATAACCACCAAAACAACAACAAACCCCATAGTACTAATGATCACTTTGTTATTCATTTTAGCAACAGTGATAGTCGACCCTTCCAGAAATTAATTAAAAACAATCATTGGAGCTCTTATCCCTGGGCAGCTGCTGATTTCTTCACCACGGGCCAAGACGGGTGTCACTACTCTAATGCATGGCTGATTCCACACCCCCCTTACCACGTTGGCTCTCCGTTTCACTAACCCAGGGCGGTAGCTCAACCAGTTTTTTCCAGCACTACAGACTTTTTCCTCAGTCTCAAATTATATCGCGACACTCCAGAAATCGTATGGTCCGGAAAGAACTCCGCAGATTGGTCAGGTGATACAGCACGGCCTTTCTCTGTAGTCAAAATCTCTTGATGATCGGTCAGCACAGCAGGTTCCACCAAGGTAGGTAGCACTCTCTTGCAGTGAGTACTATGGACCCAATTCTTTAGGTTTGTCACTCAAACTGCTGTCCTTGTCGCAAGGAGCACCTGCTCTGGGCCTCGCCACCTTGGTTCCAAGCTGCTTGATCTTTCAAAGGACTTAATCATCACCTGGTAACCAGGTCGGAGTTCATGGCCTTCACCTGTAGATCTGTCAGGAAGTGCTTCTCGAACCTGTTAATGAATAGAAACCAAATTGTCGGTTAACTGTGCCAAATAATCATTCATCAGGACACAAGGTACATCACATACAGAATTTGGCTTAGGAACTCCCCAAATGTTAATTGGCCTTCCAAATACTATTTCATAGGGGGTAAGGCCTGTTCGAGAGTGTGGCACAATGGTTAGAGCGGCAGACCCTGAAGCAGAGATCTGGCTCAAGACCAGGGTTCAAGTCCCGCTTCGGCAGGTCTTGGGCTCAATTCCCCTTGACCAGATAATTCTCGCCTCGGTGCCTAATCTAATTCATGGGTTCCACTCTGCAACTCTGGGCAATAGCTTGCTTAATCTCCACAACGGCCCCCACAGCGCTTGGATGCCTGGCTTCACCCTGGGGGTGCTCAGGAGTGGGTGCCTCACAGGGAAAAGCCAGGAGGGGTTCCATAGCGGTATGAGTACAGCGCCTTGAGACCCTAACGGGTGAGTAGTGCGCTATACAAGTGCTAATTTACATTTTAATTTACAATTTACCTAGTAGACAATAATGCAAACGGTAATGCATCCGGCCAAGTTAAAGATGTGGAAGCCTGTATCTTCGCTAACTTCAGCTTCAAAGTAGCATTATACCTTTCCACCAACCCTGCTGATTGTGGGTGGAAAACCGCATGAAACTTCTGTTTGATCCCTAATCCTTTCGGGACATACTTAATAACTTCCCCAACAAAATGAGGTCCATTATCATTCCATAAAAGTCTGCAAACACCAAACCTAGGGAAAATTTATTTCAAAAGCACCTTTGCTGTGGTAATGGCAGTACTATCCTTTGTGGGGTACGCCTCTATCCATTTACTAAAGGCACATACCACCACCAAGACATGCTTTAAATTGTTGCAGCGTTCAAGCTGAATATAATCCATTTGTAGAACTTCAAAATGTGCAGTCGGTGTAGCAAACCCTCCCGCAGGAGTTTGTGTCACTTTTCCAGGATTGTATTGTAAACAGATCAAACAAGACTGTACTACTCTCTTGGCTGTACTGGAAATTTCTGGATGCTCCCAAACTTGCGTAAGCAACTTCGTTACTGTTGAAGCTCCAACATGTGCCAGCCCATGTGCCATCTGAACCATAGGTTGTAAAAAAGCTATAGGCAATTTCCATTTATCCATCTGCTTATTCCGCCAACAGCCCTCATCATCCAACTCTCCTTCTTCAGACCATTGCTCACGTTCTTTCACAGAAGCAGATTTCTGTATATCTAATACGTCTTGTCCAACATTATGCCAACGTTCAGCTTGTGACTTCACTACATACATAGAAGTAGTACTTTGCTGCATCGCAATCTGACGTGCGACGCGGTCCGCAAGGGCATTATCTTGCCCTATCTTATTGGTCACTTTCTTGTGTGCACTACATTTCACAATATCTATTTTATTTGGATATGTCAATGCAGTCAAGAGGTTATGCACTAATTCTCCATGCATTATCTGCATCCCGTGGGATGTGAGAAAGCCTCTCTCTTTCCAAAGCAAACCAAAATCATGAGCCACTCCAAAAGCATAGCAGCTGTCTGTATAAATGTTCAGACATAAGTCAGTACTAAGCTCACATGCTTGTGTCAAAGCTATTAGTTCAGCTGCTTGAGCTGACTTCTGTGGTATACGAGCTGTCTCCACTACTGTGTGTATTGTGGTGATTGCATATGCAGCTGAGGTCGTACCATCTGGCAACTTCAAACAAGACCCATCTACCCACAATTCCCCGTCTACATCTGGAAGGGGCGTATCTTGTAAATCAATACGAACCTTTATCTGTTCTTCAGTAAGGAATATACAATCATGTGTTTCTTGTGACTGAGGCTGAGTCACCGGATATGGCAACAAAGTGGCCGGATTTAGTGTTGCACATCTCTTCAGTGTAATGTGAGGAGCCAGCAATGTCAATTCACATCCTGTCAGGCGAGCGCTAGTTAAATGTTGTGTCTTTGTTTGATTTAAAAGAGCATCAACCGCATGGGGTACTAACACCAACAGCTTCTGTGACAAAACTATCCCTTCACTCTGACGTATTGACACAGCTGTTGCCGCAACTGAATGAAAACACCCAGGCAACGCTCGAGTGACAGGATCTAGTACTGCTGAAAAATATGCACAGGGAAGCTGCTTATCGCCATGTGTCTGTACTAATACTGACAATGCACATCAATCTTTCTCATGTACATAAAGTGCAAAAGGCTTTGTGTAATCTGGAGTACCTAACACTGGTGCTGAACAAAGGGCTTGTCGTAACTGCCGGAAAGCAGTCTCACATTCATCTGTCCATGGGAGGGGAATTGGAGTATCTTTAGTCAAAAGTGCTAGCAAAGGTTTGACAATGTGTGAAAACCCTAATATCCATTGCCTACAAAAAGAATACGATCTGATGTAAGTGCACGGCCCTCCTTGGACAAAAGGTGACCTAAATAGGTTACCTTTGGTTTACAATATTGCAATTTCTTTTGTGATGCTTTATGATGGTGTGAAGCAAGAAAAGAAAGTAAGGACAAAGTGTACTTTTCACATTGCCCAGGGGTATCAGCTGCCAACAAAATATCATCAACATATTGTATGAGAGCCACACCTTCAGGCAAAACAAAAGAATCAAGTTGTTGTTTTAACGCTTGACTATAAATACTAGGACTCTCAGTATAGCCTTGAGGAACTCTGCAAAATCTTAATGACCGTTTATTCAAAATAAAACCAAACAAATATTAGCTGTCAGGATGAATAGGGATCGAAAAGAAAGCATTCTTCAAGTTTATCACAGAGAACGTAGTTGCTGTTGGGGGAACCAAAGTAAGAAGTGTTGTGATGTCAGATACCACAGGATATTGTGGTACCACAACCGTATTCACTTCTCGTAAATCAATAATGAATCGGTAAATCCTAGTATCAGTATCCTTTTTTAGAATATGAAGAATCGGACTGTTACAAACATTATACGGAACTTCCTCAACAACTCCAACTGCAATAAGATCATGCACAATTCGTATGAGTGCTTCTTCGTCCTCCTGTGAAATTTTGTATTGAGGCAAACGTGGCAATACAGCTCCCTCCTTGACACTAATATGTACCGGTGGAATAATCATTTGTCCCACATCAGTATCTGAAGTAGCCCACAAAGTACTAGGGAGTGAAGCTAATGCAATATCCTCTTCAACAAGACAAACTCTTTCCATCACAGGATGATTATCATTCAAAATAACACGCACCCCTTCAGGAGAGCATCGTATTGTAGCCCTGAAATACTTGAGCACATCAAGACCCACAATATTGTCTGCTGTATTTGGAGAAAGCAAAAACGGACATGGAGCAGTATATTTATCAACATGGAATGCAAGTGGTTGTGACAATGGGCTAGGGGAAGGTGTTCCATCGAAACCTATCTATGTAATGGTTAAGCCAGACAGGGGAGCCCTTGGAACCAATTATTTAGACAAGGCGCTACAAGTAGCTCCTGTATCAACCAGAAACTGATCAGTAGAAACCAAAACATGTGCTGTAACATAGGGACCCTCTGATCTACTGGAACTTCAACTGATTCCTTACCCCATCCTAGGCAATCATATGCATAAGCAGAATCTTGGAAATCAGGCTGCACATAGTTAGACATCTGGTATTGGTTCCGTCTATCAAAAATATTAAACCCATCCTGCCTTCGTACATTTGCATCAAACCTAGCATGATCATTCGTACTTCTTCTAGGCCCTGAATATCCTGAGCGATTTCTCATTTGTCCCCGACCACGTGAACACTGCTGAACACGTAGTTGTGGACAATCGGCAGCCCAATGCCCGAATTTCTTACAATACGCACACTGATCAACAGACAAATTCGAATGAATGTAAGAAGAACCATAAGATCCACGTCCACCTCTATCACTACCTCTAAAAGGCGGACCATAAGCTTGAGCCAACATAACCTTCGTCTTTAATTCTTTAATCTTTAATCTTTTTATCCTCGCTACCTTTTGCTTCTAATTTCTGACGTTCATAATACTGAGCCATAGTCAAAAGAGAAACCGGAGTTGAGGTAGTCCATGAAATTTCACTAGCTTTTAGATTACTAGCTATTCCTGGTAACAGATTTGCGACATATTTATCGACAACCAAATGTCTGCCCGTATCATCTGACAATAACTGGCCGCTAAAATCATGAAATGCTTCTTCAAAGTGTGTAAAGAAATCAGAGACCGATTCATCTGCCTTTTGCTCACAAGATGCTAAAACCGTCCAATCTATCTTTTAAGGGGGAATAATCGTTTTTAACTTAACTAATATGGCTGCGGGACGATCTATAATCAACTGATACGGCTTTTTCGCAGGTTCCCTATGCCCGTCCATCTGTTCTAAATCTTTCCATGATGCCCCAAAAACTACACGATCATCAACTTTACGAACAGTTCTCCACATATCTGGCGGTAATATCAATCCGAAAAATAAATCAATGTCAGCCAAAGTCATAGTACAAGTGACTAATTGCTCCCTCAACTTCCTCATAAAAGGCGGCTGGATTTTTCCACGGGTCAGGTAATGTTGTTTTAAGTGCCATTACATTTGCCCTATTCCAAGCAGTATACACCCAATTATAAATAAAATAACCCTTAGCATCAACAGAAGTTTTATCATCACTTGTACCCGATCCTTTAGGAGGAACATACAAAGGCGCGGCCTCCCGCACGGGTGTCACGAGAACTATCATAGTCTTATCTGTTCCGAAGATGGAAGCTTGCACCCTGCCGGTCTGAGATGTCCGTGCAACTACGTCCACGGCCCTTTTCTCCTCTTGCAAACGGACTGCCGCAACACATAATTTCACCAAACGCCTGATTGCATCAGCCACCTGGGAGAAAACAAAAAGACCATCACGCATTTGCTTATGATCAGCTGCTACATCATCGGGCTCTAACTCATCAGAATATTTCCAAAATAATTCAATAACTTCTGTGCCAAATGCCTCCGTAAAATATAGCTGCTCCTTTTCCGTCCACCCTTTCATGTTGTCTAAAAGTTCAGAAGCAGAGACAACGCCACAAATTGTTTTACGAGCAGTAGATCTAAGCTCAGACCCACGGTCAGCAGGCAACATAAAGCGACTGCCTCGTATCTTCTGTTGCTCCGTACCGGAGACCTCAGCTAACTCATGAGGGGCAGAACGAATGACATACGGAGGTGAAGGGCGATCTAGTAACAAAAAATCATTGTGCGGTTTATTAAGGATAGGATAGAGAGGTTGCCGAACAGTGTATTGGCCAGTTACCTGTAATTTACGTTCTTTCTCTTCCATCTCCATTAAATCTATTATTTTATTTATTTCTCATTTCCAATGCTTTCACATATACATTCTTCTGCTGCTCTTTCTCTAGCAAGGCTTGCTCACGCTTCACTCATCCACGCACTTCTTTCTCCCACATTCGTACACAGTCAAACATATCTTGCCTAGACCTTCGCTTACACATACATTGTTCCACATACTCAATCTTTCGCAAATCAAATGACCCATGCATTGTCCAACGTTACTCAGGATCCGCACAAGTGTATTTATTCCATAATGTGCTGTACATTATAGAAGAAAGACCATGTTTAACATACATATCTCTATTGGGCGTCCCCTCTGGAGGTGCCGGTTGCGATTCTTCCAGTCTCAAATTGGTACCATTACAAAAGCAACACATCCTACGAAGTGCGCTTAAAACAGGCATGCCAAAAATAGTACAGAATATGCAGTATTATAATCAAAGTAACACTTAAGGTGCTGTTCAAATCAAAATTAAATTGGAGAAACTTTTCCTCATTACCTGCCTATATAAATTGCAATTTATATATCAATTCAAAGGACACAAATTGACTAGTCACCCAAAACACGAGAGCCACAGTAAGTGGTGCTAAACTTCATTACCAAACAAAAGCATCAAAATGGTCACTGCATGACGAATGAACAAAAAGGATCTCAGTCGAGGACCGGCGCCATCTGGATGGTCAAATCAGAAAGAAGGGAAAAACGCGGTGGTTGCCAAGACTCGGGTCTCCTCAGGCATTGATCGTCCGCAGCGAGATCCCAATCCTTTGTAGCACCCAATCCATCGGGCGTCCGAGTCGCCGATGAGTCCCTGTTCGGGTGCCAATTTGTCGAAGTAAGCCTCAGCAAGGCCTACTAGTGCAAGGGGTTAGCCCTTCTCTGCACAAAGTCCTCAGACCATATAGGAAGAAGTTGGCACAGAAACTGAAATAAAAGACAAAGTTTATTAAACCTCATGAGGTGGTACCACAGTTCAAACAGCACCCTTTGGTAATGTTTGAAGTAGCACACTGAACTAAGAGAGCATGGTCCTTTTATACCCACGCAGGGGCTAAAAGAAGGTGGTACAGTTATAGAAGCAAGACTTATAAATATATAAGGTCATATGGAAATGCACAGTCGACAGGTAGGAGGGGCTAACAGTTTTCAAGGACTAGTAGACACATTACTGTCAGTTACTAATTACTAACAGCTGCAGACCTTACTGGGCATGTGCAAAAGTGGGAGATGCTAAATACAACTTGTCACTAGACAGATTTTCAAGAGTAGTTAACAGGAACGTAGGACAGAACACATGGTGAGCACATGGCAGCATGTGGCAGAGATAAAGGCTGCCATGAATACAAAATGGATTCCGCGAAATGTTCACAATAGTTGCTAAATATAATATGTCTTCTGCTGATGCTTGATCTAATCGCTACTAAATTACAACAACTGTGGATCATCTATCTTTTAAAAAAGCTTCCAGCAATTTAAGAGCCTTGTCTCTGATCCCTGCTTGATATAAGCGGGATATCATAATCTGTGGGGAGATAGTGTCAAACGCGCAGATACATCCAAAAGGACAAGTATAGCCCCTTGTCCTTCATCCACCATTCTCCGAGTTGAATCAGATGAGGTAATAAGAGCGGATTCTGTACTGCGAGCCTTCTTAAAACCATGCTGAGAGGCATCTAATCCTCCCGACTCCATTATAAAATTGGCCAATTCCATATTAATATGCTTCTCCAAGATCTTGGCCAAGAAAGGGAGTAAGGAGATGGGACGTAGATTATTCAGGTCATGATTAATACCATCTGGTTTCTTTTTCAAAGGAATTACTGTAGCATTCTTACAAGCAGTAGGATAGTCTCCAGAGGTAAGAACCTCACGAAAAATTGGGACAAGAGTTGTCGATACATGATCAGAGGCTAATTGAAGAATAGTCGGAGGACAAGGATCCGAGGGAGAACCTGATTTCATTAAAATATTAACTTCTTTCTTTTTTTTCAAAAGGTAGGGGTTGAAAGTTAGTTAAAATGGAAAGGTTGGTATTGGATTCAGTATCAGCTACAACAAGGCCGCCTTCTCTTTCCTCAGGGAGAGTAAAACTAGCATAAATTTGTAGGATTTTATTTTCAAAATGCAAGGCCACTTTGTTGTAGAATTCTTGTGAATTCTCCAATTCTGACAGAGGCGGAGGAGCTGTCAATGCTTTAATAACCCTAAATAGTTCTCTGGGGGCATTGGAGGCATCTTTGATATTTTGAGTGTAATACACAGATATAGCTTTGGTGCTTGCCTTTGTATAACTTTTGAGGGCAGTTCTTAATTTCTCATTCTCAGTGATAGTAGAATTCAATTTCCAGCGCCGCTCTTGCTGGAGGTACTTTCTTTGAAGTAACTTAAGATCCTTGTAAACCAAGGTTGGCTGGGTTTGTTTGTTACCTGTAAGCCATAGGTCTTAAGGGGAGCCAACTGGTTCATAGCAGAGGTAATTCCTTGATTGAAACTATCCACTGTTGATGGGAACTGATTTTGTACTCTTTCCCAGCCTAGCTCCAGTCCAGGCACTAGCTGTTCCTTCTTAATCTGGTTCCAATGTCTGAACAATTTTCTGTTACAATTAGATTGCTGAGGTACAAGATTTTCCATAAATCCAATATAGGTTAAATGTTTGAACCAGCAGGCCTTTTGCAAGAGTTGGACAAATACACAGGTGGAAGCAGGCATTTGGGTGCTCCCACTCTCTCTCTCAAGAGTTTTGCAGGTATCAGTATACAAAAAGAACGGATTTATAACACAAAAGAATTATATAATATTGGAATAGGGTGGCACTGAAAAAAGCCTTTGTGTTTATGGTGTGTAATGTTCAGTTAAACATAGAACTGGATGTGTTCCTTGATGTTATTAAGAAAGATCCTTTTACCTTCCGTAGTGAAGTGTGCTCCATCTCTCCTACAGACACCTGGCATACACAACCATATGTTGTTATAATATATTGATCCCATGTCATGATCATGAAGAAATGTAGAAACTGTTTTATTGACATGATTCTGGGACTTCTTAATCACAGGACAAAGCTCCTTTGAAAGTTGCTATTTCTGCCTTTGACATAGATTAGAATATACAAAGGCTGTGCGAGGAAAGAGAGGCATCAATTCTAAAAAAAGGTCTCATTTATTTGCATTTGAAGTGCTAACATATGTGATTGTGCCTAGGTGATTGCCACCACAGTGTACTATAATCAGGTCAGTGTGTTCACAATCCTAAATGCTCTAAGCCATTAGTAAGAATTGATGCCACTTCATATCGCTTCGGCCAATCTAAGTTATGTCCAATTTTGGAAATCCAAGGTTATTGTCAATGCAACAATTTAGTGACAAAGTTTCAAGCCCAGTGGATGAAGCTGTGTCCCAAAATCCCGAGGCATCCCATGGTGGAGTATGGAGCTCTCAGTAACAAGAGGAGTACTCAGCAGAATGATTAAGCTCAAGGAGCAAGACAGAGTCATATCAGCAGAGGAAAAATGGGAGGATGGCAAAATTATAAATGTAATTTGTGAATTTTTGGCAGTTACAAGAGTAGGATAGGTTTTGACCAACTGTTGTTTTTATGGTACACAGTTACGTCATAAACAATATGAGCTTTTTTATTGGCTGATCTTCAAATTTTGCTGCAATCCCACAAGATTTGTTTACAAGCTTCTGCAGGTGAAGTTTGAGTGAGGCGGGCTCACATGATCCCACAAGACTCTTGTGAGAAAAGCATGGCAGTTGAGTGTGCCTCTGCCATTAGGTCTTCTTCACAGTCTGAATTCCGCGAAGTCGGTCCTGCCGCGGGCTGTTTTTTGGGCGGCGACCTGTTTTCTCAGTCATGGTGTGGCCCGCGAGTCCTAACTTGGGCCCTGGGTCACGCCGCACTCGCTGGCAGCCCCCTTAACTCCCCATACTATTACCTGTGTTCCTGGAGATTTCTTCTTTTCTTCTTTTTTTTCCATTTTGTGGCAATATTGTCTTTCTCCCAAGCATCTGTGGTATTTTCCTGCATGTATTGCTTGATTTCTTTTGTGACATGGCCTTTCTTCTGTTCTTCCCTATGTGGTATTCCCAATCCAAGATGGCGTCATTAGTTCTTCCTGCATGTCACTTCCTGCTTGGTGGTCTATAAGCACTGAAGACCTTCCGTCTTGGTGGTGAACCTCGCTCCTGCTCTTTGTTTTCCAGGTACTCTTTTTTCCTGTTTTCAAACAGTTTTTGTTGATTCCTGTATTTGACTCCTTGCTGATTTTATTTTTTCCTCATTTCAGGAGTTCCTGTGGTTTGAGGTTTTTTGCCATTTATTGGGTTTTTCCTCTGGGACTCCTAGAGGGTACAGCCTGCTTTGGCATTATCGAATTGGCAGCACTGTGGCTACCCGAAGGGGTCGCCCTTATCTTGGCCAATTCAGAACAAGCAAGAAACAAGATGGATGCCGAGTTTTGCAGACCAGAGCGGTAAGAGACGTGCAAACCGTGACAGATTGCAACGCCAAAAGATTAAGCGTTGCTCCAGAACTATGGAAGAATCTCAAGAAGACATCGTAGAAACTGCACAATCCATGCTTCATACAGTACAACAACAGGCCCAGGAGTTACAATAACTATGTGCGGAACATACAGCAATAAGTCAAGACCAAAGTGGGATATTTAATCGTTGCTTTGTCTGGTCCAGCCTTAGTTTGGGCTATTCCCTTGGTAGTCACTGAAAACCCACTGTTGTCTAACTATACTGCCTTTATTGGGGACTTTGAACAGATGTTTGAACAACCCAGACTGGAGTCAGCTACTGAGGAGACTTTATGTGATATACTACAAGGCAATCAGGATGTCCTGCAATATTCACACTGATTCAAACAGTTAGCAGCTGAAACCACTTTGTCACTCTTTTTCGCTGAGGACTACGAGACAAAAGAAAGAATGAATTGACACATTCTACTCAGGTAGATTCTATGAAAGAACTGATGGATTTGGCATTAAACAATGAGTATCATCTATGAGAATGTAAGATGGAGAAACTAAAAGTTTGGTTGCAGTCCAAGTCAGGAGTAAATCATTCCGCAATACGTCACCCAGACGAAAGCAATTCTGAGAACCGAGCATCTACAGAATAAGAGCCCATGCAAATAGATATACTTTGTGGACCCTTATCTGAAACGGAACGAGAAAACAGATTACGGAGATGCCTATGTCTCTATTGTGACAATGCAGGTCACTTGATTCAAATGTGTCCCATACGTCCTTCCAGATCTACGGGAAACAGAAACTCCTATACTCCTATTCCCTGTGAGAATAAAGAGGATGGGAGGTGTCAAAATACCTTCTATATGTTTCTCTAAAGAAAATACCACAGCTCTTTTTATCATGTTGGCTATGTTACAGTGCCCACATAACAAAGAAGAGCGAGTATTTGCGTTATTAGATTGCGGAGCAAGTGGAATATATTTGGATGAGACATGGGCTAAAGAAAAAGGAATTCCTCGTTTTCCCAAAGGGATGCGAAAGCATGTCCACATGGTTGATGGCTCCCCTCTTCATTCTGGACCAGTTGTTGATACCACTCCTACCCTTTGTTTGCAATTTGGAAAACATCAGGAATAAATTACTTTTGACTTGATTTCTTCTCCTAATCATACCATAATTTGTGTGCTTTCCTTGGCTGATGCGGCACAATCCATACATTAATTGGGAGACAAGAATGATATCCCTCTCTTCCCAGTTTTGTCAAATAAATAGTGATTCAATGGAAACTTATTGGTCTCCAAAAGTTTTGATTATTCCTCCCAAAGAAGCGAGTTGTACTATTAACATGATACAAGTGGTACCTAGTTGTTATCAAGAATACTCCGATGTGTTTCAGAAACCAAAGAAACTTGTTTTACCTCCACATCACGAGTATGATTGTGCCATTCCTTTGATACCTGGGGAAATGGTTTCATTAGGAAGGATGTATTCATTGTCTGAGCCAGAGAAAGATGTACATAAAGAAAATATAGAAGAAAACATATAGAGTGGATTGAGGACTCCTTCTTCATCGCCTGCTGGGGCTCCTCTTTTTTTTGTGCCAAGGAAGATGAAAGATCTGCGTCCCTGTATTGACTTTCACAGATTGAACAAGATTAACATCAAAGATAGGTATCTATTGCTTACCCCTTTTTAAGGATATCTTAGAAGAAGCAGTCCGAAGATCCAAAAGATTTACAAAATTGGATCTATGGGGTGCCTATCACCTTTTATGAATCAAGGAGAGAGATGAATGGGAAACAGCTTTCTGTACTCCTTTGAGCCATTTCGAATACCGTGTTATGTCTTTTGGCCTGACGAATGTGCCATCTTATTTCCAAAGATTCATGGACTCAATGTTCTCCGATCTACTAAATCAAAGTGTCGTCACATATCTACATGACATCCTAGTATATTCTCGTTGTCCAGAACAACATACAGAGCAAGTCCTTCAGGTTTTAGAAAGACTTTGATGGAATAATTTGTACTGTAAGTCTGAAAAATTTAAGTTTGATAAAACTGAGGTACTGTATCTTGGTTTTTGCATCAATCAAGTTGGTATAGCCATGGACCCAGAAAAGGGACAATGCATTTTAGACTGGCCCTCTCCTTCTTCAGTTAAGGAAACTCAATGATTCCTAAGGCTGTCTAACTTCTAACTATAGTTCATAAATGACTTTGCCTTATCACCCAGACCATTAAGAAAGAAAACTTAAAGAAGGGTTTTTTGAGGACTGAGATGGCTGAGATGCTTTCAACATCTTAAACGTGCCTTTATCCAATCTCCAATATTACGGCAGACACAACAAAGAATTCATAGTGGTTACTGATGCATCCGACAGAGCAATTGGAGCTGTGTTGCTAAAAAAAAAGACGATGATTGCTTGGAACATCCTGTCTTTTATTTATTCCACATACTGACAGATGCAGAACAATGTAATTATTATACAGAATAATGGAATTGTGTTGGAACAGAAATTGACGGCTTTAAAGGCAGCTCGTAAAGAATAGAGGCATTTATTAATGGTTACCAAGGAAGCTTTCGGAGTTGGAAAAGATCATCGTAATCTTCAATGCCTCTGTAGCTTTCATTGTCGAAACAGTCGGCAAGATGGGCTTTCTTCTTTAGTCAGTATGATCTTGTGGTAACATACATACCTGGACCCCAGAACCTTGCAGCAGATGCTTTATCACACAGTTATCCAGAAAGTGAGTTTTCTTCTTCACCAAATATAATTGAACCATGTCGAATAATCGGAGCCGTACAATCATTTCTTGATCGAGTAAAATCAGAATACCAGTATCCCCCTCTTGAAAAGTGGACCACTCTGGGGCATATTTATCATCTCCTAACGCCAGTGGAGCGTCACTTTATGTGACACTTCAGTGGAACTAACCACTGCTCGATATTTGCATAGAGGTGTGGCGCCACTTTTGTGGCATTACACCTCCTTATGAATATGGCCCCCTTGGACCAAGTATTCTGCGTCAGAGGGGCGTGCAATGGGTGTTGCTGTGGGTATGCCGCTGCTTCACCTATTGCATTTTGACGCTACCTCAAATTGACAAGATTTCATAAACCCAAGGCAGCGCCAAAATCTAACACAACCTACAGGGGTGGCATTAACAAGGCGCAATGAGGAGGAATACTTTTATTCCTCCTTATTTTTTGTTTTTTCTATGTGTGCTGCATTCTGCATCACACATAGAAAGATCAAAATGACAGAAATGATTGTTTATGTGCAGGAAGGTGACCCTTCATGCACATGAACAATCATTTGAAAATGACACTTTGACACTTCTGTGTGTGCTGCATTCTGCCACACGCACAGAAGTGCCAAAGCGCCATTAGTGATTGGTTATGTGCAGGAAGGGACACCTTCCCGCAGATAAACAATCACACCCCTCTACGCAGACATCTTTGCACAACGGTGCAAGGATGCCTGCATTGGCGCTGGTAGCTAAATTTAGCACCAGCGTCGGGGACAACACAGGGGTGCGCCGTATTCACTTAAATATGGCACATCCCTGCATTGTGAAAATGACAGAGTGCTGCGCTGCCAATGTTGGTGCAGCACCATGCACTCTCATTTTCCCATAAATATGGGCCTCTGTGTCCTCAATAGAACAAGGGATGATATTATCGTCAAGGCACTTTATTTCTACCTGCTAAAAAAGTTCAAACAGAAGCCTTGCAGATGTGTCATGACTCCCCTATTGCCTGACACCGTGGAATCAATAATACTCAAGAACTGCTCCTTCATTCATTCTGGTGGCCCACTGTAAAGACAGACGTTGAAACTTATGTAACCTCTTGTCCAATATCTTCTCATGTGTTTCTATACCCTACTCTGTATAGTTGTTATGCAGACTTCTCAGCATAAAGGTAATGCCATTTCAATACCTTACTGGTACATATGTCATCCTGGGGAGATCTTTCACCAGAGAGGTAAGCCCCTTTTAACACCCTAACTTGCACACTAATCACTCAAAAGATAGGCAAGGGTCCAGTCTCTCTCCATATTCTACTACACAAACTTATCATGCCAGAAAGATATGTAAGCATAAAGATCAGTTCCTCCCGACAGCCTACTAATCATACCTGTCGGCATGGAAAGAGGTACGAGCATTGAGATGATTTTTCCCCCATAGCCTGCTGCAGACACCTCTCACTTGGGGAAATGTGTTAGTGGACAGACTACTCTCTTCTCATATACTACTGTGTATTACTGTTGCTCTAGGGAGAGGTGTTAGCGCAGAGGTCGCTCTTTAGCCACACCAAACTAAACACCCATGTTTCCCTGCATACTATTGCATATCTCTATCATTCTGGGGAAAGATGTAATTGGGCAGGCATTGCCACATCATAATAGGCATGGTTTTTTTTTCCCTGAGGAGAGGTCTCAGTAAACAGGCCAGTACATTTTGCAATAGAAAGGTCTCACCTGTGACATGAGTACCTCTCACACCCTACTATGCATATTGCTTAGCTTGAGGAATGGTGTGAGTGGAGATGGAGTATCTTTTTACACCATACTCTACACAATGGTCACCTTGATCCAAGCTGTCATTGGAGAGGCTTTCTCTCCCCACATCCTACTATATGCACTTGTTGCCCTGGGAAAGGTGTTAGTTAGAACTCAATCTCTCCTCACACAGTACTGTGCACTCCTGAAATACTGTGACAAAGTCTTAGTGTAGAGGCCACTTTCTCTTCACACCATACCAGTGGGGACAATAAGGTATAAGTACTGTAATGAAGCAAAGTGTAAATTTTCCCCCAACAAATATTACAATCTTGTGAGACTCTTGTGGGATTGTAAAAGAGTAGGGAGTTAAAGACAATTTTTCTCAAGAGAGAGGTGTCAGTGCATAAGTTTATGTTTTATACAGTCTAATACACACACCTATTATACAGACCTTTTTTACATGAAATATAGGGAAATATTTGAGTTCATGAGTATTTCGGGAGAGTCAGACAAACAAACGGATGGAGCATGCGGTTGGGTCCTCTTGCTCTGGCAGTACATTTGTGGATCGTAAAAGAATTAGGGCCAGATTTATGGAATGTGGCACTGCACTGAGTGCAGCGCCATTTTCACTGCACCCCTTAGCACCCACTACCGCCACCATGTGTGCGCAATATTAAAAATATTGACGCTACTCATGCAGAGTACATAGGGCACCATTCTAAAGAATGGAATGCCCCTTTTTAAACCTGGTCTTGAGCAGGCGTTAAAAGTGCCATAAAAAATGGTACAAGGAAATCTCATAGAATTCCTTGTGCCATTTTTCTGGCTCCCCTAATGAGGGACTGCCCCCTTTGCAGGAATAACGTAGCGCAAAGGATTACACAGTGGCGCAATGCATGCATTGTGCGACCCTATAAATACGGCGTGGGGATTTCGGCCTCATTGGCCACATTGACATATAAATTAATGGTGTAAGGTGGCATTGGGGCATTATAAATATGCCCCTTAGTGAGTAAAGAAAATCTGTGTCAAGACACATGTTTCAGTGCAGAGACTTGTATGTCTGCAGACTGTATTATATACACCCTAGCATGCACAGTTGTTATCCATGAGATATATGTATGTATGTATGTATATGTATTTATAGAGCGCATTCAGGCCGAAGCATCAAAGCGCTGAGAAGGTAAGGAGAGGCGCCTACGGAGAAAAGAAAGCTTCAAAGAATAACATTAGCACGGAAAGAGCCATGTTTTGACAAGTTTTCTAAAAGCTAAAAGATTTTGTTCCTTCCAAATAACTAGTGGAAGTGAGTTCCAACATTTAGCTGCCGCCACCGTAAAAGCTTTATCTTCCCATTTCGCTTTATAGGTGTGAGGAACCTGAATTCTGAAAGCTCCAAGTGAACGGAGTTGTCGATTGGGTTTATACCAACATGAGCCCTCATTACAACCCTGGCGGTAAATCCCCGTTACCGCTGTGCAAAAGTCCACCAACATACCGCTGCGGCCGTGGAATTACCCCACAGGTATTACGCCCCACAGCCCGGAATCCGCCACAATACTGACACCCACACAAGTCCGCCACACCAAAGGTCAGTGATAAACAGGCGTTAACAAAACTGGCACCGTCACGCCAACAGGAATACGGCCACACTATCACGACCCACGAATCAACGCAGCGCTCTTTCAACCGCTGTAATCCATTGGCGGTACACACCGCTGCGCTCAAAATAGACACACATATACAAAACACGAGCACATTGGACAATTCGAAATACACACACCTGGTACACATACACACACCACATCCACACACCCAATCCAATATAAAGCACACACCCACATCACCCACAAACCCTTACTACCAGAATTTTGAAACCACGCCAGAGAGACACACTACCTAAAACAACACCAGCATCCACAGACACACAACACCATCACTTACACAACATCCACACACCTCAAACAACACACAACAACACACCCCCTCACACATCACAACAGACACCACCTCACACATCACCCACACCACATCATGGCACCTGCAACGACACCCCAGGTTCTCTGAGGAGGAGCTCAGGGTCATGGTGGAAGAAATCGTCCGGGTAGAGCCACAGCTATTTGGATCACAGGTGCAGCAGACTCCCATTGCAAGAAAGATGGAGCTATGACGCAGAATTGTCAACAGGGTCAACGCAGTGGGACAGCGTCCAAGAACTAGGAATGACATCAGAAAGAGGTGGAACGTCCTACGGGGGAAGGTGCGTTCCGTGGTCTCCAGGCACCAGATTTCTGTACAGAGGACTGGCGGTGGACCCCCACCTCCTCCCCCATAACTAACAACATGGGAGGAGCAAGTCTTGGCAATACTGCATCCTAAGGGCCTTGCAGGAGTGGCAGGAGGATTGGACTCTGGTAGGGCAAATCTTTACTACCTTATCCCCCCACCCCACCTGCATACCATCACATATTCTCACCCTCACACCCATCACCCCAACAACCCACAGATACACCACCAACACAACCCACACATCCCAAAACCAAGCCCTGCATGTGACACCAATGCATGGACACCCATCACCCAAGCATGTCCACTACAGAGACTCACTCATTCCCCAAAATCACAAATCACACAAGGACCAAGCCAATAATGCAAGCCCACCCAACGTCACCGGACAGGAGGTGCCAGACATACCCAGTCCCTCCACAGAAGAGGCCCACAGTGATGACAGCAGCTCTGCACCACTGGATCAAGATGACCAGCCCGGCCCATCTGGGACCTCAGGACAGTCAGTTCCCCTGACACTGTCACAATCCACCACAGAGCCTCCCCCCTCAGGAAATACCAGCACAGCACCTACCCAGCAGGCCCATCCCTCTGTCCCCAGGAAACGTCAATCAGCAGTATGTCCACCACAACAGGGAACCCAGGCAAACCAACCAACCCAAGAAAATCAGGGACCTCGGGGCAGTGGGCACACGGTTCAGGGGACAGAGGCACAGGATAACAGGGAAACTGGGAGGACTGCTGTGCGACAGGGCGAGGACAGGCCCTGGGAACCCACTCTCCACGAGGCACTCTCCAACATCATGGGAGCTTACCATAATTCCCAGGAGACGATGGGAACGGTACTGGCCAAGTTTCAGGAGACCCAGTGGCTGCAGGAGGAACACTACCTTGGGATCAGGGAGGACTTGAAGTCCATTAACACCACCCTGGTCACCATTGCTGGGGTGCTGGCAGACCTTGCCAACACCAGGAGGGACACAGTGGCACAACAAGGGGCCCCTGACACTAACCTGGACGATGAACAGCCCTTCACCTCCGCCGGCGCTAGTGGGCTGGAGGCATGGCCACAGGAACAACAGGACACCAGCACCCCACCCCCTGCAGATGGAGAACCACCCCACAAGTGGTCCCTGAGATCCAGGAACAAGACAGAGAACATTGCCAAGACGCTCGCCAGGAAATGAGACCCTCCTGAATGTCACGCTTCTTCCCACTATTTCACCCTATCCATCCTTAAACTGCCATTGCTCCACTTCGTATGCCCCTTTGGACAATGCACCTGTGAAACAAATAAACTGGACTCTGCCATGGACATTCCTCCACCATCCCCCCAGCCCATTTTATAACCCCCTCCACTTATTTGCACAGGAATAAACACACTTCAATCACAAAACAATCTGGAGTCAGTCTGTGCTTTCACAAATGTGTAATTGCAATAACTATGAAATACAGCAATGTCCATTTACTTGTTCACATACCAATGTAACACAGCTGTAGGTCAGCAGTAAACATAGCAGAGGGCACAAAGTGGGACCCAAATCTGTGAAATGGAGAGTCAAAGTGACAAGTCAGGGTCCATACACTAAATGAAAATGACACACTTATGCTAGTTCCAACAATAGAATGAGATGCGGGAAGCAGTGCCCTCTTCTTACCTGTGTCTCACTGGAAGTATTGCATGATGATGTTGTTTCGGTTGTTGATATCCTCTTCTTCTTCCTCCTCTTCTTCACTGTCCACAGGCTCCACAGCAGCCACAAGACCACCATCTGGCCCATCCTCCTGCAGAAAAGGCACCTGGCGTCGCAAAGCCAGGTTGTGCAGCATACAGCAGGCCACGATTATCTGACACACGTTTTTTGGTGTGTAGTTTAGGGAGCCACCTGTCAGATGGAGGCACCAGAATCTGGCCTTCAGGAGGCCGAAGGTGTGTTTGATCACCCTCCTAGTTAGCCCATGTGCCTCATTGTATCGTTCCTCTGCCCTTGTCCTGGGATTCCTCACTGGGGTCAGTAGCCATGACAGGTTGGGGTAACCAGAGTCACCTGCAAATGTCGAGGGACAACTGCTAGACACACACTAACCCTTGGGACAGCCCCATACCCAGAAACCTATGTCAACTGTATTGGGACCTTGCCCTCACCTATTAGCCACACAAGGTGCCTCTGGAGTTGGCCCATCACATAAGGGATGCTGCTATTCCTCAAAATATAAGCGTCATGCACAGAGCCAGGATACTTGGCATTGACATGGGAGATGTACTGGTCTGCCAAACACACCATCTGCATATTCATAAAATGGCAGCTCTTCCAGTTTCTGTACACCTGTTCATTCCTGCGGGGGGTACAAATGCCACATTTGTCCCATCAATGGCACCAATGATTTTGGGGATATGTCCCGGGGCATAAAAGTCACCTTTCACTGTGAGCAAATCCTCCACCTGAGGGAAAACAATGTAGCTGCGCATGTGTTTCAGCAGGGCAGACAACACTCTGGACAACACGTTAGAGAACATTGGCTGGGACATCCCTGATGCCATGGCCACTGTTGTTTGAAAAGACCCACTGGCCAGGAAATGGAGTACAGACAGGACCTGCTCTAGAAGGGGGATTCGTGTGGGAAGGCGGATAGCTGACATCAGGTCCGGCTCCAACTGGGCACACAGTTCCTGGATTGTTGCACGATCAAGTCTGTATGTGACCAGGATGTGTCTCTCTTCCATTGTCGACAGGACCACCAGGGGTCTGTACACCGGAGGATGCCGCCATGTCATCACCTGCCCCAGCGGACGTGCCCTATGGAGGAGAACAGCGAGCAGAGAGTCATCCAACACTGAGGTATCACAATGTCTTATTTTCAGAAATGTTATTAATCCGCAATGTGCCTGTATCTGTCTATATTCCCGGCCTAGATAGGTGTGACACAGTTAACATCCATCCAATGTGGCCTCCTGAAATGGCAGCTGCCTGATCTGTAAGGTGGGACAAGGCAATATAAGGTAACTGCACTGGCGTTCTACACCGTCGAGGTGGGCAGTCGAAGACCGCGGCGCAATTCAGCATTGGTTAATATTGGGCCCTAAGGGTCCCAGGAGCCAATAATGATGTACGCCGGTGGTGAAGGTATGCACTGCCGCGAACGTGACCGACATTTTCTGTCTGTTCACTCACTTGATATCTGACCTTCAAAAGGAAAGGACCTACACTGCAAGTGCTGCTGTGACCTCAGTCTGGAAGCGATGATGGCTAATGTGTCTGGGGAAAGGGCCCCTGCCTTCACTTCGGTGAGTTGGAGAACTAGTGGATGGGGTCCTCCCCCAGTACACGCAACGTACGGTCCTCCAGACAAACAGGTGAGTACTCTCTGAGCATGCTGCATGGGCAATGCCTGTTTTGAGTGGTGTGGATGGAAGATACAGGTCGGGGGGCTGAGGTCTGCATGTGCGGATGGGGAGTGTATGTGCGTCAGGGCAAGGGTGGGAACTGGGGGGCAATGAGTATGACGGTCCGGACAGGTCAGTAATTTCCTTTTCCCCCTGTACTATTCCTCTAGGTCAGCGCCCACCAGAAGAAGGGTATTTGGCGTGCCATCACCAATGACGTCTGGACACTGGGGGTCTACCACAGACGGAGCACCCACCGGCGTAAAAGATGGGAGGACCTGCGCCGCTGGAGCAAGAAGACGGCCGAATCCCAGCTGGGGAAGGCCTCTCAACTTGGGAAGGGTACCCGTCGCACCATGACCCCCCTGATGTTCCGGATCCTGGCGGTGGCCTATCCGGAGTTGGATGGGCGCTTGAGGAAATCACAGCAACCACAAGGGGGTGAGTACACTCTCATTCAGCTGACTCTGCGCGCATTACGAGGTGTCTGGGTGGGGGAGGTGGACAGTGGGTTCCCCTAGGCCAGGGCAAAGTTGGTAGGGAAGGTCCCTTGTGACGCAGGCTATTTGGCACCCCAACCCTACCAGTGGAAAGAGCCATCTACACCTAGTCATTCTCCTGTGACTTCCAGGTGTCCAGCAATTGGTCTTAAGCCTCGTACCTCATGGTCAGCATACATTTCTAGGAACTGTTAGTACATGGCATAGTGCACATGTCTTTCTTCTGTCTTTCCCCCCTTTTTGTGGTCTCCCTGTTATTGTGTGCAATAGAATCATCAGGCGGAGGAGCATTGGCACCGGAGCAGGAGGGAGCTGTGACGCACATGGCCCTGGAGGGCGAAACAACAGAGTCTGAAGCCACCAGTGGGATGGAGGGCGAGGGGAGGTCCACGGTGGGGACAGGAGCAGACAGCAGTTACAGCAACTCCTCCTCTGATGGCAGGCACCTCTATGCCCACTGTATAAACAGGTACAGCCACCACCCCCCTACCAGCACCGCCCTCCCAGCAGCCCCTCAGCGTGTGTCCCATGCCCGCTTACCCAGGAGGGTGGGCATCTCCTTCTCCGCAGGCACCTCAGGCCCTGCCCCAGTCAGCCCTGCTGCCCTCAGTGAGGAGGCTATTGACCTCCTGAGATCCCTCACTGTTGGGCAATCTACCATTGTGAATGCCATCCAGGGTGTAGAGAGGCATTTGCAACAAACAAATGCATACCTGGAGGGCATTCATTCTGGCCAGGCATCCCACAGAGAGCATTTCAGGCTTTGGCCTCAGCACTCATGGCAGCCATTGTCCCTGTGTCCAGCCTCTTCCCTCCAACATCCTCCACCCAGACCCAATCCCCTGTACCTCAGCCTATCCCAAGCACACCATCAGACCAGCATGCACACTCATCAACACACAAGAGTGGGCATGGCAAACATAAGCACCACACATCCCACAGGCACTCACACAAGCACCATACTCATTCAGACACAGCAACATCCACTGCCTCCACTATGTCGCCCTCCTCCACATCTTTCTCCTCCCTCCCTGTCTCGTCTCCACTCACACCTGCATGCACTACATCCTCAGCCACTGCCTCCATCACCACACACCGCTCGCGTGCACTCACCACCCCCACTACCATGCACACATCCCCAGTGTCCTCTACCAGTGTGTCTGTGAGCCCTCTTCCCAAAGTACACAAACGCAGGCACACACCCACCCAAAAGCCATCCACCTCACAACAGCCTCCGGCCCATGCACCTTCACCCAAATTCAGCAGAAGTACACCTCCTACAACTACTACCTTTACCTCCACTCCCAAACCCCCTCCATCTTCCTGTCCCAGTGTGTCTAAGAAATTCTTCCTGGCTAACATTGACCTCTTCCCTACACCTCCCTCCTGTCCTTCCCCTAGGGCCAGGCTTTCCAGGTCCCAGCCCAGCACCTCAGCCACCAAATCCCCAGGCACAGTGGTGCCAGCAACTGCGGGGTCATGGAGTGCACCCCCCATCATGGCTACCAGTGTGCCACGTAGCGAGGGCAAGGACATTCCGCCACCTGCCAAGGTGAAAAAGGTGCCCACAACCTGGAGGGAGAAGGCGAAAGTACCAGCTACCAAGGGCTCAGCAAAAACCAAAGGGGATAGTGGCAAGACAACTGCAGCACCATCAAAGTTGGGGAAGGGCCAAAAGCTAAAGAGCAGGTCAGGAGAGGGCATGGTGGCACCGACTGAGGGACCAGTGTCACACTTTCTGTCCACGACCACGCCAACCTGTATGGCGGCGCACACCACTAGATGCCCCCTAGACTGCCACCCGCACCGCCCCCGGCATGTCTACAGCCTCAGCGACAGTCCCCAGCCTCTTCCCCAGTGGGCAGTCATCCGAGGCTGCAGGAATCGTCCTGCTGTGTTCCTCTGCAGGTGCTGACCCATACACCGCCACCAGCACCGCCGCAAGCACCGCCGCAACAGACACAGCCGCAAGCACCGCCGCGACAGACACCACCGCAAGCACCGCCACCGACCCCGCTGTGTCCTCGGACACAGGCACCAACAGTGGCATGGCTACCATCTCCAGTGGACAGTCGTCTGAGGCTGGAGGAGAGTTCCTGGACCCTGAGCAACTTCCATGAGGCATTTCTTCCATCACTGTTTATACCTGTAGGTGGTAGGCGCAGCAGTGTGGGGTATGTCGCTGCCTCCATGGCGTATCATGCTACCTGAACCTCGCAAACCTCGTGGCACGCACACCCAGGAGAGGGAATTGTACCAGCCACTTTGCACGTGGAGCACTCTGTGCACCATGCCCTCTCCAGAACCAGTGGAGAATCACATCCACTACCTGAGTCCTTGGCAGGATGAAGCACTCTGCGCACCAGGCCCCCTCCAGAACTAGTGGAGAATCACATCCACTACCTCAGTCCTTGGCAGGATGAAGCACTCTGGGCACCAGGCCCCCTCCAGAACCAGTGGAGACTGTTATCCACCTGAGAGACTGTGGCTTTGCACTCCCCAGGATTAAGCAGTGGGCAAACCAACCATTCGAGAGACTTGAGAGACTGTGGCTTTGCACTCCCCAGGATACATCAATGGGTATGAGTCCCCTCGTGCAGCAGAGGCGTCGTGCGTTCATCAGGCTGAGGTGCCCCCCCTCCCCCTACCCCTGAGGTGCCTGTATATTTTCAATCTGATGCCCCAGCAGTATTCTCTCTGTTTCGAGTCAGGTATCATGTGTGGGCCTCGCCCGTGCATTTTGGACCCAGTGGTCCACGGACAATGATTAGTACACTATCCGGACTTGGTGTACATATTTGTATATACTGAATTTTGACTTTTGAATGATGGATTTTTCTTGATTACAATGGTTACAATCATTTCTTTTTGTCCTTGCGTTCTTCCGGGGTGGGGGGGTGTATATGTAATGTTGCTGCATGTATTTGTGTGTATGTTGTGTGTGAGGGTGAGGGTTGGGGTGTTGCGTGTTGCGTGTGTGTGTCACTCTGTTTCCTCCCCGTTCCCCTGTGTTGTAGGTGCAGTACTCACCGTGGTCACCGCTGCCCCCGTTCGTATTCCTGGCAGAAGAGGAGGTAAACCAACATAGGCAGTACATGTACTTCGGGCTCCATGGCGTCCTGGTTCCTCATTCGGTGTCGAGAGGTGAGTGTTTTCCCTTCTGTGGACTGTTTCCGCCGTGCTTTTGATAGTGTTGGTTTCGCCCCGGAAAAGGTGGCGGATAGGCCTCTTGTAATAGGTAGGCGGTACTTTGTCTCCCGCCTGTCTGTTGGTGATGACCGCTGCGATGTTTGTTTCTACCGCTGTGGCGGTCGGAGTGTTAAATGGGCTGTCTATGTTGGCAGTTTCCGCCACGGTCAATATCCCATTTTTTTTTCCGCCAGCCTGTTTGCGGTGTTACTGCCGCTTTAACACCGACCGCCAGGGTTGTAATGAGGGCCATAATCTGGACACCAAATACTTAGAGCCATATCCATGTACCGCTTTATGAGTTACACATAAAGGGGGTCACAAACCGCCAGGGCTAAAGTGACGGAAGCACCGCCAATAGGCTGGTGGTGCTTCCTGGCCTATAACGACCACGGCAGTAGCGCCGCGGTCGCACCGCCGGGGCCGGCGGTTTCCCGCCGTTTTAGCCCCGGCGGTGATAATCCGCCAGGGCAGCGCTGCAAGCAGCGCTGCCCTGGGGATTATGACACCCCTACCGCCAGCCTGTTTCTGGCGGTTTGCACTGCCAGGAAGAGGCTGGCGGTAAGGGGTGTCCTGGGGCCCATGGGGGCCCCTGCACTGCCCATGCCACTGGCATGGGCAGTGCAGGGGCCCCCTAACAGGGCCCTGGCCAGCTTTTCACTGTCTGCATAGCAGACAGTGAAAAGCGCGACGGGTGCAACTGCACCCGTCGCACGGCCGCAACACCGCTGGCTCCATTAGGAGCCGGCTCCTATGTTGCGGCCTCATTCCCGCTGGGCCGGTGGGCGCAAACTTGGTTTGCGCCCGCCGGCCCAGCGAGAATGTCGTAATGGGGGCCGCGGGAGTGCGGCCGCATTGGCGGCCGCACAGCGGTTACCGCTTGGCGGGCGGCTCCTGTCGTAATGACCCCCAAAGTCTTAAAAGTAATACGTTGGGCCACTGGGAGCCAGTGTAGTTGTTTTAAGCTGTTACTAGCTGAGGTTGAGCAGGAGAGATTCAAAATAGCCCACAAAGCTGTGTTTTGAATCAACTGGAGTTTCCTTAGTGAGAATTTATCCAAATGTAGCATTGCGGTAGTTCAATCTGGATACTACCAATGCCAAGGTCACTGTAATTCTCCATTCCCTTTGGAGAAAAGGAAAACATTTTGTTTAACATCTTCAGTGTCCAAAAGCTATTTTTAACACTGTGGTTAACATGTGATATAAAAGAGAGGCAGTTGTCAAAACTAACCCCTACATTTTTAGTAGCAGTAGTAGGCACTGGCAGAGTGCCCCAATCCGGTCAGCCACTTCTTCCAAAAATGTTTTGACTGGGATAATCAATTGGGTATCATCAGCATAGGAGGTTGGCCTGAAACCAAAAGAGCGATTCAGTTTGGCTAGAGGAGCAACATATAAATTAAACCAAGTGTGGCTAAGTGACGATCCCTGGGGAACACCACAGGGTAAGTGATATGCAGGAGACTTAAAATTGCCACAACTCACCGTGGACCATCTATCTTTTAAAAAAGATTCCAGCAATTTAAGAGCCTTGTCTCTGATCACTGCTTGAAATAAACGAGATAACATAACCTGTGGGGAGATAGTGTCAAATGCCGCAGATAGGTCCAAAAGGACAAGTATAGCCCATTGTCCTTCATCCACCATTCTCCGACTTGAATCAGATGAGGTCATAAGATCGGATTCTGTACTATGAGCCTTCCTAAAACCATGCTGATAGGCATCTAATCCTCCCGGCTCCATTAAAAAATTGGCCAATTCCATATTAATGTGCTTCTCCAAGATCTTGGCCAAGAATGGGAGTAAGGAGATGGGACGTAGATCATTCAGGTCATGATTAATACCATCTGGTTTCTTTTTCAAAGGAATTACTATAGCATCCTTCCAAGCAGTAGGCTAGTCTCCAGAGGTAAGAACCTCACGAAAAATCGTGACAAGAGTTGTCGATACATGATTGGAGGCTAATTGAAGAATAGATGGATGACAAGGATCCGAGGGGGAACCTGATTTAATAAAAAAATAAAAAAACGTCTTTATTTTTTCAAAAGGTAGGGGTTGAAAGTTAGTTAAAATGGAAAGGTTGGTATTGGATTTTGTATCAGCTACAACAAGGCAGCCTTCTCTTTCCTCAGGGAGAGCAAAATTTGAGGGATTTTATTTTCAAAATGCAAGGCCACTTTGTTGTAGAATTCTTGTGAATTCTCCAATTCTGACAGAGGCGGAGGAGCTGTCAATGCTTTAATAACCCTAAATAGTTCTCTGGGGGCATTGGAGGCATCTTTGATTTTTTGAGTGTAATACACAGATTTAGCTTTGGTGCTTGCCTTTGTATACATTTTGAGGGCAGTTCTTAATATTTCTTTCTCAGTGATAGTAGAATTCAATTTCCAGTGCTGCTCTTGCTGGCAGTACTTTCTTTGAAGTAACTTAAGATCTTTTGTAAATGAAGGTTGGCTAGCCATAGGTCTTAAGGGGAGCCAGAGGCAATTCCTTTATTGAAACTATCCACTGGTGACGGGAATTGATTTTTTACTCTTTCCCAGCCTGTCTCCAGTGCAGGCGCTAGCTGTTCCTTCTTAATCTGGTTCCAATGTCTGAACAATTTTCTGTTACAATTAGATTGCTGAGGTACAAGATTTTCCATAAATCCAATATAGGTTAAATGTTTGAACCTGCAGGCCTCTTGCGAGAGTTGGACATATACGCAGGTGAAAGCAGGCATTTGGGTGCTCCCACTCTCTCTCTCAAGAGTTTTGCAGGTATCAGTATACAAAAAGAAGGGATTTATAACACAAAATAATTATATAATATTGGAATAGGGTGGCACTGACAAAAGCCTTTGTGTTTATGGTGTGTAATGTTCAGTTAAACATAGAACTGGATGTGTTCCTTGATGTTATTAAGAAAGATCCATTTTCCTTCCGCAGTGAAGTGTGCTCTATCTCCCCTACAGACACCTGGCATATACAACCAGATGTTGTGATAATATATTGATCCCATGCCATGATCATGAAGAAACGTAGAATCTGTTTTATTGACATTATTCTGGGACTTCTTAATCATAGGACAAAGCTCCTTTGAAAGTTGCCATTTCTGCCTTTGACATAGATTGAAACATACAAAGGCTGTGCGAGGAAAGAGAGACATCAGTTCTAAAAAAGGTCTCATTCATTTCCATTTGAAGCGCAAACATACGTGATTGTGCCTATGTGATTGCCACCACAGTGTACTATCATCAGGCCAGTGTGCTCACAATCCTAAATGCTCTAACCCATTAGTAACAATTGATGCCACTTCATACCGCTTCAGCCAATCTAAGTTATGTCCAATTTTGGAAATCCAAGGTTATTGTCAATGCAACAATTTAGTGACATATTTTCAAGCCCAGTGGATGAAGCTGTGTCCCAAAATCCTGAGGCATACCATGGTGGAGTATGGAGCTCTCAGTAACAAGAGGAGTACTCAGCAGAATGATTAAGCTCAAGGAGCAAGACAGAGTTATATCAGCAGAGATAAAATGGGAGGATGGCAAAATTATAAATGTAATTTGTGAATTTTTGGCAGTTACAAGAGTAGGATAGGTTTTGACCAACTGTTGTTTGTATGGTACTCAGTTACGTCATAAACAATATGAGCTTTTTTAATGGCTGATCTTCAAATTTTGCTGCAATCCCACAAGATTTTTTTACAAGCTTCTGTAGCTGAAGCTTGAGTGAGGCGGGCTCACATGATCCCACAAGACTCTTGTGAGAAAAGCATGCCAGTTGAGTGTGCCTCTGCTATTAGGTCTTATTCACGGTCTGAATTCCACGAAGACGGTCCTGCTGCGGGCTGTTTTTTGGGTGCCGACCTGTTTTCTCAGTCACGATGTGGCCCGCGAGTCCTAACTTGGGCCCTGGGTCACGCCGTACTCGTTGGCAGCCCCCTTAACTCCCCATACTATTACCTGTGTTGCTGGAGCTTTCTTCTTTCTTCTTTTCTTCTTCTTTTTTCCATTTTTTGGCAATATTGTCTTTCTCCCAAGCATCTGTGGTATTTTCCTGCATGTGTTGCTTGCTTTCTTTTGTGACCTGGCCTTTCTTCTGTTCTTCCCTATGTGGTATTCCCAATCCAGGATGGCACCATTAGTTCTTCCAGCATGTCACTTCCTTCTTAGTGGTATATAAGCACTGAAGGCCTTCCATCTTGGTGGTGATCCTTGCTCCTGCTCTCTGTTTTCCAGGAACTCTTTTTTCCTGTTTTCAAACAGTTTTTGTTGATTCCTGTATTTGACTCCTTGCTGATTTTCTTTTTTCCTCTTTTCAGCAGTTCCTCTGGTTTGAGGTTTTTTCCAATTTTTTGAGTTTTTCCTCTGGGTCTCCTTCTGGAGGGTACAGCCTGTTTTGGCATTATCTAGTCCGCAGCACCTTGGCTACCAGAAGGGGTTGCCATTATCTTTGCCAATCCAGAACAAGCAAGAAACAAGGTTGTATTCCGAGTTTTGCAGACCAGTGCGGTAAAAGACATGCAAACCATGACAATGAAAGCATCACAAGTTGAATTGTGCTGAGAGAAAATAGAAAGTTTATTGCCACAGTAAAAGCAAGTGTCATTAACTGGTTAAACAACCATAAAGCAATAGAAGTAAACTACAGCTTGTCAGTGTTACTAATTAAGCTAAAATAAAAACTTATAAAAATCATTAAAGGGTAAAATGGTGCATGTAGTGTGAAACTGATACATTTCTTCGGTGCAGAGTGCATGTTGAGGTTATATAAGGGTCAACCCATAGTTGACTTAACCTCTAAAAACAAAAAAATAAAAAACATGTTATTGGCTGCAAGGCTTGAGGATTCAGATGTGTATATGTGTTGCATAACCTCAAACATCAAAGATTGCCCTTGGTGGTTTGGAGGTGCAGCAAGTGAATTCTTATTGACTTGTGTTGTGCAGAGGTCATTTTACTTGTATTATGTGATTGATGTATTCAGCTACCTTTAATATACAGCTTCATTTTCAGATAATTAAAACTATAGTATAAGTATGAGGCCTCAGACTAAAGAGCAACGTAAAATAGTATACTTAAAGATAACTTTCATTATATTCGTTTTTGAAGCCTGTACTAATTTTTTTGTGTTTAAAATGCTAATAGAAATGAGACATGCTTGCTATTCAACATTAGCTGTTTTTAATTTTTATATAGTCTTGACCAGAATAAGTGGCTATGGAGATAGTTCTATTTTAAGGTCTAGGTGTCTCTCAAGAATGATTGATGTACTTTCTAACTTTTGTACTTTCTTTCTATATTTTTAGACAGTGGGTGGTTTAAATGCAGTTAAATATATACTAGAATGTTTTTGCACTAAAGAGTGCACTGAGTGCATTGAATCATAGATGCAGCTCACTCAGAGAAAATATGTGTGCAGAACAAATACATTTATTTATAAACTGTTTAAGACTGAAGTTTCACCCTGTACAAAGGTGTTTGGTGGAGAGTGCGTGTTGAAATTAAAGTGAAGCATTCGTAGTCTATACGGTTGTATTATGTACACGCAAGGTTCTGTCAAATTGCACTTTATTTAAAGTTTATTACTGTTACAATGTATTAAGTTCAGTTCTGCTTTATAAAGAAATTATACATGTGGTTCCCTGCAGAAAAAAATACTTTGTAGAGGGATGACTTTCTAACAAATAATTTTGCACCCAGCATTTAACATGTGGAGAGGTCTCAGTAGAGATGCTATTTTGTTTGTAATGTCTTTAACTGGTACTGTTTAACCTGTAGGAGTGTAGGAAAGTATGGGATGCTCTTTTAAAACTCAACCAGTTACTCTCTATGGACTTATATGAGCCTAATGTTTGCCTAAAAGACTTTTACACTAACCCTTCGCTCCCTTCAAAGGTATCAGTAGAGACCTTGATATCTGTAAACCCATTCATACACCATATTTTGTCAGAAGAGATACCTTTGTGCAGGGGTTAATTACTCACAGAACTTTTTTACATCTAACCTCTACCCTCAACAGACCTACACTAGAGAGGGTATGTTGTGATAAAAGTGAGCCATTCATTCTGTAGAGAATTGTATTATAAAGTTGTACTTTATATCAAACCTTACTATCTCCAATCTCCTTTGTTATGAAATATATTAGCACAGGGGCTAGTGTGTGTCTGATGCATTCTACTTTCACCCTTTATTATT
This sequence comes from Pleurodeles waltl, assembly GCF_031143425.1. Lineage (NCBI taxonomy): Eukaryota > Metazoa > Chordata > Amphibia > Caudata > Salamandridae > Pleurodeles > Pleurodeles waltl. The sequence goes on along the minus strand of NC_090439.1, from coordinate 444,347,573 downwards.
TCCAGATATATAAGTAGACACCATGCTGTTTATAAATCTATGTAATACAGGAGGTAATCACTCTCAAAAGTCTTCTACACAAAACATTAGCTCTCTTGGGAACTGTTACTTATACTGTAGAGTCTGCTTTTACAATGTAGTTTGAGAAAGGATCACTGTTATCAAATTGTACCATGCAGGATGTACAGCATGCTGAAATACAGTTGCACATGGCCTGCTTCTTCTGTCAATGTTTCTGCAAAGACTGTCTATTCCGCTCAGATGAACCATTAGAGAGGGTGACCTCACTGTACTGAACTAAACACCCTATTCACTCAGACAAAACATCTTTAGAGAGGAATAACTTTCTCAGTAAAGCCATTCACACTCAGTCCTCACCTTGAAGAGATGTCTCAACAGAGAGGCTATGTTGTCATATGAAAACGAAAGCATTTAGCCTGTTTAAACATATAAGAGAAGGACCCTCCTCTCACCTGAAATGTAACCTTAAATAATCTGTTGATTGTAAAGTCTGATAATTGAGAGTCTAGTGCTTGGATAAATCCTTCTACATACATTCTGTATTCTCTTCAGAAGTGCCTGTAGACAGATAGCTCTTTTTGATCTGATCCAAACACTTTGTTCATTCTAACAAAACATCTGTTGAGAGACAAGGCTCTATTACTAAATCCCTTAACACCCACCATCTAACCTGTACAGGGCTGTCAGGAGAGATGATGTGCTGCTATATATGTGAACCATTCACCCTGTATGGTCTTGTATAAGAAGGATTTACTCTTTCATGAAACAGTACCAGAACCAAAGTGGAGCCTGTTGAAATCCCATACGGGAGGGCCTAGTGCTTCTTTAAAATCTTTTATGTTAGCCCTTTATTCTCTTCTGAGGTAGAAGTACAGACTTTGTTGTATGTAAACCCATTCATACAGCATGTTCTCTCAGAGGAGACACCTTTGTGCAGGGCTTAATTACTCATTAAACTCTATAACCTCCACACACCTATTAGTAGAGTGAATGTTGTGATAGAACTGAGCTATTCACTCTGTATACAAGTCTATTACAAACCTCTCATTTTACCTGAAACGTTACTATGCTTCATCTCCCCTTTGGTAAAAATGTAGTAGCACAGGGGCTAGTGTTTGTCTGAGGCCTTTTACAGACACCCTTTAATCTGTTCACAGATATGAGTGAACATCTTGCTCTTTATAAAGCCATGTAATACAAAAGGTACAAGCTCTCAAAGGTCTTCTCCATAAAACATTACCTCTTTTGAACTGTCACTTAGAGAGACTGTTCTTACAGGGTAGTAGGAGATAGACTCACTGTTTGATCAAACTAATCCATGCAGAATGTACAGCGTGCTGAAGTATTGTTGCACAGAATCAACCTATTCTGTAAATGATTCTACTGAGACTGCCTATTCTCTTCGTAGGAATCATTTGAGAAGGTGGTCTTACTGTTTTGAACTGAACTCAATTCATTTAGACAAAACATCTTTACAGAGGGATGATTTTCTCAGTAAAACCTTTCACATCCAGCCCTCACTGTGAAGGGATATCTAGACAAAGAGGCTGTCTTAAGCATTGTGTTCACTTATAAGAAAATGACCCCATCTCTCCTGAAAGTGAACCATACAGAATCTGTGGCTTGTTAAAATGTGATAATAGAAGGCATAGTGTTTACATAGATCCTTCTACATACATCCTTTATCCACTTCAGAAATGTCAGTACACAGATAGCTCTTTCTGATCTGAACCAAACACCCTGTTTACTCTGAGAAAAAAATATGTTGCGAGACATGGGTATATTACTTAATTCCTTCACACCCAGTCTCTAACCCAGACATGATTGTCCGAAGACATAATTGCCATTTTCTATCTATGGGCTTGTATATGAAGGAGATCCTCTTTCGTGAAACTCTACTACAACTAAGGTGTATTGTGTTCAAATCTTGTAAGAAAGGGCTTAGTGGTTGTCTAAAACCTTCTACACTAACTCTTTACTCTATTCAGAGGTATCATTAGAGGCCTTGTCCGAAAACCCATTCATACACCATGTTCTCTCAGATGAGACACATTTGTGCAGGGTTTCCATAATCTTTTCTTTTTTTATTGAACATATTCTTCATAATCAACAATAAAATATGACATGCAAATTCAAATATAAATAAAACAAGAAATCTCTGGTAAATACACAATTAGGTACAAAAATAAATTTACATAATTGAAAACTTTTGGTGCTATATTTTCAAAGTGCAAAAGTGCATAACCTGCTTTTACCTTACAATAATGGTGATTCTTAGGTGCTATGTGGCAGAGTATTTGTTCTCACTGCAATGTAAAACTCTTCACAGTGCAAAAGTGTATAAAGTTCTAGTTCTTCACAGTATTAGGACTTCTTGGACCAGTGGAAAATGGAAAACTAGGTATTTTTTACAAAATCATTCCATCCAATGGAGTCAAAATATGCTGATATTTTTGCGGGCTACAGATTCACATGGCATATGCTTCTTTAAATAATCCTACCCGTCTTAGTTTTGTCAACCATTCCTGTGAAGTAGGCACTATAGCTGTACAGCAACATTGAAGAATCCAGGACCTTGCAACAGCTACTGATGCTGCAAATAAAGTGGTGGATATATTTGCCCAGATTACATGTTTGATTTGAAACGCCAAACAGAGGCAGCTTTAATTCCACTTGCAAAGTTACCTGGATTCCTTGGCTCAACAGGCGGAAAACATTATCCCAAAATTGTATTAGTTTCGGGCAATCAAAAAAGTGTTCCCAATCCCCTTTTTCCTCTTGGTAACACCTGAAACAAACTTTGGGAACAGATATATACATTTTATGGATAGCTCTAAGGGTTTATTATGCCAACCAATGCAATAGAAAGCACATTCTTTTGAAATTACCTGCCCGAAGTGCTTAATGGCCTAGAATCAAAATCCCTTCCCAGCCACTAGTTGTCAATCTGCATCCTGTCTCCTGTTCCATCTGAGGCCCCTCAGTCAGAAAAACAGAGTACTATGACTGGTGAAAGTGGTGAAACTAACCAAGCGGCTATGGTGTCAACTAATGGACAGGTTGTACTTACCCCTTAAAATGAACTGCCCAATGTAGCAGCAACAATGCCTGATGTAATCCTCCAGGAAGGATCCACGGGTTGAAAAGGGGCCCCGATAGAAGATGAGATTGTCCTCTTTTTCTTAAGAGTTCCAGTGTGCATCATGTTGTAAATACCACGTCATCTGTGGGGGAGGCCAGTGTGGTTCTAGAGGAGTCCACTAGGCCATGCCAGATGCAACCATCTCCATTGGTAACCATCTCATCAGTAGAAGGGGGTGCCCTGAAGTCACTTAGCCAGGCAGTGAGTCACATTCAAATGTCAGGAGATCCCCTATTAAGGGGGTGCCAGGAGCCAAGTCAGCGGTCGGTGGAGAGTGAGGTCGCCCAAACCACCATACAGGCCGAGATACCAGGTAATCAAATGGGGCAATTCAAAGATAGACATGTGAAGATGATAGGGGGTCTGCCCCAGGTGCAGTCGTAAGTCTTGCTTGAGACAATCTTGATGGAAGGGCACGAGCCTAAAGAGACATGCAGCGAAATGAGACAGCAGTCTTTAACCAAAGGCTTGATAAAATAGATGGATCAATTGGTCAAAGTTTGTCACATTTTCAAGAATTGGAAGAGAGAGTATCAGATTTGGAAGCTCTTTCTGTAGTTTGGGACTCTGAGTTGGGAAAAATAAAAAAAGAATAAGAAGAGATGGAAAAATATGCTAGGAGATTGAACCCCCAGTTTACAGGAATTCTTGAGGGGGCAGAAAATCAGTGTAAGCATTGGGAAATGCTTCAGTTCATGGATGATCTGATTAGGACTTACATTTTGGAAGATTCACCAGCTGGTTTGAAAATCATGCGAGCCCACCGGGTTTCTGCTCAACAGCAGCCAAGTGCAAAGCACCTACATACCATCATTGTCAATTTTCCTGATTACAGGATTACAGAATGTATTCTTTCTAAAGCAATACAACAGAAATGTTTCTCCTTGGCAGGGAATGAACAAGTTTGAGTTTTTTTCTGATATGTCTGCAGTTACTGCCCAAAGAAGGCGAGATCTGACTGGTAGGATTGCACACTTTAAAACAGCAGGGGCACAGGCCTCTATTATTCAATGTTCAAAGTTAAAAGTAATGTCCAAGGATCAATTCCATATATGCACAACTCTGCAAAATGCTCAAAGCCTTTTGGACAGGGTTGAGTCTGGTTGATAATGAGATTGAACATGTTTTAATGTCGGTATTACAGATTATTTTTGATTTTTGGTATTGTCAATGAGCAAATGACCCTCAATGTCCTCACCTAATATATGTCCAGTTAATAATTGCCACAGGATAGGAGACTTAGTGGAGGTTTATGGATATGGTCTAAGGTTGCAATGTGAGGGCGTCCCTTCCTGAGCAGGCCCGGTAGTTTTTCAGGACACCTATGCAACAGTTCTGGATGATAGGGGGTAATGTGGGCAATTCCCCCTATGGGTTGGGAGAGGCACCTCTGGTGGGTTTGGATTGGTGGTGGGGATGAGTAAGGAATGTGCTGGATGGGGTGAAACTAAAAGCGAACAAATTCATCAGCATTGCAATGCATATTTGTATATAATTCTGTGCAAAAACTAACTTTTCAAATTCAATACAAGCAGATTCTGCCATAGGGGCCCTATACCTAGCTGGGGGTCTTTCTTTATGCGGAGGCAAAAAGACAAGAGGAAACTAAATGGTACATTTGCTCATGCTACTACAGTTGGGGTGGTAGAGTAAGACTAGTTGAGTGTTTTGCCTAAAAGTTTGATTCTTTCATGTATTATTAATGGTATTTAGGCGAAAATACCGTTCCCCAATGAGTTGGTAGGCTACATTCAACTTCGCAGTAATTTTCCTCCAAGAGACTCATTTAAAAGATAACTCACCAGAAATCTCTGTATCTGAAGCCTATTCTATGTGTTTTCTCATCTGCTGGGTTAGCAGTGCGTGGGGTAGCGATTTTTCTATCTAGAAGACTAGCCTGGGTAATAAGTGATTGCATTAGAAACAAAGAAGGATGATGGATCCTTTTGCAAGTTCAGGTTCAGGGAGTTTTTCTTTCACTCCTTAATTACTACAGCCCAGCTCAAGATAATGATGCTTCTCTGAAGGACATTTTTCTCAGTGGTAGTGGGTGCAACAGGCCTGTTATTTGAGGGATGGGGGGGTGATTTAAATTTCATATTTAAACTTGATATTCCCAATAAATGTAAGAAACAGTTGAAACCTAAAACAGCTAAAGCAATGTCTACAATCAAAAGCCAGCTAAATTTAATAGATCCGTGGCAATTTGACCATAATGGGCACGCTCATTTTACCTGTTTTTCAAATCAGTATAATATTGCTTCCTGCCTCGACTATTTTTTAATTCCTAAGTGAGTTAAATGGGAAGACACTGGAACCTGAGTAACCCATTGTCAGACCACACAGTAGTTGAGGTTAGAGTGGTAGTTGAGAATATTTGTATTTCAAGGGCACGCTGGCAGTTTGATAAGGCACTCCTCTCACGAACAAGGAATGGGGGACGGATACACACAAATTAATTCAGGAGTTTTGAAAGATCATTCAGGGCACTGCATCCCAGTTTTCTCTATGAGAATCATTCAAAGCTGCATTTCGAGGGCAGGTTGTAGCCTGTAAGTCTGCTCAGAGACAGATCAGGGAATCCTATGTCAACAAACTGCAATATGCCCTAGGGCAAGAACATAAGGCTCTAATTACAGAGGTGGATTGGTGTAGACATGACCGTAATCAAAAGTTTGAACAAGCCAGACAGATGCTTCATGATTTTAATGTCTGCGAAGAAATCGATAACTCAATTTTTTTTTTACAGCAACAGTACAGAGAGTCAGCTAGTGAGTAAACTGTGAACATGGTCTGCACGAGGGAGACGAGAGGCACTCCATATTAGAATAATTAGAGATTCTGAGTCAAATTTGATTCAAAAGGATAAGGACGCAATCGCCCAATTCTTTCTGCAACATTATAAGAATATTTACGGTCATAAGAAGGATGCTTCTAGAACCAGCCTAGAGGAATTTTAAACTCAATTTAAGCTTCCAAGGTTGGGAGGGGCACAGAGTGAGTCTATAATAGCAGATATTACCGAGGAGTAAGCAGCAATGCACTATGCCAGATGCCTAATGCCAAAGAAACTAGGGTAAATTGTATCCCAACTGAAGTTTGTAAGATGTTTCATAAAGAGCTGCTGCCCCAGTTAGTATGTCTATTTAATCAAATACTGTAAATGAGAGTATTGATATTCCAGTGGCTTTTAAAGAGTCAATACTTGTAAGCTTTTAAAAAAAGGAAAAGATACACTTAGTACCAATTTACATCGTAAAATCAGCCTAATCAATGCTGATTATACATTTCTAGCTAAGATCTGGGCATCTTGTGCAATCGAGGCTGGACAATCTTTGATCCTTAAAAACCAGTGTGGGTTTTTGCTCAAGTGTATGCTGGCTGTTAATATGCTATATCTGGCCCAGGCTAATGATTGCTTCTCCCGCACCCAAGATGGGGCTGTAATTGTAATAGTAGATGCCATAAAGGAATTTGATGTGATGCTCTTTTTTTGTGCTAGAGAAATTTGGGTTTCTAGGTCATATGATTTCAATGCTTCAAAGAGTGTATAAAGGGGAAGAAGCTTGTGTTATTATCAACACAAAGCCATTTGGGAAGGTGAAGATACATCATGTCACGTTTCAGGGGTGTCCAATGCTGGTGTACATATTACATTATTTATTTAGCCATTGACAGAACACATACACAGAGCAGACAGTATGTTTCCTCCCTTGCTAGTTATATCCAAACTGAAGTTATTTGTTGGTGATCTTGTACTCTATTTGAAGGCGTAACAGCTCTGTATTGAATGGTAGTCAGCACTATTCAAGATAATACAAATCTGGAGGTTTATAAGTTTAACCAGGATAAAACCGAGATTTAGCTTTTTATTGCCTGTCCTTCAGTGTTGCCCCCTTCACTAGCTCAAAACATTGGTAACAATCATCCCCAAAGATAACTTGGGATTACAGTGACACATAATTATATTGATCTATTCAAACTTAATTATGAAAAAATGCTACTTAAAGTAAAAAGATTACTTGAAAAATTGTCCTTCCTTCCACTTATGTTAATAGGCAAAGTCTCATTAATCAAAACGTTAGGGTTACCTTTGTTTTTAATCCTCGTTGCGAATCTTCCTGTAAAGGTCAATAATGCTTTTTTTATACAATTGGACTCCATTATTATTAAATGTTAATGGAAAGGAAAACATCCTAGAGTAAAATATTCCATCCTACAGTTGGATATAGAGCAGGGAGCACTAGCTCTACCGGATGTTTTCCTGTACTACCATGTGGCATAGCTGGATACAATGGTGAAAATATGCTCGTGGGAGGGAGGCGCAGGTGGCAGTTTCAATATTTTTTGTAAAAATGAAAATGGTGCAGGAGAGTGGTGGCAGTTTGCAAGTATTTCTGAAAATGGCGAAACTCCCCCAAAAACTTTTCAAGTTAAGGCAAATTCTACCTTGCCATTGATTGCTCAGGCCAAAGGATTGCCAGGGGCTCGACCCAGCAGTCCCAGACACCATTTGCAGGATTTGGAATGCCAAAGGGTATTGGACATTGGGTGATTTTTATCTGGGCACACAGTTGGCTAACTGGGCACAAATAACACTTTGTGTTGGGGTTGAAGCATCCAAAGTTTTGTATGGCTACACCCAACTGACAAGTGGCATCAATAGCAGTCTGCAAGAAATGCATTTTTAATTAGAAACTATTATCAAATTATGGTAAAAAAGTCAATTAGTAGGACTAGGTAATTGGTACAGGTCTTTATGGAAATGTAGAGATTCACTGGGAGTTACGTACTCACTAAACTAATTTACAACTGACCTTTACCCTCTATACACCTATTAGTAGAGAGGGAATGTTGTGATAGAAGTGAGCTATTCACTGTGTATACCAGTCTATTCTAAACCTCTGAGTCTACATGGAACTTTACCATCCCTCATTTCCCCCTGGCAGAATGTAGTGGCACAGAGGCTAGTATTTGTCTGAGTCCTTTAAAACACACTCATTGGTCTATTTATTTAAAGATATCAGTAGACTGCTTGCTGGTTCTAAAGCCAAGTGGAGGTACTAGCTCTCAAAGGCCTTCTATACAAAACATTAGATCTCTGCTAGGCTGCCACTTAGAAAGGCTGCTGTTAGAGGGTAGTATGAGATAGGATCATTGTGTGATCAATGTATACCTTGCTGAATGCATAGCATGCTGAAATATAGTTGGAGGAGGCTACTTATTCTGTCAATGCTTTTACAGAGACTATCTATTCAGCTCAGATGAGTCATTAGAGAGGGTGGTGTTACTGTACTGACCTACACACCCTTTCCACTCAGACAAAACATCTTAAGAGTGGGATGACTTTGTGACTGAAGCCTGATCATACCCTACTCCCTTCCTGTTGAGATGTCTCAAGAGAAAGGGTATGTTGTTTTAACAAAAAAAAAACGAAACCTTAGCCTGTATATACTTATAAGAAAAGGAACTCTCCTCTCCTGAAACTAAACCATGAAAAATCTCTGGCCTGTTAAAATGTGATAATAGAAGGCCAAATGATTACATAGATCATTCTACACATATCCTTCAATCTCTTTAGAGGTGTCAGTAGATGGATAGCTGTTTGTGAGCTAAAACAAACATCCTGTTTATCCTGTGAAAACATGTTGAGACAAACGCCTCTATTACTGAGGTTCTTCACACCACTGTTTAACCTATACAGTGGAGAGTGGACATGCTTTTCTGCAGGGGTGAATTAGTCACTAACCTATTTTACACCCAAGCTGTAACTTCTACAGACCTATTAGTTGTGAGGGAATGTTCTGTTAGAAGTGAGCTAATTACTCTGTACAGAATTATATTACAAATCTCTCATTTCATATTGAAAATTATTGTCCCTGGTCTCCCCGGGGTAAAATATAGTAGCATAGGGACTAGTGTTTGTCCGAGGTATTGTCCACACACCCTTTACTATGTTCAAATACATTAATAAATACCTTGCTGTTTATAAAACCATGTTGCAGAGGAGGTTCTACCTCCTAAATGTCTTCCACACACCAGTTCATTTCTGTTGAGCTATCACTTAGAGAGATTGCTGTTACAGAGTATTTTAAGATAGGATCAGAGTTTGATGAAACTGTACCATGAAGAATGTATTATGTTGAAATATTGTAAGACAAAACCTAGCGTTTCTCTTAAGTCTTCTCCGCACACTAATGTATTAGGTATAGGTCTGTAGGAAGAGGGAACAAATATTGGGGGTCATTACAACATTGGCGGTAGAAGGCGCTTACCGCTGTGCAGAAGACCGCCAATACACCGCCGCGGCCGCGGTAGACCGCCACAGCTATTATGACACACATCACGGAATCCGCCGAAATTCAGACACCCACACAACACCGCCACACCAAAGGTCAGCGATAAACTGGCGGAAACAAATCCTCCACCTCCACGCCAACAGAAACACACCCATGCTATTACGACCCACGAATCCACGCGGCGGTCTTTCAACCGCGGTATTCCATTGGCGGTACACACCGCCGCGCTCAAAATACACAGAAATCTCCAAAACACCGCCACATTGGACAATTACAAATACAAACACCTGAGACACATACACACACCACTCCCACACACCCAACACAATATAAAATACACACCCACATCACCCACAAACCGCTACAACCAGAAATTCTGAGAGAAGGCCAGAGAGAGAGCACAGCTATTGACAACCCCATCACATAGAGGCACACAACACCATCACCCACACAACATCCACGCAAAAAACACCACATACCACTACACTCACCACATTCATGAACACATACACCACCCCACACATCACACACACCACCTCATGTCAGGCCAAAGACACCCCCGCTTCTCCGAGGAGGAGCTCAGGGTCATGGTGGAGGAAATCGTACGGGTAGAGCCACAGCTATTTGGGTCACAGGTACAGCACACATCAATAGCCAGGAAGATGGAGCTATGGCGCAGAATAGTGGACAGGGTGAACGCTGTGGGACAGCACCCAAGAAATAGGGAGGACATCAGGAAGAGGTGGAACGACCTACGGGGGAAGGTGCGTTTCACGGTCTCAAGGCACAACATCGCGGTGCAGCGGACTGGCGGCGGACCCCCACCTCCTCCCCCACAACTAACAACATGGGAGGAGCAAGTCTTGACCATCTTGCATCCAGAGGGCCTCGGAGGAGTCGGTGGAGGATGGGACACTGGTAAGTCAAATCTTAACTATCACATCCCCCACCCTACTTGCATGCTATCATACACCCCCACTCTCACACCCTCCCCTATCACCCCAAATCCTCACTAATCTACCCATGACACCAACCACCCATCCCAACACCAAGCCCTGCATGACACAACTAAGCATGGACACCCCTCACTAAAGCCTGCCCACTGCACATACCCAGAACACCCCCCCCCAACCATCACCACACAAGCCCCCACACAGGAATGCCTGCACTGGGGTTCACGCACACCCAACCATTTCACACCATGAAACACACACATGAAATAATCATGTTCTTATACCCCTGCAGGAACCTGAAGGAACGTCACCACACTAGAGGGTCCAGACAAAACCTCTCCACCCCCAGAAGAGGCCAACAGTGACAACAGCAGCTCTGCCCCACTGGATCTTGATGACCAGCCCGGACCATCGTGGGCCTCAGGACAGTCGGTTCCCCTTGCCCAGCCACAGCCCAACACTGAGCTTACACCCTCTGGTAACACCAGCACAGCACCCAACCAGCGGCCCAAACCTCCCTACCCAGGACAGGTCAATCAGCGGGGTGTCCACCACTACAGGGCACCCAGGCTAACCCACCACCCCAACAACAACAGGGACCTAGTGGTAGTGGGCGCACGGTCCAGGGGACGGAGGCACACGAACACCGGGGAACTGGGAGGGCTGCTGTGCGACAGAGGGGGGACAGGCCAAGGGAACCCACTCTCCACGAGGCCCTCTCCTCCATCATGGGAGCATACCACCACTCCCAGGAGACGATGGTGACGGTCCTGGACAAGTTGCAGGAGACCCTGCGGCTGCAGGAGGAGCAGTATTTGGGGTTCAGGGAGGAGCTCAGGACCATCGGCTCCGCCCTGGGCACCATCGTAGGGGTGCTGACGGACATTCAAAAGACCTTGAGGGACACCGTGGCACTCCAAGCGGCCCCTGACACTAGCCAGGACGACGAACTGCCCACCACCTCCGCCGGCGCTAGTGGACAGGACGCCCCGCCACAGGACCACAACACCAGCACCCCACCTCCTACAGACGGACAACCACCACGCAAGCGGGCCCTGAGATCCAGGAACAGGACAGAGCAAGATGGCAAGACCCCCGCCAGGAAATGAGACCACCCTGATTGTCCCCACACTGTCCCACTTTGTCACCCTGTCCAGATTGGAACTGCCCCAGCTCCACTTCCAATGGCCCAGATGGGCAGTGCACCTGTGAGACTAATAGACTGGACTATGCCATGGACATTCCTCCACCATCACCCATCCCCATTTTACAACCCCCCTTCATTTTTTGAGCACTTAAATAAACACCCTTGAAACACAAAAAAATCTGGAGTCAGTCTATGATTTGGAACTTTGTATTATCAATTAAAGTGTCATAATGGGTTAACCATTGTAAGGCTAACATACCAATGTCACACATCACAAGCCCTTCAAGGATGCAAGCAGTTGACACGTAGGTTACCACACTTGTGAAACTGAAATGGAAGGGTACAACTCAATTAACAAATAGTGAGTGAAATGTAGGTACAGGATAGAGGTAGACGTGTGAAAGTTAATGTAATGTTAAACCAGAAAATGTTCTCACCTGTGTCTCACTGGAAATATTGCTGTATGACTGATTCCCTGTTGTCGTTTACTTCATCCTCAGCTTCATCCTCATCACTGTCCACAGGCTCCACAGGCTCCACAGCTGCCACAACACGTCATCTGGATCATCCTCCTGCAGAAAAGGCACCTGGCGTCGCAATGCCAAATTATGGAGCAGGCGACGATGATGTCGCACACCTTCTTCGGTGAGTAGAATAGGGATCCACCTGTCATATGGAGGCACCTGAACCTGGCCTTAAGAAGGCCGAAGGTGCGTTCGATTGCCCTCCTAGTCCGCCCATGGGCATCATTGTACCGTTCCTCTGCCCTGGTCATGGGATTCCTCACTGGGGTCAATAGCCAGGAAAGGTTGGGGTAACCAGAGTCCCCCAATAGCCATACACGGTGCCTCTGGAGTTGACCATCATATCAGGGATGCTGCTATTCCGCAGGATGTAGGCGTCATGCACAGAGCCAGGGAACATTGCATTTACCTGCAAGATGTACTGGTCTGCCAAACAGACCATCTGTACATTCATAGAATGATAACTCTTCCTGTTCCTGTACACCTGTTCACTCCTGCGGGGGACCAGAGCTACATGGGTCCCATCAATGGCACCTATGACGTTGGGAATATGTCCAAGGGCATAGAAGTCACCTTTCACTGTAGGTAAATCCTCCACCTGAGGGAATATGATGTATCTCCTTACGTGTTTCAGCAGGGCAGACAACACTCTGGACAAGACGTTGGAAAACATAGGCTGGACATCCATGATGCCATGGCCACTATTGTCTGAAAAGAGCCACTTGCAAGGAAATGGAGCACTGACAGCACCTGCACGTCAGGGGGGATTCCAGTCGGATGGTGGATTGGTGACATGAGGTCTGGCTCCAACTGGGTACATAGTTCCTGGATTGTGGCACGGTCAAACCTGTAGGTGATGATGACATGTCTTTCTTCCATTGTCAACAGGTCCACCAGCGGTCGGTACACCGGAGGATTCCGCCATCTTCTCATATGTCCCAGCTGACGGTGCCTAAGAAGGACAACAGCGAAGAACCAGTCACTATTCCTCCAGGTATGTACCCAAAGTTACACACAAGACTACACCAGAAAAAAACCCTTCCTGTATGTGTGTTGAGTATAGGCCTAGCTATGTGTGACGCAGTAGTAAATGAAGCCATGTGGGCCCCTGAAATGGCGGCTGCCTGACCTCTAAACTGGGACAATGGGATTGTGGGGTAACTGCGCTGGCACACCGTCGCGGTAGGCGGTCGTAGACCGCGGCGCAATGCTGCATTGGTTAACATTGGACCCTATGGGTCTCAGGAGCCAATGAACAGGTGCGCCAGCGGTGATGATGCGCACCGCCACGGACGTCACCGCCGCGGACGTCACCGCCATTTTCTATCTGTTCAATCACTAGATACCTGACCTTTGACAGGAGAGGACCTACACTGCTAGTGCTGCTGTGACCTCGGTCTGGAAGCGACGATGGCTGCTGCATCTGGGGAAAGGGCCACTGCCTTCACTGCACAAGAGTTGGAGAAACTTGTGGATGGGGTCCTCCCCCAGTACATGCTACTCTACGGCCCTCCAGGCCAACAGATTAGTACACAGGGAGCACGTTGTATGGGCTAGGCCTGGGTGGAGAGGGCTGGGTGGAAGAGGGAAGGGGCCAGAGTTCATAGAACATTAATGCATGGGAATGAATGGGCCACATGGCCAGAGTAGGGAGGGGGCCACTCACATTGACGGTGCAGTTGGTAATGACTGTTCCTCATCCCTTGTGCATGTCATGTAGGTCAGCGCCCACCAGAAGAGGGACATTTGGCGTGCCATCGCCAAGGAGGTCCAGACCCTGGGGGCCCACCAGAGACGGGGCACCCACTGCCGTAAGAGATGGGAGGACATTTGCCACTGCAGCAAGAAGACGGCGGAGGCTCAGCTGGGGATGGCCTCCCAACGTGGTAGGGGTGCCCGTCGCACCATGACCCCCCTGATGTTCCGGATCCTGGCGGTGGCCTACCCGGAGTTGGATGGGCGCTTGAGGACATCACAGCAGACACAAGGTGGTGAGTACAACCTCTTTCTGCGGACTTTGCGTGCAGTGGAGGGGTCTGGGTGGGGGAGGTGGGCTGTGGGTGTCCCTAGGCCAGGGCGAGTTAGGTAGGCAAGGCCCCTCCGTAATGTAGGCCATGTGGCACTCAACCCCACCTCAGCAGAGTGCCAAGTTGAGGTATAGTTGCCCCTGTGGCATCCATGTGCGCAGATTTCCACCATTGCCATGTAGGTCATATCCCAGAAATTGCATGTGCAGAGGTCTGGAGCACGGCGTAATGCAGGGGGCTGCTGCGTCTGTCTTGTCCGCCAACGGTAGCGGCATGCCATGCACTAAAACACTCTTTGTTCTGTCCCCCCCCCCCTTTTCCTGCTATCCCTGTCCTTTTGTACATCAGCATCATCAGGCGGAGGTACAGTGGCACCGGAGCACGAGGGAGCTGCATCCCACATGGCCATGGAGGGCCACACCACAGACTCTGAATGCACCAGTGGGACGGAAGGCGAGGGGAGCTTCACGTCGGCCACCGGATCACCAACCAGCGACACGGACTCGTCCGCCGATGGGAGCTCCCCTGTGGTGGCGGCACCATCTGTGCACCCCACTTCTACAGGTACAGCCGCCACCTCCCCTACCAGCACCGCCCTCCCAGCAGCCCCTTAGCGTTCGCCCCGTGCCCGCTCACCCAGGAGGGTGGGCATCACCTTCGCCCCAGGCACCTTAGGCCCTGCCCCAGTCACCTCTGCTGCCCTCAGTGAGGAGGCCATTGACCTCCACAGGTCACTTACTGTTGGGCAGTCTACCATTGTGAATCCCATCCAGGTTGTAGAAAGGGAGTTGCAACACGTTAATGCATTCCTGGAGGGCATTCATTCTGGTCAGGCTGTCCTTCAGCGAACCCTGCAATCTCTGGCATCAGCACTGATGGCAGCCATTGTCCCTGTGTCTAGCCTCCCCCCTCCTACTTCCTCCACCCAGACCCAATCTCCTGTACCCCAGCCCATCCCAAGCACACCTTCAGACCAGCATGCACATAAGTCAGCACACACAAGTAGCTCAAGCTAACATAGGCACCACACACACCACAGGCACTCACGCAAGCCTCACCCACATACAGACACAGCAACATTTACTGTCTCCACTGTGTCCCCCTCCTCCTCTTCTCCCTTCTCCCTCCTAGTCCCGTCTACACACACACCTGCATGCACCACATCTACAGGCACTAGGACTTGCACCAGGACACCCAGCACCACAAGCCGCTCACCTGCACTCACCACCTCCACTGCCATTTACACGTCCCCTGTGTCCTCTCCCAATGTGTCTGTGACGCCCCCTCCCAAAGTACACAAACGCCGGCAATCACTCACCCAACATCCATCCACCTCACGACAGCCTCCAGTACCTGCACCCAAAACACCTAAAGTGACACCTCCTACAACCACCTCCTCTTCCTCCACTCCCAGGCCCCCTCCAGCACCAGTGTCCGTCAGAAACTGTCCCTATGTCAAATTGACCTTTTTGCCCCCACCCCCCCTCCAATTCATCAGTCCCGTCGTAGCGCCTCAGCCAAAAAGCCTCCAGTACCAGTGGTGCGTGTTCCAGGTTTTTGGAGTGCACCGGCCACCAGGGCAGGCAGTAGGACCCGGAGCCTAGGCACTGGCAGCCCACCCCCTGTAAAGGCTCAGAAATTGGAGAGTGGACGACGGGACCATCTTAAGACTCCTGGTGGGACAACAAGTGATATGGGATCGAAGGTGATTGGTGAGTCAGCTGTAACTCCAAAAAAGGGGGGGGGGAAGGTCCAGAGGAAGTCTGCCCAGCCTGTTGTGAGTGTCACGGCGGAGAAGTGCGCCATCATTTCCGGCGGTCCAAACACAACCGCCAGCACCATCGTCACTGGTCCAGAAACCACCGCCAGAGTCACAGCCCAGGAGGGCCCAAGTATCATCACTGGTCCAGAGACGACCGCCGGAGTCACAGCCCAGGAGGGCACAAGTATCGTCACTGGTCCAGAGACCACCGCCAGAGTCACAGCCCAGGAGGGCACAAGTATCGTTACTGGTCAGGAGACCACTGCCGGAGTCACAGCCCAGGAGGGCCCAAGTATTGTCACTGGTCCAGAGACCACCGCCAGAGTCACAGCCCAGGAGGGCACAAGTATCGTCACTGGTCCAGAGACCACCGCCGGAGTCACAGCCCAGAAGGGCCCAAGTATCGTTACTGGTCAGGAGACCACCGCTGGAGTCAGAGCCCAGGAGGGCCCAAGTATCGTCACTGGTCCAGAGACCACCGCCGGAGTCACAGCCCAGGAGGGGCCAGGATGCCACAGCCCCGCTGGGCAATGATGGAACGACAAGTACAAGAGGCACTCATTATAACATGAAAAAGAATTGTACTCATGAGTCAGTATACATAGGCAATGTTTTGTCATATATTTCTGAAAATGAATAGGATTATTTCCAACATAATCCCCAATTACAGTATCACTATCCAAATCCAAATAGTAGAATTAATTGATCTGTTGTTCCAAGATTGCTATGATCCAAAGTCCAAGTCCAGATTTCTCTAATCAAAGTTCAATCATATTCTTCAAAAGATGATATAGCTTATTATTTAAACTTTAGCAGCCGCATCCAAATTGATAGCCAGTCCAGATTTTCTCAAATCAAGGTTCAATCATATTCTTCAAAGGATGATATAGCTTATTATTTAAATTTTAGCAGCCGCATCCAAATTGATAGCCAACACGTGTTTCGTCCGGGAGTTTCCCAATGACTTCATCAGGGCTGTAAATTATATAGGTACCTATTATTATATGTGTATCCATATTTCCTAATTAAAAAGGAGAGACCTCCACCAGTGTATGGACATGACAAAATATATGAGAAAATGTAAAAAAGGGGTGAAGAAAATATATGAAAGGAATATAAAAATTAATGGAAAAGTTGTGGAATAAAATGTGAACACAATGGTGGGATGCAGACATATGTTAGTTCTCAGTGCATCTTAATTCCCAAAATGTGAGAATATCATACCCTTAGGTATCAAACATCATATATTATTATTAGATATTATGTCACCCATTCTTGAGTGAAAGGTGAACATGGTGTTAGGATATAAGAATTAGTGAATAAGTATCAAAAAAATGAAACTTACTTAAATCGCTCTTATTTACTTAATATGAGCTAACCCCGTACCCTAGTGATGTCCCTTGCTACTAAAAAGCACGTGCAAATGAGCCATGCTCTTACCTAAACATATATGTAGATGCGTCCTATATCATAAGTATTCCTTACAAGCGAATGCCAGAATAATTCCGTTAAGCAACTTATCTGCTATGTAAAAAGAAATTAAATATAGCTACCAAACACGTCCAACCAAACCAATATCAAGAAGCAAATCAGAAACATAGTGAACCCTAAATCCCATCTTTATCTAATCAGAGTTCTTATCAAAATTAACATGCCCTATTAAATAAATTCCTCCAATATAAATAAAATAGGCCAAGTATATAAGTATATCGTAATCATATCTCTCTCCTAAGTCCCTTTAAAAAAAAAAAATATATACATTACTACTATGTCCTATCCTAAAATCTTGAATAAACTTATACCTAAAGCATGTAGCTTACCTGATATCAGTTATATCAATCCACCTTCCAATGAGTCAAAACGTGAAGCGCGAGTACGCGTGTGTATCGATGAAGTATCAAAACTCGAGTGTTCACGTATGGGTTTCTTATATGAGACCACAGACGAAATAAAAATAAAAGAAGGACCAAGAGTTATGGCGGCCATCTTTAGAGTGAATCACATCTTCCAAACAGAAATGTAAAAAGTAACCATAAAGAAAGGACTACAATACTGTCGGCCATCTTGGAGGGAGTCTCACAAAGACCTATAACAATGGTAAAAATAAAAGAAGGACCAATAGTTATGGCGGCCATCTTTAGAGTGAATCACATCTTCCAGACAGGAATGTAAAAAGTAACCATAAAGAAAGGACTACAATACTGGCAGCCATCTTGGAGGGAGTCTCACAAAGACCTAAAACAATGGTCAAAAAAAGAGAGGAACTACCTTATATACCGACTATATTCAAATGATTATATCTTCAATAGTAAACTATTAAATAAAGACCTGGAGAGAGCATTGTAATATATACCCTAATAGGAGTGCTCATATTAAAATGAGATGTCGTAAATAAAATTCAAATACAAACCGAAATTAGAATTTTATGTGTTATTAGCAATGAGTGTAAAACAACAAACCATCTACAGTGAAGATTAGTAAATAGTTTGAAAGAAAATCAGTAATATATAGGGGAAAGTGCCGTCAATATATTAGTAATATTTGAATAATATATCCCCAGAGATTATATATCTAAACTTCATAATGTAATTGGTTGCAAAGGTTGTTACATTGCATCATTTCGTTAATAATCCTACCAAATACAAAGCATGGATCACAAAATTGGATGTACACTACTTTCACAGAAAATCAAATTTCATCGCCAAAACGTGCTGTCATTGAACAGTAGATACATTAGTTAAGGTGAATTACATTTCACATTAGACCAGAATCTCAATATACCCAAATGATGTCAGTTTACAAGATTTATATGAACTTATATTAATGACAAAATGTAGTCAAATATCATATTGACAATATTGAGATAAGTTACCACTGCTGAATACTGTTAAGATGTACAATATGTTTTCCCTAGTCACCAAGAAAGTATTCAAGTTCCCTATCCGTATTTAAACCTGTCTCAACTGCCTTCAATCGTAATATCCACATGGCCTTTTTCCTCCTTAGTATCAACTCTCTATTACCTCCTCTAGGATCAATTCCTACATGCTCAATAGCAAAAAACTCAAACGATTTGTAAGGTCCTTGAACTTCACATGATATTATATGTGCTACTAAAGGATATCTACAACCCTCACGTGCAAGTGCCCTGGCATGCCCACCTATCCAAGCCTTTAGTGGACGAATTGTACTCCACACATAGTACCGGTTACATTTACAAAGCACCATATATATCACAAACGGGGTACCACAGTTAATATGTGTTGTGATCCTAAAGGTCTTTCCCAAATTATCACTAAATTCTATCCTTTTACGGCTTGCCCATTTACATAAACCACAATGCCCACAGTTCCGAAAGCCTATTGTGTGGCTGGACAGCCAGTTTCCCTTATTGGGATCTAGGGGATAACTCGGACTTAAGATGCCTCTCAAGCTTTTACCTCTACAAAATGTAATTTCCGGTTTAGCACCGACAATACCCTTTAAGGATTCGTCCTGCAATAGAATATGCCAATGTCTAAATACAAGCTTACGTAATGTTTTTGAATTCTGTGTGTAGTCTATTATTAATCTAACTTTTCCTTGCTCTATTTGGTTGTCATGTACCCTAGGCTTCAATGTATATTCCCTTTGGATTTTTTTAACTCTCTGTTTTGATTTACTAATAAGCTGCTTGTGGTATCCCCTTTGTTCAAAGCGCTTACACATATCTTCAATGCATGTCTCAAACTCTTCGTCCTTACTACAATTGCGCCTAGCTCTGACCATTTCACCAAATGGTATCGCAGAAATCTGATGGTAGGGGTGGGCACTTGCTGCATGTAAGATAGAATTACAGGCAGTGGACTTCCTATACAACCTGCTTTGAATACTATTGTGTTCAATATATAGTTGTACATCCAAAAAGTCAATGCTAGTATTGCTGTGCTGGTAAGTAAATTGAACATTCATATCAGTTGCATTAAGGTATTTGCAAAATTCAGTAAGTTGTTCCACACCTCCTGTCCAAATCATAAGACAATCGTCGATATAACGACCCCAGTAGAATATGTCCGAGTGCCACTTGGCGGCCTCTGGGCCCCAGACCCACCTCTCCTCAAACCAACCCATAAATAGGTTCACGTAAGAGGGGGAGAATCTCGAGCCCATTGCCACACCTTGTTTCTGTCTGTACCAGTCTCTCTTGAACAGAAAAAAGTTGTTATTCAAAATTAACTCTATCATATCTAGTATCATTCTTGTGTGTTGCCACAACGTGATCGATTTTCTATTAAGAAATGCCTCAACGGCCTTCAAACCTAAATCATGTTTTATACACGTGTATAAAGCAACCAATCTAAGGTGACAAGTGTCATGTTAGTATCCCATTCAAAATCACTTAGAATACTCAGGATGTGTGTAGTATTCTTAATGAATGATGGTAAATTATTGACCATGGGTTGGAGGAAAACATCTACAAATTCAGATATTTTTTCTGTAGGTCCTGAGATCCCTGAAATAATAGGTCTTCCTGGGGGGAATGGTAATGCTTTATGTATTTTCGGTAAAGTGTAAATACATGGATATCTGGGCCGGGCATTCAACAAATATTGGTATTCATCTTTATCCAGTAATTTCGATTCGTACCAATCCTTCAATTTCTTCTGTATACAGTTGATCAATCCCGGAATTGGGTTATATGTAAGTTTCTCATAACAACATTTATCCTGTAATTGAGAAGCAATTTCCGTCTCAAAGTCATTTATATTCATTATCACTACATTGCCCCCTTTATCCGCTGGTCTGATGATAATTTCTTTATTCTGTCGTAAATCCTTCAGAGCCATTTTTTCACCATGACTCAGGTTCGAACCTGAGAAATGTGGCTTAGCTTTATCCATATCTCTACACACTAAATCAAAGAACATGTCTAACTTATTATTACCAATAAGCTTAGGAACCCATTTGGACTTACTTTTAAGACCACTACTTATACTGATATTATGTGTGATGTCAAGATCATTTACCACCTGAGAGAAAATAATTGGAAATTCCTCATGTTCAGAGATAGACAGTAATGTTGCTGTGTCTTGAATATCTTTAATTGAAAATTCATTTAAATCTAAACTCTGAATTACATTGTCTTGATTCTGTATATCAGATTGATAAAGCGAGAAATGTTTCTTCAGTTTAAGTTTGCGAACAAATTTAAATAAATCTATTTTCAACTTATTTACATCTCCTCGATCAGTGGGGCAAAAATTAAGGCCCTTTTCCAACAATGTCCTCTTATCAGATGTGAGAGTCAAACTGGATAGGTTAACAACATTTATAGAGTCAGTTGTGCTTTGGTTTATACCCTCTTGTCCCAGGATCTTGTTTTCATGCCTGTTTTTTCCCTTATGTTTCCCCCCTCGTCTACCCCTTCTGGTCCTCCTGAATATTGTTTCTTCATGTTCAGATCGCGATTGCTTTGCTTTATTCTCATAAGTTCTTGTAAAAAACCACCACTACCAGGCTGTTTACTTTGTGGTACACTTCCCCCACCACCTTCAATGCCGCTGTCACTGTAAATCTGAGCACTAATGGATGTGGAACCTGAGTTAATAGAAGACTGTGATACTTGCCTAGTGAGATTCGATTGTACCAAATGATCATATTTTCGAGCAAAAGTAAATACTCTTCCTGATTCGTAATCCCTTTCATCCCTTCTTAATTTTCTTGCCTTTCGCTGAGTAATTTCTTGTTGAAATGAGGAGAGAATCTCCTCTAGGATTTTGTAATTTTTCTCTGTAGCCTCGGGAAGGTTAAGCTCCTTAATTTCTATCTCGAGTGTAGCAATTTCGTTTTGTAATTTAGAAACCTTCCTTTCGGAATTATTAATAATAATATCCATAAGTTTTAATGAACTACAGGTTAGTTATTTGTCCCAGAGAGTCAGTAAATCTGGGTCCAAGTCATCATATGTAGTATAAATTTGGGAACGTAATCCCCTTGGGATACGATTGAGCTTCACATATTGTTTTAATGTTGCCCCATCCCACAATTTTGAGAGTTCGTTCTTTCTTAAGTCTCAAGACACAGCAACATTACTGTCTATCTCTGAACATGAGGAATTTCCAATTATTTTCTCTCAGGTGATAAATGATCTTGACATCACACATAATATCAGTATAAGTAGTGGTCTTAAAAGTAAGTCCAAATGGGTTCCTAAGCTTATTGGTAATAATAAGTTAGACATGTTCTTTGATTTAGTGTGTAGAGATTTGGATAAAGCTAAGCCACATTTCTCAGGTTCGAACCTGAGTCATGGTGAAAAAATGGCTCTGAAGGATTTACGACAGAATAAAGAAATTATCATCAGACCAGCGGATAAAGGGGGCAATGTAGTGATAATGAATATAAATGACTATGAGACGGAAATTGCTTCTCAATTACAGGATAAATGTTGTTATGAGAAACTTACATATAACCCAATTCCGGGATTGATCAACTGTATACAGAAGAAATTGAAGGATTGGTACGAATCGAAATTACTGGATAAAGATGAATACCAATATTTGTTGAATGCCCGGCCCAGATATCCATGTATTTACACTTTACCGAAAATACATAAAGCATTACCATTCCCCCCAGGAAGACCTATTATTTCAGGGATCTCAGGACCTACAGAAAAAATATCTGAATTTGTAGATGTTTTCCTCCAACCCATGGTCAATAATTTACCATCATTCATTAAGAATACTACACACATCCTGAGTATTCTAAGTGATTTTGAATGGGATACTAACATGACACTTGTCACCTTAGATGTGGTTGCTTTATACACGTGTATAAAACATGATTTAGGTTTGAAGGCCGTTGAGGCATTTCTTAATAGAAAATTGATCACGTTGTGGCAACACACAAGAATGATACTAGATATGATAGAGTTAATTTTGAATAACAACTTTTTTCTGTTCAAGAGAGACTGGTACAGACAGAAACAAGGTGTGGCAATGGGCTCGAGATTCTCCCCCTCTTACGTGAACCTATTTATGGGTTGGTTTGAGGAGAGGTGGGTCTGGGGCCCAGAGGCCGCCAAGTGGCACTCGGACATATTCTACTGGGGTCGTTATATCGCCAATTGTCTTATGATTTGGACAGGAGGTGTGGAACAACTTACTGAATTTTGCAAATACCTTAATGCAAATGATATGAATGTTCAATTTACTTACCAGCACAGCAATACCAGCATTGACTTTTTGGATGTACAACTATATGTTGAACACAATAGTATTCAAAGCAGGTTGTATAGGAAGTCCACTGCCTGTAATTCTATTTTACATGCAGCAAGTGCCCACCCCTACCATCAGATTTCTGCGATACCATATGGTGAAATGGTCAGAGCTAGGCACAATTGTAGTAAGGACGAAGAGTTTGAGACATGCATTGAAGATATGTGTAAGCGCTTTGAACAAAGGGGATACCACAAGCAGCTTATTAGTAAATCAAAACAGAGAGTTAAAAAAATCCAAAGGGAATATACATTGAAGCCTAGGGTACATGACAACCAAATAGAGCAAGGAAAAGTTAGATTAATAACAGACTACACACAGGATTCAAAAACATTACGTAAGCTTGTATCTAGACATTGGCATATTCTGTTGCAGGACGAATCCTTAAAGGGTATTGTCGGTGCTAAACCGGAAATTACATTTCGTAGAGGTAAAAGATTGAGAGGCATCTTAAGTCAGAGTTATCCCCTAGATCTCAATAAGGGGAAATGGCTGTCCAGCCACACAATAGGCTTTCGGAACTGTGGGCATTGTGGATTATGTAAATGAGCAAGCCGTAAAAGGATAGAATTTAGTGATAATTTGGGAAAGACCTTTAGGATCACAACACATATTAACTGTGGTACCCCGTTTGTGATATATATGGTGCTTTGTAAATGTAACCGGTACTATGTGGGGAGTACAATTCGTCCACTAAGGGCTAGGATAGGTGAGCATGCCAGGGCACTTGCACGTGAGGATTGTAGATAATCTTTAGTAGCACATATAATATCATGTGAAGTTCAAGGACCTTACAAATAGTTTGAGTTTTTTGGTATTGAGCATGTAGGAATTGATCCTAGACGAGGTAATAGAGAGTTGATACTAAGGAGGAAAGAGGCCATGTGGATATTACGATTGAAGGCAGTTGAGACAGGTTTAAATACAGATAGGGAACTTGAATACTTTCTTGGTGACTAGCGAAAACATATTTTACATCTTAACAGTATTCAGCAGTGGTAACTTATCTCAATATTGTCAAAATGATATTTGACTAAATTTTGTCATTAATATAAATTCATATAAATCTTCTAAACTGACATCATTTGGGTATATTGAGATTCTAGTCTAATGTGAAATATAATTCACCTTAACTAATGTATCTACTGTTCAATGATAGCAGGTACTGGCGATGAAATTTGATTTTCTGTGAAAGTAGTGTACATCCAATTTTGTGATCCATGCTTTGTATTCGGTAGGATTATTAAAGAAATGATGCAATGTAACAACCTTTGCAACCAATTACATTATGAAGTTTAGATATATAATCTCTGGGGATATATTATTCAAATATTACTAATATATTGACTGCACTTTCCTTATATATTACTGATTTTCTTTAAAACTATTTACTAATCTTCACTGTAGATGGTTTGTTGTTTTACACTCATTGCTAATAACACATAAAATTCTAATTTCGGTTGGTATTTGAATTTTATATACAACCTCTCATTTTACAATGAGCACTCCCATTAGGGTATATATTACAATGCTCTCTCCAGGTCTTTATTTAATAGTTTACTATTGAAGATATATTAATTTGAAGATAGTCGGTATATAAGGTAGTTCCTCTCTTTTTTTGACCATTGTTATAGGTCTTTGTGAGACTCCCTCCAAGATGGCCGCCAGTATTGTAGTCCTTTCTTTATGGTTACTTTTTACATTCCTGTCTGGAAGATGTGATTCACTCTAAAGATGGCCGCCATAACTCTTGGTCCTTCTTTTATTTTTACCATTGTTATAGGTCTTTGTGAGACTCCCTCCAAGATGGCCGACAGTATTGTAGTCCTTTCTTTATGGTTACTTTTTACATTCCTGTCAGGAAGATGTGATTCACTCTAAAGATGGCCGCCATAACTCTTGGTCCTTCCTTTATTTTTATTTCAGTTTTGATACTTTATCCCTCCAAGATGGCCGCCAATATTGTAGTCCTTTCTTTATGGTTACTTTTTACATTTCTGTTTGGAAGATGTGATTCACTCTAAAGATGGCCGCCATAACTCTTGGTCCTTCTTTTATTTTTATTTCGTCTGTGGTCTCATATAAGAAACCCAGACATGAACACTCGAGTTTTGATACTTCTTCGATACACACGCGTACTCGCGCTTCACGTTTTGACTCATTGGAAGGTGGATTTATATAACTGATATCAGGTAAGCTACATGCTTTAGGTTTAAGTTTATTTAAGATTTCAGGATAGGACATAGTAGTAATGTTTTTTTTCTTTGTTTTTTTTTTAAAAGGGACTTAGGAGAGAGATATGATTACGATATACTTATATACTTGGCCTATTTTATTTATATTGGAGGAATTTATTTAATAGGGCATGTTAATTTTGATAAGAACTCTGATTAGATAAAGATGGGATTCAGGGTTCACTATGGTTCTGATTTGTTTCTTGATATTGGCTTGGTTGGACGTGTTTGATAGTTATATATATTTTTTTTTTACATAGCAGATAAGTTGCTTAACGGAATTATTCTGGCATTCGCTTGTAAGGAATACTTATGATATAGGACGCATCTACATATATGTTTAGGTAAGAGCATGGCTCATTTGCACATGTTTTTTAGTAGCAAGGGACTTCACTAGGGTGCGGGGTCAGCTCATATTCAGTAAATAAGAGCGATTTAAGTAAGTTTCATTTTTTTGATACTTATTCACTAATTCTTATATCCTAACACCATGTTCACCTTTCACTCAAGAATGGGTGACATAGTATCTAATAATAATATATGATGTTTGATACCTAAGGATATGATATTCTCACATTTGGGAATTAAGGTGCACTGAGAACTAACATATGTCTGCATCCCACCATTGTGTTAACATTTTATTCCACAACTTTTCCATTAATTTTTATATTCCTTTCATATATTTTCTTCACCCCTTTTTTACATTTTCTCATATATTTTTTCATGTCCATACACTGGTGGAGGTCTCTCCTTTTTAATTTGGAAATATGGATACACATATAATAATAGGTACCTATATAATTTACAGCCCTGATGAAGTCATTGGGAAACTCCTGGACGAAACACGTTTTGGCTATCAATTTGGATGCGGCTGCTAAAATGTAAATAATAAGCTATATCATCCTTTGAAGAATATGATTGAACCTTGATTTGAGAAAATCTGGACTGGCTATCAATTTGGATGCGGCTGCTAAAGTTTAAATAATAAGCTATATCATCATTTGAAGAATATGATTGAACTTTGATTAGAGAAATCTGGACTTGGACTTTGGATCATAGCAATCTTGGAACAACAGATCAATTAATTCTACTATTTGGATTTGGACAGTGATACTGTAATTGGGGATTATGTTGGAAATAATCCTATTAATTTTCAGAAATATATGACAAAACATTGCCTATGTATACTGACTCATGAGTACTATTATTTTTCATGTTATAATGAGTGCCTCTTGTACTTTATATTTGCAATAGTGCTTTTAGCATCTATCAAGACCTTTTGGGTGTGGCCTTTCAAGAGTGCACCATTTTGAGATTCGACATTCTTCGTTGATATTCACCTCCCTACCCAGAGCGCCTAGTTTTCTCCCAGTACAATACACCCACACGTAGTTAGAGTATAAGACAATTGGGTAGTGGCCGCTAGGGTGAGGTTAAACAAGATGGATAGAGTGAAACTAGCAGAAGAACTATTTAATAATGTTGCACAAGGGAATACATTATTTAATCTGAATATAAGATCTAATCACTCGCGTAAAGAGGGCTTACGGAGTAAATTTATCAAATTGGAAAAATTAAGAAAGAACAAACTCTCAAAATGGTGGGATGGGGCAACATTAAAACAATATGTCAAGCTCAATCGTATCCCAAGGGGATTACGCTCCCAAATTTTTCCTACATATGATGACTTGGACCCAGATTTACTGACTCTCTGGGACAAAGAACTAACCTCTAGTTCATTAAAACTTATGGATATTCTTATTACTAATTCCGAAGGGAAGGTTTCTAAATTACAAAAAGAAATTGCTACACTCAAGATAGAAATTAAGGACCTTAACCTTCCCGAGGCCACAGAGAAAAATTACAAAGCCCTAGAGGAGATTCTCTCCTCATTTCAACAAGAAATTACTCAGCGAAAGGCAAGAAAATTAAGAAGGGATGAAAGGGATTACGAATCAGGAAGAGTATTTACTTTTGCTCGAAAATATGATCATTTGCTACAATCGAATCTCACTAGGCAGGTATCACAGTCTTCTATTAACTCAGGTTCCACATCCATTAGTGCTCAGATTTCCAGTGACAGCGACATTGAAGGTGGTAGGGGAAGTGTACCACAAAGTAAACAGCCTGGTAGTGGTGGTTTTTTACAAGAACTTATGAGAATAAAGCAAAGCAATCGTGATCTGAACATGAAGAAACAATATTCAGGAGGACCAGAAGGGGTAGACGAGAGGGGAAACATAAGGGAAAAAACAGGCATGAAAACAAGATCCTGGGACAAGAGGGTATAAACCAAAGCACAACTGACTCTATAAATGTTGTTAACCTATCCAGTTTGACTCTCACATCTGATATGAGGACATTGTTGGAAAAGGGCCTTAAATTTTGCCCCGCTGATCGAGGAGATGTAAATAAGTTGAAAATAGATTTATTTAAATTTGTTCGCAAACTTAAACTGAAGAAACATTTCTCGCTTTATCAATCTGATATACAGAATCAAGACAATGTAATTCAGAGATTAGATTTAAATGAATTTTCAATTAAAGATATTCAAGACACAGCAACATTACTGTCTATCTCTGAACATGAAGAATTTCCAATTATTTTCTCTCAGGTGGTAAATGATCTTGACATCACACATAATATTAGTATGAGTAGTGGTCTTAAAAGTAAGTCCAAATGGGTTCCTAAGCTTATTGGTAATAATAAGTTAGACATGGTCTTTGATTTAGTGTGTAGAGATTTGGATAAAGCTAAGCCACATTTCTCAGGTTCGAACCTGAGTCATGGTGAGAAAATGGCTCTGACGGATTTACGACAGAATAAAGAAATTATCATCAGACCAGCGGATAAAGGGGGCAATGTAGTGATAATGAATATAAATGACTATGAGACGGAAATTGCATCTCAATTACAGGATAAATGTTGTTATGAGAAACTTATATATAACCCAATTCCGGGATTGATCAACTGTATACAGAAGAAATTGAAGGATTGGTACGAATCGAAATTACTGGATAAAGATGAATACCAATATTTGTTGAATGCCCGGCCCAGATATCCATGTATTTACACTTTACCGAAAATACATAAAGCATTACCATTCCCCCCAGGAAGACCTATTATTTCAGGGATCTCAGGACCTACAGAAAAAATATCTGAATTTGTAGATGTTTTCCTCCAACCCATGGTCAATAATTTACCATCATTCATTAAGAATACTACACACATCCTGAGTATTCTAAGTGATTTTGAATGGGATACTAACATGACACTTGTCACCTTAGATGTGGTTGCTTTATACACGTGTATAAAACATGATTTAGGTTTGAAGGCCGTTGAGGCCTTTCTTAATAGAAAATCGATCACGTTGTGGCAACACACAAGAATGATACTAGATATGATAGAGTTAATTTTGAATAACAACTTTTTTCTGTTCAAGAGAGACTGGTACAGACAGAAACAAGGTGTGGCAATGGACTCGAGATTCTCCCCCTCTTACGCGAACCTATTTATGGGTTGGTTTGAGGAGAGGTGGGTCTGGGGCCCAGAGGCCGCCAAGTGGCACTCGGACATATTGTACTGGGGTCGTTATATCGACGATTGTCTTATGATTTGGACAGGAGGTGTAGAACAACTTACTGAATTTTGCAAATACCTTAATGCAAATGATATGAATGTTCAATTTACTTACCAGCACAGCAATACTAGCATTGACTTTTTGGATGTACAACTATATTTTGAACACAATAGTATTCAAAGCAGGTTGTATAGGAAGTCCACTGCCTGTAATTCTATCTTACATGCAGCAAGTGCCAACCCCTACCATCAGATTTCTGCGATACCATATGGTGAAATGGTCAGAGCTAGGCACAATTGTAGTAAGGACGAAGAGTTTGAGACATGCATTGAAGATATGTGTAAGCGCTTTGAACAAAGGGGATACCACAAGCAGCTTATTAGTAAATCAAAACAGAGAGTTAAAAAAATCCAAAGGGAATATACATTGAAGCCTAGGGTACATGACAACCAAATAGAGCAAGGAAAAGTTAGATTAATAACAGACTACACACAGGATTCAAAAACATTACGTAAGCTTGTATCTAGACATTGGCATATTCTGTTGCAGGACGAATCCTTAAAGGGTATTGTCGGTGCTAAACCGGAAATTACATTTCGTAGAGGTAAAAGATTGAGAGGCATCTTAAGTCCGAGTTATCCCCTAGATCTCAATAAGGGGAACTCGCTGTCCAGCCACACAATAGGCTTTCGGAACTGTGGGCATTGTGGATTATGTAAATGAGCAAGCCGTAAAAGGATAGAATTTAGTGATAATTTGGGAAAGACCTTAAGGATCACAACACATATTAACTGTGCTACCCCGTTTGTGATATATATGGTGCTTTGTAAATGTAACCGGTACTATGTGGGGAGTACAATTCGTCCACTAAGGGCTAGGATAGGTGAGCATGCCAGGGCACTTGCACGTGAGGATTGTAGATAATCTTTAGTAGCACATATAATATCATGTGAAGTTCAAGGACCTTACAAATCGTTTGAGTTTTTTGGTATTGAGCATGTAGGAATTGATCCTAGACGAGGTAATTGAGAGTTGATACTAAGGAGGAAAGAGGCCATGTGGATATTACGATTGAAGGCAGTTGAGACAGGTTTAAATACAGATAGGGAACTTGAATACTTTCTTGGTGACTAGGGAAAACATATTTTACATCTTAACAGTATTCAGCAGTGGTAACTTATCTCAATATTGTCAATATGATATTTGACTAAATTTTGTCATTAATATAAGTTCATATAAATCTTGTAAACTGACATCATTTGGGTATATTGAGATTCTAGTCTAATGTGAAATTTAATTCACCTTAACTAATGTATCTACTGTTCAATGATAGCAGGTACTGGCAATGAAATTTGATTTTCTGTGAAAGTAGTGTACATCCAATTTTGTGATCCATGCTTTGTATTCGGTAGGATTATTAACGAAATGATGCAATGTAACAACCTTTGCAACCAATTACATTATGAAGCTTAGATATATAATCTCTGGGGATATATTATTCAAATATTACTAATATATTGACTGCACTTTCCTTATATATTACTGATTTTCTTTAAAACTATTTACTAATCTTCACTGTAGATGGTTTGTTGTTTTACACTCATTGCTAATCACACATAAAATTCTAATTTCGGTTGGTATTTGAATTTTATATACGACATCTCATTTTAATATGAGCACTCCTATTAGGGTATATATTATAATGCTCTCTCCAGGTCTTTATTTAATAGTTTACTATTGAAGATATAATCATTTGAAGATAGTCGGTATATAAGGTAGTTCCTCTCTTTTTTTGACCATTGTTATAGGTCTTTGTGAGACTCCCTCCAAGATGGCCGCCAGTATTGTAGTCCTTTCTTTATGGTTACTTTTTACATTCCTGTCTGGAAGATGTGAATCCCTCTAAAGATGGCCGCCATAACTCTTGGTCCTTTTTTTATTTTTACCATTGTTATAGGTCTTTGTGAGACTCCCTCCAAGATGGCCGACATTATTGTAGTCCTTTCTTTATGGTTACTTTTTACATTCCTGTCTGGAAGATGTGATTCACTCTAAAGATGGCCGCCATAGCTCTTGGTCCTTCTTTTATTTTTATTTCAGTTTTGATACTTTATCCCTCCAAGATGGCCGCCAAAATGGTAGTCCTTTCTTTATAGTTACTTTTTACATTTCTGTTTGGAAGATGTGATTCACTCTAAAGATGGCCGCCATAACTCTTGGTCCTTCTTTTATTTTTATTTCGTCTGTGGTCTCATATAAGAAACCCAGACATGAACACTCGAGTTTTGATACTTCATCGATACACATGCGTACTCGCGCTTCACGTTTTGACTCATTGGAAGGTGGATTGATATAACTGATATCAGGTAAGCTACATGCTTTAGGTTTAAGTTTATTTAAGATTTCAGGATAGGACATAGTAGTAATGTTTTTTTTCTTTGTTTTTTTAAAAAGGGACTTAGGAGAGAGATATGATTATGATATACTTATATACTTGGCCTATTTTATTTATATTGGAGGAATTTATTTAATAGGGCATGTTAATTTTGATAAGAACTCTGATTAGATAAAGATGGGATTTAGAGTTCACTATGGTTCTGATTTGTTTCTTGATATTGGTTTGGTTGGACGTGTTTGATAGTTATATATTTTTTTTTTTTACATAGCAGATAAGTTGCTTAACGGAATTATTCTGGCATTCGCTTGTAAGGAATACTTATGATATAGGACACATCTACATATATGTTTAGGTAAGAGCATGGCTCATTTGCACGAGTTTTTTAGTAGCAAGGGACATCACTAGGGTACGGGGTCTGCTCATATTCAGTAAATAAGAGCGATTTAGGTAAGTTTTATTTTTTTGATACTTATTCACTAATTCTTATATCCTAACACCATGTTCACCTTTCACTCAAGAATGGGTGACATAGTATCTAATAATAATATATGATGTTTGATACCTAAGGGTCTGATATTCTCACATTTTGGGAATTAAGGTGCACTGAGAACTAACATATGTCTGAATCCCACCATTGTGTTCACATTTTATTCCACAACTTTTCCATTAATTTTTATATTCCTTTCATATATTTTCTTCACCCCTTTTTTACATTTTCTCATATATTTTTTCATGTCCATACACTGTTGGAGGTCTCTCCTTTTTAATTAGGAAATATGGATACACATATAATAATAGGTACCTATATAATTTACAGCCCTGATGAAGTCATTGGGAAACTCCCGGACGAAACACGTGTTGGCTATCAATTTGGATGCGGCTGCTAAAATTTAAATAATAAGCTATATCATCCTTTGAAGAATTTGATTGAACCTTGATTTGAGAAAATCTGGACTGGCTATCAATTTGGATGCGGCTGCTAAAGTTTAAATAATAAGCTATATCATCTTTTGAAGAATATGATTGAACTTTGATTAGAGAAATCTGGACTTGGGCTTTGGATCATAGCAATCTTGGAACAACAGATCAATTAATTCTACTATTTGGATTTGGACAGTGATACTGTAATTGGGGATTATGTTGGAAATAATCCTATTAATTTTCAGAAATATATGACAAAACATTGCCTATGTATACTGACTCATGAGTACTATAATTTTTCATTTTATAATGAGTGCCTCTTGTACTTTATATTTGCAATAGTGCTTTTAGCATCTATCAAGACCTTTTGGGTGTGGCCTTTCAAGAGTGCACCATTTTGAGATTCAACATTCTTCGTTGATATTCACCTCGCTACCCAGAGCGCCTAGTTTTCTCCCAGTACAATACACCCACACGTAGTTAGAGTATAAGACAATTGGGTAGTGGCCGCTAGGGTGAGGTTAAACAAGATGGATAGAGTGAAACTAGCAGAAGAACTATTTAATAATGTTGCACAAGGGAATACATTATTTAATCTGAATATAAGATCTAATCACTCACGTAAGGAGGGCTTAAGGAGTAAATTTATTAAATTGGAAAAATTAGGAAAGAACGAACTCTCAAAATGGTGGGATGGGGCAACATTAAAACAATATGTCAAGCTCATTCGTATCCCAAGGGGATTACGCTCCCAAATTATTCCTACATATGATGACTTGGACCCAGATTTACTGACTCTCTGGGACAAAGAACTAACCTCTAGTTCATTAAAACTTATGGATATTCTTATAACTAATTCCAAAAGGAAGATTTCTAAATTACAAAAAGAAATTGCTACACTCGAGATAGAAATTAAGGAGCTTAACCTTCCCGAAGCTACAGAGAAAAATTACAAAACCCTAGAGGAGATTCTCTCCTCATTTCAACAAGAAATTACTCAGCGAAAGGCAAGAAAATTAAGAAGGGATGAAAGGGATTACGAATCAGGAAGAGTATTTACTTTTGCTCGAAAATATGATTGGTACAATCGAATCTCACTAGGCAAGTATCACAGTCTTCTATTAACTCAGGTTCCACATCCATTAGTGCTCAGATTTCCAGTGACAGCGACATTGAAGGTGGTGGGGGAAGTGTACCACAAAGTAAACAGCCTGGTAGTGGTGGTTTTTTACAAGAACTTATGAGAATAAAGCAAAGCAATCGCGATCTGAACATGAAGAAACAATATTCAGGAGGACCAGAAGGGGTAGACGAGGGGGGAAACATAAGGGAAAAACAGGCATGAAAACAAGATCCTGGGACAAGAGGGTATAAACCAAAGCACAACTGACTCTATAAATGTTGTTAACCTATCCAGTTTGACTCTCACATCTGATATGAGGACATTGTTGGAAAAGGGCCTTAAATTTTGCCCCGCTGATCGAGGAGATGTAAATAAGTTGAAAATAGATTTATTTAAATTTGTTCGCAAACTTAAACTGAAGAAACATTTCTCGCTTTATCAATCTGATATACAGAATCAAGACAATGTAATTCAGAGTTTAGATTTAAATGAATTTTCAATTAAAGATATTCAAGACACAGCAACATTACTGTCTATCTCTGAACATGAAGAATTTCCAATTATTTTCTCTCAGGTGGTAAATGATCTTGACATCACACATAATATTAGTATAAGTAGTGGTCTTAAAAGTAAGTCCAAATGGGTTCCTAAGCTTATTGGTAATAATAAGTTAGACATGTTCTTTGATTTAGTGTGTAGAGATTTGGATAAAGCTAAGCCACATTTCTCAGGTTCGAACCTGAGTCATGGTGAGAAAATGGCTCTGAAGGATTTACGACAGAATAAAGAAATTATCATCAGACCAGCGGATAAAGGGGGCAATGTAGTGATAATGAATATAAATTACTATGAGACGGAAATTGCTTCTCAATTACAGGATAAATGTTGTTATGAGAAACTTACTTATAACCCAATTCCGGGATTGATCAACTGTATACAGAAGAAATTGAAGGATTGGTACGAATCGAAATTACTGCATAAAGATGAATACCAATATTTGTTGAATGCCGGCCCAGATATCCATGTATTTACACTTTACCGAAAATACATAAAGCATTACCATTCCCCCCAGGAAGACCTATTATTTCAGGGATCTCAGGACCTACAGAAAAAATATCTGAATTTGTAGATGTTTTCCTCCAACCCATGGTCAATAATTTACCATCATTCATTAAGAATACTACACACATCCTGAGTATTCTAAGTGATTTTGAATGGGATACTAACATGACTCTTGTCACCTTAGATTGGTTGCTTTATACACATGTATAAAACATGATTTAGGTTTGAAGGCCGTTGAGGCATTTCTTAATAGAAAATCGATCACGTTGTGGCAACACACAAGAATGATACTAGATATGATAGAGTTAATTTTGAATACCAACTTTTTTCTGTTCAAGAGAGACTGGTACAGACAGAAACAAGGTGTGGCAATGGGCTCGAGATTCTCCCCCTCTTACATGAACCTATTTATGGGTTGGTTTGAGGAGAGGTGGGTCTGGGGCCCAGAGGCCGCCAAGTGGCACTCGGACATATTGTACTGGGGTCGTTATATCGACGATTGTCTTATGATTTGGACAGGAGGTGTGGAACAACTTACTGAATTTTGCAAATACCTTAATGCAAATGATATGAATGTTCAATTTACTTACCAGCACAGCAATACTAGCATTGACTTTTTGGATGTACAACTATATTTTGAACACAATAGTATTCAAAGCAGGTTGTATAGGAAGTCCACTGCCTGTAATTCTATCTTACATGCAGCAAGTGCCCACCCCTACCATCAGATTTCTGCGATACCATATGGTGGAATGGTCAGAGCTAGGCGCAATTGTAGTAAGGACAAAGAGTTTGAGACATGCATTGAAGATATGTGTAAGCGCTTTGAACAAAGGGGATACCACAAGCAGCTTATAAGTAAATCAAAACAGAGAGTTAAAAAAATCCAAAGGGAATATACATTGAAGCCTAGGGTAAATGACAACCAAATAGAGTAAGGAAAAGTTAGATTAATAACAGACTACACACAGAATTCAAAAACATTACGTAAGCTTGTATTTAGACATTGGCATATTATGTTGCAGGACGAATCCTTAAAGGGTATTGTCGGTGCTAAACCGGAAATTACATTTCGTAGAGGTAAAAGATTGAGAGGCATCTTAAGTCCGAGTTATCCCCTAGATCTCAATAAGGGGAACTGGCTGTCCAGCCACACAATAGGCTTTCGGAACTGTGGGCATTGTGGATTATGTAAATGGGCAAGCCGTAAAAGGATAGAATTTAGTGATAATTTGGGAAAGAGCTTTAGGATCACAACACATATTAACAGTGGTACCCCGTTTGTGATATATATGGTGCTTTGTAAATGAAACCGGTTCTATGTGGGGAGTACAATTCGTCCACTAAGGGCTAGGATAGATGAGCATGCCAGGGCACTTGCATGTGAGGATTGTAGATATCCTTTAGTAGCACATATAATATCATGTGAAGTTCAAGGACCTTACAAATCGTTTGAGTTTTTTGGTATTGAGCATGTAGGAATTGATCCTAGACGAGGTAATAGAGAGTTGATACTAAGGAGGAAAGAGGCCATGTGGATATTACGACTGAAGGCAGTTGAGACTGGTTTAAATACGGGTAGGGAACTTAAATACTTTCTTGGTGACTAGGGAAAACATATTTTACATCTTAACAGTGTTCAGCAGTGGTAACTTATCTCAATATTGTTAATATGATATTTGACTAAATTTTGTCATTAATATAAGTTCATATAAATCTTGTAAACTGACATCATTTGGGTATATTGAGATTCTGGTCTAATGTGAAATGTAATTCACCTTAACTAATGTATCTACTGTTCAATGATAACACATACTGGCGATGAAATTTGATTTTCTGTGAAAGTAGTGTACATCCAATTTTGTGATCCATGCTTTGTATTTGGTAGGATTATTAACAAAATGATGCAATGTAAGAACCTTTGCAACAAATTACATTATGAAGTTTAGATATATAATCTCTGGGGATATATTATTCAAATATTACTAATATATTGACTGCACTTTCCTTATATATTACTGATTTTCTTTAAAACTATTTACTAATCTTCACTGTAGATGGTTTGTTGTTTTACACTCATTGCTAATAACACATAAAATTCTAATTTCGGTTGGTATTTGAATTTTATTTACGACATCTCATTTTAATATGAGCACTCCTATTAGGGTATATATTACAATGCTCTATCCAGGTCTTTATTTAATAGTTTACTATTGAAGATATAATCATTTGAAGATAGTCGGTATATAAGGTAGTTCCTCTCTTTTTTTGACCATTGTTATAGGTCTTTGTGAGACTCCCTCCAAGATGGCCGCCAGTATTGTAGTCCTTTCTTTATGGTTACTTTTTACATTCCTGTCTGGAAGATGTGATTCACTCTAAAGATGGCCGCCATAACTCTTGGTCCTTCTTTTATTTTTACCATTGTTACAGGTCTTTGTGAGACTCCCTCCAAGATGGCCGACAGTATTGTAGTCCTTTTTTTTATGGTTACTTTTTACATTCCTGTCTGGAAGATGTGATTCACTCTAAAGACGGCCGCCATAACTCTTGGTCCTTCCTTTATTTTGATTTCAGCTTTGATACATTATCCCTCCAAGATGGCCGCCAATATTGTAGTCCTTTCTTTATGGTTACTTTTTACATTTCTGTTTGGAAGATGTGATTCACTCTAAAGATGGCCCCCATAACTCTTGGTCCTTCTTTTATTTTTATTTCGTCTGTGGTCTCTTATAAGAAACCCAGACATAAACACTTGAGTTTTGATACTTCAT
Source organism: Pleurodeles waltl (assembly GCF_031143425.1). NCBI lineage: Eukaryota > Metazoa > Chordata > Amphibia > Caudata > Salamandridae > Pleurodeles > Pleurodeles waltl. The sequence goes on along the minus strand of NC_090439.1, from coordinate 444,310,350 downwards.
CGATACACACGCGTACTCGCGCTTCACGTTTTGACTCATTGGAAGGTGGATTGATATAACTGATATCAGGTAAGCTACATGCTTTAGGTATAAGTTTATTCAAGATTTCAGGATAGAACATAGTAGTAATTTTTTTTAAGTTTTTTTAAAAAAAAGGGACTTAGGAGAGAGATATGATTACGATATACTTATATACTTGGCCTATTTTAGTTATATTGGAGGAATTTATTTAATAGGGCATGTTAATTTTGATAAGAACTCTGATTAGATAAAGATTGGATTTAGGGTTCACTATGGTTCTGATTTGTTTCTTGATATTGGTTTGGTTGGACGTATTTGATAGTTATATATTTTTTTTTTTTACATATCAGATAAGTTGCTTAACCGAATTATTCTGGCATTCTCTTGTAAGGAATACTTATGATATAGGACGCATCTACATATATGTTTAGGTAAGAGCATGGCTCATTTGCACGTGTTTTTTAGTAGCAAGGGACATCACTAGGGTACGGGGTCAGCTCATATTCAGTAAATAAGAGCGATTTAAGTAAGTTTCTTTTTTTGATACTAATTCTTATATCCTAACACCATGTTCACCTTTCACTCAAGAATGGGTGACATAGTATCTAATAATAATATATGATGTTTGATACCTAAGGGTATGATATTCTCACATTTTGGGAATTAAGGTGCACTGAGAACTAACATATTTCTGCATCCCACCATTGTGTTCACATTTTATTCCACAACTTTTCCATTAATTTTTACATTCCTTTCATATATTTTCTTCACCCCTTTTTTAAATTTTCTCATATATTTGTTCATGTCCATACACTGGTGGAGGTCTCTTCTTTTTAATTAGGAAACATGGATACACATATAATAATAGGTACCTATATAATTTACAGCCCTGATGAAGTCATTGGGAAACTCCCAGACGAAACACGTGTTGGCTATCAATTTGGATGCGGCTGCTAAAATTAAAATAATAAGCTATATCATCCTTTGAAGAATATGATTGAACCTTGATTTGAGAAAATCTGGACTGGCTATCAATTTGGATGCGGCTGCTAAAGTTTAAATAATAAGCTATATCATCTTTTGAAGAATATGATTGAACTTTGATTAGAGAAATCTGGACTTGGACTTTGGATCATAGCAATCTTGGAACAACAGATCAATTAATTTTACTATTTGGATTTGGACAGTAATACTGTAATTGGGGATTATGTTGGAAATAATCCTATTAATTTTCAGAAATATATGACAAAACATTGCCTATGTATACTGACTCATGAGTACTATTATTTTTCATGTTATAACGAGTGCCTCTTGTACTTTATATTTGCAATACTGCTTTTAGCATCTATCAAGACCTTTTGGTTGTGGTCTTTCAAGAGTGCACCATTTCGAGATTCGACATTCTTCGTTGATATTCACCTCGCTACCCAGAGCGCCTAGTTTTCTCCCAGTACAATACACCCACACGTAGTTAGAGTAAATGATGGAACGTCATGCCACACACCAATGCCCAGTGTAGAGATCGTCATGCCACACACCAATGTCTGTATCAGAACTTTCATGGCAAAGCACCGCTGAACAGGGCAAAAACCGCCATGGCAAAGCACCGCTGAACATTCCAGAACCGCCATGTCAAAGCATCGCTGAACGGGGCAAAGACCGCCATGTCAAAGCACCGCTGAACAGGGCAAAGACCACCATGGCAAAGCACCGCTGAACAGTCCAGAACCGCCATGTCAAAGCACCGCTGAACAGGGCATGCACCGTGTAGGAATGAATGGACCGCCACATCAGGCATCCTTATCCCATGTGCAGCTGGGACAGTGAAAGGGCAGGTACTTTCACGGGGAGACTCATCCAGTCTGGGCACCAGTCCCCCTCCAGAACCAGTGGAGACCTTCATCTACTTGAGAGACTGTGGCTTTGCACTCCCCAGGATGGCACAGTGGGCAACCCACCCACTGTATAGACTTGAGAGACTGTGGCCTTGCACTCCCCAGGATGGCACAGTGGGCAAACCACCCACTGTTGAGACTTGAGACACTGTGGTTTTGCACTCCCCAGGATACATCAATGGGCATGGAGCCCCGTCGTGGATCTGGCTTTGCATTCATCTGGCTGAGGTGCCCCCCCTTCCCTTCCCCCTGAGGTGCCTGTAGTGTTTCTATCTGATGCCCCAGCAGTGTTCTCTCCGATTTTGATCAGGTATCTATTGTGGGCCTCGCCTATGCATTTTTGGACTGTTGGTGCACGGACATTGTTGTGTACATCTCTGCACTACTTCTCGGATTGTATGTGTAAATAAGAGTGATTTTGAGATATATATCTGTATATTTTTGTATGACATGTCTATTGGCACATTACAATGTTTGCCCGAATTTCGCATTGTCTTTGCATTCTTCTGGTGAGATTGTGGGTTGTTACTGTGATTCTTGTGACTGCATTGGTGTGTATGTTGTATAATGCGAGGGTGGGGGTGGGGGTGTTTGGTGGGTGTCCCCCTAACTTTTGCCTCCCCCTCCCCGTGTCGTAGGTGCAGTACTCACCGGTATCTTCTGCGCCTACGTAGCTGTTGGTCGCAAAGGAGCAGAAAAACAAGGGCAGGTAGGATTTGTTATTCCGGCTCCATGGTGTCCTCCTTCCTCGTGGGATGTGCTAAGGTGAGCGTTTTCCCATTGCAGAAACTGTTTCCGCCGTGTTTTTATCCACTGTGATTCCGCCCCGGAAAAGGTGGCGGATTGGCGGGTTGTAATCGTGTGGGCGGTACATTGTGTCCCACCTGTCTGTTGGCGGTAACCGCCGCGCTGCTTGTCTGTACCGCCGTGGCGGGCCGTGTGTTAAAGTGGCTGTCTTTGTTGGCGGTTTCTGCCAGGGTCATAATTCCCTTTTTTTGTCCGCCGGCCTGTTTGCTGTATTACCGCACCTTTAACACCGTCCGCCATGGTTGTAATGACCACCATTATATGTGTTTTATTTTCTCGGTAGGGCTTTCAGGCATTTGAATATACCAATATTCAAAGAAATCAACAGTACTACAAAGAGGCCTCCAAACATGAAACACAGCTAGAGAAGGGGAATTACGGTAAAACAAAATACAAATCAAGTAAGAACACCCAGTCTTTTAAAAAAAAATGAACATCATGTAAACTTTCTTCTACAGCTGTGAGCAGTATGAAAGATTTCACAACTTCTAGCAAAAACTAAAATACTATTCTTCAAAAAAAGATAGTGCCACAAAGCAGAAAATAGCCCAAGCATTCAGATTTCAGAAAAAATAGATTTAAAACACTTTGGGCCACATGTATCAAGATTTCGGGTAGAGATTTCCAAATAGCGAATTTTAAGAAATCGCAATTTTAGAAATGCAAAAAGCGATGTATCAATATTGAAAATCGCAAATAGCAATTTCTTAAAATTCGCAAACGCTATTTGCGACATGCAAATACAGAATCGAAAAAAATTGCGATTCCGTAAATGAAATTAGCAAATAGCGAAAACGGCAATCCGGAACAGCCTGATGACATCACAAGCAGGATTTGAGTCAGCCCATGCTGTTTCCAGGAGCCATACCCAAAGAAGCAGTGAGAGAGACACAGCCCAGCACCAGGGAGTCAGCATTGTGAGGAAGCCAGGACCAAACTGCAACATGGTCAATGCTGGAAATGGGAAGGAGAAGGGAGACAGGAATAGGAAGCTGAAATTTAGTGAGAAAGAATTGGAGGTGCTCATTGAGGAAGTTGTTGTGAACCATGACAGACTCTTTGGCAAAAGCTCACTCCAAGTACCTGAGAGTGAGAAGCAGAAACTCTGGTCTGACATACAGACAAAAATATGCGCAGTGGGTGTAGTGCAGCTCTCTGTGGAGGAGATATGCAAGCGATGGTACACTTGCGGTCCCATGCCAAGGAAAGGGTGGCCAGCAGGCTTAGGGAGGCAAGGAGCACCGGAGGCGGACCATCCACCCACACACCGTAAACCCCTATGGAAGACCTGGTTGGAGTCCACATTGCTGCCAGAAGCTGTCAGTGGTGTAATTGACATCGACACCTCAGGGACACCCAGCACCAACAAAGGTAAGGCCAGTGATTATATGTATTCCCACATCTGCATGTACACATGCCCCTTAGGAAATAGAACCTAGCTTGATGTACAATGAAACGTAGTCCATGTCACATCTTACATGCAACACAACAGTGCCTTCTGGGAGTGGCAGTCCACAACCCTAAGGTGAAAACACCACATAAATAGCAAGATAGTGGGCAGCCACATAGAGAAACCCCACAAATGATTCAGGGTGACATAATTTATTTGTACATATAAAGCAACACTGTGGAAATCTGCAACAAATGCTAGAACTGACATGCTGCACATTATCCTTGCAGATGACTCGGTCCCTGCTGCTGCAGGATCAGAAAACGTGGGGGAATCAGAAACACAGCCACAGTCAGACTCAAATACAAGTGAGTCCTACAGTATTGTTCCAACTAGACGCAGGGCAAGGGTGTTACCACTGCCAGAGTACAACCTGGACTCAGATGAGATGCTAGAACATGACTCCACACCACCACCAGAGCTGAGTCCCACAGGAAGACAGCAGTCCATGCACCTGCACCAGCGCTAGTCAACTCCCCTCAGGAGGTGCCACGATGCAGGCAGACAGGGCACAGAAGGAGTGGGCCCATCAATCTTTGGCGGCCTGGAAGCTTCCATACTGAAGGTGCAGCGCCTGCAATGCAAAAATTTGAAGTCACTGCACAGACAGTTTGTGTCTCACAATAACAATATGGGGTTACAAAACAAGCACTTGGAGACCCTGCTTGAGGGACAGCAAAGAGTTGCTGAGAACACCAAGGAGTTGACACAGGCCATTGGGGAACTATGCTCAGAAATACGGCAGGAATGTGTCAGCCAGTGCAGGCACCAGCACCGATATTTGGCTAAGTTGGACAGCTTCTGTAGATCTGTCAATCGGCTTGCAAGTTCTACAGCCCTGATATCACGGCGTGCCTTTGACACACAGGTGGAGATGGCACATTGCAGTAGGGACATTGCACAGGGACTGGTGCAAACTACCAACGTAGTGGATGCCATGCAAACAGCACGCAGTGCCACAACCAGCGAACTGGTTGTTAGTGACAGTGAGGAGTCCTCTAGCCTCAGCAGTCTGACAGTCCCTGTGATTGATCTGAGGCGTTGCAGTGCCAGACACAGTACTGCATGTGAACCTGCTACCAGCGCCCATCAAAAGAAGGGATTATGGCATGCCATCGCCAAGGAGGTGCGGACCTGGGGGTCTATGGCAGACGGAGCGCCCACTGTCAGAAACGGTAGGAGGACCTGAGACGCTGGGCACGCAAGACAGTGGAGGCCCAGCTGGGGATGGCCTCCCAATGAGGAAGGGGTTCCTGTCGGACCCTGACCCCCCTGGTGGCCGGCATACTGGTGGTGGCCTACCCTGAGCTAGACGAGTGCTTGAGGGCATCACAGCAGCCACAAGGGGGTGAGTACACTGGGTATAGTTACAACTTATGGCTGGTGGGGTGGTATCCGGGTGGTGGTTGTGTGTTAGTGGGTGCCCCTAAGACCAGGCCAGACATAGCAGCATAGATCCTCTGAAGGGTAAGGGTTGCATGGCAAATACAGGTAACCTAGCTTGTGAGTATTCACTTCTAGGGAGGGATGCATGGGTCCCAGGTGTACTGCAGTTGGTGGTGCCTTGGTGACTAGCCATTTCACTAGTAGTGCAATGCATAGTGCGTGAGCCTGTTCCCTGTGTGTGAGGGTGGCGTGTACACCAATGGTGGCATTGGTGCAGTCATTGACCCAATGTAATGAATCCTTTGTCTCTCTCCCCCCTTTCTTGTTTTGTCATCCTGTCTTTATGTGCATTAGAATCATCTGGCTGAGGAGTAGAGGCACTGGTGTCGAAGGGAGCTGCATCCCACAGGATCCTGGAGGCAGAGTCAACCGACGCCGAGGGAACCAGTGGGACAGAGGGCGAGGGGAGTACAACAGCGCAGACCGGAGGGGACAGTACAGACTCTGATACCTCCTCCAATGGGAGTTCTCTGGTGGTGGCGGACACCTCTGTGACCACTGCAGCTGCAGGTACAGCCGCCACCCCCATAGCAGCACCGCCCCTCCCAGTAGCACCTTGGCGAGTTGCCTAAGCCTGCTCACCCAGGAAGGTGGGCATCTCCTTTGCCCCAGGCACCTCAGGCCCTGCACCAGTGAGCCCTGCTGCCCTGAGTGAGGAGGCTATTGACCTCCTGAGATCCATCTCTTTAGGGTAGTCAAACATTGTGAATGCCATCCAGGGGATGACATCACAGATGCAGCAATGCAATGCATTCCTGGACGGCATTCATGATGGTTTGGCGGCCCAACAGAGATCGATATAGGATCCGGCCTCCTCTCCGATGGCAGCCCTTGTCCCTGTCTCAACCGTCCCCCCACCAACTCATACTTCCCAGTCCCATTCTCCTCTACCCCAACCCATCCCAAGCACACAAACAAATGAGCATGCACACAAGGGAACACCCAAGAGTGGCACAGGCACACACAAGCACCACACTTCATCCCACAGTCACTCACACAAACACCATACTATTGCAGACACGACAGCATCCACAGCCTCCACTGTCTCCCCCTCCTCCTCCTCCTCCACCTCCTTCTCAGTTACGTCCTCACTCACACCTGCATGCACTGCATCAACATCTACTACCAGCATCACCATACCAAGCAGAACACACACCTCACTGGCAGACACCTTCACAACATCTATGCCGGCATTCCCGTATAACTATAACTGCACAATTTCTATGTTTTTGTGTGAGTAAATTCAAAACCTAACTATAACATCCCTCTAACCTTTGTTTTTTTAAGTAAATTTCCTAACTATAACATCCCTCTGATATTTGTCTTTTTCTTGAGTGAATTATTATTTTTTTATTCAAAGAAATTGTATTTACTCTACGTTAATCCAACCACTGCTGTGGCCCACCTGCATTTAATAAACTGTTAGCCTTGGGAAGGTGGTGGTCCCCACGGCCTGGGGCATTTCTGCAGGACTCACCTACTATAACTGAAAGATTTTGCTTCGGGGAGGTGGTGGTGCCTGGGGCATGGTGGGATGTGCACGGCCCCCCTGCATACTTTTGATTCAAGTCCTTTGGCATATATAAGCGTACTAGGAGTGAAGCGTATGCGGGGGCCAAGAAAAATGGGAGTCAAAAGAATTATCATTCTTATAGGGATTTTTAACATGACTCTAGCCCGAACAACTAGCTGAAATTACACCAATTTTGGCAAAAAGGTAGCTTTTGGTCAAGAATGAAGACTTTTTTTGTTTGGTGTAAATTCATTTAGTAGTTTTTGAGATATTAAAACAAAACTAAATATAGATATCTGGAGGTATGAAAACTTCACAAATACTCCCAATCTCATGCAGAGATGTGATCGGCTGCCAACACTTCAACCTGGAAGTGTTGGTAGCCATCTTGGGACTTGACTTCAGCCGAGTCCCTGAAAAAATGATAAAAAAATGAAAAGGGGCCAGTGTAGGGACACCCTGACCGCTCAACTCTGGTGCTGGGTTCGCAGAGAAATCCTGCCATGATAAAAAAGCACTTTAAAAAAAAATGCTGCTTCTAATTTGGGACAAATTTGTGAATTTGGTGTAAACATTAAACCAAAAAAACAAGTGAGGGCCAGATCCAGAGGGCATTTTCCAAGAGAAGGAGTGTGGCACATGGGGCCCCTCTTCTAAGGCTCTTTAAGACCAGGAGACAACACCTCCCTGGGCCAATACAGTTGTTTTAAAGGGGGGTTTGTACAGCCTCCCCTGCAGCCCTATGAAATGCCACCTCCTTGAGACTGAACATTAAATTTATGCAGGGCCTGCATGGCCCTCATGCAGCCCTAGGACTGCCACCTTATGGGCTAAGTTGAAATGATGAAGTGGGTCTGTTGTGGACCCCAAGACCTGAGGACCATCACCTCCCAAGAGCAATTGAGGGGTGGCCACATGGCCCCTCCTACAACCCAGGAGACGCCCCACCTTCCCGCAATGAATGAAAATTATATAGGGGGGTCTGTTGTGGAGTCCCGGCATAGAGGACAACCACTTACCCGTGGCAGATTATTGCACATAAGGGGGGGCATGTGCCCCCCCCACAGCACTGGGGACCGCCACCTCCTGCGGATGAAATAAGATAATTAAGTGGTCTGTTGCAAGCCCCAGGAACCACTGCCTCCCTGGGGCAAAGTTAAAGGTTGGATGGAGGCCGTGTGTCCACCACAGAGGAGCCAATATGTGCCCTAGAGACCACCACCCCAGGTTCAGCTCCTAGTATGTCCTGGGGATCCATCCCCGGGATATAATTGTTTGCTCTGACATGGCGGGAGCTTTGTTAGCTCCCACCAAATCAGAGCAAACACTCCACTTCCAGGAAGCAAGAGCTGTCAAACAGCTCTTGCTTGCTGGGAGCGGAGGATTTCTTGGTTTCCCTGCCCGCAGACTTGCAGGAAGAAGGGAAACAGAGGAAGCTATTGCTCTCCCATTCAGGAAGCTGTATGTTTAGTAGGTCCCAGTCTGTGACAGCAATGCCAGCTCCTGTAGGAGGCAGGAGGCCAGCTGGGACTGCAGGGTACTTAAGGTTCCCCTGTGGTCCCTTTGCACACTGGAGGGTACCTAGAAGAGATGGCCAGGCCCCAGGGGATGGGGGTCAGCCCCAGGGAGTGGGGCAGTATGGCCATCATCCTTAATTTAAATGTGTGGGCCCTAAGGGATGGGGTCTATTAGGCTAAGATGCACCCCCCATCCTCCATTTAATAGAGGTCGTTCCATGGTGGTATTTCAAGTAACTATAACTCACAAACTAAGGAAACTATTACCCGGCCCGCATCATTCACTGCTAATTAGCCCAGATATTACAGTGCTCATGACAACTTTCATAACATCATGAAAAATATCAATGAAACTTTAGCAGTCTAATTTTTTAAGAAAAAACTGTGCATGGAGGGGCACGTGTTATAGTTACCTTAGTCTGCGAGTTATTGTTACTTTAAATAACTCTAACTATAGCTGCTGAATTGCTCTGGTTTGTGTGAGTAAATTCAGAACCCAACTAAAACATCCCTGTAACCTTTGTTTTTTTCAGTAGATTTTTCAATCTATCTATGCACCTATCTATCTACCTATACAAAAAAGAATAGAGAACTCTGGGTAGTTCCCAAGTTTAGGTGGAGAGCATCTCCAGTAAGGAGCACCATGCATCACTAGCAACACTCTAGATTTGCTCACCTCAAATGTCTGTTTATCTAGCAAAGTTTTTAAGCATAGACATAGCACACTGCTATCCACACTGAGCTTGACAGGGACTAGGGGCCAGATGTAGAACACATTTTGCATGGCGCAAACTGCGAAAATTGCAGTTTGCGACATGCAAAACGCTCCTCGCAATGCACATTCCCATTTTGCGAGTCGGTACCGAATCGCAAAATGGGAATGCAACTCGCAAATAGGAAGGAGTGTTCCCTTCCTATTTGCGACTCGCACCGCGATGCAGAATTGCTTTGTGACCGCGGGCACAAATCAATTTGCAGTTACCACCAATGTCATACTGGTGGTAACCCAGTTGCAAAAGGGAAGGGATCCCCATGGGACCCCTTCCCCTTTGTGAATGTCGCTATTAATGTTTTTTCAGAGCAGGCAGTGGTCCAATGGACCACTGCCTGCTCTGAAAAAACGAAACCAAATGGTTTTGTTATTTTTAAGGAAAACAGGCTGCAATACAAAAGAAAAAAAAAAACTGCTTTATTTAAAAAGCAGTCACAGACATGAAGGTCTGCTGTCTCCAGCAGGCCACAATCCCTGTGAGTGCAGGGAATCTCAATGGGGTTTCAAAATGCGACCCACCTCTTTAACATTAATGAGGTGGGTCTTTGCGACCCCATTGAAATTCGCAGAAGGTGTCTGAGACACCATTCTGCATACGATTTAGCGAACCGGAAATTGCAAATCGCACCGACTCGCAATTTCCGATTTGCTAAATCGATTTTTGCTACATCTGGCCCAAAGTCTTTTGCGAATTGTACAGCAAAATCTTTAAGCATAGGATTGACCCAGTGCCATCCTCGCCGTGCTGTAAAATGACAAAAGACATTAACCACGCCAGACACAGTATTACAGATCTGGACTGGTAAAATACCACCCAAACCAACCTTGAATGTGTAAAAGCAACCCCTGACACATGCTTCACTATCATTATAGCTCTCCAGACACAAGGGAACACCTAGTTTAAGTCAAAACAAAACCATTTTAGGGTTAGAGTGATGCATAAATTATAGAAAAAGAAGAAATAACTCTAGGTAGTTCCCAAGTTTAGGTGGAGAGCAGCTCCAGTAAGGCGCACTCTGCAAAACAAGCAACACTCTAGATTTTCTTACCTCAAATGTATGTTTATCTAGCTAAGTTTTTAATCATAGGATTAGCGTAGTGCTGCCCATGCAGAGCTAGACAAGGACAAAGTCTTTGCCATTTGAACAGTAAAATCTTTTAGTATAGGATTGGCCCAGTGCTATCCTCGCTGTAAAATGACAAAAGCCATTCACCACTCCAGGCACAGTATTACAGCTTTGGACTGGTAAAAAAACATCCAAGCCAACCTGGAATAAGTAAAAGCAACCCCTGACACATGTTTTGCTATCATTATAGTTCTTCAGAGGAATTTCGCTTTGACTAGGCACAAAGGATATTCAACCAGATAGTGATATCAGCCATCTTGGGACCAACAGACATGATAGCCCCCCCATTAAAATGCATTGTAGTGAATGGCAGGTTTTGAGGGTCACAAAATGGAGAATGCATAAAGGTTGACAACAAAGTTTAGTTACAATATAAATCATTTGTTATCGGTAATATACTAATTTTAGGAATTGTGGTGAGTTCTAAGGTGACTTTAGCCTGCTGGGATTTCATGAATCATGTTTGAGAGAAAACTGTTTTCTCATGATTTTCCCATACAGAGTATTGAAGGTGCTCCAGAAGCAAAAATGAGAGCATATTTTGTGTAAATTCAGACTATCTTTCTTTCATATGAGAGTGGAGTCTGACCTTCATAGTAAAACATGAAATTCCAACAGGACCAGTCTCTCAGTTGATTCTCTTGTGTTCTACTGTTGCCTCTCATATGTGTTCTAAAGAACAATTAGAACGCTAAAAGCTTTACTTATAACAAAATTGTGACACACCTGAAGCCATCAAGATTGACTCAATCTTGTAAAATTGAATGAATTTAATTTAGAAAGGAACAAAATTGAGCAGTACATTTTGTCATAGAAATTATAGCTAGTGCTGTAGAAGAAACATTAGGACATGTTTTAAGTGAATTCTCAAAAATATTCCTTCTTTATTTCATTAAAACAATCTGACTTGCAGACTAAAACGAGCACTTTCAATACCAGCAACAGACTGCCAGTTAACGCCCTAGTGATCAGCAGATTCTCCACAGGGTTCTAATATACAACTAGAGTGCTAACATTCTGAATTTATGCCAAAAGTGTGACACATCTGAACGCCATCTTGATGTAACCGAAGTCAAAAACTGAAAGCATTTTCTTCTGAGGATACTGCAGGAAATAAGGAGATCAGGGAGCTTCATAACAAATAAGTCTGCCAACACTCCCACCAGAGAAAAAAGAGCCCAAATGTAACACAAATATCACCCAAATGAAGCCCAATGACAGATGTGTGCAAGACACTTAGGGGCATATTTACAAGCACTTCAAACAAAGAGTGGTAAGAGGGATTTTATCGGTCCAATGTATAGTCCCCAATAAATAGCAACAGTACATAGAGGTACAGAGTTCTGGAAGTAGAGAGATCCAAGTGTGACCCATAGATTAGACACAAGTCAAGCCAGTCACTTCTATAAAAAGAAGCACAGGCCCTCACACCCAGTTGGGTGTCAAGCTTCATCCTTGGGCCTGCTCCTCATCCGACCAGCATTGCAATGCCTGATGGGCCCCACAAGGGGGCTCATTGTTGGATATCTTTTTAGTCAATGCTGTCTGGAGGGATGTATTGACCCTATAGATGAAAATATGTAAAGGACTGGGAGGTAAGCATTAAAATTGACTACATGTCCTAAGAAGGTTCAAAAACAAAATAGGAGTGTTGATTGAAATACATTTCCTACACTCACTGTGAACATGGTGAAGTAGAAAGAAGGGGGTTAACTAGGATAGGAAAATGTCTTGTCTCCCTTTGTGAAGGTCAACATGTTTTGATGCCTTTAATAGTCTATAGAGATCAAGTGGTGTTTCTTCAGGACCCTAAACTGAACCTAGTCCTCACTAAAGAGACCCTAATTGTGTCAGTCTGTCAGTCAAAAGCATATGTTTATTTAAGCCTTATCCTTTCAAGCACTTCTAGAGCACGTTATCACATAAAAATGCAGTATGCACATATAAATACTTTACCATTCAATACAATAAAATATATCCCAACCATATGAGACCAAAATATACAAAACCGTTGTTACATAAAATAATTTCACTCCATCAGTCTGGTAACTAAACCACATTATTATCTTTGAAAGATCTATCAACAGAAATTTAAAATGTACCCATATCACACGTCACACCAAATAATCTTATGTTCATTAATAGGTCAATTGTTTGCCCCTATCTCTAATACCATATTTTTTAAAAAAAAAGGATTTAGGCACTTCACTAAATTGGGGTAAAAAACACAAACAATCTGCCAGGAAATGAAGAGAGTTAATTTTCACATTAAGGCCACATTGGCAAATGTTGCTTCATCTTGCAGAAACTCCAGATTCCCTGACATAAAAACTAGGTGTATTCCACACGGAAACCTTAATATACTTTAGTGTATCCTAATATTCAGAATCTTTTCCAAATATGGAAACATTTTATCCTTCTTCCAGGAATTTATTAAATGCCCTAAATACTTGTTTTAATAATCTTTTAAACTCTGCCTTACTTACTTTCACCTCATCATACCCCTTGTTATCTGTATTTTCAATGCCATGGTGCAAGCTTGAATTCTTCTTCTAACTCCCGTGCCCCAGATAGTTTGCTTTGTAGTATCTCTTTTTTACATAACAGGGAGATTTTCAATGTTCCCACACTATCATTTCTTGTCCAAAAACTTTACTATCTCTACACAAGCAAGCTGTGTCCAGCCTAATAAACCTGTCTCTACTCTAACAGCCTGCGCCATTGTGGAGGATGGGAGGTAGAGTAGGTTTTTCAAGCACCTACCTTCTTCCAGGTGCCAGCTCTTATTGTTTCCTATACCCACCACCTCCAACCCCATACATGAACTGTGGTCTTACCATAGCTTGATAAGCCCACAGTACCAGTTGAAGAGAAGTCCCACCATATCGTTTGTGAAATTTCCTTAGCCTCGCTATTGATACCAATGCCATATCTTGTGAAGAGGCAAGGTGGTCCTTTCAATCTAAATTGAGCAAAAACCACATCCCTGGCTTTTTATATTTATTCCCTGTCTCTATTTTGGCCTTATTAATTACCTGTCTGTTAGATCTAAGAGCCTTAAGGTGGTCATCCCCGAACTTTTTGCCTGCCTCCTTTCACTTTTCAGACACTGTTTTTGCTGGTTTTAGGATTCTGCACACTTTACCACTGCTGTCTAGTGCTAACATACATATGCTCTTTCCCCTTAACATGGTAACATTGGTTCCTACCCAGTCATCATATTTAATTTACCTGGAAGTCCCTAGTAAAGTGCACTACCTGTGCCCAGGGCCTGTAAATTAAATGCTACTAGTGGGCCTGCAGCACTGATTGTGCCACCCACATAAGTAGCCCCTTAACCATGTCTCAGACCTGCCATTGCAAGGCCTGTGTGTGCAATTTCACTGCCACTTCAACTTGGCATTTAAAACTACTTGCCAATCCTTAAACTCCCCATTTCTACATATAAGTCACTCCTAAGGTAGGCCCTAGGGAACCCATAGGGCATGCTGTTATGTAGGTAAAAGGCAGGACATGTATTTATGTGTTTTACATGTCCTGGTAGTGAAAGACTCCTAAATTCATTTTCCACTACTGCGAGTCCTGCTCCTTTTATAGACTAACTTTAAAGCTGCCCTCATATACTCTTAAGATGTAGATTCTGATCTGGAGAGAGTAGCCATGTCTTTTTTGGTATTACCCAACTGGTAATAGAAAATCCTGCTTACTGGTTAAGTTCGATTTAATATTACTATTTTAGAAATACCACCTTAAGACAGGGGGGATTTCTCTGCACTTGCTGCCATCTATGCCTTACATCCTGTCTCCAATCCACGTCTGGTCTATGCTAGTTTGCAGCTCCTCTTGTTCATTCTACCCAAACAACCATAAACACAGAACACTCAGTTATATCTGCATTCATCTACATACTGAATGGGTCTACTTGGGCAGGAAGGGTTGAAGGGCTTACATTTACATTTCAAAGGCCAGTGGCCTGCCCTGTCACACAGGACTGATAACCCCCCACAGGGATCCTGGCAGAGAGGACTGGGCTGAAAGGAGAACTTGTGCACTTCAAAACCACTCTTTGAAATTCACCCCACTTCAAAGACATTTTGGGGTATATAAACTGGGTCTATGACCCACCAAATCAGCCACTTCTGGACCTACACCTGCACTCTGTCAGTGGAACTGCCTGGCTTCCCAAAGGACTCGTCTGGGCTGCTTTGCTGAGAAGGACTGCTGCCCTGCTTGTTTCCCAGCAGCCCTGCTGGCCTCTCAGTCTGCTGGAAAGACTCTGCCTTCCTCCTGAAGTGCTTTCCAAGGGCGTGGATTGAGCTTGCCTCCTGTTTCTGAAGTCTCAGGGCTAACAAAGACTTCACCTCTTCAAGAAACTCCTTGTCTGTCAAAAATGGATGCAACGCCTGCACAAATCAACGCAAAACCTGCATCACGGCTGGGAAACCGCCGCACGCCGACCAGAACGATGCAGCACTGACTTCCCAACACAGAATTCAAAGCAGCACCTGCCTTGCAATAGAAAATTAGATGTATCACCTACCAGATCGACGCAGCACCGGCTCCTTATCCCAGTGGGTCAAGGAATTTTCAACGCTTCATCCCTAGGCGTCAAAATATCACTGCATCGCAGAGAGGAAGCAAGACTGTGCACCTGAAAAATGATACAACCCCTTGCAGCATGGAAAGAAATGACTCATTGTCTGTGCCATGCTGAAAAATCCAACACAACACCTTATTTTTCCAGGCATCTCCTCCTCTGCGGTCCCCGTGCATCGTTATTTTTGACGCAACGGTACAGTGTGCAACCAAGAAACAACTGTTGATTTCTAAGGATGGAGACTCTTTTAAACCTTTTAAAAGTGATATTTCAACTTGTGCTTATTGGATCTTTGTCATTTTTACCTTATTTTATTCAGATAATTATTATCTATTTTCCTAAATCTGTGTCGTGTTTTTGTGGTGTTTTCACTCTGTTACTGTATGATTTATTGCACAAATACTTTACACATTGCCTTCTAAGTTAAGCCTGACTGCTCAGTGTCAAGCTACCAGAGGATGGGCACAGGATAGTTTGGATTGTGTTGTGACTAGGATTGTAGTCCCTATTTGGACAAGGGTATATACCTCTGCAAAACCAGAGACCCCATTTCTAACACCATCTCATACTCTTCCAGTATTTCCTTATGTGGAGCACTTTGGTTTTTCCATATTTATTTTCATTTTTTTCCTAATACGGTAACCTCCAAACATATTCAATGTTCGTTGTAGTCCAATTCCTGTCCGATCAAAAAATCACTAAATTGACCGCATATAAAAGACAACTAATATGTCTGTGTTTATTTTAGGGCTAAAAGCATTTGGCAGGCATATAACCTTAGGAAGATTAGACAGGGACAGGGAAAACTGTGATGGGACTAATAAGCACCCTTGCATAAGGCCATTTCTTAAATTGATTTTCCTTGAGAGTGAGCCCCTTTTATCTAGCTCCACTTGGGCCCAGCTGTCCTGGTGGAGATCCTGTAGAATTAAAAGCAGGCCTTTTGGGATCCCATATCCCTTTAATACCTCCCATGGAATATACGATCAACGAGTCAAATGCAGAGCTACAACAAAGCAACAATAAAGTTCCCAGCCCTGCTTTAGGGATTTCTTTGCAATGGCCCAGAAACGAAAACAGTGATCAATCATCAAGAGACTCTCCTTGAAACCATCCTGTTCCTGGGGTATTATTGAGTTTACATCCGCTCACTCCTTAATCATCTCCAATAAAAATATTTGAAAAAATATTAACACTTACGTCCAACAAGTTAGTTTGCATGTAGTTTCGGTTTAATAGCTGCCCCCTTCCAATTGTACGGAAATTTTCCCATTGCCAAGATTTCCTGGAAGAGGGTGTAGAACTACCTGGACCACTATACAATATTGGTTTCTATTACCACTGCCTGCACATTATCTGGGCCAGCAGCCCTTGTAAATTTTACCCACACGTCTTGTCTCACTTGCCCCAGGGACTGTTTTTGCGAGTCACCTGCCCCACACAGTATCAGCCTCCAAAATGTCCTAACATCTTTAGATTCTATGGTTTTTATCATCACATTCCAACATTTTGCATTTGATTCCCATGTCTTTCAAGCTACCAAAATTCTGAGTTCCCTTTTTAAACTAAGGAGCTGCCATCATCCGCCTATGTTTCTTGAGTGGCTTTGGTACCTTTCCAACTACCTAATATTACTTTTTAATATCCTACAATCTTTATCGAACCAATTATTTATGTTATGCTTCCCAGTTTCATTTTTATTTTGTCAAGAATTAAAAATCTCAACTTTGCTTTTAAGGCCCTCAACCACGTTATTTATTACATTTAAATGCCCAGCTAATGGATCAGAGGAAAACACCCCACAATCTAGGTCACTATAATTATACTGCAATTCCTTTAAGAAGCTTTGGTGCTTTTCTGAAGCCCTCGTTTGTAACTGCCTTGAACAATCAATATTCAGCATTAAATCCCTCATCTGTCTTGGGGCAATGGCTATTTTAATGATAGTTCTTAGTGGATAATGATCTCTACCCCCTACCTGTAGGACTTCAAAGTTCATAACCAGTTCAAATGCCCATAACAGTACAACACATAATCAATTAGGCACATCTGATTGCCTTGTTGAAACATTTTTCTACCCATGATATCTATGGGCTCACAACCATTTAAATTCACTAGTCCGTTTGACAAATTGAATAAAAATAGAGCAATATCCTTGTGGGTGCCACACTATACGGCATACAGGCATGTTGTATATTAAAAGCAGCTAAACACTCCACATACTTTCCATCCACGGACTTAGAGAGCAATTTGTGATTGAAATTTCCCAACATAATAGTCAGGGTTTGGGGATAGAAAACACCTATGGCATTTGATCTGTCCGGCATAATTGGAGGCACCACACACATTCATATATACAGTGATATTTTTTTTGTCCTACTTATATCCATCAATTGTATGCCATAGGCCAATAACCAATCACACTGAGTTTTAATCTGCCATAGCCTGGGGGCAATTTGGTTAGAGACCAGAGTTAGCATCCCTCCGAGGGCCGACCTGCACTATTTTCTACAGCCTCATGATGAGTCCTCAAGAAACCCTCTAACCCTCTTTCTGTGGGGGTTTTCTGCACATTCATGTTTCCTGGAAACATAGAATAAAATGCTGCCTTATAATTCCATCAATCACCTGCCATTCCATTGTACTAAACCCATTTATGTTCCAGGAGAACAGACTAATGCTGCACATGGAAGCCTGTCCCTAATCCACCTCATTTAAATCATCTTCCACCTCCTCAACCTCCAGACAATCATACCTCTTTGTTTCACATGGAATGCTCCCATATTCACGTTTATCCTCTGAAGGATAGTGACTTTAATCCTTACTACTCTATTTTTCATAACTAATCTGTTACTAATAGAATCTTTCTGCGGCCCTATTTTACTTGATTTACCTTTAGGCCACTGTGATGATTCAAGAAGCCACGATTGTGAATTGAGAGATGTTCCCATCTATTTCCCCACCCAATTCCCCAGATATTTTCACACCATGGACCTGTAACTCACTTTCTGCATTAAGAATGGTATCTCTCAATAATCCTGAATACAACAGGTGCTTTGCAATGTCTCTGAAATCTCTGTTCTGCAGAAAGCCTACTTGTTTCAAGTCAGTTGTTGAGACTGAATTTATACTGGGGCACAAGGAAAATAATTCAAGGAGTTCTTTACCGTATTCCCTAGACGTCTGCCTGATATTGGCTCCAGATAAACCCATAAAGAGATTACCTCCTTCTCTTTACCTTCAGATCTAATCCTGTAAATATACACTTATTGTCTCACTAGTGTGTACTTTTCTACACCCCTTCACTTGACTCCTAATTTCATGTTTATCGCAGGGTTCCTCCCTCTCCCCATCTTCACACATTAGCTTCCCTTTCTGACCTCTATAGCTCAAATCTACTTGTGGTGTCCTTAAATCACAATTCTTTGTCTTTTGTTTACAAGCATGTTCCTTAACCTTAGTCTGGGCCAGTATGGTTGGACCTCTTTTAATCAAGATACTACCTTTACCCTTAGCACTATCACTCACTAGGCCACCCCCTGTAAATTTGGGCTGGTCCCTAGCTCCTTAGGCTTTCTTTATTCTCTCTTTGCCTGATCTCCCCTGCCCTCTTTTATTTGTTCTTTTACTCCTCCATCAGGACCCTGGGTAGGATAGGGTCCCATTTCCATACTTGCTTCCCCCTTCTTTTTATTAGCATCAGGCATTTAGAGACATACACAGAGGGTTTCTCCTCTAATGCTGGGGCTTGGGGCCAGATGTAGGAAAAAAGCAAATTGCGACTTGCAATTTGCGAGCCCGAGCTATGCTATGCAGAAAGGTGTCTCAGACTTGCAATGTGGTCGCAAAGACCCACCTCATTAATATTAATGAGGTGGGTCGCAGTTTGCGACCCCATTGCGAGTCTGGGCACTCACGGGGATGGTGGCCTGGTGGAGACAGCAGACCACCATGTCCGTGACTGCTTTACAATTAAGCAGTTTTTTTTTTTCCATCTGCAGCCCTTTTTCCTTAAAGGAAAACGAGCTGCACTTGGAAAAAAATACCGAAACCTTTAGTTTCTTTTTTTTTCAGAGCAGGCAGTGGTCCATAGGACCACTGCCTGCTCTGAAAAAATATTTTTGTGTTCATTCAAAAAGGGGAAGGGGTCCCATGGGGACCCCTTCCCGTTTGCGAATGAGTTACCATCCACTTCAAGTGGATGGTAACGGCGAGTTCATGTTGCGAGTCGCAAATAGGAAGGGAACACCCCTTCCTATTTGCGAGTCGGAAACGCATTTTGCGAGTCGGTTTCGACTCGCAAAATGCGTTTCTGCATCTCGTAGAGGCTTTTGCGCATCTGGCCCTTGATCCCTTGATCTAATGGATTCAATCTCCTCACAAATAGAGCCTCCAACTTCACCAACTTCGCCTTTACATGCAGGCCCCCTCCAGCACCTCACCAGGTCTTACCAGATTGGGCATCCCAGTATTTATTTGCTTTAACTCAAGGCTATGCACTCCAAGTAAACATTATGGTGGTCATTACAACCCTGGCGGACGGTGTTAAAGCGGCGGTAAGACCGCCAAAAGGCTGGCGGTAAAAAAATTGCAATTACGACCGTGGCAGAAACCGCCAACAAAGACAGCCATTTTAACACTCCGACTGCCACGGCGGTACAAACAAACAGCGCGGCCGTCACCGCCAACAGACAGGCGGGAGACAATGTACCGCCCACACTATTATGACAGGCTAATCCGCCACCTTTTCCGTGGCGGATTCACCACGGATAAAAACACGGCGGAAACAGGAATCCCGAAGGAAAAACACTCACCTCTACATACCCCACAAGGCACGAGGACACCATGGAACCGGAACTCCAAATTCTACCTGTGATAGTCTTCCTGCTCCTCTACCAGGAGCACGAACGCCGGCAGCGAAGACCACAGTGAGTACTGCAACTACGACACAGGGGAGGGGGGAGGCAAACACCCCCACCCCCACCCACTACAACACACACACTAATACATGTTGATACATTACAGTTACACCCCCCAAACCCCCTGGAAGAATGCAAAGACAAAAGGAAATGATTGTAACGATTGTAATCTATTAAAATCCAGTACTCCAAAATATATATACACCATAAACAAATATATACACCAATAATACAAGTCCAGGTATTGCACCATTTATAGTCCGTGGACCACTGGGCCCAAAATGCATGGGTGAGGCCCACACTCGATACACGATCAAAACAGAGAGAACACTGCAGGGCCATCAGATAGAAATACAACAGGCACCTCAGGGGAAAGAGAAGGGGGGGCACCTCAGCCGGATGAGTGTACGACGCCAGATCCACGAGGGGGCTCAATGCCCACTGTTCAATCCTGGGGAGTGCAAAGCCACAGTCTCTCAAGTCTCTACAGTGGGTGGCTTGCCCACTGTTCAATCCAGGGGAGTGCAAAGCCACAGTCTCTTAAGTCTCTACAGTGGGTGGGTTGCCCACTGTTCAATCCTGGGGAGTGAAAAGCCACAGTCTCTCAAGTCTCTACAGTGGGTGGGTTGCCCACTGCCATATCCTGGGGAGTGCAAAGCCACAGTCTCTCAAGTCTCTACAGTGGGTGGTTTGCCCACTGTTCAATCCTGGGGAGTGCAAAGCCACAGTCTCTCAAGTATCTACAGTGGGTGGGTTGCCCACTGTTCAATCCTGGGAGTGCAAAGCCTCAGTCTCTCAAGTCTCTACAGTGGGTGGGTTGCCGACTGCCATATCCTGGGGAGTGCAAAGCCACAGTCTCTCAAGTCTCTACAGTGGGTGGGTTGCCCACTGTTCAATACTGGGGAGTGCAAAGCCACAGTCTCTCAAGTCTCTACAGTGGGTGGGTTGCCCACTGCCATATCCTGGGGAGTGCAAAGCCACAGTCTCTCAAGTCTCTACAGTGGGTGGTTTGCCCACTGTTCAATCCTGGGGAGTGCAAAGCCACAGTCTCTCATCTCTCTACAGTGGGTGGGTTGCCAACTGTTCAATCCTGGGGAATGCAAAGCCACAGTCTCTCAAGTCTCTACAGTGGGTGGGTTGCCCTCTGCCATATCCTGGGGAGTGCCAAGCCACAGTCTCTCAAGTCTCTACAGTGGGTGGTTTGCCCATTGTTCAATCATAGGGAGTGCAAAGCCAAAGTCTCTCAAGTGGATAACACTCTCCACTGGTTCTGGATGGGGACTGGTGCCCAGAGTGCTTCATCCTGTGAAGGATAGAGGTAGTGGATGGATCTCTCCACTGGTTCTGGAGGGGGACTGGTGCCCAGAGTGCTTCATCCTGTGAAGGACAGAGGTAGTGGATGGATCTCTCCACTGGTTCTGGAGGGGGACTGGTGCCCAGAGTGCATCACTCAACCCGTGATGAACCCAGTTGCGTCAGTGCCCCTGCCGCTCATGGGCTAGCGGTGCTTGTGCTGGCGGTCCTTCGTGGCCCAGCGGTGCTTGAGTTGTCGGTCCTTCATGGCCCAGCGGTGCTTGTGCTGGCGGTGCCCTGTTCAGCGGTGCTTGAGTTGGCGGTCCTTCATGGCCCAGCGGTACATGTGCTGGCAGTCCTACATGGCCCAGCGGTGCTTGAGTTGGCGGTCCTTCATGGCCCAGCGGTGCTTGTGCTGGCGGTGCCCTGTTCAGCGGTGCTTGAGTTGGCGGTCCTTTATGGCCCAGCGGTGCTTGTGCTGGCGGTGCCCTGTTCAGCGGTGCTTGAGTTGGCGGTCCTTCATGGCCCAGCGGGCCTTGTGCTGGCAGTCCTTCACGGATCAGCTGGGCTGGGGCTGGCGGTGGCCTCATGAGCAGCTGGGCTGGGGCTGGTGGTGCCCTCCTGGGCAGCTGGGCTGGGGCTGGCGGTGGCCTCCTGGGCAGCTGGGCTGGGGCTGTCAGTGGCCTCCTGGGCAGCTGGGCTGGGGCTGGCGGTGGCCTCCTGGGCAGCTGGGCTGGGGCTGGCAGTGGCCTCCTGGGCAGCTGGGCTGGGGCTGGCGGTGGCCTCCTGGGCAGCTGGGCTGGGGCTGGCGGTGGCCTCCTGGACAGCTGGGCTGGGGCTGGCAGTGGCCTGCTGGGTAGCTGGGCTGGCGGTGGCCTCCGGGACAGCGGGGATGATGGCGGTCTTCTCCGCCATGCAGCTCTTCCCAGACTTGCCGGGTTTCTTGTGGCCCTTCCCCACCTTGGGAGGTGTCACAGCTGACTCCACACTCCCACCGGGACCCCTGGGAGCGGCTTTGGTGGCTGGAGTCTTCCCCCTCTCCCGCCGGGCGGATTCAGCAGGAATCACTGCTGATTCCCCAGAACAGGGAATCAGAACACTGATTCCCTGTTCTGCATGTCTTCTTCCTCTGCTTCATCCTCATCACTGTCCACAGGCTCCACAGCTGCCACAACACTGCCATCTGGACCATCCTCCTGCAGAAAAGGCACCTGTCGTCGCAAAGCCAAGTTGTGAAGCATACAGCAGGCCACGATGATCTGGCACACCTTCTTTGGTGAGTAGAATAGGGATCCACCTGTCATGTGGAAGAGCTGCATGGCGGAGAAGACCGCCATCATCCCCGCTGTCCCGGAGGCCACCGCCAGCCCAGCTACCCAGCAGGCCCGGAGTGGTGGTCCCTGGGGCTACAGGGGGTCTGACATGGACCCCCTTTCTATTGTTTTATCTTAGCCCTGGGGGTGGTGGTCCCCAGGGTGTGGGCAAATATATTTAAATAGAAGCCCCAGTGAGGTGGTGGTCTCCAGGCCGTGTGGGGTCCGTGGGCCCTCTGTATATATCAAAATCAAAGCCCCCAGGTGGTGGTGGTCCCTAGGGCAAGGGGGGGACACAGGTCCCCTGTATACACCAAAAATTGAAGCCCGAGGAAGGTGGTGGTTCCCAGGGCGCAGGGTGTGTGGGCCCCTCACATATCTTTAAAAAGAAGCCCCTGGGAGGTGGTGGTCACCGGGGCTGTGGGGGGGCAGAAGGCCCCATCACACAAAATTTGTAATGCCCCGAACCTGGCCACTCGGGGGCTCGTAAAAAAACAAGTGCTTGTTTTTTTTTGTTTTTTTAAACCCTGCAAATTAACTAATATTGCAAAATTCTGGCAAAAATAAACTCCCACACGAGTGCTTAAGGGGTCAGGGTATCCGTACCCTGGCACCTCTTTTTTTTAAACTTTTTTTTGGGGACTCGGATCAAGCTGAGTCCCAAAATAGCTGCCATCATTTCCTAGTTGGAAGTGTTGGCAGCCAATCACAGCTGTGAATTTCCCTGCACAGGCTCATCTTTGTTCTCGAATACTTTGCAGCCAGAGATATACAAACTTGAATTTCCCTAAATTTCTCAAAAACGAATGAACATATTTACACCAATTAACGAAAAGCACAGTCTGCGTACTGACAGCTAGCTTTATGCCAAATGTGCTGTAATTCTGTTGAGTGGCTCGGGCTGAGGATGTGTTGACAGATCCTATGAGAATTAACATGGGAAACGCAATGTTTTTTTAGCCCCCTTTTTCTTGGTCCCCACTTGACGGATCACCCTAAACCTTTCCATGCATCCCAAGAATCACTGGCCACTTTTTTTTAGAAAATTTTGAGAAGATTCATCAAACGGTACCAAACATATAGGCAAATCAAAAAACAATTTTCCTATGACCGCCACTAGATAATATCTATCTATCTATCTATCTATCTATATATACATATATATATATATATATATATATATATATATATATATATATATGTGTGTGTGTGTGTGTGTATATGTATATATATATATATATATTTATAGAGAGAGAGAGAGATATATATTACCTAGTGGCGGTCACCACTAAGATACAGTGTTACAAGGAGGTTATAATTATGTACTGAATCTTCTCGCATAAAACCATAGAAATTCAGCAGTTATAGTTACCATCCCTAAATATAACTTATGCCCCCGACAAAGCACTGCTTATGACCTCACATATTACATCACTCATAACATGGTCAGTGACATCACAGATGACATAATTGGGGAGTGTTGTGGAGTGTTGTGTTAGTTTAGTTTTTGGGGCAGAGGTGGGTGGTTGGATAGTTCTTTTAGGGCTTAGGGTGGGGTCAGGGTAGTTTAGTTATTAGGGATGGGGAAGGTTTGAAGGCTGAGGGTGTAGAAAAGTACAATCTTTCTTGGCATGTTACCCCCAATTTCTGCCTGTTTGTCAGTGTGTTTTGCCTGTCTCACTGGGATCCTGCTAGCTAGGACCCCAGTTCTAATAGTTTGTGGCCTACATGTGTTGTTAGTATGCTTTACTGTGTCTTTGGAGTTCTGCTAACCAGAACTTCACTGCTTATGCTTTTTCTATGTGCCAAATTTGCCACTATAGTTTAGTGACTCCATATTCCAATTCTGATTGGCACACTGGATCCCCCTCATAAGTCCCTAGTATTCGGTACCTAGGTACTCAGGGCATTGGGGTTTCAGGAGATCCTTATGGACTGCAGCATTTCTTTTGCCACCTATAGCGAGCCCACGCAAAGGTTTATACGGGACTGTCATTGCAGCCTGTGTGAAATAGAGCATGCACTTTTTCACAGCCATTTTCACTGCACCAGGTCATTAATAAGTCACCTATATGTCAGGCCTTCAGACCTTTCTTCAGGACTGCCACTGCAGCCTGAGTGAAATAGTGCACACACTATTTCACCTCCATTTTTCATGCAATAGGTAACTTATAAGTCACCTACATGTCTAACCTTCATCTACTGAAGGTTAGGTGCAAAGTTACTGTGTGTGAGGGTACCCTTGCACTAGCAAAGGTGCCCCCACGTTGTCCATGGCCAATTCCCTGGACTTCGTGAGAGCAGGGACACCATTAAAAGCATGCACTACATATATGTCAATACATATATGTAGCTTCACAATGGTAACCCTGAATATGGCCTTGTGAGGTGTCTAAGACATGGAATTGACCCCGCCAACCCAAATCTGGTATTGGAGAGCCAATCCCATGCAGTCTCGGGGCTCAACCATGGACCCCCATTATTGCCAAACCAGCTCTCTGAGGTTTCCACTGCAGCCCCAGCTGCTGCCACCTCACAGACATGTTTCTGCCCTCCTGGGGATTGAGCAGCTCAATCTCAGGAAGGCAAAACAAAGCATTTCCTTTATGAGAGGAGTGTTACATCCTCTCCCATTGGAAATAGGTGTTACAGGCATGGGAGGGGTATCCTCCCACAGCCTCTGGAAATGCTTTGGTGGGCACAAACAGTGCTCCCCTTGCATAACCCAGTCTACACCGGTTCAGGGACCCCTAGTCCCTGCACTGGAGTAAAACTGGACAAAGGAAAGGGGAGTGACCACTCCCCTGTCCATTACCACCTTAGGGGTGGTACCCAGAGCTCCTCCAAAGTGTCCTGGGAGTTAGCCATATTGGAATAAAAGGTGTGGTATCCCTCTGGAGACCTCTGAGTGGCCACTGATAGCAGTTGATGTCAGAGACCCCTCCTGATAGGTACATACCTGGGGAGGTAGCCAATCCCCCCTCAGTGCTAGTTAGGGTCTCTCCTATGGGTGTTTCCTCAGATTCGGGTTGCAAGATTCTTCCAGGACTCCTCTTCATCCTCTGCTTCAGCTTCTGACTGTTGGATCAACCACAGACTGCTCCAGGAACCGCTGTAACTGCAACAAAGTATCCAGGAAAACTCATGTGACCTGCAACTTCAGCTCCAGCCAGTTCCCAACAGTTTCCAAGGTGTGCATGCTCTGAGAACTGCCTGTCTTCACCCTACACCATGAGAACCAAAGGAATCTCCAGTGGAGTGACAAAATCACTTCCCTGCTTCAGCAGGCACCTCCCTGCAATGACAACCTGTACTCTGGGACTCCTTTTGTCGACGAGCATGATCTCTGGAACACAGGTGGTGGACCAAAGTGACCCAGACTGTCCATAGGTCCAGCTGTCCAAATTTGGTGGAGGTAAGAGCTTGCCTCCCTGCGCTGCGACAGTACCCCTGTGCACTGCATCTTCTGCAGCTCCTTGGGCTTCTGTGCACTTCTTCCAAAAGTTCTTCATGGACAGCGTAGCCCAGGTCCCCAGCACTCCATCCTGTGACGTACAGCTTTCTGAGTTGTTCTCCGGCGGCGGGAGATTCTCCAGTGTAGTGCTGCAAAGACTGCACTTTGTATCTCCTTTGTCCCCATGTTCTGGGGCTTCTGTGGGTGCTGCCTGGTCTTCTGAGGGCTCTCTGAAGTGCTGAGAGCCCCCTCTGTCTCCTCAGTCTGAGTTGAGACCCCCAGGTCCCTCCTGGGTCCAGGCAGCTCGTCTTTGACGCAAACCACGTACTTACGTGAACCAAGGCTTGTTGGCAGAATCCAGCTATGGAATCAGCCTGCATCCAACAAGTTGCCGTGGGACATCTCTTGCACCAAGCGGAAACCTGCAGCTATCTTCTTTGGTGCATTTCTGTACTTTTCTTCCAACCGGAGAATCTACTTTTGCACCTTCTTCCAGGTGGGCAGGGGCTCATGTTTTTCGTGGACTCTTCTTTGACTTCGGGACTTGGTCTTCTCTCTCCACAGGCCGTCAGGTCCAGAAATCCACCATTGGTTGCTTGCAGTCTTGCTTGGTTCCTGTATAATTCTTCATCACGATTTGTAGTGCGTACGAGGAAACTTGCTATACTTTACTCCTGCTTTCCTGGGCTCTGGGGTGGGGTACTTTACTTACGTTTAGTGTTTTCTTACACTCCCAGCGCCCCTCTACACACTACCCTTGCCTGGGGGGAATTCGGCATTTGCATTCCACTTTAGTATATGGTGTGTGTTGCCCCTAGGCCCTTTGCAATCTATTGTATTTTCTACTGTTTGCACTATTCTATGACTGTTTACTTACCTGATTTTGGTTACTAGTGTATATATTGTGTATAATACTTACCTCCAGAAGGAGTATGGCCTCTAAGATATTTTTGGCCTTGTGTCACGAAAATAAAGTACCTTTATTTTTGGTAACACTGAATATTGTCTTTTATTGTGTAGAAGTACTGTATAACTATAGTGGTATTGCAGGAGCTTCACATGTCTGCTAGTTCAGCCTTGGCTGCTCTGCTACAGCTACCCCTAGACAGCCTAAGCTGCTAGAACACTGCCTACATTTCCCTAATAAGGGATAACTTGGCCTGGTATAAGGTGTAAGTACCTAAGATACCCACTACAAACCAGGCCAACCTCCTACACAGGGCAGGTGGGGTTGTTGGAGTAGTTTAGTTTTCAGGGGTAGGGTCGTTGTTTTTTTTTTTTTTCGGTCTTAGGGTGGGAGGGTGGTCAAGTTAATTTAGGTATTAGGGTTTGGGAATGTTTTAGGGCTCTGGGCAGGCGGTGAGTGTCATGGTAGTTTAGTTTTTTGGGGGAGGGTAGGTGGTAGGGTTAGTTTGGTTTAGGGCTTATGGTGGGTGGGGGTTTGGGTAGTTTAGTTATTAGGGGTGGGGGAACGTTTTAGGGATCAGGGCAGCTGCAGGGGTTGCAGAACTTTTTTAGGTTAAGAGGGGGTGTTGTGGGACAGAACCACGCATTCCATTTCCATATATGCCTTTACCAAGGTGCTTTTACACCAAAGGTCATTGTAAAGGTATGAGTGGTAGGGGCATGTGTGGAAAAAGCGCAGTAGTGTTTCCGACCGGTCACAACACCAATGGGCTCAGAGGTGTTCTACTTAACTTTTCCCATAGGAGTCTGGCTATAAATTCCACTTTTTGATGGACTCAATGGACCACTGCAATTTCCTATAATAAATCATGGGGACTGTACCTATCTCCGATTGAGCTTGATTGTGCAAAAAATTCTGCAAATATAATTGAATCATTTGTGGTTGATGGTCACCTTCCAACCGACTCCCCAACTTATAGCAAGACACTGCATAAAATAAAGAAAGTGACACTAATGTATAGTCAATGATTGAATGAGAGGTTGCTGAGTGATGAGATGGATGTGCAGGTATATCAGGTTCAACACAACCATTCAAATCTCTCAGGCTTAGGTGCTCTACGCTACTTATAAATTGTCACCCGCTTGTGTCCTTCCTCTGCTTGTTTAGTTGAGACAGAGGGGGATATCCAAATATCTATATTTTTTTTTAAATCTTTTTTTCTTATTAACGTTAACTTACAAAACAGATTAAATAGCACTTATACATTGTATCTGAGGTACATATCATTAGCCTCCTTTAAATATATTCGGCTGAATCAACATAGCATATGTATATACTTTCGCAAGTATCATCTCTTGCTGAAACAGAAGTGCCAGATCATAATCAAAATAATCACGTCAGGTTACAAGTGTAAGATTACGTTCCTTGACACATTGGCGGTCAGTCTGACCCTGGCGGTCATAGACCGCCAGGGCCGGGGACCGCGGATGCACCGCCAACAGGCTGGCGGTGCATCCAGGCCAATTCTGACCGCAGCGGTAAAGCCGGGGTCAGAAAAGGGAAACCAGCGGTTTCCCGCCAGTTTTCCCCTGGCCTGAGGAATCCTCCATGGCGGCGCTGCAGGCAGCGCCGCCATGGGGATTCCGACCCCCTTCCAGCCAGCCTGGTTCTGGCGGTTTTGACCGCCAGAACCTGGCCGGCGGGAACGGGTGTCGTGGGGCCCCTGGGGGCCCCTGCAGTGCCCATGCCAATGGCATGGGCACTGCAGGGGCCCCCTAACAGGGCCCCACAAAGATTTTCAGTGTCTGCATAGCAGACACTGAAAATCGCGACGGGTGCAACTGCACCCGTCGCACCCTTTCCACTCCGCCGGCTCTATTCGGAGCCGGCATCCTCGTGGAAGGGGGTTTCCCGCTGGGCTGGCGGGTGGCCTTCTGGCGGTCACCCGTCAGCCCAGCGGGAAACTCAGAATGAGGAGGCCATTGACCTCCTCAGGTCCCTCACTGTTGGGCAGCCTACCATTTTGAATGCCATCCAGGGTGTAGAGAAGCAGTTGCAACAAACAAATGCATTCCTGGAGGGCATTCATTCTGGTCAGGCAGCCCTTCAGCAAGCTTTTCAGACTCTGGCCTCAGCACTGATGGCAGCTATTGTCCCTGTCTCTAGACTCCCCTCTCCAACTACCTCCACCCAGACCCATACCTCTGTACCTCTGCCTATCCCAAGCATACCATCAGACCAGCATGCACACACCTCCACACACAAGGGGAGTTTTGGCAAACATAAGCACCACATATCCCACAGGCACTCACACAAGCATCACACACATGCAGACACACCAACATCCACTGCCTCCACTGTGTCCCCCTCCTCATCTCCCTCCTCCCTCCCAATCTCATCTCCACTCACACCTGCATGCACTACATCTACAGCCACTACTTCCATCACCAGCACACACACCACCACACCCCGCTCACGTGCATTCACCACCCCACTACCATTCACACGTCCCCTGTGGTCTCTCCCAGTGTGTCTGTGATGCCCCCTCCCAAGATACACAAACGCAGGCACACACCCACCCAACAGCCATCCACCTCACAACAGCCTCCAGCGCATGCACCTTCACCCAAAGTCACCAAACGTACACCTCCTACAACCACAACCTCTTCCTCCACTCCCAAACACCCTCCAGCTACCCGTCCTAGTATTCCCAAGAAACTTTTCCTGTCCACCCTTGACCCCTTTCCCTGACCTCCCCCAGGGGCCCAACTCTCCAGGTCCCAACCTAGCACCTCAGCCACAACATCTCCAGGACCAGTGGTGCCAGTAGTCACCGGATTCTGGAGTGCACCAGGCAGCAGGGCAGCCAGTGTGGCAAGGAGCCACAGCACGGACAGTCCCCCACCTGTCAAGCATCAAAAGTTGGCCAGTGCCCGGCAGGAGAGGGGGAAGACTCCAGCCACCAAAGCCACTCCCAGGGGTACAGGTGGGAGTGTGGAGTCAGCTGCGACACCTTCCAAGGTGGGGAAGGGGCACAAGAAACTCAGCAAGTCTGGGAAGGGCAGCACGGCGGAGAAGACTACCATCATCCCTGCTGCCCAGGAGGCCACCGCCATCAGCCCCGCTGACCAGGAGGCCACCGCCATCAGCCCCGCTGCCCAGGAGGCCACCGCCATCATCCCCCTTGCCCAGGAGGTTACCGCCTTCAGCCCCGCTTGGCCAGAAAGGACCGCCAGCTCCAGCCCCGCTGGGCCAGAAAGGACCGCCAGCACCAGCCCTGCTGGGCCAGACAGTACCGCCAGCACCAGCCCCGCTGGGCCAGAAAGGACCGCCAGCACCAGCCCCGCAGGGCCAGAAAGGACCACCAGCACCAGCCCCGCTGGGCCAGACAGGACCGCCAGCACCAGCCCCTCTGGGCCAGAAAGGACCGCCAACAGCTGAGTCACTGGGCCAGACAGCACCGCCAGCAGCTGAGTCGCTGCCAAGGACCCCGCCGCAACAAGCACCGCTGAACAGGACACCGCTGCAACAAGCACCGCTGAACAGGACACCTTCGCCACAAGCACCACTGGCCCATGAGCGCCAAGGGCACTGACGCTACTGTGTCCGCCACAAACAGGATGAAGCACTCTGGGCACAAAGCTCCCTCCAGAACCAGTGGAGAAAGGCATCCACTACCTCTGTCCTTAGCAGGATGAAGCACTCTGGGCACAAAGCCTCCTACAGAACCAGTGGAGTAAAGCATCCACTACCTCTGTCCTTAGCAGGATGAAGCACTCTGGGCACAAAGCCCACATCAGAACCAGTGGAGACTGTTATCCACTTGAGAGACTGTAGCGTTGCACTCCCCAGGATTGAACAGTGGTCAGCCCACCCACTGTAGAGACTTGAGAGACTGTGGCTTTGTACTCCCCAGGATTGAACAGTGGGCAACCCACCCACTGTAGAGACTTGAGAGACTGTGGCTCTGAACTCCCCAGGATTGAACAGTGGGCAGCCCACCCACTGTAGAGACTTGGGAGACTGTGGCTTTGCACTCCCCAGGATTGAACAGTGGGCAACCCACCCACTGTAGAGACTTGAGAGACTGTGGCTTTGCACTCCCCAGGATATGGCAGTGGGCAACCCGCCCACTGTAGAGACTTGAGAGACTGTGGCTTTGCACTCCCCAGGAATGAACAGTGGGCATGTGGCCCCCTCGTGGATTTGGCGTCGTGCACTCAACCGGCTGAGGTGCCCCCCCTTTCCCTTCCCCTTGAGGTGCCTGTTTTATTGCTATCTGATGCCCCTGCAGTGTTCTCTCCGTCATGTTTGGGTATTGAGTGTGGGCCTCGCCCATGCCGTGTGGGCCCAGTGTTCCACGGACTTCAATGGAGCAATACCTGGACTACTATTCTTGGTCTATATATTTGTGAATAGTGTATATATTTTTTTGTGTACTGGATTTTATTATATTACAATGGTTACACTCATTTCCTTTTGTCTCTGCATTCTTCCGGGAGGTTTGGGGGGTGTAACTGTAATGTTTCATGCTGTATTAGTGTGTGTGTTGTAGTGGGTGAGGGTGGGGGGGGTGTTGCGTGTGTGTGCCCCTGTTTTTTCCCTCCCCCCTCCCCTGTGTCGTAGGTGCAGTACTCACCATGGTCTTCGCCACCGGCGTTCGTGCTCCTGGTAGAGGAGCAAGAAGATAAGGGCAGGGAGAATCTGCAGCTCTGGTTCCATGGCGTCCTGGTTACTCGTGGGGTGTGTAGAGGTGAGGGTTTTCCCTTTGAAGTCCAGTTTCCACCGTGTTTTTGTTCGCGGGGAATCCGCCCCGGAAAAGGTAGCGGATTGATAGGTTGTGATACTGTGGGCGGTACATTGTCCTCCGCCTGTCTGTTGGCGGTGACCGCCATGCTGTTTGTTTGTACCGCCGTGGCGATCGGAGTGTTAAAGTGGCTGCCTATGTTGGCGGTTTCCGCCACGGTCGTGATTCCATTTTTTTTCCGCCGGCCTGTTGGAGGTCTTACTGCTGCTTTAACACCGACCGCCAGGGTTGTAACGACCACCTCAATGTCTCAGGGCCTCAATGTAGGAGAAGGGATAGTAGTCTGTATAAGCTAATAAAACAATAACACAATTGTAAACCATACTAATAACTTACTTGGGTGGTCACTACAACCCTGGCGGACGGTGTTAAAGCGGCGGTAAGACCGCCAACAGGCCAGCGGTAAAAAAATTGCAATTATGACCGTGGCGGAAACCGCCAACAAAGACAGCTACTTTAACACTCCGACCACCACGGCGGTATAAACAAACAGCGCGGCGGTCACCGCCAACAGACATAAGGGAGACAATGTACCGCTCACAGTATCACAACCTACCAATCTGCCACCTTTTCCGGGGCGGATTCACCGCGGATAAAAACACGGCGGAACAGCCATTTCAAAGGGAAAACGCTCACCTCTACACACTCCACGAGGAAGGAGGGCACCATGGAGCCGAAACTTCATATTCTGCCAGCAGTAGTCTTCCTGCTCCTCTACGAGGATCATCAACGCCGGCGGCGAAGACCACGGTGAGTACTGCACCTACGACATAGGGGAGGGGGAAGGCAAAAACACAGGGACACACACACTCAACACCCCAACCCCCACCCCGACCCTCACCCACTACAACACACACACCAATGCTTATCTATACATTACAGTAACACTCCCCAACCCCCCGGAAGAATGCAAAGACAAAAGGAAATGAGTGGAACCATTGTAATATATGAAAATACAGTAAGCAAATATATACATATATATATATATATATATATATACACAATAAACAAAATATACACCACGATTAGTAGTGCAGGTATTGCACCATTCATAGTCCGTGAACCACTGGGCCCAAAATGCATGGGCGAGGCCCACACAAGATACCCGATCCAAATGGAGAGAACACTGCAGGGGCATCAGATAGAAATACAACAGGCACCTCAGGGGGAAGGGAAGGAGGGGCACCTCAGCCCGATGAGTGCACCATGCCAGATCCACGAGGGGGCTCCATGCCCATTGATGTATCCTGGGGAGTGCAAAGCCACAGTCTCTCAAGTCTCTACAGTGGGTGGTTTGCCCACTGTTACATCCTGGGGAGTGCAAAGCCACAGTCTCTCAAGTCTCTACACTGGGTGGGTTGCCCACTCTTCCATCCTGGGGAGTGCAAAGCCACAGTCTCTCAAGTCTATACAGTGGGTGGGTTGCCCACTCTTCCATCCTGGGGAGTGCAAAGCCACAGTCTCTCAAGTCTCCACAGTGGGTGGGTTGCCCACTGTACCATCCTGGGGAGTGCAAAGCCACATTCTCTCAAGTGGATGTATGTCTCCACTGGTTCTGGGGGGGGACTGGTGCCCAGAGTGCTTCATCCTGTGCAGGACAGACGAAGTGGATGCATGTCTCCACTGGTTCTGGAGGGAGAATGGTGCCCATAGTGCATCACCCACCCCGTGACGGTCACAGTTGCGTCACTGCCCCTGCCGCAAATGGGCTAGCGGTGCTTTCCATGGCGGTCTTTGCCCTGTTCAGCGGTCCTTGGCCTGTTCAGCGGTGCTTGAGTTGCCAGTGTCAGACCTGTTCAGCGGTTTTTTCCATGGCGGTCTTTGCCCTGTTCAGCGGTCCTTGCCATGGCGGTCTTTTCCCTGTTCAGCTGTCCTTGGCCTGTTCAGC
Organism: Pleurodeles waltl; assembly: GCF_031143425.1. Classification (NCBI taxonomy): domain Eukaryota; kingdom Metazoa; phylum Chordata; class Amphibia; order Caudata; family Salamandridae; genus Pleurodeles; species Pleurodeles waltl. The sequence continues at coordinate 444,276,624 of NC_090439.1, read as the reverse complement.
GGTGCTTGAGTTGCCAGTGTCAGACCTGTTCAGCGGTTCTTTCCATGGCGGTCTTTGCCCTGTTCAGCGGTCCTTGCCATGGCGGTCTTTGCCCTGTTCAGCGGTCCTTGGCCTGTTCAGCGGTGCTTGAGTTGCCAGTGTCAGACCTGTTCAGCGGTTCTTTCCATGGCGGTCTTTGCCCTGTTCAGCGGTCCTTGCCAAGGCGGTCCTTCATTGCCCAGCAGGGCTGTGGCTGGCGGTCCTTCATGGGTCAGCTGGGGTGTGGCTTGTGGGGCCCTCCTGGCCAGCTGGGCTGTGGCTGGCAGTGGCCTCCTGGGCAGTGATGATGGGGCTGGCGGTGCCTCCTGAGCAGTGACGATGGGGCTGGCGGTGGCCTCCTGGGCAGTGATGATGGGGCTGGCGGTGGCCTCCTGGGCAGTGACTCTGGCGGTGGCCTCCTGGGCAGTGACTCTGGCGGTGGCCTCCTGGGCAGTGACAATGGGCCTGGCGGTGGCCTCCTGGGCAGTGACTCTGGCGGTGGCCTCCTGGGCAGTGACGATGGGGCTGGCCTCCTGGGCAGTGACTCTGGCGATGGTTCCTGGGCAGTGATGATGGGGCTGGCGGTGGCCTCCTGGGCAGTGACTCTGGCGGTGGCCTCCTGGGCAGTGACGATGGGGCTGGCCTCCTGTGAGCGGCTTGGCTGGCTGGAGTCTTCCCCCTCTCCCGCCGGGCACTGTCCAACTTCTGGTGCTTCACGGGGGGGACTGGCTGTGCTGTGGCTCCGTGCCACACTGGCTGGCCAGGTGGCCGGTGCACTCCACATACCTGTAACAACAGGCACCACTGGTCCTGGAGATTTTTTGGCTGAGGTGCTAGTGCGGGACCTAGGAGTTGGACGGGGGGTGGTAGGAAATAGGTTAAGGGTGGACAGGAAAAGTTTTTTTGAGACACTGGGACGGGTAGCTGGAGGGGGTTTGGAAGTGGAGGAAGAGGTGGTGGTTGTAGGAGGTGTAACTTTTGTGGATTTGGGTGCAGGTGCATGGGCTGTAGGCTGTCGTGAGGTGGATGGCTGTTGGGTGGGTGTGTGCCTGCGTTTGTGTATCTTTGGAGGGGGCGTCACAGACACACTGGGAGAGGACACAGGGGACGTGAAAATGGTAGTGGGGTGATGAGTGCACGTGAGCGGGTGTGGTGGTGGGTGTGCTGGTGCGGGACGTAGTGGCTGTAGTGGTAGTGCATGCAGGTGTGAGTATAGACGAGACTGGGAGGGAGGAGGGAGACGAGGAGGAGGGGGACACAGTGGAGGCAGTGGATGTTGGTGTGTCTGCATGTGTGTGATGCTTGCGTGAGTGCCTGTGGGATGTGTGGTGCTTATGTTTGCCTGAGCTTCCCTTGTGTGTTGAGGTGTGTGCAGGCTGGTCTGATGGTGTGCTTGGGATAGGCAGAGGTACAGAGGATTGGGTCTGGGTAGAGGAAGTTGGAGGGGGAGGCTAGACACAGGGACAATGGCTGCCATCAGTGCTGAGGCCAGAGTCTGAACGGTTCGATGAAGGGCAGCCTGACCAGAATGAATGCCCTCCAGGAATGCATTTGTATGTTGCAACTCCCTTTCTACACCCTGGATGGCATTCAAAATGGTAGACTGCCCAACAGTGAGGGACCTGAGGAGGTCAATGGCCTCCTCACTCTGGGCAGCAGAGGTGACAGGGGCAGGGGCTGAGGTGCCTGGGGCGAAGGTGATGCCCACCCTCCTGGGTGAGTGGGCACGGGGCGAAGGCTGAGGGGCTGCTGGGAAAGCGGTGCTGGTAGGGGGGGTGGCGGCTGTACCTGTTGAAGTGGGGGGCACAGATGTTGCCGCCACCACAAGGGAGCTCCCATCTGAGGATGAGTCGTGTCGCTGGTTGCAGATCCTGTGACCGCCGTGGTGCTCCCCTCGCCCTCCGTCCCACTAGTGTATTCTGAGTCCGTAGTGTGGCCCTCCATGGCCATGTGGGATGCAGCTCCCTCGTGCTCCGGTGCCACTGGACCTCCGCCTGATGATGCTAATGCACACAAGAACAGGGAGACCACAAAACGGGGGGGACGACAGAAGAAAGACAGGTTTACCACTACCGTTGGCGGACAATACAGACACAGCAGCCCCCTGCACTACGTCGCGCTGTTGGGCTCTACAGATGCAATTCCTGGGAAATGGCCTGCAAGGCTATGGACGACATCTGCACACATAGATGACAGAGGGGCATGAATACCTGTACTTGGCCCTCTACAGAGGTGATGTGGGGTGCCACATGGGCTGCCTTACGGAGGGGCCTTGCCTACGGAACTCGCCCTGGCCTAGGGAAACCCACAGCCCTCCTCCCCCAACCTTCACTGCACGCAAAGTCCGCTGAATGATTGTGTACTCCCCCCCCTTGTTTCTGCTGTGATGCCCTCAAGCGCCCATCCAACGCAGAGTAGGCCACCGCCAGGATCCTGAACATCAGGGGGGTCATGGTTCGACAGGCACCCCTCCTACGTTGGGAGGCCAGCCCCAGCTGAGCCTCCACCGTCTTCTTGCTCCAGCGGCGAATGTCCCCCCATCTTTTACGGCAGTGGGTGCTCCGTCTGTGGTGGACCCCCAGGGTCCGGACGTCCTTGGCGATGGCACGCCAAATATCCTTCTTCTGGTGGGCGCTGACCTACATGACATGTACAGAGGAAGAGGAGAAGTCATTACCAACTGCACCGTCAAAGTGAATGGCCCACATCCCTACGCTTACCATGTGGCACATGCATTCACAGTCCTTCATGCACGCAGAACTCTGCCCCCTTCCTTCTTATAACCAGCCCTCTCCACACAGGCATAGCCCATAAAACATGCTCCTTGTGTACTTACCTGTTGGTCTGGAGGACCGTAGAGTAGCGTGTACTGGGGAGGACCCCGTCGACGAGCTTCTCCAACTCCTCTGCAGGGAAGGCAGGGGCACTTTCCCCAGACGCACAAGATATTGTCTCTTCCAGACCGAGGTCACAGCAGCACTTGCAATGTAGGTCCTCTCCTGTCGAAGATCAGGTATCGAGTAATTCAACAGATAGAAAATGGTGGTCACGTCCGCGGCGGTCACATCCGCGGCGGTGCGTACCATCACCGCTGGCGTACATCGTCATTGGCTCCTGGGACCCATGGGGTCCAATTTTAACCAATGCAGCATTGTGCCGCGTCTTCGACCGCCTACCACGACGGCGTACAATGCCAGCGCAGTTACCTCACATCCCATTGTCCCAGATTAGAGGTCAGACAGCCACCATTTCAGGGGCCCACATGGCCTAATTAGCAACTGCGTCACACATACCTAGGCCTTGTCTCACAACACAAATACAGGCCACATCTTGTGTATGAATGGTGTTCTGTGTAGACTGTGGGTACATACCTCTGAGTTGTTTGACTCTGTGATCGCTGTTGTCCTTCATAGGCACCCTCAGCTGGGACATGTGAGGAGATGGCGGCATCCTCCGGTGTACCGACCGCTGGTAGACCTGTCGACAATGGAGGAGCGACATTTGATAATCACCTACAGGTTTGACCGTGCCACAATCCAGGAACTGTGTACCCAGTTGGAGCCAGACCTGATGTCAGCAATCCGCCATCCCACATGAATCCCCCCTCAAGTGCAGGTGCTATCAGTGCTCCATTTCCTTGCAAGTGGGTCATTTCAAACAACAGTGGCCATGGCATCAGGGATGTCCCAGCCTATGTTTTCCAACGTGTTGTCCAGAGTGTTGTCTGCCCTTCTGAAACACATGCAGAGCTATATCGTTTTCCCTCAGGTGGAGGACTTGCCTACAGTGAAAGGTGACTTCTATGCCATGGGACATATCCCCAACATCATAGGTGCCATTGATGGGACCCATGTAGCTTTGGTCCCCCCCCCACAGGAGTGAACAGGTGTACAGGAACCGGAAGAGTTATCATTCCATGAATGTACAGATGGTACGTTTGGCAGACCAGTACATCTCCCAGGTAAATGCTATGTTCCCTTGCTCTGTGCATGACACCTACATCCTGCGGAATAGCAGCATCCCTTATGTGATGGGTCAATTCCAGAGGCAACGTGTGTGGCTATTAGGGGACTCTGGTTACCCAAACCAGTCATGGCTACTGACCCCAGTGAGGAATCCCAGGACCAGGGCAGAGGAGCGCTACAATGAGGCCCATGGGCGGACTAGGAGGGTGATCGAACGCACCTTCGGCCTCCTGAAGGCCAGGTTCAGGTGCCTCCATATGACAGGTGGTTCCCTATTCTACTCACCAAAGAGAGGTGTGCCAGATCATCGTGGCCTGCTGTATGCTTCACAACTTGGCTTTGCGACGACAGGTGCCTTTTCTGCAGGAGGATGGCCAGATTGCGGTGTTGTGGCAGCTGTGGAGCCTGTGGACAGTGATGAGGAGGAAGCAGAGGAAGAAGACAGTGACACACAGGTGAGAAAACATTCCTGCCTACTACAAGTACTTTAACACTTCTACCTCTATCCTGTCTGTCGATTTCAACCAGTGTATGGTCACTGAGTTGGCATTTTCCCTTACGGTTTCACAGGTGTGGTTTCCAACGTGTGTCATCTGCTTAGATTCCTCATGGACTTGAGATGTGTGATATAGGTATGTTGACATTACATTTGAAAAAGCATTTTGTCACTGTCATTGCTAATACACAATTTCGAAATCACAGACTGACACCAGATTGTTTTGTGCTTCAAGGGTGTTTATTGAAGTGCTCAGTATTGGAGGGGGTTGTAAAATTGTGAGGGGGGATGGTGGAGGAATGTCCATGGCAGAGTCCAGTCTATTAGTCTCACAGGTGCATTGCCCATATGGGCATAGGAAGTGGAGCTGGGGCAGTTCCAATATAGAGAGGGTTACAAAGTGGGACAGTGCTCTGTCTTGTTTCTGGATCTCAGGGACCGCTTGCGGGGTGGTTCTCCGTCTGCAGGGGGTGGGGTGCTGTTGTGGTGGTCCTGTGGCGGTGCCTCCTGTCCACTAGCGCCGGCGGAGGTGGTGGGCAGTTCATCGTCCATGCTAGTGTCAGGGGCCCCTTGGAGTGCCACAGTGTCCCTCCTGGTGTTAAGTATTTCCTTCAGCACCCCTACGATGGTGCCCAGGGCGGAGCTGATGGTTCTGAGTTCCTCCCTGAAACCCAAATACTGTTCCTCCTGCATGCGCTTCGTCTCCTGAAACTTGGCCAGGACCGTTGTCATCGTCTCCTGGGAGTGGTGGTATGCTCCCATGATGGAGGAGAGGGCCTCGTGGAGAGTGGGTTCCCTTGGCCTGTCCGCCCCCTGTCGCACAGCAGCCCTCCCAGTTCCCCTGTGTTCCTGTGCCTCCGTCCCCTGGACCGTGTGCCCACTGCCACTGCCCCCAGGTCCCTGTTGTTCTTGGGGTGGTGGGTTATCCTGGGTTCCCTGAAGTGGTGGACACACAGCTGATTGACGTGTTCTGGGCACGGAGGTATGGGCCTGCTGGGTGGGTGCTGTGCTGGTGTTACCAGAGGGTGGAAGGTCTGTGGTGGGCTATGCCTGTGTGAGGGGAACCGACTGTCCCGAGGCCCACGATGGTCCGGGCTGGTCATCTGGATCCAGTTGGACAGAGCTGCTGTCATCACTGTGGGCCTCTTCTGTGGGTGGGGTGGAGATGTCTGGACCCTCCTGTCTTGTGACGTTGGGTAGTGGTCCTGCAGGGGTGTAAAAGCATGATTATTGCATCTGTGTGTGTCATGGTGTGCAATGGGTGGGTGACCGCGTACCCCAGTGCTAGCATACCTGTGTGATGATGGTTGAGGGGGGTGCTATGGGTATGTGCAGTGGGCATGCTTTAGTGATGGGTGTCCATGCTTTGTTGTGTCATGCAGAGCTTGGTGTTGGGAAGTGTGGTTTGTGTTATTAGTACATTTGTGAGGAGTTAGAGTGATAGGGGAGGGGGCGAGGGTGGGGGTATGTGATAGCATTCAGGTAGGGTGGGAGATATTATAGTTAAAGGTTTGACTTACCAGAGTCCATTCCTCCACCGACTCCTGCGAGGCCCTCAGGATGCAGAATCGCCAAGACCTGCTCCTCCCATGTTGTTAGTTGTGGGTGAGGAGGTGGGGGTCCGCAGCCAGTCCGCTGTACCACCAGGTGGTGTCTTGAGACCACGGAATGCACCTTCCCCCGTAGGTCGTTCCACCTCTTCCTGATGTCGTCCCGATTTCTTGGGTGTTGTCCCACTGCGTTGACCCTGTCGACTATTCTTCGCCATAGCTCCATCTTCCTTGCAATTGAGGTGTGCTGCACGTGTGATCCAAGTAGCTGTGGCTCTACCCTGATGATTTCCTCCACCATGACCCTGAGCTCCTCCTCCGAGAACCTGGGGTGTCTTTGCCATGCCATGGGGTGGTGTGGGTGGTGATAAGTGTGGTGATATGTAGTAGTGTGTGGTGTTTTGTGCGTGGACGTTGTGTGGGTGATGGTGTTGAGTGCCTGTGGCTGCTAGTTTGTGGATGGTGGTGTCTCTCTCTGGCCTTCTTTCGGAATTTTTGGTAGTATGGGTTTGTGGTTGATGTGGGTGTGTGTTTTATATTGTATTGGGTGTGTGGGTGTGATGTGTGTATGTGTATCAAGTGTGTGTATTTTGAATTGTGCAATGTGGCGGTGTTTTGTATGTGTGTGTGTATTTTGAGTGTAGCGGTGTGTACCGCCAATGGAATACCGCGGTTGAAAGACCGCCGCGTGGATTCGTGGGTCGTGATAGCGTGGGCGTATTTCTGTTGGCGTGACGGTGGAGGTTTTGTTTTCGCCAGTTTATCACTGACCTTTGGTGTGGCGGACTTGTGTGGGTGTCTGAATTTTGTCGGATTTCGAGATGTGGGTCATAATAGCTGTGACGGAATTCCGCGGCCGCGGAGGTGTGTTGGCGTTCTTCTGCACGGCGGTAAGCAGCTTTTACCGCCAATGTTGTAATGACCCCCTTGGTGTCTAAGAGGTGAGTCATTAAAAATCCTTCGACCCACTAATTTCTAGGTTTTCGGTCCTAAATTAGGAATGTGAGTATCATAGTCAGATAGATGAGAAGGGGAGCAGGTGATATTCATATTGTTTCTGTGTTGAAAAGAGGGAGAGCTATGGACCAAAGACAGCTCTCCCGCGATGGAGAGCAGCTCCTGCAGGAAGGGGGATATCCAAATATGATCTAGAGTTTCCACTATATGATCCCTGGGTACCACCTGTAGTAAATTCATATTAAGATCACCTGTCATTAAGATATATGGCATCGGGTTTACTGTAAAATGAGTGGTAAAAAAATCCAGTAATATGTCACTGAATTCTTTTTTTTTTTTGCCAGCAATGGGTGGATATAAACATTTGGGGTTATATTTAACAAAAGTGATATTGTACCCAGTGCAGTTCCACTTTTTTTTGCACCTCTTAGCGCCCCCCCCCCAATATCTCAAGGTGTGCGTTGTATCTCAGATACGGTGCACCATGGCGGTCCTTAGTGAACAAGCGTCATACTTTTTGAAGCTAGTTCAGAGCTTTTCAGGATTAGCATAAAAAATGTTGACCCTAATCTTGCAAAGCTCCCTGAGGCCCATCATGTATAATGGTGTGCCTCCTTTTAACGCCTGCTCTGAGAGGAACTAAAAGTGCCAATAAAAATGATGCAAAGAAATTTCTTAGATTTCTTGGTGTTAGTTTTTTCAGCCCCCCTAATGGGGGAATGCCCCCTTTGCATACATTATGCATGACACAGGCATAATGTAGCTCAAATAGTTACAAAGTGGCACTATGCATGCATTGCGCCACATTGAAAATATGGCGTGGGGAAAAGGCCACCTTAGCGCCACTAAAGAAATGAAGCTAGCGCAGCACTAAAGTGGTGCTAGGCCATCTTAAATCAGGGCCTTAATATAAGCAGAGGTAATTTGTTTGTTGAAGAATACCCCCAAACTTTAACTGCTTGCAAATTAGGATGTTCTATATTGATCTCCTCTATCCTGGCTTTCAGTTCAGCCATGGCATATACTGCAAGATCTCAGCAAGGTGGCCCATTGAATTAGTCTTGACCGCCAGTTTGCTAAAACACAAATAAGCTGGAAGTTAAATAGCTTCTTGGGATCAGGTTTCTTGTAGTATCACCACATGAAAGATTTTAATAAAAGCTAAAAAGTCCTTATCCTCAATTTTCCCCTGCAGAACTTCTACATTCCAGACACATAGCAAAAGGCTCTCCACTGTGGGGCTATCAACATGATCTTTATTTGGTCAACTGATTTGACTTCTTTGTGGATCTGGTAAAAAGGCACTGTAAGCCAAGACGAATCCATGAACTTATGTCATAGATGTTGTTTTTGAGGTTGAACGATATCATGACCATTTATTTTGACCACATTGTCACTTATGTCTGCAATTGATTGGCTCCGGGCCCCCCTCAAAATTAAAACAAGCTGAATCTGCACAATGTCATCATGTCCTTTACTTTGATCCTGTGCACCCCTTCTCCCAACAAGGCCCATATTAGGGCTGCATCCTCAAGGGCCACAGGACAGGAGAAACTGGGAGTAGGCTTCTTTGGCCTCACAGAAGATTTCAATTCCCCATTTTGCAAAAGCCTGTTTCTCCACTCACACCTGTTCCATGAGCGATTCAGTTGCCCAAGCTATAACAGTTGATTCTTCTTGAGTGGCCTGACTGGCGAAGATGGCGGATGCGTGAGCACTCTGCTCCGTCTGGGCCCAAAGAATATTCTCCAAATATAGCCCCGGCTGGGGACCGAGGGGATCCCCGGATGTAGGGCAGAATGGGGACATAAGAGTGGAACCCCCGATACCGTTCGGTTTCCATGCCAAATGACAGGCGAGTCGTTGAGAGACAGTTGCGACTAGTGTTGGCGGTGCTACCAGTGCCGGGGATGGCAGGTGCATGCAGGATAATGCCACAGATCACCTTGGCTGGCAGGGCTGGAGGACACTGTGGTACAAGCAGCGGAAGATGAGAAAGCAGAGAACCTCCATGTGCGCTGATACCTCTGGATGAGGCTCTGAGGCAGCCTCGCTGTGGAACGCAGGCAGAGACGGAGGAGGGCCGGGAGGGCCCTGAGCATGCCTCGGATTGCAGTGGCTCGTGACATTACCAAACGCCACCTGAAGCACAATAGGGTGTCGACGGGCAGTGTGCCACTGTGGCTGTGGACCCCCGGGAGTGGTGTAGAGGCGGTGAAGTGGCATGGCTGGGCGTGGGGGACTGGAGGCGCATGACGACCTTTGAAATGTGAGGACGCTGACCTGGCTTACGGGGTGATTCCATGATTGCTGGGGCCCCGAGAAACAAAGTGGTCAAGGGGCCGTGGCCCCGCAAAGAGGTGGATAAGGAAAAGACAGGAGGCTTGGGGGGAGTAAACAGGTCCCAGAAAAGGAGAGGCGCCAACACACCTGCAAAGTAGTGGACAAAAGGGGTGTATCTCTCCTGGGGTGCTGAGCACTTGGAGCGATGGGTGTGACTGGCTGTGAGCTGCAGGATCCTTGAGGCAGGGTCCCCCGGGCAATACCTCGACCGAACTGTCCAAGTGCATCAACCCATTCTGCAGATGCCGCCAGCGTGGATCTCCCTTCACACTCCCCCAGTCTAGGCGGCTACACTGGGGAGGGGTGAGTAGAGACCAGTAGTGGTCTACCATGGGACAGGTCCTGCCCTCCTGGCACTGGGCTTCCTATCACTCGGAACAATATCATAGAGCGAGTCAGCACCCCTAAGGGTGGGAGCCGGAGCCCAAAATAATTGGTGAATGAAGACATAACTGGTCAGCCTATATGCCGGCTAAGGGCCGAAATAGATCGAAGCCTCAGGCGGGGTGCCACGAAGGTGACATGGCCCAAATGGACGTGTCGTACTCAGTGCCTCACTCATTGAAGGTCACGCTTGACAAGATCCTGGGGGCCGTAGAGGAATCCAAAACTAAGTTCCAGAGGGAGATCAGACAGGTGTAAGCAGAGCTGGGGCTGTTGAGAGCAGACCACCAGAAACTGTCTGACAGGGTCCAGGGAGCAGAGACTGCACTCATGGGTCTATCCCCTGCCTAACAGGAACTTAAAGCCACCATTGAGCTGCTGACGGAGCGTGTCCAACGACTGGAATGATGCGCTGAGGATGCCGAAGGCTGTAACCGACGGAACAATGTGCGAATCATATGACTCCCGGAGTGGACTGGGGGCACTGACACGGTGACCTATGTAAAAAAATGGATGAGAGAGAAGGTTGCCCTGGATCAACTTACCCCCTTCATTACTTTAGAGAGAGCTCACCAGGTGCCGTCGCGGCCACTTGTCCAGGAGAGGCCCCAGCGGGCGATGGTGGCCAGGTTGCTACACTACTGAGACAGGAACATCTTGCTAAAACAAGCAAGGGAAGTCGGACCCTTCTGTTTAGAAAATGGATCGGTGACTCTCTTCCCAGACTTCACGGCAGAGGTGCAGTCCAGACGGGCCTCCTACATAGCAGTGAAGAGAGTGCTGCGAGAGGCAAACTACAGTTCTCATTTCTGTTCCCAGCCAGGCTGAGGCTGATCATGGAGGGCCACACCACCTTCCTCCATACTCCTGAGAAAGCATGGGAGTAGCTGTAGGCGCATGGCTCAGATGGGGACCCCTGCACTGCGAAAGACTTGGGAGCACCGCGGGGCACCAGGAAAACGAGGAGGAAGTGGAATAGACCTTGCCTGGGCACGGGACTGATCTTGGCACAGAGAGCACTGGACAGGCAAGCTGCCCTGGAGGCTATCGATTCATTACGACAGGCAGAATTGATGGGAGAGGTCAGCAGAGGAGAGTTGGAACATCAGTCACACTCCACAGACTCAGACTCTCATCACTCCGATGAAGTACGAGAGTGACACCCCAAACTGCTGATGACCTGGGGTGATCTCTAATCGGTGGTACATACCCCCTGTCTGTGGCATTATTCGGCAATTGGGACCGTGACAACCACAGAACCACCTCCAGATTCTTGACCGCTTCTCTCTGAATGGTGAGAACACCACATGACTTATTGATTTTACTATCTTGGTTTGCTATATGCTGGACAATCGCCTGTTGTGGTGCTTCCCTGGGCAATGGGAGTTGGGGAATAAGGTTACTAGTTTTAAGCACGCATAGGTGGTTAGATACGCAGGCTTCACTACTGACCGGGGCGACGTGGGGAACAACGATGCGGTGAGGTATGGATGTTACCGAAGGGGGTGGTCTTTCCTCCTAGACTTACCACGCACCCAATGGCATAGTACAAATTAATGACCTGGAATATTCGGGGATGGGGTCACCAATCAAACGCCACAAGCTCTGACATACTTAAAAAGAAGGGGGGTACTTATAGCACTATTACAAAATAACACACCTCACCTCCCGGGAGGTAGACAAGGTGCGACTCAGATGGATAGGACAGATGTTCGCCACCATGCATTCGGCGTTTGGACGTGGCACCATTATATGGGTAAGGGCGGGGGTCCCATTTGAACCCACACACATAGACACGGACCTGAATGGCAGGTATGTAATAATAGAAGGCAGGCTGCACGGTAGACAGGTGGTGTTGGGAGGTGTGTACACCCCTAACCAAGACCAGGCCCTCTTCTAGAAGGTATTATCGGGACGACTGGCCAGGTCCCCGGGTGGGCGACTACTCACTTGGGGAGATTTCATTAGTGTACTGGATATTGTACTAGACCGTTCTCCCCCCCTCTACCAGGGGCGACATCACATAAGATGTCAAAAGATCTGAATTATTGGATGTCACACTGGGGTTTGGAGGACATCTGGAGGGTGCAGCACCCTCAAGACAGGGACTACGCATATTATTCGGGCCTCCGTCAGCTCCACACCAGAATTGACCGGGTGCTGTGCCCAGGTGCGCTCATCCCGGAGATAACACATTCTGAGTATCTGGGCCAAACATTATCAGACCATAGCCCGTTGCTGATGGTGTGGCGCGACGTGGAGATGAGGGCCCCCATCCCGGTATGGAGGCTCCAGTCGATGACCCTGGAGGACCTGGTGTATAGGGAGGGACTTCGGTCCCATTTACTGGAGCATACACATATTAACAGGGTATCCACAGACTTGCGCCGCGTAGAATGGGAAACTCTTGAGGTGGTGACGCAAGGCTACTGTTTGGGACAATCGGTGGAGATCAGACGCACCCTCGAAACTGAATTAAACCAGCTGGAAAAAAGTATAGATAATAGGGATAATAAACAAGACCCGTGCCTGGCACGGTGACAGGAACTCCTTAATTCAAGGGAGGCCTATAATCAAGTAAACAAACGGCTAAGGTGTCACAACTACCAGAGACACCTAACGTCAGTACACGCAGAGGAACGTAAGTCCGGTAAACTACTGGCATGGTTGGTACGGCCTGGTGGTGAGGTCACTCTGATTACAAGTGTATGGGGGTGGATGGAAGACATGTGTATGCCCCCCTTGACATAAATGAAGCTTTTAAAGCATATTATGCAAACTTCTATAGACAACCAGAGGAGCACTTGCCGCAGTGGCTTGAGGGAAGTCTGCAGTCCCTCCCGCTCGGTTATTTACATCAAGAGGACGGGGATCCCCTGGGAGCACCGATCACACTAGAGGAGGTTAAAACTTCTATTGCACAGTTGGCAGCGGGCAAGACACCAGGCTCGGATGGACTCCCTATGGAGTTCTACAAGACATGTGTAGATATTATGGCTCCCATACTGGTTGACCTTTACACTGAGGCATTTGACAAGGGAATACTCCCTCTGACAATGCAGGAGGCACTAGTGGTCACCCTGCCCAAGACTAAGGCCCTCATTTTGAACATGGCGGGTTTGCCCGCAATGCCGGCATTGTCGGCTGAATCCGCCAGCCGGCATGGCAGGCCAACCCGCCATTTTACGAACATGGTGAGGGCCGCCATCGACAGCCCTCACTCACTACCAGGCTTCTGCCGTCAAGCAGCCTGGCGGTGAGTGGAAACACTATCCAACAGGGTAGCTGTGCTACCCTTCGGATAATGTTTCCATTTCCACCAGCCTTTCCCTGGCGGGTTCACCTGCCTGGGAAAGGCTGGCGGAGGGGGTTCCCCGGGGCACCCCTGGGGGCCCTTGCCCCATCGCCAGGTCACTGCCCGACAGCTGCAGCTGCACCTGTCGCACAGAGGCATTGACGGCGGATCCATGTGGAGCCGCCGTCAATGTCCCGGCCGGCTCACAGAAATGTTCATTATTTGGCCAGGGGGGGTTCCGGGGTCACTGGCGGTCAGTGTTTTGACCGCCAGCATGAACACAGCAGTTGTTACCGCCGTGTTCATAATGACCACCTAAGTCATGTGAAGCTTCCGTGATGGATTTTAGACATCTGTCCATGTTAAACTGCGACTTCAAAATTCTGAGCAAAACCCTAGCTAATAGGCTGTTAGATCAACTGGACACAATGGGTTGACCTGCTATATTGTCAGCCGGAGGCACGAGTGAAAGTGGACGGGGTGGTACCAGCCACTTATCCCATTTTCCGGGGCACAAGGCAGGGATTCCCCCTTTCGCCTCTGTTGTTCGCACTTGCCACCGAACCACTTCTGGCATGGTCCCGAGCAGAGGGACATGGTAGAGGGGTAGAGTGGGGTCAGACTGAACATGTAATATCGCTATATATGCTGACGATTTACTAATTTATCTACGTGATGGCGTATCGGGAATCCCCTGGGTGCTCACCGTACTGGAGGAGTTTGGGGGTCTGTCTGGCCTCCGAGTAAACAGGAAAAAGACTTACATCTTCCCACTGACTGCGGGTGCAGAATGCCCCTCCTCCTGTCCGCCGGATATCCCATGGTTCCCCACACTTTCAGATACCTGGGCATACAGGTATTTCACAATTTACGAGATCTACGCGCCGGGAATCTAGGCATAGCACTCTGGTCCTTAAGGTCGTCTGTGGCGTTCTGCCACTGTCTTAAGCTCTCCTTGATGGCTCGGGTGTCATTGTCCAAAATGATTATGGTACCCTGCCTACTGTACTACTTTACCAACCTTCCGGTGATCGTGCCGATAAACTGGTTCAGAGACTTGAATGCGCTCCTTAGGGAGCTTCGTTAGGATGGAGGCCGACAGCGGACATCTTTGTCCACCCTTTGTCACCCGACGGGAGAGGGTGGACTGGCAGTTCCGGACTTCAAGGTATATCATTTATCATGTCAGCTTCAGTGGGTCGCTAGGTGGCTAGCAGGGGCGGACCTCATGGACCTCGTCGTCACTGGAGGCGTTGTAGGTACTGACCTTTTATTGGCTGACATGCTGGGTGCCAGGATCACCTCGCCCAAGGGGAATGTCATGCTGCAGATGGCACTGGCCTGCTGGAAATCTTGTCTGAGACACACAGGAGTGACTGTGGCCTACTCCCCTGAGATACGATTGATGGGGATAGCATTGGGGACACCGAGCCGTACCTTGTTACAAAGCCAGGTGGGGTCTTGGAATCAGGCAGGGTAATGTCTTTGGGGGACTTCTTTCGGGACGGGGTTTTGCGCCCGTTCCTGAATTTAAAGGAGGATGGGGTACCAAGGGGACATCATATAGCCCCGTTGTGGTCAGAGTTATCAGAGGCCTGGGAGACTCAGAGGAATGGGGGAGGCTAGGGAGCTTGGAGAGGAAGGAGCCATATCAGCGGAGGATGACGGCACTGCTTAAAAAAAGAAAGGGGATGAGAGGGGTGATGTAGGATTGTATCAGTGGTGCGCGGAGTGGGCTGGAGGAGCGGACATACGAAGAGGGAAGTTGGGACCCATCGCACCTGCACCACACATGTCAAGCTGGAGTGGCCAGACTTGGGTGGGAGCAGGCACTCCACTGGAGCGGGCCCCATTGGCACACTTGTCTGAGGGGAGGACGGTGACTGAGGTTCTTCTACAGACCCCTGGATGACCAAACATGTTGCGGGCATATGCCTCACTCACACACTCAACAGCGAACTATCCCCACAGGGAGATGTTTCAAAGTTCTTATTAATTGAGTTAACAGTTTAGAAGGTACAACATGGGACAATAGAGTGAAATGTCAGCCTAAAGTTGGCCGAAGGTTGTATGACCGAACAAGCATACTCTGATGTGATATATATTTCTGCTGTCTGAATTATACCTAGCATAGCCATATAACAGATATGTTCTTACATGTACATCGTTTGTAATATACCTGGCAGAACTATCGCTATGCATGGAAAGTCATAACATTATGATGGTTGTAATTACTTAAAGAGAAATACCAATAAACAAAGTTTAAAAAAACAAAAAAAAACAGTTGATTCTTCACCAACAGGCTTTGAAGCACTTATAAAACTGACTAAATGAATGTCAGATGACTTAATGTATCTCAGTGAAGGGATTTCTTGTACCATATGAAGCATGGCCCCTCTATTGATTTTGTCAAAATGCCCCCTCGATTTATATTTTGGTGTAAAAATGATGTAACAACGTTTATTAGGAGGGCAGACTATATTCAATGCTGATCAAATAGAAGAAGACAGGTTATGGTCCGATGACAACTACTGAACTAAGTTAATCTGGGGAATTGGCCTGACGTCTTTGAAAGTAAATGGGGAAGCAATTTGTACAGACTGCTGGGGCTGATCTTGCATAACTCTACAGCTTATTTGTTGAAAAAGTGTACTCCCCCTAATGGAGGTTTTGTCATGATGGTTAGCTTGAATTTCTCCCAGGCTGGGTGCTATAAAAACTTGATTGTTTGTAGGACAAATACCCCCACTTGATCTCAAGTCACTCAATGTTGAAATTCACTCTTCTTGTGATTTCCAAGCGATTCCATGCTATGAATGTCTGTTGTTTCCTGTTTCCTGTGAAACAAGTGTTGTCATGAGGAATGGAGGAGATTTGATTCTCTCACTCCATGCTCCAGTGCTCCAGCGCTTCAATGCTATGGCGCTCCTGCAATGCTGTGTCTCTCATCGGCATGCAGCCTGTCTCTCATCAGTGTTCAATCTGCCTGCCACCAGTCTCGCTCCCACCTGCTATCACTTCCTGCCCGCTGCTAGCTGCTGCTGCTGACTGTCACCTTGATCTGTGTATTCTCCTGCATACAGACTGAAGGTGATCAGTAGATGTGGGTTGCGGGTGCATGTGGTTTTGATGGGCCAGGGGTTGGGCCAGGCATGGCATGGTGTGACAAAAGAAAGAGAAAAGGTACAAGTGAGGAGCAAGTGAGCAAGTGCAGGAGGGGGATAATGGCTCGGGGTGGTGTCAGTAAGCATTCGACTGCAGGCAGCTCAACCTGCACTGAGGCAGCTTACATTAGGCCAGAGCAGCTTGCACAGGCAAGGCTGTTTTGATCTGCTCAGCCCATGGGTATCTCCCCAGTCTTCCACTTCCCCATAGTTTGGACCGCGGACAGTCACATCACACTATTATAACTAATTGCCACCAATAATATCACAACTCAAGGATTACACACATTTGTAATGCAATAATCCATCAAACTAAGGACTATAATTTAAATATGTAGTAATTTGAGCATTGGCTATGTTATTGAGTGCATAAATGCACTGCGTGCTCAAGCCCCCCCCCGAGTAACAGCATCATAGCGCTGTAGACTTTCTGAGGGGTGTGGCAGCACAGAGTGGCCAGTCTACATGTTAAAGGAAGCCTGCCAGCGGGGCACCCACATATTTGAGTACCAAGTAGTGCAAGCTACATCAGTGAATTTAACCATTCTCAGTATTTTTTGTTGTATTTATTAGGTTTTTATAAAGATACAAAATTCCACAATTTATGTGACATTACCTAAACTCATCCTATGGTAGTGTACATAGGTAGTGACCTTTCTTACATTTTCCTATTAAGCCGCGCTCACAATGGACACCCATATTACAAAACAACACCACATTGGACAATCCAAACAACACACACCTGACTCCCATACACACACCACACCCACACCACTATAAAACACATACCCACATTATCCACAACCCCTTACGAATACGAATCATTGGCACAAGACTGACACCATGACCACTGCGACAACTAGACACCCATACCACTCGCAACCATACACCCCTCATGCACTCCACATCACACACCCCAACACATTACCCAACACACCCTCACCAATACACATAACACCCATGGCACCACAAAGCTACCCCTGTTTCACTGAGGAGGAGTTAAGGGTCATGGTGGAGGAAATTGTCAGGGTAGAGCCACAGCTGTTTGGAGCACAGGTGCAGCAAATATCAATAGCCAGGAAGATGGAGCTATGGTGGAGAATCATGGACAGGGTCAAGGCCGTGGGACAGCACCCAAGAACAAGGGATGACATCGGGAAGAGGTGGAACAACCTACTGGGGAAGGTACGTTCCATAGCAGCAAGACCCCCAGCTCTTTCCCCACAACTCACAGCATGGGAGGAGCAAGTCTTGGCAATACTGTATCCTGAGAGCCTGGCCGGATTTGGAGAAGGACTGGACTCTGATAAGTCAACTTTCAACAATTATCACCCCCCATATCTGCATGCCATCACATACCCTCACCCTCACTCCCGTCACTCCACTCCATTACACACACTCTACCATCCCATTTCACTAATCCCAATGCCAAGCACTGCATGCTGTACCAATGCATGGACACCTCTCACAGCCCTGCATGGACACTCATCACTAAAGCATGCACAGCATAGGGAAACTAACAATCCCACCAACACCCACATATACAAGTAAAAGCTGGCAGGGCAACACCAACCATAGAGGGGAAGCCAGGGATGTACAATATGTCATAGACATGAAGCATAATACATCATTTACATCCCCACAGGTACCCCATCCAATGTCACAGGGGAGGAGCTGCCAGCACTATCCAGTCCCCCAACAGAAGAGGCCCACAGTGATGTCAATACCTCTGGTCTTCAGGATCAGGACAATCTACCTGGCCCATCACGGATCACTGGACAGCCAGTTACACAAGCCCACTCACAGACCACCACAGATCCTCCCCATCAGGAAACAACACCACAGCACCCACCCAGAGTACCTAAACTTCTCTCCCCAGGACACGTCAATCAGCAGTGTGCCCACCTCTACAGGAACCCCAGGCTACTCCTCACCCCAAAACAATCAGGGAACTGGGGTCAGTGGCAGTGGGCACATGGTTCAGGGGACAAAGGCACAGGCCAACAGGGAAACTGGGAGGATTGCTGTGTGCTAGGGGGAGGACAGGAGCAGTGAACTGACTCTCCAGAAGGCTCTCTCCGAGATCCTGGGAGCCTATTAACATTCCCAGGACACGATGGGCCAGATCGTAGACAACATGCAGGAGAACAGGCGGATGCAGGATGGGCAGTATCAGGGGATCAGGGAGGACTTGCAGACCATCAACAGCACCCTGATCTCCATAGCAGGGGTGGTGGCAGACATGGCCAAAATTATGAGAGAGGCAGTGTCACACCAGCGGGCCCCTGCCACTAGCCAGTCATCTGCACATCCTTCCACTTCCGCTGCTGCTAGTGGCCAGGATGCCCCGCCACAGGACCCACAGGCCACCTCCATCCCTCCCCGTGCAGAAGGTGAACCACCCCACAAATGTTCCCTGTGACCCAGATAGAAGCCAGAGACACTTGACAAGACCCCCGCCAGGAAATGAGACTCTCCTGATTGTCCCCCTTGTGTCCCACTCAGTCACCCTCTCCACCTTGAACTGCCATTGTTCTCGTTCCTATGTCCCCTTGGACAATACACCTGTTCTACGAACAGACTGGACCAATACCCTGGACATTCCTCCATCATCACCCCATCCCATTACACTTTCCCCTCTATATATTAGTACTACAATAAACATCCTTTGATATAAATCGATTTCGAGTATGTCATGTATTTCAAATATGTATTGAATGAATAGAACTGTACATAGAATTAGCATAGAATCAATGACCTGTAGCTGGCTATTGTGATCACACCAGAGGTATTTGTGAAATCACCAACATCTGCAAAATGAATACCCAGAGGTAACAGTAAGTGGGTGTAGGAGGCTGGCCTGGCTTGTAGTGGGTACCAGAGGTACTTACACCTTGTGCCAGGTCCAGCTATCCCTTATTATTGTAGAAGAGGTGTTTCTAGCAGCTTTGGCTGATAGAAGGTAGCTATGGTAAAGCAGCTTAGGCTGAACTAGGAGACATGTAAAGCTCCCTCTGTACCACTGGTGTCATATGCACAATATCATAAGAAAACACAATACACAGAGTTACTAAAAATAAAGGTACTTTATTTTTATGACAATATGCCAAAAGTATCTCAGTGAGTACCCTCAGTATGAGGATAAGATATATACACAAGATATATGTACACAAACCAAACTTAGGTAAGTAATAGCAAGAAAAGTAATGCAAACAGTGTAGAATTACAGAAGATTGCAATAGGAGCACATAGGTATAGGGGCAACACAAACCATATACTCCAAAAGTGGAATGCGAATGACGAATGGACCCCAAACCTATGTGAGCTTGTAGAGGGTTGCTGGGACTGTAAGAGAACAGTGAGGGTTAGAAAAATAGCTCACCCCAGGACCCTGAAAGGTAGATGTAAATTGCACCTACTACCCCCAGAGAGCACAGAAGTCGTGATCAGGGGATTCTTCAGGAAGAACAAACACCAGCAATGCAACAACAGTGGATTTCTGGACCTGAGTACCTATAAGACAAGGGGACCAAGTCCAATAGTCGCAACAGTGTCAAGAGTGAGCAGGAGCCCAGGAAATGCCAGCTGAGGGTGCAAGGAAGCTGCCACTGGTTGGAAGAAGCTTGGAGTTCTGTAAGAAAGAAGAGAGCTAGGGACTTCTCCTTTGGAAGGCGGATGTCGCACTTCACGATGAAGCTTGGAGAGGTGTTCTCACACAGAAAGACCACAAACAAGCCTTTCTAGCTGCAAGGGTTGCAATAGAGGTTTTTGGGTGCTGCTGAGGCCCAGGAGGGACCAGGAAGTCACCACTTGGAGGAGGAGACAGAGGGGGTGCCCAGCAATTCAGGGAGCCCTCACAGAAGCAGGCAGCACCCGCAAAAGTACCTGAACAGGCACTTGGAAGGAAAGTGACTGGAGTCCACGCGAAGTCACAAAAGGGAGTCCCACGATGTCGGAGGACAACTCAGAAGGTTGTGCACTGCAGGAAGGAGTGCCGGGGACCCAGGCTTGGCTGTGCATGAAGGAAATCCTGGAAGAGTGCACAGGAGCCGGAGCAGCTGCAAAAAACGCGGTATCAGCAATGCAGTCTAGTGTGGGGAGGCAAGGACTTACCTCCACCAAACTTGGACTGAAGAGTCACTGGACTGTAAGAGTCACTTAGACAGAGTTGCTGAATTCCAGGGACAACGCTCATCAGGATGAGAGGGGACCCAGAGGGCCAGTGTTGCAGTCTTTTGGTTCCTGCGTTAGCAGGGGGAAGATTCCGTCGACCCACTGGAGATTTCTTTAGAGATTCTGGTGCAGGGTGAAGGCAGGCTACCCCCAGAGCATGCACCACCTGGAAACAGCTGAGAAAGCCGGCAGGATGAGGCGCTACAATGTTGCTAGTAGTCGTCTTGCTAATTTGTTGCAGTTTTGCAGGCATCCTGAGCAGTCAGCGGTCGATCCTTTGGTAGAAGGTAAAGAGGGAGATGCAGAGGAACTCTGGTGAGCTCTTGCATTCGTTATCTGAAGAATTCCCCAAAGCAGAGACCCTAAGTAGCCAGAAAAGGAGGTTTGGCTACCAGGTTAGGAGGATTGGCTACCAAGAGAGGTAAGAGCCTATCAGAAGGAGCCTCTGACATCACCTGCTGGCACTGGCCACTCAGAGCTGTCCAGTGTGCCCCCAACACCTCTGTTTCCAAGATGCCAGAGGTCTGGGACACACTGGAGGAGCTCTGGGCACCTCACCTGGGAGGTGCAGGTCAGGGGAGTGGTCACTCCCCTTTCCTTTGTCCAGTTTCACGCCAGAGCAGGGCTGGGGGATCCCTGAACCAGTGTAGACTGGCTTATGCAGAGATGGGCACCATCTGTGCCCATCAAAGCATTTCCAGAGGCTTGTGGAGGCTACTCCTCCCCAGCCTTCACACCTATTTCCAAAGGGAGAGGGTGTAACACCCTCTCTCAGAGGAAATCCTTTCTCTTGCCTTCCTGGGCAAGGGCTGCCTGGACCCCAGGAGGGCAGAAACCTGTGTGAGGGGTTGGCAGCAGCAGCTGCAGTGGAGACCCCGGAAAGGCAGTTTGGCAGTACCCGGGTGCTGTGATAGAGACCCGGGGGATCATGGAATTATCCCCCCAATACCAGAATGGTAGAATAGGTAGTGACCAATGTATAGTGCACGCATGTGATGGTGTCCCCGCACTCACAAAGTCCGGGGAATTTGCCCTGAACGATGTGGGGGGCACCTTGGCTAGTGCCAGGGTGCCCACACACTAAGTAACTTTGCACCCATCCTTTACCAGGTGAAGGTTAGACATATAGGTGACTTATAAGTTACTTAAGTGCAGTGGTAAATGGCTGTGAAATAACATGGACGTTATTTCACACAGGCTGCAATGGCAGGCCTGTGTAAGAATTGTCAGAGCTCCCTATGGGTGGCAAAATAAATGCTGCAGCCCATAGGGGTCTCCTGGAACCCCAATACCCTGGGTACCTCAGTACCACATACTAGGGAATTATATGGGTGTACCAGTATGCCAATGTGAATTGGTAAATTTAGTCACTAGCCTGTTAGTGACAAATTTGGAAAGCAGAGAGAGCATAACCACTGAGGGTCTGGTTAGCAGAGCCTCAGTGAGACAGTTAGGCACCACACAGCGAATACATATAGGTCACAAACATATGAGCATTGGGGTCCTGGCTAGCAGGGTCCCAGTGACACATAACAAACATAATTACAACATAGGGTTTTCACTATGAGCACTGGGCCCTGGCTAGCAGGATCCCAGTGAGACAGTGAAAACACCCTGACATATACTCACAAACAGGCCAAAAGTGGGGGTAACAAGGCTAGAAAGAGGCTACTTTCTCGCAGTGGGCATAGAAGTGGTAAATACTAGCATGCCAATGCCACACAGAATACAACCAAAGTCATTGAGATTTAAAGCTGCACCAGCCACAAAGAAGGGGAAGGAGCCTGCATCAGCAGCTGTCACAGAGCCCCCACCACTAGCCATGGTTGTGCAGCCATCAGAGAGTGCAGGGGCTGAGCAGGAGCCTCCCACAACCACCACCACAGTGCAGCCATAAGAGCGTGCAGGGGCTGAGCAGGAGTCTCCCACAACCACCACCACAGTGCAGCCATCGGAGGGTGCAGGGGCTGAGCAGGAGCCTCCCACAACCTCCATCATAGTGCAGCCATCGGAGTGTGCAGGGGCTGAGCAGGAGCCTCCCACAACCACCACGACAGTGCAGCCATCAGAGGGTGCAGGGTTTGAGCAGGAGCCTCCCACAACCACCACCATAGTGCAGCCATCACAACCGGCGGACGTGATATAGTCCATCCTCCATGGGCTGCTGTGCGGCCTGCCCGCAACAGAACCAGTGGGGTATTCACCCACTCGAGAGACTGTGGCCAGCAAACACGTCTTCTTCAGCCACACCTCTGCCCTACACTGGACCGACCACAGCTGCGTCCACTTCACATTCCGACGCGAGACCTCCCACCTCCGCACTCAACCCATCCCTCATCGACAGTGGAACAAGATCCCTGAAGAGCAACTCTTCTCCGCTCTCGCCGCCAACCAACCCACCCTCACCACCGACCCCAACGACGCAGCTCTCAACCTCACAAACTGGATCTCCAACTGCGCTAACAACCTTGCTCCCCTCAAACGCACGCATCGACAGACCAACACCAAAAAACCTCTCTGGTTCTCTGACACCCTCAAAGAATCAAAGAAAACTTGTCGTGCCCTTGAGAAGGCCTGGCGCAAGGACCACACCGCTGACAACATGACCGCCCTCAAGAACGCTACACGCGAACACCACCACCTGATCCGCACTGCCAAAAGGAACTTTTTCACCGACAGACTAGACAAAAACAGCCACAACAGCAGAGAACTCTTCAGCATCGTCAAAGAGTTCTCCAACCCCAGCGCCAGCGCCAACGCCGTCACGCCCTCACAGGATTTGTGCGAATCCCTCGCCACTTTCTTCCATCGCAAGATCAGCGACCTCCACGACAGCTTCGGACACCAGACCCAACCATACACCACTGAACCCGCTTCCCCGGACATCACCCTCAACAACTGGACCCACATCAACACGGAAGAAACCAAATCCATCATGAACTCTATCCACTCCGGCGCCCCTTCGGACCCCTGCCCGCACTTCATCTTTAACAAAGCTGACGACATCATCGCCCCGCACCTCCAGACCGTCATCAACTCTTCTTTTTCTTCTGCTACCTTCCCCGAATGCTGGAAGCACGCTGAAGTCAACGCCCTACTAAAGAAACCTACGGCTGACCCAAGCGACCTGAAAAACTTCCGCCCCATCTCTCTTCTACCTTTCCCAGCCAAGGTAATAGAAAAGACCGTCAACAAACAGCTGACCACCTTCCTGGAAGACAACAACCTGCTCGACCCTTCACAAACCGGATTCCGAACCAACCACAGCACGGAAACCGCCCTCATCTCAGTCACAGACGACATCAGAACCCTGATGGACAACGGTGAAACAGTCGCCCTCATTCTCCTCGACCTCTCGGCTGCCTTTGACACCGTCTGTCACCGCACCCTAATCACCCGCCTACGCTCCACCGGGATCCAAGGCCAGGCCCTGGACTGGATCGCCTCCTTCCTCGCTAACCGCTCCCAAAGAGTTTACCTCCCTCCGTTTCGCTCAGAACCCACCAAGATCATCTGCGGCGTACCTCAAGGCTCATCGCTCAGCCCGACACTCTTCAATGTCTACATGAGCCCCCTCGCCGACATCGTACGCAAGCACGACATCATCATCACCTCCTACGCCGACGACACCCAACTTGTACTCTCCCTCACCAAGGACCCCGCCAGCGCCAAGACCAACCTACAAGAGGGTATGAAGGACGTCGCAGACTGGATGAGGCTCAGCCGCCTAAAGCTGAACTCTGAAAAAACGGAAGTCCTCATCCTCGGCAACACCCCGTCCGCCTGGGACGACTCCTGGTGGCCCACGGCCCTCGGCACCGCACCGACCCCCGCAGACCACGCCCGCAACCTCGGCTTCATCTTGGACCCTCTTCTCACCATGACCAAGCAAGTCAACGCCGTGTCCTCCGCCTGCTTCCTCACTCTCCGCATGCTCCGCAAGATCTTCCGCTGGATCCCCGCCGACACCAGAAAAACCGTGACCCACGCCCTTGTCACGAGTCGCCTGGACTACGGCAACACCCTCTACGCCGGGACCACCGCCAAACTCCAAAACCGCCTGCAACGCATCCATAACGCCTCGGCCCGCCTCATCCTCGACGTACCCCGCAACAGCCACATCTCCGCACACCTGAGACACCTGCATTGGCTCCCAGTCAGCAAAAGGATCACCTTCCGTCTTCTCACCCACGCACACAAAGCCCTCCACAACAAGGGACCGGAATACCTCAACAGACGCCTCAGCTTCTACGTCCCCACCCGCCCCCTACGCTCCGCTGGCCTCGCACTTGCTGCCGTCCCTCGCACCCGCCGCTCCACGGCGGGTGGGAGATCCTTCTCCTTCCTGGCGGCCAAGACCTGGAACTCCCTCCCCACCAGCCTCAGGACCACCCAGGACCACTCCGCTTTCCGGAGACTCCTAAAGACTTGGCTGTTCGAGCAGCGATAACCCCCCCTTTCCCCCCTAGCGCCTTGAGACCCGCACGGGTGAGTAGCGCGCTTTATAAATGTTAATGATTTGATTTGATTTGATTTGGGCTGCTGTGCGGCCTGCCCGCAACAGAACCAGTGGGGTATTCACCCACTCGAGAGACTGTGGCCTTGCACTCCCCATGACCAAGCGCATGGCATGTTGCCCCCTCCAGAATCAGTGGGCAAGTCACCCACTCAAGAGACTGTGGCCTTGCACTCTCCACGACCAAGCACAGGGCATGTTGCCCCCTCTAGAACCAGTGGGGTATTCACCCACTCAAGAGACTGTTGCCTTGCACTCCCCAGGACCAAGCACAGGGCATGTTGCCCCCTCCAGAACCAGTTGGGTATTCACGCACTCGAGAGACTGTGGCCTTGCACTCCCCAGGACCAAGCACAGGGCATGTTGCCCCTCTAGAACCAGTGGGCAAGTCACCCACTCGAGAGACTGTGGCCTTGCACTCCCCAGGACCAAGCACAGGGCATGTTGCCCCCTCCAGAACCAGTGTTCTTGTTTCCACATCTGGCTGAGGTATACCCCCTCCCCCTGAGGTAACTGTCTATTTGCCAACTGATGCCCCTGCAGTGTTCTCTATGCATTGGTGCAGGAATCGAGTGGGGTCTTATACTTTGCCCTGTGGCCATGTGGGCCCTGTGAACTATGGACAGGGCAGTGTCCCTTTTTTGTACATTTGTACATATCTGTTGCATTACCACATCGACCTATTATTTTTGATGTTGAGCTTATTACAATCACTTTAGTCAATTCCTGTTGTCTTTGCATTATTCTGCCAATTATCGTGGACAAATTGATTTTCTTTTGCATCTGCTTGTGTGTGGGCTGTGTGTTGTGCGTGTGTGTGTCACTCTCATTTTCCTCCCATCCTCCCTTGTATGCTAGGTGACTGTACTCACTGTCGTCGTCTTCGCCGGCGTTGGTGTTCGTGTTAGAGCATAACGTAGAAGATCATCAGGAAAACATGCAGTTCTGGTTTCTTGGTGGCGTGGTTCTTCCCTGTGTCTCCAATGGTGAGTCCTTTGACTTCTGTGCTCTGTTTCCACCAGGCTTTTGATGGCGTTGGTACTGCCCTGGAAAAGGTGGCAGATTGAAGGGTCTTAATATATTGGGCGGAACTTTGTCTTCCTCCTGGCTGTAGGCGGCTACCGCCATGGTGACAGTTGTTTCCGCCCTGCGGTCGGTGTGGTACATTGGCTGTTAATTTGAGATATCACCGCCGTGGTCATAATTTGGTGGTAGTTCCCGCCAGCC
Source organism: Pleurodeles waltl (assembly GCF_031143425.1). Lineage (NCBI taxonomy): Eukaryota > Metazoa > Chordata > Amphibia > Caudata > Salamandridae > Pleurodeles > Pleurodeles waltl. The sequence continues at coordinate 444,250,536 of NC_090439.1, read as the reverse complement.
TGTTGGCGGTATTACTGCCACTTTATCATCCTCTGCCAGGGTCGTAATGAGGGCCAATATGTCATATCTTTTATCCACTCCCTCATTGTTGGTAAAGTGCCCCTGTCCCAGCGCATAGCTACTCAACTTTTTGCCATAAGTAGCCCCACTGCTATTAATCGCCTATTTGTCGGGGGCAATTGCCTGTCATCACCCAGCAAGGCAGCCATTCTTAGTATATAATGTAAATTGCATGGTTTTAGACCACCCAGATTCATCACTTTTGAAGGATCTTAAGGCTGGGGGAAGTGGCTGTGCAAATGTCTATTAAAAGTTGCAAAGCCCCAATGAGTCATCAAGGGTATGTGAGCAAACGTTACTTTTGTTAATAAGAGTTTCATTACAACTTTGGCAGTCCTTTCACAAGACCGCCGTGATGGCGGTCGCCAAGAGACCACCATGATTGCGTTCATCCGACCACCGTATTAAGAGTCACACAGTGAAGATTACCAAGAAACAGCCACAAATACAACACCACCGGACACTGGAGGGTGGGAACAGGTAGTTCCATCACTAGCACTTCCAGCCCAACAAATTTCCACCCACCAGTTCCAACCAACAAATCACTAAAGTGGGTATTCCATGGTGGAAAACCATTGGTGGGCCAAACTCATTACTTAGCACATATACACCATAGTCATGTATACACTCTACACCTAGCACGCACCACACAACTGCCTTATCAACACTATATACACACATCAGAACTGTGCACTAACACCACAACCAACCACCACACACACTCAAACATCCCTACATCACCAAGCACCCTACACTGCACCCTGACACACACAACACCCACCCCACCCACAACACAACCACCATGACCCATCAAAAGCACCCACGCTTCACAGAAAATAAGTTGAGGGTCATGGTCGATAAAATCATCAGGGTAGAGACACAATTGTTTGTCCACCAAACCTTTATTGCCAGGAATACGGAGGTATGGAAGAGAATAGTTGACAGGATCAACTCACTGGGCAGCCATCCACGCACAAGGGAGGACACCAGGAAGAGGTGGAACAATCTCAGGGGGAAGGTGCGTTCCATGACATCCAGACAACAAATTGCTGTGCTGAGACTGGCAATGGGCCCTCACCTCCTCCTCCAGAGTACACATCGTTGGAAGAGAAGGTCTTGGACATCCTGCATCCAGAGGGCCTGACTTGAATATTCAGAGGACTGGATCCTGGTAAGTAACTAACACTTCCCTGGCACTAAATTGTATGGTCCAGCATGCCTCCTCACCACCGAATCACTCCCTAATAAAACCTATCTTCCACTACACCTCCCACCTAATCACCTAATGCTGCTTTCCTGTATGCCACACCACTGCCCAGCCCCAATGCCCACACAGTCCCTGCCAAGCCCACAGATAGTACAGCCACTCACAATCACTAAAACTCCCACAGTGCATGTGCCCATCCCCATCAAGAACTGCAGTGTGCACCTCACATCACATCTCTTCCATGTATGACTATTGCACCAAATACACCAACCGGATGCTTTGACTGAGGACTACTACATGGTAATGACAGCAATGCAATGGCACAAAACAATGCCAAACCATGCCAAACACAGACACCGCACTGTCACCAAACCTAAGGTCCACTAATCCAGATCAACAAACCAGAAATGGACTAAACATGGGCTTGTAGGTAAGAAGGGATATATCATGCACAACATGCAGAGTCAGGAAAAGCAATCTTGCATACACATATATACCCCCCACTTGGACACCATGCTGCAATATACAGCCATGCCCACTCACAACTAGCAATCCTGAATTGTCACATGCTAACAGGGCACACCTGTCATGTAAACCATCACACAGGAACAGAACCCACCCACCGACCTAAAGTTTCCAAGCCTGACTGACAACAACCCCTATGGAACATGTAACATATGTCACAATCCACCATCCACAAACTGTGGTAGCAACCTGTAATTGCCACTGCTGGGAATCAAGTCAAGCTACTGTATGCAACACACAAAGACACAACCATTCACACCTCCACCATTTAACCCTCCCATCCACAGGTACCCCTGCAGGTGCCACCATGGAAAGGATACCAAAGACTGTGGGCCCTCCTCAGGATGAAGGCCCCAGTGAGGACAACCTCACTGGATGTCTGGACAGTGATGACCTACCTGGCCCATCTACCACTCTCCGACTCACCCTGTCCACATCAAACCCCCCACTCTGTGCCACCAACATCACAGCCAACCCTTCGTCCCCAAACCTGTATCCCATGGACTGCTCAATCAACAGTATGCCCCACAGTACAGGCACCTGCTTTGACCCCTTACACACAAGACAATGAAGGTCTTGCAGGCACTGGAAGTGGGCACACTGTGCCAGGGACACAGGCACATGGGGGTGGGGCACCCAAGGCAGTCACATGACCAGGAAGCTGTCTCCCAACTCCTGGGAGCATACCATCAATCCCAGGAAAGGTTAGGCCAGATCATCAACATTTTGAGGGAAAACCAAAGTCTGCAGAGGGAATACCACCAGGAGGTCATACAGCAGTGGCAGGCCCACAATGCCACCACGGCCTCCATTGCAGGGGTGCTCAAGGACATTAACACCACCCTGTGTGCTTCCTTCACCCACCAGCAGGCCCCTTCCACTAACCATATCACATCTAATCCCTTATCATCTGTGACAGCTAGTAGAATGGGGGCCCTGCCAGGGGAAACATAGCCACAGGCACCCCTCCCTCTGTAGCTGAAGAACCTTCCCACAAACGTGGATATCCATCCAGACATCTGGCTGTAGCAGATACGAAGACAAAACCCACTGCCAGGAAGTGATCCTATTCTGATGTTTTCTCCCTTGTGTTCCGCTTGAACATTAGGTTGACTGTTCAATGGTATTTCTCCATTTTCCCATGGCCCTTGGAAAATGGACATGTGCTATCTACAGCTGTGCCACTTACACTGATGACTTCTACCACCATGCCCCCACTAATCCTGTGTGTGACAATTAATGCACAATAAATACTGTAGAGCACAGCAAATGCATATGAGTCTTTATTAGTACAAATACTCAAGTTTGGTCAGCAATATGTACTGTGGGTTTGCCCCCCTAGGCCAGCAGGCAGTGTGATGGACAGCAGAGAGAGGTATGCTCTGCAGGATACACAGAATAACAGACATGTCCCAGAGCAGATGTAAGGTATTCCCTAGTCCAGCCACACACCAGAGCATATCTACTGATCCAACCTGCAAAAAGACCATCAGGATAGTAGGCATGTTGGCACACGAAGCACGTATGCATTTCATAGTTTCCCTTCCCTAATGTGGATTCCCAACTAAACAGGACCCAACAGATGTCACCTTTCACATCACATGTCTCAGGGAATATATCATATAACACTATGGCTGCCATCTGTCATGGCCCCATCTCTACTCTATAGTCAGTTACCAAAGGCTAATGAACTTTAATGCCTCCAGCAATATGCAGGTGAGGTAAAGATTCACAGACCACAGTAACTAGCTGGAATGACAAGAGAACAGGAAAATGCTGGACACATAGCACAATATAGGCCTGGCCATAGCAGATGGGAAACTTTCAAACTGCATAAAGTACACATTAGAGGACAGACACTGTAACTATGCACATTACCTGCAATCAGTCACCCCCATCAACACACACATAGGGATAGGAACACATTAAACCAACACTGATGATTCCAATCAGGAGGAACATTGAGACCAAACATTGTGGAAATACAGCACTTGCAAGTACATACACTACATACCTGTATATTACTGGAAGTACATATTGATGAACTCCATTCTGTAGTCAGCTGCACCTTCCTCATCGGCCTCTTCATCAATTTCTCTGTCTGCATCACTAGCCATTGCTGCAGATGCCTCCTCGTCATCAGCTAATAATGGTATCTGATGTCTCAGGCTAGGTTGTAGAGTGTGCAGCAGGCAACTATGATCTGTCATGCCTTTTGAGGAGAGTAGAAGAGGGCTCCTCCAGAGAGGTTCAGGTACCTGAATATTGCCTTCAGTATGCCAAATGTCCTCTCAGTTACATGCCTCATCCTTCCGTGGGGCTCATTGAAACGGAGTTCCCCTTCCGTGGCAGGGTACCTCACTGATGTCAACAGCCAGGGAAGCTTAGTATAGCCAGGGTGGTTCAGAGGTATGACCTGTTATAATACAGGTACAGACACAGGGAAGATTGTGATGACAGGTGCCAAAACAGAAACACACATACAAATTCATATGTACCCATGAGCCAAGCCCTCTCTCTCTGTAGATGTGCCGTTATGTGTTGGACATTGTTGTTTCTCAGAATGAAGGAGTCATGCACAGATCCTGGAAACTTCGCTGTCACTTGGGAGATGTACTGGTCTGCCACACACACCACCTGAACATTGATGGAGTGGTGTTTTTTCTTGTTTCTGTATACCTGTTCATTGGCACTAGGAGGAGACAAAGCTACATTAGTGCCATCTTTGGCCCCTATAACATGAGGGATGTGTCCCATCACATAGAAGTCTGCCTTCACAAAGGCCAAATCTTCAGGTTGGGGGAGCCTGATGTAGCTGTCCAAGTGTTTAATGAAAGCACACAGTACATCCTTCAACACAAGACTGAACATGGGTTGTGACATCCCTGCTGCCAAGCCCACAGTATTCTGAAAGGAGCCTGTGGCAAGAAAGTGTAGCACTGACTGGACTTGGACTGTGGGTGGGATGGCATAAGGATTACGTATGGCAGGCAATAATTCTGGATCCAACTGGGTACAAAACTACATGATGGTGTGACGATTCAGACAATAGATCTGGATGATATGCCTCTCCTTCAGGATTGCAAGGTCGACTAGCCGAAAAGTACACTGGTGCATGTCTCAATCGCCTCCTGCAAGGCCATCTAGGATAGAGAGGAGAGAATATGCAATGTGAGAAGCACACCACTCATGTCAGTTGAACATCTCCTTCTCTTACACATCAAACACTGTAGACATACCTCACACTGCTGACACACACACTGCTGGCCCTGATCAATAGTTTGTGACACACATCACTTGTGTAATGTTCCATATGTGATACACTTAGCTGCCCTGCGTGTATATATAATCATGCTATCTATCTATATAGTTACAACGCCTATGATGATCTGAACATTTGGACATGTATGCCATGTGACAACTAGCCATATGATGTCCCTGTGTCATGCATGTCACATGTCACATGTATCAGCCTAATCATGATGGCACAACATAGGCCTTCTCCGCATTCTGGTAAAAAAAGTGTATGGCAGACTTTTGATTATTTTGACTATTGATTCAGCAAGTCATGACATGTGCATAAAATGGCAGCCACCTGTCCAGCTGCACAGGAGAGTTGGAAGTGAGCTGAGTCCACTGGCGTATGTCGTCATGGCGGTAGGCGGTTGCAACCATCTTGCAACTCCTCTTTGGATAACATTGCTGCCTATGGGGGACTGGGGCCAATGGCGATCACTGCTGGTGGTGACAGTCCTGTATGCAGTGGCCGTGACCACCATTTTCTGCAGCCTTGTTCACCAGATTCCTGACATTCTTGCAAGCAAGACCTCCACGATGAAAGCTGATGTGTACTGTTCTGGGAGCCATCATGCCATGTCCTGCAGGTGATAGGGCCCCAGCCGTCATCCAAGAAGAGCTTGAGAAGCTGGTGGAGGGGTGGGGTCCTACCCTGTATGGACAGCTGCTTGGGGCACCAAAGGAGCAAGTGAACCTAACGCCATAAACATGTGTGATAGGGGTGCGTGTGAGGGTGAATGGCGTAAGTGTGGCAGCCTTGGAGTACATGAAAGCAGGATACATGTAGTTAAGGTGTGCTAACTGTGACAATGGGTGTGTGTGGTTACTTGGTGAGCCTGCTGTTTATAGTACACTGCTGTTGGTATGGTGTCTATGTGAATTTCTTCTTCTGTCTGTGTCACCCAGGCAGGTAAATGCCCATCAGAAAAAAAGGATCTAGCGTGCCATCGCCAAGCAAGTGCGGACCCTGGAGGCCCATGCCCAGCAGAGCACCAAAAAGTCACAAACGGTGGGAGGACCTGAGAGGCTGGGCCCGAAAGACCATAGAGGCACAACTTGGGATGTCCTCCCAATGAGGGAGAGGTGCCCATCGGACCCTGACCCCCCCAATGGTCCATGTTTTGGCAGTGGCCTACCCTCAGGTGGATGGGCATTTGAGGTGAGTACAGCAGCCACAATGGAGTGAGTATTGACTGTATCCTGTAACTTAAATAGGATTGGGTGCCTCACTGCAGGCAATTTGACATTGTCGTATTTGGCAACCTGGCAGAGTATCATTAGTAAATGTGTTGCCATGCTGTACAGTCAGTTGATGTACGTCTCACATGTACATTCCTCTCGATGTCTGTAATGTGGATATGCAGTGAGGACATAGGCACATGTCTGACTCCATCCTGGACATGCAATGGGTGTGAGTGTTTGGATCACACTAAGCATTGTGTATGACCACTCCATCCATTTGCATTAGCAGCTCTGAGGCGTCAGGCCACTCCCATCTATTGCCAACCTGTAAATGCTATTATGTGACTCTCTTTTTATCACTGGGGCTATGTACATCATGTACTGTATCTGGTATTGACAGGTTGTGGGGCTGCCAATACAGTTCCACCACAAAAATGTCCCTCATGGGACAGGAGTATAGGCCTGATAGCTGACTAGGCATATATGAGCGATCTGTTGACTGTAGGGTATGTGTAGGAAGCCAAATTGTGATACCGGAATATGTAGAATATATGTGGCCTGATTGCAAAGATCATGCATTCCTAGGAGCTATACTTGGGAGGATCTGGCCCTCAAACTTATGGGATGGTACTAGAGGTGGTGAGTGCCCTGGGTGATCCCTAATTTGTCACCATGGTGTGTACATGGCATGTATGACAAATCCCTTGCAAATCCTTTGCTGCAGTACTGAGATACTGCCTATATCATGTCAAGGTGGAAATTTGGGGGCACATCTGATGGCCTGTAACTATTACAGCTTGACTAGAGCAGTAGGTAGTGGCCAATAATGAGTGGTTTGTGTTTGCATGACATATGGCGTGTTAATGTGATTCACAATTTGGATTCAGTCTCCTCAGGTCGCCTTATGTGGTAGTGGGATGTATAAATGGTGCACAGTGTTTATCCATGTGTGTTTAATGAATGCTACACTTTGCCCTTGGAGATGTGTGTTATCTGGCCTCTGTGACAGGTTTATATGTGGAATGGTGTATGTGAGGCTGGAGTTGTCATAGTGCATAGTCCAGCTGGTGTACCTAAATGTGTGGTGGCATTGGAACTGATCCATGATTTTAAGTGTGTGTTCCAGTCATACTTCTGTAGTGATACTGCACTCAGTGGATGTGTATGGATATGTTTTATGTGGTACATGGCCCATTGTTGGTGCACTTAGGAGTGTGCTGAGTAGTATTATATGTGTTGGGTGTCAGCTTCACCTGCTCTGTGATAGGGGATGACATGGCTATACCATAGGTTCACATGTTACACATCAGATGTGAACTGTTTGGGTGTTTGACTTGTATTGGCTAACTCAGAGTTGTTTTCCATTAAGGCATCACTTTACTGAGTGGCCAGTCATATAATATGTCAGGTAGATGCAGTGAGGTCTGTGAGTGGAGTTGTCTTCACTGTGATTGACATGTCAGAGAGGACACAGACTTTTCAGGTGTTGTAACTGTAGACTCCTGATGTGTTGTGTTGAGTCAGCTGCAGATCCTATTGGTGAAAGAGGTATGAAGAAGTAAGATGTGTATCCAGGCATACTACTGATAGTGCTTTGTGATTCGTGATTTGTGATTCACATTCCACTTTCTTAGTATTTGGTTTGTGTTGCCACTAGACCTATTTTCTCTCATTGCATTCTATAGCATTTCCTATTGTTTGCACTGTTCTATGACTAATTACTTGTCTAATTTTGGTGTCTAGTGTATATATTGTGTATAATACTTACCTGCAGAACTAGTATTGTCTCTAAGATATTTTTGGTACTGTGTCACCCAAATAAATGCCTTTATTTTTGGTGCATGGAATTGGCTCCCCAATACCAGATTTGGAATGGGGGGACAATTCCATGATCTTAGACATGTTACATGGCCATATTCGGAGTTACCATTGTGAAGCTACATATAGGTATTGGCCTATATGTAGTGCACGGTGTGTAATGGTGTCCCCGCCCTCACAAAGTCCCAGGAAATGGCCCTGAACTATGTGGAGGAACCTTTGCTAGTGCAAGGGTGTCCTCACACTTAGTAACTTTGCACCTAACCTTCAGCAAGTGAAGGTTAGACATATAGGTGACTTGTAAGTTACTTTAAGTGCAGTGAAAATGGCTGTGAAGTAATGTGTGCATTATTTCACTCAGGCTGCAGTGGCAGTCCTGTTAAAGGGTTTGCCTGAGCTCCTTATGGGTGGCAAAAGAAATGTTGCAGCCCTTAAGGATCTCTTGGAACCCCAATGCCCTGGGTACCTAGGTACCATATACTAGGGACTTATAAGGGGGTCCAGTGTGCCAATTGAAATTGGTTCATGAAGTCACTAGCCTATAGTCACAACTTTAAAAGCAGAGAGAGCATAACACTAAGGTTCTTATTAGCAGAGCCTCGGTGACACAGTCAAGCACTACTGACAGCACACACATTAGGCCAGAAACTATAAGCACTGGGGTCCTAGCTAGCAGGATCGCAGTGAGACAGGCAAAACACACTGACATATAGGTTTTTAACTATGAGCACTGGGGTCCTGGCTAGCTGGATCCCAGTGACACAGTAAAAACACACTGACACACACTCACAAACAGGCCAAAAGTGGGGGTAACCATGCTAGAAAGAGGTTACTTTCTCACAACTTCCCAGTTGCTCCCATCCCAGTTGCCTGTGCTTGCTCACTCTGGAGGGTGGGCATCTCCTTCGCTGCAGGAGCCTCTGCACCTGCCCGGTCAGCACTGATGCACTCAGTGAGAAGGCTATAGACATCCTGAAATCCATCTCTGTGGGTCAGTCGACCATTGTGAATACAATCCAGGGACTGGCAGCTCAAGTCCAACAGAGCAATGTGTTTCTGTAGGGCATTAACGGTGCCATGGAGGGCCTACAGAGATCCTTTCAGGCTCTAGCCTCCAATTTGATGTCAGCCAGTGTCCCTTTGTCTTCCATACCCCTCCAACTAATTCTACCCAATCCCAAAACCCTCTCCCCATATCCATCCAAAGCACATGGACGCACAAGCATGCATCTACCTCAACAGACAAGAGTAGCTAAGACAAACATAAGCACCACAAGACCCACCACAGGCATGCACACAAGCAACACCCATCTGCAAATACAACAACATCCACTCCCTGCAACGACTCCCCCCACCCTCTCCTTCACAGGCACTACAACAGACACACCTGAAGCCACTACACCATCATTCACAGATCCAGCTCCCAGTCCCATTTTACCAAGAGTCAGCACAATATCAGACCCGCAGACATCCACTCCAGTCACCACATCCGCACCCACCACAACCACCGACACCCACACATGCAGCACATGTACTATACCTGCAGATACCACCTCAACAGACAATCACCCATCCATGATGGCATCTCCCTGCACCTCCTCCCCCTCCTCCCAAGACACCTAAACACCCAAACTCACTCACCCAACAGACACCCAGCAGCCACAAGCATTCCACGCACCTGCACCCAAATCATCCACAAATACACATCTCACAACCACTCCCTCTCCCTCCACGCCCACACCCTTTTGCCATGACCACCCAGTGTCTGTAGGAAACATTTCCTTGTCAAGTTTTCCATGTTTGCTATCTCTCTCCCACCCCGTGAAACCCCCAAGCATCATGTGTCCCTCCCCAAGTCCAGCCCTTCCATCTCCAAGTCCTCCCCTGCTACCGGTAGTGTCCAAGCCCTTCCCCCTGCCAAGAAGTCTGCCCCTACCATACCCAAGGCTAAGGACCCCCATCCCAAGCCCAGACTCAAGCCCAAGGATCCCCCTCCCAGGCCCAGACCCAAGGCCAAGGACCCCCTCCCAAGACCAACCCCCCCTCCACCCCTTCTCATCTCTGAGGTCCCTGCATGCCCTCTTGATGCACCTACCCTGTATAGGTCACCTCACAGTCAGGAGTCAAGTAGAAGGACAATGAAGTGCTATTTGTGCATTTAGCAGGAGGAGCACTGGACTGGCCAATGGCCTTATGATTGTAAATAGTTATTTATTTTTATGACATTTCACCTTCCTAATACATCTGGGCCAATGTGATGTTGGATTTGATGGAAGCATACTTGTCCTGCCTTTCTTTCTACATGGCTGTTTAGTGTTTGTGGACTTTGGTTTGTGTGTGTGTGTGACATGTGTGTGTATGTGTTAGCTGTAGTAGGTGTTCTGCCTGGGCTGCATGTGTGTGTGTTGCTCTGCCATTAGACCCACTATCATTGCTGTGTTCTGTGTGTAGGATATGTTTGTGTATGGTACATGCATGTGTGTAACTAAATTGTGTATTGTTTGTGTTGCCATGTGTTATGGTGGTGATGTGTTCCCTTGTGTGGTTGTTTTGTATGCGTCTGTGTGTGTGGTGATGGCTCTGTCATATGCGTTGTCTGTTGTGTGGGCATGGTGTGATGTATGGAAGGCTCTATGGCAATGTGTTAGTATAGATTAGTTGTGTTGTGTTGTTAAGTGTTGCGGTCAATAGGTGTTGTTGTGCGTAGGTGTGCAGTGTGATTACTTGGTGAAGTTTTTGCGTAGTTGTGGTGGTGATGTTGTTGTGTGACTCGGTGTTGTGTATGATTGTTTTGGACAGTGGTGGTGATTGTGTGTGGGCATGTGTGTGAATGGCATGTGCATTGGTGGTAGTGTGTAAAGTTTGGGCGTGCGTGTGTGTATTATGTTTATGCGTATGTAGGTATGTGTGTGTGTTTGTATGGGCATGTTGTTACATGTGTGTGTGGCCGTTGCAGGCCATGCCAGGTGTCTATGTTGTGTGTGCCTGTGTACTAATGCTTTTCCCTTCAGTGTGTGCTGGGTGTGTGTACTTACAGTTGTTGTCTTCATCGCTGGTTCTGGAGTTGTTGTGCAAGCAGGAGCAGTGGGAGAACTTCAAGTTCAGGTTCCATGGCGGCTCCGAACAGGTGTGGCTTCCTGAAGGGGAGTGTCTCCTTTTATTCTGTTGGTTTCTGCCATGGTTTTGGTGGCAGTGCGACTGCGGCAAAAACCTTAGCGATGTGCAGCTTCATAATGTGTCCAGTGGAAACATGGTTCCCCGCCCGTCTGAAGGTGCCTACCACCGTCTGTGGTAGATTGATCGCACTGGCGAAACTGACTATAGTTTGGCTGTGTTCTGTTGGGAACACTGCCATGGTCACAATATGGCGGTCTTCACCGCAAGAACATCGGAGGTATGACCGCTACCACCAAAATGGTGGCCCTGAGACCGCCAAGCTCATAATGATCCCCCAGGTTTTTCCCTTAATATTCTTTTCCTCATGCAGGGTACTCTTTGTCTAGTCTCTTCATTCTGTTCAATATTAATATAAAAACTTCCCTCTTCACAGTAAAATGCTTTGTCCACTACACTCTCAATATGTTGCTTTTCTCCAAATACAGCACTTCTCTTATGTTTCTTCACCGTCTTTAGAAAATTATGTATTATTCTAGTTAAAAATATTTTTTGTCTTATCTCTTTAAACTGTTTTTGTCTCCAAGTCAAATTCTGTACTTCCTTATGACATTTTTATTTTTAAGAGCATATAGTCCTTCTTGTTCATCACTTCATTTTAAACTCCGGTTTTAAATGAGAGTGGTACAGCCATGGAGCCCACACAACCTCACCAGGATGGAGACTCACTCAGCAGCACCTGTGGCATAGGGTGCCTTCCTGTCCCTGAAGAAACGCATATCGGACAGCCAGCATGCCAAGATTACAAAGCAACAGGCATCAGGTAGGAGCACAATGGTGGTCCTCCTGAGCCTAATTGTTCAGGAAATCAGGACACTCTGTGGTCAGGGAGGGAGCAGAAGACTCAGCTAAGCAGCCACCCTCACCCAACCCCACAAAAGTAAACTGGAGCAGCAATCTCCCTCATCCTTGCTTACCCTAGGGCAATACCCTCCACCAACACAGCAGTGGCATCTAGACAGCCCTAGCTTGGTGCACCAAGACAGGTGCCACCTTGCACCCACTGAGCTAGGCTGTACAATGGAGTTGGGTCTTGGAGGAGAAGACTCTCATCACAGTCCATAGGTTACCACCCCTCACACAGAACCTTACATCCATCATGCAGGTTAGGGGGCCTACGATGCTACCTAAGGACAGGGGGCATAGTTCAATGCAACTTGGGGGTCCAACATGTTGTCGGCCTGAGTCGGCATTGTCCAGCATTTGGAAAGGCTGATGAGCCCCAGACAGGAGCTGAGGGGCGACATGGGCTAGGGCAGAGGGCCACGGCGAACACAGTGCTCAGCAACAGAGAAGAGGGTGGGCTGTGGTATGAGTGGCAGTGTTTATGCTCTCTAAAGTGGAACTGAGCCAACAAGGCTGGGAACAACAGCCTGGATAATCCGACAGTGAACAGGTAGCCTTATGGGGTCGCCCCTGGGAAGTGCAGGACTGGCCTGATCATGCTGCCTTCCAGCCAGCGACAGAGGCAGTGACCCTATATAACCTGAGCCCTCCCAAAGATGGGGCAGTCCCGTTGCAGTGGCAAACAGTCACTATCCTTGATGTAGTCCCTTGCTGGACAACAAGAGCAACTCCCCATTGCAGCACCTCTGGCAGCCCCGGTGGCTCAGATTGCACTATTGGTGATAAGACTTGTGCAGCTCGGGCCCTGCAAAGTTAGAATTCATCATAGTCAACTTGTTCAGTGATGCATGAGGAGGGACCTAACCTAAAGCTCCCACCTAAAGGTGAACATCAGTCTCCCACTGGGAACTGGGGGGACCAGGAAAATTGGAGAGACACAGAAGGAGGGAAGAGGCTTCAAAGTGGCCACATTTGACTTCTGGTCTGGTGCTGAGCTGTTGGCACCGGAAGCAGAGCAACCTGCTGGATCAAATTAGTGGAATAGCACCACTGCAGAGTGGAACACTGCTGACACATCCATCCCATTGAAGGTACGAGGAGAAGGCGGAACTATCTTGCTACACTGGGGCCACATTCAGATGCACTAGGGTCTCGTTGGCAGACCACCACAATGTCAGCTCCCTAGAACAAAAAGGACTGAACCTCTGAGAAAGGGCCTTGTTTGACATGGTAGCCACCCACTTTTTGCCTGGAAAATGACGTGGTTTCAAACTGTAAGTTTCCTGGCCCCCTGCTAAACAGGTTCCCAGGGCCAGATCTCTTTCCACAAAAGTGTACTATGTTTGGCATTTCAGCCGCCCTTGAAAGTCCCTAGTAAATGGTACCCCTGGAACCTAGGCATTGGCACTAAAGAGGGCCTCCTAGAGCTGTAGCACCAATTGTGCAACTCGGAAATGCCCACACCTGCCTCATGCAGATTGCAAGTGTAAGATAAGGTGTATTTAAAAGGTACAAACTAAACATGGCTCTCACTAAGAATGCCATGTCAACTAACACTGCATGCAATATAGGTAAGTCATCCCTCTGGCAGGCCTTACAGCCCTTAGGCAGTGTGCATTGTAATGCATGTGAGAAAATATGTGCACATGAGCAAATATGCCCCTACTGTATCTTTGCAACACTTTAAGGCATAGTAAGTGTACTTTGAAGCCATACAAATAGATGTGCTGGGCACTGGTAATTGTGAAATGCTCAGCTACATGATGGCCTCTCTGAATACTGGTATGTTGAGTATTAAACAACTCAGAATAATAAACTCACCCTGATGCCAGTGGTGGATATATTATAGAGTGTACTGAGTGGGCACCATACAGGTGCCCCGTGCAAAACCTATCAGCACTGGCATGGTTGCTGACTGGTCTTAACCAGCCTGACACCACCAGACATGATAAAGAAGTATTATGGCAACAATGGCTTTGCTAGGGCCACACCTTCCTATACATTTTATTGAGTGCAATAGTGGTGCTCAAACACTAAAGACGTACCCATTGCCAAAGTACGTATACTGGGATAGAAAAGAACCTAAACCAATAAATATGAAATCAAGAAGACAATTAGTGGAGCACACATATGTTAAGAGTCCTAACTGTCCAACGTAATGGATTCAATAGTCTATAAGCACCGATAATAATATATGGAAATACAATAATCACCAAATTGCAAGCAAGAGCAATAAAAAAATATTAACTGGTAAGTGTCAAATATATATATAACTAAATTTAATCAGCATAGCTATATCCATTACAAAGTACAATTCATAACAATCATAATTCAACTATATTAAAATATATTGATATACAATCCAGCCTAGTTGGAAATGATTCAATAAAAGTTCATTTGTAAACAATCTTGCATGTGTTAACAGGATTCAGCCGACACTTGTTTTGTCCTTTTATAGGACTTTTTCAAGGCTGATTGAACAACAACACATACACATAATATTACGAATATTATAAATACATTAATCAATCAAGTTACAAAATATTACAAAAATTTAAAAACTATCAATGTATTACCAGCATATGTAATAAAACAAATATCGAATTAGTAACCATTGAAAAATGTGCAAAAGATTAAGCCACATACCATAGAAGTCACCAAGTGATGTATCAAATCTAATAAAAATTACCCCACTGACCAAGTATCCAAGTGCAATAAAAGGAGGATAAGAAAGAATAAATAATAAGGAAGAGCCACATAAATACATTATTTAAAAATATAATCAGATTAGTGCTTTATAGATAGATAGTCTCACACACTAAAAAGATTACTAATTGTGCCTCCTTATGAATGATGGGATCCATATAAATCCAAAAAGTCACTAAAAATATATTAAACAAAAAGTCTATTGTCATAGGTTCCACTCAATTAAATCACTAAAAAGTATCCAACTCAATATGTCCACCAACCTTGTAAGTATTGTTTCATATACAGCAAAATTTCCTTCATGATGTGTCAGTATTTGGGGTTACAGAGTAGAATTCATATATCACGAGAACCAGTTTGGTCCTCAAACACCTCACATGAATGTATCCGAAATAGACCAAATAAAAGGCATACAGACACAATTACTGTGCTGCCACCAAGTCACATGAACCCTCAGTATGTCTATTTCAGCATCAAGTGACCTTAAAAAAAACAGTTACTGCCAAATGTATAAATCAACTACACAATTCCAATGTCTCAAGTGTTCATTGTTCTCCATCTTATATGTTTCACTTGAAAAATCATCATCCAAGTTCATAATATGAAATGGCTCAAACAGCCATAATATGAATATCTCAATATTGAAATTATAGTCCATTTTGTACACTGTAACATATCATCCCAAAAAGTAAGGACATTATGAAAAGATTGAATATCATTAGGTTTCTCAATAATATCTATCTCTATCGGTGCTGTCATTTGCCTGATATGTTAAAGTAGTCATCAAAACAAAAAGTAAAAGTCCTATAACTAATTACCTCCATGAACTGCATGTAGCCACAGAAAACAAACAGCATCCATATTTCGCGCGGATCAGCAGGAGATACAAACAAAACGCCCTCATATAGGGTGCAGAAATAGAAATAGGCAAAAGCTCGTACATACTTGAAAAAACCTCTGGAACATCATAATGATAGCGGCCGCCATATTTGAACGGCGAGTTCCGCGCATAAAACATCAACAATACATCCTCTGACAACCATTACGAGAAAAAACACAATACTCATTAACCAATTCCTGAAGTTGACACCGCAACCTTTCACCCAAGAGTTACCATATCTTTCAAAATTTGTTTAAATGGTCAGCTCGTATACGGCGGCCATTTTGTAATGGGCTATCGTCCAATTAAGAATCAAAATGACATTGACTCAGAAAGAAGCGCCCATCATTTTCAGTTATCCTCCAATATGGCGGCCATTTTTGAAATGGGCCAATTTTCAAAAGGAGACCCAAAAGACCATTAACTTAAACAAGACTGTCCATTAACATAAAAGTCATATTTCGTGTCACAAAATATAAATACAGGATGGAATATGATAATCCATCATTACTAGTCAGTCGCTTATTGTGTAACCAACTAAAGTTGAATAATATATGTCAATAAAAGACACTATTTGTGTTGGTCTCATGTCGTCACATGTAACTAGTTAAAAGTCCTAGTCATTGACATATTGATAAAATGATCCAATAAGAATGAGAGTCTCGATTATGACCATCTTACCAGTATCACAATCTTTTAGATGTGAGAAATCATAAAGGCGAAATATAGAATCAAAGGAAAAAGAAAAGGAAAAAAAAGAAAAAGAAAAAAACATGCAAAGATTATAATGTATGGTTATAGTTTTTGCAACATAATGTCATCATGACAACAGATATTTCCAATATTTTTGTTTCAAATGATTGTACAACATTATTGGACATTCTTCTAAACAACAAGACATCTATCAACTAATCACAAATTTGCTTTCCTTATTCATATAGTTATAAAACATAATGCATCTCATGGTCCAAATGCATGCCCAATTCTATGCTCTTAAGTCTAATTATCCACCTGACCTCATTTCTTCTGAGTTCAATCTCTCGATTACCACCTCTAGGATGTATCGGAGTTTGGCTAATACCCATATATTTAATCTGTGGAACCTCTGTAGTAGGATGTTCCCTTTTGATGTGACGAACTATAGTTGATGAGGAATCATTGTCCCTTAGAGCATGCATATGTTCTTGGATCGTCTCCTTTAGAGATCTAATGGTGCTTCCTACATAGATTTTGGCACAATCACACACCAATATGTAAACCACATATTTAGTATTGCAATTGATCAAAGTCTGAATCTTGTATATCTTACTACCATTAAAGTTAAAAGTAAAAGTTCTGTGTAGAGCTCTACTACACATATTGCATTTGCTGCATTTATAAAAGCCAGTTAGCATAACAGGTAGCCATGTTTCCAAGTTTTCCATAACTGGTGGTAAGAAACTCTTACAAACTAGATCCCTAATGGTTGTGCCCTTCTTATGAATCATTTTGGGTTTAGATGGTAATATTTGTTTTAAGGTGCCATCAGTATGTAGAACACTCCAATGTTTGGAAACGAATTTACAAATGTCCTGACTGTTCTGACTATAGGATGTGCAAAGCGATATGGGTCTCTGTGATGTTAAATTTTTAATCTTTTTTCGATTTTTCAAAAGAGATGACCTCGGCAATTTATTGATCTTATTTTTAGCTGTCCTTATAACCTGCTTCGAGTAACCCCTTTTGATAAATCTATTTTCTAAACTGTCCAATTCCAATTTACAGAGGTCTGATTTACTACAATTCCTTTTTACCCGGATCATTTCTCCAAATGGAATGGCATTCATTTGAGTGTTAGGGTGAGAACTCTCCGCATGAAGTAATGCATTACAAGCTGTAAGTTTACGATATATTTTTGAATAGATGATAATATTTTCAGTAACTATTTCCAGATCCAAGAATTGTATGTGATCCTTGTTATATTTGAATGTCATTTTTACATTAAAATCATTTATGTTGATGTAGTTGACAAATTCTAACAACAATGATTCTATTCCTGTCCAAATCATTAATCTGTCATCAATATATCTCCTCCCAAAAAAGATATGTTCAGTTATACCGGGGGGACGACCGTTTTACCAAATGTGTGTCTTTTCAAAGAGGCCCATATAGAAATTGGCATAGGATGGTGAAAATCGTGAGCCCGTCGCTACTCCTTGGGCCTGTCTAAACCATTCTCCCTCATGGGTAAACACATTGTTCTCCAATATAAAATCAGTCATTTCCAATAACATATCAGTATGTTCCAAATATGAGGCTGATCGATTTGAAAGAAAATGTCATACTGCTTCTAAGCCCTTTGTTTTGGGTATTAAATAGAGTTATATATATTTGCCACATACCAGTTCATAATTTTGTTATTGTTCTTGCTTGCATTTCGGTGTTTATTGTATTTCCATATATTATTATCGGTGCTTATAGACTATTGAATCCATTATGTTGGACAGTTAGGACTCTTAACATATGTGTGCTCCACTAATTGTCTTCTTGACCACCAGACATGATTCTGGACTCCTAGGATGAGAGCCTTTTATTCTTAGGAACCAGAACACAAAGCTTTTCCTAGGTGAGGCGTTACACCTCATCTCCCAGGCAGGAACAATGCACCTGCGGTCAGCTTCAAAAGCTTTATTGCCATTGAAATCTGACCCCCACCTCTGCTGCTAAAAGCAGATCTCTGCCCAGCAGTTTTTCCCCTACTTTGAGCAGGAATACCAGTGAGAAAACGTAACCACAGTAGGAGGAGTGCCCCCCTCGGCCTGCTTCACCCCTCAGGTGTTCCAAGCGAGGTGACCACTCAATTCCATTTTCCTTCATCTTGGATGGTATGAAAATAGCATATCAGGGTTACAGATGTGACATCTTCCCACAAGAAGTGGTCATCTAGCGCGTATAGCTACTCTAAGGTAGGTGGCCTATTTGCAGCTACCAGGTACACCCTTGTAGGAGGCTGGTCTAGTTTGTAGTGGGTACCAAAGGTACTTAAACCTTATACCAGGTCCAGTTATCCCTTATTAGTAAAATGTAGTCAGTGTCTAGAAGACAGGCTATCTAGAGGTAGATGTAGGCAGAGCAGCCAAGACTGAACTAGGAGACATGCAAAGCTTTTGCAATACCACTGTAGTCACACAGTACTCACACATATGAAAGAGAATACTCAGTGTCACAAAACTAAAGGTACTTTATTTTAGTGACCCAATGCCAAAAATACTTTGGAGACTATACTCCCTTAGGAGGTAAGTAAATTACACAATATATACACTAGTAAACAAAACCAGGTTAGTACACAGTAGGAAAACAGTGCAAATAGTAAAAATCACAGTAGGTTGCAATGGGCCTAGGGGGAACACAAACCATATACTAAAATAATGGAATGCAAAAGTCGCTTTCCCAGTTAGGCAAGTGTAGTGTGTAGAGGGGCGCTGGTAGTGTAAGAAAACATCAAAGGTAAGTAATGTACCCCACCCCAGAGCCCAGAAAAGCATGCATAAAACACAGCAAGTTTCCTAAAACACACTAGAAGTCGTGATGGAAGATAATGCAAGAACCAAAAGAGCCTACAAGACAGCAACAAAGGATTCCTGGACCTGAAAAAGCACTGCAGAGTCCAGGCAGAACAGGAGCCCCTGATAACCTGGATGAAGGTGCAAAAGAAGGACCACTGCTGAGAAGATAAAGTCTGGGTTTAGCAGAGACCTGGTGACCTCTACCCAGGAGAGGGAGACAGAGGGGGCTCTCAGCAACTCAGAGAGCCCTCAGAAGACCAGGCAGCGTGCACAGGAGTCCCACAGCCCAGGGACAAAGGAGTTGCAAATGGGGGCCCACGCAGCACAACACAAAGGATTCCCACACCACCAGAGAACCACTCAGGAACCTGTGCTTCGCAGAATGGAATGCTGGGGTCCTAAGCTGTGCTGTACATGAAGATCTTCTTGGAAGGTCACACACAAACCTTGGCAACTGCAAGTCATGCAATGCATGGGGGTACTGTTGTGCGTGGGAAGGCAAGCTCTTACCTCCACCAAAGTTGGACAGCTGGATGTTGGGACTGCTGGAGTCACTTTAGTCCACCACCCATGTTGCTGGATACACGCCTGTCATCTGGAAAGGGGACCCAAGCCACCTCTCGTCGCTGCAGAGAGGTGCCTCCTGAAGCATGTAAGTAACTCCCTCACTCCACAGGAGATTCCTTCAGTTCTTCTGGTGCAGGCTGAAGACAGGCAGTCCTCGGAGGCTGCACGACCTGGAAACTGTTGCATTTGCTGGCAGGAACTGAGGTTAGAGTGTTGCAGAAGTCATCTTTGCTTTTTTGTTGCAGTTCTGTATAGTTCCTGGAGCAGTCAGCGGTTGATCCGTCGGAAGAAGATCAAGTAAAGGATGCAGAGGATTCCTGCTAGAGTCTTGCAATCTGAATTTGAAGAAACACCCAGACGAGAGACCCTAAATAGCCCAAAGAGGGGGATTGATCACCTAACCAGGTAAGCACCTATCAGGAGGGGTCTCTGACGTCACCTGCTGGCACTGGTCACTGAGATGCTCCCAGAGTGCCCCACCAAATTGGAATCCGATATGGCAAAACCCAGGGACACTCTGGAGGAGCTGGGGGTCCCTGAAGCAGTGTAGACTGTATTATGCAAGGAGGGCATCATCCGTGTCCTCCAAAGCATTTCCAGAGGCTCTGGGAGGATACCCCTCCCATGCCTTGAACACCTATTTCCAAAGGGAGAGGGTGTAACACCCCTCTTCCAAAGGAAATGCATTGTTCTGCCTTCCTGGGATTGAGCTACTCAATCCACAGGAAGGCAGAAACCTGTCTGTGAGGTGGCAGCAGCTGGGGCTGCAGTGGAAACCTCAGAGGGCTGGTTTGGCTGTACTGGGGGCCTATGGTGGAGCCCCCAAGGTACATGGAATTGGCCCCCAATACCAAATTTGCTTGTATGTGAGGGGGCAGCAGCTGGGGCTGCAGTGAAAACCTCAGAAGGTTGGCATGGTAATACTGGGGGTACACTGTGGAGCCCCAAGAGTGCATGGGATTGTGCAACCAACATTGGAATCAACATTGGGGTACAATTCCCAGTTGTTAGACACCTTACATGACCATATTCGGAGTTACCATTGTGAAGCTGGACATAGGTATTGACCTATGTCCAGTGCACACTTAAAATGGCATCCCGCACTCACGAAGTCCAGGAAAATGGGCCTAGACAATGTGGGGGCACCTCTGCTAGTGCAGGGGTGCTCTCACACATAGGTACTTTGCACCCAGCCTTCAGGGTCTGAAGGCCTGACATATAGGTGACTTATAAGTGACCTGGTGCAGTGAAAATGGCTGTGAAAAAGTGCATGCGCTATTTCACACAGGCTGCAATGGCAGTCCTGTATAAGCCTTTGCGTGGGCTCCATATGGGTCACAAAAGAAATGCTGCAGCCCATAGGGATCCTCTGAAACCCCAATGCCCTGGGTAGCTAGCGACCATATACAAGGAACTTGCAATGGGGGCTAGTATGCCAATTTGGAGTGAAATACTGGGTTACCAGTATGTAAGGCCAAATTTGGAACCAGATAGAGCATAAGAACTGGGGTCCCGGTTAGCAGGATCCCAGTGACGCAGTAAAGCATACTGCCGAAAACAGTGAAACATGCTGACAAGAAGGCCACAAAACAAACACTGGTGTCATGACTAGCAGGATCCCAGTGACACAGTCAAAACACACTGACAAACAGGCAAAAATGAGGGTAGTAATGCTAGAAAGAGGCTACTTTCTCACAGCCCTCTAACACTACTATATGCAGTATTTAGTGTTCATCCCTAGAGCAATAGATCAGATGTGATGTACACAAGAAGACCAGGAACAAAGAAGATCCATGACACGAAATAAGACGTCTTGCTGCAAAAAGAAAAAGGCAGCAAACCAGCTCATACTTGGACCTGACAATTGCCACTGAGGTGTCACCTGGAAACAAGAAGGGCTCTACAAAAACCAAGAGCACCTCCAGCATTCTGAAAATTGCCAAAAACCTCCCTCAGAGTGAAGGTATCACTCTCCTGCAAACTGCAAGCAAGGAACCAGTGAAGTCCATTTCACTGACTGGCCGCTGACCAATGAATCAAACCCAGCGGCCCAGCCAAAATCCCCATAACAGACCCGAAGGATAAAACCTAGCATTGTGCCAAGTTTGGTGGCACTGGGACTTTCTGGTACCAGACCCCCTATGTCGGACACCCAGAAGCAAAGTCCACTCTAGACTCTCCTAAAGCCCAGAAGCAAGGCCAGGCAAGCGGCTTCAGGACACCCAAGAACCCCCCAGAGTGAATCTGCTGACCTGCAATCTACCCTCCAAGTGACCTGCTTCTGGCTCCAAGGACTCCTAGACACAAGACTCATGGTTGACTTATCTGCACTGGACCCAGCCTCCCTGGCCCATGCAACATCATGCCAGCTGTCCTCTAGGGGTCCTTACCCCGTTGCAACCTCTACCCTCCAAGGGGACCCAACTGGCTTACATTTAAGTCCACCTGTGCACTGTGTTTCCAAGTGGATCACCTCTCTGTTGAGCACCAGCTCCAAGACTTTTAGCTGCTGCTCCCGCTTGAACCAGGAACTGCTCAACCTTCTATGGCTGGCCCACAGGACATCTCATTGACCTCAAACTAAAAATAGATGGTGACACTTGTCAGAGCATTGCCTGATTTTATATGCATTTTTAAAGATTTTCCCATTTATTCCATGGTGCCTAATTACGCACAAAAAGCATGTATTTTCTAAACTTTAAAGAAATCATAACAAAAGAAGTACTTACTGTATTTTGATGATCTTGGTCTTAAAAATGTTATAAAAATCTGAAGTATTTTTTGTAAATTGGTCTTGATTTATTCTTCCGAGTGTGCGTCCACACATATTGATACTGTGAGAACAACAAATGCTTAGCACATCTCCAAGATAAGCCTATCTGCTCACCCACGCAAACATGGAATTAGGTTGTCTGTTTTTTACTGCTGGAAAACAAAGTGGGGATGCTTGGACTGTCTGCACAGTGCACAACATTTTCGTACTCTATATAGAGGGAGCCTCCTACATTTGGTAGATGACGGTGGGATACTGGACTTTGGATTTGCTTATACTACTTTGTCACTAAGTGATCACACAAAAAACTCACAAAGTTGTCTGCAGCCTAGTAGTAATTTGCAATTGGGCTATTTAAAAAAAAAATTGGTAGGGCCCTGGTTAGGTCCCTAAAATAGTGATTAGAAATTAAAAGTCTTTGCTATAGTTAGGCCTGAGAAAAAGTTTCCAAAAGTTTACAAACATTTTTAAAAGTTTGCAAAAGTTTTTCCAAAAGTTAAAAAAAAAAAGTTAAAAAAAAGTCTTGACTTTAGTGAGGAAAATGTTTGATGCAGAGAACCAGGCTAAGGAGCTCAACTTGGCCCCTTGGATGGGATTGAAATACCTCAACTAAGGGCTCTCTGCAAAAGTACTCAATTCACACTGGTTCTCATGCTACCACAGAAAAGCTTACACAGCTGTGTCAGAATATTAGGCTGCATAGTCAGTGCATGAAGTTAATACCTCAGAAAGAGAAACTCAAGAAATCACTTATGAAGCTGAGGATGTTGCAGGAGGATACTCTGTTTCAGAGGTAGGAAGCCCCTCAGGGGAGGATTTGGCTCTAGAAATAACCAAAAGACTGGCTTTAGAAGCCTAGCTTTTGGAGGTAGGAGTTAAGAGAAGAGAGTTGTGCCTAGGACCAATCTCTGGTGGCAGCATACAAATAACTAAGTAGAAGGAGACATCTTTCAACCTAAAACTCCCCAAAGGAAGTATTCCAACTTGTACAGAGAGTGATGATATCAGCAAGTGGTTTATGCTTAGGAGAAAGCCTACATTACCAGGGATATAGATAGACAAAAGTGGGCCTTTCTGTTGAATGAATTGTTCTCAGGAAAATGCAGGGATAGATTCCTGACATTCTATGAGTCAGATGCCAAGTCCTATGACTTCATGAAGGCTACCGTGATTGAGAGCATTGGACTAACACCTGAAGAATACAGAGTTAAACCCCGGGACAGTAAAAGAAAAAACAGAGTCAGCATTGGATTGAATTTGTGGACTATTCAGTAAAAATTCTGGGTGGCTGGTTAGAAGGTAACATAGTACAAGATTTTGATGGGATTTATAATTAAATTATGAAAGAGAATCTGTTCGGTAATTGTTACAATTTTT
This sequence comes from Pleurodeles waltl, assembly GCF_031143425.1. Lineage (NCBI taxonomy): Eukaryota > Metazoa > Chordata > Amphibia > Caudata > Salamandridae > Pleurodeles > Pleurodeles waltl. The sequence goes on along the minus strand of NC_090439.1, from coordinate 444,226,579 downwards.
TTCCTGATAGACCTAGGTCCATTTTCTCCTCTAGGGCTGGGGAAGAAAGCAGATCACTGGGTCAAGACAAGGGTGACCAAAACACCCACCTGTGGGGGAGGCCAAAGCATGGAACTCCCCCCCCCCAAGGGAAAGATGGGATGCAAAATAAAAAAAAATGTCTTTATCAGGCTCCCAAAAACCTTTTCAGGAGGGTGAGACTCCTCACACCCTAGGGGTGGATACAAAGGTAGGAACTTTGATCCCAACAAGGGTAGGTGCCATGACTGCAAAACAGAGGACACCGATTGGAGACCCTAAAACAAGAAAAATGCCTCTAGTCCACCTTCAATAAATGTAGTTGCCAATCTTCAGATGGGAACACAGTTGTGGCATGACCATGTCACTGAGCCCAAATAGGCAATATTAGTCACTGAGGCAGGGGTAGATTTATCCTGTGCTGCTTGGCCTATTTACATACATAAATACAGGCAGCAATGTCTGAAAAATGTGACTAAGGTAGAAGTCTTGGGGGACACCGGGACACATGTCACCATGGTAACCCAGCACCTGGTCCACTCAGATCAGTCAGTACCTGATAGGGAAAACCTGTCCTGTCACTAATACTGACAATGTCACAAAGATCCATCCCATGGCAGTGGTATATTTTGACTGGGAGGGGTAGTTGAACAAAAAGAAGTGGCTATGTCCCCTTCCATCCCTGTAGACTGTTTGCTTACAAATTATTTGGCACAATCTCCCTGGCTTGAAGTTGAAGTAAGGACTCATGCAGCAATGCTTGGGTTCCCAGAATGGGGTTGTGTCTAAACCAGGGCACAGAGCAAACTCCAGAGTACACAAGTTGGATCCTGGAAGAATAGACCAAACCTCTAAGAGAAAAGGCAAGAAGAATGGGAGACCAGCTTCTGAACAGACCACAAGTCAGAACCCCTCTTCCCAGGAAGAGGACTTGTTAACTCCAGAGGGAACTGAGACTGTAGAGATTGGGCCTTTCCACCCAGAGCTCTTGGGACCAGGAGGACCCTGTAGGGGGGATCTGTGCCAGGGACAAAAAGCCTGTCCTACTCTTGAAAGCCTAAGGCAGCAAGCTGCACAGGAAGAAAAGGGGAGTGTCAGCAGTACCCACAGGCTTTATTGGGATGATGGACTCCTGTACATTGAGGCCAGTGACCTTAAGCCTGGTAGAACCAGAAGGGTGGTTGTGCTCCAGCACTATACAGACATTTTTCTTTTCTCTCTAGCCCGTGACATTTCCCTATCTGGGCCAAAAGAAAACCTGGCGCAGGCTAGTTAATCACTTTTACTGGCCTGGAATGTACCAAGAGGTGATGGAACTTTGTCATTCCTGTGTCAACTGTCAAGGCAGTTGCAAGACAGACAGCCAACTGAAAGCTCCATTAATCCCACTACCTGTGGTTGGGGTGCTCTTCTAAAGGGTTGACATTGTTGGCCCATTGGCACTCAAACAGCTTCAGGGAATAGACATATCATAGTGGTAGCAGATCATACCAGTAGATATCCTGAGATCACTCTTTTTAGGACCATCACTGCCCATCAGTGTTCAAGCCCCTTTTGATTTTTTTTTTATTAGGATTGGTTTTCCTAAAGAGTTAGTATCAGACAGGGGTGCATACTTGTAACACAAGTGGCAGGAACATGGGGTGACCAATAAGTTTATTACCCTATACATCCACAGACCAATAGACTGGTTGAAAGATTTAAGTAGACATTGAAAGGCATGATTGGAGTTCATGAAAAACTCAGGAAAAGATGGGATGTCTTACTTCCATGTCTGAATTTTGCCTATGGGGAAGTACCACAAAAGGGAGTGGTGTTTTACCCCTTTGGAATTTTGTTTGGGCATTCTCTTAGGGGTTCATTGAGTCTTGTGGGGGAAGTCTGGGAGAGATCTCTCAAAGAGCCTAAACAAGACATTGTAGATTATGTACTTGGTCTTTGTTCCAGGATGAACAAATCAAATAAAGAACTTCAAGCCAGCCAGGAGCTCCAGAAGGACTGGTATGACCAAAAAGCTACAATGGTGGAAATCCAACCAGGGCAGAAAGTTTGGATGTTGGAGACTGTGGCTCCTAGGGTTCTCCAAGATAACTGGTCTGGGCCCTCTCCCATGCTTGAAAAAAGGGAAAGTAACCTACCTGGTTGACCTTAATAGTTATAAAAATTCAAAAATGATTGTACATGTCAAACACCTGAAGCCCTATTTTGACAGAGCTGAGGTGACCATGCTCATGGTTACAGATGAGGGACAGGAGGAAGACAGTGAAACTCTCCCTCATATTCTCTCCAGCTACCCATAAGACGGTTCTGTGGATGGAGTGGTTTTGTCAGACACCCATATAGAACAACAGCAGGCTGATTGCAGGCAAGTCCTCAACCAGAATGATGAACTATTCTCTCCGGACGCTGGTAGGACTAACTGGTGTAACTATGATGTGGACACTGGAGACAGCTTGCCTGTCAAAAACACAATTTATAGGCAGTCAGACCATGTCACAGAAAGCAACAAGATGCTGGATGTGGGTATCATTGAACCCTCTGAGAGCCCCTATACTAGCCCAGATGGCTTAGTCCCCAAACTTCGCTCCAGGGGAGAGAAAAAGGAAACAAGGGTCTATGTGGACTATAGGGCCTTAACTCTGTAATATAAACAGATGCACACCCACTTCCAGGAGTTGATGAGTTCATAGACAAATTAGGGGCAGCCAAACACATGAGTACCTTTGTTCTCACACCTGGGTATTGGCAGATTGACTTCACCCCTGGAGCAAAAGAAAGATCAGTATTCTCAACCGAAGTAGGCACTATCAGTTCACTGTCATGTCCTTTGGACTACAGAATGTCCCTGCCACCTTCCAGATGTTGTTGAACCAAGTCCTGGCTGGGTTAGAATCCTTTAGTGCAGATTATCTAGATGATATTCCTCTCTATAGTTCCACATGACAGGATCACCTGATCTCCCATGAAAAGGTCCTTGTGGCCCTGTAAAAGGCAGGTCTCTCCATCAATGTCAGTAAGTTCCGGATAGGGCAGGGAAAGGTTCTATACTTGGGCCATTTAGTTGGTAGATGCCAAGTTCAGCCACTCCAGCCCAAGAGCCAGACAATTCTGGCTTGGGAAGCTCCAACCAATCAGGCTCAAGCCAGGACAATCCTTGGCTTGACTGGGTACAACATGAGGTTTGTCATTTAGTACGGCACTACATTTCCCCCCTCCCCCACAGAACTTACTTCTAAGAAAATGTCCAAAAAGATCAAATGGACAGTGAGTTGTCAAAAGACTTTTGATACTCTGAAGGGTGCAATGTGCTCTGCCTCAGTCCTGAAAGCTCCAGATTACTCCAGGCAATTTGGTGTCCAAACAGATTCCTCTGAACTTGAGATAGGAGCAGTCCTAGCCCAGACCAATGATGAGTGATATGATCAGTCTTTTGCTTTTAGAAACTGAAAACTACTCTCAAGGGAACAAAACTGGTGTGCCATGGAGAGAGAAGTCTTTGCTGTGGTCTGGGTCTTGAAGAAACTGAGACCTTGCTTGTTTGGCTATCACATGATAGTTCAAACACACCACAGGCCTCTCATGTGGCTTTAACAGATGAAAGGTGAAATCCCCAAACTACTTAGGTGGTCTATATCTTTACAAGGAATAGACCTTAAAGTGGAACACAACCCTTGGACTGCCTATGCCAATGCAGATGGCCTTTCCAGGTTCTTCCACTTAGAGTATGAAGGTTCCCCAGGGGAAGGGTAGTTTCATCCCCTTTCATTTGTTGAGGGGGGTGAGAAAGGGCCCAATATCAACAGGTTCCCAGGGGCAGATCACTTTACACAAAAATTGGACTATGTTTGGCACTTCAGCCACCCTTGTAAGTCCCCAGTAAATGATACCCCTGTTACCTACGGCATGGGTACTGAAGAGGACCCTCCAGAGCTGCGGCACCACTTGTGCCACTCTGAGAGTCCCCACACCTGCCTCATGCAGACTGCCATTCCAAGTGCATGATAAGGTGTATTCAAAAGATGCAAACTCGTCTTGGCTCCCACTAAGAGTGCCATGTCTAGTAACACTGCATGCAATATAGGGAAGCCACCCCTCTGGCAGGCCTTACAATCCTAAGGCAGGGTATACTGTAATGCATGTGAGGGTTTATGTGTGTATAAAAATATGCCCCTACTGTGTCGTTTCAAAACCCTAAGACATAGTAAGTGTACAGGGAAGCCATATCAAATGCATGTGCTGGAAACTGGTCATTACGAGTTCCCTAGCTACATGATGGCCTCTCTGAATACTGGAATTTTTGGTATGACACAACTCTGAATAATAAAACCACACTGAAGCTAGTGGTAGATTTATTATAAAGTGTACCCAGAGGTACACTGGCCTTAACCATCCTGCCACCACCAGACATGATTCTGGACTCCTGCGGGGGAGGTCTTTTGCTCTCAGGAACCAGAACACAAAGCCTTTCCTGGTTGGAGGTGTCACACCTCCTCCCCAGGCTGGCACACTGCACCAGCTGTCAGCTTCAAAGACTTTATAGCCTTTGAAATCAAAATCCCACCTCTGCCGTTAGCAGCAGATTGGTGCCTAATGTATTTTCCCCACTATGATTTGGAAAACTGATGGGGAAACTTAACTAGAGTAGGAGGAGTGCCCCCCTCAGCTTTCAGCACCCCTTAGGTATGGCAGGCAAGATGACCACTCCGTTTCATTTTCCTTCATCTTGGACGGTATTAAAATTGCCAATCAGGGCTAGGCATGCAAACCCTTCCCACAGGATGTCATCACTTAGTGGGTGTAGCCACCCGAAGTTAGGTGGCCCATTGGCCACAACAGGTACTCCCCCTAATGCCCACTAAATGCAATATTTAGTGGGCATACCTAGAGCAACAGATCAGATTTGGTGGGCACAAGAAGGCCAGGAACAAAGAAGATGTGAGGCACAGGGTAAGAATTCCTGCTGCACAAAAAGGCACCAAACCCTGCCTGCTGCTCCTAGGATTTAACAATGGCAACTGAGGTGTCACCTGGAAACCTGAAGGACTCTACAAAACCCCTGAGCACCTCCAGCCTTCTGAAAATCATCCAGAACCTCCTCAGAGTGAAGGTATCACTCTCCTGGAACCTGCAATCAAATAACCAGTGAAATCCAGTTCACTGACAGGCCTCTGACCAATGAACCTGATCCAGCAGCCCGACCAAAATCCACAACAGACCAGAAGGACGAAAGCTAAAAGAGTGCAAAGGTTGGTGGCACTGGTGGCACTGGACCTTTCAGGCCCTGAGATGCACCATTTGCTGTGGTACTGAACCCCCAATGTCGGACACCCAGAAGCAAGCACCAATCGAGTGACTTCAGGACACCCAAGAATCACCCTCCAGAGTGGCTCTGGTGACTTGCAATCTAACTTCGAAGTGACCTGCTCCAAGGCCTCCAAGACACATGACTCCTGGTTGACCTATCTGCACTGCACTCTGTCTCCCTGGTCCCTGTATCCTCAAACCAGCTGTGTTCTAGGGGTCCCTAACCCATTGTGACCCCTACTGTCCAAAGAGACCAAGCATGCTTTCCTTTAAGTCCACATGTGCAGTGTGTTTCCAAGTGGTCCCCCTCTCCATTGTGCACCAGCTCTAAGACTTTCAGCCACTGCTCCCGCTTGAACAGTGAGCGGCCTGAACTTCTCCAGCGGGCCCACAGGACATCTTGATGACCTTGACATAAAATTAGAAGGTAACACTTGTGGGAGCATTGCCTGATTTTATATGCATTTTTTAATAACAGATTTTATTGAGTTTCAGAAAAATGCCATTGGCCACTAAGACCACAAATGGCATATAAGATGTTGAGATATGTACACTCAAAGGAAAGGAAAGATAGCAATTAAACATTCACAGTGAAATCCACCCATCCCACCCAAGACCACCAGGCATCACACATAGCACAGTATACTGCAGACATTAGGTTGGCACAGTAATCTCCCAACCCACAACATCAAACAGTCGTATTGCTTCCTCAAGAGGAAAGGCAGCGGAACATATCTGGGCTAAGCACACTCCCCTGTAATCAGCCCATCTCTGGCAGACGGTGTGCTGCTTCTGGGGGCAGCCTCTTGTCTGATATAGATCAATTTTGAGGACCATACAGTAATCCATTCCCTTCCTCCATACATCTAGGGATAAGGACATCTCAGACATCCACATCCTGGCAATGTCTCTTTTGGAAAGACTAAGGCCCAAAAACAGGTGTCATTGTTTATATATTTTTCCCCCAACCCATTGGTACTGTGGAGAAGAAACAGTTTTGGGTCTAATGGAATGTTCCAAGAGAGGACCTTCCCCAGGCCTCATGTGACCCAGTGGCAGACACTTTTGAGCTCTACACAGCTCCATAGAGGATGTAAAAAAATACTGTCTTCCACCCCACAATGGCGACAAGCCAGGGAATCAATCACGCTCACGTGCCATAGATGATACCTTGCATAGTAAGCTCTGTGGAGATATTTTAACTGGATCAGTTGGAGACAGGCAGAGATACCGCCTCTTGCTAAGCACCCAGAGCTTTGGTCCAGTCATTATCCTCAAGTGTGTCTAGGTCACCCTCCCAAGCCACCCTGAGTGCGGGTAGTGTATTTGTGTGGATCGTGACAAAGGACTGATATATTTTTGCAATTTTATGGTCTCCAAGATCTACCATAAGTTGTTTACCATTCAATGAACTGAACTCCGGAAGAGCCACAAGATCCCTGATGCAAGGGGTAACAGAATGGCGAGCCGCCAAATAGCACTAGAGTTGACTACTGTGTAGTGGGTATTCCGACTGCAGCTCTTGAAACGACTTCAGGACTAAGCAGCTCATCTCATTCGAAAGAGTGGGATTACCAATAATATCCAACATATGAAAGCCTTAAAGTTGTGCAATCTGCAGAAGCACCATACCTCACCACAGCAGTGTCTCTCTAGTCAATCTACCCCACCATCCCATCTGTCACAGGGAACTCCTCCAAACCGCAAACACAGTGTGTGTTGCGGGTAGGAGAGACCGACAGCTCTTCCCTCCTGTAGGAAGGTGGCTTTCTTCTAGCATGGTTACTCCCATTTTTGGCCTGTTTGTCAGTGTTTTGTCAGTGAGTTTTTACTGTCTCACTGGGATCCTGTTAGTCAGGTCCTCAAAGCTTATAGCTTCTGGCCTATATGTGTTGTCAGTATGCTTGACTGTGTCACTGGAGTTCTGCTAACCAGAACTCCAGTGCTTATTCTCTCTCTGTTTACCAAATTTCTCACTATAGTTTAGTGACTCCATATTCCAATTCAGATTGGCATACTGGAACAACCCTCATAAGTCCATAGTATATGGCACCTAGGTGTCCAGGGTATTGGGGTTCCTGAAGATCCTTATGTGCTGCACCATTTCTTTTAGCACCAATAAGGAGCTCATACAAACACTCTTTCAAGACTGCCACTGCAGACTAAGTGAAATAGTGCACACACTATTTCATAGCCAGTTTCACTACACAAGGTAATTCATAAGTCACCTATATGTCTAACCTTCAGTTTCTGAAGACTAGGTGCAAAGTTAGTGTGTGTGAGGGCACCCTTGCACTAGCAAAGGTACCTCTACATTGTCCAGGACCAATTTCCCAGACTTCGTGACTACATATAAGCGTGCACTACATATATGTCAATACATATATGTAGATTCACAATGGTAACTCTGAATATTGCCATGTGAGGTGTCTAAGATTGTGAAATTGAACCCCCAATCCAAATTTGGTAGTAGTGGGGGAATTCCATGTACCTTGGGGGCTCCACCATAGGCCCCCAGTACAGCCAAACCAGCCTTCTGAGGTTTCCACTGCAGCCCCAGCTGCTGCCACCTCACAGACAGGTTTCTGCCCTCCTAGGGATTGAGAAGCTCAATCTGAGGAAGGCAGAACAATGCATTTCCTTTAGGAGAGGGGGGTTACATCCTCTCCCATTGGAAATAAGTGTTACAGGCATGGGAGGGGTATCCTCCTAGAGCCTCTGGAAATGCTTTGGAGGGCACAAATGGTGCATTCCCTGAATAATCCAGTCCAAACCGTTTCAGGCACCCCTAGTCCCTGCTCTGGCACAACTCTAGACAAAGGAAAGGGGAGTGACCTGTACCCTGTTCATCACCACCCCAGGTGTGGTGCCCAGAGCTAATCCAGAGTGTCCATTTGTTAGTCATCTTGGATTCAAAGGTGTGGGGACCCCCTGGGAGCATCTGAGTGGCCAGTACTAGCAGGTGATGTCAGAGACCCCTCCTGATAGGTGTATACCTGGGTAGGTAGCACCACTGATTTTGACATACCCATGCATAGAGCGGATATTTCACCAAAGACCTGCATAATTTGTAAAATACAAGGCACTCAAGGTCTGTGAGACAGAATAGGCCATCATCTGCATAAAGAGCAATTGTAGCCAATAAGCCCTCAGTCAATTCAAACCCCTGCAACTGGGCATCTATATGGACGCAGACAGCCAGCGGCTACATGGATAGCACAAACAACAGTGGGAAAAGTGGATACCCCTGCCCCGTTCCTATATCAACTGGGAAGGTTTCAGATTCAATGCCTGCCACCCACACCACTGCTGAAAAATCAGTTGAACATAAGATAGGAATCGGGGACCTAGGTTTAACCACTGAAGAAGGACAAAGAGATACTCCCAACTGACAGAATCAAATGCTTTATCAATGTCTGTCAGGAGCACCGCCGCAAGCCTGCCTAAGGCAGCCCACCAAAGCCAAGTCATTATAGACTTGTCTGATATGACGTGTGGACCGAGCCAGCCTAAAACCTACCTGGTGAGTCAACAAGGTCTGGCATGAACTTTACCACTCTGTTAGCCAGGGTCTTAGCAAGCAATTTCACCTCCAAATTCAGCAGAGAAACGGGGTGATTCAAAACATGACTCTCTGACAGACACCCTGGCTTAGGAAGAACCACAAGTTCTGCATGAGGCCGATCTAGGGTTTCTTACTCATGGGATTGAGAAGGTCTCAAAAGTGACAGCCACATTCAGCACCAGGTCTTGGAGACCTACAAAAAGTTCCAGGTGGCAGAGCAGCCACAACACTCCTAGACACCTGCGGCACGAGCATCCACCCTATTCTCCATCAGCCAAGGGACGAGACAAGGTTGCCTTTTGTCACCTTTACTAATCGCGCTCTACATGGAGCCCTTTGCACAAAGAGTACATGATGGCCCCTTGATCACAGGGGTCTGCTTTGGAGGGGAGGAGAATACTATTAGCCTGTACACACATGATGTTTTAGTATCCTTGGTGTAGGAGACTGACTCTCTATGTAGTGTGCAAAGCTAGTGGGATTCTAGGCAACTACACGTTGATTTACAGGTGTAAAAACAAGACCACCTAATGCTCTAATTTTAAGGTAACTTGGTCAAGCAGTTAGGCAAAACCTGGGGAAGAGCAAAGCATTTGTTGTACCCATCAATCTTGCAACTCACACACTCAACTGAATAACTTGAGAGCAATTTATAAAAATACTTCAAATTTTTCAATACATTTTAAGACTAAGATCATAAGATTTAGTTAAGTACTTTTCCAGTTATTACTTTTTGAAGTTTAATGAAAATAGTTTTTTCGTTCTTAATTACACACCATATGAATCAATGGAGGATCACCTTTAGAAGTACATAGAAACTCATTCAGTTGGTTTACCAAGGTCTTCTTTTGCAGGCTGGCCGAGGTCATTGGTGGGCACACTGTGCCAGCTGGAGAAGTCAGTCAGCTCCTGGTTCCGGCAGGGACACTGTGGGGGACCACTTGGAAAAGCACTGTACAGGTAAGTTTAATGGTGAATCATGGAGGTCCTCTTGGAGTGTCGAGGTCGCAAGAGGTGGGGGACCCTTAGGGTGCAATAGGTTCTTTGGTGCAGGGCGCAGGTTGGCTGGGTACAGAGCAAGTCTTTGAACCAAGAGCTGTGCACAAAGATGGCCTCAAAAGCAGACGGTAAGTTGGTTCAAGGGTTATTTACAGGCTAACAGGGAAACTGATAGGAGGTCCAGGGTGTTCTTGAAGTCCCTCAACTGGGCTTCCTCCTGGTCTTTTTTCAGCCTTGGGTGAGCTGTTTCTTGGTGTCTGACACGGGCTGACCAATACTCTTGGTATTGGCACGGTTTGGACACTGGGGGCTGTGGTGCCACCAAACGTGGCACACTGGGAGGGTTGTAGATTGGTACCTCCACTCTGGAGGGAGTTCTCTGGTGATTTGTGAAGCCTGGAGGTCCTTTGGAGTTTTTGTAGAGTTGTCAAGTAGTCCAGCAGCTCCTCAGCAGCGATTGTCAGGTCCTCGGTTTAGCAGGAAGAGTTTGGCACCTTTTTTTGTGCAGAAGGTCCTCAGTTCTCATGCTTCAGATCTTCTTGGTGTGAGTCTTGTTTTGTCTGTTGATTCTGATTTCCTAGTCTAGGGATGCCCTCTAAATACAAAATTTAGGGAGCATTTTAGAGGGAGCCTGGTAGTGACCAATGGCTAAACCCACTACGTGACCACTTGTGGCGGGCAGAGGTCACATTCCTATACCTGGTTGGTTATTTTCCTTCCATATAAGATAGAGAAAATTGAAATTGAGTGTCCACCTCATGAGCAACACCTTAGGGGTGGTGCATGCAAAGTGGGGCCACTCCCCATATCCTTTGTGTAATTTTCCTGTTGTTGCTCCCACCAAAAGTGGGGGTTTGTAACTGGGGCTACCATTTCCTGCTAGCAGCAGCCATGGAGGTCATGTTTCAAAGGTGGTAAGCTCTTAAAAGCTCACCGCCAGGGCAATGTACCTTCCTGGGGAGGGGGTGTTAGCACCTCCACCCAGGAAGGGCTTTGTCTGCAACCCAGTGAGAAGAATGCCTCACCTCACCATTTGAGATTTGAGATTGGCTGTCTGGAGGTGGCAGGCTGGTTAGAACCATTCAGCAACAATGCCAGGATAGTTAGCTTTTGCAGGGGGCACCTCTAAGGTGACACCAGGGTACATTTAGTAATAAATCCAATACTGGTACCAGTTTGCATTTATCATTCTGAGTTGTTTGATACCACAAAACCCAAGGTTTAGAGTGGCCATCATGTAGCTGTGAATCTTGTGTTGACCAGTGTCCAGCACATGTATTAAAATGACAACTCTGTCCACTTACTATGCCCAAAGTTGGCAAGGACAAAGTGGGGGCATATTGTTTCTGCAGCTATGTGCTCACATACAGTATGGTGCACCCTGCCTTAGGGCTGAAAGGCCTGCCAGAGGGGTGACTGACCCATATTGTATGCAGTGTGTAGTTGGCCAGGCACACAGGCCATGTCAAGCTTACTTTTCAGGTTTGCATCATGGCACTCAGCCTGCAATGGCAGTGCTGGGTGTGCTGGAATGCATGGCCCTAGAGGAGAGGGTGGCACAATCAGTTCTGCTGACTCAGGGGCCTACCCTTAGGACCCCATGCACTGGGTACCTAAGTACCATTTACTAGGGACTTATAGTGACAGCTAAAGGTGTTGCCAATTATCTTTGCAATTTTTAGGGAAAGAACACTGGCATTGGGAACCTGGTTAGCAGGATGTCAGTGCATTGCAGTCCAAGTTTCACCCAGAAACCAGGCAAAACGTGGGGGGTACTGCAACAAAGTGCCAATTCCCACACTTGGACAACCTCTAATGTGCCTTACCAGCATTCCTGAAGGAAGTAGACTAATTTGAGTAGTGGCAGGATTCTGTATAAAAATACATAAATCCCAGGCCCCGAATATCACCTCCCCATCCGATATGGAAGGACAGCTTTCCTGTTGATTTCCCATACAATGGACAAAAGATTCTATTACATAACTGGGCATCCAGCTCACAACGACGGTTGTGAATACCGCGTCCATCAATAACAGACCGCTTCTTCAACAGGTCACAAAGAAGTTGGCTCAATGGGACTGTACCACCTCTCATGCCTGGCAGAGTGGCGGCCATAAAAGTGGCAGCTCTTCCGCAAATCCTCTTTCTGTTTCAGACCTTCCCAGTCGAGCCCCCCACTGGGATGCTCCACTCCTTGCTGCTAGCCGTACTTTGTTTTGTGTGGGCTGATGCTCGCATACGCATAAGCAAACACCGCAGCTTCCCCCCACCATCTGAGAGGGGAATCCTGCATCTTAGCAGCTACTATCAAGTGGCCTAGCTCCGCTATAAGGTGGAGTGGTCCCGTGTGGAGTCAGAGAAACACTAGCTCTTCATTGTTCATGCTATTGCAGGCATGCCGCTTTGAAGGGTCTCCTTTATGAGATGACTGCAGCATGCATTGGCCTCTAATCCTCCCTAATCACATGATTGATGATGAGGTTATGAGACTCCGTGGCCATGCGTAAGGGCCTCACAACATTCCCTTCCCCCTTGACACCCATAACAGTAAATACAGACTTCAGCCCTGGACTTGACCATGCAACGTTCTACCTGTGGCACGATGCAGCCTGCCACTCAATGCGGCAACCTCTTCGATGAGGAGGGTCCTATCCCCTTCAAGCAGATGAGAAAGGTGCACAGGATCCTGGAAACAGAACGCCTGCGCCACAAGCAGTCCAACACTGGTTCACTAAACACTCCATATGTGCCAGGGCATTCTGACCCCTGACACTATTCGAGAAATGGCTAGTGACTAAAACTGATGACAAGAGACTTATCACAGAACTCTATGGCCTGCTCCTGTATGCCTTTCCCCGAGCCAAACATACAGCGAACTAGAATTAGGCAGACAGCTTTACCCGAAGGAGTAGACCAACATATACTAACGGGCCTGCCACACTGCATGCAACATGACCTGTAAAGAGACAGAGACTAAAATTATAACATACTAGTACCTCACACCCCTACAACTTCATAAGGGGAACCTCACTTGCAGCTGGTGTCACTGTGGAATGGCAGGGACCTTGCTCCACTTACTTTGGGATTGCCCTACATTTGCACAATTCTGAAATGATATCCTATCTGACATAGATGAGAGCCTAGATATGACACTACCTCGTTTTCCAGCTTATCAATGTTAGGCCACCCAAACGCACTCACTTACCCACTTTTATCATACAAGGGCTGGAAAAGCGGCAGAGCACTGCGGGCTGCACACCAAACAATTCTCACACACTGGGGGACTGACAATATACTTCTGCACGTCACCTGGTTCCACTGACTTTGGCATGTCCTGGGGAAGGAGAAGCTGGCCCTGGAGCTGATGTCACAGTGGGACTCATAAAGGGAACTGAGGAGACCTTTCATTGCTTTGTTGTCTAACGAATTCAGAGAACTTACATGCCTTAAATACTTACGATTACTCATCCTCAAAGACACATCTTTGTACGTTTCTGACGCTCCTGGTAACTCTTCGCACCAGGCACACTCAGTACCTAGATGATTTTCCTAGAACTACATGCATTATGAGTACCCTAGGAGGTAGGGTAGCGGGGAAGGTGGTAGTTGAGGGGTTACTGTTTTTGTCTTACTGAATCTGCATTTGCTTCTCATTGCTCCCCAGTGACCAACGGTTGTAGGTGGGTTTAACTGTATCTGAAATCTTCAATAAACAGATTTAAACTGAAAAACACTAACTGAATGTAGGAGGCTGGACTGGCTTGTAGTGAGTACCTAGGGGTACTTGCACCTTGCACCAGGCTCAGTTATCCCTTATTAGTGTATAGGGTGTCTAGCAGCATAGGCTGATAGATAATGGTAGCTTAGCAGAGCAGCTTAGGCTGAACTAGGAGATGAGTGAAGCTCCTACAGTACCACTTAGTGTCATATGCACAATATCATAAGAAAACACAATACACAGTTATACTAAAAATAAAGGTACTTTATTTTTATGACAATATGCCAAAGTATCTCAGAGTGTACCCTCAGTGAGAGGATAGGAAATATACACAAGATATATATACACAATAGCAAAAATATGCAGTATAGTCTTAGAAAACCGTGCAAACAATGTATAGTTACAATAGGATGCAATGGGGACACATAGGGATAGGGGCAACACAAACCATATACTCCAAAATTGGAATGCGAACCACGAATGGACCCCAAACCTATGTGACCTTGTAGAGGGTCGCTGGGACTATTACAAAATAGTGAGAGTTAGGAAAATAACCCACCCCAAGACCCTGAAAAGTGAGTGCAAAGTGCACTAAAGTTCCCCAAAGGACAAAGAAGTCGTGTTGGGGGAATAAGGCAGGAAAGACACAAACCAACAATGCAACAGCAATGGATTTCCAGTCAAGGGTACCTGTGGAACAAGGGGACCAAGTCCAAAAGTCACAAGCAAGTCGGAGATGGGGAGATGCCCAGGAAATGCCAGCTGCGGGTGCAAAGAAGCTTCTACTGGACAGAAGAAGCTGAGGTTTCTGCAGAAACGCAAAGGGCTAGAGACTTCTCCTTTAGAGGACGGATCCCGTTTACCTTGGAGAGTCGTTCAGAAGTGTTTTCCCGCCAAAAGAACGCCAACAAGCCTTGCTAGCTGCAAATCGTGCGGTAAGCGTTTTTGGATGCTGCTGTGGCACAGGAAGGACCAGGATGTCGCAAATTGCGTCAGGAGAGAGAGGGGACGTCAAGCAAGACAAGGAGCCCTCTCAGCAGCAGGTAGCACCCAGAGAAGTGCCAGAAACAGGCACTACAAGGATGCATGAAACGGTGCTCACCCGAAGTTACACAAAGGAGTCCCACGTCGCCGGAGACCAACTTAGAAAGTCGTGCAATGCAGGTTAGAGTGCCGTGGAACCAGGCTTGGCTGTGCACAAAGGATTTCCGACGGAAGTGCACAGAGGCCGGAGTAGCTGCAAAAGTCGTGGTTCCCAGCAATGCAGTCTAGCGAGGTGAGGCAAGGACTTACCTCCACCAAACTTGGACTGAAGAGTCACTGGACTGTGGGAGTTACTTGGACAGAGTTGCTAGATTTGAGGGACCTCGCTTGTCGTGCTGAGAGGAGACCCAAGGGACCGGTAATGCAGCTTTTTGGTGCCTGCGGTTGCAGGGGGAAGATTCCGTCGACCCACAGGAGACTTCTTCGGAGCTTCTAGTGCAGAGAGGAGGCAGACTACCCCCACAGCATGCACCACCAGGAAAACAGTCGAGAAGGCGGCAGGATCAGCGTTACAGAGTTGCAGTAGTCGTCTTTGCTACTATGTTGCAGTTTTGCAGGCTTCCAGCGCAGTCAGCAGTCGATTCCTTGGCAGAAGGTGAAGAGAGAGATGCAGAGGAACTCGGATGAGCTCTTGCATTCGTTATCTAAGGAATCCCAAGAGACAGAGACCCTAAATAGCCAGAAAAGAGGGTTTGGCTACCTAGGAGAGAGGATAGGCTAGCAACACCTGAAGGAGCCTATCAGAAGGAGTCTCTGACGTCACCTGGTGGCACTGGCCACTCAGAGCAGTCCAGTGTGCCAGCAGCACCTCTGTTTCCAAGATGGCAGAGGTCTGGAGCACACTGGAGGAGCTCTGGGCACCTCCCAGGGGAGGTACAGGTCAGGGGAGTGGTCACTCCCCTTTCCTTTGTCCAGTTGCGCGCCAGAGCAGGGCTAAGGGGTCCCTGAACCGGTGTAGACTGGCTTATGCAGAAATGGGCACCAAATGTGCCCATGAAAGCATTTCCAGAGGCTGGGGGAGGCTACTCCTCCCCTGCCTTCACACCATTTTCCAAAGGGAGAGGGTGTAACACCCTCTCTCAGAGGAAGTCCTTTGTTCTGCCATCCTGGGCCAGGCCTGGCTGGACCCCAGGAGGGCAGATGCCTGTCTGAGGTGTTGGTAGCAGCAGCAGCTGCAGTGAAACCCCGGGAAAGGCAGTTTGGCAGTACCAGGGTCTGTGCTACAGACCACTGGGATCATGGGATTGTGCCAACTATGCCAGGATGGTATAGAGGGGGCAATTCCTTGATCATAGACATATTACATGGCCATATTCGGAGTTACCATTGTGAAGCTACATATAGGTAGTGACCTATATGTAGTGCACACGTGTAATGGTGTCCCCGCACTCACAAAATCCGGGGAATTGGCCCTGAACAATGTGGGGGCACCTTGGCTAGTGCCAGGGTGCCCACACACTAAGTAACTTAGCACCCAACCTTTACCAGGTAAAGGTTAGACATATAGGTGACTTATAAGTTACTTAAGTGCAGTGTAAAATGGCTGTGAAATAACGTGGACGTTATTTCACTCAGGCTGCAGTGGCAGGCCTGTGTAAGAATTGTCAGAGCTCCCTATGGGTGGCAAAAGAAATGCTGCAGCCCATAGGGATCTCCTGGAACCCCAATACCCTGGGTACCTCAGTACCATATACTAGGGAATTATAAGGGTGTTCCAGTAAGCCAATGTAAATTGGTAAAATTAGTCACTAGCCTGTTAGTGACAATTTGGAAAGAAATGAGAGAGCATAACCACTGAGGTTCTGATTAGCAGAGCCTCAGTGAGACAGTTAGTCACTACACAGGTAACACATTTCAGGCACACTTATGAGCACTGGAGCCCTGGTGAACAGGGTCCCAGTGACACATACAACTAAAACAACATATATACAGTGAAAAATGGGGGTAACATGCCAGGCAAGATGGTACTTTCCTACACAACCCCCCCCCAAACGAAGGACAATAAGACTAGCCATGACCTGATGAGTCTTCATTGTTTAAGTGGAAATATCTGGAGAGTCCATCTGCATTGGAGTGGCTACTCCCAGGTCTATGTTCCACTGTATAGTCCATTCCCTGTAGGGATATGGACCACCTCAACAATTTAGGATTTTCACCTTTCATTTGTTTTAGCCAAAGTAGAGGTTTGTGGTCTGTCTGAACAATGAAGTGAGTGCCAAACAGGTATGGCCTCAACTTCTTCAGAGCCCAGACCACAGCAAAGGCCTCCCTCTCTATGGCAGACCAACGCTTTTCTCTAGGGGTCAACCTCCTACTAATAAAAGCAACAGGTTGATCCTGGCCCTCAGAATTAAGTTGTGATAGGACTGCCCCTACTCCTAATTCAGATGCATCAGTTTGGACATAGAATTTTTTAGAGTAACAAGGGCTTTTCAGGACAGGTACAGAGCACATGGCCTGCTCCAGCTCCTCAAAAGCTTTCTGACAGTTTGCTGTCCATAATACCTTTTTAGGCATTTTCTTGGATGTGAGGTCATTAAGAGGGGCTGCAATGGAGCCATAGTTCTTAATGAACCTCCTGTAATACCCAGTGAGGCCTAGGAAGGCTCTCACCTGAGTCTGAGTGGTAGGGGGAACCCAATCAATAATTGTTTGGATTTTCCCCTGAAGTGGTGCAATCTGTTCTCCACCAACAAGGTATCCCAGATAAACCACCTTACCCTGCCCTATCTGGCACTTTGAAGCCTTGATAGTGAGGCCTGCCTTTTGCAGGGCTTCCAAAACTTTCCATAGGTGGACCAGCTGATCATCCCAGCTGGAGCTAAAGACAGCTATATCGTCCAAATATGCTGCACTGAAAGCCTCCAGCCCTTGCAGGACTGTGTTCACCAAGCTTTGAAAAGTGGCAGGTGCATTTTTCAAACCAAAAGGCATTACTGTAAATTGGTAATGGCCTCCAATGGTTGAAAATGCAGTTTTAGGTTTAGCATCTTCTGACAATTTGATCTGCCAATACCCTGCAGTCAAATCAAAAGTGCTTAGATACTTGGCAGATGCCAGTGTATCTATGAGCTCATCTGCCCTGGGTATAGGGTAAGCATCAGTTTTGGTTACCAGGTTGAGACCTCTATAGTCTACACAAAACCGCATTTCCTTCTTTCCATCTTTGGAATGGGGTTTTGGTACAAGTACCACAGGAGAAGCCCATGGACTTTCAGAGTGCTCAACCACTCCTAGTTCTAACATTTTCTGCACCTCTTGCTTTATGCAGTCCCTGACATGGTCAGGCTGCCTATAGATCTTACTTTTGACAGGTAAACTGTCTCCAGTATCTATAGTGTGCTCACACCAAGAAGTGGTACCTGGCACAGTAGAGAAGAGTTCAGACAATTGATCTAGGAGATTTATGCAATGGTCTTTCTGCTCAGCAGTAAGACAATCAGCCACAACTACACCTTCCACAAGAGCATCTTGTTCTGTGGAAGAGAAGAGATCAGGTAGAGGATCACTGTCTTCTTCCTGTCCCTCATCAGTTGCCATGAGCAGGGTGAGATCAGCTCTGTCATAGTAGGGTTTCAGGCGATTGACATGGAGCACCCTAAGGGGACTCCTGGCAGTGCCTAAGTCAACTAAATAGGTGACTTCACCCTTTTTTTCAACAATTGTGTGGGGACCACTCCATTTATCTTGGAGTGCTCTTGGGGCCACAGGCTCCAAGACCCACACTTTATGCCCTGGTTTGTACTGAACCAGAACAGCCTTCTGATCATGCCATTGCTTCTGGAGCTCTTGGCTGGCCTGAAGGTTTTTACTGGCCTTTTTCATATACTCAGCCATCCTTGATCTGAGGCCAAGTACATAATCCACAATATCTTGTTTTGGAGATTTTAAAGGTTGTTCCCAACCCTCCTTGACAAGTGTTAGTGGACCCCTAACAGGGTGACCAAAGAGGAGTTCAAAGGGGCTGAAGCCCACTCCTTTCTGGGGTACCTCCCTGTAGGCAAAAAGGAGGCATGGTAACAGGATATCCCATCTCCTGCGGAGTTTTTCAGGGAGACCCATAATCATGCCTTTGAGAGTTTTGTTAAATCTCTCCACCAGTCCATTTGTTTGTGGATGATAGGGTGTAGTGAACTTGTAAGTCACACCACACTCCTTCCACATGGCCTTTAAGTATGCAGACATGAAATTGCTTCCCCTGTCTGATACTACTTCCTTTGGGAAGCCCACCCTGGAAAATATTCCCAGGAGGGCCTTTGCCACTGCAGGTGCTGTAGTGGTCCTTAAAGGAATAGCTTCAGGATATCTTGTGGCATGGTCAACTACCACCAAGATAAACCTATTGCCTGAAGCAGTAGGAGGGTCAAGGGGGCCAACTATGTCAACCCCTACCCTTTCAAAGGGAACCCCAACCATAGGCAGTGGAATAAGGGGTGCCTTTGGGGTGCCACCTGTCTTGCCACTGGCTTGACAGGTTTCACAGGACTTACAAAATTCCTTTGTGTCCTCAGACATCCTAGGCCAATGAAACAGTGGAACAAGCCTGTCCCAAGTTTTCATTTGCCCCAGATGTCCAGCTAGGGGAATGTTGTGGGATAGAGTTAGGAGGAACTTTCTGTACTCCTGAGGAATCACTAACCTCCTGGCAGTTCCAGGTTTAGGATCCCTTGCTTCAGTGTACAAGAGGTTGTCCTCCCAGTAAACTCTGTGAGAGTCACTGACATCCCCATTAGCCTGTTTGACAGCTTGCTGTCTTAGACCCTCTAATGTGGGACAGGTTTGCTGTGCCACACTCAGCTCCTCTCTGGCAGGCCCCCCTTCACCCAAAAGCTCAGCAGTGTCTGCTTCAAGCTCCTCTGGTGTAGGTTCTGCACAGGGAGGGAATTCTTCTTCCTCAGAAGTTGAATCCACTGTAGAGGGAGCGATAGTAGGAAGTGGTTTGCTTCTACTAGCCCTAGCTTTAGGGAGCACTTGGTCCATTGTTCCAGGATCCAAGCTTCCCTGTCCTTTTTGCTTTTTGGCCTGAGCCCTGGTTAAAGCAAAAATATTCCCTGGGATGCCCAGCATTGCTGCATGGGCCTCCAACTCCACATCTGACCAAGCTGATGTCTCCAAATAATTTCCTAGTAGACAGTCTACAGGTAAATCTGTGGCTACCACAACTTTCTTTGGACCAGTAACCCCCCCCAGTTGAGATTTACAACAGCCATGGGGTAGCTAAGTGTGTTGTTGTGAGCATCGGTTACTTGGTACTGGTGACCAAGTAGGTGTTGTTCAGGGTGGACCAGTTTCTCTATGACCATAGTCACACTGGCTCCAGTGTCCCTGTAGGCCTGAACCTCAACACCATTTATTAGGGGTAGCTGCTTGTACTTATCCATATTAAGGGGACAAGCAACTAAGGTGGCTAAATCAATAGCCCCCTCAGAGACTAATATAGCCTCTGTGGTCTCCCTAACAAGACCAAACCCAACTAAGTTACCAATAGTGAGCCCAGCTACTCCCTTGGATTGGCTATTAGTAGGTTTGCTCCCACCACCACTGCTATTAGTAGGGACACTAGGTGTAGCAGTAGGGGTTGTAGTGGTAGAAGGCTTGGTGCTTTTCTTTGGACAACTGGGATCTGTTGTCCAATGGCCTTTTATTTTACATAAATAGCACCATGGTTTCTTTTCCTTGTTTTGATTAGAAGAGGATTTGGGCCCACCACCCCCACCAGAGTGTTTTTGTGGGCCTGATGAAGACTCGTTTTTAGTTTTGTCCCCACCCTTGTCAGAAGACTTACCATCCTTCTTCTTGTTGCCATCTTTGTCACCCCCTGTATGAACTTTTCTGTTCACCCTTGTTCTGACCCATTTGTCTGCCTTCTTTCCCAATTCTTGGGGAGAGGTCAGATCAGAGTCCACCAAGTACTGGTGCAACAAATCAGACACACAATTATTAAGAATATGCTCTCTCAGGATTAAGTTATACAGGCTGTCATAATCAGTCACTTTACTGCCATGTAACCATCCCTCCAAGGCCTTCACTGAATGGTCAATGAAATCAACCCAGTCTTGTGAAGACTCCTTTTTGGTCTCTCTGAACTTTATCCTGTATTGTTCAGTGGTTAAGCCATAACCATCCAGGAGTGCATTCTTAACAACTTTGTAATCATTAGCTTCATTTTCTTTCACAGTAAGGAGCCTATCCCTACCTTTTCCACTAAATGATAGCCATAGGATAGAAGCCCACTGCCTTTGAGGGACATCCTGTACAGCACAGGCCCTCTCAAGTGCAGCAAACCACTTGTTAATGTCATCCCCCTCCTTATAAGGGGGAACTATCTTGTGCAGATTCCTGGAATCATGCTCTTTTGCAGGATGACTATGGGGAATACTGCTGCTGCCACCATGGGTTTCTAAACCCAGTTTCTGTCTCTCCTTCTCTACTTCTAAAGTCTGTCTATCCAAATCCAGCTGTTGCTTCTTGAGCTTCAGTCTGGTTTGTTCCACTCTCAATCTATTGAGCTCCCTTTCTAACAATCTGTCATCAGGGTGGGTGGGAGGGACATGCCTTGAAACAGAAGTATGGTGAGAATGGACAGAAGGAGACCTGTCCCTTACAGAGGGCACCCTAACAGCTTGGCTAACAGAAACATCAGTACCACTGTGGTGAGAATAAATGCTTTTGCTATGATGTGAGACAACACTATTTGTATGGTGTGGCTCTTCATCATTACCAACTATGCTAGACTGTCTAGTAATGGGCAGGCTAGGAAGTTTCTTTCCTGAATCTTTTCCTGGGGGAGTCCCTGGATCAGATTGGGAACCATTAGCTACTTTTTCTACAGATGGGGCACTTCTAGCCTTATCCTGTTCTCTAAGCATGTTAAGTAACAGTTCCAAGGAAGGATTCTTCCCTACACTCAAACCTCTCTCTATGCAGAGACTCCTTGCTCCTTTCCAGCTAAGGTGATCATATGCAAGTTTAGACAGACCAACATTTTGGCCTGTGCCAGACATTTTTAGAGAGAGTTAAAGTGATAGAAAAAGAGAAAAAAGTTTTCAGAACTTTTAGAAAGACAGAAAAAAACTTTTAAAACTTTTTAGAACTTTTTAGAAAGTTAGAAGTAATTTTCAGCACTTAGAAAAGAGTGAAAAGAGGAAATGCAAAACTTTTTGGTTATGTGTATATACACTGAACTTGTTTTGTATATTTTTCTCTTATGAAAAGTACAATGACAAGAGTGGTAAGTAGTCTCAAAGCACTTATCCCACCGCTGCACAACCAATGTAGGAGGCTGGACTGGCTTGTACCTAGGGGTACTTGCACCTTGCACCAGGCCCAGTTATCCCTTATTAGTGTATAGGGTGTCTAGCAGCATAGGCTGATAGATAATGGTAGCTTAGCAGAGCAGCTTAGGCTGAACTAGGAGACGAGTGAAGCTCCTACAGTACCACTTAGTGTCATATGCACAATATCATAAGAAAACACAATACACAGTTATACTAAAAATAAAGGTACTTTATTTTTATGACAATATGCCAAAGTATCTCAGAGTGTACCCTCAGTGAGAGGATAGGAAATATACACAAGATATATATACACAATAGCAAAAATATGCAGTATAGTCTTAGAAAACAGTGCAAACAATGTATAGTTACAATATGATGCAATGGTGACACATAGGGATAGGGGCAACACAAACCATATACTCCAAAAGTGGAATGCGAACCACGAATGGACCCCAAACCTATGTGACCTTGTAGAGGGTCGCTGGGTCTATTAGAAAATAGTGAGAGTTAGGAAAATAACCCACCCCAAGACCCTGAAAAGTGAGTGCAAAGTGCACTAAAGTTCCCCAAAGGACAAAGAAGTTGTGTTGGGGGAATAAGGCAGGAAAGACACAAACCAACAATGCAACAGCGATGGATTTCCAGTTGAGGGTACCTGTGGAACAAGGGGACCAAGTCCAAAAGTCACAAGCAAGTCGGAGATGGGCAGATGCCCAGGAAATGCCAGCTGCGGGTGCAAAGAAGCTTCTACTGGACAGAAGAAGCTGAGGTTTCTGCAGGAACGCAAAGGGCTAGAGACTTCTCCTTTGGAGAACGGATCCCTCTTGCCTTGGAGAGTCGTGCAGAAGTATTTTCCCGCCGAAAGAATGCCAACAAGCCTTGCTAGCTGCAAATCGTGCGGTAAGCGTTTTTGGATGCTGCTGTGGCCCAGGAAGGACCAGGATATCGCAAATTGCGTCAGGAGAGAGAGGGGACGTCGAGCACAACAAGGAGCCCTCTCAGCAGCAGGTAGCACCTGGAAAAGTGCCAGAAACAGGCACTACAAGGATGCATGAAACGGTGCTCACCCGAAGTTACACAAAGGAGTCCCACGTCGCCGGAGACCAACTTAGAAAGTCGTGCAATGCAGGTTAGAGTGCCGTGGACCCAGGCTTGGCTGTGCACAAAGGATTTCCACCGGAAGTGCACAGGGGCCGGAGTAGCTGCAAAAGTCACGGTTCCCAGCAATGCAGTCTAGCGAGGTGAGGCAAGGACTTACCTCCACCAAACTTGGACTGAAGAGTCACTGGACTGTGGGAGTCACTTGGACAGAGGTGCTGGATTCGAGGGACCTCGCTTGTCATGCTGAGAGGAGACCCAAGGGACTGGTAATGCAGCTTTTTGGTGCCTGCGGTTGCAGGGAGAAGATTCCGTCGACCCACGGGAGATTTCTTCAGAGCTTCTAGTGCAGAGAGGAGGCAGACTACCCCCACAGCATGCACCACCAGGAAAACAGTCGAGAAGGCGGCAGGATCAGCGTTACAGAGTTGCAGTAGTCGTCTTTGCTACTATGTTGCAGTTTTGCAGGCTTCCAGCGCGGTCAGCAGTCGATTCCTTGGCAGAAGGTGAAGAGAGAGATGCAGAGGAACTCGGATGAGCTCTTGCATTCGTTATCTAAGGAATCCCAAGAGACAGAGACCCTAAATAGCCAGAAAAGAGGGTTTGGCTACCTAGGAGAGAGGATAGGCTAGCAACACCTGAAGGAGCCTATCAGAAGGAGTCTCTGACGTCACCTGGTGGCACTGGCCACTCAGAGCAGTCCAGTATGCCAGCAGCACCTCTGTTTCCAAGATGGCAGAGGTCTGGAGCACACTGGAGGAGCTCTGGGCACCTCCCAGGGGAGGTACAGGTCAGGGGAGTGGTCACTCCCCTTTCCATTGTCCAGTTTCACGCCAGAGCAGGGCTAAGGGGTCCCTGAACCGGTGTAGACTGGCTTATGCAGAAATGGGCACCAAATGTGCCCATGAAAGCATTTCCAGAGGCTGGGGGAGGCTACTCCTCCCCTGCCTTCACACCATTTTCCAAAGGGAGAGGGTGTAACACCCTCTCTCAGAGGAAGTCCTTTGTTCTGCCATCCTGGACCAGGCAGATGCCTGTCTGAGGGGTTGGCAGCAGCAGCAGCTGCAGTGAAACCCCGGGAAAGGCAGTTTGGCAGTACCAGGGTCTGTGCTACAGACCACTGGGATCATGGGATTGTGCCAACTATGCCAGGATGGTATAGAGGGGGCAATTCCATGATCATAGACATATTACATGGCCATATTCGGAGTTACCATTGTGAAGCTACATATAGGTAGTGACCTATATGTAGTGCACGCGTGTAATGGTGTCCCCGCACTCACAAAGTCCGGGGAATTGGCCCTGAACAATGTGGGGGCACCTTGGCTAGTGCCAGGGTGCCCACACACTAAGTAACTTAGCACCCAACCTTTACCAGGTAAAGGTTAGACATATAGGTGACTTATAAGTTACTTAAGTGCAGTGTAAAATGGCTGTGAAATAACGTGGACGTTATTTCACTCAGGCTGCAGTGGCAGGCCTGTGTAAGAATTGTCAGAGCTCCCTATGGGTGGCAAAAGAAATGCTGCAGCCCATAGGGATCTCCTGGAACCCCATTACCCTGGGTACCTCAGTACCATATACTAGGGAATTATAAGGGTGTTCCAGTAAGCCAATGTAAATTGGTAAAATTAGTCACTAGCCTGTTAGTGACAATTTGGAAAGAAATGAGAGAGCATAACCACTGAGGTTCTGATTAGCAGAGCCTCAGTGAGACAGTTAGTCACTACACAGGTAACACATTTCAGGCACACTTATGAGCACTGGGGCCCTGGTGAACAGGGTCCCAGTGACACATACAACTAAAACAACATATATACAGTGAAAAATGGGGGTAACATGCCAGGCAAGATGGTACTTTCCTACACTGAAGCACTGCCATACTGTCCTTCACACCACAACCAACTACACCTTTAAAGAGATTTTGCCTGCCACTGAATCTGAAATGTGCCCTAACTGTCTTCCCTCAATAAATCCTGACCTCTCTGAATATGGCCCATGCAAAAGTCGCCAATCTTGACCTTCCAGTATGAGCACCAATCATCACCAACCACATAAACTGCTCACTAGACAGTGTGGATATACCCCAGCCTTTAAGGAATGCTATAATAACCCAAATCTTAAAGAGATCTACATTAGATCTGAATAGGTCCAAAAATTATAGACACATCTCCAGCCTCCCATGTGTGGTCACATTAGATGGCTAACATCAACTCTTTGTGTTCCAACAATCTCTTTGTTGACTTCTAATCAGGATTGATGATGACTAGAAGCACTGAAATCACTCTACTAAATATAAGTGGGGGATTCCTACTACCCTGTGATCAAGGTCTCTGGTGTGGTCTGTTACTTGACCTATCTGCCATCTTTAACACCATTACCCGTATACTTATAAAATTACTGCCCACCTCACATGCATAGGTGGCACATTTCTGGTATGGTTTAGCTCCCTCCTCCAAATCTGCATGTATCCAGTAAAACTGAGAGCCATATGAAGAAATGATGCAACATGGCTCTACAAGCCAGCTTGCTGCACTGCACCATTTTGAAAGTACAAGGACACATTGGCCCGTATTTATACTCCGTTTGCGCCGAATTAGCGTCGTTTTTTTCGACGCAAATTCGGCGCAAAACTAATGCCATAATTATACTTTGGCGTTAGACGCGTCTAGCGCCAAAGTATGGGCAAATAGCGTCATTTTTTTGCGTGAACGCCTTCCTTGCGTTAATGAGATGCAAGGAAGGCGTTCCCGTCTAAAAAAATGACGGCGACGCAAATGCGTCGTATTTATACTCCCGGGCAAAAATCACGCCCGGGAGTGGTCGGGTCAAAAAACCCCGCATTTGCGCCACTTTTTAACGCCTGGGTCAGGATAGGCGTTAAGGGGCCTGTGGGCTCAAAATGAGCCCACAGGTGCCCTCCCCTGCCCCCAGGGACCCCCCCTGCCACCCCTGCCCACCCCAGGAGGACACCCAAGGATGGAGGGACCCACCCCAGGGACATTCAGGTAAGTTCAGGTAAGTATAATTTTTTAATTTTTTTTGGTGGCATAGGGGGGCCTTATTTGTGCCCCCCTACATGCCACTATGCCCAATGACCATGCCCAGGGGACATAAGTCCCCTGGGCATGGCCATTGGGCAAGGGGGCATGACTCCTGTCTTTACTAAGACAGGAGTCATTTAAATGGCGTCTGGGCGTCGAAAATAATGGCGCAAATCGGGTTGAGGCGATTTTTTTGCCTCAACCTGACTTGCCCCATTTTAAGACGCCCTAACGCCATTTTCCCCCTACGCCGGCGCTGCCTGGTCTACGTGGTTTTTTTCCACGCACACCAGGCAGCGCCGGTCTGCTAGCGCCGGCTAACGACATTCCATAAATACGGCGCCCGCATGGCGCTTCAGAATGGCGTTAGACGGCGCTAAATTTTTTGACGCTAAACTGCGTTAGCGCAGTTTAGCGTCAAAAAGTATAAATATGGGGCATTGTATTTACAGAAAAACAATGCAATCCTGTACTTTCCTCAGTGAGGGTGCACAAACTGCTGCCTAGCACCAGGCAGCAGTTGTAAGCATGACTGTTTTAGTGCTGGAAGGGACACCTTCCTGCACATAAACTATCATTAATGGTGATTTCCTCCTTCTATGTGTGCTGCACAGTGCAGCACCCACAAGAAGAGGAAAATGGGAAGAAACAATGTTATTCCTCCCAGTTGTCCCATTTTAATGCAACCAATGAAGTGGCCTAGAAATCTGATGCATTTCCAGCCTTGTAAATCTGGAAATGCATCAGATGCCGTCAGGTTCAATATGTGTTGTGTGGGAACAACACCCATGGGACACCTCTTTCATGCAGTGTTATTCATATTTACAGGGCAATGAAAAGCCACATAAGTTGGCTTTGCATGGCCTTGTAAATATGGGCCGGCATACTACGCCACCGGAGCATTAAAAAAATGACGCTCCAGTGGTGCAGTGTGCTACTAGGGCCTTGTAAATGAGGCCCGAGTATTTTCCATTGTAGATCACTTTACATCTTTTGTGGTATTCCTCAAAGTTATTTTTTGTCTCCCATTCTTTTTACCATCTACATGGCCCCCTTAGCAGACCTCCAGGATTGCTATAGGTTTGGAGACAACATGTCTGCTGACAACATTCAACTCCTCCTGAGGCTTGATGACAACTTTGAAAACTCCCTCATGTTTTCCCAGGCGCTCTCTCACATTCACAAGGGATGTAAAACAATTGGCTACACCTCAATTTGAAAAAGACCACTATCTTTCTTTTTTTCGGTCATTCACCTAATCCCTTTGCTCAGACAGATGACTTGGTTTCCCCACCTAATCCGGTAAATAAAGGTTGCAATCTGTGTGCAATCTTAGAGAGCAGTCTCATATATGCTCCACAGATTAATGCAGAATGAAAAAATGTATTTTCCACTTTAATCAACTGAAGGAGAGTTTACCTATGCTACATTTCTAGTGAGTAATGCTGTGATCCTTGCAGTGGTCATGTCTCTCCTCAATAACTGTAATGGCTCTTCTCTGGCTTACCTCTCACTTCCTTTAAGAAACTAGAAGTTTCTTAAGGGTATTCAGTCTCTGATGCCGTGATCATGTCCCCTTACTCTCAAATCTCACCATTGGTTTTTGATTCAGGAAAGGAATACATTCAGAACTCTATATGGCACACAAGGCTATAAATACCTGCCCTCCAAACAATGGACCTGATTTTGATCTTGGGGGATGAGTTACTCCATCACAACGATGACAGATATCCAGTCTGCCAAAATCTAAATCCCATTATTCCCTACAGCAATTAGATTTCGGCAGGTAGGATATTCTTCACCGTTGAGACGGTCTCCCTGTGCTTTACTGCATTAGTGTCAACAATGTTTATGCTAGTGCAGCAAAGTGCCAAAATAGCATCAATTTTTTTTTTGCTATTGTCCTAATGACTGCCATTGTGTGCTGTATTGTAAATACGCACAAACCATGGTGACATTAGGGGCCTTATTTATACTTTTTGGTGCAAAACTGCACTGGTGCAAGCCGGTGCAAAGGGTAGGCTAGCTTATAAAAAAATGACGTTAGGCAGGTTTGAGTCAAAATAAATGATTCTGACCAGATTAGCATCATTTTTTGACGCTAAGGGGCATATTTATACTCTGTTTGCACTGAATTAGCGTCATCTTTTTTTTAACTCTAATTCAGTGCAAGACTAACTCCATATTTATACTTTGGTGCTAGACCCGACTAGCGCCATATTTATGGAGATAAAGTCATTTTTTGGAAGTGGAAACCTACCTTGCCTTAATGAGATGCAAGGTAGGTGTTCCCGTGCAAAAAATGACTCTATGGCCTTAACGCCATATTTATACTCCCATGCAAAAATGGTGCAAGGGAGGGAGGAGGGGTCAAAAAATGGGGCAAAGCTTGCTTTGCCCCATTTTTTAAAGCCTGGGTTTGGGCAGGCGTTATGGGGCCTGTGGGCCTATTTCCATAGTGGAACACCATGGAATAAGCCCACAAGTGCCCTCCCCAGGACCCAGGTGCACCCCCACCCACACTAGAGGGATTGCGGAGGATGGGGGACCCCATTCCAGGTAAGTACAGGTAAGATTGCATTTTATTTTTGAAAGTGCCATAGGGGGGCCTGTAATGGGCCCCCATACATGGCACAGGGTGAAATAGCCATGTCCAGGGGACCCCTGTCCTCTGTGCTGGCCATTCGGGTGGTGGGCATGACTCCTGCCTTTTCTAAGGCAGGAGTC
This sequence comes from Pleurodeles waltl, assembly GCF_031143425.1. Classification (NCBI taxonomy): domain Eukaryota; kingdom Metazoa; phylum Chordata; class Amphibia; order Caudata; family Salamandridae; genus Pleurodeles; species Pleurodeles waltl. The sequence goes on along the minus strand of NC_090439.1, from coordinate 444,197,785 downwards.
ATGTGGCATGGTAGGTTTAGCACCATAAAATGATGCTAATCTGGTTAGAGTAATTTTTTTTTTACTCTAACCTGCCTAAAGTCATTTTTTGGTGCTAAACCCTCTTCTTCTATACTGCCAGCCCCACCCGACTAAAGTCATTTTTTTTTACTCTAGCCTACATGTGGCATGGTAGGTTTAGCACCATAAAATGATGATAATCTGGTTAGAGTCATTTTATTTTACTCTAACCTGCCTAAAGTCATTTTTTGGTGCTAAACTCTCTTCTTCTATACTGCCAGCCCCACCCGACTAAAGTCATTTTTTTTTTTACTCTAGCCTACCTTTTGCACCGGCTTGCACCATTCCTTAAATATGGTGCCCGGCTGGTGCACAGAAATGGTGCGAGCCGGTGCTAAACTTTTTGGTGGAAAACTGAGTTAGTGCAGTTTTGCAGCAAAAAGTATAAATAAGGGGCAATATTTTGTCAAAAAATGACGTTAATGCAGCGCAAAAAAAGTATAAATCAGGGCCTTGGTGCTTTATGGGTCTAGCACCAAAGTATAAATATGGAGTTAGAATTGCACTGAATTAGAGTAAAAAAAATGACGCAAATTTGGTGCAAACAGAGTATAAATATGCCACAGAGTATAAATATGCCCCTAAATATGGCGTTAAGGACATAGAGTAATTTTTTGCATGGGAACGCCTACCTTGCATCTCATTAAGGCAAGGTAGGTCTCCACTTTCAAAAAATGACTTTACCCTTCATAAATTTGGCGCTAGAGTGGTCTAGCACCAAAGTATAAATATGGAGTTAGTTTTGCATCGAATTAGAGTAAAAAAGACACTAATTTGGTGCAAACAGAGTATAAATATGCCCCTAGGTGTGGTAGGGGGTGACACAAGAAAAGTGGTGCATCAGGACCGTATATCTTGTGAACATGGCCCCATATACTTAACTTCTTCCCATCCCATGAGTCAGCAGTCAGACACCTAAGACAGTCTGTTCTACTCCAGGTGTGTGTTTAAAGATTCACAAGCTTTTACCATCGTTTAATCTCTTTTTCAACCTACTAGGCTTATTTTCAAAACAGACTAAAAATCTCTCTCTCTATTAGAGACCCTCTCCTTTGTCGAACTCCTCTGTGTGCACCTCCTAAATCTTCACTTTGCCTGTTAGCAGCATGTTACAAAAACCCTACATAAATAAATCTTTAATTTGGCCGAAAAAGTTCAGTCATATTTGAGACATGGTCGTTATAATTAAATGAAAGCTGCACAGTTGGGGCATCTAGATTATTCGCGAGCAGGCCATTTATTGGACTAAAAATACTACTTTTTGCAAGAGTTTGTTAGTCCGAAGCTGCTTTAAACTTTGCCAATTAGCCTACAAGCCGTCACACCACAAAACATCATATAATAACCTTGCTTCCCCATGAAGCTCATCTGAGGGAGACAAAATTAACAAACCACAACTGCCATGCAAATACATGCTCTCCGAAAAGAAGAAGGCCATGAAAGTCATCAAGAACTAATGCTTACAGGTTTACAGCAGAGTATGTCAGGGGGTCAATAGGTAGAGCTGGTAGAATTATGTAAAACGTATCTGGAACAATAAAAACACAGCAGTTGAGCTAGAAAAGCGCACGTTAATTGCCTTCTCTATATAACCCAGGTTAAAAACCAGGCGTACTCTTAATGCAGATCAGCTTGGCTTCTGTCAACGTAATGTCTCAGTAAACGCTTTTACCTTCTAAAACAGAAGATAATTCTGCGTCCCTCGAGTGTTTTCTCATTTATAGGCTGCCTCGGCTTAATAGCAACTGTTTTATACCAGGGATAGATGGCAGGGGTGATTGCCTTCAGGTGAAACACTTAATAAATTATAATTTAGGAAGGAAGATAGTGCTGCTTAGCAAGAGCCGCTCTCACAGCCCAACTTGAAGCCTTTTTGTGCGTGTTCGAGAATCTCTGTATAATTATATAATTAGAGGCGGGAAAAATAAGCCTGCTATCGATTTTCTGTCTGGAAAATGACTTGCTGAAAATCCGAGCTATTTCTAAACATGAAAACAAAGCACTTTGTGAGCCAGGCGTTTCTGAAATAATTCGCTTGCAAATTGTTGTGGGGAGCATCTAATAGTGTTTTACCATTCAGGAGGTAATAATCAGAAAAGGAGGGGGGGAAATATACCAAATTTCGCTCCCATGATGGACAAGTCTATTATAGTATGCCGCTTGCAGACGATAATTTGAAAACTACAACAGGAAACAACAGTGTAGAGAAAAGTTGTAGAGTTGAAGAACGAGAAAACTTTATTCCAGTAGTAAACGGTAGTCAGTGTGCCAACAGCGCTCATCGCAGTCCTTTATGCAAATTGTTGGTGTTCTGGAAAAATATGTTACTTATCTGTGTAATTAATTAGGTGTTTTTTTTTGGGGGGGAAGCGTTTCTTTACCACGTTAAACCTCTACCTCGATACAGTAACCCTCTACCTCGATACAGTTCATGATTCATGTGGCCGGTGCCCACTCTGGAGACAAGCAACCTCTTTGCCACCTAGTAAAAAAACGTATTCACTTTGAACCGTGAAAAGCACTTATTTGCTTTTATTTTCATTTTTGAAGGAGCTGCCTGCTCTGTCAATGAAAGGAGTGAATATCCCTCCCGAATTTCAAAAGGAGAGAGATCACTTCGCTCTCCAAAATGGAAAGTCAAGGTGTACATAAAGGTAGTGTTCCATTCCTTGCGGCAGCACCTTGGGTCTCCTTTTGCCCCTAGCTGTGAATGTGCCAGCGCACATGATATTCTGTTTCTTGATGGTTTCTGTCCTCAAGGACTTTCAGCTTCAACTTTTGCTCCATCTCACATCACCTGCCCCACCAGTGCCTAACGGTGGTCAATTGTGTAAGTGTATCTTACATCCAACAGAATATTGGATAAACTGTGAAGCAACTTCTTAGTGGGCAGCTAACTGAGAAGAATTTCATGGGAATGACAAGATATCCCCTAGCACCTTTAGTAGAATCTTGCCATTGCCAATGTTGCTGTTATATTTTAGAAACAGGTATACTGCAAGATGATGTATCTCTGGGGTCAGGTTGCTATATTGGTGCATGAACGTATTTGACATTGTGCACGCCTTCATTTGGTTCCCAATTTGCAGGGGGAGATATGCCATCCATGAACAAAAAGGTGCCCTGTCCACACATCAGCTAACTCCCTGACTGAGCACATGTGATGAAGATAGCTCGGTAGAGAAAGATACTGGGGCTTATCTATGAGAGGCCTGCACTGCTAGAGCGTCACTTTTTGTGCCATACTGGATAGCGCAAACCTATTAACCATATCTATGAGGCGTGGCTTTGAATGATTTCATAAATATGGAGTAAGGCAAAGCAGCACAAGTTGCTGTGTTGCCATACTCTGCCCCAAGAAAGTGTTCTATGGACGTTGTGGTGGGTTTCCACATGCAACACACATGGATTTTCATGCTGACCCAGATGTACGTCATCGCATAAACCTGGGGAAGTGCCAAAACCTTAAACTTCCTGAGGTAAGGCATAAAGAGGAGAAATATTTTTATTTCTCCTCGTTTTAACTCTTTTTCATGTGTGCTGCATTTTGAGTAAAATGCCTCTCAGGATTGTTTTTGTGCGGAAAGGTGCCCCTTCCCAATCCAAAAACTATCCTGCATGCAAACGCAGACACCCTTGCACAATGGTGCTAGGCTTCCATAACGGCACCAGCTCTGGGAGACAGTAAAAAGAATGCACTGTATTGATGCAGTGCATTCCTGCCCTTTCACTTTGGCGTAGGGCAGCGCAGCAAGATGACTTGCAGTGCTGGTCTACGCCAAAACCCCATAAATAAGGGCTGTAGTTCGGTTCTCCAATCTATGAGATATGGCACCTTCCTGTCCTCTTCCACTGCTCTGGCGCACAACTGGCTGCCATGTGCCAATGCAGCACACTTGCAGCATGGTGCAAGGGTGTCTGCATAATAGAAGTGATTGTTTTTGTGTAGGAGGGACACCATCCCGCACAAAAACAATCAATTGAGGTATTTTATCCCCTTCTATGTGTGCTGCAGAATACAGCACACATGGAAAGAGGAAAAAACAAGGAGAACTAAAGTTTTTTCTCCTCACTATGCCTTACCTAAGCAGGCATAGGCTTTTGACACATTCCCAGGTTTACAAATCCTTGTACATGTGGGACTACATCAAAATCCATGGGTGTTGTATGGAAACACCCACTGCAACACCCATGGAACGCCTCTTTGACGCAGAATAAGACTACACAGTGACTTGCGCTGCATTGCCTTACTCCATATCTACAAGGCCATGAAAAGTAGCTTTGTGTGGCATTATAGATATGGGTCAGCAGGCTGCGCCACTGGTGCAGCACAAAAACTGACACACCGTTGGCGCAAGCCGCTTGTAAATGCACCTCTTATTTTCAGGTAGTTGCCATAAAGCATGCACCCTTGGTTTAATTATGATGCATCCAAATGACTGACAAACAAGCTGTTTCAGAGTGCTCCACCATCACTCTCAGCACGAATCTGCTACTCATAGGTTCATGACTGGACCTTTTTCATTTTTAACCCTTCATTTTCTGTCTGTGCTGTTTGCTGTGTCTGAGGCCACCCCAGAAATGCTTCACCTACTAATTATATTCAAGATTCCCTTTTGAAAATTCTTATTTGACTCCCTGGTACCTTAAATCGAGTCTCCCACTCATTTGCTTTCCTCACAAAGTCATCATTGTACATGCAGAGGTGTCATCTAGATTGGATTATTGCAATACAGTTTATTAGGATATTTCAATGTCCCTGATTAAAAACACCCACAAATTCAGGATGCTGCTGCTTTGATTGCACTAGAGCTAAATGTATGATCATATAACTCCCGCCTTGACCAATGGTCAATTTCATTATTCAGGTAGACTTGTTTTAGTGATGGTAATTTGCAGTTCTGGCAGCCGTTCATATGCATAAAATGCTATATACCGTGACCCAACATTAGCTACCGTCTTTCCTATGAAAAGCTGCAAGTTGTGGGCCTGTACTAGACACACTATTAACGCAGTGACCAGTACTTGACCGGGCACATGAGAATCAACGTAACGTAGTCATAAATTCATGCAGATAAAATGCAGCATGTTGTCAATCACAAATGGCATGTGTTGTTTTTATTGGACGTGCAATGCAACGTCCTCTGAATCATACATGTTAGAACACTACCCATAAAATGCCCAAAGTCCATGAATCAAAACAGGAATTCGGAATGTGTTCAACAATATGCAGTCCTGTGCATTAGAAAACAACAAGACAAATGATGGCACAAACTGCCCTATACATCTGATCACGAGTGCCCAAAATGCAAAACGTTTTAAATGTAGCATCAGCATCTGCAATACTTTTGATCAAAGCACACCTATTACATTTACTTGCTTTACAGCAAATTACCCTTTGCTGTTACCGCGAAATAGCAGAAAAAACATTATTTTTTAATTAAGAGCAATCAATTCCGAGGTTTGGGCCTGTTAGAGCCCACTTCCTTTTTGGCTTTAGTGCGTGCAGGACATCTTGGTGAGGAATTGGAGTCAGCGGGCTAGTTGCCGGCTGACGCCTCAGCTTCCTAGGGTGCCGATTGTTATTTAATGCGCCCGCTGAAGCGGACTCACGCTATCTGATTGAGTAAGGGACTTGCCTGCTACTATTTTTGTGCTCTAGTTTTTAATGTGTGTAACTTCATGGTGCTTTGACAGGACGCCAGTGTTATGCCATAAAGTATTGTTTCAAAGCTTTTAATTTTTTTAAACTATAGTATTTTTAAACCAGGTTTTTTCCTATTTTTACCTTCGACAGAGGTTCTCTGCTGTCGGACTGCCGCTTGCCTTCCGAGGTTTGGGCCTGTTAGAGCCCACCTCCTTTTTGGCGTTAGTGCGTGCAGGACATCTTGGTGAGGAATCGGAGTCAGCGGTCTAGTTGCCGGCTGACGCCTCAGCTTCCTAGGGTGCCGACTGTTATTTAATGCGCCCGCTGAAGCGGACTCACGCTATCTGATTGAGTAAGGGGCTTGCCTGCTACTATTTTTGTGCTCTAGTTTTTAATGTGTGTAACTTCATTGTGCTTTGACAGGACGCCAGTGTTATGCCATAAAGTATCGTTTTAAAGCTTTTAATTTTTTTTTTAACTATAGTAGATTTAAACCGGGTTTTTTCCTATTTTTACCTTCAACAGAGGTTCTCTGCTGTCGGACTGCCGCTTGCCGCTTGCCTTCCGAGGTTTGGGCCTGTTAAAGCCCAGCTCCTTTTTGGCTTTAGTGCGTGCACGACATCCTGGTGAGGAATCGGAGTCAGCGGTCTAGTTGCCGGCTGACGCCTCAGCTTCCTGGGGTGCCAACTGTTATTTAATGCGCCCGGTGAAGCAGACGCACGCAGCCGGCGCGCCAAAGGCAAGCCCGTCTGCGTCCGTCCGCGTCCGGAAGGGGCCGAGGGCCAGCCACCATGTCTCTAATTCTTGACCTCTGCGCTGTATTGCCTATCTTAATCACAAATTACTTTCTTTACATAAAGTCTCCCCTAATCATAGCTGTAGGCAACTAGACCTCTCCGCAGACACAAGTGCACCCTGCAATTATTGTCAATGGAAGCCTTTGTTGCCTTTGGAAGAGTGTGCTACTTTAGATCCGGCTATGAATGAGAGGTCCTGTAAGCCTGCTATGACTTGGGGCCTAATCAATGCCCGCTCCCTCATCAAACATGCTCTTGAAATTAATGAACTGATCAATGCATTGGACCTTGATTGTCTTTTTATCACTGAAACTTGGGCGAGAGCTGATTCCAACCCAGACTTCTTAACTGCGACACCCCCAGGGTACTCTTTTTCTAGACAAGATAGAGAAGGAAAGAGAGGGGGGGATAGCCATAATTTTTAAACATCATTTAAGTTGCACGCTTAGTGCGCTCAATGGCAGACAGCAGATTTGTGAAGGCTCTTATTTGAAAATTAAAGTTCAAAATAGCCTTGTCATAGAGGGCCTTTTAATCTATTGACCTCCTGGCCCCAAGAATGCCTTTTTGGCTGCCTGGCCTTCACTACTGGAGCCGTTGCTTTTAGCAGAGAATGCTTTGGTACTAGGTGATTTTAACCTACATTTGGATGACTCATCCGATCTAGCTATGGTAGATTTTACTAGTTATATGCAGAGCTTGGACTGGCATTTAGGAGACATTTCTCCTTCGCATATTGCGGGCCTTATGCTGGATGCTATTTTAATCAGATCAGGTTTGATTTCCAGAAATGCCAATAAGGAGGGAGATTGGTCTGATCACTTCCTATTATCTCTTAAGCTATCCTGGCCTGCCCCTGCTCCGAAATTGCCTCCGAGCACTGCCTTAAAAAGGCCATGGCATAAAATTAATAAGACCAATTTCTCACAGGCCGTAAAAGAAGGTTGGGATCAGGCGAAATCAGCAGGCCGTTCACACCTTGAGATCTTTGATCTTGGTCTGAAAAGGGCCATTGGTGCGCTAGCTCCACAGACCTCGTTAATCACTAAAGCCCGACGTTCTCAGTCTGCACCGTGGTATTCGGAGGAGCTGAAAGATTTACAAGGAACCTATCGCAAGCAGGAGTGGAAATGGTTATTAAATACAACTCACATAGAAAGAGGCAAACTCAGGGAAGACCTGGGGAAGTATAAACTGGCCATTAGGCTAGCTAAAACCTTTATTTTTCTAAAGTTATTAGCGGGGCTTTCAACACCCCTAAAGAACTGTTTAATACAGTTCGAGCTTTGACGTCCCCTCCGATGAGCCCAGGACTTTCACTCTCCGAAAGGTCACCTCAGTACTGTCAACTGGTGTTGGATTATTTTAACAATAAAATTGTCAAATTGCTGACTGATTTTAGTCCCCCCTCCCTGGACTCTGAGGGTGACGTGCCCCTTTCTCACGCTGAGTTAGCTAAATCGTTACACTGTTTCCAACCTCTCTCTGCCAATAGAATCTTCGACCTATAAATGGCAGTGAAATCTGGTTCTCCTACGGGTCCCTGTCCTCCTCACATTTTAAAGCTAGCCCCGTCACTGGTGGCTTCGGCTTTGGAGCCAGTATTCGCCGAAATCCTTCTGGAAGGGAATTTCCCGGCTCATTGGAAACAGTCTACAGTTATTCCCCTCATTAAAAAAACAGGTAAAGATGCATCTGATCTTGCTAATCTTCGCCCGATCTCTTTACTGCCCTGCTTGGCCAAAATGTTAGAAAAACATCTTAATCAGGAGCTTGCTGAATTTCTCCAAGGTAATGGTAAGCTAGATCCATCACAGCACGGTTTCCGTAGTGCACATAGTACAGAAACGGCATTAATTTCCACTTCAGATATTATTCGCCTCAGAGGGGATTTGGGAGAAGGTATGATTTTAGTTTTGCTAGATCTGTCAGCAGCATTTGACACTATTTCTCCTTCTATCCTGCTTCAACGCTTGTCCCAGGCTGGAGTAAGGGGGAAGGCTTGGAAGCTACTCAGTTCTTTTCTTATGGATAGAACGATCACAGTGGCCTGTGGTGAACATCGCGCCACTCCTTTCCAGCTCCAGTGCGGAGTTCCGCAGGGGTCATCTCTCAGTCCTACGCTGTTTAATTTATACATGGCACCTCTGGCGAGCCTGGTTCGCTCCTTTGGCTTCCAGACTGTTTCTTATACAGATGATACGCAGGTGATTGTGCCTGTTTCGCATAACTGGGAGGATTCAAAGGAGAAATTTCAACTCTGTATGACAGCAATTAATAATTGGATGGCCAGCAATTGGCTCAAGCTTAACGGCGGCAAGACTGTGATTATGTGTTTTGGTCGCAATAATTCTTCTTGGAACAATAGTTGGTGGCCCTCGGTCTGTGGGGGCTGTCCTTCTCCTTCTTCCGCTGCAAAAAATCTAGGGGGGTCATTACAACCCTGGCGGACGGTGTGAAAGCGGCGGTAGGACCGCAAACAGGCCGGCGGAAAAAAGGGAATTATGACCGTGGCGGAACCCGCCAACATAGACAGCCACTTTAACACTCCGACCGTCACGGCGGTACAGACAAACAGCGCGGCGGTCACCGCCAACAGACAGACGGGAGACAAAGTACCGCCCACAGTATTACAACAGGCCAATCCGCCACATTTTCCGGGGCGGATTCACGGTGGATAAAAACATGGCGGAAACAGCCATTTCATTGGGAAAAAGCTCACCTTAACACACTCCACGAGGAAGGAGGGCCCCATGGAGCCGGAACTCCAAATACTCCCTGCGATAGTGTTCCTGCTCCTCTACGAACATCAGCAATGGCGGCGCCAAAGACAACGGTGAGTACTGCACCTACGACATAGGGGAGGCAAAAGTCAGGGACACACACACGCAACACCCCCACCCGACCCTCGCACACTACACCACACACACCAAAGCATTTCCATACATCACAGTAACAACCCCCAACCCCCCCGGAAGAATGCAAAGTCAAAAGGAAATGAGTACAACCATTGTAATGTATCACAATACAGTAAGCTTATATATACAGAAATATATACAACTGCCAAAAATATACATCACGATCAGAAGTGCAGGTATGCACCATCCAATGTCCGTGGACCACTGGGCCCAAAATGCATGGGCGAGGCCCACACACGATATCTGTCCAGAAACGGAGAGAACACTGCAGGGGCATCAGATAGAAATACAACAGGCACCTCAGGGGGATGACAGCACCACGCCAGATCCACAACAGTGCTCCATGCCCATTGATGTATCCTGGGGAGTGCAAAGCCACAGTCTCTCAAGTCTCTGCAGTGGGTGGTTTGCCCACTGGACCATCCTGGGGAGTGCAAAGCCACAGTCTCACAAGTCGATAACAGTCTCCACTGGTTCTGGAGGGGGACTGATTCCCAGAGTGCTTCATCCTGTTAAGGACTGAGGTAGTGGATGCCGTTCTCCACTGGTTCTGGAGGGGGACTGGTGCCCAGAGTGCTTCATCCTGTTAAGGACTGAGGTAGTGGATTCCGTTCTCCACTGGTTCTGGAGGGGGACTGGTGCCCAGAGTGCTTCATCCTGTTAAGGACTGAGGTAGTGGATGCCGTTCTCCACTGGTTCTGGAGGGGGACTGGTGCCCAGAGTGCATCACTCTCCCCGTGACGGTCCCAGTTCCATCACTGCCCCTGCCGCACATGGGTTAGCGATGCTTGAGTTGGCGGTGCTTGCCCTGTTCAGCGGTGCTTGCCATGGCGGTCTTTGGCCTGTTCAGCGGTGCTTGCCCTGTTCAGCGGTGCTTGCCATGGGGGTTTCTGCCCTGTTCAGCGGTGCTTCACTTTGCTGTCTCTGACCTGTGCAGCGGTGTGTGCTATGACGGTCCCTCATTGCCTAGCGGGGCTGTGGCTGCTGGGGCCCTCCTGGGCACTGACTCTGGCGGTGGTCTCCTGACCAGTGACGACTGTGCTGCCCTCCTGGGCACTGACACTGGCGGTGGTCTCCTGACCAGTGACGACTGTGCTGCCCTCCTGGGCACTGACTCTGGCGGTGGTCTCCTGACCAGTGATGATTGTGCTGCCCTCCTGAGCACTGACTCTGGCGGTGGTCTCCTGACCAGTGACGATTGTGCTGCCCTCCAGGGCACTGACTCTGGCGGTGGTCTCCTGACCAGTGACGATCGGGCTGGAGTTGGCATCCTGGGCAGCGGGGATGATGGCGGCCTTCTCCGCCGTGCTGCTCTTCCCAGACTTTCTTCTGCCCCTTCCCCACCTTGGGAGGAGTCACAGCTGACTCGACACTCCCCCCGGGACCCTTGTGAGCGGCTTTGCCAGCAGGAGTCTTCACCCTCTCCTGTCGGGCACTCTCCAACTTCTGGCACTTCACAGGGGGGGGACTGGCTGTGCTTTGGCTCCGTGTCACTCTGGCTGCCCTGGTGCCCGGTGCACTCCACATGCCTCTAACAGGCACCACTGGTACCGGACTTTTTTGGGCTGAGGTGCTACTACAGGACCTATGAGTTGGAGGGGGGGGTGGTGGGAAAGAGGTCAACGTTGCTCAGGAAAAGTTTATGACAAACACTGGGACGGGTAGCTGGAGGGGGTCTGGGAATGGAGGAAGAGGAGGTGATTGCAGGAGGTGTAACTTTAGGTGATTTGTGTGCAGGTGCATGTTCTGGAGGCTGTCGTGAGGTGGATGGATGTTGGGTGTGTGTGTGCCCGCGTTTGTGTACTTTGGGAGGGGGCGTCACAGACACACTGGGAGAGGACACAGGGGACGTGTAAATGGTATTGGGGGTGGTGAGTGCAGGTGAGCGGGGTGTGGTGCTGGGTGTTCTGGTGCGAGTCCTAGTGGCTATAGTGGTAGTGCATGCAGGTGAGAGTGTAGATGACACTGGGAGGGAGGAGGGAGATGACGAGGAGGGGGACACAGTGGAGCCAGTGGATGTTGCTGTGTCTGTATGTGGGTGATGCTTGTGTGAGTGCCTGTGGGATGTGTGGTGCCTATGTTTGCCTGAGCTGCCCTTGTGTGTTGAGGTGTGTGCAGGCTGGTCTGATGGTGTGCTTGGGATAGGCTGAGGTACAGGGGATTGAGTTTTTTTGTGGAGGAAGTTGGAGGGAGGAGGCTAGACACAGGGACAATGGCTGCCATCAGTGCTGAGGCCAGAGATTGCAGGGTTCGATGATGGGCAGCCTGACCAGAATGAATGCCCTCCAGGAATGCATTAGTGTGTTGCAACTCCCTTTCTACACCCTGGATGGCATTCACAATGGTAGACTGCCCAACAGTGAGTGACCTGAGGAGGTCAATGGCCTCCTCACTGAGGGCAGGAGAGGTGACAGGGGCAGGGGCTGAGGTGCCTGGGGCGAAGGTGATGCCCACCCTCCTGGGTGAGCGGGCACGGGCCGAAGTCTGAGGGGCTGCTGGGAGGGCGGTGCTGGTAGGGGGGGTGGCAGCTGTACCTGTTGAAATGGGGGGCACAGATGGTGCCGCCACCACAAGGGAGCTCCCATCGGAGGACGAGTCCGTGTCGCTGTTTGCTGATCCAGTGACCGCCGTGAAGCTCTCCTCGCCCTCCGTCCCACTGGTGTACTCAGAGTCCGTGGTGTGGCCCTCCATGGCCATGTGGATGCAGCCCCCTCGTGCTCCGGTGCCACTGTACCTCCGCCTGATGATGCTGATGCACAAAAGAACAGGGAGAGCACAAAAAAGGGGGGGGATGACAGAAGAAAGACAGGTTGAGTGCATGGCTTACCGCTACCGTTGGCGGACAATACAGACAGAGCAGTCCCCTGCACTACGCCGCGTTCTACAGATGCAGTTCCTGGGATATAGCCTACATGGCTATGGCGGACATCTGCACACATAGATGACACAGGGGCATGAATACCTGTACTTGGCACTCTACAGAGGTGGGGTGGGGTGCCACATGGCCTGCATTACGGAGGGGCCTAGCCTACAGAACTCGCCCTGGCCTAGGGAAACCCACAGCCCTCCTCCCCCACCCAGACCCTTCACTGCGCACAAAGTCAGCAGAATGAGTGTACTCACCCCCTTGTGTCTGCTGTGATGCCCTCATGCGCCCATCCAACTCAGGGTATCCCACCGCCAGGATCCGGAACATCAGGGGGGTCATGGTGCGACGGGCACCCCTCCCACGTTGGGAGGCCATCCCCAGCTGAGCTTCCGCCGTCTTCTTGCTCCAGCGGCGAAAGTCCTCCCATCTTTTCCGGCAGTGGGTGCTCCGTCTCTGGTAGACCTCCAGAGTCCGGACGTCCTTGGCGATGGCACGCCAAATATCCTTCTTCTGGTGGGCGCTGACCTACATGACATGTACAAGGGAAGAAGAGAAGTCATTACCAACTGCACCGTTGAAGTGAGTGGCCCACATCTCTGCCCTTGCTATGTGGCACATGCATTCACACTCATTCATGCTCTCTGAATTGTGCCCCCTTCCTTCTTACATCCAGCCCTCTCCACCCAGGCATAGCCCATACAACTTGCACCCTATGTACTCACCTGTTGGTCTGGAGGACCGTAGAGTAGTGTGTACTGGGAGAGGACCCCGTCCACGAGCTTCTCCAACTCCTGTGCAGTGAAGGCAGGGGCCCTTTCCCCAGACGCACGTGCCATTGTCTCTTCCAGACCGAGGTCACAGCAGCACTTGCAGTATAGGTCCTCTCCTGTCGAAGATCAGGTATCGAGTGATTGAACAGATAGAAAATGGCAGTCACGTCCACGGCGATAACGTCCGCGGCGGTGCGTATCATCACCGCCGGTGCACTTCGTCATTGGCTCCTGGGACCCATAGGGTCCAATGTTAACCAATGCAGCATTGCGCTGCGGTCTACGACCGCCTACCGAGACGGTGTACAACGCCAGCGCAGTTACCTCACATCCCATTGTCCCAGTTTCAAGGTCAGGCATCCGCCATTTCAGGGGCCCACATGCCTTCATTTTCAACTGCGTCACACATACTGAGGCTGGACTCAACACACATATAGACAACTCTTTTGGAATTTGTTTCGTGTTCTGTGTAGCTGTGGGTACATACCTCTGAATTGCTTGACTCTGTGGTCGCTGTTGTCCTTCCTAGGCACCGTCAGCTGGGACATGTGAGGAGATGGCGGAATCCTCTGGTGTACTGACCGCTGGTGGACCTGTTGACAATGGAGGAGCAACATTTAATCATCACCTACAGGTTTGACCGTGCCACAATTCAGGAACTGTGCACCCAGTTGGAGCCAGACCTTATGTCACCAATCCGCCATCCCACAGGAATCCCCCTCAAGTGCAGGTGCTATCAGTGCTCCATTTCCTAGCAAGTGGGTCATTTCAAACAACAGTGGCCATGGCATCAGGGATGTCCCAGCCTATGTTTTCCAACGTGTTGTACAGAGTGTTGTCTGCCCTGCTGAAACACATGAGGAGCTACATCATTTTCCCTCAAGTGGAGGATTTGGCTACAGTTAAAGGTGACTTCTATGCCCTTGTACATATCCCTAACATCATAGGTGCCATTGATGGGACCCATGTAGCTCTGGTCCCCCCCCACATGAGTGAACAGGTGTACAGGAACCGGAAGAGTTATCATTCCATGAATGTACAGATGGTATGTTTGGCAGACCAGCACATCTCCCAGATAAATGCTATGTTCCCTGGCTCAGTGCATAACGCCTACATCCTGCGGAATAGCAGCATCCCTTATGTGATGGGTCAACTCCAGAGGCACCATGTGTGGCTATTAGGGGACTCTGGTTACCCCAACCTGTTGTGGCTACTGACCCCAGTGAGGAATCCCAGGACCAGGACAGAGGAACGCTACAATGAGGACCATGGGCGGACTAGGAGGGTGATCGAACGCATCTTCGGCCTCCTGAAGGCCAGGTTCAGGTGCCTCCATATGACAGGTGGTTCCCTATTCTACTCACCAAGGAAGGTGTGCCAGATCATCATCGCCTGCTCTATGCTTCACAATCTTGCTTTGCAACGCCAGGTGCCTTTTCTGCAGGAGGATGGTCCAGATGACGGTGTTGTGGCAGCTGTAGAGCCTGTGGACAGTGATGAGGAGGAAGCAGAGGAAGAAGACATTGACAATAGGGACTCAGTCATACAGCAATATTTCCAGTGACACACAGGTGAGTACACTTTCTTTACTAATACTTTTACTTTCACACTTCTACCTCTATCCTGTCTGTCAATTTCAAGCAGTATTTGGTAACTGAGTTGTACATTTCCATTACGGTTTCACAGATGTGGTTACCAACGTGTGTCATCTGCTTGCATCCTTCATGGACTTGTGATGTGTGATATAGGTATGTTGGCATTACTATTGAGAACGGATTTTGTCATTGTTATAGCTAATACACATTTTCTGACTCCAGATTGTTTTGTGGTTCAAGGGTGTTTATTCAAGTGCTGATTATTGGAGGGGGTGGTAAAATGGTGATGGGTGATGGTGGAGGAATGTCCATGGCAGAGTCCAGTCTATTAGTCTCACAGGTGCACTGCCCATATGGGCATAGGAAGTGGAGCTGGGGCAGTTTAATTTTGGACAGGGTGACAAAGTGGGACAGTGGGATGACAATCAGGGTGGTCTCATTTCTTGGCGGGGGTCTTGCCATCGTGCTCTGTCCTGTTCCTGGAACTCAGGGACCGCTTGCAGGGTGGTTGTCCGTCTGCAGGGGGTGGGGTGCTGGTGTGGTGGTCCTGTGGCGGGGCGTCCTGTCCACTAGCGCCGGCGGAGTTGGTCGGCAGAGAGAAAGATAGAACAGATAGAAAATGGCGGTCACGTCCGCGGCAATGACGTCCGCGGCGGTGTGTATCATCACCGCCGGCGCACTTCGTCATTGGCTCCTGGGACCCATAGGGTCCAATGTTAACCAATGCAGCATTGCGCTGCGGTCTACGACTGCCTACTGCGACGGTTTACAACGCCAGCGCAGTTACCTCACATCCCATTGTCCCAGTTTAGAGGTCAGGCATCTGCCATTTCAGGGGCCCACATGCCTTCATTTTCAACTGTGTCACACATACTGAGGCTGGACTCAACACACATACAGACAACTCTTTTGGAATTTGTTTCGTGTACTGTGTAGCTGTGGGTTCATCGTCCAGGCTAGTGTTCGGGGCCCCTTGGAGTGCCACGGTGTCCCTCATGGTGTTCTGTATGTCTTTCAGCACCCCTACGATGGTGCCCAGGGCGGAGCTGATGGTTCTGAGTTCCTCCCTGAAGCCCAAATACTATTCCTCCTGCAGGCGGTGGGTCTCCTGATACTTGGCCAGGACCGTAGCCATCGTCTCCTGGGAGTGGTGGTATGCTCCCATGATGGAGGAGAGGGCCTCCTGGGGAGTGGGTTCCCTTGGCCTGTCCGCCCCCTGTCGCACAGCAGCCCTCCCAGTTCCCCTGTGTTCCTGTACCTCCGTCCCCTGGACCGTGTGCCCACTACCACTGCCCCCAGGTCCCTGTTGTTGTTGGGGTGGTGGGTTATCCTGGGTTCCCTGTAGTGGTGGACACACAGCTGATTGACGTGTCCTGGGTACGGAGGTCTGGGCCCGCTGGGTGGGTGCTGTACTGGTGTTTCCAGAGGGGGGAAGTTTAGTGTTGGGCTGTGCCTGTGCGAGGGGAACCCACTGTCACGAGGCCCACGATGGTCCGGGCTGGTCATCTGGATTCTGTTGGCCAGAGCTGCTGTCATCACTGTGGGCCTCTTCTTTGGGTGGGGTAGAGATGTCTGGACCCTCCTGTCTGGTGACGTTAGGTAGTGGTCCTGCAGGGGTATAAACTCATGATTATTGCATCTGTGTCTGTCATGGTGTGCAATGGGTGGGTGAGCGTGTACCCCAGTGCTAGCATTCCTGTGTGGGGGCTTGTGTGATGATGGTTAGGGGTTGTTATGGGTATGTGCAGTGGGCCAGCTTTAGTGATGGGTGTCTATGCTTTGTTGTGTCATGCAGGGCTTGGTGTTGGGATGGGTGGTTTATGTCATGAGTACATTAGTGAGGAGTTGGAGTGATAGGGGATGGGGTGAGGGTGGGGGTGTGTGATAGCATGCAGGTAGGGTGGGGGATAAGATAGTTAAGATTTTACTTACCAGTGTCCATTCCTCCACCGACTCCTCCGAGGCCCTCAGGATGCATCATGGTCAAGACCTGCTCCTCCCATGTTGCTAGTTGTGGGGGAGGAGGTGGGGGTCCGCCGCCAGTCTGCTGAACCGCGATGTTGTGCCTGGAGACCACGGAACGCACCTTCCCCCGTAGGTCGTTCCACCTCTTCCTGATGTCCTCCCGATTTCTTGGGTGTTGTCAAACTGCATTGATCCTGTCGACTATTCTTCGCCATAGCGCCATCTTCCTAGCTATAGAGGTGTGCTGCACCTGTGATCCAAATAGCTGTGGCTCTACCCGTACGATTTCCTCCACCATGACCCTGAGCTCCTCTTCCGAAAACCTGGGGTGTCTTTGGCGTGCCATTGGGTGGTGTAGGTGATGTGTGGGGTGGTGTATGTGGTGATGAGTGTGGTGATGTGTAGTGGTGTGTGGTGTTTTGTGCGTGGATGTTGTGTGGGTGATGGTATTGTGTGCCTCTGTGTGGTGGGGTTGTCTATTGCTGTGCTCACTCTCTGGCCTTCGTCTCAAATTTTTGGTCGTAGGGGTTTGTGGGTGATGTGGGTGTGTGTTTTATATTGTGTTGGGTGTGTGGGAGTGGTGTTTGTATGTGTATCAGGTGTGTGTATTTCGAATAGTCCAATGTGGTGGTGTTTTGGAGATGTGTGTGTATTTTGAACGCGGCGGTGTGTACCGCCAACGGAATACCGCGGTTGAAAGACCGCCGCGTGGATTCGTGGGTCGTAATAGCATGGGCGTGTTTCTGTTGGCGTGACGGTGGAGGTTTTGTTTTCGCCAGTTTATCACTGACCTTTGGTGTGGCGGACTTGTGTGGGTGTCTGAATTTCGGCGGTTTCTGAGATGTGGATCATAATAGCTGTGGCGGAATTCCACGGCCGCGGCAGTATGTTGGCGGTCTTCTGCACGGCGGTAGGTGCCTTTTACCGCCAATGTTGTAATGACCCCCTAGGTATTATTTTTGATTCTTCCCTCTCTTTTAGGTTACAGATTAATCATACAGTTAAGGTCTGTTTCTGGATCCTAAAAACGCTTAGGAAAATTTGACAACTTCTTGAGGCGGACTTAAGGTCGCCGGTAGTGCTGTCGCTAGTCACCTCAAGACTCGACTATTGCAATGCTCCTCTGTTAAATGTGAACAAAACGTCCCTTGACAAACTCAAGTCTATCCAGAATACGGCAGCGCGCCTCATCATGAATCTTCCCCAGTCTGCTTCGGCCAGTAGCTGTTTGAAATCCCTCCATTGGTTTCCGATCAATAAGAGAATTATTTTTAAGACTCTAAGGCCCATATTTATACTTTTTGACGCAAAACTGGGCCAACGCAGTTTTGCGTCAAAAAAATTAGCGCCGGCTAACGCCATTCTGAAGCGCCATGCGGGCGCCGTATTTATTGAATGACGTTAGCCAGCGTTAGCCCCCGGCGCTGTCTGGTGTGCGTTAAAAAAACGACGTACACCAGGCAGCGCCGGCGTAGGGGGAAAATGGCGTATGGGCGTCCACAAATGGTGCAAGTCAGGCTGAGGCAAAAAAATCGCCACAACCCAATTTGCGCCATTTTTTTACGACGCCCATCCCCCATTGAAATGACTCCTGTCTTAGCAAAGACAGGAGTCATGCCCCCTTGCCCAATGGCCATGCCCAGGGGACTTCTGTCCCCTGGGCATGGTCATTGGGCATAGTGGCATGTAGGGGGGCACAAATCAGGCCCCCCTATGCCACAAAAAAAAATACTTACCTGGACTTACCTTAATGTCCCTGGGGTGGGTCCCTCCGTCCTTGGGTGTCCTCCTGGGGTGGGCAAGGGTGGCAGGGGGTGTCCCTGGGGACAGGGGAGGGCCCCTGTGGGCTCATTCTGAGCTCACAGGTCCCTTAACGCCTGCCCTGACCCAGGCGCTAAAATCCGGCGCAAATGCGGGTTTTTTAGTCCCGCCCACTCCCGGGCGTCATTTTTGCCCGGGAGTATAAATACGACGCATATGCATCGCAGTCATTTTTTAAGACGGGAACGCCTACCTTGCATATCATTAATGCAAGGAAGGTGTTCACGCAAAAAAATGACGCTAACTCCATGAACTTTGGCGCTAGACGCGTCTAACGCCAAAGTATAAATATGGAGTTAGTTTTGCGTCGAATTTGCGTCGAAAAAAACGACGCAAATTCGGCGCAAACGGAGTATAAATATGCCCCTATGTCTCACTCATAGAGCCTTGCAGTCAGAAGGCTGCGATTATCTGAAGTCTTCTCTGCATTTCTATCAACCATCCAGGTATCTGAGATCCTCTTTCAAATATATGATCGCGGTCTCTCGCTGTAACAAGGCCAGGTGGGGAGACCGTGCCTTTAAGGTGGAAGCGGCCAGGCTTTGGAATTCCCTGCCTCTCACGCTCCGACAAACTGCAACTCATTTTATCTTTAGGAAAAGCCTAAAAACCTGGCTCTTTTCTCGATAGGCACTCCTAGTTGGTAGCTTGTGCTTTTTCCTTTGTTCTTGATCAGATTAGCGATTCAATGCTTTTTGCCGGAATGCGCTCTATAAATAAACCAATACAATACAATACATGCAATTCCTTTTCGCTGTAATGATTTGTGCGGGCTTTGCCTGCTATTGATGATGTGAGCTGCAGGAACAAGGTTGCTTGTTGAGTGCATGGTGTCGTGTTGGGGACCCTAGGCTCTCATGCTACTAAAGTAACTGACGCAGACACAGTAGTATGGTGGTTAGAACTGTCTTCGGGCACGTGGGCCCGGCTCCTTTTATTGGCAGGGTCACCTGACTAGTGATGCCTGTGTTGGGTAGGTGTGGGGTGTACATTTAAGACCAGCCCTCAGCAGGGTGGCTGGCAGAAACACTAGAACGTGTCCAGTAGGACACTACATACCTCCCAAACTTTATTGAGGAAGGAAAACAAGAAAGTCCAACCTGTAGGAGAGAACCAAAGACACAACATACATACACAAAGTCTCTTCAGGTGGTCCGCCTGAGCTGTGGCATGGAATAGGTGCAGCTGGGAACTCAGCATCACAGCACGCCTCCGTTGTGCAACCAGACTGTGCTGGACATGAACAGCAGTGCCGATGACATCCTGATACCTCAGTCGCTTGTCAATGACCTCACAATTCGCTGGATATTTTCGGTGCGGTCCCGCCTAGCCTCACATTGTCAAAGTCTATTTACAGTTTCTGATGCGGGTACATCTGGAGCAGTGGGGAGTCCACTGTACACAGTTCTGGATGGCATTCTGGCTCTGGAGATTGTCTACCTCCTAAGTCTGCAGATGACATGATGGCCTGGTGCACCTGGGAGTCCAGTGGCAGAGCAGCGGCAGTCTTCACTCTCGTGCCAGACCTCTATCAAACAGGAGTTTCCTCTAGGCCCTTTGGTGGGCTGCCACAGGACTGTGTGGACTGTGCCAGCCTATCGCAGGCCCAGCAAAGACATCGTAGAGGAGCAGCCTACAGGACCATATCCAAGTCTTGCATGGAGCCACAAGAGTGGTTGATGCAGGGTCAGCTTGCTCGAGCCATCAGGATTCAGGTGCTCTGACCATAGTGCAAAGTCTTCAGGTGATCAGTCTCTCAATAGAAGACCTCCGTGCTTCCTGATGCCTGATGTGGAGCTGTCTCAGATGCATTCTCTGTCAGCAGAATTCCTCTCTCACAGGAATTCATTGGAGGCCCTTGCCCCTGGATTGCAACAGGACTGTGTGGGCTGTGCGGTCAAATGTAGGCCACGCCAAAGGAGTTGCTCCGAACTCCCAACAGGGCACCGTCCAAGTCTTGTGCATCCCCAAGGTGATGGTTCAAATGATCTGGTCTGCTCTCACCGGCAGGTGTCTGGTTCACTGGGCTCAATGCAGGTGTTCAGATGGTAAGTTTCTACGTTGCCAGACATGCCTTGTTAGCGTCGGTTCTTGTTACTGACTGGCTCCACTCAGGTGGTGCTGTGCTCCTTCGGTGGTTGGGCGATGCACCTCATCTTGATGATGATCTGTTTTTCATCCTTCTGCAGATCAGACAGGTGGCGGCGTCTTTGTCGGCGGAAGGATCACTTGATGGACGTTGTGGCCACTGGTGGGTCGTGTGTGGCCTGTGCAGTTGGCGACAGGGATGCCATCGCAGCCAAGCAGCCGGTGACAAGTGACAGGATGGTCGCACTGAGAAGCGTGGGGGTCCACCCGTGTAGCTGTCTTCAGTGACGTCTGCTCACCCTGGTGACTTTTTTGTGCTGAAGGATAACTTCTCATCTGCTCGCACGAGTCCTCAGTTGTGTCACACTACTTCCTTCCGCTTGCACACCTGTGATGGCGTCGCTCTGTGGTATTACCGGTCTGTCGCACTCCTCTCTTCTTCTCCTCATTTCTTGTTGTGGCATCGTACCACTCTCTCTTCTCCTTTTCCTCCTTGGTGTAGCATCAAGCCACAGGTCGCATGTTGCGTCACATGGACCTTGCGCTGCACCTCTGCCAGTGCATCTTCCTCTTTGTCCTCGATGTGGCCCCGTGCCACAGGTCGCATGCTGCGTCACATGGAAAAAACACTGCACCTCTCCTGGTGCATCTTGCTCGGTCACAGCCTCTCTCAGGCTGAGTCCTGTGGGTAGGACTTGATCCACTCCTCTGGCAGACCTCCACGGTCTGGTCCGTTCCCAGATCCTTTGGGTGGACCTCTCCCTGGCAGGAGGGTCACCGCTCTCTTCCTCCATCTCTTCACTTGAGTGTGCCACTCTTGCGCCTCAATGCTGCGCTGTTGAAGCACTCACTCCTGCCTCCATCTGCTTTGGCAGGGTCGGTCAGTTCTGATGAACTGCTCACTGATGGGCCAACGGTGGCCATCTTCTGTCCTTATGTGGCCGGCTGACACGGCCTCTTATCCTGTGCGTTACATTCTCTGGCGCAGTTCTCTGTACACATGACATAGGTGGTCGTTACAACCCTGGCGGTTGGTGTTAAAGCAGCGGTAAGACTGCCAACAGGCCGGCTGTAAAAAAAATGGAATTACGACCGTGGCGGAAACCGCCAACATAGACAGCCACTTTAACACTCCGACCGCCACGGCGGTACAAACAAACACAGCGGCGGTCACCACCAACAGACAGGCGGAAGACAATGTACCGCCCACAGTATTATAACCCACCAATCCGCCACCTTTTCCGGGGTGGATTCACCGCGAACAAAAACACGGCGGAAACAGGACTTCGAAGGGAAAACGCTCACCTCTGCACACCCCATGAGGAACCAGGACGCCATGAAACCGGAACTTCAGATTTTACCAGCCTTTATCTTCCTGCCCCTCTACCAGGAGCACAAACGCCGGCGGTGAAGACCACGGTGAGTACTGCACCTACGACACAGGGGAGGGGGTAGGGAAAAGAGAGTGACACACACACACGCAACACCCCCATCCCCACCCTCACCCACTACAACACACACGCTAATACATATTGATACATCACAGTTACACCCCCAACCCCCACTGGAAGAATGCAATAACAAAAGGAAATGAGTCGAATAATTGTGATATTTTGAATTACATACATCAAAAATATTTACAAATATATCCATTTATACTATATACAATTAAATACACCAAGAACACAAGTCCAAGGGATTGCACCATCATAGTCCGTGGATCACTGGGCCCAAAAGGCATGGGCGAGGCCCACACTCAATACCCGAACAAGACGGAGAGAACACTGCAGGGGCATCAGACAGAAATAAAACATGCACCTCAGGGGGAAGGGAAAGGGGGGGCACCTCAACCGGATGAGTGCACAACGCCAAATCCATGAGGGGGCCTCATGCCCACTGTGCAATCCTGGGGAGTGCAAAGCCACAGTCTCTCAAGTCTCTACAGTGGGTGGTTTGCCCACTGTAAAATCCTGGGGAGTGCAAAGCCACAGTCTCTCAAGTCTTCACAGTGGGTGGGTTGCCCACTGTTCAATCCTTGGGAGTGCAAAGCCACAGTCTCTCAAGTGGATGCCTGTAAGGAGATGCCTCCTTGGCATGGTTACCCCCTGACTTTTTGCCTTTGCTGATGCCAAGTTATGATTTGAAAGTGTGCTGAGGCCTGCTAACCAGGCCCCAGCACCAGTGTTCTTTCCCTAAACTGTACCTTTGTCTACACAATTGGCACAACCCTGGCACCCAGGTAAGTCCCTTGTAACTGGTATCCCTGGTGCCAAGGGCCCTGATGCCAGGGAAGGTCTTGAAGGGCTGCAGCATGTCTTATGCCACCCTAGGGACCCCTCACTCAGCACAGACACACTGCTTGCCAGCTTTTGTGTGCTGGTGGGGAGAAAATGACTAAGTCGACATGGCACTCCCCTCAGGGTGCCATGCCAACCTCACACTGCCTGTGGCATAGGTAAGTCACCCCTCTAGCAGGCCTTACAGCCCTAAGGCAGGGTGCACTATGCCACAGGTGAGGGCATAGGTGCATGAGCACTATGCCCCAACAGTGTCTAAGCAAAACCTTAGACATTGTAAGTGCAGGGTAGCCATAAGAGTATATGGTCTGGGAGTCTGTCATACACGAACTCCAGAGCACCATAATGGCTACACTGAAAACTGGGAAGTTTGATATCAAACTTCTCAGCACAATAAATGCACACTGATGCCAGTGTACATTTTATTGTGAAATACACCCAGCGGGCATCTTAGAGATACCCCCTGAAAACATACCCTACTTCCAGTGTGGGATGACTAGTTTTTGCCAGCCTGCCACACACCAGACATGTTGCTGGCCACATGAGGAGAGAGCCTTTGTCACTCTGTGGCCAGTGACAAAGCCTGTACTGGGTGGAGGTGCTTCACACCTCCCCCTGCAGGAACTGTAACACCTGGCGGTGAGCCTCAAAGGCTCACTCCCTTTGTTACAGAGCCACAGGGCATCCCAGCTAGTGGAGATGCCCGCCCCTCCGGCCACTGCCCCCACTTTTGGCAGCAAGGCTGGAGGAGATAATGAGAAAAACAAGGAGGATTCCCCCAATAGGATTAGGGATGTGCCCCCTCCCCACAGGGAGGAGGCACAAAGAGGGTGTAGCCACCCTCAGGGCTAGTAGCCATTGGTTACTAACCACCCAGACCTAAACACACCCCTAAATTGAGTATTTAGGGGCCCCTAGAACCGAGGAAGACAGATTCCTTCAACCTTCAGATGAAGAAGGACTGCTGACCTGAAGCCCTGCAGAGAAGACGGAGACACCAACTGCTTTGGCCCCAGCCCTACCGGCCTGTCTCCCCGCTTAAAAAAAAACTACAACAGCAACGTGTCTCCCAGGGTCCAGCGACCTCTGAAGCCACAGAGGACTACCCTGCATCTAAAAGGACCAAGAAGCTCCAGAGGACAGCGGCCCTGTTCAACAAAACTGCAACTTTGCATCAAAGAAGCAACTTTTAAAGACCACATGTTTCCTGCCGGAAGCGTGAGACTTTCCACTCTGCACCCGACGCCCCCGGCTCGACCTGAGGAAAACTAACACCACAGGGAGGACTCCACAGTGACTGCGAGCCCGTAAGTAGCCAGAGTTGACCCCCTGAACCCCCACAGCGATGCCTGCAGAGGGAATCCAGAGGCTCCCCCTGACCGCGACTGCCTGCTTCAAGGAACCCGACGCCTGGAAAATACTCTGCACCCGCAGCCCCCAGGACCTGAAGGAACCGAACTCCAGTGCAGGAGCGACCCCCCTGGTGACCCTCTTCCTAGCCCAGGTGGTGTCTACCCCGAGGAGTCCCTCCTGTGCCTGCCTGCATCGCTGAAGAGACCCCCGGGTCTCCCCTTTGAAACCTATTGAAAACCTGACGCCTGTTTGCACTCTGCACCCGGACGCCCCTGTGCCGCTGAGGGTGTACTTTCTGTGCCTGATTGTGTTCCCCCCTGTGCCCTACAAAACCCCCCTGGTCTGCCCTCCGAAGTCGCGGGTACTTACCTGCTGGCAGACTGGAACCGGGGCACCCCTATTTCCATTGAAGCCTATGTGTTTTGGGCACAACTTTGACCTCTGCACCTGACCGGCCCTGAGCTGCTGGTGTGGTAATTTTGGGATTGCCTTGAACCCCCAACGGTGGGCTACTTTGGACCTAACTTTGAACCCTGTAAGTGTTTTACTTACCTGTGAACTTAACATTTACTTACCTCCCCCAGGAACTGTTGATTTTTGCACTGTGTCCACTTTTAAAATAGCTTATTGCCATTTTTGCCAAAACTGTACATGCTATTGTGATAATTCAAAGTTCCTAAGATACCTGAGTGAAATACCTTTCATTTAAAGTATTGTTTGTAAATCTTGAACCTGTGGTTCTTAAAATAAACTAAGAAAATATATTTTTCTATATAAAAACCTATTGGCCTGGAATTGTCTTTGAGTGTGTGTTCCTCATTTATTGTCTGTGTGGGTACAACAAATGCTTAACACTACCCTCTGATAAGCCTACTGCTCGACCACACTACCACAAAAAAGAGCATTAAAATTATCTCTTTTTGCCACTATCTTACCTCTAAGGGGAACCCTTGGACTCTGTGCACACTATTTCTTATTTTGAAATAGTATATACAGAGCCAACTTCCTACATTGGTGGATCAGCGGTGGGGTACAAGACTTTGCATTTGCAGGACTACTCAGCCAATACCTGATCACACAACTAAATCCCAAAAATTGTCATTAGAAACTGATTTGTGAAATTTGAGCTATTTTTCTAAATTTTTAAATGTCCTGCTAGGGCCTTGTGTCAGTCCCTGTTAGCATTTCTTTTAGAGTTTAAAAGTTTTGTAAAAGTTTGGATGAAGTTCTAGAGATAGTTTGAGATTCTTAAAAAGTATCCCAACTTTTAGAGACATAGGCGGTCATTACAACATTGGCAGTAAAAGCCGCTTACCCCCGTGCAGAAGACTGCCAACTCACCACCGCAGCCGCGGAAATCCGCCACAGCTATTATGACCCACAGCACGGAATCTGCCAAAATTCAGACACCCATACAAGTCCGCCACACCAAAGGTCAGTGATAAACTGGCAAAAACAAATCCTCCACCGTCACGCCAACAGAAATACGCCCACACTATCACGACACATGAATCCATGTGGCGGTCTTTCAACCGCGGTATTCCATTGGCGGTACACACAGCTGCGCTCAAAGTACACAGACTCTTACAAAACGCAGCCACATTGGACAATTCGAAATACACACACCTGATACACATACACACACCATTCCCACACACCCATTACAATATAAAACACACACCCACATCACCCACAAACCCCTACGACCAGAATTATCAAGAGAAGGCCAGAGAGAGACATTACAAACCACTACCAAGCATCCACAGGCACAAAATACCATCACCAACAGAACTTCCACGCACCTCACACAACACACCACTACATATCAGCACACTTATCACCACACACACCACACCACACATCACCCACACCACCCCATTGCACGGCAAAGACACCCCAGTTTTCTGAGGAGGAGCTCAGGGTCATGGTGGAGGAAATCGTCCGGGTAGAGCCAC
This sequence comes from Pleurodeles waltl, assembly GCF_031143425.1. NCBI lineage: Eukaryota > Metazoa > Chordata > Amphibia > Caudata > Salamandridae > Pleurodeles > Pleurodeles waltl. Next base: position 444,171,650 of record NC_090439.1, on the reverse strand, counting down.
AGCTATTCGGATCACAGGTGCAGCACACCTCCATAGCTAGGAAGATGGAGCTATGACGAAGAATAGTGGACAGGGTCAACGCAGTGGGACAGCACCCAAGAAATCGGAATGACATCAGGAAGAGGTGGATCGACCTACGGGGGAAGGTGCGTTCCTTGGTCTCAAGACACCACCTTGCGGTTCAGCGGACTGACAGCGGATCCCCACCTCCTCCACAACTAACAACATGGGAGGAGCAGGTCTTGGCGATTCTGCATCCTGAGGGCTTTGCAGGAGTAGATGGAGGAATGGACTCTGGTAAGTCAAAGCTTTACTATTACATCCCCCACCCTACCTGCATGCCATCACATACCCCCACCATCACCCCCATCACTCCAACTGCTCACAACTGTCCCAACATAACAAACCACCCATCCCAACACCAAGCCCTGCATGCAACAACAAAGCATGGACACCCATCACCAAAGCATGGCCTCTGCACATACCCATACACCCGCCTAAACCATCATCACACAAGGTCCCACACAGGAATGCAAGCACTGGGGTACATGGTCACCCACCCATTGCACACCATGCCACACTCAGATGTAATAAACAGCCTTTTATACCCCTGCAGGACCCCTACCCAACGTCACCGGACAGGAGGGTCCACATATGTCCACACCACCAACAGAAGAGGCCCAGTGATGACAGCACCTCTGTCCAACTGGATCTAGATGACCAGCCCGGCCCATCTGGGACCTCTGGACATTCGGTTCCCCTCACACAGTCACAGGCCACTACAGAGCTTCCTCCCTCTGGAAACACCAGCACAGCACCCACCCAGTGGGCCCATACCTCTGTCCCCAGGACACGTCAAGCAGCAGTGTGTCCACCACTACAGGGAACCAAGGCTAACCCACCACCCCAGCAAGAACAGGGACCTGGGGGCAGTGGCAGTGGGCACACGGTCCAGGGGACGCAGGCCCAGTAAGACAGGGGAACTGGGAGGGCTGCTGTGCGACTGGGGGAGGACAGGCCCAGGGAACCCACTCTCCACAAGAACCTCTCCTCCATCATGGGAGCCTACCACTACTCCCAGGAGACAATGGCAACGGTACTGGCCAAGTTTCAGGAGACCCAGTGGCTGCAGGAGGAACAGTATTTGGGCTTCAGGGAGGAACTCAGAACCATCATTTCCACCCTGGGCACCATTGTAGGGGTGCTAAAGGAAGTACTCAACACCAGGAGGGACACTGTGGCACAACAAGGGGCACTGACACTAGCATGGACGATGAACTGGCCACCACCTCCGCTGGCGCTAGTGGACAGGACGCCCCGCCACAGTACCACCACACCAGCACCCCACCCCCTGCAGAGGGAGAACCACCCCGCAAACGGTCCCTGAGATCCAGGGCAAAGACAGAGAACGATGCCAAGACCCCCGCCAAGAAATGGGACCACCCTGAATGTCATCTTTCTGTCCCACTTTGTTACCCTGTCCATCCTCAAACAGCCCCAGCTCCACTTCCTATGCCCATTTGGGCAATGCACCTGTGAGCTTAGTAGACTGGACTCTGCCATGGACATTCCTCCACCATCACCCCTCACCATTTCACAACCCCCTCCAATGTTGAGCACTTAAAAAAAACACCCTTGAAGCACAAAAACAATCTGGAGGTAGTCTGTGATTTCAAAATGGTGTATTAGCAATTACAGTGTCAAAATGCTCTTTCAATTGTAATGTCAACATACCTATGTCACACAGCTCTAGTCCATGAGGAAACAAAGCAGATGTCACACAGTGGGATCCACTTCTGTGAAATCATAAGGGAAAGTGAGAACTCAGTGACCATACACTGGGGGAAAACAACAGACAGTAGAGAGGTTGTAGTGTTAAAGTACATGTAGTAGGCAGGTCTGTACTCTTACCTGTGTCTCACTGGAAATATTGCAGGATCACTGAGTTCCTGTTGTCCATGTCCTCTTCTTCTGCTTCCTCGTCTTCACTGTCCACACGCTCCACAGCTGCAAGAACACCGCCATCTGGACCATCCTCCTGCAGAAAAGGCATCTGTCGTCGCAAAGCTAAGTCGTGAAGCATGCAGCAGGCCACGATGATCTGTCACACCTTCATTGGTGAGTAAAATAGGGATCCACCTGTCATATGGAGGCACCGGGACATGGCCTTCAAGAGGCCGAAGGTCCGTTCTATAATCCGCTGAGTTTGCCCATGGGCCTCATTGTAGTGTTCCTCTGCCCTTGTCCTGGGATTCCTCACTGGGGTCAGTAGCCATGACAGGTTGGGGTAACCAGAGTCACCTGCAAATGGCGAGGGACAACTGTTTGACACACACCAACCTGTAGGGATATCCCCAGACCCAGACAACCATTCCCACTGTCTTGCTTCCAGGTGCTCACATAATAGCCACACACTGTGCCTCTGGAGTTGACCCATCACATAAGGGATGCTGCTATTCCGCAGGATGTAGGCGTCATGCACCTTCACCCAAAGTCACCAAACAAACACCTCCTACATCCACAACCTCTTCCTCCACTCCCAAACCCCCTCCAGCTACCCGTCCCAGTGTCTCCAAAAAACATTTCCTGTCTAACCTTGACCTCTTTCCCACACCATTCCACCCTGTCCGTCTCCTAGGGCCCGACTCTCCAGGTCCCAACCTAGCACCTCAGCCACAACATCTCCAGGACCAGTGGTGCCTGTAGTCACCGGAATCTGGAGTACACCAGCCACCAGGGCAGCCAGTGTGGCACGGAGCCACAGCACAGACAGCCCCCACCTGTCAAGCATCAAAAGTTGGCCAGTGCCCGGTGGGAGAGGGGGAAGACTCCAGCCACCAAATCTGCTCCCAGGGGTCCCTGTGGGAGTGTTGAGTCAGCTGCGACACCTTTCAAGGTGGGGAAGGGCCACAAGAAACCTGGCAAGTCAGGAAAGAGCATCACGGCGGAGAAGACCGCCATCATCCCCGCTGCCCAGGAGGCCACCGCCATCATCCCCGCTGCCCAGGAGGCCACCGCCAGCACCTGCCCTGCTGCCCAAGAGGCCACCGCCATCATCCCCACTGCCCAAGAGGCCACCGCCAGCACAAGCCCCGCTGCCCAGGAGGCCACTGCCAAAACCTGCCCTGCTGCCCAGGAGGCTACCACCATCATCCCTGCTGCCCAGGAGGCCACCGCCAGCACAAGCCCCGCTGGGCTAGAGAGGACCGCCAGCACAAGCCCTGCTGAGCTAGAGAGGACCGCCAGCACAAGCCCCGCTGAGCTAGAGAGGACCGTCAGCACAAGCTCCGTTGAGCTAGAGAGGACCGCCAGCACACGCCCCACTGGGCTAGGGAGGACCGCCAGCAGCTGAGTCACTGCAAAGGAGCCCGCCACCACAATCACCGCTGAACAGGGCACCACCGCTACAAGCACCGCTGAACAAGACACCGCGGGCACAAGCACCGCTGAACAGGGCACCGCCACCTCAAGCACCGCTGCCAAGGACACCGCCGCCTAAAGCACCGCTGAACAGGGCACCGCCGCTACAAGCACCGCTGAACAGGGCACCGCCGCCTCAAGCACCGCTGCCAAGGACACCGCTGCCTCAAGCACCACAGAACAGGGCACCGCCGCTACAAGCACCGCTGAACAGGGCACCGCCGCCTCAAGCACCGCTGCCAAGGACACCGCCACCTCAAGCACCACTGAACAGGGCAACGCCGCTACAAGCACTGCTAAACAGGGCACCACTGCTACAAGCACCGCTGAACAGGGCACCGCTGTCACAAGCACCACTGAACAGGGTACCACCGCCTCAAGCACCGCTGCCAAGGACACCGCCGCCTCAAGCACCGCTGAACAGGGCAACGCCGCTACAAGCACCGCTGAACAGGGCACCGCTGCTACAAGCACCTCTGCCAAGGACACTGCCGCCTCAAGCACCGCTGAACAGGGCACCGCCGCCTCAAGCACCGCTGCCAAGGACACCGCCGCCTCAAGTACCGCTGAATAGGGCACCGCACCTCAAGCACCGCTGGCCCATGAGCGCCAAGGGCACTGACACAACTGAGTCCGTCAAGAGCAGGATGAAGCACTCTGGGCACAATGCCCCCTCCAGAACCAGTGGAGACTGTCATCCACTACCTCTGTCCTTAGCAGGATGAAGCACTCTGGGCACAATGCCCCCTCCAGAACCAGTGGAGACTGTTATCCACTTGAGAGACTGTGGCTTTGCACTCCCCAGGATGGAACAGTGGGCAACCCACCCACTGTATAGACTTGAGAGACTGTGGCTTTGCACTCCCCAAGATGGAACAGGGGGCAACCCACCCACTGTAGATACTTGAGAGACTGTGGGTTTGCACTCCCCAGGATGGAACTGTGGGCAACTCACCCACTGTAGAGACTTGAGAGACTGTGGCTTTGCACTCCCCAGGATGGAATAGTGGGCAACCCACCCACTGTAGAGACTTGAGAGACTGTGGCTTTGCACTCCCCAGGATGGAACAGTGGGCATGTGGCCCTCTTGTGGATTTGGCGTCGTGCACTCAACCGGCTGAGGTGCCCCCCCTTTCCCTCCCCCTGAGGTGCCTGTTTTCTTTCTCTCTGATGCCCCTGCAGTGTTCTCTCCGTCATGGTTGGGGATCTTGTGTGGACCTCGCCCATACTGTGTGGGCCCAGTGTTCCACGGACTTCATTGGAGCACTACCTGGACTACTAAGCTTGGTGTATATGTTGTTTATAGTGTATATATATATATATTTTTGCGTACTTGATTTTAATATATTACAATGGTGACACTCATTTTCTTTTGTCTTTGCATTCTTCCGAGGGGGTTGGGGGGTGTAACTGTAATGTATCATGCTGTATTGGTGTATGTGTTGTAGTGGGTGAGGGTGGGGGTGGGGTTGTTGCGTGTTGCGTGTGTGTGTCCCTGTTTTTTCCCTCCCCCCTTCCCTGTGTCGTAGTTACAGTACTCACCGTTGTCTTCACCGCCGGCGTTCGTGCTCCTGGTAGAGGAGCAAGAAGATAAGGGTTAACAGGATCTGCAGCTCTGGTTCCATGGCATCAGAGTTCCTCGTGGGGTGTGTAGAGGTGAGCGTTTTCCCTTCGAAGTCCTGTTTCCGCCGTGTTTTGGTACGCTGTAAATCCGCCCATGAAAAGGTGGCGGATTGGTAGGTTGTAATACTGTGGGCGGTACTTTGTCTTCCGCCTGTCTGTTGGCGGTGACCGCCGCGCTGTTTGTACTACAGTAGCGGTCCGAGTGTTAAAGTGGCTGTCTTTGTTGGCGGTTTCCGCCATGGTCATAATTCCAATTTTTTTACCGCCGGCCTGTTGGTGGTCTTACCGTCGCTTTAACACCGTCCGCCAGGGTTGTAATGACCACCATAATGTCTACTGCAGAAGAGATGGTGGTGGAGCTCAACCTCACCCCTTACCTGCATCTTAGGATGTCAGAGTTAAGGACTCTCTGCAAAATCAAAAAGATAAAAACTGGATCAAACCCTACCAAAGTACAGCTCCAGGAGCTCTTGGCAGAGTTTGCTAGAGACAACCCCTCTGATGATGTCCTCACAGAGGATGATGCTAATGAAGTGGAGGACCATCTCCTTCCTCCACTCCTAGGGATACCAGGGTTTCTCCAACCCTGACTCCACAAGTGACAGTCAGAGATGTTGCTTCTCTCACAAGAGAGTCCAACAACTCTGAAAGCATTGAGGGCAGCCTCAATGAAGATGACCTCCTGTTAGCCAGGATGGCGGAAAGATTGACTTTGGAGAGACAGCTCCTAGCCATAGAAAGGGAATGACAAGAGATGGGCTTAGCTCCCATCAATGGTGGCAGCAATTTAAATAGGGTCAGAGATACTCCTGACATGCTAAAAATCCCCAAAGGGATTGTAACAAAATATGAAGATGGTGATGACATCACCAAATGGTTCACAGCTTTTGAGAGGGCTTGTGCAACCAGAAAAGTAAACAAATCTCACTGGGGTGCTCTCCTTTGGGAAATGTTCACTGGAAAGTGTAGGGATAGGCTCCTCACACTCTCTGGAAAAGATGCAGAATCCTATTATCTCATGAAGGCTACCCTGATTGAGGGCTGTGAATTCTCAACTGAAGAGTACAGGATTAGGTTCAAGGGGGCTCAAAAATCCTCAAGCCAGACCTGGGCTGATATTGTTGACTTCTCAGTCAAAACACTGGATGGTTGGATTAATGGCAGTGGTGTAAATGATTATGATGGGCTGTACAATCTGTTTATGAAAGTACACCTTTTAAGTAATTGTTTCAATGATAAACTGCATCAGCATCTGGTAGACCTAGGTACAATTTCTCCCCAAGAATTGGGAAAGAAGGCAGACCATTGGGTCAAGACTAGGGTGACCAAGACGTCCACAGGGGGTGACCAAAAGAAAGGGGTCACAAAGACTACCCAGGGGAAGAGTGTTGAGATATCCGAGGGAAAAAGTAAAGAGTCTTATACAGGGCCCCAAAAACCTGCTCAGGAGGGAAGGTCCAAAGCCTCTTCACAAATCCAATTTTGGGTACAAGGGTAAAAACATTGATCCCAAAAAGGCCTGGTGTCGTAGCTGTAATCAGCAGGGACACCAAACTGGAGACACGGCCTGCCCCAAGAAAGGTTCCACTTCAACTACTACTCCAGTTAGCACTGGAATAGCCAGTCTCCAGGTGGGATCAACAGTTTGCCCAGAGCAAATCAGGGTTCACACTGAAGCTACATTAGTTTCTGAGGGTGGGATGGACTTAGCCACACTGGCTGCCTGGCCCCCTAATGTGCAGAAATACAGGCAGCAACTCCTAATTAATGGGACTAGTGTGGGAGGCCTGAGGGATACAGGTGCCAGTTTCACAATGGTGACAGACAAACTGGTTTCCACAGGACAATACCTGACTGGACAAACTTATCCAGTCACCAACGCTGACAATCAGACTAAAGTACATCCCATGGCTATGGTAACTTTAGAATGGGGAGGGGTCACTGGCCTGAAACAGCTGGTAGTCTCCTCTAATATCCCAGTAGACTGTTTGCTTGGAAACGACCTGGAGGTAGAACTCAAAACCCATGCAGCCATGCTGGGTATCCCTGAACTGGTGTGTGTCAAGACAAGGACACAGTGCAAGGCTCAGGGTGAAAAAGTGGTGTTGGAGCCTGGAATAATGGCCCAACCCTCCAAGAGAAAAGGAAAGAAGACTTTGGAAACAGCTTCAACACAGCAGAAGAAAAAGAACCTCTCTTCCCAGGAAGAAGTTCTGCCCTCTGAGGGAAGTGAGCCCATGGAGTTGGAACCTTAGCAGGTTGAACTCTTAGGCCCAGGGGGACCCGCAAGGGAACAGCTCTGTAAGGGGCAAGAAACCTGTCCCTCTCTTGAAGGCCTTAGGCAGCAAGCTGATGAAGAGACCAAAGGAAAAATCAGTGGAACACATAGGGTCTATTGTGAAGATGGGCTCCTTTACACTGAGGCAAGAGATCCCAAACGTGGTGCCACTAGGAGAGTGGTAGTGCCTCAGGAGTTTAGAGAGTTCATCCTGACCTTAGCCATTGATATTCCACTTGCTGGGCATTTGGGACAAACCAAGACTTGGGAGAGGTTAGTCAACCATTTCGATTGGCCCAACATGTCCCAGAAAGTAAAGGAGTTTTGTGCCTCCTGTGTCACCTGTCAAGCCAGTGGTAAGACAGGTCGCCATCCAAAGGCCCCCCTCATTCCACTTCCAGTGGTGGGGGTCCCCTTTGGAAGAGTGGGAGTGGACATAGTGTTTCCACTTGAACCGCCCACAGCCTCAGGGAACCAGTATATCCTAGTAGTAGTGGATCATGCTACTAGGTACCCTGAAGCAATTCCCCTTAGGTCCACTACTGCCCCTGCAGTAGCTAAAGCACTCATTGGTATCTTTACCAGAGTGGGATTTCCTAAGGAGGTGGTGTCTGACAGGGGTACCAACTTCATGTCAGCATACCTGAAACACATGTGGAATGAGTGTGGGACGACTTACAAATTCACCACACCATACCATCCACAAACCAATGGCCTTGTGGAAAGATTTAACAAGACATTGAAGGGCATGATCATGGGGCTCCCTGAAAAGCTCAAAAGGAGATGGGATGTCCTCTTGCCATGTCTGCTTTTCGCCTACAGAGAGGTGCCTCAGAAGGGAGTAGGGTTTTCCCCCTTTGAACTTCTGTTTGGCCATCCTGTAAGGGGACCACCAGCTCTTGTTAAAGAAGGCTGGGAGAGACCTCTCCATGAGCCTAAGCAGGATATAGTGGACTATGTACTAGGCCTACGTTCCAGGATGGCAGAGTACATGGAAAAGGCAAGTAAAAACCTTGAGGCCAGCCAACAACTCCAGAAGATGTGGTATGACCAAAAGGCTGCTATGGTTGAGTTCCTGCCAGGGCAGAAAGTCTGGGTTCTGGAGCCTGTGGCTCCCAGGGCCCTTCAGGACAGATGGAGTGGCCCTTACCCAGTGCTAGAGAGAAAGAGTCAGGTCACCTACCTGGTAGACCTAGGCACTAGCAGGACCCCCAAAAGGGTGATCCATGTGAACCGCCTCAAACTCTATCATGACAGGGCAAATGTAAACATGTTAATGGTTACAGATGAGGACCAGGAAGCTGAGAGTGAACCTCTGCCTGATCTCCTCTCCACTGAACCTAAAGATGGCGCAGTAGATGAAGTGATCTATTCAGACACCCTCTCTGGCCAGCAGCAAGCTGACTGTAGGAAAGTCTCATGACAGTTTGCTGAGCTCTTTTCCCTAACCCCTGGTCAGACACACCTGTGTACCCATGATGTGGACACCGGAGACAGCATGCCTGTCAAAAACAACATTTTTAGACAGTCTGACCAAGTTAAGGAAAGCATCAAAGTGGAAGTCCACAAGATGCTGGAATTGGGAGTCATTGAGCACTCTGAAAACCCCAGTGGTCTTAGTCCCCAAACCTCACACCAAAGATGGCAAGAGAGAGATGAGGTCTTGTGTGGACTACAGAGGACTTATTTCTGTCACCAACACAGATGCCCATCCCATTCCAAGGGCAGATGAGTTAATTGACAAACTAGGTGCTGCCAGATACTTGAGTACCTTTGACTTAACAGCAGGGTACTGGCAAATAAAGATGGCACCAGGAGCAAAAGAAAAGACAGCATTCTCCACACCTGATGGGCACTATCACTTCACCGTGATGCCCTTTGGCTTAAAGAATGCCCCTGCTACCTTACAAAGGTTGGTGAAGCAAGTCCTTGCTGGCTTGGAGTCCTTTAGTGCAGCTTATCTTGATGATATTACTGTCTTTAGCTCCAGCTGGCAGGATCACCTGGTCCACCTGAAGAAGGTTTTCCAGGCCTCTCTATCAAGGCATCCAAATGTCAGATAGGGCAGGGAACTGTGGTTTACTTGGGACACCTTGTAGGTGGAGGCCAAGTTCAGCCACTCCAACCCAAGATCCAGACTATTCTGAACTGGGTAGCTCCTAAAACCCAGACTCAAGTCAGGGCATTCCTTGGCTTGACTGGGTACTACAGGAGGTTTGTGAAGGGATATGGATCCATAGGGACACCCCTCACAGAACATACCTCCAAGAAAATGCCTAAGAAGGTAAACTGGACTATAGAATGTCAACAGGCCTTTGACACCCTGAAACAAGCTATGTGCACAGCACCAGTTCTAAAAGCTCCAGATTATTCCAAGCAGTTCATTGTGCAGACTGATGCCTCCGAACATGGGATAGGGGCAGTTTTGTCCCAAACAAATGATGATGGCCTTGACCAGCCTGTGGCTTTCATTAGCAGGAGGTTACTTCCCAGAGAGCAGTGTTGGAGTGCCATTGAGAGGGAGGCCTTTGCTGTGGTTTGATCCCTGAAGAAGCTGAGACCATACCTCTTTGGTACTCACTTTGTAGTTCAAACTGACCACAGACCTCTCAGATGGCTAATGCAAATGAAAGGTGAAAATCCAAAACTGTTGAGGTGGTCCATCTCCCTACAGGGAATGGACTTTATAGTGGAACACAGACCTGGGACTGCCCATGCCAATGCAGATGGCCTTTCCAGGTTCTTCCACTTAGAAAATGAAGACTCTCTTGGGAAAGGTTAGTCTCATCCACTTTCGTTTGGGAGGGGGTTGTGTAAGGAAACGCCTCCTTGGCATGGTTACCCCCTGACTTTTTGCCTTTGCTGATGCCAAGTTATGATTTGAAAGTGTGCTGAGACCTGCCAACCAGGCCCCAGCACCAGTGTTCTTTCCCTAAACTGTACCTTTGGGTCTCCACAATTGGCACAACCCTGGCGCCCAGGTAAGTCCCTTGTAACTGGTACCCCTGGTACCAAGGGCCCTGATGCCAGTGAAGGTCTTGAAGGGCTGCAGCATGTCTTATGCCACCCTAGGGACCCCTCACTCAGCACAGACACACTGCTTGCCAGCTTGTGTGTGCTGGTGGGGAGAAAATGACTAAGTCGACATGGCACTCCCCTCAGGGTGCCATGCCAACCTCACACTGCCTGTGGCATAGGTAAGTCACCCCTCTAGCAGGCCTTACAGCCCTAAGGCAGGGTGCACTATGCCACAGGTGAGGGCATAGGTGCATGAGCACTATGCCCCAACAGTGTCTAAGCAAAACCTTAGACATTGTAAGTGCAGGGTAGCCATAAGAGGATATGGTCTGGGAGTCTGTCATACACAAACTCCACAGCACCATATGGCTACACTGAAAACTGGGAAGTTTGGTATCAAACTTCTCAGCACAATAAATGCACACTGATGCCAGTGTACATTTTATTGTGAAATACACCCAGCGGGCATCTTAGAGATGCCCCTAAAAACATACCCGACTTCCAGTGTGGGATGACTAGTTTTTGCCAGCCTGCCACTCACCAGACATGTTGCTGGCCACATGAGGGGAGAGCCTTTGTCACTCTGTGGCCAGTGAAAAATCCTGTACTGGGTGGAGGTGCTTCACACCTCCCCCTGCAGGAACTGTAACACCTGGCGGTGAGCCTCAAAGGCTCACTCCCTTTGTTACAGAGCCACAGGGCATCCCAGCTAGTGGAGATGCCCGCCCCTCCGGCCACTGCCCCCACTTTTGGCAGCAAGCCTGGAGGAGATAATGAGAAAAACAAGGAGGAGTCACTGGCCAGTCAGGACAACCCCTAAGGTGTCCTGAGCTGAGGTGACTCGGACTTTTAGAAATTCTCCATCTTGCAGATGGAGGATTCCCCCAATAGGATTAGGGATGTGCCCCCCTCCCCACAGGGAGGAGGCACAAATAGGGTGTAGCCGCCCTCAGGGCTATTAGCCATTGGCTACTAACCTCCCAGACCTAAACACCCCCCTAAATTGAGTATTTAGGGGCCCCCAGAACCGAGGAAGACAGATTCCTGCAACCTGAAGACGAAGAAGGACTGCTGACCTGAAGACCTGCAGAGAAGACGGAGACACCAACTGCTTTGGCCCCAGCCCTACCGGCCTGTCTCCCCACTTCAAGAAAAACTGCAACAGCGATGCGTCCCCCAGGGTGCAGCGACCTCTGAAGCCTTAGAGGACTACCCTGCATCTAAAAGGACCAAGAAGCTCCCGAGGACAGCAGCCCTGTTCAACAAAACTGCAACTTTACAACAAAGAAGCAACTTTTAAAGACCACACGTTTCCCGCCGGAAGCGTGAGACTTTCCACTCTGCACCCGACGCCCCTGGCTCGACCTGCGGAAAACTAACACCACAGGGAGGACTCCCCGGTGACTGTGAGCCCGTGAGTAGCCAGAGTTGACCCCCCTGATCCCCCACAGCAACAATTGCAGAGGGAATCCAGAGGCTCCCCCTGACCGCGACTGCCTGCTTTAAGGAACCTGACGCCTGGAAAAGACACTGCACCCGCAGCCCCCAGGACCTGAAGGAACCAAACTCCAGAGCAGGAGTGACCCCCAGGTGACCCTCTTTCTAGCCCAGGTGTTGCCTACCCCAAGGAGCCCCTCCTGTGCCCGCCTGCACCCCCGGGTCTCCCCATTGAAACCTATTGAAAACCTGACGCCTGTTTGCACTCTGCACCCGGCCGCCCCTGTGCCACTGAGGGTGTACTTTCTGTGCCTGCTTGTGTCCCCCCCGGTGCCCTACAAAACCCCCCTGGTCTGCCCTCCGAAGTCGCAGGTACTTACCTGCTGGCAGACTGGAACCGGGGCACCCCTATTTCCATTGAAGCCTATGTGTTTTGGGCACCACTTTGACCTCTGCACCTGACTGGCCCTGAGCTGAGGGTGTGGTAACTTTGGGGTTGCCTTGAACCCCCAACAGTGGGCTACCTTGGACCCAACTTTGAACCCTGTAAGTGTTTTACTTACCTGTGAACTTAACATTTACTTACCTCCCCCCAGGAACTGTTGATTTCTGCACTGTGTCCACTTTTAAAATAGCTTATTGCCATTTTTGCCAAAACTGTACATGCTATTGTGATAATTCAAAGTTCCTAAGATACCTGAGTGAAATACCTTTCATTTAAAGTATTGTTTGTAAATCTTGAACCTGTGGTTCTTAAAATAAACTAAGAAAATATATTTTTCTATATAAAAACCTATTGGCCTGGAATTGTCTTTGAGTGTGTGTTCCTCATTTGTTGTCTGTGTGTGTACAACTAATGCTTAACACTACCCTCTGATAAGCCTACTGCTCGACCACACTACCACAAAATAGAGCATTAGAATTATCTCTTTTTGCCACTATCTTACCTCTAAGGGGAACACTTGGACTCTGTGCACACTATTTCTTACTTTGAAATAGTATATACAGAGCCAACTTCCTACAATGTCAGTCTCCACTGGTTCTGGAGGGGGGCTTGTGCCCAGAGTGCTTCATCCTGCCAAGGACTGAGGTAGTGGATGTCAATCTCCACTGGTTCTGGAGGGGGCCTTGTACCCAGAGTGCTTCATCCTGCCAAGTGCTTCATCCTGCCAAGGACTGAGGTAGTGTATGTTAATCTCCACTGGTTCTGGAGGGGGCCTCGTGCTCAGAGTGCTTCATCCTGCCAAGGACTGAGGTAGCGGATGTCAATCTCCACTGGTTCTGGAGGGGGCTTAGTGCCCAGAGTGCTTCATCCTGCTTGTGGTGGCCTCAGTAGCATCAGAGCTTTTGGCGCTCATGGGCCTGCGGTGCTTGTGGCGGCGGTGTCTTTGGCAGCAGTGCTTTTGGCGGCGGTGTCCTTGGTAGCGGTGCTTGTGGCGGTGGTGTCCTTTGCAGCGGTGCTTGTGGCGGCAGTGTTGTTGGTAGCGGTTCAGCTGCTGGCGGTCCTGTCTGTGGCAGTGGGGCTGCTGGTGGTCGCCTCCTGGGCAATGGGGCTGTTGCTGACGGTCCTGTCTGTGGCAGTGGGGCTACTGGCGGTCACCTCCTGGGCAACGGGGCTGCTGCTGGCGGTCCTGTCTGTGGAAGTGGAGCTGCTGGCGGTCGCCTCCTGGGCAGCGGGCTTCTGCTGGCGGTCCTGTCTGTGGCAGTTGGGATGCTGGGGGTCGCTTCCTGGGCAGCGGGGCTGCTGCTGGCGGTCCTGTCTGGGGCAGTGTGGCTGCTGGCGGTCGCCTCCTGGGCAGTGGGGCTGATGGCGGTCTCCTCCACCATGCTGATCTTCCCAGACTTGCCGGTTTTCTTGTGCCCCTTCCCACCTTGGAAGGTGTCGCAGCTGACTCCACAATCCCAACTGTACCCCTGGGAGCGGCTTTGGTGGCTGGTGTCATTCCCCTCTCCCGCTGGGCACTAGCCAACTTTTGATGCTTGACACGTGGGGGACTGTCTGCGCTGTGGCTCCTTGCCACACTGCCTGCCCTGCTGCACTCCATAATCCGGTGACTACTGGCACCACTGGTCCCGCCGATGTTGTGGCTGAGGTGCTAGGTTGGGGCCTGGAGAGTTGGGCCCTAGGAGACTGATGGGGTGGGGGAGGTGAGGGAAAGAGGTCAAGGTTGGACAGGAAAAGTTTTTGGAAAACACTGGGACGGGTAGCTGGAGGGGGTTTGGGAGTGGAGGAAGAGGTTGTGGTTGTAGGAGGTGTACGCTTGCTGACTTTGGGTGAAGGTGCATGGGCTAGAGGCTGTTGTGAGGTGGATGGCTGTTGGGTGGGTGTGTGGCTGCGTTTGTGTACCTTGGGAGGTGGCCTCACAGACACACTGGGAGAGGACACAGGGGATGTGTGAATGGTAGTGGGGGTGGTGACTGCACATGAGCGGGGTGTGGTGGTGGGTGTGATGGTGATGTACGTAGTGGCTGAAGATGTAGTGCATGCAGGTGTGAGTGGAGACGAGACAGGGAGGGAGGAGGGAGACGAGGAGGAGGGGGCACAGTGGAGGCAGTGGATGTTGGTATGTCTGCATGTGTCTGATGCTTGCGTGAGTGCCTGTGGGATGTGTGGTGCTTATGTTTGCCTGAGCTTCCTTTGTGTGTTGAGGTGTGTGCATGCTAGTCTGATGGTGTGCTTGGGATAGGCATTAGGTACAGGGGTGTGGGTCTTGGTGGAGGAAGTTGGAGGGGGGAGGCTAGAGACAGGGACAATGGCTGCCATCAGTGCTGAGGCCCGAGTCTGAAATGCTCGCTGAAGGGCTGCTTGACCAGAATCAATGCCCTCCAGGAATGCATTGGTTTGTTGAAACTGCCTCTCTACACCCTGGATGGCATTCAAAATGGTAGACTGCCCAACAGTGAGGGACCCGAGGAGGTCAATGGCCTTCTCACTGAGGGCAGCAGGGGTGACAGGGGCAGGGGCTGAGGTGCCTGGGGCGATGGAGCCCACCCTCCTGGGTGAGCGGGCACGGGGCAAGGGCTGAGGGGCTGCTGGGAGAGCGGTGCTGGTGGGTGGGGGGGTATCGGCTGTACCTGTAGATGCGGGGGGCACAGATGGGGCCGCCACCGGAAGGAAGCTCCCATCAGAGGAGGAGTCCGTATCGCTAGTGTCAGCACCTGTCCCCGCCGTGGAGCTCCCCTCACCCTCTGTCCCACTGGTGAATTCGGAGTCCGTAGTCTCGCCCTCCAGGGCCCTGTGGGATGCAGCTCCCTCCTGCTCCGGTGCCACTGTTCCTCCGCCTGATGATGCTAATGCACACAAGTACAGGGAAACCACAAAAAGGGGGGGGGACAGAAGAAAGACATGTTGAGTGCATGCAATACCGCTACCGTTGGCGGACACGAAAGACACAGAAGCCCCCTGCACTACGCCACGAACTTGGGGTCCACTATTCCATACCTGGGACATGGCTTACAAGGCTGTGGCCGATTTCTGCACACATGGATGTCACAGGAGCCTGACTAGGTATAGTTGGCACTGTACCCAGGTGGGGTGGGGTGCCACAGGGTCTGCCTGAAAACGGGGACTTAACTAGCAAACTCGCCCTGGCCTAGGCGAACCCACAGCCCACCTCCCCCACCAAGACACCTACAGTGCACGCTGAATCAGTTGAATGAGAGTGTGCTCACCCCTTTGTTGCTACAGTGATGCCCTCAAGCGCCCATCCAACTCCGGGTACGCCACCGCCAGGATCCTGAACATCAAGGGAGTCATGGTGCGACGGGCACCCCTCCCACATTGGGAGGCCATCCCCAGCTGGGCCTCTGCCGTCTTCTTGCTCCAGCGGCGAATGTCCTCCCATCGTTTCCGGCAGTGGGTGCTCTGTCTGTGGAAGACCCCCAGGGTCCGGACTTCCTTGGCGATGGCACGCCAAATATCCTTCTTCTGGTGGGCGCTGACCTACAGGAATTGTGCAGGGGAAAAAGAGACGTTATTACCAACTGCACCGTCACAGTAATTGGCCCGCATCCCTAACCTTGCCATGTGGCACATGCACTCACCGTCGTTTCATGCACGCCTCATTCTCCCCCCCCATCTTTCATCCACACCACTCCACACAGGCATTGCCCATACAGCGTGCTCACAGTGTACTTCCCTATTTGTCTGGAGGACCGTAGAGTAGCGTGTACTGGGGGAGGACCCCATACACGAGTTTCTCCAACTCCTCCTTGCTGAAGGCAGGGGCCCTTTCCCCAGACGCACGAGCCATTGTCTCTTCCAGACTGAGGTCACAGCAGCGCTTGCAGTGTAGGTCCTCTCTTGTCGAAGATAAGGTATCGAGTGATTGAACAGATAGAAAATGGCGGTCACGTCCGCGGCGATGCGTACCGTCACCGCCGGCGTACATCGTCATTGGCTTCTGGGACCCATAGGTTCCAATGTTAACCAATGCAGAATTACGCCGCATCCTTCGACCGCCTATCGCGACGGTGTACAACGCCAGCGCAGTTACCTCATATCCCATTGTCCCACATTACAGGTCAGACAGCCGCCATTTCAGGGGCCCATTTGGCTCAACACTCATACAGGCAAATTTCAGTTTGTGAATAGTTTTCTGAGTAAGCTGTGTTTACGTACCTCAGAGTTGGTTGACTCTGTGCTCGCTGTTCTCCTCCATAGGCACCATCCGCTGGGGCATGTGAGGAGATGGCGGCATCCTCCAGTGTACAGACCACTGGTGGATCTGTCGGCAATGGAGGAAAGACATGTGATCATCACCTACAGGCTTGATCATGCCACAATCCTGGAACTGTGTGCCCAGGTGGAACCAGACCTGGTGTCAGCTATCTGCCATCCCACAGGAATCCCCCTCAAGTGCAGGTGCTGTCAGTACGCCATTTCCTTGCAAGTGGGTCTTTTCAAACAACAGTGGCCATAGCATCAGGGATGTCCCAGCCTATGTTTTCCAACGTGTTGTCCAGAGTGTTGTCTGCCCTGCTGAACACACATGTGGAGCTACATCGTTTTCCCTCAGGTGGAGGATTTGCCTACAGTGATAGGTGACTTCTATGCCCTGGGACATATCACCAACATCATAGGTGCCATTGATGGGACACATGTCGCCTTGGTCCGCCCCGCAGGAGTGAACAGGTGTACAGAAACCGGAAGAGTTACCATTCGAGGAATGTGCAGATGGTGTGTTTGGCAGACCAGTACATCTCCCATGTTAATGCCAAATTCCCTGGCTCAGTGCATGATGCTCACATCCTGCGGAATAGCAGCATCCCTTATGTGATGGGGCAACTCCAGAGGCACCGTGTGCGGCTATTAGGTGAGCACCTGGAACCAAATTAGTGGAAATAGTTGTCTGGGTCTGGGGATATCCCTAAGAGTTAGTGTGTGTCTAACAGTTGTCCCTCGCCATTTGCAGGTGACTCTGGTTACCCCAACCGGTCATGGCTACTGATCCCAGTGAGAAATCCCAGGACAAGGGCAGAGGAACGCTACAATGAGGCCCATGGGCGAACTAGGAGGATTATAGAGCTGACCTTCGGCCTCCTGAAGGCCAGGTTCTGGTGCCTCCATATGACAGGTCGTTCCCTATTCTACTCACCAAAGAAGGTGTGCCAGATCATCATGGCCTGCTGTATGCTTCACAACTTGGCTTTGCGACGACAGGTGCCTTTTCTGCAGGAGAATGGTCCAGATGGATGTGTTGTGGCAGCTGTGGAACCTGTGGACAGTGAAGACGAGGAAGCAGAAGAAGAGGACATCGACAACAGGAACTTGGTGATCCTGCAATACTTCCAGTGAGACACAGGTAAGAAGACAAACCTGCCTGCTACATGTACTTTAACACTACTACCTCTCTACTGTCTGTCCTTTTCACCCAGTGAATGGTCACTGAGTTTTCACTTTCCCTTACGGTTTCACAGATGTGGGTTCCACTGTGTGACATCTGCTTTGTTTCCTCATGGACTAGAGCTGTTTGAAATAGATATGTTGACATAACATTTGAAAGAGCATTTTGTCACTGTAATTGCTAATACACTCATTCGAAATCACAGACAGACTCCAGATTGTTTTGTGCTTTAAGGGTGTTTATTTAAGTGCTCAATATTGGAGGGGGTTGTAAAATGGTGAGGGGTGATGGTGGAGGAATGTCCATGGCAGAGTCCAAGCTATTAGTCTCACAGGTGCGTTGTCCAAAGGGGCATAGGAAGTGGAGCTGGGGCAGTTTGAGGAGGGACAGGGTGACAAGGTGGGACAAAAGGATGACAATCAGGGTGGTCTCATTTCTTGGCGGGGGTCTTGGCATCGTTCTCTGTCTTTGTCCTGGATCTCAGGGACCGTTTGTGGGGTGGTTCTCCCTCTGCAGGGGGTGGGGTGTTGGTGTGGTGGTCCTGTGGCGGTGCCTCCGGTTCACTAGCGCCGGCAAATGTGGTGGGAAGTTCATCATCCAGGCTAGTGTCAGGGGCCCCTTGTTGTGCCACAGTGTCCCTATTGGTGTTGAGGACTTCCTTTAGCACCCTTACGATGGTGCCCAGGGTGGAATTCATGGATTTGAGTTCCTCCCTGAAGCCCAAATACTGTTCCTCCTGCAGCCGCTGGGTCTCCTGAAACTTGGCCAGTACCGTTGCCATCGTCTCCTGGGAATGGTGGTAGGCTCCCATGATGTTGGAGAGAGCCTCGTGGAGAGTGGGTTCCCTGGGCCTGTCCTCCCCCTGTCACACAGCAGCCCTCCCAGGTCCCCTGTTTCCCTGGCCTCTGTCCCCTGAACCTTATGCCCACAGCCACTGCCCCCAGGTCCCTGTTGTTGTTGGGTTGGTGGGTTAGCCTGGGATCCCTGTAGTGGTGGGCAAACTGCTGATTGACGTGTCCTGGGGAGAGAGGTATGGGCCCGCTGGGTGGGTGCTGTGCTGGTCTTTCCAGAGGGGGGAAGCTCTGTGGTGGCCTGTGACTGTGTCAGGGGAACCGACTGTCCTGAGGTCCCAGAGGGGCCAGGCTGGTCATCTAGATCCAGTTGGACAGAGCTGCTGTCATCACTGTGGGCCTCTTCTGTTGGTGGTGTGGACATGTCTGGACCCTCCTGTCCGGCGACGTTCGGTAGGGGTCCTGCAGGGGTCCTGCAGGCGTGTAAAAGCATGATTATTGCATCTGTGTGTGCCATGGTGTGCAATGGGTGGGTGACCGTGTACCCCAGTGCTTGCATTCCTGTGTGGGACCTTGTGATGATGGTTTAGGGGGGTGTATGGGTATGTGCAGTGGCCATGCTTTGGTGATGGGTGTCCATGCTTTGTTGTTGCATGCAGGGCTTGGGTTTGGGATGTGTGGTTTGTGATATTGGGACTTTTGTGGGGAGTAGGAGTGATGGGGCTGAGGGCGAGGGTGGGGGTATGTGATGGCATGCTGGTAGGGTGGGAGATATAGTAGTAAAGATTTGACTTACCAGAGTCCATTCCTCCAGCTACTCCTGCGAGGCCCTCAGGATGCAGAATAGCCAAGATTTGCTCCTCCCATGTTGTTAGTTGTGGGGGAGGAGGTGGGGGTCCGCCGGCAGTCCTCTAAACCGCAAGGTGGTGTCTTGAGACCACGGAACGCACCTTCCCCCGTAGGTCGTTCCACCTCTTCCTGATGTAATTCCTATTTCTTGGGTGCTGTCCCACTGCGTTGACCCTGTCCACTATTCTGCGCCACAGCTCCATCTTCCTAGCTATGGAGGTGTGCTGCACCTGTGATCCGAATAGCTGTGGCTCTACCCGGGTGATTTCCTTGACCCTGACCCTGAGCTCCTCCTCAGAAAACTTGGGGTGTCTTTGCTGTGCCATGGGGTGGTGTGGGTGATGTGAGGGTTGGTGTGTGTGTTGTGATGTGTGGGGCGATATATAGTGGTGTGTTGTGTGAGGTGCGTGGATGTTATGTGGGTGATGTTGTTGAGTGTCTGTGGATTCTTGTTTGTAGATTGTGGTGTCTCTCTCTGGCCTTCTTTCTGAATTTTTGGTAGTAGGGGTTTGTGGGTGATGTGGGTGTGTGTTTTATATTGTATTGGGTGTGTGTGAGTGGTGTGTGCATGTGTATCAGGTGTGTGTATTTTGAATTGTCCAATGTGGCTGTGTTTTGTAAGTGTGTGTGTATTTTGAGCGCATCGGTGTGTACCGCCAATGGAATACCGCGGTTGAAAGACCGCCACGTGGATTCGTGTGTCGTGATAGTGTGGGCGTATTCCTGTTGGCGTGACGGTGGAGGTTTTGTTTTCGCCAGTTTATCACTGACCTTTGGTGTAGCGGACTTGTGTGGGTGTCTAAATTTTGGCGGATTCCGACCTGTGGGTCATAATGACATGGCGGAATTCCGCGGCCGCGGCAGTGTGTTTGCGATCTTTTGCACGGCAGTAAGCGGCTTTTACCACCAATGTTGTAATGACCCCCATAGTCTCTTTTTTTTTTTCACTTGTGGGCGTCCTTTGTTAACTCCTGTCATGTCCCTTTCTTGTCCTGCGGTGATGTCCATCACTGCTGGGGCATGTGCCATTCTTTTGGCGGTGGCGGTGGACAGCCACCAGGGGCTGCACAGGCTATGCGTGCTCTCTTCGTGCCTTACATGGCACTTACGTCCCTTCCTCACCATTGCAGTTTGGCTGGGACAGCTGCAGTCCTCTCCTTCCCTGTGCAGCATCATCCGCGTCGCTTACATCTTCTGTGCCGTTTCCATCTTCTGTGCCGTTTCCATCCGCAGCCGCATTGTTGGTCCGGTACAGTCACTCTCTGGGGTGTTACTGTAGACTTTTCTTTAACAGAGCTTGTTTCCCTGTTAAAGCTGAATTTAGGGTGCAGTACCTTCTCTGGCCACTAGATGCCACTAGTGCAATTCTTTCCAGCTAGAAAGACATTCTTTCTTCCTCTTGTGCCTCGTTTGCTGGAGGCAGGCACTGGAGAGAAACCAGGTTGGAGGGGGCTGCAGGAGCAGCAGGTAAGTATACTTTTACTTTATTTTACACATTTCTATTCTTTTTTTTTCTTGTAAAAGTTTTTATTTTCTTGCCCAGCCTCCTTGGTAAGAAGCAGTCACATGGCACGGAGTTCGGTGAGGGGGTGAGGGGAGCTCCGGACACTTAATTCTTCTTTTGGGTGCGTGTCAGCACCTCCAATTTCTATCCACGCATTTTTCCTTTGGTTTTTCCATGAAAGGAGGGCGCGGCCCTGGGCATTTTCCTTATTTCTGGCTTTGGTGCAGGTCAGCACCATTTTCTTTGCTTATGTGCGGCAGCAGCAGCATGGCACACACTGCGGGCGAGCTATAGCTAACAAGGGGGGTGGAGGGGACAGCTCCGGCATTCCTGTTCAAAAATCTTGTTTGGTGCGCAGGAGCACCATTTTATCTCCTGCGTGGCAGCTTTACTTCACGCTGCTGGGCGTGTCTCTTGTTTTTCTGGTGCCTGGAAGCACCATCCAGTTTCTCACTCTCGGCAGCCTTCCCTAACACTGTGAGCTGTTCTGTTTTCTTGCTGACACGGGGGTTGTGGGGGGGCGACCATGGGGATTATTGCATTTGTTTTTCTGTGGTGGGTGGCAGCAAGCGCGGCTGAAGCAGCATGGCACACACTGCGGACCACGTTATGTTCTTCGGGGCAGGGCGACCGGCCCCAGCCATGGTTCGGCGCCCTTCTCCAGTACTTGTCGACGCGGGACGGCACCGTATACGCACATTATGCACGGCTCCGGCAGCCTTCCCACACTTCTGCAGGCCGCGCGTCAATTGACACGGGGGCGCAGCCTTGGGTATTAGTGCATGCTTCTTTCTGTGCGCAACAGCACCATCCTGTTCACGGAGATCACAGCCATATTGGCAGTGCTGTGGTCGCCACACTGCCTGGGGAGTGCTTTTTAGCACCGTAGCAATTCTCTTCATTTTCAGCAACCACAGCCTTTTTGGCAGTGCTGCGGGACGCTCTGTAACCACATAGTGGTTTGCCAACACCTACCACGTTCCCGTGCACAGGCAGGGCTAGAGCTTCGATGGCCTTTTTCTCCCCCAGTACATCATAGAAGATGCTCCTTGCGGCCACATGTGATCAGACCCACTTGTCGCCAATGTCGTGTTGGGGGTCCTAGGCCTTCATGCTACTAAAGTAACTGACGCAGACACAGTATCATGGTGGTTGGAACTGGCTTCGGGCACGTGTGCCCGGACCATTTTATTGGCAGGGTCACCTGACTGGTGACGCCTGTGTTGGGTGGGTGTGGGGTGTACATGTAAGACCAGCCCTCAGCAGAGTGGATAGCAGAAACACTAGAACATGTCCAGAAAGACACAACACATGGCATCTTTAATCCAAGCTACAGTTTTGCAATTTTAGTATGTTTATAACTGCACACTAATACATAAGCACTAAAGCAGAGGTCTGGTCTGAGATGTCTGCAGCCAACTTCCGAGGCACAACTGTCATTGCGACTGGGCTGAGAGAAGGAGTCTCTCTTTTTCGTTAGGGCATCCCTTGAGGAATGATGTTCTCGGTCTGCATGGGCTAGGGTCAGTAGAATATGCTCACAGTGATGAGAAGAAGCCTGTGAGAATTAATGAGGGGCAAGGCAGTTGTGTGATGTTTCACAAAAAAATAGATTATTGCCAGAGTAAATAGTGTAAAACTGCTGCAGTGCAATTTCCAACATCCATGCTGTGAGCACTCAGATACTAATTTTGGGCCTCATTCTAAGTCTGGCGGGCGGCAGAGGCCGCCCGCCAGACTTCCTCCCTCCAGAATACCGCACCGCGGTCGGAAGACCGCTGCGGCTATTCTTAGTTTTACACTGGGCTGGCGGGCGACCGCCAAAAGGCCGCCCGCCAGCCCAGTGTAAAAATCCCTTCCCACGAGGACGCCGGCTCAGAATTGAGCCGGCGGAGTGGGAAGGTGCGACGGGTGCAGTTGCACCCGTCGCGAATTTCACTGTCTGCAATGCAGACAGTGAAATTCTTTGTGGGGCCCTCTTACGGGGGCCCCTTCAGTTCCCATGCCATTGGCATGGGCACTGCAGGGGCCCCCAGGGGCCCCACGACAACCCATACCGCCATCCTGTTCCTGGCGGGAGAACCGCCAGGAACAGGATGGCGGCATGGGTTGTCAGAATCCCCATGGCGGCGCAGCTCGCTGCGCCGCCATTGAGGATTCTGATGGTCAGCGGAAAACCGGCGGGAGACCGCCGGTTTTCCACTTCTGACCGCGGCAGAACCGCCGCAGTCAGAATGCCCTGCGGGGCACCGCCAGCCTGTTGGCGGTGCTCCCGCCGACCCTGGCCCCGGCGGTAAGGAACCGCCGGGGTCAGAATCAGGCCCTTTGTCTTCCTAGAGGCTTTTGGAACCATTCTCCAGCTTTCCCTTCTCTGTTCCTCTTTACAATGTGATTTTCCTGTGTAAGAAATGGGGTTGTAATGGGGTTGTTGCCTGGCTGGGATATGAGTCCTGATCAAGCAGCAACCACAATCCCTGTCAAGTTAAGGCACAAGCCAATGCTAAATTAATATGTGCTCAACTTCCTGGTAGCTTGGCATGAAGCAGTCAGGCTTATCTTAGAGGCAATGTGTAAAGTATTTGCACAACTCTTCAAACAGTAAATAAGTGAAAATTCCACACAAAAATAATCCTACACCAAGCTAGAAACAAGAAATAAAACAAGACCAAAACGAGAAAAAAACAATGAGCAAAGATGGAGGTATTCACTTTTGAAGGTTTTAGTGAAAATAACTCAGAAAAGCACAAAGCACCAACTGAGGAAATCTGGTCACACCAGAATGGGTCAAAGTCATAAGTTCATGCTGACTACAATGGAGCATGGGCCAGCTTCAGGGCCCTACTTAGATAACTCAGAAAAGCATAAAGCATCAACTGTGGATATCTGGTCGCACAAGAATGGGACAAAGTCACAAGTACAGGCTGACTACGATGGAGCATAAGCGAGCTGCAGGGCCCTAGTTAGGTCAGCTGAACAAACTCCCTTCAATCCTGGCTTGCATTGGAAGGTCCGCATTGAAGATTAGTCATGCAGTGAAGTGATGTACCGGTTCTGAGATGCAGTGAGGCTGCGGTGCAATGTCCTGCATCATCGTCAAGGATCCCGCCAAAGAAGACTTGCAATGCGAAATCCGGAGTCGAGTTTGCATGACCACTCCAAGTGACAAGTTGGTACCAAACAGCATTGAGGCTGTGATGCGAGAACCATAATCAAACTAATCAAGGTTATATGTGTTATAGTCCATCACTTTGCACAAAGTAAACATGACAAAAAAAGGTAGAGGAGGAGCCATAATCAGTTCATAATAGAAAGTCCATTGGTTCCCCTTCCTTTGCTCCTACAAGTAAAACAAAACATAACAAAGTTGTTACTACAGAACTTATTGACCTGAGGACAAAGATGAGCAATTATAATAACAATACCAAATATACAGGTAGAAACACTGCAAAATGTTCTGGTAAAAAGTCTTACAAATATATACTGGAAAGAACACCTAGCAAAGAAGGCCCCTTGAGGGTATGAACACTTTAGGGTACCCTTTACATACAAAAGAAATGGGGGGTTATTGATCAAGGTGTGTACTGAATCCTTGTTCAGTATTCAGCTCATGGGAATGCCCCATTTCAGGACATCCGGGTGGCTTCTCAGGGCATGGAGTATAATATTTGTGCCTACCAGAACTATTTTAATGGGGATGGAAAGAGACCTACCTGCCTAACTGTGTAGTGTTATGGAATGAATATTGCATGTCACAATGAAAACAGTTTGCCCCCTTGGTCTGGGTGTTACATCTGATCCCCCTTTGCTTCTTTCTTCTGCCTTTTCCTTTAATTTCTCAACCCTCCCACTTCCCCTTTCAGTTTAAAGTAGGATGTTGATGTATTTGACATTTGCCTAATGCTGCTGCAGAGACCAATTTGCGTTGGGAAAATATATATTTTTCATGAATTTGGCATGTTAGCTGTATGTAGTTTATAACTTTATTACTACTATTTATTGCCGCTTGGGAAGATGCAGACCATACATCCAGGAGAGGTTCTTCCAGAAAAATAAGTTAATCTTTTATTTACTTTTTTTGCATGCTGGATTTGAAATATGACTGCATAATTTCTCATGTTAAAATTATGCCTCCTACTTCTTTTGATTCTAAGAAGGCATGTGAATGCTCACTACACTATTGCCCTTCTACTTTGTCACACTAATCAAGGAAGATCTTATGGCAACTGGTCATATGATCAATGCTAAAACACATCTTTCTTCTTTTCTGATACATAGATACACAGAATACTTCAGAGCGGTCCCTCTTCCCGGGTCAATTCTATCCCTGGCCCCCAGGACTCCATTCCCAGGGTCCCGGTCAAAAACAAATGGAGTAGGGGGTCTGCAGAGCACCCCTCTCTGGGCCAATTACTGTCCCGGGGACCCCATCCCCTGGGGGATGACCATGTCTCCTGGGTGTCCTTTGGCACCCAGTGTGCCGGATCGGGACTGCAGGGGAAGTCTTAAGGCCCCTGCAGACCCAGCTGGCTTCCCACCTCCGGCGGCAGCCAGAATTGCTATTGTAAACAGGGAGCAGCTGGAAATGTAGCACCCTCTGTGCAAAAATAATTGTTTCATCTCTTTCCCTGCCCACATATCTGCAGGTAGGGAAAGAGATCAAACCTCTGCTTCTAGCCGGCGGGGGAGCTTTGAAAGCTTCTGCCTACTGGAACTGAAGTGTTTGCTTTCGCTTGGTGGGAGCTGTCAAAGTTCCCACCAAGCAAAAGCAAACAACTATGTCCCAAGGGTGGGCACCCCAGGACATAGCAGGAGCCAGCCCTGGGGGTGGTGGTCACCAGGGCTAATATTTGCTCTAGGAGGGAGGCGATGTGGCCCCCTTTCTTTACTTTTAAGGGGAAGGCAGTGATCTCCATGGCCATACGTGGCCTGAGAGAGCGGCAGGGGCCTCTTCCATTGTTTTAAAAGTATTTGGCCCAAGGAAGGTGGTGGTCCGCAGGGCTCAGGGGCTTCCACCGGGCCCCTTCATAGATGGTATTTAGCCCTGGGAAGGTGGTGGTCTCTGGGGCTCGGGGTACATGCGGCCCCCCATTACTGTTTCTTTAACCCTTTGGAGGCGGTGGTCCTCGGTGCTTGTAGAGCCTTAGGAGAGGGGCCCCTTGATTTATAAATAGAGGCCCGGGGAGGTAACGGTCCACTGGGCTCCAAGAGCCTCAGGAGGGGAGTCCCCTTTTTTTAAACAATGCCCCCAGGTTCTGGCTCACACTGGGCTACAGTTAAAACAAGTGCAGGAGCCTGTACTTGGTTTTTATCTTTTTGCCCCAAGTTTTGCGAATTTATGGCATTTAAAAAAAAATACTGTTTGCCTTGCCGGCTAAAGCCAAGTCCCAAGAGGGCTGCCAACACTTCCTGGTTGAAGGGTTGACACCAATAGGAGCTCTGCATTATTCTTTGTAAAATCATTGCGGAAGAACCGCGGTCCTAGATATACACATTTGGATTCTCCCCCTGCAGAAGGCGAACCACCCTGCAAATGTTCTCTGCGACCTAGACAGACACCAGAGACACTTGCAAAGACCAAGACTACCGCCAGGAAATGAGACCATCCTGAATGTCCCCCTTGTGTTCCACTCTGTCAACTTGGCTACTTTGAACTGCCATTGCTCCCCTTCCTATGGCCCCTTGGACACTGGACCTGTGCCACAAACAGGCTGGACCAATATCCTGGACTTACCTCTACCATCAATCCATTCCATTGCACAATTCCTTCTAAATGTTCACTTCAATAAACACCCTTGAATACAACTTGAGTGATAGTGCTTTATTTGACAAAAATGTGCTATGTTTTGAACTGTTTCATCTTGTGCAATTGTCCAGACCTTTGTGATTCCATCAAAAAAATGGCCTGTAGCAGTTTGTAGTCATCACATCAGTACACGGTTGTAACCACACTAACATCTGCAAAATGGAAAGGCATAGGTGACAGTCAGTTGGTATGCTAAGGGAGTGACTGCCATCATGCTACAGCCACACAGAAAAATAAATAATCAGAGGAATGGTCAGTTCCACTGGCTTACCTGTGTGTCATTGGAAGTACTACTGTATAACTGATGTCCTGTTGTCCACATCCTCATCCTCTGCTGTCTCATCCTCACTGTCATCGGGGTCCACTGCCTCCACAGGAGCACTTTCACCCTCCTCCTCCTGCAGATAGGGGACATGTTGTCTGATGGGCAGGTTGTTCAACATGCAGCTTACAACAACTATCTGGCAGACCTTCTCAGGGGAGTAGCAGAGGGATCCAACTGTCAGATGGTGGCATCTGAACTTGGCCTTCAGGAGACAAGAGGGCCTCTCAATTATTCTCCTGGTACACCCATGAGCATCCATATACCTATTATTAGCTCCTGTCCACGGATTCCTTACAGGGGTCAAGAGCCAGGACATGTTTGGGTAGCCAGAGTCACCTGCAAAAAGTGAGGGACAAACATTAGCATTGCACAATGGCATGGGAGATGACTTCTGAAGCCATACACTGACATGCATTGGGTGGCGACTCAGGCTCACCTATAAGCCACACCCTATGCCTCTGTAGTCGTGCCATCATATGTGGGATGTTCAAATTCCTCAGGATGAAGGCATCATGCACTGACCCAGGATACTTGGCAGTGATGTAGGAGATGTACTGGTCAGCCAGGCACACCATTTGCACACTGAATGAATGTAAACTCTTCTGATTCCTGAAAACCTGTTAATTTGCCCGGGAGGGGGGACAAATGCTTTATGTGTTCCATCAATGGCCCCCAATAGCATTTGGAATATGTCCCACTGCATAGAATCCAGCCTTCACATTGGCCAAATCATCCACTTTGGAGAAAACGATGTAGCTGCACATGTGTTTGAGCAGGATAGACACAACCTTTGCCAGCACTATTGAAAACATTGGCTGAGACATTCCTGCTGCCAAGCCCACTGTCACTTGGAAAGAGCCAGTTGCCAGGAAATGGAGCACTGACAGGACCTGCACAAGAGGTGGGATCCCAGTGGGTTGACGGATAACAGATATCAGACCAATTGTGCACACAGCTCTGTAATTGTGGCCCTTTCCAGTCTATAGATGCGTATAATGTGCATGTCCTCCAGTGTAGCCAAGTCCACAAGGGGTATGTATACGGGGGCTTGCCTCCTCCTCCTATTTCTCTGCAGAGGTAGGTACCTAAGGGACACCAGAGTGAGAAAGGAGTGACAAACTGAACAATGGAACCACCACTTCGGTGTACATTGACCATGTATGTAACTGGACTATGTAAATGGCAGTTTTGTACAATTGACAGCAATGACGCAGTTTTCAATTTAAAAATGTTGACCTGCACCAAAAAATTGCGACAGCCTGTCCTGTATGAAAGGACAGGTGGAAGTGATGTAACTCCACCGGCACTGGGCATCATGGCTGAAGGCGGTCTTGTATCACCATGCTATTCCTCATTTGCTAAAATGGGGCTCTATGGAGTACAGTGTCCAATGAGGATCACCGGCGGCGGTTCTGGTGTACACCGCTGTGGATGTGATGACATTTTCTGACTATAACCTCAATTGATTCCTGACTTTCCAAAGGACATCACCTCAACTGCGTGTGCTGCTGTGATGTCTGTCTGGAACCTGCCATAGCCCGTGTGACAGGGGAAAGGGCCCCTGCCTTCACTTCAGAGGAGTTGGAGCACCTGGTGGATAGGTTCCTATCCCTGTATGGACAGCTGTGTGGGCCTACAGACAGGTGAGTACACCATGGTTGCATGGAGATGTGTGTGTGCTGGCAGTGTGCCATTTGGGTGGGGGGTATGGCTGGTGGTAGTGTACATGCTGGGCTACAGGTGAGATGCGTGCCTGATGAGGGGAAATGTTTTTTGTGGGCCATAGGTGTGACAGGCTGGATTGTATGGTTAACTGTGTCCTCCTGTCTTTGTTTCCTCTGCAGGTCAGCGCCAATCAGAAGAAGGGATTGTGGCGTGCCATCGCAAAGGATGTGCAAACCCTGGGGGTCTATAGTAGGTGGAGCACCCACTGCAGAAAATGGTTGGAGGACCTGAAACGCTGAGCCCGGAAGACCGCGGAGGCACAGCTGGGGATGGCCTCCCAACAAGGGAGGGGTGCCCGTCAGAACCTGAACCCGTGATGGCCTGCATATTGGCGGTAGCCTACCCAGAGCTAGATGGGTGCTTGAGGGCAGCACAGCAGCCAGAGTATAGTGTGTGTAACACCCATCTTTGTTGCCTGCCATAGGATGCTGGTAGTGGGTTTCAGTCAGTTGGTGACCCTTAATGACAGCTCATACATTGCTATGTGGTCCAGCTCAGGGTAAATGGGAGTATAGCAAAATCATATAAGCTAGCTAGGTGGCATTCCATGTCAGACAGGGCTTAGTAGGTCCCAGGAGGGGTGCAGATGGAGGTGGTTAGCTCTCACCTTGCTGTGGTACCTAGCCAATGGAATGCCAGTGCGGTGCTTAGTGCTCAATCTTGGTCCCTGTGTGTGATGGTAATGTGTATGCCATCTGTGGTGCTGGTGCAGTTGAAAGTCTTGCAACTGGTGCAGAACAGAGAAGGAGACCACTTGGAAACACACTGCACAGATGGACTTAAAGGTAAGTGCTGTGGTTCCCCTTGGAGTGTAGAGG
Organism: Pleurodeles waltl; assembly: GCF_031143425.1. NCBI lineage: Eukaryota > Metazoa > Chordata > Amphibia > Caudata > Salamandridae > Pleurodeles > Pleurodeles waltl. The sequence goes on along the minus strand of NC_090439.1, from coordinate 444,142,213 downwards.
TTGCAATGGGTTAGGGACCCTTGGAGCACAGCTGGTTTTCCAGTAAGGGGCTAGGGAGGCTGGGTGCAGTGCAGAAAAGTCAGCAAAGGGTCATGTATCAAGGAGTCCTTGGAGCTAGGTGGAGGTCACTTTGAGGGTGGATTACAGGTCAGCAGGGCCACTCTGTGGGGTGGTTCTTGAGTGTCCTAAAGTCACTTAACTGGTGATTTTTTCTGGTCCTCGGAGAGTCCTGAGGGGACTTTTCTTCTGGCTATATGACGTTGGGGGTCCAACACCACAGCTACTGGACTTCTCAGGTGTGAGAAAGTAGCTTCTTTCTAGCATGGTTACCCCCACTTTTGGTGTGTTTGTGAGTGTGTGTCAGTGTGTTTTTACTGTGTCACTGGGATCCTGACAGCCAGAATCCCAGTACTGTAGAAGGCTGGCCTGGTTTGTAATGGGTACCTTGGGTACTTACACCTTATACCAGGTCCAATTATCCCTTATTAGTGAAACGTAATAGTGTTCTACAGCAGAGCATCTTAGGCTGAACTAGGAGACATGGAAAGCTCCTGCAATACCACATATAGTTACACAGTACTTATACACAATACTCAGTGTTACCAAAAATAAAGGTGGTTTATTTGGGTGACACAAGGCCAAAAATATCTTAGAGGCAATGCTCATTCTGGAGGTAAGTATTATACACAAAATATAAACTAGACACCAAAATAAGGTAAATAATTAGACATAGGATATGACATAGAATGCAATGGAAGAGAATAGGTCTGGGGCAACACAAACCATATACTAAGAAAGTGGAATGCGAATCATGAATTCCCCCAAGACAACTGTAGTGTGTAGAGAATCGCTGGGAGAGTAAGAATACAGCAAAAGTAAGTAAAATACCCCACCCCAGAACCCAGAAAAGCAGGAGTAAGGTAATTCAAGTTTCCTTAGGACATACTACAAGTCATGATTAGAGTTATTGCAAGAACCAAGCAGGACTGCAGACAATAAATGGTACATTCCTGGACCTGAAAAACCTGTGAAGGTGGGAAACCAAGTCAGGAAGTCGAAAGAAGTTCCAGGAAGGACAGGAGCCCCGTCCAACCTAGAAGAGGGTGCAAAAGAAGAGTCCCGGGTTGGAAGAAGACTGCAGAAATTCACCCAAGGAAGATGTCAGCCGGTTCCTGCATGATGCACTGGATGTCCCATGGAGAGAAGTTGGATGCAGGTGAGTTTTGGCGCTAGATTCCTCCAACAAGCCTTGGTTCCGGCAAAGTCGCGTTTTACATCAAAGTGGTGCTATCTGGACCCAGGAGGGACCCGGAGCCTCAACTCTCTGTGAGGAGAAAGAGGGGGCTCTCAGCACCTTAGAGAGCCCTCAGAACACCAGATAGCACCCACAGGAGTCCCAGGACATGGGGACAAAGGAGGTGCAAAATGTGGTTGGTGTAGCACTACAAAGGAAGATACCATGCCACCGGAGAACAACTCAGTGAGTTGAGCATCACAGGATGGAGTGCTGAGGACCTGGGCCAGGATGTGCATCAAGGAATTTTGCAAATAGTGCACAGAGGCCTCAGGAAGTGAAGAAGATGCAGTGAACAGGGGTACTGTTGTTCTCAGGAAGGCAAGGTCTTACCTCCTCCAAATTGGGACAGCAGGACCTCATGACAGTCTGTGTCGATGGGGTCCACACTTTGTGTTCCAAGGAGCACACTTGTCACCAGGAGAGGAGTCCAAGAGAACTGGTCATCGACTAAGAAGGTGCCTGCTTGAGCAGGGAAGTGACTCTGTCACTCCATGGGAGATTTCTTCGGTCCTTCTGGTGCAGGGTGAAGACAGGGAGTCCCCAGAGCGTGCACACTGTGGAAACTGTTGCAGTTGCTGGCTGGAGCTGAAGTTGCAGAGGAAAAGTAGCTTTCTGGATATTTTGTTGCTGTTACAGTGGTTCCTGGAGTAGTCTGCGGTTGATCTGAGGTCAGAGAATGAAGGAGTAGTTGCAGAGGATTTCTGCTGGAAACTTTATGAACCCACAGGAGAGACCCTAAATAGCCCTGAGAGACTGGGATTAGCTACCTTATCAGGTATGGACCTATCAGGAGGGGTCTCTGACGTCACCTGCTGGCACTGACCACTCAGAGGCCTCCCTAGTGTCCCCAAGCCTTGTAAAGCAAGATGGCTGAAGTCTGGGACACACTGGAGGAGCTCTAGGCACCACCATTAGGGGGTGATGGACAGGGGTGTTTTGCCTGTCTCATTGGGATCGTGCTAGCCAGGACCTCAGTGCTCATAGTTTGTGGCCTAATGTGTGTGTTGTCCATAGTGCTTAACTGTGTCACTGAGGCTCTGCTAACCAGAACCTCAGTGCTTATGCTCTCTCTGCTTTTAAATTTGTCACTATAGGCTAGTGACTTCATTTACCAATTTCAAGTGGCACACTGGGTCCCCCTTATAAGTCCCTAGTATATGGTACCTAGGTACCCAGGACATTGGGGTTCCATATGATCCTTATGGGCTGCAACATTTATTTTGCCACATAGTTATACAGGAGTGTCACACATGCTGTTTCGATGCAGGATGGTAACCTACCTCCTTAACAAATTATTGTGGTTTGCTAGTCATATATTTATACCCATTTTTCTTTCTTTCATAGTTGTTGCTTTCATTTGGGATCAGGTTTATAGTTATTGTGAGAGATAGTTTGGTCTACGAATTACTGCTCGATTATGTTATGTATTGTAAGTGCAGTGATGGAATGTACCTAACATGCATAGATATCTCCTGTAAATAAATTACATTCATGCCTTCTTTGTTTTATTATTCTTTTTATTTGCCTTTGAGCACATTGTACTTTCCACGTATATGGTGTAATACGAACTACAATAATGGCGGACATCAGTTCTCTGATTAGTCCGCTTTCGAGCTTACTGCTCTAAACACGTAAAAGTTGACGTGCGGGGAGTGAGGTTTGCCGGATATTGAAGCGTACACGCTGTTTTTGTCTGGGAGATATGGATTATTGGCACCGCTTTTGAGGTAAACTGGGTTTCTGCATCTTGCTTCGGTTAACAGTAATTAAGTGAATGGTTAGTATAATTATGAGACTTGATCTGATTTACAATCACATTTTGTTATTAGTGGATACTGAGTTCAGATGACTTTAATATGAGTTCTGGCTTCATTAGTCTTCTAATGGTGTATTGGATATATTCTAGAATACGTGTGGTCGAATAACAATGACTACTTTATATCTACTAATTGGATATTTTATTGAGGGTTAGGCTATGTGGTAGTTTCTCTAACACAACTTATTTCATTTATTTATAGACAGTACTTTTTTGCTAACTCGATGCGGGGGTCCTCTTTTTTTGTAAGCAGGCATATTACTAATTTTTTAGAAGTTCGATATTGCTGTCGTTACTTTACTTAGGAATTATTCTTTTTACGTTTTTTATTTTGTTATTTTTTATTTTAACATAGTTCGTATTTATTCAATATTGATATCCTTCGAATAGATATGGATCTTGGGTGCCACATCGATTTCTACTGACCACGCACTACATTTGATGGAGACTTGCAAATTGATTAATCAGGAAATTCTAGAACTAATGGATTCTTTGATTCATTTATGAATTAGCAGAGGCACGTTTATTTTGGTTTCCTTATACCTATACTTTCCTTAGCTTCACATATGGGGGATGTATTATATTGGTGAAGTGGGTGCCATATCTTCATGGATGCAGCACATGGGTAACTTTGACTATTCTCAGATTCTTTGTGGCTTTTATTCAAACTATTATTCATTACCAATGTAATGATTTCAGTACCCATCATTTTTTCTTCACATAGACTTGGTTGTTTTGTTAGATTGGTGACACACATTATTGGATACTGTGGTACATTTATTATTGTGTGAGCACTGGGGAGCACCGTTATACATTTTGAACTGTATTCGTTATTTGTTTTGGATATTATATAGGAATTAATTTTATTAATTGCAGCCTTGATGAAATCAATGCGAGGATTGGTCGCATGATGAAACGTGTGTTGGCTGTTTTTGGACGTGATTGAAGAAAAAAATTGCAATAAACATAAGAAAACTCTTCACCTATGGATCTCTGGACTTAAACTATATATTGTGTATTAGTGCCTTGGACATTTAGCTGTAGTTTTCATTTTGGAATTTTTTGGGGGAGTGGGGTGTTTTCTTCCCTTCCAGGGGCACCGTAAATAAAAAAATTGGATGTTGTGACTTGGGTGGGATAATAGTGAGTGCAGTTCCTTATCTCTAAAGACACAGACCCAAGTCAGGGCCTTTCTTGGCCTGACAGGGTAATGTAAGAGGTTTGTAAAAGGGTATGGTACCATTGTGTCCCCTCTCACTGAGTTAACCTCTAAGAAACAACCAAAGAAGCTAATTTGAATTACAGCTTATCAAAATGCCTTTTACACCTCAAAGAAGCCATGTACTCATGACCTGTCAAAGCACCAGACTTTGGGAAACAATGCATTTTCTTGACCAGTGATACTCAGAGTACATCCCCGGGGATACATGCAGCCCTCCTGACCTTTACATGCGGACCCCAGGACTGCAGCAGCACTAGGCTGCTGTTTACTTGACTCAGCACTACCATAAACGATGTTACTTAAACAAGCAGTTCTTTAATTAACCATTAATCGAAGGTGAAAAAAAATGAAGTAACTAGGTCGCCTTGGACTGCTTGACTATAGGAACCTTCATTCTAATCTTGCAGCAAAACTGTAAAGATACACTAAGGTCTCTTAACACTTCAAAACGTGTATTTCAGTAACACTCAGAACCATTTCATCTTAGTACATCAGATTATACCAGGGCATTGAGAAGTATTTTTTTTAAGTGATAGTTTTCAAACATAAATTCTGAAACAATGAAACCCTTCGTGAGGCAAGCCAGTTGGTATGTGCACTTTTTAGGTGACCTGACGTCCTATTATACATGAACAACATTATAGTTCAATCAAACACAGGAGAAGAGTTTGTACAGTGTACATCCTCACATCATGCATTGTGAGGTCCTCTTACATACGATAATGAAGAAAATAGAAAAAAGCAAAATAGGACGATTGCTTCGGGTCACACAGTTTGGGGAAGCTGGGATTAATCACAGATTATCTGGTTTCATATTGTGCAATTCAGCTATTAGATGTGTTTGCTTTGCTGCCCTCTACACCCACCATAGTGTCATAACTGCCCACAAATACCTCCCCCCCTTTGACTGCTGCCCTGCTGCCACCAATGCAGCCCTTGGTCACACCACAGACCAATAATATGGCCCCTGGGAAAATGTTTGTGAGTACCCATGGTCCAGAGAGACACTTCTAAACATGGGATTGGGTCAGCGTTGTGATAAGCCAAACAATGAGGGTCAGGATCAGCCAATAGCTTATATTAGCTGGCAAGTTCTCCCCAGAGAACAGTGTTGGAGTGCCATTGAGAGGGAAGCCTTTACTGTGGTTAGGTCCCTGAAGAAGCTGAGACCCTACCTCTCTGGGACTCACATCAAAGTTCAAACTGACCACAGGCCTCTCAGGTGGTTGATGCAGATGAGAGGGGAGAATCCCAAATTGTTCGGGTGGTCCATTTCCTTACAGGGTGTGGACTTTGTAGAGGAACACAGACCAGTGACTGACCATGCCAATGTAGATGGCCTTTTTTATATTCATCCACTTGGAAGATGAGGACTACCAGAAGGAAGGTTAGTGCTCATCCACTTTAATTTGGGAGGGTCATATTGTAAAGTCTCCTTTTTGGATGATCACCCTCACTTTTTGCTGCTTGATGCTGTTGCTTTTGAGCTGGAAGTGTACTGAAGGCTGCTAACCACACCTCAGTACCAGTGCTCTCTCCCTTAAATTGTAGCCAGATTTTGCAAACCCAATTGGCAAGGACTTTACCATCCCTGCACGGCCCTAGTAAATGGAACCAGTGGTACCCAGGTCAGAGATGCTAAAGGGCTCACCCGGGCTGCAGCACTTGAGTGTGCCGACCTGCTTGACCCGAGGAAGAGTAAACCTGCAGAAGCTGCCATGTCATCCTGCACAAGCAGCTTGTCTGCTCGAGTTTGACTCTGCCCACACCAAGAGCAGGCAAAGTCCATTCAATGCCATAGCACTTGTCAGTCACCCCTAAGGCAGGCCTCCTACATCCCAGGAGGCAGGGAGCACTGTGTTCTGAGTGTGAATATAGATGAACACGTATATATGCCCCTGAAGCTTCATTCACAACTGAAAGCTACTGCAAGTGACGGGAGGTCCATAGAATAACATGGGCTGCCAATGGACAGGCCCCAGATGTTCAGCTCCATGATGGCCTGACTGATTTTCCCCATGGCTGGTGTCAAACACTGGGCTTTCTAACCCTGAGCATGATTCTTGTGCCCAGGATCAGCTGGTATGTACCCTGGTGGCATCCTTAAAGGATGTCCTCCAAGATATCAGATTTCTCCTGCCTTGTCGGGCTGCCCTGAACCATTAGTCTCCAAGATAAGAGTATGCCCTCCTGCTGGTCATGATAACAGTTCCTCCAGGATGGAGACAAAGGACCTGTGGAGGAAGGAGGTCACACCTCTGCCCTCCCAGGATGGCTAGTGTTTACAGTGATCAAGACCGTGACCCTCAAAGGCTTTTACCACCCTTGATATGTAATCTCTTGTCTCCCATTTAAGGACAAAGCCCTCTCTGCCCTGTCCCGGCTGGCAGGTGGGAAAATTAGTTGTTCAGCAGGTGTACATATCCAAAGGGCTAACCACACGTATTGGTTGAACTAGGAGCTCTGCACACCTGAGAGAAGGTTCTGCCATGTTGTCAAACCTTAGAAATAGTGGGTTCTGGGAAGAAAAGTGGCAAACTTCCACAGGAAGTCATCACTTCAAGGGGGACTAGCCGCAGGGAAAGTAGCACATTGGTCGCTGTCTCTCACAGACAACCAGGATTTAAGGGGCTCCCCTTTCACCATATCCTCAGTTCTGTCTTTGAATCCAAGAAGAGGCACAAAGAAGATTCCATCACTGAACAGGACTTGGAACTCTGCCGCCGTGAAAAGAGAGGACACTTAAGTGCCCTGGGGAGACAATATCTGCAATACAAACAGATCAATGACTATATCATTCAAAGAGGAGCTGAAGCAATTGGGAAAGCTATGATCATGGATTTCAAGTAAATGGGGCCTAGTCAAATGCCTCCCACAGATGCTGCTTCCTTTTAAGATTTTCTTCCAGAAGTTAACAAAGAGGACAGTACAATGGGCCAGGCTATCCTGATATTGTGTCTGCTACAGGAGCAGCTAATAAAGATGTCTGAAAGGTTCGCATTTGGGGGTGTGAACAAAAACCCAGAAGCACATGCCTTGGTTAATAGCCTAAAATATTGCCTGACTTGTTATGCAAGGTAGCAAAATGACATCATCTCATCGAAAGAGTACATCTGTGCCAGCCTACTTGATCAACACTACAAAACAATTCTTTCTGCTAGCATTCCTTTTTCTGAAGGGGATGTTTCACAGTACAAAATTTGGATTATTGACCAAGCAGGAGAACTGGTAGAAGAACGTCTGGAACTTAGAGTGCCACTCCACAGTTTTGGATTGCCAGCTTCAACATTCAAAGAGAAGTCTTATCTCACATCCGCTAACCCTACCAACAGGAAAACTGGTGACAATTGCAACAGACGAATCAGACCCAACCTCTGCATTAGGTTGATTTCAAGTGTCAAGTCTTAAGTTCAGTGCAGAGGTGAAGGTAAGAGTGGTCAAGCAGGTGGCATCACCAATGACCATTCAGAGGATGTTCCAGGAGTATCTGGAAGGCCCCAAAGAGATGTATGTGGATCAAAACACATTGGTGCATTGGTATGGAAAGATCCGCCAATGGCCAGAACTTAGCAGGCTGGCAATGAAGTATCTGGCTTTTCCTGTAGCCAGTGTGTCTGCCGAACATGTTTTCAGTGCACCTGGTGCAGTTGTGACAGTGTGAAGGACTAGTCTCCCACCTCAGAATGTGGAGAGATTAACCATGAATAAAATGAATCAGCATTTTATACCACCTGATTACACCATTCCCGAAACACCACAGGAGAAGGAAGAGGATGATTGGTTAGAATCAAGTGTGTTAGCTGACCAACTTCTGGATGAACCAACAGGGTTTGAGGACAAACTCTACTTCTCAGACTGAGTATTCCTGTGCTGCCATAGAACTTTTTAATTATTTCTAGTATACCTTATTTTTGTCTTTCTTTCTTTGCAAAAAAAGATTATTTTTTTCTGAAAGTGATTAGACTTTCAAACTTAGTGAAATTTGCCTGCAGTGTCTATTCTTTTTTTCTGGTTGCTCAGAACAGACCTGACACTTACCAAGCACAAATCTACACAAAATACTCCAGTTCTGTTTCTCTATTTGTTTTTCAGTTCAACAGCAGTGCACTTCACAGGTTTACCTTGCTCGGCTTGTGACTGGGACAGAGTTACTCAGAATCTGGAGAAGGTGGAGGATGGAAGGACTCGGGGCAGGACTACCTCAACAACTAGAAGGAGAAAAATATTAATTACAAAGAACATGGGAAAGGATCTGAGGCCCAGTACTCACCCAGCTCTGAGAAGTGCGTTGATTATGAAATGATGCTGGTTATGTATTTTCGACATTGCTGGCTCAAACATGAAACTCCTAATGTTCTTGGTTTGCCTCTGAGTCTTCTTGGTACACTCCTGACTCCTGAAGCTTACCTTGCTTCCTTGACTCTATAATAAAGCTACTGCTTTTTTCTCAATAAGCAGGCCTTCTCCTAGTCCTCTCGTACATGAACAAAGGATTGAGAAAATTCAAGACTCCTGGTTACCCATTGGACAGAGTTAGACTTCATCCAGACACCCAAGAGTAACTGACATTCCAAGAAGAATGGAGATGCATCTCCCAATTTGGCAATACAGTATCATTTCCCTTTAACAATCAACATTTTTGGAACTGTGTGGGTTATCTTCAATCTTCCATAATTTCTTTTTTTCAAAAAAATATAAGCCGTAACATTTAGGATATACTATCTCGGGTCTTTCTGGGGCAGAAGGGCTGTTTGCAATTATTTAACTGAACTGTGTCCTACTTATCCATTTGTTTCCACTTTCCTTCCACAACAGAGTGATGATGGTATGCTTCCAGCACCCCAATAAATATTGCTGTGGTTTGTTTTGTGTAGTGTTTGTCTTTGTCACACATTTTACCCAATCCCCTTTCACATCCTTTCATCAAACCACTAACTCTCTTCCCCCCGGGCTGTGTGACTTATTGAGGTGTGACTTAATTTTACACCATAAATGAATTACACACTTGCTGGGGTGGATGTGGAGAAAGCAACACCAATCCTTCTGCCTTCCTGTACCTGAGCGATATTCCACACCAGTCCAATCAAATCATCATTCATGGCTTGCGTGTATGTTCTGTAAATGCTTAACATGGTCCAACCACCCGAGTCTGATCCCACTTTTCCTGACTACATGATTTAATTTCCTAAATTTAGTTTTTATAGCTCACCCCCATTGCTCAGAAGAAATTGATATTCCTAGATGTTATTATCATAACAGGTCTTCTTTGCTGTGTGTCAAATACTGTCATTATGGTAGTTTGATCTCAGTCTTCCTAAAGTTATGATAGTATGATGATCCACTAACTCTCTGTTTTACTTTTCTTTCAATCGAGTTCACAGTGATGCATAACCCTTTGATTAATCCTTTAATTGGAGTGGCACCTTCTGTGAAGTTCTGACTTCCCTGTTAGCACACCAGCTTGCTATTAGTACCACCTACCTACCACCCCCTTAAGAGTTGAGATGCTATCTTGGGAAAAACCCTGCAGTAAAAAGAAGACAACTACATGGCTTCATTTATTTAGGTAAGAAAAGAAGTATGGATTGAAGTAGTTCACTTGTTTAGTTAGTAATTATAACTCCTACTAAAGAAGATGCTGTCTTAATTGTCTATGTGAATCTAGGATTTTTAGGCAAAATAGGCAATGGGAATCATCCACTAGTGGTCAATACAGTTCCATTGCAGAGGGCATTAGAGCAAGGGTAACTGGATAGGTAAATAACATGCACTTTTGTTTTAGTAGATTTAACAAACAGACTACACTGAATGATAGCAGTGCAAGCTAAAACACTAAAATAAACATTTGTCTGAGCCATAAATAAAGTAAAATGAAGTATCCCCTTTAATATTGTATAAAATACAACACCTACTCTTTCCACCAACAGGCCCACCCCTCTCCTCAAACCAATAGCCCAGTCCCCAAAAAAGTCCAAAGAAAATTCCAAGTTGAAGGCATACCATGTCCCAACCCCATCCCCACCCTCTCCATCCACAAGTGTCTCTCCAACCAAAACAAAAAAAATAAAAAAAGATTCTGAAGAGGTCATGTTCAAGTTCAGAGTAGGGTCCAGATATCATTGACGGCCCCCTCAATGCTTGCCATCAGACTGTCCAGTCACGCAAAGTGTTGCAGGACGTGGCATTGAAATATGCGGTCCTCACATGAGGTGGGGGGCAGCAGTGGTGGAACTGCGAAGGATTGATGGCTGCCCCCTGCAATGGTGTTGCCGCTGGGAGACTGGAGGCATTGGCGGCTCACTGGAGGTGCTAGCACTGATGGCCATGAGTTCTGCCCCGGCCTCCTCCTCTTTCTTCTGGAGGGCTACTAGCTGCCGATATTCATTTTAGATGTCCTCCAGCCTCAACTGTCAGAGCCGAGTTCCTATCGTCTGGCAAGTTGGATGATGTCTACCAGGAGTAGCTATAGCAGGAAAGAAAAATGACACATTATAAACCATGCTCTATTCATTTTATTTTAAATACAATGGCACAGTAGCAGTAAATTACTGGACCCATAGGGTAATTGGAATTTGATGTCGCTGATTATTTATGATTAGTCACAGGGAAAATGTTTACACACACATGCCCCACTGTAGTTGAGTTGATTTTCTAATGTCAAAAAGGGTAACATTTGAACTGGTATGAATCCATTATGGAAGTCATGAAACATTAACTTGTACATAAATTTGGCACATGCCAAAAGGGATTTAAATTTTTTTGAGTTGCTAGTACAGAATTTTACAAAAAATAAAGGACTGAAGTACTAGGAGGTGACATAATGGGCACTGGGGTGGAAGGGAAACACCTTTTTAAATTTGAATGGACTGAAAAATTTGTAAATGCTGCATTAACTGAAGCAGATGTGCAAATTGCACAGAAAACACTATTGTACACTGCCATGCTGCAGTTATGTGTTAGTAGCATTGGTGAATAATGGGGAGGGAGGTATGACCAAGATGGGTAGGAGGATACATATCTGCTTTGCTTCAACTACAGGAACTTAAGGGAGGAGACAGACAATTTAAATACCTCCATTTTAAGCCAAAGCTATGCTAACCATGCAAACCAACCAAGTGAATTAGGCGAACAACAGACACGTCCCTCTCCATAATAGTTCAGTTCCTTCTTCTTGATCCAAATAATTATACACTTATCTTTTTATTCATCTGTTCTATTCCCTCATTGATACCTACCATTTGATTTAAGCTTACACTCTGTCATCCTATCTTTCACTATTCCTTCCCAGCATCCATATTTATCCATGAGTCCATCAACAGACTCACCTATCCAATATCCACCCTTGAAAACACCCTGCTTTCTCCTATACATCCATTTATCCATGTATCGTTCATTGCCATCTACCCATTCCTTATCCGAGAATACTCATTCACCCTTCCTTCACCTACTGAGACATAATTTCACCCCTTTCACTCCTTTCATCTATCTTCACTCTTCCAAGCATCTCCTATCATTCACCTACGCATCTTACCTTTCCTTTCACCCCCACATCCTTTCACTTATTCACCATTTCACCCATTTTTTCTTTTAGCCTTCAATCCTTTGCTTTTCTATCAAGCCATCATTTTTTGCCTCCATTCATTTATTATGATGAGCTTTTGTCTGCTGATTTGCAGAGAGAGACAAGGCCATTAAGATTAAGAGCTCAGTCCTCACTGCACCTGCTAAACCAGGTGTTTCACAAGCAATGCCCTTGCAGTGAGTATATTAGTAACTGTCAATGAGCAAGAGCAATATGTCTTAGCAGCGCCCATCCCAGCTGCCACTGGTTCTCCCTTGCTGGTGCTGCCACTGGCCCCAACGCTGGTGGTGGGTGCGGCTGGAAAAAGTTACACAATTTCTTTCCAACAAAATATATGCAACCACCATAGATCGTTACAGTTCTATCTACTTCTATCATTCACTATAGGAATTTTGCTGGTTGCAAGAAAAGCAAGGTAGACAAATCAAGCACAAGCATTTCATAATGGAGGGGAAGAGCTCAGCTAAGTCACTGAAGTGCAATAAAGCAGTGGAATACTTTGGTCACTCCAGGAGAACCTATGATGAAGCCTTGGTTGGCAAATGTAATGGGCATGAGCAAGGCAAAGAACACTTTCACAAACGTGTTGATAAGTTGACTTGGGCATGCAATCTTGTCTGTAGGGTACCTGTCCTAAAAATCTGCCCTCTTAGTAGTAAGCACCAGTCCACCAGATATATAAGGGGAGAAGGGAAAGCTAAGCTTAGTAAATAGTAACAAATAGACTGCAGACCAGAGGAAGTTGGATACAGAAGAAACATGTAAATAAATGGATAAATGCAGGCAAACAAGAAATTAACATAGCTTACATAGAACGAAAATAAGTACAAAAATAGTACATTGGCACAGTAGAACTAAAAGAAAAATTATTTGAAATGAGGAGAGGTGAAACATAAAAATAAAAGTAGGGGAACACTTACTGGGGCCAGCAGATCTACCAATATCCACACAGGTGGTGGCGCTAGAAGTACTGGCACCCTCCTACCTACGCTGTTGCCCCCTTCTAAGAAATAAGGAAAAAGATAAAAATAAAAGATTAGTGACACAGTTTTTCTCTCAATTTTTTTTTTTAACATGCAGAGGCAAATACAGTAGCGCTACTCCAAATTCCCTAAAATACAAGCCATATTATTTACAAACAATTGATGCAAGGCAGTGCTGCAAGCCTTCTTGCAGTGATTCCATGCGTTAAAACGAGAGGGCAGGAATGTGCTTCATCTACAATAGATATGGAGCATTGCTGCCCTCCTTTTCCTCTGCATTGGTGCACAATGGGCTGCCATGAGCCAATGCAGGCACTTCACACCATGCTGCAAGGGTGACTGCGTTGAGGGGATGATTGTTTTTGTTCTGGAAGTGACACCTTCCTTAAAAAAAACAATTGCAAAAGTTTTCCACTGTAACACATATGACACACCACGATGTTGCAGGGTGAGTCAACGCAGCAACATGTGCTGTGGAACAACAACACACACATTAATAAAAAAATGTAATAACTATTACTCACCAAGTCCCAACACCTCGATGCCCAGCAGGTTGAGCAGGTCCTGTTCTCGGTTGATGATGTCTGCCTAACGGTGCATCAGCTGCTGCTGAGTGCGCTGGCTCCCAGTGTTCTGACTAACCATCCGGCACACTCTCCCCCACAGCAGTCAATGCTCCCAAAGGGTTTAATGAGAACTAGGCATGGAGGGGAGGTGGTGCTGCAGTCATAAACTAGTGCTGCCAACTCCTCATCACTGAAGATGGGGCGAGGCTGCAACCTTTGGTGGTGCCGCAACTCACAAAGTCGGCGGCTGCTTCCTTAATCTGCCATGGTGCTGGGTGGGATAGGGTGGGGCGAAGAAGAAGAGAAAATGAATGAAAGAAGAAATAGGAAAAATAAACAAATTTAAAAAGTCACAAAAACAGGAACATTTATAAAAAAGGCAAAAATATAGATTCAGAAAAAGAGAGGCTAATAAAATAAATACAAATGAGGAGTAGATTAATTAAGAGGGTGGAGGATAACAAGGATAAAATGGATGAAAAAAAAGGGCCAGCACCATCAACAGAGTGAAAAACAAGATAGCCGCACTCTTGCCAACTGCTAGGTGCTGTCTGTGCGCGATTTCCAAAGCGATTACGTATGTCGTATTGCGCTTGACGTCAACTGCAACACAAATAGGGGCCACAGAGAACTCCGCCCGCTCGGGGAACTCTGCATAGCGTGGCAGAGTTTTTTCGCAACTTTGTGGAGTTCTACATAGCACAACTCCATGCACTCCGCCCACCACTACTTTGTTACTGTTTTAGTTCTGCTTATATAATTTACACATTCACTTTTAAGTTAAACCTGTCTTTTCTACACCCTTGCTACCAAAGGGTTAAGCTCAGGTTAATTTAACTTATAACTCAAGTTTTACACCCACAATTTTTTTCTGTCATATTTTAATACTGATTCAAAGAAAATATCCTCCCCTGGGTCGAATGGATAAACATTTTAGGAGCTGTAGACCAGTCATTCTCTTCATACAACAGTTATCTACTACAACATGTGTTATGTAGTATGTTGATTTATTTGTGTTGCAGATAAAATTAGAAACACAACATGCATAGATTGGCAAGGTTGACATTAAGATTTTGAGTGACTTTAGCAATGTTGTAAGAAAACCAGGCTTTTTGCAGATGTCCACCCACTTCTTGTGCCCATTTGGACTACTAGATGCCCATTTCTTGACTCTGACACTACAGTGGAACCTGTTAACCAGGTCCCAGTGCCTATGATCTCCCTAAAATGGTAAATGTGAATTGTTATCCTGAATTGGTCTGCAATTTAACTCCCTTACAAGTCCCTAGTATATCGTATCAGGGGTACCCAGGGCATGGGTGTTACATGGGGTCATCAGGAACTGAAGCACTGGTTGTGCCTCCCTGAGACCCAAGCAAACTGCTGACAGCAGGCCTATCATTGCAGACTGCAGAAGCACTACATACGATCTTGACTGTGCCCTCACCAAGTGTGGCACAGTCCAATGCACTGCCTTACATATATGTCATATACCCTTAAGGAACGCCTCTTCAGCCAAGGAGGTAGAGTGCATAACATTTAAGGTGCAGACATGAAAGCATAATCTTATATGTCTCTATAGTGTCTTTACCAGTAAAGTACACAATAAGTGATAGCTGGTCCATAGGATTACATGGGTTTGCACCCGGGCAGACCTAGGATGCTAGTTCCATTATGGTACTGCCTAGATATGTCATGTTTGGTGTCAAACAGAGTGCCATCTCTGCCCTGAAATTAAATCTGGTGTTGAAGGATGACTGGCATGTACTGAGGTAGCACCTTAGTGGTAACCCACCAGGTTGCCCCAACTTCTTTGTGCTCTGAATGGGCATTCCCATGCCTGTTGCTGCCACACAGGATTCTGACCTCCTGCCAGGTAGTGCAAACAATCCCAGGAGTCAGAAACAAAGGCTGAGGTGGGAAGGAGGTCACACCTCCCACCCCCCGGCCAGGGTAGTAAATCAGCACTTCAGAGCAGTGAGCTTCAATGGCTTCACCACCCCTTGAAGGTTATGTGCTGTCCCCCAGAGGAGGACACAGCCCCCCCAGACACATTTGCTCATGGATAGGCAGGGAATTAGCTATATAGGGCAGTACACACCCCCAGAAGGCTGACCATACCTCTAGGTTGAGCAGCCTGGTCTGTGCACTAAATTTTGATTTCTGCCATTTTAGGAGTGGCAGAATAGAGTTTTCTGGGTAGCAAAAGTTGACCCACCCCACCTAAACAATTAGCACACAAGGTCCTACACAGGAATGCAAGGACTGGGGTACAGGGCCACCCACCCATTGCACACCATGGCACACACAGATGTCTTTACACCCCTGCAGGACCCCTACCCAAAGTCACCGGACAGGAGGTTCCAGACATGTCCACTCCACCCACAGAAGAGGCCCACAGTGATGACAGCAGCTCTGTCCAACTGGATCTAGATGACCAGCCCGGCCCATCTGGGACCTTGGACAGTCTGTTCCCCTCACACTGGCACAAGCCACCACAGAGGCTCCCCCCTCAGGAAACACCAGCACAGCACCCACCCAGCGGGCCCATACCTCTGTCCCCAGGACAGGTCAAGCAGCAGTGTGTCCACCACTACAGGGAACCCAGGCTAACCCACAAACCCATGAACAGCAGGGACCTGGGGGCAGTGATAGTAGGCACACAGTTCAGGGGACAGAGGCCCAGGAATACAGGGGAACTGGGAGGGCTGCTGTGCAATAGGGGGAGGACAGGCCCAGGGAACCCACTCTCCACGAGGCCCTCTACAACATCATGGGAGCGTACCATCATTCCCAGGAGACAATGGCAACGGTACTGGCCAAATCTCAGGAGTCCCAGAGGCTGCCGGAGGAACAGTATTTGGGCTTCAGGGAGGAACTCAGATCCATCAATTCCACCCTGGGCACCATTGTAGGGGTGCTGAAGGAACTCGTGAACAACAGGAGGGACACTGTGGCACAATAAGGGGCCCCTGACACTGGCCTGGACGATGAACTGCCCACCAACTCCGCTGACACTAGTGGACAGAAGACACCGCCACAGGACCACAACACCAGCACCCCACCCCCTGCAGATGGAGAACCACCCCGCAAGCGGTCCCTGAGATCCAGGACAAAGACAGAGAACAATGCCAAGACCCCTGCCAAGAAATGAGACCACCCTGATTGTCATCCTTCTGTCCCACTTTGTCACCCTGTCCATCCTTAAACTGCCCCAGCTCCACTTCCTATGCCCCTTTGGACAATGCACCTGTGAGACTAATAGCTTGGACTCTGCCATGTACATTCCTACACCATCACCCCTGACCATTTTACAACCCCCCCCACTATTTAGCACTTAAATAAACACCCTTAAATCACAAAACAATCTGGAGTCAGTCTGTGATTTCACAATTGTGTATTTGCAATAACTGAGGGAAATAGCAATCTCCATTGTATTGTCAACATACCCATGTCACACAGCTGTAGTCCATGAGGAAACATAGCAGAGGTCACACAGTGGGACCCACATCTGTAAAATCGAAAGGGAAAGTGACAAATCAGGGTCCATACACTAGGTGAAAGTGACAGACAGATGAGAGATAGAACACTTGTATCAGATGTAGGAGGCAGTGATGTCTTCTTACCTGTGTCTCACTGGAAGTATTGATGAATCACGGTGTTTCTGTTGTCTATGTCCTCTTCTTCTGCTTCCTCTTCTTCACTGTCCACAGGCTCCACAGCTGCCACAACACCTCCTTCAGGACCATCCTCCTGCAGAAAAGACACCTGTCATCGCAAAGCCAAGTTGTGCAGCACACAGCAGGCCACGATGACCTGGCACACCTTCTTTGGTGAGTAGAATAGGGAACCACCTGTCATATGGAGGCACCTGAACTTGGCCTTCAGGAGGCCGAAGGTCCTCTCTATAACCCTCCTAGTTCACCCATGTGCCTCACTGTAGCGTTCATATGCCCTTGTCCTGGGATTCCTCACTGGGGTCAGTAGGCATGACAGGTTGGGGTAGCCAGAGTCACCTGCAAATGTCGAGGGACAACTGTTAGACACACACTAACCCTTAGGGACAACCCCAGACAAATATTCACACTGTATAGGGTCCATGTCCTCACCTAATAGCCACACACCGTGCCTCTGGAGTTGCCCCATCACATAAGGGATGCTGCTATTCCTCAAAATGTAAGCGTCATGTACTGAGCCAGGAAACTTGGCATTCACATGGGAGATGTACTGGTCAGCCAAACACACCATCTGCACATTCATAGAATGGTAACTCTTCCGGTTTCGGTACACCTGTTCACTCCTGCGGGGGGGACAAGGCCACATGTGTCCCATCAATGGTACCTATGATGTTGGGGATATGTCCCAAAGCATAGAAGTCACCTTTCACTGTAGGCAAATCCTCCACCTGAGGGAAAACGGTGTATCTGTGCATTTGTTTCAGCAGGGCAGACAACACTCTGGACAACATGTTGGAGAACATAGGCTGGGACATCCCTGATGCTATGGCCACTGTCGTTTGAAAAGACCCACTTGCCAGGAAATGGAGTACTGACAGGACCTGCTCTAGAGGGGGGATACCTGTGGGATGGCGGATAGCTGACATCAGGTCTGGCTCCAACTGGGCACACAGGTCATGGATTGTGGTACGGTCAAGTCTGTAGGTGACAATTATATGTCGCTCTTCCATTGTCGACAGGTCCACCAGCGGTCTGTACACCGGAGGATGCCGCCATCTCCTCACCTGCCCCAGTGGACGTGCTCTATGGATGAGAACAGCGAGCAGAGGGTCAGCCAACACTGAGGTACGAAAAGACAACTTTATTCCACATATTTGTCAATCCGATATGTGCCTGTCTTAGTGTGTATGCAAGGCCTAGATATGTGTGACGCATTTAAAATTAATGCCATGTGGCCCCCTGAAATGGCGGCTGCCTGACCTGTAAGGTGGGACAATGGGATATGAGGTAACTGCGCTGGCGTTGTACACCGTTGCGGTAGGCGGTCGAAGACTGCAGCGCAATTCTGCATTGGTTAACATTGGATCCTATGGGTCCCAGGAGCCAATGACTATGTACGCCGGTGGAGACGGTACGCACCGCCGCAGTCGTGACCCCCATTTTCTGTCTGTTCACTCACTTGATACCTGATCTTCGACAGGAGAGGACCTACACTGCAAGTGCTGCTGTGACCTCAGTCTGGAAGCGACAATGGCTACAGTGTCTGGGGAAGGGGCCCCTGCCTTCACTTCGGAGGAGTTGGACAAACTAGTGGATGGGGTCCTCCCCCAGTACACGCTACTCTACGGTCTTCTAGACAAACAGGTGAGTACACTGTGATCATGCGTCATGAGCAATGCCTGTTTGGAGTGGTGTGGATGGGAGATGAGGGGGGTGAGACGTTTATGAAACAACAGTGAGTGTATGTGCGTCAGGGCAAGGGTGGGACCGTGGGCCAATGACTGGTACGGTCCGGACGGTTATATTTTCTCCTTTTCCCCTGTACTATTCCTCTAGGTCAGCTCCCACCAGAAGAAGGATATTTGGTGTGCAATCGCCAAGGAAGTCTGGACCCTGGGGGTCCACCACAGATGGAGCACCCACTACCGTAAAAGATGGGAGGACATTCGCCGCTGGAGCAAGAAGACGGCGGAGGCCCAGCTGGGGATGGCCTCCCAACGTGGGAGGGGTGCGCGTCGCACCATGACCCCCCCAGATGTTCCGGATCCTCGCGGTGGCGTATGTGGAGTTGGATGGGCGCTTGAGGGCATCACAGCAGCCACAAAGGGTTGAGTACACTCTCATTCCGCTGATTCAGCGCTCATGGGAGGTGTCTGGGTGGGGGAGGTAGGAAGTGGGTTATCCTAGGCCAGGGCGAGTTTTGCAGGCAAGGACCCTTTGTGAGGCAGGCTCAGTGGCACCCCATCCCCACCAGTGATAAGAGCCATCTACCCCTAGTCAGGCTCCTGTGACTTCCATGTGTGCAGGAATCGGGCATAGGCCTTGTACCCCATGGCCCTGTAATTAATTAGGGAACTCTAAGTGCATGGTGTAGTACAGAGGGCTGCTGTGTCTGTAGTGTCTGCCAACGGTAGTGGTATTGCATGCACTGAACATGTCTTTCTACTTTCTTCCCCCCCCTTTTTGTGGTCTCCCTGTTCTTGTGTGCATTAGCATTATCAGGCGGAGGAGCAGTGCCACTGGAGCAGGAGGGAGCTGCATCCCACATGGCCCTGGAGGGCGAGACTACGGACTCTGAATTCGCCAGTGGGACGGAGGGCAAGGGAAGCTTTATGGTGGGGACAGGAGCTGAGACCAGCAACACGACTCCTCCTCTGATGGGAGCTCCCTTTGCGGTGGCGTGCCCCTCTGTGCCCACCGCATCTACAGGTACAGCCACCACCCCCCTACCAGCACCGTCCTTCCAGCAGCCCCTCATCATGTGTCCCGTGGCCACTCACCCAGGAGGGTGGCCATCTCCTTCGTCCCAGGCACCTCAGCCCCTGCTCCTGTCAGCCCTTCTGCCCTCAGTGAGGAGGCCATTGACCTCCTCAGATCCCTCACTGTTGGGCAGTCTACCATTCTGAATGCCATCCAGGGTGTAGAGAGGCAGTTGCAACAGGCAAAGGCATACCTGGAGGGCATTCATTCTGGTCAGGCAGCCCAACAGCAAGCTTTTCAGACTCTGGCCTCAGCACTGATAGCACCCATAGTCCCTGTGTTCAGCCTCTCCCCTCCAACTTCCTCCACCCAGACCCAATCCCCAGTACCTCAGCCTATCCCAAGCACACCATCAGACCAGCATGCACACACCTCAACACACAAGGGTAGCTCTGGCAAACATAAGCACTGACACAAGCATCATACCCATGCACACATGCCAACATCCACTGCCTCCACTGTGTCCCCCTCCTCCACGTCTCCCTCCACCCTCCCTGTCACATCTCCACTCACACCTGCATGCACTACATCTTCAGCCACTACGTCCATCACCAGCACGCCCATCACCACACACTGCTGACGTGCTCTCACCACCCCACTACCATTCACACATCCCCTATGTCCTCTACCGGTGTGTCTGTGAGCCCTCCTCCCAAACTACACAAACGCAGTCACACACCCACCCAACAGCCATCCACCTCACGACAGCCTCCAGCCCATGCACCTTCACCCAAAGTCAGCAAACGCACACCTCCTACAACCACTACCTCTTCCTCCACTCCCAAACCCCCTCCATCTACCCATCCCAGTGTGTCTGAAAAACTTTTCCTGTCAAACCTTGACCTGTTCCCTACACCTCCCTCACCCCTTCTGTCCCCTAGGGCCCGCCTGTCCAGATCCCAACCCAGCACCTCAGCCACCACATCACCGGGAACAGTGGTGCCAGCAGTAACTGGTTTCTGGAGTCCACCAAGCAGCAGGGCAGCCAGTGTACCAAGGAGCCAGGCCAAGGACATTCCCCCAGCTCAAAAACTAAAGAAGTTGGCCACAGCCTGGAAGGAGAAGGCCAAAACACCTGCCACCAAGGGCTCTCCCAGGATTACAGTTGTGAGTGGCAAGACAGCTGCGCCACCATCCAAGGTGGCAAAGGGCCAGAGGAAGAAAGGGAAGACGCCGCCAACATGCACGGCAGACAAGTCCGCCACCGCCACATGCACTGCCCCCATGGGCACTGCTGTCCAGGACACCTCCGCCAGCAGCACGTTCACTGAGCCACCCACCAGTACCGCTGCCCAGGACACCGCCCAGCAGCACGCTCACTGAACCACCCACCAGCGCTGCCGCCCAGGACACCGCCACCAGCAACACGCTCACTGAGCCATCCACCAGCACCGCCGCCCAGGACACCGCCACCAGCAGCACGCTCACTAAGCCACCCACCAGCAACGTCACCCAGGACACAGCCACCACAACACGCTCACTGAGCCACCCAGGACACCGCCGTCAACAGCACGCTCAGTGAGCCACCCACCAGAACCGCCGCCCAGGGCACCGCCGCCAGCAACACGCTCACTGAGCCTCCCACCAGCACCGCTGACCAGGACACCGCCGCCAGCAGCACGCTCACTGAGCCACCCACCAGCACCGCTGCCCAATGAGTGCCACAAGCACCGCCGCCACTGAGGCCATCGCCAGCGGCCACGCCACATCCTGTGCCAGTGACACCACTGCAGACATGGCTGCCATCCCTAGTGGTCAGTCGTACATGGCTGGTGGTCAGTTCCAGGGGCCTGGACAGCTTCCATGTTGGCCCACCGTCAGTGGAGAATGACATTCACTACCTCTGTCCTTGGCAGGATGAAGCACTCTGGGCACAAAGCACCCTCCAGAACCAGTGGAGAATGACATCCACTACCTCTGTCCTTGGCAGGATGAAGCACTCTGGGCACAAAGCACCCTCCAGAACCAGTGGAGAATGACACCCACTACCTCTGTCCTTGGCAGGATTAAGCACTCTGGGCACAAAGCCCCCTCCAGAACCAGGGGAGATTGTTATCCACTTGAGAGACTGTGGCTTTGCAATCCCCAGGATAAAGCAGTGGGCAAACCACCCACTGGAGAGACTTGAGAGACTGTGGCTTTGCACTCCCCAGGATACCTCAATGGGCATGGAGCCCCCTCGTGGAGCTGGCGTTGTGCACTCATCCAGTTGAGGTGCCCCCCCTTCCTTTCCCCCTGAGGTGCCTGGTTTATTTCAATCTGATGCCCCATCAGTGTTCTCTCTGTTTGGATCGGGTATTGAGTGTGGGCCTCGCCCATGCATTTTGGGCCCAGTGGTCCACGGACTATGTAGGTGCAGTACATGGACTTGAAATCTTGGTGTACATATTTGTTAATAGTGTATATATTTTTTGGGGACTAATGGATTTTTACTCATTACAATCGTTCAAATCATTTCCTTTTGTCCTTGCGTTCTTCCAGGGGGGTTGGGGGGTGTAAATGTAATGTTTCAACATGTATTTGTGTGTATGGTGTTGTGTGTGAGGGTGGGGGTGGGGGTGGGGGTGGGGATGTTGCTTGTTGCGTGTGTATGTCACTCTCTTTTCCCTCCCCCCTCCCCTGTGTCGTAGGTGCAGTACTCACCGTGGTGGTCGCCGCTGTCGGTCGTGCTCCTGGTAGAGGAGCAGGAAGAGAATGGCAGGTAGAATTTGGAGTTCCGGCTCCATGGTGTCCTGGTTCCTCGTGGGGTGTGTAGAGGTGAGTGTTTTCCCTTCCAAGTCCTGTTTCTGCTGTGCTTTTGTTCGTGTTGAATCCACCCCAGAAAAGGTGGCGAATTGGCCTCTCATAATGGTGTGGGCGGTACATTGTCTACTGCCTGTCTGTTGGCGGTGACTGCCATGCTGTTTGTTTGTATCGCCGTGGCTGTCGGAGTGTTAAAGTAGCTGTCTATGTTGGCGGTTTCCGCCATGGTCATAATCCCATTTTTGTTTTTTTTTACCGTCGGCCTGTTGGCGGTCTTACCGCTGCTTTAACACTGACCGCCAGGGTTGTAACGAGGGCCATAGTCTTGCCTGCCCTGAAGTTTCAGGCTGCTACTCCACCAACCTGGACCCTGTGAAGTTTCCAAAGCTTTTTGTTGTATTTACCACTGCCAATACTTGTTGTTTGCCAGTAAAGTAACTGACCCACACACTCGATGTTGCATCTGCAGGTCACACTGTTCAGCCTATATCCAACATTAACAACCAAGCCTTAGCTGTGTTTTTGTATCTTGTTTCTTGCAGCAGTGAATAAGCGGTAAAATCATCAGCAGTACGGTCCTGTTCAGCATCCTGGATGGCCAGGACAACTGTGCACACAGACTCCACAGATCAAGTAAAATTGAACTGACTGCTGTGGCCTGTTCCTAGGGCCCACATCACCTTACCCCTATAAAGATTCCAAGTAACTTGACCTCAAAGTGATTGATTGTCACTAGTGGTTTTTCCCATCAACCACAGTTTTTTTAATGTGCATTTTTGTTGCAATTTAATTTTGCTCCAGAAATCTATAACTTTGATTGTACTGATGAAATTCAGTTCACATTGGTGTCTATATTAAGATAAAAATAAGCTCTATTTTTATAAATTAGTGTTGGACTTTTTTTCTATTTGTGTCAATTACTTATCATCCACGTTGGTGCTCTGAATGGTTTATAACATGTTCCTCTAGTAAAGTCTGACTGCTCTTTGCAACACTACTAGGACTGAGTTAGGGATTTATTATTGTGACTCTGGGGTTCATCTTTGGGGTATTGTGAGAGTATTATATGGTGAGGATTAACCCCATACAACATAATAATCCACTCTCCTATAAATGTAATTTTGTATAATGTAATTTTTATCATTGTTTCAATGGATTCAACCATTAACTAAAATAAATCTGATTTGAAAAATATATGGTGGAGAAATCCCTGAGGGGTTTCTATGTAAGAGGGGATCAGGGGCACATACAGGGTAGGAATAGATAGAGGGCAAACTGAGGTACCAAGATGAAGTATATTTTCTAACTCCCTTCAGCTTTGATCCATCAGAGAATGTATTGTCAGTTCACTCTATTCAACAATATTTGTAAATACATTACACACTTCTGCAGGAGTTTGTGACCCCTCGTTCCCCTTCTTTCATTCAAATAGAATTCTTTGCAGGCTTTCCCTTGGAATAGCTCTTGAAATCATTGCTCTTGTTGTGTTGAGTCTCTTGTGACAAAGTTTTCATACCAGGCAATCCCATTTATACCACATTGTGTTAGTGAATTCCTCCCATCGTGATCAAACTTTTTCTTAAGGAATATCACTTGTAGTGCCACTCAGACCTGTGGTGCTAGAAAATCTTTCAGAGTGGGGGTGTCTTCATGTTAAATCACTGAAGTCATAAGAATTGTGAAAAATCCAAGTCTCACACAAAACAAGTGAGGCAGATGTGCCATGCCAATTCAGGAAGAGAGTGGTAAATGTGGGTTATGTGCTGGTGGTGTCACGGTTTCGGGCGGGTCTTATCAGGACTCTGGTTGGGACACCCCTTGAGGTCACCGAATATCCTAAAGAGCATGGAAAGGACAGCTATGGACAGGCACAGGAATCCAGAAAGTAAAAGCAGAGCAATCCTTGTGTGAACAAACAGGAAACGGATTACTAATGGACAAACAAGCTGGGGTTGTACAAAGAGTAAGGCGCTGAACCTCCCACAGTGACAGGGAATGTCAATGCCTCTGTGCAGTTTGCTCTTACAAATAGAAAGGAGGCAGCAGAAGTGATTCTGTTTCTGGACTGTAGAGCACAAACAAGGATGGCACTTACATACACAAGACAAGCTCTTGTGCGTCCAGCTGGAACACAGTGGCAATTCCTGGAAAAAACAGCAATAGCACACTGTCACTGTTAGGCACAAAAGACAACGTATGACACTAGACAAGGAGGGGAGCTGGAATTGCCTCCTGGAGACCAGGAACCAACTCCAGTACAAAGGAGGACACTTATACACTAGTGAAGACTGATAGAACACTTACCAGACACAAATACCCAATAAGAAACGGAAAAAGAAGGGAGCAAACTAAGAGGCAGAGGCAGGAAATGGGAACAGGCTCAGGTTGAAGCAAAGGCAGGACTAGGACTGGAAAACAGGTCACAAACTTCTGGCTGGAACAAACAGAGACAGGACTGGGAAACAGAGAGCAGGATCTGGTTGGAACAGGCAAGGACAGGGCTAGAATACAGGGAGTAGGAATAAGCAGCAAACAGGGCTGGGAAACAGAGAGCAAGTTCAGGCTGAAACAAGGCAGGAGCAGAACAGAGAAACAGGGAGCAGGCTCTGGAAGAAACAAACAGGTACAAGGCTAAGAAATAGGGAGCAGACTCTGGCTGGAACAATCAGGAGCAGGGCAGAGAAACAGGAAACAGGGTCAAGCTGGAACAGAATAGGAACAAAACTGGACCACCATCTGATAAGGGGTCTGTAACACAAAGGAATCGAACTCCAATGCATGACACGGATCTTGAGGAAATGGCTGCTTATAAGCAGTTTCAAGCTGGGCTGCACAGGAGAGGTCTCAGGTGTGTGTAGTTTCAGACACTTGCAAGTCCTGGAGGAGAGGTCCCGGTGAAAAGGAGCAACTGGACTTCTCCCATAGAAAACAATGGGAAACAAAATCCAGGCTTTCCTGACTACCAGGCTGTGCATTATGGGATTTGCAGTCCCGGGAAGCAAATGTAGTACTACACAAGTATACCATGGCGTAAAGAGAAACAAACAGGAGTCAGCAAGGGACTCTAGATAAGTGTTCAAGGTGATTCCCAGGCTTCTGACAGTCCCCTTACAGCGCCCCTCAGAAATGGGACGACAGAGTCGTAACAGGTGGAGCATTTTGGATTGCTGGTGAGGTAGCCCACATTCATTTACAGAAAGCTCATCTTGGGTTGCTATGACCACTACATTTGCATAGACATGCTTATACCTGGTAAAAATAAATAGCTAACAAACAATGATGTGTAAATCTGGTTTCAGTGAATGTTTATATTTTGTACCATATTTATGGCCCCGGTTGCATCACTCTTGCGACACGCAACATGGTGCAAGAGTGGCACAAACCTTAAATCAGATTTTTAAAGCTACGCAAAGTCACTTTGAGTGGCTTCAAAACTCTGGAGTTAGACACTGCAGCGCAAATCGCTGTGTTGCCCTAATCTGCAGTAGGGAGGTCTTACATGGGTGTTTCTACTCCCATGGATTTTGACACAAACCCAGATTTATAGGAACTTGTAAACCTGGGGATGCACTAAAATTATTCCTCCTCCACAGCGGAGGCATAATGAGGAGAAATATTGCTATTCCTCCTAGTTTTTTCCTCTTTCTATGTGTCCTGCATTTTGCAGCACACATCGAAACAGAAATATGCCTCCCAGAATTGTGTTGTGCAGGAAGGTGTCACTTCTTGCACAAAAAGAAAACAATTCTGCATGCAACACAGGAATCATTGCACTATAGTGCAAGGGTATCTGCATTGGCGCTAGGCAGGCCATTGTGCGCCAGAGGTGGGGGAAAGTCTGAAATGCCCTTAATACGATGATTTCCTGCCCTTTCCCTGTCAATTAATAATGTATATGATAAACTTCCATGATCTACAATTATATCCATCATTAAAGTAATAGTTATCAATGTATTCGATGTGTCCGGTTTGTCCATAACATACGTAGCTTCTGCATCAGAAATATTTTTATATCAGTGGCCATACTTGCATGATATGATTGTGTATACTGTTTTAGCAAGAACATATATGATCATATCTGCAAAGTTTTATGAGATAAATATAATTATGGAAAGCCTTCTCCGTGGTCTGTTGATAGCATAAACTTATTATACCATTGTAATTAACTTGCAACAGAATCCTCCAGTTTCTGTCACCATCTGAGTGCCTGTTTCTCACTTCTTTACCAGTTATTCTGTTCCTTTGGCGTCTGGTGCAGCGAGCCTCGGAGGGCTGTCTGCAACAAGTTATAATGATGCTCTGACAACAGTTGTAATTGAAGAGCTGCTAGCAGATGGAGCAAAGGTGGATAACGGATCTGTCTCCCTGTTGCTTGTGGCAATCAACCACTCTGTCCAATAAGAAGCTCACATTTTTCAGAGTACTAATCATCATGACCTGCATAGCAATCAAACGGCGAGGCACGCTTCCCATTGCAGGTGTAATTGCCTTTGCTATATTTCGAGCTTGGACATGGCAACGTATCCTTATGTCTGCAGGCCCAAAGGCTGTGGATTCTAATAGCCCTTTCTGCCAGCACCTGTGAAAGCTGCTGTTCCCAGTGTGCACTGTATCTTTAAAGTATGGTATAGTGACTTCTCACGGAAAAGCTGACAGCTATATCGGCCTTGATGCTCGTAGTCTGAGCAGCAGAAGGACGAGAGTTCTGTGTCCCACTGATATATTATCATTGTTTTCACTCGAGACATTGAAAATAGTTTTTATTTGGGTATTTTTCTCTGTTTACTCTTTATTAGGTGTTACCGCTGAACTCTGCACTTCATGTTGGGTAATCTCAATAATTAATCTGTGGGGGATTTGGGACTGCACCCTAAATTGACAATTGACGTTGTCAAATAAGTCGTGTTTTAGCTGCATCCTGCTTGCCCAATATCAGTCGCAACCGTTTAAACAGGCCACAGCACCTAAGATTGTGAAAAAATATGTAACCACTATTTTCATAATTTGTTCTGCGCAGTAAGCGTAAAGTGATACTTTTGAAAATAAATATTAACATTTTTGCGACTAAATAAATAACGAAAATATAGTATACATAATCAATTAAACATTCCGCAATAGAAATAGTACTTAATATATTCCAGTGGTTGTTGGTGGCACTACTGACCTTTATTTGACTGGACTAGCACTCTTTGCTGCTCCAGCACTTTTTTTGGTGTGCAACTCAGTTCCCTTTTCATATCTGCTAAGGGTCACTGAAACAGAAGAACAGCCTGTGGACTGATCTAGTGAGGATTTTTGCACTCCAATTTCATGAGAAATTGGGCTGTTGGTTGAGCAGGGTGGTGACCCCTGTTCAAGCAACAGCCAGAATTTCAGTCAGGGAAAACCACAGAATTCACTAAATTAACCTGTGCTTAACTCTCTGATAGCTTGGCACAAAAGCAGTCAGGCTTAACCTGGAGGCAATGTGTAAAGTATTTATGCAGCATACAAACTGCAATAAAGTGAAAATACACCATAAGAAAAATCCCACCAATTTAGAAAAAGGAAGTATTTGGCCCCAGAACAACAAAAATGCAGTCAGTAGAAAGAATTTTGTTGAGGTAAAACATATTGCCTAAAAGATCAAAGAGCCAATTGGGGACATCTAGTCATGCAAGGCTGGGTCAAAGTAAAAAAATATGGTAGACCACAAAAGAGTGCAAGTTAGATACAAGAGGTGGATTGGGCCAGTTCAGCACTTATCTTTAGACTTAGAAGAAATGTTGAAAAAAATGTTCTGAAAAGTTAATGCTAAGCGGCTGCAGGCAATATCTGTGTAGATGGTGTTGTCATTGGGGAACTGCTGGATGAAGTTGCGGGGAATATTTCTACATTCAGATTTAGGGCCTGATTTAGATTATAGCAGTCGGGTTATTCTGTCACAATGGTAACAGATATCCTGTCCGCCGAAATACAAAGAATGGGACATATATTTCAGTGGATGGGATATCTGTCACTGTTGTGAAAGAATAACCTGTCCGCTGAAATCTAAATAAGGCACTTAAAGCCTCAGTGAAAATTTGGCGGTCAGACTGCCAGACCGCCATATTGGCAGTCCTAAAAAGACCGCCATGTTGACTGTTTTCCAGACTGCCCTACTACAAGTTACACAGGCATTGGAGGCCTGGAAATAGGCAGTCCAACCTCTAGCGCCATCAGCACCGCGACCAACCACTGACCTTATTACAAGCATACAATCGCCACAGTGGAGCCCCATGGCAGTCAGCCAATGGCAATCCGAACCACGGTGGTCTGCTGTCACCAAAGTAATACACAACTGCACATTGGATAAATTTGAAAACTACACAGCTGACACACATTGCCACACTGAACACACCCGCAAAGAACACTATAAAACACACCACTTCACAGACCACAATCCTTTGCATTTCCACTTGGAGCCAAAGAACAATGATTAGTGCATATTGATTATTACACAGATTAGGCTCTCCTTTTTTTCACCATACCATTGGACAACCTGCACTCACTTTTGTCAATTCACACCCTCTTGCACTTCCCCTGTTAAGTAAGTCACTGTCAGTCGTTTTATTTTGTTCCACCATGTCACCTTCCAAAAATCCCTGTTGATCTGAGGATGAGTTAGGAGTCATGGTAGATGAAATCATAAGAGTAGAGTCACAGTTTTTTGTAGCACTAGTCCAGCACACTCCTTTCAGTAGGAAAGTGGAAATTTGAGACAGGATAGTAAACAGAGTAAATGCTGTAGGCACCATCCTGCGCACAAAGGAGGACATTAGGAGGAAGTGGAACGACCTCAGAGGTAAGGTCCATTCCCTGGTCTCCAGGTACCAGCTGCAGTCCAAGAAGACTGGCGGTGGCCTTCCCAGTGCCCCATTACATCTCTTTCACTGGGAGGAGAAGGCCTGGCCATCCTGCATCCTGAGGACTTGACAGGAATACCTGAGGGGTGCCCATTGCTAACCTTGTGCCACTTTTACTGTCACTCCACTCACCAGCCCAGGGTTCAACTGTCCCAAGATCTCTATTTATCAAGTTACACTTGAAGTGTACTCACTTGGGGAGATGACATTTGTATGCTGTGTGAAGTACAGGGATTGACATGACTCCAACTCCCAGCAGGCACACATACCCCTATGTGGCAAATCACAAATTAACTTCACTCACTTAGAAGGATACCATTTGTCAATTGTGGGAAGTAGAGAGAGTGACCTGACTGCAACTCCCAGGATCTATAGAAGCCCAAAAAGGGCAGCCCTATATAATAAGAATCCGGGCCATAATGCTATTCTTAAGGAAACATTGGTTCTTCTGAACGCTAACTGTATAATCAATTAAAAATAAATACCAGTGCGTGAATAATATAACAGTGGATATACAGATGAGGAAGTTTGCTACACACAGTCATTCAAAAGAAATCAATACCATAGTTAATCTTTCAAACAAAATAGTATATTTTGGTGCAAGGCTCCGATGAAGTTGTAAATTGTCCTGTGTGAAACAGAACCTACAATTTACACAATAAATACAAATATGCAATTAATAACACACAAAAGAAGGTTTACAAAATTCAACATCAATGATCTAAAACAAACAAAGTCCATGCACATGACTGAATTCAATTCAAAGGGTTAAAATACTAGGGCCCATATTTATACTTTTTTAGCGCCGCATTTGCGCCGCTTTTTGACGCAAAAGCGGTGCAAATTTACAAAATACAATTGGATTTTGTAAATTTGCCCCGCTTTTGTGTGAAAACGTGGCACAAATGCGGCGCTAAAAAAGTACAAATATGGATCTAGGTTTCTTAAAACACAGTTGATCATGTTTCAGCCCTCTATGTTATACTGGGGTCTCATCAGGACTTAAACAATAGGCGTACACCTTATAATGAAGTGGAGAAAGTCAACAAGTACACAACACCAATAGTGATATTAATTAAACCCCATGTAAAGATGTAAAGTATGTAACTGGACAAAGTACCATTCTAGCATCCGTATTTGGAGTATCGATCCACTGTTAGATCTCAATAGATCTCTTAATAGCAGCCGTAGGAAAAAGAAGAGCTGATCTCAAGGAGAAAGCTCTATGGCCGAATAAGATAGCAAGTTCTGTTATGTTTTAATAACAGATACAGAATGAGAATGGCCGGTTGAAATTAATTATAATGGGGCAAAGGGAGGTGAGAACCGGCAGCATAGTATGCTACTCATTGACGGCGCATGATGGTGCGATACCCACTGTGATACGCTTCTAGAAGAGGATGAAGGCATGCAAGAACAGCAGTGCAGTATGTTGCTTGCTCAATGCGCACAATGGCAGAATGGTAGCTGCATAGCATGCTGCTACTAAAACAGGCACAGTGGTGGGATACAAGCAGTAGGGTGTAGTGCCTGCCCTTACTGCATCGGACAGCCTCCATAGGTTATTTGCACCAAAATATACTATGGGGGAAAGTAATACGAGCTGCAAAACGGGGGGGGGGAGCCAAGCCCCGGCAACAATGAGGAGACCGTGGGCGGGGCCAGGCCTGTTTTAACACGCTTAAAGCATTGCCTGCATACCCGCATCGTGGGAAAGTGATACAAGCTGCAAAACCGGGGGGAGCAAAGGGGGGAGCAAAGCCCTGGCAACAACGAGGAGACCGTGGGTGTGGACAGGACTGTTTCAACGTGCTTAAAGTGCTGCCTGCATTCCCACATCGCTGGAAAGTGATACGAGCTGGAAAACCGGAGGGAGCCAAGCCCCGGCAACATCGAGGAGACCGTGGGTGGAGCCAGGCCTGTTTCAATGCGTTTAAAGCGCTGCCTGCATTTCTGCATCGCGGGAAAGTGATACGAGCTGCAAAACCGGGGGGAGCCAAGCCCTGGCAACAACGAGGAGACTGTGGGTGGGGCCAGGCCTGTTTCAACGCGCTTAAAGCGCTGCCTCCATTCCCTCATCGCGGGACGCGTGCTAGCCACGCCCGGGCAAAGCTCGGGCCAAGGGCGGGCCCGTCCTTCTCCCGTCCTTCTCCCGTCATCGCCTGGATGAGGCTGGGCTTGGCCACCCCCCTAAATCTTGGCTCACTGGGAAGAGTGGGACTTAGCGTGTGTCCAGCAACTTTGGTAGGAGTTTTGGCTGGTGCAACTGTTTCTCGATTGCCGCTTGTATAGGTATTTTGTTGTATGGGCTAATTCTAGCTTACAAGGATCATGTTAAAAACTGAAATCTGGTGGGATGCACTAGAGTGACTTTGCTGCCTGATTGTTTTGATTTTTTAATTCAAGTTTTAAACTTTTATATTTTTTGTACTTTTATAACTCAATATGTTTTTCAATTTTATATATTAAGTTTACTTTGCATAAATTGAGTTCTTGTGCTGTGTATGAGCAGGTGCCTTAACTAGTAAGAAGCGTTTATCAATTGAGCTCTTGAGTGCAGGTCTGAAAGTTAGAGATTGGCAAGAGGAAGCAATTAAGGGCAAAAGAAATATCTCTCCATAAAGATCACACATCAATACTAAAATATATCTCAGGAGCAATGGGGGCAATTGATAAACAGATTACAAATGTTGAGGAAACAATTTTAACACAGAGGGGCCCCTTGGAGGACCTAGCCTTGCACAAAAATGTTTCATCTACTGAACTAGACCCCCCACACTAGTTGAAGGCAATAGACAGTAGGGACCAGGATAATGGGTCAAATGGGTGCATTCAATGTATAAATTAGTCTATATTAGAGGTTGATGACTCCTCGCACCTACCCAAATGTTTAAGGAAACCCAGAGCACCTCAAAGGGGAGATGTCTTAAGCTACCAGACAGCCGAAATTTGTAACAAGGGTAACATAGGTACCCAATTTTCTGGACAGCCTCAAACAAAAACCGCTATAAAGAAACCCTATCAGAAGACAACTGGAATTACACTAAAGGAATAAGCAAATATTTTAGATACTATTAGAGCTTTGGAACATATAGTCAAAACATCTTTTGATACATTGTTAAATTGCCTAATTCAAGTGGAGAGTAATGTGGTGTCCATTCTTAATTCAGTGAAGCCACGAATGGTTGATTCAATCCCTATAGTTCCTCAACCGAATGGTGCAACCGATTTAAATTTATGCTCGGCTATAGTGCGACAAATTTCCGTCAACTATATCTTCAGTTAAACATCCTCACTCAGAACCCTGCACATGTGTAGGCGGTATCCATAGTGTACATCAGGCCACGATGGTACACACAACTATAAAGGGTTGGGAGATTTATAATACACCTTACCCCCCACCGGTTACAACATTATTACCAAGTGACACATTACATTTACCTCCCGCAGTGACCCCTTACGTAGTGGTTCTTGCAAATGTACCTACCATTGCCAGTGAAAACCGGGAAACATGGACGGCACTAAGGAACAAGTCCTTAAATTGGATAGGATCCCGCCTGAAACATGGTATGACAAGTACATTATTCGAAGATATGAAAATGGTTAGGAGAGTCAAATCGGTGTGTAGAAGCCAGAAAATATTGATGGGAGACTGTGTGGTACTCTTGTTTAAAACTCCAAAATTGGGAGAAGATATCCTAAGAGGTATAAACCCTCGACAGGTATCTAACCATGGCATTTCAATACTTCCACTAGGTTATTTTTACCAAGGCAATAGGAGACAGGACCAATTGAAAAGACAGAACCTCCCCTCACAGAATAGAGCTGAGAGTAACTATACTGCCCCTACTAACAATAGATTCCAAGTCCTCCTGCCGTTGGAGGAAGTCGACTGACTGTCAGCTGATCAGGCTGGTGATAAGAGGAGATCTATTATTGTGAAATCTTTGCCTGATCCATTAAATGATAAAAATGGCCAAATGGGGTGTGGCGGAGACGTAGTCACAGGAATAAAAAAACAACATCATAATTCCATAGTTGGAGTGTTAGAAGGAGGAGTCCCTGCCTATCTGACTTCCCAAATATTCACCTCTTGCATGGAGGTAGGGACTACACAATCATCCACAGCAATTAAAAAGGAAGGGCATGTTGTTCTAGACGTTCATGGTCCTTGGACAGCCACATCAGGTGTAAAACTTCTGTTTTGGAACGTGGCAGGCCTTCGCAGTAAAATTGAAAATGACGACTTGCAAGGCTTTATTGGATCATTCCCTTGTGTGTGCCTTCAAGAGACCTGGTGTATAGATCCTTTACATGTAAATGGATATAGGACACTTCATACTCCTGCTATTCCATCCGCACATGGCAGGCTGAAGGGGGGGCTGTGTACCTACATTTCTACTAAACTTGATAAAGGTGATTAGTTTAACGTCAAAATTTTTTACCAGCTAATATTATGTGAATTAAAAAATACATTGCAGCTGGTCATTGTTAATTTTTATAACAACGCTTCTCCACACAAAAGTTTACATATAATCAGACAGGATGATCTGGAACTTGTATGTAATTCTACATGGAAAGAGACTCTTATTGCATGGGGAGGCGATTTTAACACACATTTATGTCCACAATTAGCCGAGAAAGCTTGTTGTCTATACGCAGGGGGAAATGGTGATCAACTTCACTTTAACCATAACCCACATGGCAGCATACTGAACAAAACAATGTTTAAATTTGACTTATTACTTTCAAATGGACTACATGATAGTAAATCAAGGATTAAACCCACCTTTAATGGCAGATGTGCAAATACAACAATAGATTTCATCCTAATATCTAATAATTTCACCTACTGTGTATCTGAATATCAAATTTACGATAATTACACTCAGCGATCACTATCCCCATAGTATACACAACATATTGTCTCTAGACAAAAAGAAATACATGAGACTATGGATAATATCACCAACATTGAACTGGGTGCAAGAAATGGATATTTCTTACGGTAGTCCTAGATTGAACCAATAGGGTTTATAAAACAGCTGTTTAGTATTTCCGCTAAGGAGTTTAAGATTTGCCTCACTGAGAACATAAGCCCACAGGAATGTATAAAAATTTTTACTGTAATCACAAGGGGAATTAAAAAGTCACTTACTGTAAATGTGGAAATCCCAGGGTGGTTTGATACTGAATGCACATGGGCCTACAAAAAAACGTAAAAAGACCTTACGTAATCAAAACATAAGTAAGAATGAGATCTCTATACTTAGACACGACTACAAGAAGGCCCTAAAAACCAGGAAGAAATTCCTAAAAGACGAGGCTTGGAATACTTTGCATGAAGCAAGTCTCCAAAACAATAACACTACATTCTGGAAGGTTGTAAACTCTCCGTTGCTGGGAGAAAGTGCACCACCCAGAATTGAAATAGCCATTACGGAAGAGGAATGGATCACACATTTCTCTGAAATATATTGCTCAAAACAGGCAACCTTAGATATAGAAGACCACAAGGGTGACTTACTGTCTATTGTTCCATCATTTAGTCAAAATGAGGTCATTGATGCCATAAATGCTAGTAAGAGTGAGAAAGCTCCAGGCCCAGATGGAGTCCAAGGTCGATATATATAAGTCTAATGTCACTTTGTGGGGTCCCCTATTGACACAGGTTCTGAGAGCATGCTGTGCCACAGGTTTCATTCCAACCTGGGCCGAGTCCATTATAGTTCCTAGGTTTAAAAAAGGTGATCGCCAAAACCCTGCATGCTATAGACCAATTTTGCTTCTTGATACTTTCGCAAAGATTGCAGGACGCATAATCCTGAATAGATTACAGGAGTGGGCGGAAGCCAATAACATCTTAACGTACTTGCAATATGGCTTTCGGTCAGGGATAGGAACGGTGGAACAGGCTTTGAACCTAGATATCCTGATTGGCAAATGCACGAAGGCCAAGAAAGGAAACCTATATCTTGTTTTTGTAGACCTGACCTTGGCGTTTGACTGTGTAATTCATAGCAAACTATGGTCTTTTCTGTTGCAAATGGGGGTAGGCGAAACAATAGTGCACTTTATCAGGGAGTTATACTCTGGAAGCAGAGCAAAGGTATGATTTGTGGCACAAGGGAAATGTACCACTTCTTTCGCCATAAATCAGGATGTATGACAAGGCTGCATTTTAGCGCCCTTTCTGTTCTCACTATCTATAAATAAACTTGAGTCTGTATTAACTACAGAATGTAGAGACTTGCAACAAATTGGCCATAAACAGATTCCAGTTCTCATGTATGCCGATGTTCCTGTGCTTATGGCACGAACTCCAGTAGCTCTGCAGCGCCTTCTGGAAACTTTTGCTAACTATATGGAAGAACTAGGCCTCAGAGGTAACCGTTCTAAAACATACATGATGAAATGTGGCACAAAGATTGTAAAAAAATGCCCTGTAACAATAAACGGTGGGAAAAGAGATGACACACAAACGTTTTCGTACTTAGGAATCCTGTTTGACAACAAAGGCACTTGCTCCCAAGCAATTAGCTCCGGGAAACTACACTCTACAAAAACCATTTTGGCTATAAAAAAATTCTCCAAAAGAGTAGGGAGGATCACTCCAAAAGACCTGATGACAATTTACAGAGCAAAATGTGTTTCTGTTGCAATGTACGGGGCAGGCTTATGGGGATACAAAAATGTAATGCTTTACAGATAGCAGAAAACGACTTTCTAAAGTTAATACTAAGTGCCCCAAAATCTACTTCAACATTTGCGTGTCACTCGGATATGGGGGCCATATATATTATAGATCTAATAAGAATACAACCAGCATTACTTTGGCACAAAGTTTGGACCTCAGAATTTGCGAATTTGAACAGGGCGATTATAGCAGACTCTTAATCATTAAGGGCTAGATGTAGCAAGATATGCTTTTGCGATTCTGAAATTGTGAGTCGGTGCGACTCGCAATTTCAGAATCGCAAAAGCATATGCAGAATGGTGTCTCAGACACCTTCTGCGAATCGCTATGGGGTCGCAAAGACCCACCTCATTAATATTAATGAGGTGGGTCGCATTTTGCGACCCTATAGCGATTCCCTGCACTCACAGGGATGGTGGCCTGCTGAAGTCAGCAGACCTCCATGTCTGTGACTGCTTTTAAATAAAGCAGTTTTTTTTTTTCATTTTGCAGCCCGTTGTCCTTAAAGGAAAACGAGTTGCAAAATGAAAAAAATACCGAAACCATTTGGTTTCGTTTTTTCAGTGTAGGCAGTGGTCCATTGCAATTCTGAATTGCGATGCGAGTCGCAAATAGGAAGGGAACACCCCTTCCTATTTGCGAGTCGCATTCACAAATTGCGAGTCGGTACCGACTCGCAATTTGTGACTGTGCATTGCATTAGGCCGTTTGCATGGCGCAAACTGCGATTTTCGCAGTTTGCACCATGAAAACGGCTACCTACATCTGGCCCTATGTTATTCATTGCAAATTCCGTGGGTGGAGCACATAAAGACCTTTTTCACGGACCTGGGACATCTGGATTATTATTGTACCCCAGGAAAAATGGAAATTCTATTTAGGAAAGATCTTAAAAAGGAATGTCTCACCCTCTTGGCCGACCTGAGGTGGGCCACAGAAGCGAAAAAATCTAGTGTGATGAGGCATTACTTGCTGCAGCAAACGGACGGTATGGAACCATATTTACAGTATGTTCTGAATCCGAGGCATCGTTTTGTTCTCACTCATTTAAGACTAGAGACATTTCATCGACTAGTCAGTTTTCCCATAATCAATGATTGGAGCCCAGTATTGGAGAACTGTCATTGTGATTCGGTTTCGACACAAAGCAAAATGCACACAGTTTTATTTTGCACATTTTATACTGAACAGAGAAAGGAACTTGTAATACCTCTTTTAAAAACTATACAAATACATCAGTGCCGCCTGGCTTTTTATACCTGTTAACTTTGCCATCAATCAAAATTTGTAATGCCCTTGCAGTATATTTATATGCAGTTTTGAAGGCAAGAAAGGGCTTTTAGATACATTTGGAGATGTTTTTACGAATTACTTTTGTGATGCCACGAGACTTTCCTCCCTAACAAAATACTTGAGAAGAAGTTTTTATGTTCCTCTTTTATCAACAACTGATCTTAACTTCTATAGTGGATTTTGTGACATAAGTTTTAGCTTTTATCTGCCTAACAAAAATTTACGAGATTGTGCTCTATGTGTGTTTTATCATGAATTGATGTTAGTTGGATTATTTGTGATATAAGTATTAATTTTTATGTGCTTTTATGGTTGTTGATAAACAATCGAATAAAGTATTATTGATTGATTGATTACTATTTTGTTTAAAATATTAAATATGGTATGGATTTCCTTTGAATGACTGTGTGTAGCGAACTTCCTCATCTGTCTCTCCACTTATATTTTTAATACAATTGTTTTTATTTTTCATTTGTTATACGATTGGCATTCATAAGAACCACTGATTCCTTAAGAATCACAACTTCCAGGAGGCACTATTCCTGTAACTACAGACACTAGCACAAGGTTCACAAGCTACAGTACATCTGTTAGTGAAACTCTCAATTGAAGTGTACTCATCTGGCGGAGGGGGGAAGGGGGGCATTTGCCGTGTGTGTAGCATAGAGAGTGACATGACTGCAACTCATAGGGGCACTGTTTTAGCAACTCCAAACACCAGAACAGTGTTAACGTTTCCAAAGACCATTGTCTGGCAACTCACAATTTAAGTTTACTCAACTGAGAGGATACCATTTATCAAATGTGGGAAGTAGAGGGAGTGACATGACTGCCAAGGACAGGAAAGCCCTGTGTCTGTAAAACCAACCATCAGCCCAGTGTCCAAATGCCATTGTTTGGGAACTCTCAATTGAAGTTGACTCACCTGGAAGGACACATTTACATAGGGTGTGTAGTACAGGGAGTTACATGACTGTAACTCCCAGGAGGCTCTGCTAATGTCACTCAAACCACCAGTCTAGCGTCCTCTTCTCCAAAGACTCCTGTTTGGTAACTCACACATGAAGTGAACTCACCTTGGGGGATAATATTTGCATACTGTATGTACTAGAGAGAATGACCTGACTGCAACTCCCAACAGGCCCTATATTTGTAACTCTAAACAAGAGCACAGTGGTGACCTGCCCACATACCCCTGTGTGTCAACACCCAAATTAAGTATATTTACCTGGGGGGATAACATTGGAAAAGTGTGTGAAGTAGATGGAATTCCCTGACTGCAACTCACACGAGGCACTGTTTCAGCGACTCAAAACACCAGGAGATTGTTCATTTATCAAAAGACCACTGTTTGGCAACTCTCAATGTAAACTAACTCAGCTGGGAGGATACCATTTGTATAGTGTGTGAGTAGTAGAGGGACTGGCATGACTGCTAAGGCCAGGAGGGTCTGTCACTGTTGCTTCACTCACCAGCCTAGTGTCCTCAACTCCAGAGACTCCTATTTGGTAACTCACAAATGAAGTGTACTCGCCTGGGGGCGATAACATTTGTGTAGTGTGTGTACTAAAGAGAGTGACTTGACTGCAACTCCCAGCACCCCCTGTTTCTGTAAACTCCAAACACCAGACCGTTGTTGTCTAGTCCAAATACCCTTGCCTCTTAGCTCTCAATTGAAGTGTACATACCTGGGTGGATAATATTTGTATAGTGTAGGAGGTTGGCCCTCTATGTAGTGTGCAATGCTAGGCACACTGTGAGGGACGGTCCAGGCAACCACACATTGGTTTACAGAGTTAAGAATTAGACCACCTAATGCTCTAATTTTTATGGTAACTTGATTGAGCAGTTAGGCTAATCTTGGATAAGTGAAAAGCATTTGTTCTTCTCTCAGAGTATCAATCATGCAACTCACACATTAGAAGGAATAACCAGACCAATTTATAAAACTGTGAGATGCTGGCCTGGTTTGTAGTGGGTACCAGAGGTACATACACCTTACACCAGGTCCAGTGATCCACCTTAGTGAAATGTAGGTAGTGTCTAGCAGCTTAGACTGTCTGGAGGTAGCTATATCGGAGCAGCCAAGGCTGAACTAGGAGACATTCAAAGCTCTTGCAATACCACTGTAGTCCCACAGTACTTACACACAAGAAAGACAATAATCAGTGTTAACAAAAATAAAGGTACTTTATTTTAGTGACACAAGGCCAAAAATATCTTAGAGGCAATACTCCATTTGGAGGTAAGTATTATACACAATAAATACACTAGTAACCAAAAAGTGGGTAAATAAACAGTCATAAAATAGTGCAAACAGTGAAAAACACAATAGATCGCAATGGGCCTAGGGGCAACACAAACCATATACTAAAATAGTGGAATGTAAAAGTCGATTTCGCCCCTTGGCAAGTGTGTAGAGGGGCATTGGGTATGTAAGACAACACCAAAGGTATCCTAGTGAGACAGTAAAGACACGCTGACAAACACTAATAAACAGGCCAAAAATGGGGGTAACCATGCTAGAAAGAGGCTACTTTCTCACATTCTACCCAAACGAAGGACAATAAGGCTACTCTTGGCCAGTTGAGACTTTATTGTCTAAATGGTGATAAGTGGAGAGGAGATATGCAATAGAGTGGTTACTCACTTTATCATCCACTGTATGGGTATTTCCCTATGGGGATGTATACCACCCTGTTTGGATATTTTTATGTAGAAAACAGTGCACATGCATATTCTCAGATTCTCTATTTGTGACGTTTAAAGTGGGGCAGTGGGACTGTTCCACTGATTCTATGTCAAGACAAGGATGCTGTCCTAAGGCTGAGAATGCTAGACAGGGATGCTGTCTCAACAAAGCCATAGCTGGGCAAAAGGTTTGTCCAAATGGCTGAAAGGGTGAACAGGGTTGTTGTTTCTCTTGGGTTGGAGCAGGACAGGGATGCTGTCCCATAGGCACCACAAAAGGACAGGGCTTCTGTCCTATGTTTTAGAAGTAGTGCAGGGCTGCTGCACTAAAGTTTCTCTGGGAGGGCTGCTCCATATTTACTTAAACAGTGCAGTTTGCTCATCTGGTTTAGTGGTTATACAGAGAGGGACTTTTACCTCTGGGAGTTTAGCTGAGGCATCTGTGGCCTATCTTGGTATAGGTTCCACCCCAGGAGAGGTCTCTCCCACCACAGGAATGGTATCCTTAGTGTCAGGGTGGGGAAGGGATACTTTGATATCCTTTTTACCTGTTGGGTGAGGAAGATCCTGAGGCTTCAGGGCTCCTTCTCTTCTTTGCTTTTTCATTTCATTAGAAATGAGAGGAAGCAATTCCTCAGGAATACTCAGAATGGATGCATTGGTCATATACTCTACCTCAGCCCAACCTTAGGGCTCTAGATCATTACCTGAGAGACAGTCTACAGGTAAGCTAGGTGATAGTACCACCTGCTTTGGGCCAGTAACTCCACCCAATTAAGTTGTACTACAGCTAAGGGGAGCGACTGAATGGAGTTATTGACATCAGTAACCTGGTACTTCTGTCCAGGAAGGTGTTGTGCAGGTGACACCAGGTTTTCAGTCACAAAAGGGATACTGGCACCTGTGTCCCTGTAGGCCTGGGCCTCAAAACCAATTATTACAATTGACTGATAGTACTTATCCATGTTAAGGGGACAAGCAGCCAAGGTGGCAAGGCCACTGCAACCAGGTGTGACATAAACTGTCTTGGAGGTTTCTATACCTTCCACAGTTTCTATAATGGACCCAAAAGTAAACCCAACTGCACCTTTTGTTTGACTATTTGCAGTAGTCCCACCACTACTACTACTACTACTGCTTGGGGCACTAGAGTTTGAAGTGGATGTATTAGTGGTGGTAGGTTCAGGGGCCTTACCTGGGCAGGACTTATCCCCTGGCCTATGGCCTTTACCTCTGCCCACATAGCACCAGGGCTTTTTATTGTGTCTAGAGTGTGAATAATAAGATGATTTATCCCCACCCCCAGAGGAGTGTAGTGGACCTGAAGGAGGATCTTCATGTTTATTTTTATCCCCATGCTCATCCTGAGATTGCTGCCATTCAACCAACCTTCTAAGGCCTTCACTGACCAGTCCAGAAAGTCT
The DNA here is from genome assembly GCF_031143425.1 of Pleurodeles waltl. Classification (NCBI taxonomy): domain Eukaryota; kingdom Metazoa; phylum Chordata; class Amphibia; order Caudata; family Salamandridae; genus Pleurodeles; species Pleurodeles waltl. Next base: position 444,100,579 of record NC_090439.1, on the reverse strand, counting down.
ACCAAATCTTGTGAAGACTCTTATCTGGCCTCTTTGAATTTAATCCTACATTGTTTAGTGGTTAAGCCAAATCCATCCAAGCGTGCAGTCTTCAGAACATTGTAATTATCTGAATCATCTTCTCTGGCAGTGAGAAGTATATCTCTCCCCTTGCCAGAGAAGGACAACCACAGAATGGCAGCCCACTGTACCTGAGGGACCCTCTGAACTTTACAGGCCCTCTCAAGTGCAACAAACCACTTGTAGATGTCACCATCCTCCTTGTAATGGGGAACAATGTTATGAATGTTTCTAGAATAAAATGTATTTTCTTTGCCATTGTTACTTCTAAAACTGCTGTTGCTGCTACCACTATGGGGAACTAACCCCAACCCCTGTCTTTCCCTTTCCACAGCTAGGGATTCCCTATCTATGGCCAACTGTTGCTGCTGTAGCCTCAGTCTGGCCTCCTTCAACCTCAGCTTTCTGAGTTCCCTTTCTAGGGACTGGTCCTCAGGGTTGGATGCGTGGGACACTTCTGACACAGAAGTGACATGGGAGTGTGCAGAGGTTGATCTGTCCCTAACTTGTGTAACCCTAGTGACCTGGCCTTGAGGTGTGAATGGTGCCCTACCTGTGTGTGACCCCTTCCCACTACCAGCTACACTATTTGGTTTGTTAAGAGAAAGATCTGTGGAAGGACCCTCCACAGCATCTTCAGGCCTCTCTCCTGAATCTACCTGGTCAGATTCCCCCTCTACTTCCTCCTCTGGTTGTAAATGAGTATCAGCTTGCTCCTGATCATCTTGCAAGTGGAGATTTGATAGGAAATCCTTATTGGAGTTCTTCCCAATCCCTAAGCTTCTTTCTAGGCAGAGCCACCTCAGATTTTTAAAGTTAAGTTTCTCATAGCTTGTCTTCATAACCCTGGAGGTAGCCTCAATAGAAGACATAGGGGGTCATTCCGACCCTGGCGGACATAGACCGCCAGGGCCGGGGACCGCGGATGCACCGCCAACAGGCTGGCGGTGCATCCAGGCCAATTCTGACCGCGGCGGTAAAGCTGCGGTCAGAAAAGGGAAACCGGCGGTTTCTTGCCGGTTCTCCCCTGGCCTGAAGAATCCTCCATGGCGGCGCTGCAGGCAGCGCCGCCATGGGGATTCCGATCCCCTTCCCGCCAGCCTGGTTCTGGCGGAACCTGGCTGGTGGGAACGGGTGTCGTGGGGCCCCTGGGGGCCTCTGCAGTGCCCATGCCCATGCCAATGGTATGGGCACTGCAGGGGCCCCCTAACAGGGCCCCACAAAGGTTTTCAGTGTCTGCATAGCAGACACTGAAAATCGCGACGGGTGCAACTGCACCCGTCGCACCCTTTCCACTCCGCCGGCTCCTTTCGGAGCCGGCACCCTCGTGGAAGGGGGTTTCCCGCTGGGCGGGCGGGCGGCCTTCTGGCGGTCGCCCGCCAGCCCAGCGGGAAACTCAGAATGACCGCCGCGGTCTTTTGACCGCGGTACGGTCTTCTGGCGGTTCCCGCTTGGCGGGCGGCTCCCGCCGCCCGCCAAGATTAGAATGACCCCCAAAGTGATAGAAAAGTTAGGAAAAAGAGTAAGGAGTAAGCAAAACTATTTCATCTAACTTTTTAGAGAGAAAAGTTTTTTAAAGAAAAACAATTTCTTTAGTGTGAAAGTGAGACTGCTAGGTATAATTGTATATAGCGATAAGTTTAAGAGAACACTTTCTTGTGGAAAGCACCAGTGACAAAGCAATAAGGCAATTACAAATACTTATCCCACTGCTGCACCACCAATGTAGGAAGCTGTCCTGGTTTGTAATGGGTACCAGAGGTACTTACACCTTATAGCAGGTCCAGCGATCCACCTTAGTAAAATGTAGGCAGTGTCTAGCAGCTTAGACTGTCTAGAGGTAGCTGTAGCAGAGCAGCAAAGGCTGAACTAGGAGATATGCAAAGCTCTTGCAATACCACTGTCGTCACAAAGTACTTACACACAAGAAAGGCAATATTAAGTGTTACCAAAAATAAAGGTACTTTATTTTAGTGACACAAGGCCAAAAATATCTTAGAGGCGATACTCCATTTGGAGGTAAGTGTTATACACAATAAATACATGAGTAACCAAAAAGTGGGTAAGTAAACAGTCATAAAATAGTGCAAACAGAGAAAAACACAATAGATCGCAATGGGCCTAGGGGCAACACAAACCATATACTAAAATAGTGGAATGTGAAAGTCGATTTAACCCCTTGGCAAGTGTGTAGAGGGGCGTTGGGTATGTAAGACAACACCAAAGGTAACTAAAATACCCCACCCCAGAGCCCAGGAAAACAGGAGTAAAGTACAACAATGTTCCTCAGGACACACTAGAAGTCGTGGTAAAGGATTATGCAAAAAAAAAGCAAGTCTGCGAGACACCAATAATGGATTCCTGGACCTGAAGACCTGTGGAGAGAGGTGACCAAGTTGAGAAGTCGATGAAGAGTCGAAGAAGAGCAGGAGCCCCTGCTTACTTGGATAAAGGTGCAAAAGGGAATTCTCCGGTTGGAAGAAAAAGTCAGACATGCACCAAAGAAGACAGCTGCGGATTCCTGCTTGGTGCAAGAGATGTCACACGTCGAGTCGTTGGATGCAGGCTGGTTTCCATTGATGGATTCTGCCAACAAGCCTTGGCTCACACAAATGTCACAGTTGGCAGGAAAAGGTGCCAGCTGGGCCCAGGAGGAACCTGGGGGTCTCAACTCAGACTGAGAAGACAGATCGGTCTCTCAGCACTTTAGAAAGCCCTCAAAAGAGCAGGCAGCACCCACAGGAGTCCCAGGACACAGGGAATAAGGAGTTGCAAAACGCCGTAATCGCAGTACTACACAAAATGATCCCACGCTGCCAGAGAACACCTCAGGGAGCTGAGCATCGTAGGATAGAGTACTTGGGGTATGGCCTACGCTGTGCATGAAGGATTTCTGGAAGAAGTGCACAGAAGCCCAAGGGAAGTAACTCCGTCACTCCACGGGAGATTCCTTTGGTTCTTCTTGTGCAAAATGAAGACAGGCAGTCCTCAGAATATGTACAACCTGGAAACTGTTGCAGTTGCTGGCAGGAGCTGAAGTTACAGAGTTGCAGTAGTCTTTTGGGATATTTTGTTGCAGTTACAGTGTTCCTGGAGCAGTCTGCGGTTGATCCAATGGCCATAGGATGAAGTAAAGGATGCAGAGGATCCCTGCTGGAGTCTTGCAATCCGTATCTGAGGAAACACCCACAGGAGAGACCCTAAATAGCCCTCAGAGGGGGATTGGTCACCTAACCAGGTATGGACCTACCAGGAAGGATCTCTGACGTCACCTGCTGGCACTGGCCACTCAGATGCTCCCAGTGTTCCCTGACCATCCTGAAAACAAGGTGGCAGAACCCAGGGACACTCTGGAGGAGCTCTGAGCACCACCCCTAGGGTGGTGATGGACAGGGAAGTGGTCACTCTCATTTGTCTAGTTTTGTGTCAGAGCAGGGACTGGGAGTCCCTGAACCGGTGTAGACTGGATTTTGCAAGGAGGGCTCAACACTTCCAGAGGCTCTGGAACACCTATTTCCAAAGGTACAGGGTGTAACACCCCTCTCCTAAAGGAAATGCATTGTTCTGCCTTCTGGGATTGAGCTGCTCAAGACCTACGAGGGCAGAAACCTATCTGTGAAGTGGCAGCAGCTGGGGCTGCAGTGAAAAGCTCAGAAGGCTGGTATGGCAGTGCTGGGTGTCCATGGTGAAGCCCCCAGGGTGCATGGAATTGACCTCCCAATACCAGAATCAGATTAGGGGTACAATTTCTCAACCCTAGACACCTCACATGGCCATATCCGGAGCTACCATTGTGAAGCTACATATATGTATTGCCCTATATGTAGTGCACACTTATAATGATGCCCCCGCACTCACGAAGTCCGGGGAAATGGGCCTGGATGATGTGGGTGCACCTCTGCTAGTGCATGGGTGCCCTCACACACAGGTACTATGCACCTAGCCTTCAGGGTCTAAAGGTTAGATATATGTGACTTAAAAGTGACCTGGTGCAGCTAAAATAGCTGTGAAATAGTGCTTACACTATTTCACTCAGGCTGCAATGGCAGTCCTGAAGAAGTGTTTGTATGAGCTCCTTATGGGTGGAAAAAGAAATGCTACAGCCCATAAGGATCTCCTGGAACCCCAATGCCCTGCGTACCTAGGTACCATATACCCAGGACTTATAAGGGCGGTCCAGTATGCCAATTTGGTATGGAATACTGGGTTACTAGTATGTAAGTACAAATTTGCACTGGAGTTCTGGTTAACAGGACTTCAGTGACACAGTCAAGCATACTGACAAAACAGTAAAAACATGCTGACATGTAGGCCACAAACTATGAGCACTGGGGTCCTGACTAGCAGGATCCCAGTGAGACAGTAAAAACAAACTGACAAACACTGACAAACAGGCCAAAAATGGGGGTAACCACTCTAGAAAGAGGCTATTTTCCCACAAACAATACTTCTGATTTTTATATACATTTTAAGACCAAGATTATCAAAATTGGTTAAGTACTTTTGGAGGTATGGATTTTTGAAGTTTAAAAAAAAATAGGCTTTTTGTGCATAAGTATGCACCATTGGAAAGACATATAAAATAACAGAAATGCTTTATCAAGTTCTTCGTTTGTAGGTTGGTCGAGGTCGTCATTAACAATCTGTGCCAGCTGGAGAAGTTCGGGTGGCTCCCGGTTCCGGCTGAAGCAGCGAGGAAAAGTCTCTGGAGCTGGTGCAGGGCCACTGCGGGGGACCACTTGGAAAATGTCTGTGCAGGTAAGTTTAGAGGTAGTTGCAAGGGGTGATGGACCTTAGGGCACAGCAGGTTGGTTGTTGCAGGGAACAGGGCGGACAGGTGCAGAGCGAATTGGTGAGCAAGGAGCTGTGCCCGAAGATTCCCTTTCGATCTGGAGGTAAGTCACTTTAAGGGTCTTTTATAGGACAACAGGGGCACTCTGGTGGGAGTTTCAGTGTGTTCCTGAAGTCCTTTAACTGGGGCTTCCTCCTGGTCTTTTTTTTGTCCCAGGCAGTCCGGCTTTCTTGATGTCCAATGTCAGCTGGCCAGTACACAGGGTACTGCTACGATTCCACCTCTGAAGGTCGCAGTACCACTAAACTTAGCACACTTGCAGGTTCGTCTTCATGGTTGTTAGTGTGCTGTTCAGTCCAACTGTAATTTCTGAATCAGGAGTTAGCAGACAGTTAGTCAAGTGACTCTCACTGCTGGTTTCTTCTTTGTTACAGAGTGGTAGCTCCACTCTGGAGGGAGTTCTTGTGTGATTGGCAAAGCCTGGAGGTCTTCTGGCTTTGTTGAGGTCAGTCCAGTTGTCCAGCAGCTCCACAGCGGTGATTGTTGGGTCCTGGGTACAGCAGGCAGGGTTTTGAAACTTGCCACTGGGGCAGTGCACATTCCTGATGGGGGAGGTTGTTAGCACCTCCACTCAGGAAGGGCATTGTTTTACAAACCAGAGAAAGAGTGCTCTCCCCCAAGGTTTGTATATTGGGTGTCAGGAGGTGGCAGGCTGAATAGAACCAGTCAGCAACCATGGCAGGGTAGTTAGCTTTTGCAGGGGGCACCACTAAGGTGACCCCTGGGTACATTTAGGGGTAAATCCAATATTGGTAGACAGTTTGGATTTATCATTCTGAATTGTTTGATACCAAACAACCCAGGGTTCAGAGTGGCCATCATGTAGCTGGGAAACGGACTGGTGTCCAGCACATGTATTAAAATGTTCACTCACTATATCCCAGGTTTGGCAAGGACACAGTGGAAGCATATTGCTCATGCAGCTATGCCCTCACACATAATATGGTGCACCCTGCCTTAGGGTTGAAGGCCTGCCACAGGGGCGTCTTACCCATAGTAAATGCTGTGTATGGTGGACAGGGCACATTGGCAGTGAGCCATGTCAAATCTGTGTTTTAGGGTTGCACCAGGACACTCAGCCTGCAGTGGCAGTGCTGGGTGCATCTACATGCATTGCCCTAGAGGGTGGCACAGTCAGTGCTTCTGCCCCCAGGGGCCTACCAATAGTATCCCATCCCCTAGGTACCTAAGTACCCTTTTACTAGGGACATATAGTGGTAGCTAAGAGTGTATCCAATTGTGCCAATGTATCACAACAGTTTTAGTGAAAGAGCTCTGGCCCAGGCAACCCGGTTAGCAGGGGCCCTGGGCACTACAATTTCTACGCTATCTCAAACATCAGGTAAGAGTGGAGGCTAACCATGTCAAAAAGAGGCGTTTTCTCACATATGGTGAAGTGTACTCACCGGTGGGGATGACATTTATCTAGTGTATGAAGTAGAGTGAGAGACGTGTCTGCTAAGGTCAAGAATCTCTGTCTCTTTATCTCCAAACACAAGCCCAATGTTCACATGCCCCAATACCCCTGTTTCTTAACTCTCAAACGAAGTTTACTCATCTAGAAGGATAACATTTGTATGGTAGTGAGAAGGAAAGGGGGTGACCAGAATGCAACAGCCAATAGGCCTTGTGTCTCTAACTCCAACCACAAAACCGGTGTTCAATTGCCCAAATCCATCTATTTGTGAACTCCCAATTCAAGTTTACTTACCTTGGAGAATAACATTTGAATGGTGGTGGGAAGCAGAGGGAGTGATCGGAATACAAAGCCCAGTAGGCCCTGTGTCTTTAACTCCAATCACAAAAGCAATTTTCACTTGCCCAAAACCATCTAATGATTAACTCGCAATTGAAGTTTACTCACAGAAGAGGATAACATTTGTCAAATGTGTGTAGTTTGGAGAGTGACATGATTGCAACTCCCAGGAGGCACTATTTCAGGAACTCTAGACACCAGACCAGTGATCACTTGTCTAAAGACCCTTGCCTGCTAACTCTCAATTGAAGTTTACTGACTTGGTAATGACCAAGATACACTTAATTCTCAACTCTGAGATGTATCTGGTTACCTAACTCCATCTTGGGATGACAATCCATATTAAACTATTGCAGACAGGAAGGGCAGCCTACCCAGTGTGGTGTGCAAAACACTGATCCCAAAGGTCTCCTCAAATGCATAACCAGAATGTTATTAGCAGCAGACACATTCACAATGCACTAACTACATGATGAATCCTGTCACAAATACAACAAGCTCCTGGACCTGTCAGCATAACAGTCAACTAGGCTTTAAAATGACCAAAGACATATCTTGCCTAGCCACTGTTTTGCCTACGCTGGTGGAAAGATGGCATTCTCAAAGCATCCTCTCAAGTGCTAATGATCTGCACATTTCGGCAGCTGCTTGACTTAAATGGATTTGGCATGCTTCATAAATGTCAGGTCAATAGAACCAAGACCATGAGTACTTGCCACAATAGGATTAACTGCAAACTAACATTGTACTTGGTCTATGCTTAATGTAACAATAACTTGTTGGAGGTAGATGACACAATACAACCAGTAATGTTGTGTCTTAAATATCAACAGGTCGAGCTGCCAATGGGCACACAGAGGCCACAGAAGAGACTGCCATTACCCTCAGGTTGAAGCCCTCAGGGAAGAGGACACTCCTGGAAGTGTGGTAGTAGAAGATGGTTCTGGCTCTTTGAGCATCCAGGCCAGACACCAACAGTGAGTTACACTGTGGCCACATCAACACCTCCCAGCCCGGTTGCCTCAACATCACAGGAAACTATTTGCCACCCAACCTGTGTCCCAAGCACAGTATGTACCATCTTGTGCCCCCTAGTCTTGAATCCTGAGTTGCAATGCAACACTTCAAACAATGAGTGTCCTGGAACCAGTGGGAGAGGGCACCCTGTGTTGAGGGCACAGGGTTCTGCGGGTAGGGTGCATGGGAGGGATGCCATGGGCCAGCAAAGTGCTGCCACTGGGGCTGCTCCTGGCCAGGACACCATCAGCCAAGTCTTAGGGGTCTATCAGGAGTCCCAAGGCATGACGGGCCAGGTCTTGAACGAACTCTGAGAAGTCAAGCAGCTACATATGGACATGTATAGGGACATGCAAGAACAGATAGAGACCCAGAATACCAAAATGGCTTTCCTAACAGGAGTGATGAGGGAGCAGGGCTTATCAAAACCAATCTTCCCCTCCCCTTGGCTCCTCAACACCAGCCACATCTACATCAGTGCCAGCCACTGATAGGGAGGCCCTGCCAATGAAAGAACACGCCCCAGACCAGACACTCCTGCCTCTCTAGCAGCAGATCCCCCCACAAGCAGGGATGTCAGCAAATAATCAAGGAGGTGCAGATGGCAAGACATCCACCATTGCCAGCAAGTGACCTTTTCCTAAAGGACCTCCTTTGTGTGCCACACATTCACTCCTTCAACTGATCCTAAATCACCTACCAGTTCCAATGAGATGAGTACTCTGGTCTTTGGACTCCCAATGATGTGGCACCTACTCCAAGGATTTAACCACCATGACTGACACCTTCATATATTTCTTCTTTTCTGTCCAAATCGGATTTACTGCATTGGCATTGTAATTAATTTACCTATTACAAACTCATTGTCTGCTTTCTTGGTTTCAACATTTTGCTATGTAGAGATGTAAGACCATGTGAACCATGTGATGAAGACATAACATACTTGTGCAAGGAGTGATATGTTACAGGTACACAATGTCCTGCTCAGGATTACAGCTATTACACACAAATACATACATACAAGTTTCTGGTCACACCAAACATTGTATTCCAGTGTACAGCACATAGGCTGACCATATGTCTGGAGCTTTTGATACAAGAATGTGAGATTCATACTGAGTCAAAATACATACTCCAAGGTACAGCTTCCCAGACCACAGAAGGAAAGGATTTGTCAGACATTGTCCTGTAGAATAGGCAACCATTAAAGTGGATGATGCCAGCAGCTTGAGCCGTATCACATACCACACCAAACCAATCCGTCACATAATCCAAGATACAGACAGATGACAGTGCAACAGTCCCTGATCACAGGCCCATCAAAATACAATGACCATGTATCTGGTGGTATGACGCAAACATATGTCAATGTTGTGTCACAGGCACTGTGGCCTGCAATGATGAAACAGATCACAGCTACATACAGGTCATGCAAGAATTGTGTTCAGCCAACGTGAAGTGTGAATGACTTGGTCACAATCTATGACTACATATTTCATGCCCACATGATGACACATATGATGCAATCGACCCAACACAACACACAAAACAAGTCCAATGTGCAATTTGGATCTTCCACCCAAACTCTGTGCAAGCTGCCTTGGCACAGGTCTCATATACCCCAAATCTATGACCTACATCACCTAGAACAATCCATGTTCAGTTTGTATGTCAGAACAGCATCAGATACCTGCGAATGTCACAAATCTGAAATGCCTACATGAGAATGTCATGGCGAAGGTACATGTAGAAAGACAAAACAAGGAGTATAGACTTGAACACCTACCTTTTACACAAATCACATAGCAAGCAACTGGAACAGTAATTACATGACAAGGAAACTGACACAAATAAAGTAACATCATTGAGGTTGGGATATGTTAAAGGGTAAGTCTTGAAGCAGTCTTATCACAGAGTATCAGCTCCCTAGTTGTTGCTAAAATACTAAACTCCACGCATTCTCACAACTACAGTTCATTGTTTCATTGTACAGTCACAGCCATTACATCACCTGTCATACTTACACTCATTAAAAGTAGCTGTTGATGAGATCTTCCTGCAAGTCAGCTCATTCCCCTTCACCACTGTCATCCTTACTTGGCATATCTGGATTTTCACACAGTGGCACTGCAGACTTCCCCTCCTCTGGGATGTATGGGATATTCCTCTGCAGGGCAATGTTGTGAAGTATGCAGCATGCCACAGTGATCTGACACATTTTTCCAGGTCAGTAGAGGAGGGCTCCACCAGTCCTGTCCAGACACCTAGATCTGGCCTTCAGGAGCCCATAATCCCACTCCACTACCCACAGTGTTCTTTCATGGGCTTCATTGAAGCAGACTTCCCCTGGTGTAGTTGCATTTCTTCAGTGGTTTGTAGGAGGCAGGCCTGGTTTGTAGTGGGTACCTTGGGTACTTACACCTTATACCAGGTCCAGTTATCCCTTAGTGAAGTGGTAGTGTTCTAGCATCTTAGGCTGATAGAGGTAGCTATAGCAGAGCAGCTTAGGCTGAACTAGGAGACATGCAAAGCTCATGCAATACCACTTATAGTTACAAAGTACTTATACACAAGTAAAGAAAATAACAAAAATAAAAGTATTTATTTGGGTGACACAGTACCAAAAATATCTTAGAGATTACACAGGGGTACCGTCGCTCTCAGGGAAGGCAAGGTCTTACCTCCTCCAAATTGCATCAGCAGGATCTCAGGACAGTCTGTCGAAAGCGCCCAACCTATGTGTCCTTAGAAGCACGCTTTTCGCTGTGGGAGGAGTCCAAGTGTACCAGTCATCATCTTAGAAGGCGCCTGCTGGAGCAGGGGAGTGACTCCATCACCCCACAGGAGATTTCTTCGGTCATTCTGGTGCAGGATGAAGACAGGGAGTCCACAGAGCATGCACACCATGGAAACAGTTGCAGTTGCTGGCTGGTGCTTAAGTTGAGGAGGAAAAGTAAAACTTGTGGATACTTTATTGCTGTTACAATGTTCCTGGAGCAGGCTGCAGTTGATCCAAGGTCAGATGATGATGAAGTAGTTGCAGAGGATTCCTGAAGGAAACTTGCGAGCAGAATCTGAAGAGAACCCAGAGGAGAGACTCTAAATGCCCCTGAGAGGGAGATTGGCTACCTTATCAGGTATGGACCTATCAGGAGCGGTCCCTGACATCACCTGCTGGCACTGGCCACTCTGAGCCCTCCAGAGTGTCCCCACACCTTGTAAAGCAAGATGGCTGAAGTCTGAGACACACTGGAGGAACTCTGGGCACCACCCCTAGGGTGGTGAAGGACACAGGAGTGGTCACTCCCCTTTCCTTTGTCCGGTTTCGCACCAGAGCAGGGAACAAGGGGTCCCTGAACCAGTGTGAACTGGTGTATGCAAGCAGGGCACCATCTGTGCCCTTCAAAGCATTTCCAGAGGTTGGGGGAGGCTACCCCTCTCCAGCCTGTAACACCTATTTCCAAAGGGACAGGGTGTAACACCCTGCTCTCAGAGGAAATGCTTTGGTCATCCTTCCTGGGACTGGGCTACTCAGACCCCAGGAGGGCAGAACCCTGTCTGTGAGGTGGCAGCAACTGTAGCTGCAGTGCAAGCCTCAGAGAGATGGTTTGGCAGTACTGGGGGTCCATGGTGGAGCCCCCAGGATGCATGGAATTGGCTCTCCAATACCAGTTTGGAATGGGGGGACAATTCCATGATCTTAGACATGTTGCATGGCCATATTCGGAGTTACCATTGTGAAGCTACATATAGGTATTGACCTATATGTAGTGCACATGTGTAATGGCGTCCCCACAATCACAAAGTCCCGGGAAATGGCCCTGAACTATTTGGGGGTACCTTTGCTAGTGCAAGGGTGCCCTCACACTTAGTAACATTGCACCTCACCTTCGGCAAGTGAAGATTAGACATATTGGTGACTTATAACTTACTTAAGTGCAGTGAAAATTGCTGTGAAATAACGTGTGCGTTATTTCACGCAGGCTACAATGGCAGGCCTGTGCAAGGGATTGTCTGCGCTTCCTATGGGTGGCAAAAGAAATGCTGCAGCTCATATGGATCTCCTGGAACCCCAATGCCCTGGGTACTTAGGTACCATATACTAGGGACATATAAGGGGGGTCCAGTGTGCCAATTGAAATTGGTAAATGAAGTCACTAGCCTACAGTGACAAATTTACAAGCAGAGAGAGCATAAGCACTGAGGTTCTGGTTAGCAGAGCCTCAGTGACACAGTCAAGCGCTATACAGACACACACATTAGCCATAAACTATGAGCAGAATCCCAGTGAGACAGGCAAAACCATACTGATATACAGGTAAAAATGAGGGTAACATTCCAAGGAAGATGGTACTTTCATATTTGGTGTCAATAACCAAGGGCGTTTTGGATATCCAGAGTCTCCTGTTAAGGAATGAGACATATGTACAACAATGAGTCACTGATTTCATGATTGTAGCACCTGACATTGCACACACAGTCAGGACAGCTGTAACTCACCAGCCAGCTAGGCCCTCTCTGAGCACAGTTGTAACATTAGCTGGCATGGTGCTGTTCTGCATTATGAAGGAATGATGGGCTGAACCCGGATAACTGGCATACACATGTAATGTAGAGAATCACCAAACAGGCAACTTGCAAGTTGATGGAATAGACGTTCTTTCTGTTGCCATAAACTTGTTAATTGGCCTGCATGGGACCAAGTCAAAATGTGTGCCATCAGTGGCCCCCACCATATGTGAGATACATGCACAACTATGAACGTCAGCCTTCACATGGGCAAAATCCTCATGTCGGGTAAACTGGATATAGCTGTCAAGATGTTTCAACATTGCTGAGAAGACATCCTTCCATACCAGACTGAACATAGGTTGGGATATACCAGCAGATAGGGCCACTGTATGTTGGACGGACCCTATGGCTAGGAAGTGCAATACTGACGTGACTTGTACAATGAGTGGTATGCTGGTTGGCTAACTAATAGCTGGCATCAGATCTTGCCCCAACTGATGACATAAAGTCACTATTGTTTGCCTATCCAAGGAGGAGTACGTTATTATGTGCCTTTGTTCCATGATCTGAAGGTCTGGAAGTGGACGGTAGGCAGGAGGTTGTCACATCCTCCCTCTCGATGGATATCTATGTATGGAAAGACTTGACTTCTAACATTAGTCAGTGTGTCCACAGCAGCACACATGAAGCATGTCAATGATATCATGTCACAAAGCATTTCTGACTGGATAGACATGGAACCTAGTACAGATCACTGCTTTGAATGACGCAAGGATCACATGTTCCCCCCATGTTTTTTAATACATGTGTCCACAACATGGATATGGACCAAACTCAAAGATGAAATATGACTGTATGTCCCAACCCCTAAAATTATTGTTGGTGGTGGTGGACTGTGCCCCACTGTTAAATGCCATCTGTGCCCTGCAAAATACTGCAGTGCAAACAGGATTAGGATATTTGTGAGGTAAAAAAACCTTTTTTGCAGGTGTGAGGCAATTTCTAAAGCCCAGTATAGCATCTCAGGCCACCAAAATGTTGCAGTCTGTGTGGAATCAATGGGATGGACAATATAAAGGTATTGGTGGCCAGTGCCATATGTTAAGTTTAGTCACATTGTGTTGTGTGAGGTTTTTGGGATTCTAGATCATCCATGTGTTTGATGTACATAAGTAGATAAGAAGACATTACCGTCATCCACTGACATCTCTTTCCTCATGATTGTTGTAAATGTCAGACAACATGTATGCGCATGCCAGCATGAGCTCTATGTACATGTTTCATGAGTCTTTTGAGAATCATGTGAGCAATGTGCATAGTACCACAGGTCTTTCAACCCACATCTGGCCTTGCTAAACTGTTATGTGGAAGGCATATCATGACTCACTCTGCCCTTCAGGTTGCCACACACACCACATGCCAAATTGCTGATAGCTACATAATGTGCTATCATGCATGAAAGTGATGATATTGTAGTGTCATGTAAGTGATGTCTGCTCAGCCTGCAGAGACCAGAGCCTGTCAAATGCATCTCCCAGTATGATACATAGTCTAGGTTGTGGGAGAGTCATAGTGGCTATGCAACTGTGGCACTGTGCCCACTCCCTGTACCTCAGCAGACCCTCGCATGCGACCAATATGATGCTCTAGTGGCAAAACCTGCCCTGACTGCCTCATTTATTTGACTAGATTAGGAATAGGTACGGATGAAATCATCAATCTAGTACATATGTGCATTTAGCATAATTGCCAATGTGTGTCTCAGCCTCATGACACTTCCCTTACTCCCATAGCTTTGATGTCACCTTCCCATGGCTCATATTTGTCTTGTACATGCATGTTGCATAACTAAAAGTCCCACAATGCAGACAGTATGTTGATTAAATAGAGGCCATGATATGTGACTCAGTAGCTTGATCACATAGTAGAAACTGAGTAATGCATGCTTTTGTTTGTTGGATGCCATCTCTGTAGGGTAGACACATGTGTCCAAAGGAGTGTTCTGTGGTACAGGTACCCCCTGAGGTGGAATAAGTCTGCATTTGTTATTCCACATGTCCACACATGGACAAGGAAGACACTTTCTGTACCCACAACGCCAGCCCCTTGATTGTTATTTATGTGTAATGTTGAAGTTTGTACTCTGGCAGTTGCCTGTAGGAACTGTATGCAGTGAGTCATTCTCACAGTGTGAATGTGTTGGCCCATTCAAAACAAGGAGTCTGCCTTTCAGAAGCCACATAGGTGTGTAGTGTTTTATTGTGGCTCACATCACAGTACGAATTGCTAAAGCATGAGCTACCTGATGTCACTAACTTTGCTTAGTCATTGTAGGCCATGAGCAGGGTAATGGGTTAGTCTGCAGATGCAAATACATATGTCTGTAGTAAGGTCCCAATAATTATTGGCTTGGGGGTTCCACACTTGGAGAGCATTAACAAAGAGAAGAGTCGTAGCTTGGTGTTACTGCGCTGTATGTGACTCAACCATTTGTGATAAAACCTGTGACTGTAATCTCTTGATTTGTCTTTTGCATCCATGGAGGTCCATGCCCATTTGAAAAAGGAACTGTGGAGAGCCATCACCAAGAAGATGAGGACTCTGGGGGTCCCCAGCCGATAGAACGCTCACTGTCAGAAGAGGTGGGAGGACCTGAGACGCTGGGCCTAGAAGATCGCAGAGGCCCAGCTGGGGATGTCCTCCCAATGTTGACGTGGTGCCCCTTGGACCATGACTCCCCTAATGGCCTGCACTCTAGTGGTGGCCTACCTAGACATTGATGGGAGTTTGAGGACAGCACATCAACCACAAAGGGGTATGTACAGGGCATATTCCTGCCTGTCACATTGCCAGGTGAATGTGTTAGGTTGTGACAGCTTCCCCTGACAATTAGGGATAAGCCATGTGTAACACAGTAGATGAGTGATTGTTTGTGTAGACATGTCATGTGTTGTATACTGATGTGCCTTGCCTATTGGCCCAGTGACCTAGGATACAACTCTGCACAATCCACAAACAATTTGCTCTCCAAGGATAACATATGGCTGTGTACATTGATCAATCAAGTTCTGTTTGCAGCTGTGGTGGTTGTAAATTCTATGCAACAGACCACTACTCCTCAGTGTTACATGTCAAAGGTAAGAAAATGATGGATCACTGTCATCAGCCATGTGTCTGGTTAAATTAGCTTTTTGCCATCTGCCACCCAAAGGCTAGTTGTCTTCAGCGTATGATGGGTGCTGGTACCTCACTACTGTCTGTAATGTGAAAATGGCCATCAAACATGTGACAGCATACATTTGTCTTTGGGGGCAGCTACAGATCAATACTTTCCCTTGGTAAGTGGGGAGTGTCCATTGACATGATTTATGTGTCATCACTGTTGCCAACATTCCCTGTGCCTACATGTCAGCATGTATCCCTTTCTCTTTAGCAGAACATTTGTAAACTGCTGTTTCATGCATGGTCTACCTGTGTAGATGGGATGATGGCTATATTCCCTCACATTTATGGGCACGGCAACCTGTGTGTAGAATAAGACAATTGCAATGGGGGTATGTTTCATGTTGTACCACATACAGGAGGATGCCACCATTGTTTATTGGCTGACACATACCCTCATGCATCATAGCATCCCATTTGGCATGTACAAGTGCAGTAGCAATGTGGGACATGACAGAGAGGCCTAGAGTTTTAAGCTACAATGTGCACTTCTTTGCCCTTGATGTAGAATCATGTAGCAAACTGCTTAGCAGATGTGAAATGAGCAAGGTTTGTAACCTGACTGTTGGCATGCATCATGAAGTGATTTGTAGTTATGTTGATATCGCATGTGTTTGGTTGCAAGCATTCATCCACAGACATCTGGTTTTGCATGATCATAATAGAGACAATGATGTTGATTCAATTAAGCAACATGTTGAGGGCCTTCAGCAAGTACTTGCAAATCTCCAAGGGATTTGTGGAGTCTACTGATGAAATCAGAGTATATCATTGTAAAGAGTGCCAGACGTTAGTAGTGATTTCCCTGTGGCTTGCTGATTCATTATGTTGTGGAGTTTAGAGACATCTCTCCCTGCCATATTGCATATCATGTCTACAGTGTCCATTTCCATGCCAAATGTGTGGCCTATATGAGCACAATTACTACTACCTCCATGACTCCTTTGGGACAAATATCGCTAGTTGAAGTGTGCATTTTCAAACTGATTCCAGTGTGACATCAGTATTTCCATGTCACTTTATCCAGGCTATTGTACCTTTGTCAGCAACATGGCAGGATTTTGGGTCACTAAGTATGTGACAAATAGATGTGTGCATGACCTTGTGTGGGATATGTGGGAATGCAGTTGGCGTTGGCATACTATTGTCTGAAAACAGGTGACTGAGGTATGCTCCATGGGGCAAAACATTGAGGGTGATAAGGTCTCCTACTAGCTCAATGGTTACAGTGATTGCACAACTTCAGCCATGCAATTGTAGTTGTCTGAGTTCCTGATTTACCTGTGGGCAACTGTTGACAGTTCAGTTGGCATGCACGCAAATAGTATGACACATGTATAGGCCACTTAGTTGGAGTTTGTTGCTGGGACCTACTTGACATCATGGCAATGTTTGCTAATGAAAGCTGTGTTCAAGTGTGATCATGGACATGTGGTGACACTATTTATCTTTGCAGACTCAGCCCAGGGAAGCAAAGGAGACAGGGCACAACCGAGTGGGGATTAATCTGGCCACGGGACCTCGGGTCAACATACCACTGACACAGAGGGACCCAGTGGCCCAGAGAGTGAGGGTAATGCTGCAGAGGAGACTAGATCAACATCCTCTTCATCATTGGATTTTTCCTCCAGTGGACACTCCCAAGTGAGCGCGGATCCACCAGGGCATACTCCTGTACAATCTTTGACCATCAACCCCTGTTCTATTGCCACCTTCCCTGTTGCTCCTTACCTAGTTGGCCGTGCCAGCTCACCCAA
Organism: Pleurodeles waltl; assembly: GCF_031143425.1. Taxonomy (NCBI): domain Eukaryota; kingdom Metazoa; phylum Chordata; class Amphibia; order Caudata; family Salamandridae; genus Pleurodeles; species Pleurodeles waltl. The sequence continues at coordinate 444,083,403 of NC_090439.1, read as the reverse complement.
GAGGGTGGGCATCTCCTTTTGCTGCATGTACCTGCTTCCCAGCCCCTGTTACCCCTGCTGCCCAGTAAGGAGGCTATTGACCTCCTGAGCAGTATCTCTGTAGGTCAGACAGCCATTTTGGATGCAATCCAGGGATTGGAAACCCAACTTCAGTAGACCGACGCATACCTGGAAGGATTTCATGGTGCAATGTTTGACCTACAAAGATCTTTTCAGCTCTGGCCTCCACAATGATGACAGCCAGTCACCTCTCACCTTCCATCCCCCTCCACCTTCCAATTCCCAATCCTAAACCCCCATTCCTTTACCTAACCCAAGCACACAGACGGAGCCGCACACACCAACCTCAACATACAAGAGCAGCACCCACAGACACAAGCACCACAAAGCACAGGGCCCACAAACAAACAGACAACCACATACACAACATCAGTTACTACTTCCCCAAACACGCACAACATCAAGAATAGCCACAGGCACCACCACAACTGTAAGTGACACACCCATCACACCCAGCAAACCTGCAGACACCACCTCAATAGACACCCAGACATCTACTGCACCCACCATCCCCGCAGATACCACCCCAACAGACACACAGACATCCACTACATCCAGCATACCCACAGAGACCACCCAAACATACACACAGATATCCACCACTAACAGCATACCAGCAGACACCCCGGCAGTGAGTGTCAAGAAGTGGTGGTAATACCGCCAACGGGCTGGCAGTAAGTTCTGCCAAATTATGACCATAGCGGTAATAACTCCCATAGACAGCCAATGTACCATGTGAACCGCCAGGGAGGAAACAACACTCACCACGGCGGTAGCTGGCAACTGCCAGGCGGAAGACAAAGTACCTCCCACCATATTAAAAGACAGCAAACCTCCACCTTTTCCGGGGCGGTACCAACGCCAACAAAAGCCTGGCGGAAACAGAGCTCAGAAGTGAAAGGACTCATCATTGGTGACACAGGGAAGAACTACACCACCATGGAACCCGAACTGCAAGTCTTCCTGATGATCTTCTACGTAATGCTCCATCTGGAACACCAATGCTGACGAAGACAACGACAGTGAGTACAGCTGCCTAGCACATAAGGTGGGGAGGGAGAAAAATGAGAGAGACACACACACGCACGACACACACCCGTCACACACACACGCTCCATACACACAGCCAGCTGCACACGTAAACCAATGGCACACAACACCTGGCATAATAAAACACGGACCATATTGCTGAAGTACTGACAATTTACTAGCATAGCAAAACCCACCACATGAACCAAATATATTTACAGATATGCATAAAGGGCTTATGCCCAGTCCAAAGTCATAAGGGCACACAAGGCCATAGTGCAAAGTCTAAGGCCCAACCTGTATCCCGACACATCTGAAGAGAACACTGCAGAGGCATCATTTTGCAACTGGGAACGCACCTCAGGGGGATGGGGTGGGGGGCACCCCAGACAAATATGGGAACTTCCCCACTGGTTCGGGAGGGGGCAACGTGCCCATTGCTCTGTCCTGGGGAGTGCAAGGCCACAGTCTCTGGAGTGGGTGACTTCCCCACTGGTTCTGGAGGGGGCAATATGCCCATTGCTCTCTCCTGGGGAGTGCAAGGCCACAGTCTCTGGAGTGGGTGACTTCCCCACTGGTTCTAAAGGGGGCCAAATGCCCATTGCTCTTTGCTGAGGAGTGCAAGGCCACAGTCTCTCAAGTGGGTGACTTCCCCACTGGTTCTGGAGGGAGCAACTCACACATCAGCCCCTGGAGTGTGGCCTACATGGCGTCCGCTGGCGGTGATGGCTGCAGTGTGGTGTTTGATGGAGAAGCCTCCTGGGCTGCCTCTGCACTGTCTGATGGCTGCACTGTGGTGGTGGATGGAGGAGCCTCCTGGTTAGCCTCTGCACTGTCTGATGGCTGCACTGTGGTGGTGGATGGAGGAGCCTCCTGGGCAGCCTCTTGCAGGGTGGGAGAGGACAGAGGGGACACGTGCATGGCTGTTGGGGAGGTGTCTGCCAGTGAGGTGTGTGCTCTGCTTGGTGTGGTGACGCTGGTAGTTGATGTTGATGGAGTGTGAGTGTGAGTGTGGACATGACTGGGAGGGAGGTGGTGGTGGAGGAGGAGGGGGACACAGTGGAGGCAGTGGATGTTGTTGTGTTGCAACTGTATGGTATATGGTGTTTGCATGAGTGCTTGTCCTCTGTATGGCGAGCCAGTGCTTTGCTGCTATGGAACGTACCTTCCCCCGTAGGTCATTCCACCTCTTCCTGATGTCGTCCCTTGCTCTTGGGTGCTGCCCCACTGCGTTCACCCTGTTCAAGATTCTCCGCCATAGCTCCTTCTTCCTGGCAATGGAAATCTGCTGTACCTGTGCTCCAAAGAGCTGTGGCTCTACCCTGACATTTTCTTGTACCATGACCCTTATCTCCTCAGTAAAACAGGGTGCCTTTGTGGTGCCATGGGTGTTGTGTGGTGTGTGTTGGTGAGAGTGTGTTGAGTAATGGGGTGGGTTTTGTGATGTGGAGTGCATGAGGTATGGATGGGTGTGAGTGGTGTGTGTGTTTAGTTGTCTTTGTGCTGTTTGTGTCAACCTCCTGGCAGTAAATGTTGTTGGTAAAGGGTTGTGGGTAATGTAGGTATGTGTTTTATAGTGGGGTGGGTGTGGTATATGTATGGGTGTCAGGTGTGTGTTTTTGGTATTGGCCAATGTAGTGTTGTTTTGTATGTGGGTGTCCATTCTGACTGCACCAGTGTGTACCGCTAATGGTCTACCACCGTTGACTGTCCGCCATAGTGATTCATGGGTCATAATCTGATGGTCGTTGTTTTGTTGGCGTAACAGTATTGGTTTTGGGACCGCCAGTTTATCACTGACTTTTGGTCTGGTGGATTTGTGTATTTGTGTCATAGTATGGAAAACGGATATCAGCCACTGCAGCAGTATGTTGGCGGCCGTCAGCTTGGGGGTAAGCAGGATTTACTGCCAAAGTCATAATGAGGGCCAAAATCTTTTTAATCATATTTGTGTTAAATAGTTGTGATAGTTAGGAACTTTAGTTTATGTGTTTCATTATATAATAGTTTAATTTTCTGTATATTCATTTTTTAAGAAGATTATTTTAAAGTTTACTGTATATATTTTTTAAACATATTGTTAGTGGGATTTTTGTCCTGTAGGGAAAAAATTGAGATATTTTTAAGTATGTTTAGGTACACGTCATGGCACGTGATCAAAGCCACAGGGGAGGTCCGAGTTCAGACAAGGAGGCCACAATCTCAGAGCTGGAAGCTTGGATACTGTTGGATACTGTTGGATACTATCGGGGGACCGTCTGTCGTGCTCTGCTCATAGGTGGAGTGGGGGAAGTGACCTCACTCCCCCACAAGTAACAGCGACCGCCACACTTTAGCGCTACCAAACCCAGGGAGCACTCTGGCACCGAAAAGTCAAGTCAAGGTGAGGCGCTGAGGCTGCATTCTTCAATGTTGGCAGCTGGTTGGTCTGGTCAGGAAGCCTGTGCGAGTGCCTGAACCTGAACCTGTGGGCCTGCCTCCCTTGTCCTGCTGACAGACCCACTTTGAGATTCTTTTGCTCCATCTGCAGTATGTAAGGATGGATAGATGAAAAGGAACTGTTGGACCTGCCTCTTTTTACAGGGTCTCCTCAAACGTTTTGCCTCCTTCCTCCTATTTTGTCTGACCTATTTTTGTTGGCTTCAGGACTCTGTGCCCTTTCCCACTGCTAACCAGTGCTAACGTGCATATGCTCTCTGTCTAAATTGGATTGATAGTTGGTTTATCTATTATCGGCATATTTGATTTACTAGTAAGTTTCTAGTAAAGTGCACTAGAGGTGCCCAGGGCCTATAAATTAAATTCTACTAGTGGACCTGCAGCACTGATTGTGTTACCCACATGAGTAGCCCTGTAAACTTGTCTCAGACCTGCCACTACAGTGTCTGTGTGTGCAGTTTTGAACTGCCAGTTCAACCTACAAGTGTACCCACTTGCAAGGCCAAAACCTTCCTTTTTACTACAGGTAAGCCACCCCTAAGGTAGGCCCAAGGCAGCACCATGGACAGGGTGCAGTGTATGTCAAAGGTACGACATGTATTTCACTATTGCAAGGCCTATTGTTCACATAGGTTAACATGGAGATTGCCTTGAAATATCTTTTAAGTGAAGGTTCATATTGGGAGCAAATGGAAATATGGAGTTTGGGGTCTCTGAAACTCACAATTTAAAACAACGTAATTTGGTAAAATTGTTTTGTATGTTGTAAGTTTAAAAATGCCACTTTTAGAAAGTGGGCATTTTCTTGCTTAACCATTCTGTGCCTCTGCCTAGCTGCTAATTACACATCTGGGTCAGACTGACAGTTGGGCTATTCACTCTAGACAGTCACACAAAAGGAGATGATGTGTGTCCTCTATTTCTTTATGGGTCTTCCCAGAGGACCGGACACTCTGCCTGTTGCTTTGCTGTACTGAGCAGTTACTGCTACTTCTGCCCTGGGAGCAAAAGGACTGAATTCCAAAGTTCTCCAAGGGCTTAAATTGAGCTTGCCTGCTTTTGTGAAGTCTCTGGGATATAAAAGAGTCCATCTGTCAGTACCTGGGCTCTTCTGCTGAGAGTCCTGACATGCTAAGTGGTATCAAATCCAATCCTTGAGCACTTGGGCCCTTGGAAGTGGAAGCTGGTGACCTAAAGGAAAATTCACACATCACGGCCTTTGTGGCAAATCGGTGAAGCGCCTGCACTGCAGCTGAGAAATCGAAGCAGCACCGTCTAAATCAATGCATTGCCTGCTTCACCGCGGATCTATTGTTGCCATGCATCTGGATATTCCATTCAACATCCCTAGGCGTCAAATCTTCAGCATCAGCACAAGGAACCATAGCTTCATGGCCAGAAATTGACACATCATTGTCCTGCAGGGAAAGAATCAATTTATCACCTACCCGGCAGGGAGCAAGTCGAAGCACGGCCACATTTGCAAGTAAGGAATCGATGCATCGATTGATTTTCTGAAGCATCAATTCTCCTGCAGCTTTATTGATGACGCATACCAGGCACTTTGAGCCAAAATAATGCTTCCTATGGATTCCTATGGATTAATACTCTTTAACTTTAAAAATGTATATCTTTCCTAGTGTATATTGTATTTTTGTTGTTGTGGTCTTGTTTTACTCAGAAGAATATTGGCTATTTCTCTAAAAAGGTATGGTGTACTTTTGTGGTGATTTCACTGTGCTACTGTGTGTATGTGTGCAAATACTTTACACATTCTCTCTGAGATAAGCCTGACTGCTAGTGCCAAGCTACCAAGGGGGTGAGCAGATGTTATCTTAGGTATGTGACCCCCCTTATCCTGACTAGATTGAGGGTCCCTACTTGGGCAGGGTGTAATCTGACTGACAAATGGAGACCTCATTTTTAACAGGAATGTTCCCAACAGGTGGCCCACATCATTGGGCTAAATCATTACAAGCCATGCAAGAGTGGCAACTTCCTGCAAGAAGTCAGTTAGGGTGCTCAGTTTGGGTCAGGAGAAGCATTCCAGGAACTCTGTAATCTTGCAGTTTCCCCCTGCAGCACTTCTGCAGTGCAGGGGAGGGAGACAGAGAGACAGTTTCCTACTTGGCTGCTTAGATTTCTTATGCTGTGCCACCTCAGCAGCAAGTGAGCTCTCAGGGCACAGGATCCAGGAACCAAGATTTGAGTAGCTACAAGCCACAAGCATCAGCTAATTGCCTACAAGCGTCAAGCTAATTGTCCATGTGCTGAGTGCCTGGGCCCTGCTGAACGTGACCGCTGGGCTGTGAGATACCCAAGGTGGTTGGTGTCTGTGAGTTAAGGCGTGGAAGTGGCCAGAGATAGTCCGGTGTGGCTTGCAATAAAACCCCACATCCCGATCCCTCACAGTGCCCCCTCGTCTCCAGACTGCCTGAAGATACTGTACAGAGTCGCTCCCATCGCCATGCTGTCCAGTAAGTCTTGAGGACCAGTGGTGGCTCTGAAAAAAAAGAAGAAAGCGGAAGGACTTATTAGCTGACTCTGGCCCTCTAGTCCAGATTTTACAACTTTCTCCGATTCCAACTGCAGCTCCTCGGCCTAGAGTAACCTTGTACCTGGTTGCAACCTGCTAGGCAGGCAGGGATAGCTCAAACTCAAATCATTTTCAACAAAAAATTATGACCAAATATAATTTACTCAAAGACACAGAATCCCTCATCTTTTCAAGCAACACCAGCATCAATGGGCTTCCTGTCCCCCTTAGTCCCACCGCGGTGATCCATTCAAGGGCAGTGGCCCCAGCAAAAAGGGAACCAAGGACGCATCCCTGAACTTAAGAGTTTGGATATTATCCAAACCCCTCCACCCACAATGAGTGTGATCATGTGGGGCAGGATAGGGAGGAGAAGCAGGTGGCTAAAAGTTGCCCTACCAACTCACCTGGCCCTTTGACTCAAGTGGAACTGGAGAGGTTAGAGAACACAGCCAAGAAAATTGACTTCAAACTTACAGAGTGGGAGTCTTATCGCAGCCTATGCTCAGCTTGGCTCGTCTCTGGGAGGGGAAAACTTGTCCCACCTAATAAATCAACTTAAAGAAGAGGAAAAAAATGAGAAACTTCCTGGGACTGTGGTTGCCCCACCTCCTAAACTAGGATGCAGTGAGATCTATGCCTAGACTACTCATGGGAGCCCCATCGCCACGAATGGGAAATTATCATCAAGGGTGCAGGACACCTCAGGAAGTTGGGTCACATCAAACTGCCCCACCCGAGGAAGACTCATGAACCCTTTCAAAAGATCTTTTATATATTTACTTTAAAGAATGGGAGAATATGCTGGCTACATATGGCAATAAAGTACTGCCTAACACTAGCCCCATCATTACCTGCACCAAGGATCTGCAAGGGCCAAAAGAGCCTCTTTGGACAACAATGCTTGGAATCCAGCAGAGTTTGGTGAAGGCAATGAACTTTCAGGCCAATAGAATGGACTTACAGATCAGCCTCCTAAACGCTTTAGAAATGTATGTAGCCAGAATTGATGAGAAGACTGCTAATCTAAATAACTTTATCTAAGGAGCATAGGCGGACACACAAGGCCAAGTTCTAGGGTGCAATTGCTCCCTCATCCTTGATAAGCTATCCACGCTTCGGGAAATTATGTCTAACCTAGTGGATGCCCTGAAGGATGTGGCCAATGGGAGGCCTCAACAAGATATTAGGGGCCCTAGAAAAAGAAAGTGTGGTTGATCTTGGCACCTAGCCTGGGAGCGATGCCATAGAGGAGGCAACTATAGGCAGGGCCATGATATGCACCCTGAAAATCCCAGGAACAACCCCAGTGAAGAGAACCACCCAAGTGCATTGATAAATAGAACCACTCCAGGGAAGACACTAGCTTCATTCACTGAACTTATGTCTACAGCCCAGGGTAGACCACCCTTAATTTCATATATCCATATGGGGGCCCGTAACAAGCCCCCTTTGTCAAACTTAGCAATAACAATGTGGCCTTAGACCCACACCTTGGAACCGCGGAGTCTTTCAACTTGTAGGCCCCATCCCTCTTTTGTCAGAAGAGAACTTGCAGGAGTCCCCCACTAGGATCACAGAGTCCAAAAATCATTACAGCCAAGTGCTATTTCTCAGGAAGGCCCACAACTTTTGACTGCAACAGCTTGTACATACCTTTACCTGGAATACACCTCCAGGAACCAGTTTGATATTTTAAACATTCTTAAACTTGATAGGCGTTGGGCAACTTAAAGATGTCACAATTTAAGGCATTCTCTCAATAGAGTTCATCAACCCAGGCCCAGGGCAGAGCAACAAAATGACCAAGGTAACTTAGGGATCCTCTAAACTGGTGCAGAAGGCTTTGGACCTTTAAGTCCTGGGGGATCATAATCACTGCTCTGAAGATTCCAGGATATCCACATCCTAGAGACCTTGAGGAATGAAGGAATCTCTTTGACTAGTCCAAGACCTGTCTGTTCAGTCTTAAGAAAGGCCCTGAGCAAATCGCCAAGCTCTTTGTTGGGTCAAATTGGTAGGCTTCTGGATAAGCCTGCTCCTTTCTTTGAAGTGACAGCTGAATGGGGCTGGCTGTCGGGTACCTTAAACTCTATGAGACTTTCACAATGACAAAGTGTTCTTGCAGTCAACTCTACAGATCAGGTGCTAAAGGTTTACTCCTGGAACATCAGCAGCCGAGCCAATAAGCTGGAAGACCCTCTCTACTATCTATGCTCTTTCAACATAGTGCTCCTACAATAGACATGATCACAGAAGGCGCTTTACCTGGAGAAAAAATACCAACTACTTCATTCCAGCTACCAGAGAATGCAAGTATGGGCACAGCAAGGGTAGTCTTGCCAATTACATTTCACCCACTAGTGCAATCAAAAGCCACAAACAGGACAGCAACAATCCGGGATTGCAGGTATTAGAATTGACGCTCAAAACTTCAAATTACCAACCCAAGGAAATCACCTTGATTAATGTGTATATCTTCTAAATGCAAACTCAAGGTCTGAACTTTCTCATAACTTGGTTGACATTGCAATGGGCCAAAGGTCTGAGAGGCCAAATAAGGACTTTATCATGTCAGGGGATCTCAGTGTTTGGCTAATGAATGCATCTTCTCATCTTCTGCTACCAAGGTCACTGAGGCCCAAAACAGCATTTAGATGATACCACCTCAGGATATTCCCCGGTGGCACAGCAAGGACAAGAAAGCACGGTCCGTATGAGGCACTTTTGAACACCTTGGCCTGAAAGCTCCAAATGGTCGCATATCTCCAGATAAACCGGCAGGTCTTTCATACTTAAAGTCCTCTGGAGCATCTCTAATTGATTATTCTTTTGTGAGCTTTGCCCGGATGAACTCCATTTCCTCATTTGGCTTTGGGGAGAAACTGAGAAGCGATCACCGCCCACAAGAGATAGTGCTCAATATAGGCCTCAATGAATACGCATGTGTGGCTGATCAAGGGATTGATGGTCATACAGTCAACCTGAAATGCAACAGATGTTCTGTTAAGTGTCTCCCTGTACTGGCACGTGAAGCTAAACAATCAATAGCAACATGACCCAGGCGTTAAAAAATGTGGCAAAGCAAGTTTTGCACCATTTTTTTAACCCTCCCGTGCACCATTTTTGCATGGGAGTATAAATATGGCATTAAGGCCATAGAGTGATTTTTTGCACGGGAACGCCTACCTTGCATCTCATGAAGGCAAGGAAGGTTTCCACGTCCAAAAAATGACTTTAACTCCATAAATTTGGCACTACACGAGTCTAGGACCAAAGTATAAATATGGAGTTAGTTTTTAACCAAATGAGAGTTTTAAAAAATTATGCTAATTCGGTGCAAACAGAGTATAAATATGCCTGTGTCAGGCCGATCATTGGGAATATGGCCCAGCGATGCCCCGTGGGTACTTCCGGATTGGGAATAGACGATCCAGAAGAAAAATTCACGACATCCAATGACGGTGAGCGGCTCACTGGAGGAGGGGTTTTTAAACCCCAACATGACCACGACTGGGGAGAGACTGATTCTCCCAACGCTTCTGACAGCAAGGCGCCAACCGCAACGGAAGAGAAACAAGAAGACACCGGAACCAGAACGCCAGAGGAGATGATGGCGAGAGGATTACCCCGACGCCCGGTGAGATGAGCAGGAGGCGTCGAAGTGCACAGACCGGCCACGCTCTGGCAAGAGCATGGCCTAGCCAGGTATGATCCCACAGGAACAAAAAGGGAAAAAAAGGAGGTGTAAGAGCAGGATTGGTGGGAGGGGGAGGGGGAGTTTATTAAGGGAACACTTCAGTTTGGCATTTGATGTGTTATTTTCTTGTTAGTTACTTTTTTGAATGATTCAGCTTGCAAGCAGGGTTTGTTTGATTTGTTTATTTTCATGGAATGCAGGGCTACTACGGGTGGACCTTAATAATAACAAGTAGACTACTTGAGTCAGAACAAAGCAAATACAAGACGGGAAAATAGAGAGAGAAAAAGAAGAGACAACTAGGCCTGTAACAAGAGTGAAGAGTGGGCATAAGAAATGAAACAAAAGAAAACCCTAGCAAGAGATAGAAGAAGAAAATGAGATAGACATTAAGAAAGCTCAAAAAGAAGAAAAACACAGAAAAGGCAAAGGAAAAGCAAAGGAAAAGCGGTGAAGAAATGAAAGGAAATACAAAGAGAAGAGAGGAGCGTCAGACAAAACAGGAAAGAAGAAAAAAAAGAGAAAAAAAATAGTATTTTACTATATACCTACATACCAACCTTCTTGTATTCTTCTTTCTTTCCATGGGCCTCCTGGGTCTCCATCTGGGTAAAGAAGAATACAGAGAGAGAGAAAGATTGAAGACCACGTGGGAAGGCAAAAAAAAATTCGAGTGAGTTGCTAGTTCTGCCAATTGGGCAACAGATAAATGGGGCCAATACATTGTGCCTTTACTAATTGGTAATCTGCAGGCTGCTTATCAGGCTGTAAATCCTGGAGGTGTAAGGCCCTCTATCGAGATCAAGAAAGCCATCCTTGAACGAGTCGGTTTAGATTAAGAGAGTTATCGGGTTATGAAACCAAGTGGGCTCCCCAGGAGAATCCCCGCACTCTCTATTATAGAGTACAACATGCTACAGGAAAATGGTTAAATCCCACGGACATGTGCAAAGAAGATATGTTTGACACTGTAGTACTAGAGCAATATTTGGACGCTCTACCCTCATTTACAAGAAACTGGATCCGGCAACATCCAAGCCTCAATAATACCACTGTTATTGACCTAGCATGCGCCTTCCATCGAGCCCCAGAGTTTAGAAGGTCCCATGCAAAGACTATCCCCATATCCACTCAGGCTCTTAACCCAAAACCACTTCTTGCCAAACCTGTACCAGGTCCTAGCATGGAAAAACCCAGAATCCCACGTGGCCCATCGAGAGACTTCAATATGGGTCCCCAATTCTTTCATTGTGCCGATTGGGGGCACATAGCGAGGCATTGTCCTCTCAAAAAGGAGCAGGAAGAACCAATGGAAATAGGAATGGCGAAAGGACGGGTGTTATGGTCAGGACAAACAATGACAAGATATACCACCCCTATGTTAGTGAATAAAGAAAGGAGGCTCATACTCATTGATTCTGGTTGCAGTCAAAGTGTAGTGAATCAAACATATGTGCGAACAGATCAATGGAACCTGGATGCTCAATTGCTAATCACTTGTGTACATGGAGACCGGAAAACCTATTCAGTCGCCAATATAGAAATTAATTGGAGAGGACAAGAGGAGTTCATCTCAGTAGGGGTTATTCCTAATTTAGGGGAAGATCTTATTGTAGGGACGGACTATGAAGCGTTTCCCGAACTACTAGACACATTAAATCAGAATAACCCACCGAGAGCTGGTGGAGGGAAGCTCCCTTTGTATCCTCCAGCATAGACGAAATCAACCCAAAAGAGAAACTCACGAAGTCTCAAAAACGAGAAAACAAGTGCCTGTATCAAAATGACTCCACTAAAACCGGGAAAATAACACTGGAACTTCCAAATGCCATAATGTCTATTGCGGGACAATTATTATCAATGTTGGCAGCTGGTTGGTCTGGTCAGGAAGCCTGTGCGAGTGCCTGAACCTGAATCTGTGGGCCTGCCTCCCTTGTCCTGCTGACAGACCCACTTTGAGATTCTTTTGCACCATCTGCAGTATGTAAGGATGGATAGATGAAAAGGAACTGTTGGACCTGCCTCTTTTTACAGGGTCTCCTCAAACGTTTTGCCTCCTTCCTCCTATTTTGTCTGACCTATTTTTGTTGGCTTCAGGACTCTGTGCCCTTTACCACTGCTAACCAGTGCTAACGTGCATATGCTCTCTGTCCAAATTGGATTGATAGTTGGTTTATCTATTATCAGCATATTTGATTTACTAGTAAGTTTCTAGTAAAGTGCACTAGAGGTGCCCAGGGCCTATAAATTCAATTCTACTAGTGGACCTGCAGCACTGATTGTGTCACCCACATGAGTAGCCCTGTAAACTTGTCTCAGACCTGCCACTACAGTGTCTGTGTGTGCAGTTTTGAACTGCCAGTTCAACCTACAAGTGTACCCACTTGCAAGGCCAAAACCTTCCTTTTTACTACAGGTAAGCCACCCCTAAGGTAGGCCCAAGGCAGCACCATGGACAGGGTGCAGTGTATGTCAAAGGTACGACATGTATTTCACTATTGCAAGGCCTATTGTTCACATAGGTTAACATGGAGATTGCCTTGAAATATCTTTTAAGTGAAGGTTCATATTGGGAGCAAATGGAAATGTGGAGTTTGGGGTCTCTGAAACTCACAATTTAAAACGACGTAATTTGGTAACATTGTTTTGTATGTTGTAAGTTTAAAAATGCCACTTTTAGAAAGTGGGCATTTTCTTGCTTAACCATTCTGTGCCTCTGCCTAGCTGCTAATTACACATCTGGGTCAGACTGACAGTTGGGCTATTCACTCTATACAGTCACACAAAAGGAGATGATGTGTGTCCTCTATTTCTTTATGGGTCTTCCTGGAGAAGGAGGACCGGACACTCTGCCTGTTGCTTTGCTGTTCTGAGCAGTTACTGCTACTTCTGCCCTGGGAGCAAAAGGACTGAATTCCAAAGTTCTCCAAGGGCTTAAATTGAGCTTGCCTGCTTTTGTGAAGTCTCTGGGACATCAAAGAGTCCATCTGTCAGTACCTGGGCTCTTCTGCTGAGAGTCCTGACATGCTAAGTGGTATCAAATCCAATCCTTGAGCACTTGGGCCCTTGGAAGTGGAAGCTGGTGACCTAAAGGAAAATTCACACATCACGGCCTTTGTGGCAAATCGGTGAAGCGCCTGCACTGCAGCTGAGAAATCGAAGCAGCACCGTCTAAATCAATGCATTGCCTGCTTCACCGCGGATCTATTGTTGCCATGCATCTGGATATTCCATTCAACATCCCTAGGCGTCAAATCTTCAGCATCAGCACAAGGAACCATAGCTTCATGGCCAGAAATTGACACATCATTGTCCTGCAGGGAAAGAATCAATTTATCACCTACCCGGCAGGGAGCAAGTCGAAGCACGGCCACACTTGCAAGTAAGGAATCGATGCATCGATTGATTTTCTGAAGCATCAATTCTCCTGCAGCTTTATTGATGACGCATACCAGGCACTTTGAGCCAAAATAATGCTTCCTATGAATTCCTATGGATTAATACTCTTTAACTTTAAAAATGTATATCTTTCCTAGTGTATATTGTATTTTGGTTGTTGTGGTCTTGTTTTACTCAGAAAAATATTGGCTATTTCTCTAAAAAGGTGTGGTGTACTTTTGTGGTGTTTTCACTGTGCTACTGTGTGTATGTGTGCAAATACTTTACACATTCTCTCTGAGATAAGCCTGACTGCTAGTGCCAAGCTACCAAGGGGGTGAGCAGATGTTATCTTAGGTATGTGACCCCCCTTATCCTGACTAGATTGAGGGTCCCTACTTGGGCAGGGTGTAATCTGGCTGACAAATGGAGACCTCATTTTTAACAGGAATGTTCCCAACAGGTGGCCCACATCATTGGGCTAAATCATTACAAGCCATGCAAGAGTGGCAACTTCCTGCAAGAAGTCAGTTAGGGTGCTCAGTTTGGGTCAGGAGAAGCATTCCAGGAACTCTGTAATCTTGCAGTTTCCCCCTGCAGCACTTCTGCAGTGCAGGGGAGGGAGACAGAGAGACAGTTTCCTACTTGGCTGCTTAGATTTCTTATGCTGTGCCACCTCAGCAGCAAGTGAGCTCTCAGGGCACAGGATCCAGGAAACAAGATTTGAGTAGCTACAAGCCACAAGCATCAGCTAATTGCCTACAAGCGTCAAGCTAATTGTCCATGTGCTGAGTGCCTGGGCCCTGCTGAACGTGACCGCTGGGCTGTGAGATACCCAAGGTGGTTGGTGTCTGTGAGCTAAGGCGTGGAAGTGGCCAGAGATAGTCCGGTGTGGCTTGCAATAAAACCCCACATCCCGATCCCTCACAGTGCCCCCTCGTCTCCAGACTGCCTGAAGATATTGTACAGAGTCGCTCCCATCGCCATGCTGTCCAGTAAGTCTTGAGGACCAGTGGTGGCTCTGAAAAAAAAGAAGAAAGCGGAAGGACTTATTAGCTGACTCTGGCCCTCTAGTCCAGATTTTACAACTTTCTCCGATTCCAACTGCAGCTCCTCAGCCTAGAGTAACCTTGTACCTGGTTGCAACCTGCTAGGCAGGCAGGGATAGCTCAAACTCAAATCATTTTCAACAAAAAATTATGACCAAATATAATTTACTCAAAGACACAGAATCCCTCATCTTTTCAAGCAACACCAGCATCAATGGGCTTCCTGTCCCCCTTAGTCCCACCGCGGTGATCCATTCAAGGGCAGTGGCCCCAGCAAAAAGGGAACCAAGGACGCATCCCTGAACTTAAGAGTTTGGATATTATCCAAACCCCTCCACCCACAATGAGTGTGATCATGTGGGGCAGGATAGGGAGGAGAAGCAGGTGGCTAAAAGTTGCCCTACCAACTCACCTGGCCCTTTGACTCAAGTGGAACTGGAGAGGTTAGAGAACACAGCCAAGAAAATTGACTTCAAACTTACAGAGTGGGAGTCTTATCGCAGCCTATGCTCAGCTTGGCTCGTCTCTGGGAGGGGAAAACTTGTCCCACCTAATAAATCAACTTAAAGAAGAGGAAAAAAATGAGAAACTTCCTGGGACTGTGGTTGCCCCACCTCCTAAACTAGGATGCAGTGAGATCTATGCCTAGGCTACTCATGGGAGCCCCATCGCCACGAATGGGAAATGATCATCAAGGGTGCAGGACACCTCAGGAAGTTGGGTCACATCAAACTGCCCCACCCGAGGAAGACTCATGAACCCTTTCAAAAGATCTTTTATATATTTACTTTAAAGAATGGGAGAATATGCTGGCTACATATGGCAATAAAGTACTGCCTAACACTAGCCCCATCATTACCTGCACCAAGGATCTGCAAGGGCCAAAAGAGCCTCTTTGGACAACAATGCTTGGAATCCAGCAGAGTTTGGTGAAGGCAATGAACTTTCAGGCCAATAGAATGGACTTACAGATCAGCCTCCTAAACGCTTTAGCAATGTATGTAGCCAGAATTGATGAGAAGACTGCTAATCTAAATAACTTTATCCAAGGAGCATAGGCAGACACACAAGGCCAAGTTCTAGGGTGCAATTGCTCCCTCATCCTTGATAAGCTATCCACGCTTCGGGAAATTATGTCTAACCTAGTGGATGCCCTAAAGGATGTGGCCAATGGGAGGCCTCAACAAGATATAAGGGGCCCTAGAAAAAGAAAGTGTGGTTGATCTTGGCACCTAGCCTGGGAGCGATGCCATAGAGGAGGCAACTATAGGCAGGGCCATGATATGCGCCCTGAAAATCCCAGGAACAACCCCAGTGAAGAGAACCACCCAAGTGCATTGATAAATAGAACCACTCCAGGGAAGACACTAGCTTCATTCACTGAACTTATGTCTACAGCCCAGGGTAGACCACCCTTAATTTCATATATCCATATGGGGGCCCGTATCCTGCCCCCTTTGTCAAACTTAGCAATAACAATGTGGCCTTAGCCCCACACCTTGAAACTGAGGAGTCTTTCAACTTGTAGGCCCCATCCCTCTTTTGTCAGAAGAGAACTTGCAGGAGTCCCCCACTAGGATCACAGAGGCCAAAAATCATTACAGCCAAGTGCTATTTCTCAGAAAGGCCCACAACTTTTGACTGCAACAGCTTGTACACACCTTTACCTGGAATAGACCTCCAGGAACCAGTTTGATATTTTAAACATTCTTAAACTTGATAGGCGTTGGGCAACTTAAAGATGTCACAATTTAAGGCATTCTCTCAATAGAGTTCATCAACCCAGGCCCAGGGCAGAGCAACAAAATGACCAAGGTAACCTAGGGATCCTCTAAACTGGTGCAGAAGGCTTTGGACCTTTAAGTCCTGGGGGATCATAATCACTGCTCTGAAGATCCCAGGATATCCACATCCTAGAGACCTCGAGGAATGAAGGAATCTCTTTGACTAGTCCAAGACCTGTCTGTTCAGTCTTAAGAAAGGCCCTGAGCAAATCGCCAGGCTCTTTGTTGGGTCAAATTGGTAGGCTTCTGGATAAGCCTGCTCCTTTCTTTGAAGTGACAGCTGAATGGGGCTGGCTGTCGGGTACCTTAAACTCTATGAGAGTTTCACAATGACAAAGTGTTCTTGCAGTCAACTCTACAGATCAGGCGCTAAATGTTTACTCCTGGAACATCAGCAGCCTAGCCAATAAGCTAGAAGACCCTCTCTACTATCTATGCTCTTTCAACATAGTGCTCCTACAATAGACATGATCACAGAAGGCGCTTTACCTGGAGAAAAAATACCAACTACTTCATTCCAGCTACCAGAGAATGCAAGTATGGGCACAGCAAGGGTAGTCTTGCCAATTACATTTCAGCCACTAGTGCAATCAAAAGCCACAAACAGGACAGCAACAATCCGGGATTGCAGGTATTAGAATTGACGCTCAAAACTTCAAATTACCAACCCAAGGAAATCACCTTGATTAATGTGTATATCTTCTAAATGCAAACTCAAGGTCTGAACTTTCTCATAACTTGGTTGACATTGCAATGGGCCAAAGGTCTGAGAGGCCAAATAAGGACTTTATCATGTCAGGGGATCTAAGTGTTTGGCTAATGAATGCATCTTCTCATCTTCTGCTACCAAGGTCACTGAGGCCCGAAACAGCATTTAGATGATACCACCTCAGGATATTCCCCGGTGGCACAGCAAGGACAAGAAAGCACGGTCCGTATGAGGCACTTTTGAACACCTTGGCCTGAAAGCTCCAAATGGTCGCATATCTCCAGATAAACCGGCAGGTCTTTCATACTTAAAGTCCTCTGGAGCATCTCTAATTGATTATTCTTTTGTGAGCTTTGCCCGGATGAACTCCATTTCCTCATTTGGCTTTGGGGAGAAACTGAGAAGCGATCACCGCCCACAAGAGATAGTGCTCAATATAGGCCTCAATGAATACGAATGTGTGGCTGATCAAGGGATTGATGGTCATACAGTCAACCTGAAATGCAACAGATGTTCTGTTAAGTGTCTCCCTGTACTGGCACTTGAAGCTAAACAATCAATAGCAACATGACCCAGGCGTTAAAAAATGTGGCAAAGCAAGTTTTGCACCATTTTTTGAACCCTCCCGTGCACCATTTTTGCATGGGAGTATAAATATGGCATTAAGGCCATAGAGTGATTTTTTGCACGGGAACGCCTACCTTGCATCTCATGAAGGCAAGGAAGGTTTCCACGTCCCAAAAATGACTTTAACTCCATAAATTTGGCACTACACGAGTCTAGGACCAAAGTATAAATATGGAGTTAGTTTTGAACCAAATGAGAGTTTTAAAAAATTATGCTAATTCGGTGCAAACAGAGTATAAATATGCCTGTGTCAGGCCGATCATTGGGAATATGGCCCAGCGATGCCCCGTGGGTACTTCCGGATTGGGAATAGACGATCCAGAAGAAAAATTGACGACATCCAATGACGGTGAGCGGCTCGCTGGAGGAGGGGTTTTTAAACCCCAACATGACCACGACTGGGGAGAGACTGATTCTCCCAACGCTTCTGACAGCAAGGCGCCAACCGCAACGGAAGAGAAACAAGAAGACACCGGAACCAGAACGCCAGAGGAGATGATGGCGAGAGGATTACCCCGACGCCCGGTGAGATGAGCAGGAGGCGTCGAAGTGCACAGACCGGCCACGCTCTGGCAAGAGCATGGCCTAGCCAGGTATGATCCCACAGGAACAAAAAGGGAAAAAAAGGAGGTGTAAGAGCAGGATTGGTGGGAGGGGGAGGGGGAGTTTATTAAGGGAACACTTCCGTTTGGCATTTGATGTGTTATTTTCTTGTTAGTTACTTTTTTGAATGATTCAGCTTGCAAGCAGGGTTTGTTTGATTTGTTTATTTTCATGGAATGGAGGGCTACTACAGGTGGACCTCAATAATAACAAGTAGACTACTTGAGTCAGAACAAAGCACATACAAGACGGGAAAATAGAGAGAGAAAAAGAAGAGACAACTAGGCCTGTAACAAGAGTGAAGAGTGGGCATAAGAAATGAAACAAAAGAAAACCCTAGCAAGAGATAGAAGAAGAAAATGAGATAGACATTAAGAAAGCTCAAAAAGAAGAAAAACACAGAAAAGGCAAAGGAAAAGCAAAGGAAAAGCAGTGAAGAAAGGAAAGGAAATACAAAGAGAAGAGAGGATCGTCAGACAAAACAGGAAAGAAGAAAAAAAAGAGAAAAAAAATAGTATTTTACTATATACCTACATACCAACCTTCTTGTATTCTTCTTTCTTTCCATGGGCCTCCTTGGTCTCCATCTGGGTAAAGAAGACTACAGAGAGAGAGAAAGATTGAAGACCACGTGGGAAGGCAAAAAAAAATTCGAGTGAGTTGCTAGTTCTGCCAATTGGGCAACAGATAAATGGGGCCAATACATTGTGCCTTTACTAATTGGTAATCTGCAGGCTGCTTATCAGGCTGTAAATCCTGGAGGTGTAAGACCCTCTATCGAGATCAAGAAAGCCATCCTTGAACGAGTCGGTTTAGATTAAGAGAGTTATCGGGTTATGAAACCAAGTGGGCTCCCCAGGAGAATCCCCGCACTCTCTATTATAGAGTACAACATGCTACAGGAAAATGGTTAAATCCCACGGACATGTGCAAAGAAGATATGTTTGACACTGTAGTACTAGAGCAATATTTGGACGCTCTACCCTCATTTACAAGAAACTGGATCCGGCAACATCCAAGCCTCAATAATACCACTGTTATTGACCTAGCATGCGCCTTCCATCGAGCCCCAGAGTTTAGAAGGTCCCATGCAAAGACTATCCCCATATCCACTCAGGCTCTTAACCCAAAACCACTTCTTGCCAAACCTGTACCAGGTCCTAGCATGGAAAAACCCAGAATCCCACGTGGCCCATCGAGAGACTTCAATATGGGTCCCCCAATTCTTTCATTGTGCCGATTGGGGGCACATAGCGAGGCATTGTCCTCTCAAAAAGGAGCAGGAAGAACCAATGGAAATAGGAATGGCGAAAGGACGGGTGTTATGGTCAGGACAAACAATGACAAGATATACCACCCCTATGTTAGTGAATAAAGAAAGGAGGCTCATACTCATTGATTCTGGTTGCAGTCAAAGTGTAGTGAATCAAACATATGTGCGAACAGATCAATGGAACCTGGATGCTCAATTGCTAATCACTTGTGTACATGGAGACCGGAAAACCTATTCAGTCGCCAATATAGAAATTAATTGGAGAGGACAAGAGGAGTTCATCTCAGTAGGGGTTATTCCTAATTTAGGGGAAGATCTTATTGTAGGGACGGACTATGAAGCGTTTCCCGAACTACTAGACACATTAAATCAGAATAACCCACCGAGAGCTGGTGGAGGGAAGCTCCCTTTGTATCCTCCAGCATAGACGAAACCAACCCAAAAGAGAAACTCACGAAGTCTCAAAAACGAGAAAACAAGTGCCTGTATCAAAATGACTCCACTAAAACCGGGAAAATAACACTAGAACTTCCGAATGCCATAATGTCTATTGCGGGACAATTATGACAGTCACAAAGAGAAGACCCAACCCTGAAGAATGCGTGGCAGATAGCCTTATCCACTGATACCCAGTCGGTAGGTCAGACTTTCCGACTCAATAACGATTTATTGTATAGAGTTTGTCCCAGCTCCAATAACCGGCAACCCCACTTGGTGATTCCGCAGGCCTATCGGGAACAAGTACTCCACTTAGCTCATGGTGATAATGGTGAAGGACATCTCGGTCGAGAGAAAACAGAAGAGTCTATAACAAAAGGTTTCTATTGGCCAGGGGTATACGGCAATATTAGGAAGCACTGTCAGGCCTGTCCCAAATGCCAATTAATAAACCCCCCCGGCAATCGTAAAGTTCCACTCCATCCTCTTCCCAAAATACAAGTCCCAATCACAAGAGTTGGTATGGATTTGGTAGGCCTCTTAATCCCATCAGTAAAGAGGCATCAATACCTTCTAGTTTTGGTAGATTACGCCACCAGGTATCCTGAGGATATTCCGTTAGCCAGTATGACCACAAAGACGATAGCACAGGCTATGATAGAGTTTTTTTCTAAAGTGGGGTTTCCCAAGAAAATTCTCACGGACCAACGGACTCCTTTTATGTCCCGATTAATGTCGGAAGTATGTCAGGTGCTGGGAGTACAACAGATCTGGACATCAGCCTACCACCCACAAACTGATGGCCTTGTTGAGCGCTATAATAAAACCATCAAGAACCTCCTTCATAAAATCATTAATGAATCAGGGAAGAACTGGAAGTAAAAATTACCCCTAGTTCTATATGCCCTCCGGACCCATGTGCAGTCATCCACGAGACACAGCCACTCTGAGCTCCTTTTTGGTCGGCAACCCCAAACATTATTAGATATGCTAGCAGAGCAATGGGAAGAGACAGAGGAAGAAATCAAAGATGTTTTAACCTACAGGGAGTGCAGAATTATTAGGCAAGTAGTATTTTTGAGGATTAATTTTATTATTGAACAACAACCATGTTCTCAATGAACCCAAAAAACTCATTAATATCAAAGCTGAATATTTTTGGAAGTAGTTTGTAGTTTGTTTTTAGTTTTAGCTATGTTAGGGGGATATCTGTGTGTGCAGGTGACTATTACTGTGCATAATTATTAGGCAACTTAACAAAAAAAAATATATACCCATTTCAATTATTTATTTTTACCAGTGAAACCAATATAACATCTCAACATTCACAAATATACATTTCTGACATTCAAAAACAAAACAAAAACAAATCAGTGACCAATATAGCCACCTTTATTTGCAAGGACACTCAAAAGCCTGCCATCCATGGATTCTGTCAGTGTTTTGATCTGTTCACAATCAACATTGCGTGCAGCAGCAACCACAGCCTCCCAGACACTGTTCAGAGAGGTGTACTGTTTTCCCTCCTTGTAAATCTCACATTTGATGATGGACCACAGGTTCTCAATGGGGTTCAGATCAGGTGAACAAGGAGGCCATGTCATTAGATTTCCTTCTTTTATACCCTTTCTTGCCAGCCACGCTGTGGAGTACTTGGACGCGTGTGATGGAGCATTGTCCTGCATGAAAATCATGTTTTTCTTGAAGGATGCAGACTTCTTCCTGTACCACTGCTTGAAGAAGGTGTCTTCCAGGAACTGGCAGTAGGACTGGGAGTTGAGCTTGACTCCATCCTCAACCTGAAAAGGCCCCACAAGCTCATCTTTGATGATACCAGCCCAAACCAGTACTCCACCTCCACCTTGCTGGCGTCTGAGTCGGACTGGAGCTCTCTGCCCTTTACCAATCAAGCCACGGGCCCATCCATCTGGCCCATCAAGACTCACTCTCATTTCATCAGTCCATAAAACCTTAGAAAAATCAGTCTTGAGATATTTCTTGGCCCAGTCTTGACGTTTCAGCTTGTGTGTCTTGTTCAGTGGTGGTCGTCTTTCAGCCTTTCTTACCTTGGCCATGTCTCTGAGTATTGCACACCTTGTGCTTTTGGGCACTCCAGTGATGTTGCAGCTTTGAAATATGGCCAAACTGGTGGCAAGTGGCATCGTGGCAGCTGCACGCTTGACTTTTCTCAGTTCATGGGCAGTTATTTTGCGCCTTGGTTTTTCCACACGCTTCTTGCGACCCTGTTGACTATTTTGAATGAAACGCTTGATTGTTCGATGATCACGCTTCAGAAGCTTTGCAATTTTAAGAGTGCTGCATCCCTCTGCAAGATATCTCACTATTTTTGACTTTTCTGAGCCTGTCAAGTCCTTCTTTTGACCCATTTTGCCAAAGGAAAGGAAGTTGCCTAATAATTATGCACACCTGATATAGGGTGTTGATGTCATTAGACCACACCCCTTCTCATTACAGAGATGCACATCACCTAATATGCTTAATTGGTAGTAGGCTTTCGAGCCTATACAGCTTGGAGTAAGACAACATGCATATAGAGGATGATGTGGTCAAAATACTCATTTGCCTAATAATTCTGCACTCCCTGTACACTGAAGACCTAAAAGAAAACCTACACACCGTGTGGGAAGAAGCTCACAAGTGTTTAAAAGAAGCCCAGGAAAAACAAAAAGCCTATTATGATACAACTAGTACACCTACAACCTTAACTGTAGGTCAGAAGGTATTAGTGATGTTGCCCACCACAGAAAACAAACTACTGGCCCATTGGCAAGGCCCCTATACCATCCTTGAACAAGTTACTCCCATATCTTACAAAATTGAAATACCCTCCAGCTCAGGTAGAGAGCAAATATATCACATTAACCTTTTAAAGTTGTGGCATGATACAGATGATTCTCTCCGTAGTATGTACATTTCTACTGGGACAGTAGACAACATACCTCTATATCCTCCAGAGACACAAGATAATAATGAGATATGTATGCCTCAGCTAGGTGGTTTTCTCTCAGTCACCCAGCGTTCTCAATTATCTGAGAAAGTGAGTAATAATCTTGATGTTTTTTCAAAAACCCCAGGAAGAACTCACTTAATACAACATCATATCAGAACAATAGGACACAGAGTAGCCCGACAGAGACCATACTGGATACCAGAAGCCATACAGAAGATGGTAGAACAGGAGGTGAGAGACATTTTACAGGCAGGAGTTATTGAGCGCTCCTCTAGTCCTTGGTGCTCACCCATAGTTTTAGTTCCAAAACCAGGTGGAACTATTAGATTTTGTATTGACTTTAGACAAGTTAACACCCTCTCTCATTTTGACACCTATCCTATGCCTAGGATTGATGATCTACTTGAGCGACTAGGGAAAGCCAATTATATGACCACATTAGATTTAACCAAAGGTTATTGGCAAATACCCCTGAAAGAGGAGGACAAAGAGAAAACAGCGTTTTCCACCCCCTCGGGTCTCTACCAATTTACGGTACTTCCATTTGGTTTGCATGGTGCACTTGCTACCTTTCAGCGACTGATAGATATGGTGCTCCGTCCCTTTCAGGATTATGCTGCTGCCTACTTAGATAGTATGACCTGGGATGACCATTCCTCACATTTAACCAGTATTTTACATGCCCTTAGAGAAGCAGGCCTCATGGCGAACCCAGAAAAATGTGATTTAGGGCATGATAATATTAAATACCTAGGGTATGTGATTGGACATGGAATGGTGAAACCCCAGCTAGAAAAAGTACACGCCATCAGGCAAATTCCACTGCCTCAACAGAAAAAAGATGTCAGGTCCTTTTAGTGATGGTAGGATATTACAGGCGATTCATCCCTCATTTTTCAGAAATTGCAGCCCCATCAGTGCCCTACTAGAAAAGAACAAACCCAATCAGATCACTTATCTCACCGATTATGAAAAAAACAGATTTGAACAATTAAAACATCTCCTTACAACCAAGTCTGTATTGCATTGCCCTGATGCCTCTGATCAAGGGATAGGAGCCGTTCTGTCACAAAAAGATGAGCACGGACTCTATCATCCTATAGTATACCTGAGCAGGAAACTTCTACTCCATGAGAAACATTATCCCACCCTTGAGAAGGAATGTCTTGCGATCAATTGGGCTATTGAATCATTGTGATATTATTTAACGTGCCGTCCCTTCACATTGCTTACTGATCATGCTCCCTTAACCTGGTTGGCACGTCATAAGGACACAAATGCACGGGTGCTTCGTTGGTTTTTATCCCTCCAATCTTTCTCCTTCCAGGTGCAGCATTCACCGGGCTCCCTCCTATCCAATGCAGATTACCTTTCTAGGTATCCTTTCAGCACATGGCTCCAACAACCAACATCCAGGGAGAGTGAATGTGTCGGGCCTATCATTTGGAATACGGCCCAGCGATGCCCCGGGGGTTCTTCCGGGTTGGGAATAGGCGATCCGGAAGAAAAATTCACAACATCCAATGACGTTGAGCAGCCTGCCGGAGGAGGGGTTTTTAAACCCCAACACTACCGCGACCGGGGAGAGACGGATTCTCCCAACACCCCTGCAAGCGACGCATGGACCGCAACAGAGGAGAAACAAGAAGACGACTGAACCAGGACGCCAGAGGAGATGACAGTGAGAGGATTGCCCTGACGTCCGGTTAGACGAGCAGCAGGCGTCGAAGTGCACAGACGGGCCACGCTCTGGGAATAGTGTGGCCTAGCCAGGTACGGTCCCACAACAACAAAAAGGGGAAAAGGGAGGTGTAAGAGCAGGATCGGTGGGAGGGGAGGGTGAGTTTATTAAGGGAACATTTCCATTTGGCCTTCGATGTTTTATTTTCAACAGAAGGAAAAACAACAAAGAAAGAAAAGGAAATGCAAAGGCAAGAGAGGAGTGTCAGACAGAACAGGAAAGAAGAAAAAAAAGAGAAAAAAATTGTATTTTACTATATACCTACATACCAACTGTAGGACTTGTTTGCTCATGCAGGTTCATCCCCAATCTTTTTGCCTCCTGCCTCCTATTTTTTCTGACATGTTGCTTTTTAACTCTGAGCACTTTACCACTGCTAACCAGTGATAAAGTGCATATGCTCTCTGTGTAAATTGTATTGGTAATTGGCTTATCCATGATTGGCATATTTGATTTATTAATAAGTCCCTAGTACAGTGCACTAGAGGTGCCCAGGCCTGTAAATCAAATGCTACTAGTGGGCCTGCAGCACTGGTTGTGCCACCCACATAAGTAGCTCTGTAATCATGACTCAGACCTGCCATTGCCATGTCTGTGTGTGCAGTTTTACCTGTAAATTCGACTTGGCAAGTGTACCCACTTGCCAGGACTAAACCTTCCCTTTTCTTACATGTCAGACACCCCTAAGGTAGGCCCTAGGTAGCCCCAAGGGCAGGGTGCAGTGTATGGTTAAGGTAGGACATATAGGGGGTCATTCTGACCCCCGCGGGCGGTGGGAGCCGCCATATGGCCGCTCCGCGGTCGAAAGACCGCGGAGGCCATTCTGGCTTTCCCGCTGGGCTGGCGGGCGACCGCCAGAAGGCCGCCCGCCATCCCAGCGGGAAACCCCTCCCCACGAGGAAGCCGGCTCCGAATGGAGCCGGCGGAGTGGGTATGTGCGACGGGTGCAGTGGCACCCGTCGCGTATTTCAGTGTCTGCAATGCCGACACTGAAATACAAAGTGGGGCCCTCTTACAGGGGCCCCTGCAGTGCCCATGCCATTGGCATGGGAACTGCAGGGGCCCCCAGGGGCCCCACAACACCCCTCACCGCCATCCTGTTCCTGGCGGTCGGAGCCTGGGGGCGAGGGGGTCGGAATCCCCCATGGCGGCGCAGAAAGCTGCGCCGCCATGGGGGATTCCCAGGGCAGCAGAAAACCGGCGGGAGACCGCCGGTTTTCCTTTTCTGACCTCGGCCAAACCGCCGCGGTCAGAATGCCCTGCGGGGCACCGCCAGCCTGTTGGCGATGCTCCCGCATCCCCGGCCCCGACGGTCCTTGACCGCCGAGGTCGGAATGACCCCCATAGTAATGCGTTTTATATGTCCTGACAGTGAAATATTGCTAAATTTGTTTTTCACTGTTGCAAGGCCTGCCCCTCTCATAGGTTAACATGGGGGCTACCTTTAAATCTGATTAAAGTGTAGATTCCCTTTGGGAGCGGATGGACATGTGGAGTTTGGGGTCTCTGAGCTCACAATTTAAAAATACATCTTTTAGTAAAGTTGATTTTGTGCGCTTGAAAATGCCACTTTTAGAAAGTGAGCATTTTCTTGCTTATACCATTTCTGTGACTCTGCCTGTTTGTGGATTCCCTGTCTGGGTCAGTTTGACAGTTGGGCTGGTTGCACCTCACACTAGTCAGTGACACAAAGGGAGCTGGGTTGTAGCCTGCATATCCTGATGAGCCATCTGTGCTAGGAGGAAGGGGAGGAGTGGTCACTCGCACCTGACAGGGTTGTGCCTGCCCTCACACAATGCAGTCTCCAACCCCCTGGTGAGTGTCTGGGGCCTGGCCTGGGCAAGGCAGGATTTCACATTCCAAAGAGACTTTACTTTGAAGTAGGCCTACTTCAAAGGAGAAACTGGGTATAAGAAGGGCACCCAAAACCACAGACTTTAAAAACACTTCTGGAACCAAGAGGAACCTCTGCCTGGAGAAGAGCTGAATAGCTGAGGAAGAAGAGCTGCCCTGCCTGTGACTGTGCTTTGTGGAGCTATCCTGCAGTTGCTGCTTCTGCCAGAGTAAGAGGGCAAAGACTGGACTTTGTGTGTCTTCCATCTTGAGAAGAAATCTCCAAGGGCTTGATCCAGAGCTTGCCTCCTGTTGTTTGAAGTCTCAGGGACAGCAAAGACTTCTCTCTGCCAGCACCTGGAGTCTCTGGAGAGACTCCTACTCTGCCCTGTGGTGCCCACCCAGTTCCTGAGACCCTGAAAGGAGAAGCTGACAGCCTAAAGACAAGAAAATCCATGCACAGATCGACGTGCGGGGAAAAGATTGACGCGAATCCGATCTGCGGCTGAAAAAACAACGCGCAGCTGGCTCTGCAGCTGAGAAACGACTCTTGCAGGAAACGCAACCGAAAAATCGACGCACAGAGCAGGAGAAACGACGGGCAGCATCGCTGACGGAGGCTGGGAGATCACAACCTGCGCTGCGGGTTTTCGGATCATCGTGCGGCTGGATTTTTGACTCAAGTACTGCTGTGCTGAGTTATTTTTGACGCACACCTGCCCGTGCGGGGTTATTTTTGACGCACACCAGGTACATTTTCACTCTAGCAGAGCTAGTGTGTATTTAAAACTACTTAAAGACTCTTTTTGATTTTTAATTGATAACTTGACTTGTGTATGGTGGATTTTTGTCGTTTTGGTCTTGTTTTGTTTAGATAAATATTTCCTATTTTTCTAAACGTGTGTTGTGTCATTTTGTAGTGTTTTAATTAAGTTACTCTGGGGGTTATTACAATTTGGAGGAGGTGTTAATCCGTCCCAAATGTGACGGATATACCACCAGCCGTATTACGAGTTCCATAGGATATAATGGACTCGTAATACGGCTGGTGGTATATCCATCACTTTACCGTCACTTTTGGGACGGATTAACACCTCCTCCAAAGTTGTAATAACCCCCTGTGTGTGTTGGTACAAATACTTTACACCTAGCACTCTGAAGTTAAGCCTACTGCTCTGCCAAGCTACCAAGGGGGTAAACAGGTGTTAGCTGAGGGTGATTCTCTTTTACCCTGACTAGAGTGAGGGTCCTTGCTTGAACATGTGGTAACCTGACTGTCAACCAAAGACTCCATTTATAACACCAACCTTCTTGTAATCTTCTTTCTTTCCATGCGCCTCCTGAGTCTCCATCTGGGTAAAGAAGAATACAGAGAGAGAGAGAGAAAGAGTGAAGATCACATGGGAAGGCAAAGACGAAGAACATAACAAACAGAGAGCAAGGAAAGTATTACAAGACTGTAATACCCTCTAAAAATCAATAAACCACAAATATTATATCAAGATCCTTGTGCATCTCCATTATTGTGGCCCTGTTACAATGCCCCTAAGTCACTCCTGACTAATAAAATCCTTCAAGTGTGCCACACGAAACCCTTAGGTTGGGGAAGTGATACCATAACAAGAAGGGCAAAAAGCAGGGTAAACGATATGTGTAGAATAATGCCAACTGACCTCACTATACTGCCTAACATCTGGGATGTGAGAAAAATATTAAAAAAGGACAACAAAGAATGAATAAAGAGAGTATTGGAATTCTTTCTTAACACAATTACTGCATGATATTAAAACAACTTTGTGAGCTTCTTGTGGTCTGTAACTGGAGTTGGCATACATCTGCCAAATATGGCTTTCTCTAATATCTAACCTGGCACTAATTTCTGCTCGATCATTTCAACTCCCTGACACAACCTGGTCAAGCCAGTGCACAGGTGTACAGTTTGGATCTTACAATAACCATGCCGAAGTATACTATAGGAAATGACAAAAAATACATATGGTGTTTTGAATCCACAAGTATTTGCCTGAACGGAATTCCTTCATCCATCTCTAAGGAAGTCCCAGTATTTTGGTCCACAAACTAATACTTGTCTTTCATACCATCTTGCAGCTAAACTACAGACATACCTCATGGCAAAGTATGAATCAGGAACCAATTTTTTAAAGGAAGCAAAGGGGGATTATGTGGAAATTATCGTCTGGTAGCCCTAATCGACATCAATGCCAAACACATTGCTGGGGTGTTACTGGAGGAACTGCGGCTTTGAGCTAAGAACAATGCCTTCATTCTGCCAAATCAAATTGGCTTCATCAAGAGAAGTGGGACCTCAGTTAAAATCATGAAACTTTTCATTTTAACCAACTCGGCCAAGATCCATTGCCTCCCGTTCTGCCTGGGTTTTATTGACTATAAGTCTGCATTTGATATGGTCGACAGGGGGAAGTTGCAACAGAAATTGGCCAACCTAAACATCCCAACCTCTCCCTGGTAACCTAGCAATCAAAGCACAGCTCACCGAGTTCATTGAAGCCAACCACATCCTCGACCCCTCCCAATCCAGATCCAGGAGCAACTACAGCACCAAAACTGCACTCCTAGCAGCCACGGATGTCATCCGCAACCTTCTGGCCCGTGGCGAGACAGGTGCCCTCATCCTCCTCGACCTCTCCGCCACCTTCGACACCATCTCCCACACCACCCAGTGCACCAGACTACACAATGCCAACATCCGCAGCAAAGCCCTGGACTGGATCTGCTCCTTCCTCACCAGTCAGACCCATGGAGTCAGGCTTTCACCTTTCACCTTAAAGCTGATGGAAACCAGATGTGAGGTTCTCCAGGGCTCCTTCCCTGAGCCCCACCCTCTTCAACATCTACATGTCCCCGCACGCCGAGATTGTCAGACACCCTGGCATCAACAATGTCTCATATGCTGGTGACACACAGCTCATTCTCTCCCTCACTGACAAACCATCAACAGCCAAAATGAACTTCCACTACAGACTGTAAGCAGTTGCCGACTGGATGAAGCCTGCTGTGAACCATCGGACATTAGGTTGAACTGCACAATGGTGCAATTCATTAAGAGAGTTAGTTAAAAGATTGAGGCTAGGTGTCAGTTGTTACTGGGGAGGGAGGTCTCCAGACAAAACATAGTTTAAAAATATCATAACAATAAAATTTATTGTAAGTCTCTTTTCTATTGTCCTCAGCCAGCACATGCAGGAAGGCACGCGTAGTCAGTGAATGCACTTTTTAATCTGCTATATATGCACTTTAGCCGACAACACTTACTGTAAAACACAGTTCCTGTTTCTGAATATTGTACTTAATATCCCTTTTTCTATTTTTCTGGCCATTTGGAGAAGCATCACCACTAAGGCTCTTTTGCTGCAGTACTTGCACATTACTGCTCTGATGTTATTGCCCTTAATCACCTGCACTTTCTGGTTACTTAGACCCTCATACGCCAGCCTTGCGGTCGAGGTCGGACTGCCGTACTCCAGACGGTCTGACTACCACATTATGACCCTGGTGTTCAGACCACCTCAAGACCGCCATCCCCACCAGGATCATTGTTCCTGATGGCCTGATTGTGGTTGGATTTGTGGTCAGCCAAGGTGGCACTGAACTCAGCACGTCTGTGCTGATCACAAATCCACCCTCTCTCCGCCACGGAAAGGCTGGTGGAAAGCCAGAGATGGGGCCACAGGGGGCCCATGCACTGCCCACAACCATGTCGTGGACAGTAGAGGGTCTCCCCTGCCCAGCACCCTGGGCTTTGCTGACAGTGCGCATTCCGAGAGTGCGGGTTTGCTAGGGTATTAGTTTCGGCTCCCTTTAGGGAGCCAACATCAATACCATAGCACTGTTTCTGGCTGTCATCCCGGCAGGAACGCCATAATACAATGTTTCCGCTGGTCAGCCTGGTAGAACATTGTGATATGTTGGGGGATGCCACCTGAATGACGACAGCATCCTCCCCGCAGCATTGGTGGTCCCATGGTGGGACAGCCAATGTCATAAATAGGCCCTTAGACCGGAACATTGGATGTTTAAAGTAAAGTTGTAGCTCCTGGAGTTGCACTCACATTTGGAAGTAGGCAGTTTTTTAGGGTCCAACCTTTCAGCACTTTTTTGTGGCTGATTTTTCAGGACTCCCTAACTGAGGGCTGATTTTTAAGCTATAGACTAGGAAGGATGCCCCTTTGCAATTTCCCAATACCTCTTGAATTATTTGGTCTTATTGACACAAGGATAAAATGTTTTAATGTTTTGACTAATTGTGCAAGTCTTATGTATTTTATTTATGTTTAATTGTGTATGGCATTGCAATTTTTTTTATTGAATCACGCAATAATGAGGTATTATAATTGTTATTATTATTATTATTATTATTTTTATTATTATTATTATTATTATTATTAAATGTTTGTACATATTTTGTATTTCATTTTGAATTTTCATTTAGTAATTAAAAAACTCATATTTTAAATATACATGTAAATGTAAAATCTGTTTTTGATCATTTTGATGATGTGTTCATTCTTAAACAAAATATTGAATTTAAACTATAAATCTATCTTTGGAATTGATTTTTTCTAAAATGTATTAAATGTAATTATTAATAATGTATTTTATGTTTATGTTGCATACATTTTGAGGTTCTGAGACCTAAAAGAAAAAAAGGTTAAAATTTATTTATGTATAGTTTTCATATCAAAATGTGTTTTAAATTAAATATTTTTTATTTTTTTCAATACAAATTTTAAACTCTACTCATATTTTATTCTCAAGAAATTAGTACTTTTTTATTTTTTTAGTAAGAAATGTTATAGTTTAGTAATTGTACGGGTTGTAAAATGTTTGCAAATGTTTAAATAAAATAAATAGTAATATCTTTACTAGTGATGTATTTGGCTTCTAGGGGAATAGGGCTAAAGATGTTTTAAGTATTTGTTGCTAGATTTATATTTTATTCAATGTTTTACATTTTGAGTATTGTATTTGTATTTTTTTTTTTAAGTTACATTTTGAAATGTAGATTTCAATATTCTTATTTATAAAAAATTTAAATGACACTTATAATTTTATTTTAATCAATAAATATTCATTTTGTATTTATAATATTTTTGTATTATTTTTTTCATATAAAATATATTTTACTTTTGTTGATTTGTGTAGTTATTGCACATATATGTGGTGTTCATTATTTAATAAATTATGTAATGTAAATGATGTATGATTTTTAAAATTATGTTTATGCATTATTACTTTGCAATTTTTATGACATTTATATTGCTAGTAAAAATGGTGTAAAGAATTAAAATATTGTAGTTCATAAATGTTACCCCTATGTTGTTATATTAATCTATTATTTAACAATTTAATTGTATAATTAGTAGAAAGCTGTTTTTGTTTACTTTTAATGTTGTTCATATTTTTGAGATAAAATTGATGTAAATGTACACCATGATATGTGTGCACATAACAACAAACTCACATTACTATTGTGGATTCCACCCGATGTGACCTCCTTTTCAACCCTGAGTCAGAAATATATGGTCAGGCATGCCCTGCGACCTAGGCCTGAAACCACTGATTGACAGATCACAGGTGGGGTGACACATAGACAAATAGGAAAACCTAGATCAATCCCCTAGACAGGCAGCAACACCACAATAGTCATAGGAGACTGGCCGTCAGTAAAACACATTTGCCTGGAGGGGCGCACATTCTCAAAACACCATAAATGTTAAATACCATATGAATTTAGGAACACTCAGCCAGTCAGCAAACAGCACACATACAACATGCAGTGATCAAGCGCTCCTCATGCCGGACATCTGGACGTGTTACCTACTGGCAAGCATTTTGTTCCCCCAAAGTCGAGGCCCACCTGAGCATTTTATCAGATGGTCACATTTACGACTCCGTGACTAGGCTCAGATTCCTTTCTGCGAAGAATGTATAGAATTGTTTTATAACACTTCAAGAATTGTATACGAAGGCACTCAGAACTCTGTAACTTAGAGAGACTCTGTAGTGCGCTCTCCCGGCTGCTGCGTTTAATTAAACCAGCTGTCTCTGTCTTGCCAAATGCCTCTTATCTTTCATTTTCTTGAAGGTAAATCTACATTTGAGCAACAATGTTTTATTTTTTTTTGCTTTATGTTCATATTTTGGAGCATTTATATATATTTAAAACGTACGTTGTAAGTTATACTTTTTAAACATCTTTTTAGCTATTTATGGTTTTGAAAACATATGTATTGTCTTGTTGGAATATTATGAGAGCAGTTCTTCCATGGTAGAAAACCATTGGCTGCGCTAACTGCGGTAGTCTGAAGTCACATCAGTCAGAACACCACACCACATTGGATAGTTTGAATACCTCACACCTGACACACATCGACAAACCTGACACACAAGTCACTATGTAAGACAGCCCTACACAACCCACAATCCTTTGCCACCAGAATGCCACTCACAGCCAGAGACTAGCCAAAAAGTAAGATATAGCAAAACAAACAGTAGGCACACCTACACATTTTACTCAGCACTTATCCCACACCTGCACAACATACACTACACACAATATAGTAGCCCACACAATACACAACAAACTTCACCAACTCACATCACAGCACGCACAACTCATCACTAAAAAAAATTTACCACATTTTTCACTACCTCACCATCTCTTTCACAACTACCATGCCCCTACAAAAACATCCAAGTTTCACTGATGATGAATTGAGGGTCATGATGGAGGAAATTGTCAGAATAGAGCCATATCTTTTTAGAGCACATGTTAAGCAAACATCAATAGCCAGGAAAACTGAGTTACGGCAAGGGATATTTGACGGAGTGAATTCTGTAGGCAGTTACCAATGCACAAACAATGACATAAGGAAGAGGTGGTATGACCTCAGGGAGAAGGTATGTTCCATGGCCACCAGGCACCAACTGGTGGTCCAAAAGACCCAAAAGACTGGTGGTGGACCCCCACCTCCTCCCACTACTTTCACATAATTGGAGGAGAAGGTCTTGGACGTCCTTCATCCTGAGGGCCTGACAGGAATACCTGGAGGAGTGGAGTCACTGCACCCTTCATGTCACTAAAAATTATTGTCTTGCATGCTCACTGATCATCTTTCCCCAACTCAATGACCAAACCACCCACCACCCCTGTGTTCAAATGTCTAAATACCCCTCTCTGGCATGCCACATGTCAACTACTCTCACCTGGGGTCACAGTGTTTATGCATGGCATGTGAAGTACAGGGACTGACCACACTACAACTCCCAGCAGGCACTGTTCTACCTGTAAGAAAACCAGAACAGTGTACTACATTCAAAAATGTCTTGCATGTGAAACTAACAATCAATGTAACCCCTTTTGAATGCACCACTGTTTTAAGGTCTATGGCAATGACAGCAATGATATAGCCCACTGCCAGTACTATTACAAGCAAAATACCCCTACCAAACTGGCCTTTGAAAAACCCTTCTAACAATGTCAAATACTCACCTGGGGGGGAAATTTTATGGGAAACTGGATGTACTTGCTGTACATCCATAGAAAATACCAGGTCACATGGTAACTCCCATACTGTTTGCCAGCTTTGTCACCATTGGTCATTGTCCAGCTGTCAGCTAAATTAATGATGCTGCACACTTACTAAGAGAGAAATGAACATTGTCATGTCTTTACTCAACATGATGTGAGGGTATCAGCAGTCATTTAAAGACCTTCATACTCCAAGAGCATGGAGCATGGTGTATGCAATTGCAAATCTCTGTGTCCCACATTGCTCTAGCCCAGATTTGGAAGCCGCTGTCATTGTGATAGCAGAGGATCATGTAAAAGCAGTGTGTGCATGTCACATAGCATGTCTAGATGTCAACGTCAAACATCACTTGTTCTATCACTTACAGCAACTGTATGTTCCACTTCTCCTATAGGTAACCTTGCGATACTCAACATGGAGAGGACAGCAGAGACTGACACTACCCATCTTGATGAAGGCCCCAGTGAGGTAAACAACCCTTGATGTTTGGACACTGAGTACGAAGCTGGCCTATCGGGGACACCTAGTCAGTCAACAACTGTGAGCCTCACCCTGTCCACATTGACTACTCCCAGCCATGTTGCATCCACATCACAGGCAACCATTCACCCCAAAACCTGTGTCCCAAGGATAGTGTCTTCCATGGTGTGCCCCCAAGTACAGATACCTGAGTCTCCCATGGCCGCCCCTGACAATGATAGTCCTGCTACCAGTGGGAATGGGCATACTGTGCCAGGGGCACAGGTACATGGGGGTAGGGTACGTGGGAGGGATGGTGTGGGCCAGAGATTGGGGGCTCCAAGGGACACAACTGACCAGGACACCATCTCCCAAGTCTTGGGAGCCTACCAACATCCCCAAGGCATGCTGGGGCAGGTACTGACCGTGATGGGGAGACCGGACAGCTGCAGAGGGACAACCACCAGGAAACCATGCAGCAGTGGCAGGCCCAAAATGCCATCCTGGCTTCCAGTGCTGGGGTGCTGAGGGACATGAATACCACCCTGAGGGTTTTGTACCCAACATCAGGCCTTTCTACATCTGTGGCTGCTAGTGGAATGGTGACCCTGCCAGGGGAATGGAATGCCTCACACACCCCACACTCTGTAGCAGAAGAACCCCCCCGTAAACATGGACGTCCACCTAGACATTCAGGAGGAGCTGATGCCAAGACCAAACCCACTGCTAGGAAGTGAACCTCTATAGATTGGTTCCCCTTGCGTGGCACATATACACTCTATTGACTGTTCTGAAAGCTATCTCTGTTTTCCTATGTTACAAGGACCTGGACTCGTGTTTCCAAATGGTGTAGCAGCTACCCTAATGATTTCATCCACCATGACCGGACCATTCACTGTTGTATTTGTGTTTTTTTCTTAGCACTCAATTTGCAGTGTACTCCCCAATAAATTCCACTTAACCACATAGCATCTGTTAGTGTGATTATCAACCATATGCAACTGTCAAGTATGACAAGTCTTGTATCAAAATGTTCCTCTCTAATGTTAAACATTTGTCCTGGTCAATACACATGTACTGTATTAACAGGTTACATATTGCATTGACAATGTATCATATGTAATGAAGAATTGTTGCTAACTTCAGTGTTTCAACATAGGTGTCATACACTACTAGCCCACAAACATCTGACATTAGGAGCATGTCAGTATTTCAGTATCCCAGGAGGCAATGAGATTGGTTGAATGTATCATCAGCTAAAGCCTTATCACATCCCTATACCATAACTCTCAAATGACCATACCCCATGAAACAAACAGATGTGAGTACTAATGTCCCCAGTCATGGAACTTTCCATTTACAATGGTAAGGTATCTGTAGGCTTGTAACTCACCTATGTTAGTCTTCGGACACATGCAAATTGATTTGCAAAGTGCCAACACACTGACAGCTATGTATAAATTAGTTCACATACAAAACACAATATGATGGTAGAGGGTCTGGATACCACATTATGACGTGTCAGCGACAAATGAAAACACACATAGCATCAATGGTCACACCTCCAGTACCAAACAGCTCTTTAGTATGGAAAAGGACACTACTATCCCACTGTCCTGACAGTCTAGACATAGAACATACACCCCCCCCCCCAAATTTCATGGCAGACAGTACCTGGTTTAATCCATGTTCACTTCACATGTCAGTCTACAAATCCCAGCTGCCTGTGGCACTGTCTGAGATTTCCAAATGTGGATGAGCCAAAGAGTCAATCTGCAATCTGTAATTGACAAACATAAGGTATAGGGCGCATAGATAAATGTACATTACACTGCCAAAGCATATGTACAAATGTGACTTTGATTATACATTGTGAAAACATGAGACAATGTCCATAACAGTTATGTACACAACTACAAGTAACAATCTGCATGCATATCTGAGTCATGTACTTTGGAGTCACTTATGACCTATCTGAGGGCCATATTAAGAATCTTATCTGGCATTCCTAACCTCACTTAAACCCCAATGAATCAATTTTATTGCATCAAGTCACATACTTTAACTCAGTTAAAGTATTCATTGATGAGATCAGTGCTGATGTCGCCAGCTTCATCCTCATCATGCTCATCCTCACTTGGGAAATCTGCATTTCCACCCACAGGATCTGCTGGCTCCCCGTCATCTGTAATGAATGGCATCTGACGTCTCAGGGTTTGGTTGTGAAGCATGCAGATGCAACAATAATTTTACAAACCTTGTTGAGTGAGTAGAGGAAGGTTCCGCCAGACTTATCGGTGCTGCAGAATATTTCCTTTAGGGGCCTAAAATTCTGCTACACAACACACCTTCTCCTTCCATGGCCCTCATTGAAGCAGACTTCACCTGGTGTCGTTGGGTACCTCTCTGGTGTCAGCAATTAAGTATGGTTTGGGTAGTCAGAGTCCCTTGTAAGGTATGGTTGCAACAATCCAAACATTAATCTTGGCCATCCACATATATGGTAGCAGATAAAAGGTACAGGTACACATGACATATATGACTTATCAACATGCCAGACCCTCTCTGTGGACTGTTGTGTCTTTAGAAGTGGGATATTGATGTTCTGACTGATGAAGGAATCATAGTCTGACCCAGGATCCTTTGCACAAACATGTGAAATGTAGCGGTCAGCCAAACAGACCACTTGGATGTTGATGGAGTGGACATTTTAACTCTTCCTATATACCTGTTCATTGGCACTTGGGAGAACCAAGGTTACATGGGTGCCATCTATGGCTCCAACCACATGTGAATGTGTCCCAAAGCATAAAAATCAGACTTTACATGGGTCAAATCCACACATTGGGGAAATGGGATGTATCTGTCCAGGTATTTCAACAATGCAGAGAGTACAGACTTCAAAACCAGACTGAACATGAGCTAAGGCAACACAAAAGGATGATGGACGGAGTGCTGACAATGCAAACACTCACCCCCAGTCACAGATCTGGGTATAATCCATCGTTCTTTTGCTCACCATGCCACCCCAGTTTGGACCCAGCCATATGCAAATCAGTCTTGAACCTGTTCCTCATGGGAACAGTCCAGCCCGAATTGCCAGGCCAGGTCCTCCCTGGACCAGAAACAAGCATCCTGGGACCAGTTTCAGGGTATCACCCTTCTTCAGCCAGGCTAGCTTGATTCCAGTGGCACAGTGGGCAAGGGACCCACGTCTGGGAATACCCTTCCCACTTAGGGCAGCTTTAGCAACACAAAAGGATGATGGACGGAGTGCTGACAATGCAAACACTCACCCCCAGTCACAGATCTGGGTTTAATCCATCATTCTTTTGCTCACCATACCACCCCAGTTTGGACCCAGCCATATGCAAATCAGTCTTGACCCTGTTCCTCATGGGAACAGTCCAGCCCGAACTGCCAGGCCAGGTCCTCCCTGGACCGGAAACAAGCATCCTGGGACCAGTTTCAGGGTATCACCCTTCTTCAGCCAGGCTAGCTTGATTCCAGTGGCACAGTGGGCAAGGGACCCACGTCTGGGAATACCCTTCCCACTTAGGGCAGCTTTAGCAACACAAAAGGATGATGGACGGAGTGCTGACAATGCAAACACTCACCCCCAGTCACAGATCTGGGTTTAATCCATCATTCTTTTGCTCACCATACCACCCCAGTTTGGACCCAGCCATATGCAAATCAGTCTTGACCCTGTTCCTCATGGGAACAGTCCAGCCCGAACTGCCAGGCCAGGTCCTCCCTGGACCGGAAACAAGCATCCTGGGACCAGTTTCAGGGTATCACCCTTCTTCAGCCAGGCTAGCTTGATTCCAGTGGCACAGTGAGCAAGGGACCCACGTCTGGGCATACCCTTCCCACTTAGGGCAACTTTAGCAACACAAAAGGATGATGGACGGAGTGCTGACAATGCAAACACTCACCCCCAGTCATAGATCTGGGTTTAATCCATCGTTCTTTTGCTCACCATGCCACCCCAGTTTGGACCCAGCCATATGCAAATCAGTCTTGAACCTGTTCCTCATGGGAACAGTCCAGCCCGAATTGCCAGGCCAGGTCCTCCCTGGACCAGAAACAAGCATCCTGGGACCAGTTTCAGGGTATCACCCTTCTTCAGCCAGGCTAGCTTGATTCCAGTGGCACAGTGAGCAAGGGACCCACGTCTGGGAATACCCTTCCCACTTAGGGCAGCTTTAGCAACACAAAAGGATGATGGACGGAGTGCTGACAATGCAAACACTCACCCCCAGTCACAGATCTGGGTTTAATCCATCATTCTTTTGCTCACCATACCACCCCAGTTTGGACCCAACCATATGCAAATCAGTCTTGACCCTGTTCCTCATGGGAACAGTCCAGCCCGAACTGCCAGGCCAGGTCCTCCCTGGACCGGAAACAAGCATCCTGGGACCGGTTTCAGGGTATCACCCTTCTTCAGCCAGGCTAGCTTGATTCCAGTGGCACAGTGAGCAAGGGACCCATGTCTGGGCATACCCTTCCCACTTAGGGCAACTTTAGCAACACAAAAGGATGATGGACGGAGTGCTGACAATGCAAACACTCACCCCCAGTCACTGTGCCAGACATGGGTCCCTTGCTCACTGTGCCACTGGAATCCCGTGCAGGCACAATGCCGTTCTGGTCCGCGTGTACGAGGTCTGGCACCATTGGCGCTAGCCATGCCGCTAGCGTCTTGGCTAGTATTTTATAGTCTGTATTAAGCATTGCCAATGGATGATAGGAGCCAAGCTCCAGAGGGTCCTTCCCTGGCTTGGGGAGCGACACCAGCAGCGCCGCATTCTGCGATATCGACAATGAGCCCTCCTGCACTGACTCGTCATACACGCAGAGAAAGTGGGGTGCAAGGACAGTGGCAAAGGTCTTATAGAAGTCGGCAGGGAGTCCATCCGGGCCAGGAGTTCTGCCCGCAGAGGGATCATGAATGCTAACCTGTGTTTCGAGAGCTCAAGAGGCTCCTCTAGTACGGCGCATTGCGCCGCTGTCAATCAGGGTAGTGTGATTGCCGAAAGGGATCCCACACAGGCCTGTCTGCACGGTTGTACAACCGAGCGATAGAGGGTTCTATAGTGGTGCGTGAACTCTGCATGTATCTCTGAGGGTGTATGAAGCACTGTGCCAGACATTGAGCGCATTTCAACAATCGAGCCATACTCCCATTCACCCCTAGTCAGCCACGCCAGAAGTCTGCCCGAGTGGGCAGCATAGTTTAAGCAGTGCAGTCTGTACAATAAAGTGAGGTGTTCAGTCCTCGCCACCGACAAGAGCGACATCTCCCTGTGTCCCGAGCAACCTCTTGCTCAGTGTGCAGTAGGGTCCGTTCCAGCCGAGTGAGTTCATTTTCGACAGTGCACCGCTGGCTCCACTGCATTCCCATACAGTGGCCTCTAATGAAGACCTTAAAGGCATCCCACTCCACCAAGCCGGAGGATGCCGTGCCTCTGTTGTGCCCAAAGTATTCAGGGATTGCTTCATCTAGTGATGCTTTAAACATTGCGTCTTCCAGAAGCTCGGGCCTGAGCTTCCAGGTGGGGATCGATGGGAGAGAGGCATCCCATCCTAGTCGTACTATTTGTGGGTTGTGATCTGAATGAGTGTGGCCTAAGTAGTCGGTGTCTTGGATTGCAGTGTATAAATTATTTGTGCACATTATTCTATCTAGGCACACATGCAAACAATGGGGGGCAGAATAATATGAATAGATTCTGTCGGTGGGGTTACGGTGGCGCCATATGTCTAACAGATGTCAATTTGTGGTCCAGGTGTTTAACTCTCGCGCTGCCATCAGACTAGGAGCCTTGGGTAATGGTGGAAATGAGCGGTCCAGGTCTGGTTCCAGTACACTGTTAAAGTCCCCTCCTAACAGCCAGGGGTAATAGATCCACCCTGACAGCTGGTGGGACAGAGTGTGGAGAAAGGAGGCCTGGTCTAAGTTCGGCACATATATGGAGCCCAACACCAATGCCGGGCCCACAAGTCATCCCCTCACCAGCACGTACCGCCCCTGTTCGTCAATTATTTGACCCTCTTCCACAAAAGGTATACCTGGTTTAGTCCAGATCAGAGAGCCCCTTGCGTAAGTGGAATATCCTGTCACATATAACTGACCTCTCTATCTACGCCGCAGGCGAGGCACCTCCGTAAGCGCTAAGTGGGTCTCTTGCAAGAAAGCAATGTGTGCTGAGTGCCTTTTAAGATAGGAGTATATTGAATATCTTCTCTTTGGTGTGTGTATGCCACACACATTCCATGTAAGAGTGGTGTAGGTGTTCATGGTGGGTTTCGGTAGTGAGTGCAGCTAGCTAGCAATGTGGACCGCGCAAGCGGGGTTATGTCTGGAATAATAGGGTTCCAACACTCCATCAGGCTGCTAAAGTATGATCTCCAAAATAACAATGACAAATACAAGATCATCAGAGCAGAGGAGCAACGAGCACCTGCCCAAACCATATAACCCACTGGGTCAACAAAGCAACTGTATATAATGAGTCTCCACGAGCAGGAGAGTGGGGTGGGCCGTGTGCCTGAAAGACAAGTATGTGGTGAGGCACATTTCACGGTATGCGCGAATAGCTGTGCGCGAAGCCAGTGTATGTTGCTGACCATGAACAGGGGGAAAGAACAGGGGCGCAGGGGGAAGGTGGCGGGGGGAGACCGAGGCACCCCGTTTGGGAACCTCCCTGTTAATCTACAGGTGCGCCCCCAAACCGCCTCATGAGTAATATAGTACAATTTAGTTCTCAAGGTGTGGATTGGTCACTAAAGAGACTGGGGATTAAGGGGCGTGTGGTTGCAGGACCGCCAAGGGGTTATGATAAGTCCAGGGGCCGGTTAGAATAATTTGTCTGCTGTATGGGGGGTCAGCCCCAGGTGTGTTAGGGAGTCCGTCTTGGAGAGATGGTCTGGTGTGACAAGTTCCTCGCTATTGGGGTGTGAGTCTTCCGTTCCTATCTCCGAAGCCGTTGAGGGAGAGTTAATGGCCGCCGCTGACTGCAGTGCCTCTCGCTGCTCCTGAATGATCTGCTCCAGATAAGGGACATGCTTCGCCCTCTCCCGGGTGACATCATGCGTCCTGCGGGCACGGTTTGCACGGGTACTCCTGCTCCTCCGCGCCGGCGGATTCTTTTCCGGTTCTCTACCACGGATTCTGCCTGTGGACTCCAGCCATTCCCACGCCGCTTATGGAGTGATAAAGAAATGTGATTTGCTATCAGCTATTATGCAGAGCTTGGCCAGAAATAGGAGAGAGTATTCAAGGTTCAGGGTCCGGAGTCTGCACTTTAAGGGCAGAAAAGAGGCACGATCTTTTTGCACTGCCAGTGTGTAATCAGGAAACAACATGACCTGGGCGTTTTCCACCCGAGGTGGTGGGGCCGATCTGATTGACCTCAGGATGTTGTCTCTGTCTGCATAGTGGAACAGACAAAGTATGAAGGGACGTGGGCCGTTTCCCAGTGGTCGCGTTCTGGTAGGGATCACATGCGCACGTTCCACTGAAAAGAAAGGAGATAGTGTTCCTTCCGGTACCAACCCCCGAAGCCAGGTCTCAGAGTATGCGACAGCATCATGACCTTCCACGCCCTCCGGTAGTCCAACAACTCATATGTTGTTTCTTCGGTGCGGCCTTCAGCATCCTCGACACGACGCTCAAGCTCATTTATGCGGGCTAGTACATCTCCCATTGTATTTTCCAAATGAGTTGTTGTGGGTGTCAGCTCATCCAGTCGTGTCTCAAGTGATCCTGTCTTGTCCACTAATTTGCGGTGATCTGCATGTCGCAAGGCAAGGTCACTGGCCACCTTGTCTATCTTGCCTTCCAAGGACGTTCGGGCCTGCTCCAGGGAGGTGCTTGTTCGCTCCACCGCCGCAAGTACGGCGTCTAGTTTTTGACTGTCTTGGGGTGCAGGCTCCTGCGTGCCCTTGGCACCAGCGCCGGCGCCAGAACGGAGGCGACCAACCCCTCCACAGCCCGTGTGAACTCCTGCAAGGAGGCAGGTCGTCACCCTCTTCACAGGACAGCTCAAGGGACCCCTGCTGCTTTTGGCCCACCAATCTCAGAGCAAGCAGGATGAAACGCGCAGAGGATATCGTTCGGCTACACGCCCAAGCAGCTGGTTATACACTGGCCGGCCAGCGAAGTCTGTCCTCACATCTCCCAATGCGACGGAAGCCCGCCACTGACTCCCCGTGCCGCAGAGCTGCATCAAGCGATGAGGTATCTAATAGTGAGGCCCTTTGGAGCCCTACAAGTGGCAGTCTTCTGCACCTTCGTTACGTTGGGCAACCGGGCCAGGCGCGCTTGCATGCTCCACCAGGCCACAGAGGAGCAGCAGCATGAGCAGCCCAGGCACCGGTGCCTCCTCAATCCCACAGGGGCCTGGTCTTCAGTACTGCCCAGGGGGCCCCACCGTCCAGGCCACAAGCTCCCACGAAGTGACAGGAGCGCGCTGGTTCAGCCTCACCTCGCCCCCCCATTTTTGTCCATTCCGGGTCAAAACTCAGCCCTCCTCCGGTAGTGTGCCACACAGCCGCAGAGGTTGTCGTCGCGACTCTCCCGCCGCGATCCTCACTGCACCCCTCTGCACTCTTTCAGGTGTCCATGGCACCGCGGGTCGTATGCAGCTGCCGCACTCTGGGCCAGCACTGCCACGCCACCTCACCACCCACATACAGACCTCTGCACCCGGCCGCGGGCCCCCCGCTGTTGTATAGCGGGGGCCCGCAGGGGAGACCCAGTGCAGCAGGGCGGTCACTGCACCGTCACTGGCCCCGCGTATTGCTCTTAATGCCGGATAATCCGGGATACGAGCGCAGAGCTCTAGCTGCTCGCGTCCGCCATCTGAGATGGCTGGCCACGCCCCCGCCATAGCTGTAATCCTTAAGGGCCTCATTACAAGTTTGGCAGTCGGACCTCCAGACCACCATGTTTGTGGTCCCAAAAAGGCTGGCATGTTGGCGGTCTTACAGACCGTCATATTACTAGTGAAGCATGCAGGACTGCTAACCACCAACCAAAAATGTCAAACCGCCAGTGGCGTGGAGGCCTGGAAATAGGCAGTCCAGTCTTCAGCCCCAAAAGCATAGGGATCAACAGCTGACTGTATTACAAGCCCACAGTCGCAGTGTCTGGCACCCATGGCGGTCAGCCTATGGCAGTCCGA
This sequence comes from Pleurodeles waltl, assembly GCF_031143425.1. Classification (NCBI taxonomy): domain Eukaryota; kingdom Metazoa; phylum Chordata; class Amphibia; order Caudata; family Salamandridae; genus Pleurodeles; species Pleurodeles waltl. The sequence goes on along the minus strand of NC_090439.1, from coordinate 444,040,006 downwards.
ACCACATCGGTTTGCGGTCAGGAAAATAATACACAATGGCACATTGGATGGATTTCACAACAACACAGCTGACACACATTACCACACTGGACACACCTGCAAAGGACACAACAAAACACACCCCTTCACACACCGCAATACTTTGCATTTACACCACAAGACACATAAGTCAGAGCTACAAATTCTACACAGGAGCACAGATACTAGGCACCATTTTAATCTCACCATATTTTTTCACACAAGCACACTTTTGTCGAATCACACACTTTTGCACTTGCCCTCATCAGTAGGTCAATGCCATTTTATTTTATTTTAAAATTCCACAATGTCATGTTCTAAAAATCCACGTTTTTCTGAGGCTGTGTTGGTAGTCATAGTGGGTAAAATCATAAGAGTACAGCCATAATTGTTTGGAGCACAAGTCCAGCACACTCATCCCGGTAGGAAAATATAAATGTGGGACAGGATTGTTGACAGAGTGAATGCTGTAGACATCACCCTGCTCACAAAGGAGGACATTAGGAAGAGGTGGAATGACCTCAGGGGAAAGGTCTGGTCACTTGTCGGCAGGCACCAGCTGCAGGTCAAGAAGACTGGCGCTGGTCTGCTCACTCCCCCATTACAACTCTATCCATGGGAGGAGAAGGTCTAAGCTATGCTGCATCCTGAGGGCTTGACAGGAATACCTGGGGGAGGGGAGTCTGGTGAGTCACAACAGTAAAAATATCCCCAACATTTAATGTCATGCATGCTCATAGCTCACGTTTTGTAACCTTTAGTGTTACTCCACTCACCAGCCCAGTGTTTACCTGTCCAAAGACCCCTGTTTGGCAGCACTCAATTGAGGTGTACTCATTTGGGTGGATAACATTTGCATAGAGTGTGTAGTACAAAGAGTTACTTGACTGCAAATCCCAGGAGGTACTGTTACTATTACCCATCCACCAGCCCAGTGTTTTCTTCACCAAGTACCCTTGTTTCGCAACTCCCAATTGAAGTGTGCTCATCTGGAAGAATAACATTAGTATAGTGTGTGTAGGAGAGGGCCTAACATGACTACAACTCGCAGCAGTCACCACTTCCGCAACTCTAAACAACAGTTACTTGTCCAAATACCCTTGCTGGCTAACTCATAAGTTAATTTTACTCAGCTGGGAAGATACCAATTGTCAAATGTAGGAAATACAGGGAGTGACATAAATACCAAACCCAGAAAGGCCCTATGTCTGAACACCAACACCATCAGCCCAGTGTCCTCATGTCTAAATACTATTGTTTGAGAACTCTAAAGTGAAGTGGATTCACCTGCGAAGATAATATTGGTTTAGTGTGTGTACTAGAGAGACTGACATGACTTCAATTCCCAACGGCCCCTGTTTCAGTAACTTCAAACAACAGGATAGTGGTCATTTGTCCAAATGCATCTGTTAGTAAACACTCAATTGAAGTGTCCACAAAAGTCCGCCACACCAAAGGTCAGCGAAAAAATGGCGATGACCAAACCTCCACCGTCACGCCAACAGAAATACGCCCATACCATTCCGACCCACAAATCCACGCGGCGGTCTTTCAAACGCGGTATTCCATTGGCGGTACACACCGCTGCGGTCAAAATACACACACACATAGAAAACTCAGCCACGTTGGTCAGTTTGAAACACACACACCTGATACACATACTAACACCACTCCCACACACCCAACACAATATAAAACACACACCCACATCACCCACAAACCCCTACGACCCAAAATTATTGACGAAGGCTAGAGAGAGAGCACAGAATAGACAATCCCACAACACAGAGGCACACAACACCATCACCCACACAGAATCCACGCACCAAACACCACACACCACCACACGCACCACACTCATCACCACAAACGCCACCCCTAACCTCATCCACACCACCCCATGGCACCCCAAAGACACCCCAGGTTCACTGACGCAGAACTCAGGGTCATGGTGGAGGAAATAGTCCGTGTAGAGCCCCAGCTCTTCGGGCACAGGTGCAGCACACCACAATTGCCAGGAAGATGGAGCTATGGCAAAGGATAGTGGACAGGGTCAACGCGGTGGGACAGCATCCACGCAATCGGGATGACATAAGGAAGCGCTGGAACGACCTACGGGGGAAGGTGCGTTCCATGGTATCAAGGCACAACATTGCGGTGCAGAAGACTGGCGGCGGACCCCCACCTACTCCCCCAAAATTTACAGCATGGGAGGAGGAAGTCTTGCACATCCTGCATCCTGAGGGCCTCGAAGGAGTAGGCGGTGGAATGGACTCTGGTAAGTCAAATCTTCACTACTGCTTCCCACCCCCACCCCACCTGCATGCCAAACCATACCCCCACCCTCACCCCCACCCCATCACACCAACTCCTTGCAAATGGCTCACCATCACAACCCACCCATCCCAACACCAAGCCCTGCATGCGACCACAAAGCATGGACACCCATCACCAAAGCATGACCACTGCACACACACATCACCCCCACAAGCCACCCTCACAAAAGCCCCCACAAGGGAATGCCTGCACTTGGGTACACGGACACCCACCCATCACACAAAATGCCACACACAGAAGCAATAACCATACCTTTATACCCCTGCAGGACCCGAACGCCACCACACCACCACAGAGGGTACAGAGATGTCCATCCCACCCCCAGAAGAGGCCCCCAGCGATGACAGCAGCTCTGTCTCCCTGGACCCAGATGACCAGTCCGGCCCATCCGGGACCTCTGGACAGTCGGTTCCCCACAGACAGCCACAGGCTACACCAGACCCAACCCCCTCTGGGAACACCAGCACAGCTTCCACCCAGCGGGCCCATGCCTCTGTCTCCAGGACACGTCAATCAGCGGTGTGTCCACCACTACAGGGCACCCAGGTTGACCCACCACCCCAACAACAACAGGGACCTGGGGGCAGTGGTAGTGGGCACACCGTCCAGGGGACAGAGGCCCAGGAACACAGGGGAACTGGGAGGGCTGCTGTGCGACAGGGGGGGGGACAGGCCCAGGGAACCGACTCTCCAAGAGGCCCTCTCCTCCATCATGGGAGCTTACCACCACTCCCAGGAGACGATGGCGACGGTACTGGCCAGGTTCCAGGAGATCCAGGCACTGCAGGAGGAACGGTACATGGGGTTCAGAGAGGAACTGAGGAACATCGGTTCAGCAATGGGGACCATCGTCGTGGCCCTTAACCAGATAGTCACCACATTGCGGGACCATGTGGCACCCCAAAGGGCCCCTGTCACTAGCCCAGGCCAGGAACAGCCTACCACCTCCGCCGGCGCTAGTGGACAGGAGGCCCCCACACAACAACAGGCCACCAGAACCCCACCTCCTGCAGAAGAAGAACCACCCCGCAAGCGGAACCTGAGATCTCACAAGAAGACAGAGTAGGATTGCAAGACCCCCGCCAGCCTAAGATACCCCCTGATGTCATCCCACTGTCCCACATTGTCACCCTGTCCAACCTTTAACTGCCCCTGCTCCATCCTTCCACAGGCATATGGACAATGCACCTGTGCGACTGAGAACTGGACTCTGCCATGGACATTACTCCACCCCCACCCATCACCGTTTTACAATCATGTACCTATATGTAGCACTTAAAATAAATCACTTATTGCACTTAAAATAACAGGAGTCTGCTTGTATTCTTAACAAATGTATTACACATAACGGTGCAATAATGTCCAGTTACTTTGTGATGACAACATACCAATTTCAATAAGCTTTAGTCCATGGGCAAACAAAGCAGAAGTCACGCAGTGGGTCATACAGCTCTGAAAAGGGAAGGGAAAGTCACAAATCAGTTAACAGGAACTGGGGGGAAACACAGACAGTGGAGACACATGAGGCCTTAAGTAAATGTAAAATGGCGTGGGTGATTCTTACCTGTGTGCTACTGAAAATATTGTTGTATGACTGTATCCCTGTTGTCCTTGTCGTCCCCGTCGTCTTCCTCCTCTTCACTCTCCACAGGCTCCACAGCTGCTACAACACCACCATCTGGACCATCCTCCTGCAGAAAAGGCACCTGGCATCGCAAAGCAAGATTGTGAAGCATACAGCAGGCCACGATGATATGGCACACCTTCTTTGGTGAGTACATTAGGGATCCTCCTGTCATATGCAGGCACCTAAACCTGGCCTTCAGGACCCCGAAGGTCCTTTCTATGATCCTCCTAGTTCGCCCATGGGCCTCATTGTACCGTTCCTCTGCCCTGGTCCGGGGATTCCTCACTGGGGTCAGTAGCCACGACAGGTTGGGGTAACCAGAGTCACCAATTAGCCACACACGGTGTCTCTGTAGCTGTTCCATCACATATGGGATGCTGCTATTTCGCATGACATACGCGTCATGCACTGACCCAGGGAACTTGGCATTTACATGGGAGATGTACTGGTCAGCCAAATAGACCACCTGGACATTCATCGAATGATAACTTTTTCTGTTTCTGTACACCTGCTCACTTTCTTTGGGGGGAACCAAAGCCACATGGGTCCCATCAATGGCACCAATGATGTTGGGGATATGTCCAAGGGCATAGAAATCACCCTTCACTGTAGCCGAATCGCCCACCTCAGGGAAAATAATGTAGCTCCGCATGTATTTCATCAGGGCAGACAACACTCTGGACAAAACCTTAGAAAACATAGGCTGAGACATCCCAGATGATATGGCCACTGTTGTCTGAAAAGACCCACTTGCCAAAAAATGGAGTACTGACGGAACCTGCACCAGAGGGGGAATCCCTGTGGGTTGGCGGATGGGGGACATCAGGTCTGGCTCCAGCTGGGCACATAGTTCATGTATAGTTGCTCTGTCAAGCCTGTATGTAAGTATGATATGTCGTTCTTCCATTGTCGACAGGTCCACCAGCGGTCGGTACACAGGAGGATTCATCCTTCTCCTCGCAAGTCCCAGCGGACGGTGCCTAGGAAGGACAACATGGAGCACAGAGTCAAGCAACCCACAGGTTCGTTCACACAGCTTGCACAGTACACGAATCGCTATGCATTGAAAGGCTTGTATGAGTGGCAATGCAAGGCCTAGGCCTGTGTGACGCAGTAGAAATTCAGCCATGTGGTCCCTTGAAATGGCGGCTGCCTGACCTGTGAAGTGTGACAGTGGGATGTGAGGTCAATGCGCTGGCGTGGCACACCGTGGCGGTAGGCGGTCGAAGACCGCAGTGCTAAGCCGCATTGGTTAACATTGCACCCTATGGGTTTCAGTAGCCAATGAGGATGGGCGCCTGCGGTCGCGGTACGCACCGCGGCGGTACGCACCGCCGCGGGCGTGACCGGCATTTTCTATCTGATTAATCACTCGAGACCTGATCATCCACAGGAGAGGACCGATACTGCAAGTGCTGCTGTGACCTCGGTCTTGGAGATGCAATGGCTGCTGCGACTGGGGAAAGGGCCCCTGCCTTCACTTCTGAAGAATTGGAGAAACTTGTTGATGGGGTCCTCCCCCAGTATGCGTTACTCTACGGTCCTCCAGACCAACAGGTTAGTACACAGGGTGCACGTGAATGGGCTATGCCTGTGTTGAGTGGGGTGTATGTAAGATGGTGGGGAGGGGAGCGAATGAGGAGTGCAACGCACGAAAGATGAGAGCATGTGCCACATGGCAAGGTTGGGGAGGGGTGGGGCACTCACATTGACCAGGCAGAATAGTGATGAGATTTCCTTTACCACCCTGTCCATGTCACATAGGTCAGCGCCCATCAGAAGATCGACATTTGGCGTGCCATCGCCAAGGACGTCTGGGCCCTGGGGGTCCACAACAGACGGGCCACCCACTGCCGAAAGAGGTGGGAGGACATCCGCCGCAGGATCAGAAAGACCGCCGAGTCTCTGCTGGGGATGGCCTCCCAACGTAGGAGGGGTGCCAGCGCCAATTGACCCTCCTGATGTCCCGGATCCTGGCGGTGGCCTACCCCGATTTGGATGGGCGCGTGAGGACATCACAGCAGACACAAAGGGGTGAGTATCAGCACATTCTGCTATCTTTGCGCGCAGTGAAGGTGTCTGGGTGGGGGAGGAGGGCTGTGGCTAACTCTAGGCCAGGGCGCATTCTGTAGGCTAGGCCCCTCCGTTAGGCATGGCCCTGTGCCCCCGCCCCCCACCTCTGTAGGGTGCCAAGTACAGCTATCCATGGTCCAGCCTCACCCATGTGTGCATTTGTCGTCCATAGACCTGTAGGCCTAGTCACAATAACTGAGTAGTGTACCCCGATTGCGCGGCCTAGTGCAGGGGGCTTCTGTGTCTGTCCTCTCCGACAACGGTGTTGCCAATGCATGCACTCAACCTGCCTTCATTTCTCCCCCCCCCCATTTTCTTTGTCTTCCTGTTCATGTGTGCATTAGCATCATCAGGCGGAGGAGAAGTGGCATCGGCGCACGAGGGAGCTGCATCTCACATGGCCCCGGAGGGCCATGCAACAGACTCCGAGTACACCAGTGAGACGGAGGGTGAGTGGAGCTCCACAACGGGGACCCGTGGAGACGTCAGCGACACCGACACGTCCTCGGAAGGGAGCTCCCTTGCGGTGGCGGCAACATCCGTGCCCACCGCCACAACAGGTACACCCAGCGCAGCAGCCCCGCCCTCCCAGCAGCCCCTCAGCCTTCGCTCCGTGCCCGCTCGCCCAGGAAGGCGGGTATCTCCTTCGCCCCAAGCACCTCAGGCCCTGCCCCAGTTACCCCTGCTGCCCTCAGTGAGGAGGTCATTGACCTCCTCAGGACCATCATTGTTGGGCAGTCTACCCTTTTGAATGCCATCCAGGGTGTAGAAAGGGAGGTGTATCGGAGCAATGCATACCTGGAGGACATTCATTCGGGTCCGGCTGCCCATCAGCGATCGTTCAACGCTCTGGCCTCAGCACTGACGGCAGCCATTGTCCCTGTCTCCAGCCTCCCTCTTCTGACTCTCTCCACCCAGTCCCAGTCTCCTGTTCCTCTGCCTATCCCATCCACACCATCAGACCAGCCTGCACACACCTCTACACCCAAGGGCAGCTCATCCAGACATAAGCTCCACAGACCCCACAAGCATTCACCCATCAACATCCAGATGCAGACATGCCAACAGTCACTACCACCTCTGTGTCCCCCACCTCCTCATCTCCCTCCTCCCTCCCTGTGACGTCTCCACTCACACCTGCATGCACACCACCATCAGCCAGTACTTCCATCACCAGCACACCCTCCATTACAGTCCGCACACGTGCAGTCACCAGCCCCACTGCCATTTACACGTCCCCTGTGTCCTCTCCCAGTGTGTCTGTCACCCCCTCTTCCAAACCACACAAACGCAGGCAGCCACCCACCCAACAGCCATCCACCTCACGACAGCCTCCGTCACAAGCAACTGCACCCAAAGACAGCACACTTGACTCTCCTACAACCACATCCTCTTCCTCCACTCCCATACCCACTACACCTACCCGTCCCTGTCCTCCCAAAGTGTTTTTCCTTTCCAACCTTGAGCTCGTTCCAATCACTGACCCACCCCCTCCATCTGGTAAGAGTCAAAAAAGCACCTCAGCCACCACCAGCCCTGCATCTACTGTGACCATAGTGCAGGGCTATTGGAGTCCACCAGCTCCTAGGGCAGGAACATCGTCCAGCAGCAAGGGGACAGCCAGCCCACCCCCTGGGAAGAGGACAAAAAAACTAAGGGCCGGCGCGACAAGCCTGAGACGGCTGCCACCAAGGACAGTAGCCTTGCCCCGTCAACTGCCACATCATCAAAGGGAGGCAAGGGCCACAGAGCTTCAGCGAAGGAGGGCAAGGGCAGCAGGGCGGAGAAGTCAGGCAGCAGGCGATCTGCCCAGGAGGGCCCCACCAGCCCCATTCCGGTTGTGACGGACGACACCCACGGGCCCAGGACTCCATCACAGGAGGGCCCCGCGACCGCAAGGTCGGATGGGGACTGAGCGGGAAGTCTTGGCCAGGTCTGGCTCCCTAGAAACACAGGACAAGCACCGCTGAACAGGGCCCCGCCGTGACAAGAACCGCTGAACAGGGCCCCGCCGTGACAAGAACCGCTGAACAGGGCCCCGCCGTGAGAAGCACCGCTGAACAGGGGCCCGCCGTGACAAGAACCGCTGAACAGGGCCCCGCCGTGAGAAGCACCGCTGAACAGGGCCCCGCCGTGACAAGAACCGCTGAACAGGACCCTGCCGTGAGAAGCACCGCTGAACAGGGCCCCGCCGTGACAAGAACCGCTGAACAGGGCCCGCCGTGAGAAGTACCGCTGAACAGGGGCCCTTCCATGACAAGAACCGCTGAACAGGGCCCCGCTGTGAGAAGCACCGCTGAACAGGGCCCCGCCGTGACAAGAACCGCTGAACAGGGTCCCGCCGTGAGAAACACCGCTGAACAGGGGCCCGCCGTGACAAGAACCGCTCCGCTGTGCCCTTCCTGTCAAGCACCGCTCTGCTGGGCCCTTCCTGTCAAGCACCGCTCCGCTGGGCCATTCATCTCAAGCACCGCTCCGCTGGGCCCTTCCTGTCAAGCACCGCTCCGCTGGGCCCTTCATCTCAAGCACCGCTCCGCTGGGCCCTTCATCTCAAGCACCGCTCCGCTGGGCCCTTCCTGTCAAGCACCGCTCCGCTGGGCCCTTCATCTCAAGCACCGCTCCGCTGGGCCCTTCCTGTCAAGCACCGCTCCGCTGGGCCCTTCATCTCAAGCACAGCTCCGCTGGGCCCTTCCTGTCAAGCACCGCTCCCCTGGGCCCTTCATCTCAAGCACCGCTCCGCTGGGCCCTTCCTGTCAAGCACCGCTCCGCTGGGCCCTTCCTGTCAAGCACCGCTCCGCTGGGCCCTTCCTGTCAAGCACCGCTCCGCTGGGCCCTTCATCTCAAGCACCGCTCCGCTGGGCCCTTCATCTCAAGCACCGCTCCGCTGGGCCCTTCATCTCAAGCACCGCTCCGCTGGGCCCTTCCTGTCAAGCACCGCTCCGCTGGGCCCTTCCTGTCAAGCACCGCTCCGCTGGGCCCTTCATCTCAAGCACCGCTCCGCTGGGCCCTTCATCTCAAGCACCGCTCCGCTGGGCCCTTCCTGTCAAGCACCGCTCCGCTGGGCCCTTCATCTCAAGCACCGCTCCGCTGGGCCCTTCCTGTCAAGCACCGCTCCGCTGGGCCCTTCATCTCAAGCACCGCTCCGCTGGGCCCTTCATCTCAAGCACCGCTCCGCTGGGCCCTTCCTGTCAAGCACCGCTCCGCTGGGCCCTTCATCTCAAGCACCGCTCCGCTGGGCCCTTCATCTCAAGCACCGCTCCGCTGGGCAACACTGTCTCAAGCACCGCTGTCCCATTGACAGTGCCGGTTCTGTGTCGAGCAGGGCTTCATGAAGCACTCTGGGCACCATGCCTCCTCCATTAACAGTGGAGTCGGTAATCCATCTGATGGACTGTGGCTTGGCACTTCCCAGGATGGAACAGTGGGCAAGCCACACACTGTAGAGACTTGAGAGACTGTCGCTTTGCACTCCCCAGGATGGCACAGTGGGCAAGCCACCCACTGTAGAGACTTGTGAGACTGTGGCTTTGCACTCCCCAGGATGGGACAGTGGGCATGGAGGCCCCTCGTGGATCTGGCGTTGTGGACTCATGTGGCTGAGGTGCCCCCCCTTCCCTTCCCCCTGAGGTGCCTGTAGTTTTATCATCTGATGCCCCAGCAGTGTTCTCTCCAATGGTATCTGGTCTCCTGTGTGGGCTTTGCCCATGTGTTTGTGCACATTGGCCCACGGACTATGGAACTTTGACAGAATGGGCAGGACTTATTGCCTATGTATATATTTTTAACTATGTTCATTCCTTATTTTGTATCTTTCATATAGCATATTTCCCATAACTTCAATGGAGCTATTTATACATATATTTTAAAGATCATTTTAATTGTGTCTTTGCATTATTCCGGTGGGTTTGGGGGGTGTCACTCTGACTTGTTGCTCTGCATTGGGGTGTAGGTATTTGGGGTGGGGGGGTGGGTGTATGGCGCATGTGTGTGCCCGTAAGCTTTCCTCCTCCCCCCTCCCCTGTGTCGTAGGTGCAGTACTCACCGTTGTCGTCTGCGCCGGCGTTCGTACTCCTGGTAGATGAGCAGGTAGACAATAGCTGGTAGGATGTTTAATTCGGGTTCCATGCTGCCCTCCTTCCTCGTGGAGTGTGTAGAGGTGAGCGTTTTCCCGTTCGTAGTCTGTTTCCGCCGTGTTTTTATCGGCGGGGCTCCCGCCCCGGAAAAGGTGGAGGATTGGTGAGTTGTGATAGGGTGGGCGGTACATTGTCTGCCGCCTGCCTGTTGGCGGTGACCGCCGCGCTGTTAGTCTGTCCCACCGTGGCGGTCGGAGTGTTAAAGTGGCGGGCTGTGTTGGCGGTTCCTGCCAGGGTCAGAATTCAATTTTTTTGACCGCCTGCCTGTTGGCGGGTTGGCCGCCGCTTTATCACCGACCGCCAGGGTTGGAATGACCCCCACAGTGTTTTCATGCTAAAATACCCCTGTGTCTTAACTTTGTATTTTTATTCATCTGAGAGCATAACAAATGTATGGAGGGGGGAAGAAGAGGGAGTTACAGGGTTGTAAAGACCAATAGGCCCTGTGTTCTTAACTCCAAACACAAAAGCAATGTTCACGTGCCCAAATACATCAGTTCATGAAATCTCAATTGAAATTTGCTCACCTGGGTGGATATCATCTGTCAAGTGAGTGTAGTACGGAGAGTAACATGACTGCAACTCTCTGGAGGCAATATTTCACTAACTACAAACACTACAACAACAGTCACTTGTCCAAATACCCTTGCCTGCGAATTCCCAATTAAAGTTTACTCACCTGGGAGCGACTGAGATAGAGATCATGCTCAATTCTGAGATGTGTCTGGATACCTAGCTCCAGCTTGAACTGCTAACCCAAGATGAAAATATTGAGGACAGGAAGGCTACCTTACCCAGTGAGCAAAAAAATGATGATAAAGGCCTCAAGATGATTACCAGAATGGTATTGGCAGTTGGCACATTCAAACTCAATTCTATATACAACAAAAACCTGGGTCTTCCTGCATAACAAGCAAATAGGCCACAAAATGGGCAAAGACATTTCTTCCCTAGACACTGTTTGGCTGGTGACAAGATGGCATTCTCAGGCCATCCTCTGAAGGGCTAATGATCTGCACATTTCAGTAGCTGCTTGACTTAAATGGAATTGGTATGCTTCACAACCAATACCATTGGTACCTGTCACAATAGGATGACCTGCAAATCAACTATGTTTTAGGCTTTGCAAAATATCACTGTAAACTATTGGAGGTAGATTTCACAATACAACCAGTAACATTGTATGTTTTACATCAACAGGTCGAGCTGCCACACAGAGCCCACAGAAGAGACTGCCATTACCCCCCTGGATGAAGAAGACAATCCTGGACGTTGGGATGTGGAGGATGGTTCGGGCCCATCTGGACAACCTGGTCAGACCCCAGCAGTGAGTCTCACTGTGGCCACTATATCACCTCTCATCCTATTTGCCTCTGCATCACAGGCAGCCCTTCACCCCCCCAAACTTGTTTCCCTAGAACACTGGCAACCATCTTGTGCCGCCCAGTCCAGGATCCTGAATCACACCTCTGACACTGATAGTTCTGGAACAAGTGGGAGGGGCACCCCATGGCAAGGGCAGGGTGCATGGGAGGGATGCTGTGGGCCAGTGGGGAGAGGCTACTGGGAATGCCGCTGACCCTGACACCATCAGCCACATCTTCGGAGTCTATTAGGAGTCCCAAGGTATGATGGATCCAATGGGAGGGGTGTACACTGGATTCTAGACTTTCAATGGTCTGGCAGCTATTCCAATGATTTAATCCACCATGACTGAACCCTTCACTTTTCTTTTCCATCATACCCCAATTTTGTTTTCTGCACAAATACTCAATAAATTAACCTGTCACAAAGTCATTGTCTGCTTGCTTCTGTTCCACATTTTGCTATGTAGAGATGCAAGACCATGTGAAGCAAATGAGGAAGACACAGGATACTAATGCAAGGAGGGATATGTTACAGGTACAGTGTCCTGCTAAGGATTATTACCAACACACCCAAACACATTGCTACAAATGTCTGATCACATCAAACATTTTATTCCACTACAGTCATAATTGTATGGATGGTTGGTAGCCACGGCGACCGTATGTTGGTGCCCGTCACTGTGGCGGTAGGTGGCATTTGCCGCCAATGTCACAATGAGGCCCTACATGTATGTGCATGACAGTATGTATGTTGTATGAGTCAGTTGAGAGTAATGTGATCAATGTATATTGTACCACAGATATCTTAACACATCTGCCATTGCTAAACTGTTGTGTGGAAGGCATATCATGAGTCACTCTGCCCTTCTGGTTGCCACACACACCAAATGCCATATTTCTGTTGGCTACATGATGTATTGTCATGCATGGAAGTGATGGGAATGTAGTGGTATGTAAGTTCTATATGCTCAGCCTACAGAGACAAGGGTATGTCAAATGAATCTCCCAGTATATAGCCTAGTCTAGGCTGGGGTAGAGTCACTGTGGCTATGCAAGTTTGGCAATCTGCCCACTCCCTGCACCTCAGCAATTCCTGTCATGTGAGCAAATAAGGCTCTAGTGTAGAATATTGCCCAGCATGCCTCATCCCTTTAATTAGATTAGGAATGGGTACAGAGATAAATTATCAATCTATTCCATGTGTGCACTTAGCTTCATTGTCAATGTGTGTCTTTGACCCATGGCAGGCCCCTTACTCCCACAGTCCTATTGTCACCTTCCCACAGGCCATATTTGTCCTGTGCAGACATGTTGCATAACTGACAGTTCCACAGTGCAGACAGTGTGTTGATTCATGGGAGTCCATGGTATGTGACTTAGTAGCTTGGTCATATAGAATAAATTGTACAATGCATGTCTTTGTTTGTTGGATGCAGTCTCTGTAGGATCGACACATATGTCCAAATTAGTATTCTATGGCACAGGTACATAACACAGAACCCCACCCACTGAAGTGATATGAGTTTGCATTTGTTAGTCGACATGTCCACACATGGACAGGGAAGACACTTTCTGTACCCACCATGCCAGTTCCTTAATGGTTACCCATGTGTGATGTTTGAGATTGTACTCTGGAAGTTGCCTGTAGGGACGGTATGCAGAGAGTCATTCTCACAGAATGTGAATGTGTTGGTCCATTCATGCTCAAGGAATTTACTCTTCAGAAGCCACATAGGTCTGACATGTCTCATAGTGGCTCACATCTCAGTCAGGTTGCTAGAGAATGGCCTCAATGATGTCATTAAGCTTGCTTAGTCATTGTAGGGCCAGAGCAGGGTATTGAGTTAGCCTGCAGATGGATACAAAGGTGTGCAGTCATTGTCCTGTAGCTTTTGGCTTGTATGTGTCACACTTGGGAAATATTGACAAATAGCAAAGTTCTAGCTTGATGTTACTGACATGTATGTGGCTTGACCATTTGTGATGAGACTTGTGATCATGATCTCTTGATTTGGCTTTTGCATCCATGCAGGTCAATGCTCATCAAAAGAAGGGATAATGGAGAGCCAAGCCAAAAAGGTGCGACCCCTCGGGGGCCCGGAGCTGGCGGAGTACCCATTAACTAAAAAGGTGTGAGGACCTAAGGCTCTGGGCCTGGAAGATCGTGGAGGTCCAGCTGGGTTTAGCCTTCCAACATGGGCATGGTACCCATCAGACCATGACCCCCCAATGGCCCGCATTCTGGCAGTAGTCTATCCAGAGATTGATGGGTGTTTGAGGGCAGCAGAGCAGCCACAAGGGGGTGAGTATAGGGCATATTCCTGCTTGTCTCATTGCCAAGTGATTGAGTTAGGTTCTGACAGCTCCCCCTGACTATTAGGGATGTGGCACACAGTAGATGAATGATTGTCATAATGGTTTGTTGTTTATACTTTTGTATAATCTGTAGTTTTGTACAATAATAATCAAAGCATACTAATGATTTTGCATATATTCTAATTATGTATTTTATTCATCTTATTGAATGCACATTTTCAGTTTTTTTATGCAAACTTGTTTTCAGAGAAAAAAATCCTGTTCATTATGTTCACATATTAAAATAGTACAACATTTTTACGTACTTTTTTGCTATACTATTATTTGTACTGTTTTTTGTCATTTAAACAAAAGTAGTATATAGTTATGTTTTCATACATTTAGTTTTTATACAAAGCACTTTGTATTTTTACATGTTTAGAATTTTTTTATTTTTTTATTTAATAATTAGTACTATATTAATTTACACTTTACATATATAGTTGTATTTGTTAAATATATTCCTTAAACATTTTTAAACATCATAATACAATTTTCCATATCTTTTTAAACATCCTTTAATACATCCTTTAAACATTTAATTTGTTTCTTTTAATTTAGCACCCATGCATCACTACCTGAAATTGTGACTCTATTAGTGTCATTTTGAGGTGGCTTTCATTAGTTTCAGCCACAGTCTTCTGTCACTCTTTGACGGAGAAGGTAGGACCTTTTAAAGTTTTTATTTAGGGTTTTGGTGGTATGGGAATGTGGTAGATCTGAAAAGTCTGGGTTATGGTATCATTTGTATTAGGTAAGGGTGTTTAGTGGCAGTTTATGATTTGTTTTTAAGCTGTGTATTGCGGTAAGTCTGACTGTAGTTTGGTAGTATGGCATTGTACATATAGGTACGAGTTTTATTATTTTTGTGGAGTTCTAATTTTATGTTCGTATTGATTCCGAGATCTATGTATCGTAAGTGCATGTTGTATTTTATTGCAGATTAAAAAGTCAGAGTGCAACATTTGCAGCTATTTGTAAAGCTTTATATAAAAAAAAGAAAATAGTTTGGTTTAATGTAAACCAACATAATTGTTTCAATTCCTTTGATTTTTCATTTTTCCTGGAGCGGATTTTACTTTAATTTTATTGTTTTTTATGGTTTCCAATGGACTGTGGATTACTTTGGAAAATCTCATTTTAATTTTTAATTTTTTGCATTTTTCTTCCTTTATAGTTTTGAGGTTTTAATGGATTGGATTGTTGAGAAGTGGAGGTGTGTCAATACCATCAGCTACACTACCATAAACAAAATATATATTTTTGGGGTAGGAAATATTATATTATAATATTTATGTCTATTTTGCACCTACTTCAAGAGAAACATCTTATTTTGTTTGTGTGTGTTTTTGAGCTGTTAAGTCTTGTTTATAATACATCTTTTGATTTCCTATGAATCAGATTAATTAAATATTAAAATCAAATATTTTTGATCAATCCTATGTAGTTCTTTATTAATATATTTCTGTTACAGACCGATTTGTAAAACTTATCATTATAATATTTATTTAAATATTTTGTTACAGTAGTTTTAGATTTTGTTCAAATTTTGTTGTGTGTATATTTGTAGATCTGTGGTTTATAAGAATAATTTAGCTGGTCAATCCCTTTGTCTGACTATGAATTGCAGCATTTTGTATCTGTTCCTGGCTTGTTTTGTTATTTCAGGTTTGATTTAGTTTATGACTGGTCTATTCTTAGTTGTTGGTAACTTTATTATTTTTGGAGGGTGTTGATTAACTTGTAGAGTGTTGATTGGGTTCTTCCTAGTGTGGCTTGGAAGGCACTGTGACCTCCTTCCACTGTGTTGTTGGTTTCGGCTTGTTGAGCCATGGTGCTGATGCTCAAATTTTGTTGTCATCTGTGTCCAGTGTGGTTTAGTCTTTCAACTAAAGGCTCTTCGAAATAGTTCATTTGGTAGAATTAGGGGCATATTTAGGAGCCCCTAGTGCCTCCTTGACCACATTAGCATCATTTTTGTTTAATGCCAATGCAGCCCAATGAGGCCAAAATTACCACACCAGTTTTACAAAGTGGCGCAATGCATGCACCACTTTGTAACCCCCTTGTGCCACATTATGCCTGTGCCAGACACAATGTATGCAGGGGAGCATTCCCCCTTTATGGGGGCTGAAAAAATGGCGCAAAGAAATCTAAAAGATTTTTTTACATCATTTTGTTTGGTACTTTTAACGTATGCTCAGAGCAGGCCTTATAAGGGGGCATGCCTTTGTTTTCAATGGCCCCCTAAGTACTCTTCATCAGTAGTGTCAGAAATTCTGACACTATTGCCCCCTACCCTATGCCATGGTGTATCATATTTTAAATATGTTGCAGATATTGTGGCGGTAGGGGTCTGCAAGGCTCCGCAAGAAAAGTGGTGCTATATGTATTGTGTCACTTTTCCTAAATCTGGCCCTTAGTTTTAGATCTTTTTAATATAAAATGAGGATTCCAACGCTAGTAACTTTCTAGATTTTCAAAGATATTTCCAAATGTTTTGGTTGAAGTGGTAATAGCAGCCTTCTATGACTGTGTGTGGGTATAGTTCAAATATTGTTTGAATCCTTGCCTGCTCAAAGTCTGTTATAATTTTTTGTGGGGTATAGCTGTTAGTTTTTTAATTTAAAGCAGTTTAAAAGATCGTAGGAGTTTGCACTTTGTTAGGTAGCAGTGTATAAATGGGGGAATTTTAGCATTATGCTATTCACCATATACGGCGTATGTCTATCAGAACGTAGGGCACATATTTAAAAGTTTTGTCCATTATCCATATTTTGCATTGACTTAGGGCCATATTATGAGTTTGGCAGTCGGACCACCAGTCCACTGCGGTGGCCATCCCAAGAAGACTGCTGCACCAGCAGTGTTCTGCCTGCCATATTAAGATGCAGGTGGAACCATCGACTATATTAGCGGAGTGCTAACCGCGACTGGCTGCAATGTTCTCAGTGCACACTCTAACGACATCATGGCCGCGCCTAACTGCTGAGTTGATTACAAAAACACAGTTGTACTGGCGGGCCCCTTGTGGCAGTTAGCTAACAGCGGTGGCCGTCAGGGTAGACTCTCAGCAAAGCACCAGAACAGTGCCCATTGGATGGATTAAAAAACAACACCCACTGGCCAAGAGGACACATCTGCAAATTGCACTATAAAGCATACCCCATCCCAGAACATGATCATTTGTGTCTTCACTGCAGCACAGCAAGATAGAGACCACACATCATTGATTCATTTCTTTAATATAAGACAGCCCTTTTTTCCTATCTTATTTAACAGTCTCCACACACTTCTTTTCATTTTTTCCCAATATGCCTTGCCTTGTTTTGTTAGTTATCCGAGGCTGAGATGAGAGTCATGGTGGATTAAATCATAAAAGTAGAGCCACAATTGTTTTGTTTTTTATAACCAATTTTATTGTTTTAATATGCGTGAAACGCAGCAGAAAAACACGAGAAAAATACTTACATACCAGTGAGTACATGATAACCCTGTTGTGTAAAACAAATCAATATTGCCCGCAGTCAGCCACCCTCCCCAACAGAACATGATAACATATTTCACACAGGCAGCCCCCTGTACGCCCGCCACCTCCCCCAGATTTTCTTATATTTGTGGGGACAGCCCAGTGCTACGTAGATTGGCTTTTCTAATTGACAGCACCAGTCCACTTGAGATCGCCACTTTGAGAGTGATGGTACTGTCAGGCTCCTCCAGAGCTGTGCAATATCTCACTTGGCCACCAGACATGCGACTCCTATGAATACTCAGTCATCCCCCCAACATCTCCAGAAGGCCCAGCAACGTCACCCTCACATTCAGTTCAATGGGACAGCCAAGCACCGTCAAGATATCCCACTCCACCCCGTCCATAAGGGTCATCTCTCTAGACACTCCCAGGTCACATGCAACATGTGCACCCCCAGTTGACCACATTTCATACAGGCAGGGGGGTCCCCTAGTGAATATGTTGGAGTCTTTTGTGGGGACAGATATGACATATGGAAGTAGTTTATCTGAATCACTCTTAACCTGGTGGAAATGGCCATCTCCCTTGGTGCCTTGGTGCTAGTTAGGCCTCCCACCAATCATTCTCGTTCAGCTCCCCCACCCAAGCCACCCACTTTTCCAACAACTGCGGGAGGCCGTCAGGGCCGTTAGTAAACAAGGATTGATAGATCTGGGTAATAGCTCCCCTCCCCAAATTCCCTGAGTGCAGCTTCGCCTCAAGAGGGCTATAATCTGGGAGAGAGAGACTGGACAACAGGTGGGTCCCCAAGGCATACATCCGAAGGAAGCAGAAAAACTGGGAGCTCGGCAGGGCATAATGCTCCCTCAGCTGCTGAAATGACATCAAAGTATCCCCAATGCAGACATCCCCAAGTATGTAATTCCAATGACATACCACTGTCAAAAACCCTCCAATCAGGATACCGGCCGCAACCATGTTCCCTGCCACAAAGGCGTCAGCTTGGGGAGACGTCAGTCCCAGCCTGTCAACTGCAGCACTGCCCGATAACACTGCACCACCACCTGCGTGCTGTCTGGGGCCCCCTGTGGGACCGGATCGCCATACAATACTCCCAACATGCCCTTGAATCCAAGGTAACCGAGCTCCAAGCGGTAGGCCGGGTTGACTCATCCCCCAGTAAACCACTCATTGATCGAGATTAACTGAGCCGCCATTCCACCCTCGTATTGTGATTTCCACGTGCAGCAAAAGGCCAACCAGTGGCGCCCTCCCCAATGTAAAGGAGGTGAGCTTGGAGGTGAGGGAGGGGAACCAGGCCCAGGGAACCCAGTACACATCCACCAGCAGTGACTTACTGGGGTTTAAGCATAGCCCTGCGGCCTCACCATACAATTTCAGGACCTCAAGGCAGTCAGGCCCAGAGCTCCGGGGCGTCCCCAGGAACACCAAGACGTTGTCTGCGTATATGGACACCCTATCTTCATGACTAGTCCCCCACCTCCACCTGTTGATCAGCGGGTCCCCGTTGAGGAGGCAGGCCAACGGTTTGATGGCTAGGGCAAACCATAGAGGGGAAAGGGGGCATCCCTGACGTGCCCCCCATCTGATCGGAAAGGGATAGGAAAGGATGCCATTTACCTGAACCTGAGCTGAGGGGCTATGATGCAGCAGACGGACCATGCTCCTAAATTTTGGGCCGAACCTCATCCGCATGAGGACCCCCTCCAAGAAATTCCAAGACAGTGTGTCGAAGACTTTGCGAAAGTCCACCAGGAGGAGTGCCAGCTCATCACCTAGCCGATCCTTGGCCACAGTGCCGCCTGAACTTGACGTAGACAATGACGCGTGCTCCTTCATGGCATGAAGCCACACTGATTGGAATGCACCAGGTGGGGCAGCGTACTTACCAGCCGGGTCGTCAGGACCTTCACGAATATCTTAACTTCCACGTTGATTAGTGAGAAGGGTCAGTAGGTTAAACACTGGTCCTGGGGCAGGTCTTCCTTGGGTATGATCACAATTGTGGCACAATCCTGACCCGGGGCTAAGGAGCCGCGACCGAGCACCTCCTCATATGCGTTGATGGGAGGAATATATCAGGTGTGATCAAAATTGCTTGTAGTATTTAACCGGATATCTGTCAGACCCTGTGGTTTTCCCAGATTGTAGTGCAAAGATGGCTTCTCTCGCCTCCTCCTCTGACAGGAGAGTGGGCAGCGGAATGTCACCCAGGATAGGGTTTTCCTGTTCTGCCATGGGGTGAGGGACTCGGGCGTACAGGGGCTCATAGTACGAGGTGAAAGTGCTGGCAATTGCCAGGTCCTCATGCGCTACACCCACCAGGTCCCTGATAAGGTGTACACTCGGGCCGAGACATTGCTGGTTGCCAGCCAGTAAAGCAGTTTTCCGGTTTTGTCACCCAGCTCATAGACTATTTGGGTTGAGGCCTGTTATTGCTGTCGCGCCTTTCCAAAGGGCACCTGCTTGACCTCCGCACATCAAAGCTCCAACTGCCACTTTGAATCGTCCCCCCAGGTCATCTGTCGTGACACTCCAGCTCCAGTATATCGACCTACAGCTCAGTGATCCTCTGTGCTAGCTGGCCTTCCCGCCATCTGATATACCCCTTAATGCTACCTCTCAAGGTCGGTTTGCTCGCTGTCCAGAGGGTCCGAGCTGAAACCACCAAGCCCTGGTTCTCTCGGAAGTAGTACAATAGTTCTTGGTAAAAGAATTCAATGCATTCAGGATCTTTCAAATACCAAGCGCTGAAATGCCACATAGGTCGCACATTCTGCACTAGGGTGCCCCAGCTCGAGGACTGGCGTGTGATCCGAGATACCGCAGGCCAGGATCTGCACCAAAGTCAAGACCAGGATATCTGCAGCCGGGAGCCATATTAGATCTATCCGAGCTTCTCTGTGGTAGGCCACCGATTGGTGGGTGAAAGCCGTCATCTTCGGGTGCCAGGCCCACGACACATCGCACAAGCCCAAGGAGTCTGCCCAGTTCACCAGGAAAGTAGAGTCCCCACGACGCTCCATACATGAGACAGCAGAAATGTCTCGGATCGGGTCCAGGGATGTGTTAAAGTCCCCTCCCAGAATAGTAGTTCCCTGCGGTAGGGAAAGGAGCAGAGTGCGCAGCCCTACCAGGGTGGGCCAAAGGAGCTGAGAAAGAAGATAGCATGAGACAAAGTTGACCTGCTAGGCAGCCCTCCACTCCAACATGTCTCCCCTGGGGGTCGGTATGGACCCTATCCACCTGCATGGGTAACTTCTTATGAAGCATAAGGACCATCCCCAGAACCCCTAGAGAAACCAGAGTGGAACACCCGGTCATAACCAAAGCATCTGAGAAACAAACAGAGGGTTCCCACCAAGTGGGTCTCCTGCAAGAGGACAACACCAAGGCGATATCTCTGTATGTAACGTAGGACTGTGGCTCTCTTGATGAAGCCTAACAGACCGTTCACGTTCCCAGAGGATTGTGGACATAGTACAGGTAGGGGTAATGGAATTGACTACAACTCCGGTCCACTATCATGGCGGAGCTGCCAAGAACCAGAGCTGCTGTAGAGGCTCAAGGGTAATGGGTCGGCCTGCATGTGACTCACTGTGTATGGATCTAACCTGAAAAGAACAGAATTAGTACAAAAGCAACAACACTTTGCAATTCCCCACAATCCCCCTAAACTCCCCCTACCCCATACTTCTACCCGTGAAGCATCTGTAGCCCTTGCCCAACAATTTTGCAACCTAGCAAAGTACAACAACAAAAGACGGAGGGTCCTCAATATGTATCAGTGCCATGTTCACAGATGTGCAACCTATCCCATCATGTAGACACACTTCTGTTTCTCAGGACCAAGGAATTATGGACTGATCTAGTGAACGTTGCATTGACATGAGAAATGGACTTATCAGCAGAACACACCAATTGAACATTCATGGACTGAAGGTTTTTATGATTCCTGAACATGTGTTCATTTTCTCTTTGGGGTCTGAGGGCTATGTGGGTACCATCAATGGCACCTATCGCATGGGGGATATTTGCAAAAGCATAGAATCTTGATTCGATGGGGGTGAGATCAACCCTTTGGGGAAACTGAACATAACTTTTTAGGTGTTGCACAAATGAATTCAAAAAAGTATACACCATGTGGCTGAACATTGGCTGAGATACACCGGCTGCCATGCTCACTGTCACTTGGAATGAGCCTGTGCCAAAAAATGTAGCACAGATAGTACCTCCACAGTTGTAGGTATGGCATGGGGTTCCTATTAGCTGGCATCAGAACAGGCTCCATTTGTGCATAGAGTTCCAGGACTGTGGCTCGATTCAGGCAGTAATTGATGATGATGTGATGTTCCTCCATGGTGGCCAGATCTACCAGGGGTCTGTTAACAGATGGGTCCCTCCCTCGCCACATTGGTCTGTACCTATGGGGGAGGAAGAGAGACCCATTGAGTTGGGACATACACTTCCATAACAAGGTTCCACTATTCATGTTGTACATGTGACAAAATTGTCCCACACACAGACACAAAAAAAGTGGTAATCCTGTCAGGGTAATATGTGGTGAGGTGTGCATGTTTTATTGCATCACAGTGCAGGCACACTTCCCACCATGATCTTATGAGGGGGACACGTAATCATAACAGTACTCGATAAAGGGGTGAGGGAATGGAGCCATGGACTAGGACCCCGGCCAGGCTATGAAGGCGTGGCGGATGCAAAATGGCAGCCCCCTGCCCTACAGGAAGTGTAGTGTAGGAAGCGACCTCATTCCACTGGCGTTAGTCGTCATGGCGGTAGGCGGTGTTCACCGCCATTCACCTGATCATTGGATAAGATTGTTATCAGTGGGGAAGCAGGGACAATCATGATCCCTGCCGGCGGTGATGGTTCACACTGCCGTGGTATATACTGCCATTTTGCCATGCCTTTGCCACTTGATTTCTGCACCTCGAGTAGGGAAGAACTCCTCTGTGTGTGCTGCTGTGTCCTGACTCTGGTCCTTGAGATGGCACATACTACAAGGGAAAGGGCCCCGGCCCTCATCACAGAGGAGCTGGAGAAGCTGGTGGAAGGGGTCCCACCTCTGTATGCAAAGCTGTATGGGTGACCAGAGGCCCAGGTGAGTTGCTATTTGTCCTCCATGAATGTGAGTGAATGTGACGGATGCTTGTAGGCATTTTTGTTATCTGTGTGAATGCTTACCCATAGTGTGTCTGGCAGTTTTTGGCTTGGCTATTGTCTATATGTGTGTCTCCATGGGCTATGTCAGGTTGAACTGGCATGGCATTTGTGGGAACCCACAGTGACATCTGTTTCTTTACTCTGTGTGTCCCATGCAGGTCAGCGCCCATCAAAAGAAAGAATTGTGACAAGCCATCGGCAAGTAAGTGCGGACCCTGAGGGTCTACAACCGGCAGAACAGCCACTGCAGGAAGTGGTGGGAGGACCTGAGGCCCCTGGCCCTGAAGACCAGAAATGCCCAGCTGGGGACATCCTCCCAACGAGGGAGGAGTGCCTGTCGGACCCTGACCCCACTAAGGGCCCGCATTCTGGTGGTGGCCTATCCATATTTGTATGGGTGCTTGAAGGCAGCACAGCAGCCACAAGGGGGTGAGTTCCAACACTTTTGTGATGCTAATATGATGAGTGTAGTTAGGTGCTATGGGGTGCATACATTGTAGTGCTAGGACCATAGACAGGTGTGTCCCTCCAGTCCTGCGCCCCTCTACGTCAGTGGGATAGTGTCCTTAGGTAGATATGCCTGGGAATGTAGGCCTTTGAGGGGTCCCCTGTTTGGCCTATTGGTTTTAATGGAGCCTCATGAATTTGCAGATTTGTTGTCTTGGCATTGTCTTTCCGATTGCAAAGTGTAGCAGAGTACAGGGCCAGAATGGTACGGTAGTGTACTGTGGGATCATGCCTACCAGTCAGGGGCATATCATATATTGTGTCTGCTGAGGGTTAGTGCCTGAGATGGGTGGAAGTGTATGTCTACCAACATGTATATTTTTCCTTGAATTGACATACTTCTCTCTTCTTTTGTCCCCTGTGCTCTTGTGTCCTTGTGTGCTTTAGTATCATCTGGTGAGGGAGCTGAGGTACCGGCGAGTGGGGATGTTGCAGCCCATGGAATCCAGGAGGCAGAGTCCACTGATGCCAAGGGGACAGTGGGTTGGAGGGAGAGGGGAGTACCACGGGGGAGGCAACTACCACTGGAGGTAGTGACTCCTACACCTCCTCCAATGGCAGCTCCTTGGTGGTGGCGGACCCTACTGGGCCCACCCATTCTTTGCCATCTTCCACCACCCCATGCCATCACCGCCCTCCCAGTAGTTCCCCACGAGTTGTCCGTGTCCGCTCACCCAAGACGATGGGTGTCTCCTTCGCCCCAGGCACCTCTTTACCTGCCCGAGTCAGCCCTGCTGCCCTCACTGAGGAGGCTATTGACCTCCTGAGAAACATCTCTGTAGGTCAGACAACCATTGCGTATGCCATCCAGGGGCTGGCATCTAAGATGCAGCAATTCAATGCATTCCAGGAAGGCATTCACAGTGCCATGTCTGGCCTACAGAGATCTTTTCCGGCTCTGGGCTTCTCTTTGATGGCAGCCACTGTCCCTAGTCTTTCCGTCTCCCCTCCACCACCTCTACCCCTTCCAGCACCCCACTCCCTTCTCCCATTCCAAGCACACATACAGACAGCCATTCACCCAAATCAACACACATGAAGCACACAGAGACACACAAGCACCACACGTCCCACCACATGCAGGCACACACCCAACGTACCAAAGCAGACACAGCAACATCCACCTCACCCACTGTGCCACCCCCCTCCTCCCAAAACACAGAAATGCTCACACTCATCCACTCCACACACATCAACCAAACATGTGCATACTAAACTGGCACCTGCATCCATGTCCAGCACACCTACATCTCGTACCCCCACTTCCTCAACCTCCACTCCCAAACCTGCACTTAGAAAGCTATTCCTCTCCCGTGTTGACCTGTTTGAACCCACTGACCCACCCTGTCTTGTCCCTAAATGTTCCCTTGGCCTCCACAAGTGCACTCCTTCCTCTTGAAAGTTCTCCTCAGTCCGCCCTGCCCATTCCCATGCCCCTTACCCAGGGAGGAAGAAGGCCCGTGTTGCCCCTAGTCACTCTGCCATCCCCTGGCCCAGGCCCATTCCTCCTCCTTCGAAGGGCAAGCCCAAACCGCCATCACCTCCAGAACCTGCGCCATCGTGGGAGTCAAGAGTGGGCTATATTTGCACTTCTGGGACTTTTATATGGACTGGCCTATGGCCTTGTTTGGACAATTATTATTATTTCTTATGAATAAATTTGTGTTCCCAGCAGACCTGCTGATGCTATATTGACCCGTTGTGCAGCGTTTCACTGTGGGGTTGTGGTGTGCACAGGTGTGTGCATTAGTGCAGGTATTTCTTGGCTTGTGTGTTGTAAGTACATTTTGTTAGGGTATGTATGACTTGGGGTGGTGGGAGGGATTGGGTGTGCATTGGGGTGTGGATGGGGTGGGTGGAAGCGTAATTTTGCCCTTTCCTCCCATGTGAACTAGGCTGCTGTACTTACCATCATCGTCTTCGTCGGCGGTCACTGTCCTGGAGAAATATGGCAAGGAGAAGCACTGGCATTATTTCCAACTCTCGCTCCATGTTGGCATTGGTGTGTTCTGTGTGCCTGCAGTGAGCGTTTCAATTTATATGGGTTGTTTCAACCAAGATTTGTGTGGCAGTGATTCCCACCCCGGAACTGATGGCGGTGTGGTCCTTCATTATATGTCGGGGGGGTGGGGCCTTTCAACCGGGCTGAAGATGGCCCCCACCGTCTACCAAGATGGTGATGAATGGAAGGGCCGCTGTCTGTTTCTCTTGTCCTTCATTATATGGTGGTCTGGACCGCCAGCCTGTTGGGGGTAGATACCGCAACCGCTGGCGGGGCAGTCTTTCCCGCCAGGTAAATAATGACCACCTGAGTCTCAGATTCTGGGCCTCCTCCCCTCTAGCCCCAGTTACCCGAGGGAGTTGGAATGTCCTTCGCTGACGCAAACAGGGCCGGGGTAGCCGACAGGGCAGCGCCATGTCTGCTGGCAACTCGGGAAACAGAGAGGCCCCCCGGAGGGGGGTACCACACAGGTTTCCAGATTTTTCCCCTGGTCCCCCTTCCTGTGCTGGGGGCCTCAGGACAGGTCTCTCAGAGGCCCACTCCAGGCCTGCTCCGGTGAGTCAAAGAAGAATGTGTTGGACTGGAAAATAACTTTAGGCGGGTGGGAAAAAGCACCATATAACACAAGTTCAGCGCTCACAGTTTCTGTTTGACCGCTTCAAAGGTCCTGAGCTTTTACTGCACTGCCCTGGAGTAGTTCGGAAAGACCAGAATTTTGGAGTTCTGATAAAGGAGATCTGATTGATTCCTAGCTTCAAACAGAATTGCATTGTGGTCTCTGAAGTTCAGGATCCTTAGGATTATTGGTCGGGGAGGCACGCCCACCAGCAGGCAGGGTGCTATCGATCAGTGTGCCTGTTCTATGATAAAGGTGGGGGACAATTTCTCTGCAGGCATCCAGGTACAAAACCAAGCCTCAAGCGCCACAGCCAGATCTGGAACGTTCAGAGCTTCTGGCGGGCCCAACAAGCGCAGGTTGTAGCGCCAGGCCCGGTTCTTGGATTCCTCTTCCCACTCGTGCAGCTTCGCCACTGAGGAGGTAAGTCTCGAAACGTCATCTTCCGTTGTAGATGTGTGTTTCTCCGCTTCAGATAGTCTCCCCATGACTCCCCACAGGTCATGCCAGATGAGGGAAAGGTAAACGCGTAGTTCGTCAACCTTTTACTCTACCGCTTCTCTGGAGTCCTGGACTACTTTAAGGATGGTGCCAAGATCTGGTTGCAATGCCGCGGGCTCTGGGGAGGGACCAACCGCTTCATTGAACCATCCAATGCAGGTGTCCAATGCTCGGCCATCTGGCCCTGCACGGCCATGGGTATGGAAAGCTGCAGGCCTGGTGGTGGACCCCCACTATCCTCTGGAGGAGGCCACAATGCCACAGGCCTCTGTCAGTCCCCACTCCATCACGCGGCCCGACTCAACAGGTCCATGTGGCCTCGCATCATAGAAGGGGCATGCAGGGGTCCATGTTCATGGGCCACAAATCAGGGGGGGTAGGAGGCAGAAGATGAGCCGCACCTCACACAGGGTAGGATCCTGGAGCCTCTCCCTATATCCCCAACTAGCCCCCATGTGCCTCACTGCCTCCAACTTTGTTTGCCTGGCCCAACCGTTTCACAGCCAATGGCCCCATGCCACAGGGTCCAGGGGGTCACCTGCCTCTCATATGCTGCTTCAGGAGGTGTGGCCTCCTCCAAGTCACCAGCCTCCCCCACCCTCCTCTCCTCCTCTGGTGTGATCACAGGGGGGCACTTCCTCCTGCACGCCTGAATTAGCCACCCACGCCTCACCTCCAGTCTGCTTCCACTGCTGTGGCCTCCTTCAGCCCTCCTTGCTCCTCGGGCCCTCCTTACACACCTCAGGCCCGGCATCTGCTGGGGCCTAGAGCAAGTCAGGCGGTGACTGCCATCACTAGGTCAGGCAGGTGGGGTAGGTGCTGCACCTCTTCGCCTGGCAGTTCACTGCAGCGTCCGGGTCCAAAGCACCCCTCTGGGCAGTCAGCCCTTCATCTCAGGCCAGGAAGGGGGACTTGGATGCCCCCGGCTCCATGTCGGATTGCAGTTCAAGGCCGCCAAGGCCCTAGAGCGCCCTGCACGGCACCTGCCATTTTAAAGTCAGGTGGGCCTTTGGCAGGCGTGTCCCACTGGCTCTACCTGCCTCCCCCATATTAGCGGGAAGCTCCCCTCTGCCCTTCGGCTTCTGTCTTCTCTGTCGTGGCCCCCAGCACCCTCAGGGGAGCCACGGAATCAGGTACGATGAAGCTGGATGGCTGGAGGGTTGTGGAGCTCAACTGAACCATGGCCGCCATGCTTGCCGGCTTTACCACACCCCCGAGCCACAATTGTGTTGAGCCCAAGTCCATCATACCCCTCTCAGTAGGAGAACAGAAATGTGGCAAAGGATAGTCGAGAGAGTGAATGCTGTAGGACAACCTTGCATACAAAGGAGGATATTAGGAAGAGGTAGAATGACCTGAGGGAGGAGGTGCATTCCTTGGCCTTCAGGCAACACATGGAGGCACGAAGATGGGTGGTGGTCCTCCAAGCACCCCATTCAACTCTTTCCCTGGGAGACGGTTTTGGCCATCCAGCATCCTGAGGGCTTGACAGGAATAGCTGGGGGAGTAGAGTTGGATAAATTACACCACAATGCCTGTCACAAACCTTCAATGTCCTCTATGTTCACATTTCAGTTTTTGCCATTGTGCTGTCCATCTACTTTCCTAACATGCAGTTCCCACATTATCAGAGGCATTAGATTGTCAACATGCATTGCCGTACATTACATCACATGTATTAATCCCCATTATATACCATATGTTGGAATGGGGTATGTAAATGTGCTACTGGTAAAATATCATCCCAGGACCTATGGCATGTGTAAATATGGGCCAAACTACCTGCTATATTGCAACAGGTATGTAAGACTAACCATTTGACAAGTATTTGGGAGTATAGAGAGTGACATGACTAGAACTACCATTAGGCCCTATTTCAGTAACTCAAAACAAGCGGCCATTCTGGTCTTGCCCATATTCACTTGTTTGCCATATAACAACTGATGTTCAATCATGATGGAGTTTACGATTTGTCTAGTGTTGGGAGATATAAAGTGACATGACTACAACTACCATGAGGCCTTGTTTCTGTAATTTTAAACAAGATGTCATTGTGCTCTTGCCTATATTCACTTATTTGCCATGTAACAACTGATGTTCACTCATCATGGACTGAGAAATCTACATGTCATACCTAAATCAGGGAAGTATGTGCCTGACTAGCTTGATTTTGTCCTGGTATCCACAAATGAAACTACTGATGGCGTAAATGACACCTTACTGAGTGTGTAAATCAATTATTTTTAAGTCATTAAGCTGCTTCAGCCGATTGGAAGTGGTATTTAACCCCTTGAATCTGCACTACTCACATGATAACTAATGTGACATATACAACCAAGTTTTGTGTTCACCTGTATCATACACAACTAGGGCTTGGAATGGTCAAATACACAGAATATTTATTTCTCCATTGTGTTGGCTTAACGGTTTGTTAAATGACATGTTTGTTCATTCATCTAAATTGCAACATATCAGCACACCTAATGAGCTGCTGAAATCTAAAACTATTGGTGCAACCCCTACAAATGTCTTTTCAAGAGGTTCAATACCATGGGAATATATCAGAATAAGAAACCCAATCTATTAACACTTTCCTAGGTCTCTACATTTTGTGACACAAAACATTTTGATGTAGATTCACCACTTCCACAAATTACAATGTACTCTATTTCACAACAGGTCATTGTGGCACAGCACTTCAGCAGTGATTGTCCACTGGACAGACTCCCAACCCATCCCTGGATGTAGCACTCAAGGATGACAGCACTACTGGACATGTAGATGTGGATGATGGATCTAGCACATCTGGTCAGCCTAGTAAGACTGCAATGGTGAGTTTTACTGTTCCCACACGAACACCTCCCACCCGAGCTGCAACAACATCTCAGCCAACAACATTCTCCCCAACATGTGTACCTAGCACAGTTAGTACCATCTTCTGCCCCCCCAGTCCTGTATCCTGAAGTGCAAATCACCAGCCCTGACATAGAGGGACCAGGACCCAGTTGGAAAGGGCACCCTGGCCAAAGCACAGGCTTGTGGGGGTAGGGTCTGTGGGAAGGATGCTGTGGGCCATCTGAGAGAGGACAATGGGGCCACTCAGGATCAGGACCCTATCAGCCAAGTCTTGGAGGTCTATCAGGAGTCCCAAGACATGATGGGCCAGGTAGTTACAGAACTCTGGGAAATTAAGCAGCTGCATAGGGGCATGTACTAACAGATGGACGCCAATAACCCTAACATGGGCTACCTAAAAGGGGTCCTGATGGACATCCATACAATCCTGAGCAGGGGTTTTCCACCACCATCTACCCCGTCTTATAATATAACGACATCAAGCATATCTACATCCGTGGTAGCCACATGGAGGGAGGCCCTGCCAGGGGAAGAAATACCTTCCGACATCCCTGCCTCTTTAGCAGCTGAATACCCCCTCCCTCACAAGTGGGAACATCGATGTAAATATCCTGGAGGTGCAGATGGCAAGGCACCCACCACTGCTAGCAAGAAACCTCAATCTTAATTTCCTCCATTGTGTGTCACCCATTCGCTCTGTGGACTAATTCTGGACACTTCCATTTCTGATGAAATCTGGACTTTAGTTTTCAGATGATTTGGCATCGACATCCAAGGTTTCACTCATCAGGACTGACTACTTCACTTTTCTTTTTTGTTTGTTTTTGCACTAACTATGTCTTCACCTTTGTAATTTTAATAAATTCACAAGTCACAAACCCATTATCTTCTCAAGCAAATTTCACATTTAGCAATGTAGATATGTAATACTATGTGAACTAAACAAGCTACCTGTGTAATCATGACTATGTTACACGTACACAATGTTTTAACTCAGGGTCACCACCATGCCACACCAACACATACATACAAGTGTCTTGTTTAAGAACATTTGTATTACATTGTTTAAATAATGGTCTGGCAAGATGTCAGAAACATAAAAAAGCATACATGATTCAATTATACTGTGTAAGTGATCACATTTACAGGTACAGACCTCCGGAACATGGAAGTGATATATCAGACATTGACAAAAATCAAATTTGGTTGATGTCATCAGCTGGAGCTATATTGCCTACCTCACAAAAGGAATCCAACATCATATAATGTAAGACAAAAGAGTAGTAAGCCACCTTGAAGGGAAACTAACATGAATTTGGCCTACAACTAAATATTGTCATAGCACATGATGACATACATAACGCATTATGGCCACCACACGAAAAAGAACAAGTCCAATGGAGTCTCCTTAACTTCCATCCTATCACTGTGCAAGCTGTCTTGACACAGGTCTTGTACACCCAAAGTCTGAGACATACACCCCCAGGAACTATCAATGTCTGCTTTGTATGTCCCAACAGCATCAAATACCTGTCAATGTCATAACTCTGAAATTTCCATATAAAGATGCCATGATGAAGGTACATAAACAAACACAAAAATGAAGAGCTTAGTTATGAAACCATACATGTGACACAATTCACATAGCAAATGTCTGAAGAACGCAGTCCATGACAAAAATCTGACCTAAACAAGCACATTAACAAAATTAACAAAATGAGAATGTCTTAAAACCTTCCTCACCAAATACCCTTTGCCAGATTTTGACATTACTTATGCTTCCTTACACTTTTAAAAAAGGATACTCCTCACATCATCACAGGAGTTCATTGTACAGTCAAAGTCATGACATCTCATGACATACTAACACTCATGAGAAGAAGCTGTCAATGAGATCTTGTCGCAAGTCAGCTCCTTCTTCTTCACTTCTACCATCATCATTTAGCATTCCAGGCTCTCCCTCACCTGCGATGCAAGGGATGTTCCATTGCATGCAGCAAGCCATGGTGATTCGACACATCTTCCCAGATGAGTAAAAGAGGTCGCGCCCAGTCTTGTCCAGACAGCAAAATCTGGCCTTCAGGAGCCCAAAAGCCAGCTCTACTGGCTGCTGTGTTTTTAAAGGGGCCTCATTGAAGTGGACTTCCCCTGGCGTGGTTTAATTCCTTAGCCGTAATAACAATGAAGGGCAGTTGGGATATGCTTGGTCTTCTGTTTTGTAATGAGACATAAGTGCTACAAAGAGTCACTTCTTGATTATAGCACCTGACACTTCTTGATTATAGCACCTGACAGTGCACACACAAAGTTAGGACATATGTTACTTATCGACAAGCCAGGCTCTCTCCAGTTGTAGTTGTGACATCAGCTGGGGTATGGTGCTGTGCCTCATTACAAAGGAATCATGATCTGAACCTGTGAACTGGGCACAAATGTTAGAAATATACAAATCTGGCAAGCAGACAACTAGCACTTTGATAGAATGGAAGTACTTCCTGCTTTGATAGACTTGTCACTGGCTTGCTGTGGTATTCTTGCAATATGGGTGCCATCAATGGATCCCACCTCATGTGAGAAGCGACCAAATCCATAGAAGTCAAACTTCACATTAGCTAAATCCTCACATCTGGGGAACCTGATATAGCTGTCAAAGTACAATCACTGCTGATAGAACATCTTTGTGAGACGCTGGCCTGTTTTGTAGTGGGTACCAGAGGTACTAACACCTTATACCAGGTCCAGTGATCCACCTTAGTGAAATATAGGCAGTGTCTAGCAGCTTAGGCTGTCTAGGGGTAACTGTAGCAGAGCAGCCAAGGCTGAACTAGAAGACATGCAAAGCTCTTGCAATACCACTATGATTACACAGTACTTATCCACAATAAAAGACACTACTCAGTGTTACCAAAAATAAAGGTACTTTATTTTTGTGACACAAGGCCAAGAATATCTTAGAATCAATACTCCTAGTGGAGGCATACTACACAATATATACACTAGTAACCAAAATCAGATATGTACACAGTCAGAAAATATGCTGTGAAAAACACAATAGGTTGCAATGGGCCTATGGGCAAACAAACCATACATTAAAATTGTGGAATGCAAATGTTGATTTCCCACCTAGGCAACTGTAGTGTGTAGAGGGGCATTGGGAGTGTAGGAAAACACCAAAGGTAGGTAAATTACCCCACCCCAGAGCCCAGGAAAGCAGGAGTAAAGTACAACAAGTTTCCTCAGAGCACACTAGGAGTCGTGGTAAAAGATTATGCAAAAAACAAACAAGACTACAAGAAACCACTGATTGATTCCTGGACCTGAAGACCTGCAGAGAAAGGAGACTAAGGGGGTCATTCTCAAAAGACCGCCGCGGTTATTCTGAGTTTCCCGCTGGGCTGGGGGCGACCGCCAGAAGGCCACCCGCCAGCCCAGCGGGAAACCCCCTTCCATGAGGATGCCGGCTCCGAATGGAGCCGGCGGAGTGGAAGGGGTGCGACGGGTGCAGTTGCACCCGTCGCGATTTTCAGACTTGCAGACACTGAAAATTTTGGTGGGGCCCTGTTAGGGGGCCCCTGCAGTGCCCATGCCAGTGGCATGGGCACTGCAGGGGCCCCCAGGGGCCCCGTTACACCCGTTACTGCCAGCCAGGTTCTGGCGGTCAAAACCGCCAGAGCCAGGCTGGCAGTAAGGGGGTCGGAATCCCCATGGCGGCGCTGCCTGCAGCGCCGCCATTTAGGATTCCCCAGGGC
This sequence comes from Pleurodeles waltl, assembly GCF_031143425.1. Classification (NCBI taxonomy): domain Eukaryota; kingdom Metazoa; phylum Chordata; class Amphibia; order Caudata; family Salamandridae; genus Pleurodeles; species Pleurodeles waltl. The sequence continues at coordinate 444,007,188 of NC_090439.1, read as the reverse complement.
AGCGGGAAACCGGCGGGACACCGCCGGTTTTCCGTTTCTGACCGCAGCGGTACCGCCGCGGTCAGAATGCCCATGGATGCACCGCCAGCCTGTTGGCGGTGCATCCGCGGTCGTTGGCCCTGGCGGTAGTCTACCGCCAGGGTCAGAATGACCCCCTAAGTCCAGAAGTTGAGGAAGAGTCCAGGAAGAACAGGAGCCCCTGCTAACCTGGATGAAGGTGCAAAAGTGGATCCTCTGGTAGAAGTCAGATATGCACCAAAGACAGCTGCCAGTTCCTGCTTGGTACAAGAGATGTCCATCGTCAAGTCGTTGGATGGAAGCTGGTTTTCGTCATTGGATTCCACCAACAAGCCGTGGTTCATGCATATGTCACGGTTGGCAGGAAAAGGCTCTACCTGGGCCAAGGAGGGTCCTGGGTGTCTCAACTCAGACTGAGGAGACAAAGCGGGCTCTCAGCACTATAGAGAGCCCTCAGACGACCAAGCAGCACCCACAGGAGCCCCAGAACACGGGGAAAATTGCGTTGCAGAATACAGTCATCGCAGCACTACACAAAGGGATCTCACGCTGCCGGAGAACAACTCAGGGAGCTGAGAATCACAGGATAAAGTGTTAGGGACCTGGACTATGCTGTGCATGAAGGATAGTTTGAAGAAGTGCACAGATGCCCAAGGAGCTGCAAAACATGTGGTGCACAGGAGTGCTGTCTGGAATGGGGAGGCAAGCTCTTACCTCCACCAACTTTGGACAGCTGGACCTTTGAACAGTCAAGGTCACTTTAGTCCACCACCTGTGTTCCAGGATTCACGCTCGTTTGTCACTGCAGAGAGGTGCTTGCTAAAGCAGGAAAGTGACTCCATCACTCCACTGCAGATTCCTTCGGTCCTTCTGTTGTAGAATGAAGACAGGCAATCCTCAGAGCATGCACTACCTGGAAACTGTTGCAGTTGCTGACTGGAGCTGAAGTTGCAGGGTTACAGTAGCCTTCCAGGATACTTTGTTACAGTTACAGTGTTCTGGAGCAGTCTGCGGTTGATATGACAGTCAGAAGCTGAAGCAGAGGATGCAGAGAAGCCCTGGTGGAGTCTTGCAAACCGAATCTATGGAAATACCCAGAGGAGAGATCCTAAATAGCACTGAGAAACCTAACCAGGTATGCACCTATCAGGAGGGGTCTCTGACGTCACCTGCTGGCACTGGCCACTCAGAGGCTCCCAGGGGGTCCCCACACCTTGGAATCTAAGATGGCCAATGCCAGGGACACTCTGGAGGAGCTCTGGGCACCACTGCTGGGGTGGTGATGGACAGGGAAATTGTCACTTCCCTTTCCTTTGTCCAGTTTAGCACCAGACCAGGCACTGTGGGTCCTCGAACTGCTGTTGGCTGGAGTAGCAAGGAGGGCACCATTTGTGCCCTTCAAAGCATTTTCAGAGGCTCTGGGAGGATACCCCTCCCATGCCTGTAACACCTATTTCCAATGGGAGAGGGTATAACACCCCTCTCTTAAAGGAAATGCATTGTTCTGCCTTCCTGGGATTGAGCTGCTCATTCCCCAGGAGGGCAGAAACCTGTGAGGTGGCAGCAGCTGGGGCTGCAGTGGAAACCTCAGAGAGATGGTTTGGCAGTACTGGGGGTCCATGGTGGAGCCCCAAGTGTGCATGGAATTTCCCCCCCATACCAGAAATGGATTGGGGGTTAAATTTCTCAATCTTAGTCACCTCACATGGCCATATTTGGAGTTACCTTTGTGAAGCTACATATACGCATTGACATATATATAGTGGACGCTAATAACGGTGTCCCCACACTCATGAAGTCTGGGAAATTGGTTCTGGACAACGTGGGGGTACCTTTGCTAGTGCAAGGATGCCCTCACACACAGTAACTTTGCATTTAGCCTTCAGTAACTGAAGGTTAGACATAATGGTGACTTATTAGTTAATGGTGCAGTGAAAATGGCTGTGAAATAGTGTGTGCACTATTTCACTCAAGCTGCAGTGGCAGTCCTGAAGGAGTGTGTGTATGAGCTCCTTATGGATGGAAAAAGAAATGCTGCAGCCCATGAGGATCTCCTGGAACCCCAATGCCCTGTGTACCTAGATACCATATACTAGAGACTTATAAGGGGGGGGTCCAGTGTGCCAATCTGGATTGGCATATGGAGTCACTAGACTATAGTGACAAATTTAGAAAACAGAGACAGCATAAGCACTGGAGTTCTGCTTAGCAGAACTCCAGTGACACAGTCAAGCATACTGACAACAAAGTAAAACACACTGACCTATATGCCACAAACTATGAGCACTGGGGTTTGGCTAGCAGGATCCCAGTGAGACAGTAAAAACTCACTGACAAACACTGACAAACAGGCCACAAATGGAGGTAACTATGCTAGAAGAAAGTAACTTTCCTACAATCTTTTCATACACTACTAAACTTAGGTTGTGACATACTACCTGATATAGCCACTGTATATTGTAAGAATCTTATGGCCAGAAAGTGTAATACTGCAATGAATCTCACAGTAGGTATTATACATGTTGGATTATTGTTTTGAAGCATGAGATTAGGATCCAATTGAAGACATAAATCTTGAATAATTTGCCCGTTCAGATGAAACTTCTTAATAACATTCCTTTCTTCCATGGTTTGAAGGTGTAGAAATGGATGGTACACTGGTGGCTGTTGTCTTCTCCCTCCCTCTCCCAGGGTACATATGAGAGGAAACAAAGAAATTGGAGCATTATTCATAGTGCCCAGAGTAACATATGTGATGAGTAAGCCGAAAGTCATGTGACAAAACATTGCTGACTGAAAAACCATCACACACATTTCACATTACAATTGTCTACTACCCAAAATCCAGCTATAATCCCCAAGGTGGTCTACACACGTGTTTACAACATATATGTGCACATTACACACCTAAATGTTCCTCATGTGCACCAAGTATGTTTTGTCCTCCCAAAATACTGTCATCGGCAGTGTACAGTGCACCGTGATTATATGGCATTTATGGGCAGTAATGCTCTACACTGATGTTTCTATAGAAATAATTAAACAGTACATATGTAAACATGTTACAACATAGTTGTAGTGGTGGTGACACATTTACCAGACACCAATACTGTATTTTTAACGGCTAAAATGGCGGATGCCTAACTCATATCTTTTAGAAGCTACCGCCACCAGTGAAATTTGCACAGTAGGGCTTTCATTCAGGGCATACAAAGTCATAAGCTGACTTTGTTGACTGTGACAGTCGCAGCCCAATGGCTGTGCCTGTCTACAATGATAACCGCATATGTGGCGTACATGTACACTGTGGTTTGAAAAATAACTCACTTGCCTGCTGACACAGCTTCTATCAACACCTCTGCCAGTTTAGCTGCTGCCTACCACCTCTGGGAGTGATCATGCCAGGCCAAGCAGGTGGGAGGGCCCCTGCCTTATCTCCAGAGTTGCTGAAGAATCTTGTTGAAGAGGGCCTTCCCCTGTATGGTCATCTCTATGGCTCACCAGAGGAACAGATAACTCCCTCATGTACATATTTGACTCTGTTCAACACCATCCTTTACTTTGTAACAGGCTACAATATGCCTCTGAGTCCCAGAGAGTTTTATGATGACTGTAGTTACAATTTGTGGTCTATATAAAATATGAAAATGTTATGGATTGTGGAGCCCCGTATTTTGTGTATTTAAAATCACCATTGTGTTGTGTTATACGTGTTAAGCCCTAGATTCTCCACAAGATGTACTGTTATGTACTGAAGTGATGGAAACATGATGTTCATGTGTATTAAGTATGCTCAGCCTACAGAGTGCAAGGTCTGACAGTGAGTTTTGCACATTATGCACCATAGCCCAGGCTGGGGGAGAGTTACTGTGACAATGCAACTGGTGCACAGGGTAATCTCCGTGTAGACTTGCATATCCTTGGATGTTCCCAAAATTAATCTTCTAAACCAATAGTAGCCCTGAATGCTTTTACATAGATTACACTTGGAATGGAGATTTAGGTACCCCCTTGACCTGGTACATCATTCCATTGACCACATTGTCAATGTGTGACATTTACTACTGACAGACCCTTACTCCCACAGGTCTGTTATCACTTTTCCATAAGTCATGTTTGCACGGTACAGGATTATTACACAAGTGCCAAACACACAGTGCAGATGGTTGGTTGACTCTGGAGCGTTACAAGTGAATCAGTAGTTTTATTGCATTCAACCAATCACACCAAGAATACCTTGGTATGTTGAATGTCACCTCTACAAGATTACCACATATGGTAGAATGTTTGTCCTGTATACCAGTACATACCACACAAACTCAATCAGGCCTAGCATGAGATTCCATTAGGTAGTCCACATGTCCACACATCCACAGAGAGGAAGCTCTCAGTGACACCCATGCTATCCCTTTCATTGTCAGCTAAATCTTAAGGTGCAATCTATAATATGGAAGTGGCATGTCCAGACCGTATGCAACACACTAATGTGCCTGGATGTAAATGTACTTGTACAGTCATGCACAAGTAGTTTACCATTCTCAAGGTCACAATGGTGTGTGGTGTTTCATAGTGGCTCACATCACTGTATATGTCGGTTAACTCTGAGCTTCATGATGTTAATGGGCTAGCTTAGTCAGTGCAGGCCATGACCAGGGTTGCGGATTGTTAGCAGATGACTCCAAAAGTGTGTATTTATGTTCTTGTACTTCTCAGCATGTGAGATTTACACATGTAGGACAAGATTTACAAGGCCCTAGCGCCACCTTTCACCATATTAGTGTCATTTTTTAAACTGATGTGGCTCAAGGGGGCAATTTTTGCTACGCCATTTTACAAGCGCCACTTTGCAACACCTTGCAGCACAATATGCCTGCGCCAGGCATAATGCATGCAAGGGGGTGTTCCGGCATTAGGAGGCCCACAAATATGGTGCAGTGAAATCTACAAGATTTCACTGCACCATTTTTGGCCTCATTTTTAATGCCTGCTGAGGGCAGGCATTACAATGACTCATTGAAATTACTGGGCTTCCTTGGACTTTGCTGCACTAGCATGAAAAATGTTGATGCTAGTTTAGCAAAGCGCCACAATAGCATAACATTTTTTGACACTATTGTTCTAACGACAGCCATGGTGCACCATGTTGTAAATATGATCCACACATGGTGTCATTAGATGGGGCAAGCGGGACGCAAGAAAAGTGGTGCATCAGTACTGATGCACCACTTTCTTGTAAATGTGGCCCTTAGTGTGTTAACAATTTAAAAATGCTTGTGATAGGTGTATACAAAATGTGTTTTAACCAAACAGATATCCTAAAATATACAATTATGATCTCTTTATTTGAATATGACACTAAACCACTACTACCTAAACAACTACTACTTAAACAACGACTTCCCAACACCGAAAAAACTTATAAAACTAATTATTTTACAACGAAGCCTAAACAACGAAAAAAAACATTAACTAAATTATTCCTTAACAACGAACATCTATTTAACGACTACGAAAACCACTAAATCATGAATCTTCCATGAAACGACTACTATGTAAACGACGACTACCTAAACAACGACTCCACAAATAACTACTACCTAAACAACGACTACCCAAATAATAAATTACCTAAATAACGACTCCGCAAATAACTAGTAACCAAACAAACTACTACCCAAACAACGAATACTGAAACAATGTATCCTAAAAGAACTACTGCCCAAACAAATGACTAGCTAAACAACGAATACCCAAATACTATCCAACACCGAAAATGCCTAAACACCGAATATATTTAAAACGAACTCCAATATTAATAATTAATACCACAACTAAACAATAACGATTAATAAATAAAATATTAAAACCACTACATTACTATGTAAAAATTAAACGAAAACGAAAATAACTATATATTTTCTACATACAAAAACACAAAACATCACAAAAATCCAAAACATATAAACACCGTTTTAAAATAAATTAAATAATACTTAAATAATTATAAAACAAACACAACACTAAAAAAAAAACCCACATAAAACGATAGTCCTACAACACTTTCGACATGACCCAGGAAGTACTTTCTCTACTAAACAAACGAAAACGAACTTAAAAAAAAATGCAAACTACAAAACAAATACACTCCACAATTCTATAAATCTAACATCACAAACGAATTTCCAATAAAAAAACACATCCAAAACACATTCAATTTACAAATAAAACAATAGTTACCAAAACACATATAAATACGAACCACCTCCATTTTCTACCCATTAATACACCGAACAACTTACAGAGAAGACGAGCATATCACTACGGAAAAGAATCAAAATATAATTTATCCAATACCGCCATCTACTGAGATAACAAGGTAAAATATTCATAATAAATAAATGTAAATAAATTTACTAACCTATAACACAGCTAAAATAATATATAATTAACATACCTTTCGTACTATTTTGTTACAGGCATAAATATCAAGAATATAACCAAAAAAGATAAACACAACACCTTCAACATCAAATGTAAACCATTACCATTATTAAAAAAAAAATTCACTAAACCATAAACAAATGCATTTTAAATATTGTTAAATAACGAATACCAAAATAGAATTAAAATATATATATAAAATATTAAAAGTACAAATTATTTTAAAAAAAAGAGAAAAATCACCTATTAAATTTAACCTAAAATAAAATATTATTCACCAAATTTGAAACCTACTAAAAAAATTACTCCTAAATCAAAATAACTAAATAATTAATAAAACAAAAGAATAAACTAAATAATACACTTTTTCTTCTTTCTTACAGATTCGAAGAACCCAAAAAAACACCAGAAAAGCTAAAAAATTGAAAGAAATCCTTTAAAAAAAAAAAACTTCGAAAATACGAAAAAAAACTCAAAGTAAGTATAATATTTTCATTATCACATACAACCAAATACTCTAGTTAAATAAAACAAAACAAACCCCTAACCCCCACCCCCTCCCCAAAACTAAAAACGCCCCACACCCACAACCCCACCCTAAAACCTAAAATCCCCTGACCCCACACCCACTCCCCAAAACCAAAAACGCCCCACACCCCCAACCTCACCCCAAAACCTAAAATCCCCTTACCCCACACCCACTCCCCAAAACCAAAAACGCCCCACACCCCAACCCCACCCAAAAACCTAAAATCCCCTGACCCCACACCCACTCCCCAAAACCAAAAACGCCCCAGCCCCCCAACCACCAACCCCAAAACATAAAATCCCCTGACCCCACACCCACTCCCCAAAACCAAAAACGCCCCACACCCATAACCCCACCCTAAAACCTAAAATCCCCTTTCCCCACACCCACTCCCCACAACCAAAAACACCCCACACCCCCAACCCCACCCCAAAACCTAAAATCCCCTAACCCCACACCCACTCCCCAAAACTAAAAACACCCCACCCCCCCTTCCACCAACACCAAATAATTACAAATAGAATACATTATGGGCCTTATTTATACTTTTTGGTGCAAAACTGCACTAAGGCAGTTTTGGCCCAAAAAGTTTTGCACCAGCTTGCACCATTTTTTAGCACCAGCTGGGCACCATATTTATGGAATGGTGCAAGCCGGTGCAAAGGGTAGGCTAGCTTTAAAAAAAATGACGTTAGGCAGTTTTGAGTCAAAATAAATGAATCTGACCAGATTAGCATCATTTTTTGATGCTAAGTGGCATATTTATACTCTGTTTGCACTGAATTAGCGTCCGTTTTTTTTTACTCTAATTCAGTGCAAAACTAACTCCATATTTATACTTTGGTGCTAGACCCGTCTAGCGCCAAATTTATGGAGTTAAAGTCATTTTTTAGAAGTGGAAACCTACCTTGCCTTAATAAGATGCAAGGTAGGCGTTCCCGTGCAAAAAAATTACTCTATGGCCTTAACACCATATTTATACTCCCATGTAAAAATGGTGCAAGGGAGGGAGGAGGGGTCAAAAAATGGGTCAGGGCAGGGGTTAGGAGACCTGTGGGCCTATTTCCATGGTGGAACACCATGGAATAAGCCCAGAGGTGCCCTTCCCAGGCCCCAGGTGCACCCCCACCCACACCATGGGGACTGCGGAGGATGGGGGACCCTATCCCAGGTAAGTACAGGTAAGATTGTATTTTTTTTTTTTTTTGTTTAAGTGCCATAGGGGGCCCTGAAATGGGCATGGTAGGTTTAGCACCATAAAATGACGCTAATCTGGTTAGAGTCATTTTTTTTTACTCTAACCTGCCTAAAGTCATTTTTTGGTGCTAAACCCTCTTCTTCTATACTGCCAGCCCCACCCGACTAAAGTAATTTTTTTTTACTCTAGCCTACCCTTTGCACCGACTTGCACCATTCCATAAATATGGTGCCCGGCTGGTGCACAGAAATGGTGCAAGCCGGTGCTAAACATTTTGGTGCAAGACTGAGTTAGTGCAGTTTTGCAGCAAATAGTATAAATAAGGGCCAATATTTTGTAAGTTTGGACCACTTTTGCGTCATAAAATGACTTTAATGCGGTGCAAAAAAAGTTTAAATCATGGCCTTGGTGCTAGATGGGTCTAGCACCAAAGTATAAATATGGAGTTAGATTTGCACCGAATTAGAGTAAAAAAAAATTACGCTAATTCGGTACAAACAGAGTTTAAATATGCCGCAGAGTATAAATATGCCCCTAAATATGGCGTTAAGGCCATAGTGACATTTTTTGCACGGGAACGCCTACCTTGCATCTCATTAAGGCAAAGTAGGTCTCCACTTTAAAAAAATGACTTTAACTCCATAAATTTGGTGCTAGAGGGGTCTGGCACCAAAGTATAAATATGGAGTTAGTTTTGCACCGAATTAGAGTAAACAAAATGACACTAATTCGGTGCAAACAGAGTATAAATATGCCCCTATATATTTTAATTAACTTACTAAGTGGTAAACTAAATCCACCACAAATTTAATAATAAAAACCGCAAACTTCTTTTAACCTGTTTCTTTTATATTATTTACAGATATTTCACAAATGGCATCGCAAGGAGAAGCAAGTTACATAACCTCAAGAACCGGAAACCAGCTACTAAAGTATGAAGGTTATCTTTATTGCAGAGACAAGGTTTTCAACCTCAGGAGCCATTGGAGGTGTGTACAATTCTACTCTTCACATTGTAGAGGCAGAGCTGTAACTCTAGAAAACACCATTGTTAAAACAACAGATCACAACCACTCTGCCTCTGCAATAGAAATTGAAATAAGAGAAAACATAAAAAAAATAAAAAACATTGCACATACCTCCAATGACTCCTGCGGACAGGTTATAAGGGAGGTAGTACAAAATATTCCAATACAGATTTCTGGTAGCATGCCTTCTGTACCAAACCGTAGGAGAATATTTCAACGAGAAAGACTGGCAAGTAATCCCCAACATATAACACCACAAACCTATGAAGACATTAACATCCCCTCAGAACTAACAATTACCTTCTCCAAAGAAAATTTCCTCATCCACGACAACGAAAACCCTCAAAAAAGAATACTAATATTCAGCACAACATCCAACTTACTAAACCTACAAAATAGTGAAATTTGGATGATGGATGGAACCTTTAAATCTACACCCCATCCATTCACTCAAATTTACACCATACATGCCACAAAAAATAACACTACAATCCCCCTAGTGTATGCATTACTACCTGATAAACATTCCTCTACTTACAGTGAATTTTTATCAACAATAAAAAACAAAACAGTAAATAAAACACCTAGAAAAATAATACTAGATTTCGAATTATCATTGATCAATACAATACTAAAAATATATCCACAAACCCAAATTCAAGGATGCTTCTTCCACTTTTCACAAGCATATTGGCGAAGAATACAAAAATCATCTCTAAGTAGAGAATATTTCTCAGATTGCATACTACAATTTGAATTAAAAAAACTCACAGCATTATGCTTTGTACCACCTACAAACATAGATGAGTATTACACCACAATAACAGAGTCTAACTATTAGACACAAAATGAAGAAAAATTAGAAGCCTTACTAAATTACTTCGAAGAAACCTGGATTGGACACCTAAACAGATCTGGTCGCAGACGAAAGCCAAGATTTCCAATAGAATGGTGGAACTGCTACCAAACCTGTTTAGAAGGTGGTGCAAAAACTAATAATGCCATAGAAGGATGGCACAACGCCTTCAATAAAGTAATAGGTAAACCCCACCCAAACCTGTATCATTTCATGGAAATTTTGAAAAAGGAACAAAGTTTCCAAGAAATGAGACTTGCTCAATAACTGTCAGGTAGTCTGAATCCACACACAAATAAAAGAAGCAAAATAATGACCAAAAGAATTTTGGCAATAATACAACAATTTGATACAATAACACCATCAGACTACCTCAACAGTCTAGCATACATTCTACATTACTAACAACAACTAACCTACTTAAAAAATTACTTGCCAGTTCTAAAAAAAAAAAAACACCATGAATTAAATTAGCATTTTTCAAATTATTTTTACACTAAATTTGCACAACAAATATTGTTCCTACCTTTGAAGTTTTCATGTCTTTATCCAAACACATGATGGTTAATAAATCTTCTTGATTAATATTAATATAGAAAGAAGCATCTCATACTGAGAAAAGAAAAAAAAACATTAATCATCCAAAAACTAATCAAAAATATTCAGATTAAAATCTTGATACAAAAAACAACTCTATATACTATAATAACAATCAAAAAATAAAATACAATACTTCACTAAACATGACATTGGAAATATATCTAAATAATGCAAAATACCAAATATACTTTTTTTTTACCAAAAAAAAGTAACAACATTTATCACATACTAACCAAAACCACATCATTTATTAAAAATTAACTATCAAGAAAAAGACCTGAAAACGATATAAAGGATACTACTAACACAAAGAAAAATTAACCACATAACCTATTCCAATAACTACATTTTTTTTTATAAAACGAACAACTGACTCCCTCAAAAATCCCAAAAATATTTTTTTCAAAAATATATTCAATTCTTTCCAACTACAACAAAAGCAGTATAAGCATTTATAAGATATAACACTACTAAACAAATTTGTTTACTTTTACGAAACCACTATCGTATACAAAACTATACGAAAAGAAATAATTCAACATAATAAACATAACTAACACCGAAAATCTACTACCTACCTTGTAACTACCTCCGACAACCATTTCTGTAATAAAAATACCCGACTACATACTATAAAAAAAGTTATAATCCCACTTACCTGAACGAGGTCTCCGCTTCCGTCCTATCTTGACCGCGACGCTCCTCCGACTGAATACAGAAGACGTCAAACAACGTAAACATGGAAGACCACTAAAAATAGAAAACTGACTATTTCACTCATAGACTATAATAGGGAAATTAAGAAAATAACACTAAAAATAGATAAAGAAATATAAATAAATAATGACAACATTTCAAAAAATATGTAAAAATCAAATAATTCATAAAAAAATGTTTTGCTTTTTTTAAACTTGCTTTTGACCAAAATAAAAAATATTTAGAAAAAAATGAATGGCATTTTTTTTTGTTTCATTTAATGTGCATGGAAAAAAACATTATTGCAATTGCAAAAATTTTTAACACCTAAAAAAAATACAACTATTCTATATAAAACCTAAAAATAATTTTTTAACTAATTAATTTTTAGAAATAATATGCTAACAAATGAATATATATAAAAAATTATACATCCTAAAAAATAATTACAAAATATGAAGATTATTAATTACATAACATGAAAATAATATAATAAAAATAAAAATAAAAATATTTAAAAAAAAATAAAAGTTCACAATATTTTTTTAATCTAATAAACATTAAAAAAATATATAATTATTATATTCCAAAACCTACTATACCAACTACTATACTATTAAAAAATCAAATATAAATTTTTAAACATAACTATTTTAAAACTAATTTATTTTTACACCTTCAATAACCAAAAAAAAATACAAAACCTAAAAATATAACACAAAAATATAATTCACCCATAATAAAAAAATATAAAGTATCAATACATCTCCAAATCATAATCCACCAATAAAGCAAATTGCATCCGAAAAAAAATAATAACATAAAGTAAAAAAACTCAAACATATATATAAATACATATTCATAAAAACAATACCCCAACCATAAACCCTACATCCACCATATCCCACCCCTAATTCTAAATATACTTTAAAAAAAAAAAATACAATGAATTAAATACAATAAATAATACCAAACTAATAAAATACAACTACTTAAATTAATACCCAAATATTTATACACTCCCCCACCCATAACTCCATCATCCCATATATCCCACACCAAAACCCACAAAAACAATTACAACATATAAAAAAACACAAGGACTTAAATTAATACCTAACTATTAATACACTTCCCCACCCATAACCCCTACATCCCACATATACCACCCCTAAACCCACAACATAAATTACAACAAATAAAAAAACACAAATACTTAAATTAATACCTAACTATTAATACACTTCCCCACCCATAACCCCTACATCCCACATATACCACCCCTAAACCCACAACATAAATTACAACATATAAAAAAACACAATAACTTAAATGAATACCTGAGTATTAATACACTTTCCCACCCATAACCCCTACATCCCATATATCCCACCCCTAAACCCACTACATAAATTACAACATATAAACAAACACAAGTACTTAAATTAATACCTGAGTATTAATACACTTACCCCACCCACAACCCCTACATCCCCTATATCCCACACCTAAACCCCCAACATAAATTACAACATATAAGAAAACACAATAACATAAATTAATACCTGGGTATTAATACACTTCCCCACCCATAACCCCTACATCCCCTATATCCCGCCCCTAAACCCCCAACATAAATTACAACATATAAACTAACACAAGTACTCAAATTAATACCTGAGTATTAATACACTTCCCCAACCCATAACCCCTACATCCCCTATATCCCACCCCTAAAACCACAACATAAATTACAACATATAAAAAAGACAAATACTTAAATTAATACCTGAGTATTAATACACTTCCACACCCATAACCCCTAAATCCCATATATCCCACCCCTAAACCCCCAACATAAATTACAACATATAAGAAAAAACAATAACTTAAATTAATACCTGAGTATTAATACACTTCCCCACCCATAACCCTTACATCCCATATATCCCGCCCCTAAACCCACAACATAAATTACAACACATAAAAAAAGACAAATACTTAAATTAATACCTACATATTAATACACTTCCCCAGCCAAAACCCCTACATCCCATACATCCTACCCCTAAACCTACAACATAAATTACAACATATAAAAAATACACAATTACTTAAATTAATACCTGAGTATTAATACACTTCCCCACCCATAACCCCTACATCCCATATATCCCGCCCCTAAACCCACAACATAAATTACAACATATAAAAAAACATCTGTGTATTAATACAAAACCCCACCCATAACATCCACAACCCATATAATCCATGACTTAATCTACAAAATATACTTTAAAAAATTAAACATATAATAATTAAACCCTAAACAAATAAAAAACAAAACACAACACTCACCTTAAAATTCATCACAAAATAAATCACTTACCTTAAAATTCGTTGTTCTAGCATTAGTTGTTAAGGTAAAATCATTGTTAAACCAGTAGTTGTTCAAAACTTCGTTGTTAAGACCCAGTAGTACTTCAAGATTCATTGTTTAAGCAAGTAGTAATTCAAACGTAGTTGTTCAGGTTGTTTCCCCTTTATTTCTCTATTGCCTCCATACAGGTCAACGCCCATCAGAACCAAGCCTTTTGGACAGCCATTGCCTGGAAGGTGTGTACCCTGGGGGTCTATTGCCGGTGCAGCGTTCAGAAAAGGTCGGAGGACCTGATACGCTGGCCTGGAAGATCACAGGAGTCTAGCTGGGGCTGTCTTCCCAATGTGGATGGGGCACAGGCCGGACCCTGACTCCCCTAATGGCCCGTATTCTGGTGGTGGCCTACCTGGAGCTTTATGGGTGGTTGAGGGAATCACAGCAGATACGCGGGCTGAGTTCTGAGTAGAATCATACATGATACATTGCCAACTTTGTGTGTTACAGACAGGCATCTCCCCATCAATATTGGAGGTGGCCCATGTGCAACATACAAGAAGAGTAATTGTTTGTGTAGGTCTGGTAGAAGGTGCATGCTAATGTGTAGGAACACAGCAGAGTCCAGTCCACTGCCAATATACTGGATGAGTACAGTGATCAATCAGGCCACGTTGTTTAATGGTGTGGGTGACATTTGTATCCAACAGGCCACTTGTCTTCAGTGTGTCACCCACAAAATCAAACAGCATGAGCTGATTGATCACTGTACTCAGCCATGTGTCTGCTCAAGAGAGTATATTGGCATTTGAACCCAACAGGCCACTTGTCTTCAGATTGTAAAGAGTGATGGTACCTCACTACTGTGTCTCATGTGATAGTGGCGCTCTTACACGTGTCATAGCATACAGCGAACTTTGGGTGCAGTCACTCAGTAATACTTCCCCTTGATAAATGGGGAATGTCCAGTTACATGAGTTAGCAAACATCACTATTGCCTTCAGTAGGGGTGCCTACATGTTGGCATGAGTGCCTTTCTCTTTTGTAGTATCATTTATAGTATTGTTTCACACATGATCAACCTGTCTTCATTGGATTATGTTGATTCCATCACATATGTGTATATGTCAAACTGTATTGGAAAATAGTTACATGTGATGGGTATACAATTCATGTGTTACCACAGACAGGAGTGTATCAGCATTGGTTGGTGGGTCACACATATCCTAAGGCATTATTCAATGTCATTAGTCACGTCCAATTGCTGAAGAAATGAAGGATGACAGGTAGACCTACAGTAATTTCTCACAATGTGAATGTGTTGGAAAATGGGTTATTGGTAAGGGCAGGTAAGTACCTACACTTAGCAATAGGCTACTAACTTCCACTTAGGTCCAGTTAGGTCTCAGTAAATTAAACCCAGCTCAACCCTTAGTAGCTTGGCAACGAGCGACACAGCTTAACTTAGGAGACAGAGGCACTCATTACAACATTGGCGGTAAATCCTGCTTACCACCGTGCAGAAGACCGCCAACACACCGCTGCTGCGGCGGAATTCCGCTACATCTATTAAGTCCCACAGCTCGGAATCCGCCAAAATCTAGACACCTACACAAGTCTGCCATACCAAAGGTCAGTGATAAAATGGCGATAACAAAACCTCCACCGTCACGCCAACAGGAATACGCCCACACTATCACGACCCACGAATCCACGCGGTGGTCTTTCAACCGCGGTATTCCATTGGCGGTACACACCGCCGCGCACAAAATACACACACATTTACAAAACACAACCACATTGGACAATTCCAAATACACACACCTGATACAGATAAAGACACCACTCCCACACACCCAATCCAATATAAAACACACACCCACATCACCCAAAAACCCTTATGACCAGAATTGCTAAAGAAGGCCAGAGAGAGACACCACCATCAACAACACTAGCATCCACAGGCACACAACACCATCACTCACACAACATCCACGCACCTCAAACAACACACACAAACACATCCCCTCACACATCACAACACACACCACCTCACACATCACCCACACCATCCCATGGCACTGCAAAGACACCCCAGGTTCTCTGAGGAGGAGCTCAGGGTCATGATGGAGCAAATCATCCGGGTAGAGCCACAGCTAATCGGATCACAGGTGCAGCACACCTCCATAGATAGGAAGATGGAACTATGGCACAGAATCATGGATAGGGTCAACACAGTGGGACAGCATCCAAGAACCCAGGATGACATCAGGAAGAGGTGGAACGACCTATGGGGGAAGGTGTGTTCCGTGGTCTCAAGACACCAGATTGTAGTTCAGAGGATTGGCGGCAGACCCCCACCTCCTCCCCCACAACTAACAACATGGGAGGAGCAGGTCTTGGCTATACTACATCCTGAGGGCCTTGCTGGAGTAGCAGGAGGAATAGACTCTGGTAAGTCAACTCTTTACTACCATATCCCCCACCCTACCTTCATGCTATCACATACCCCCACCCTCACCCTCACCTCCATCACTCCAACACCTCACATATGTGCCACTATCACAAACCACCCATCCCAACACCAAGCCCTGCATGCAACAACAAAGCATGGACACCCATCACCAAAGCATGTCCACTACAGATACCCACACAGACACCAAAAGAGTGATCACACAAGGTCCTACACAAGAATGTAAGCACTGAGGTACAGGGTCACCCACCCATTGCACACAATGGCACACACAGATGCAATAATTATGCCTTTACACCCCTACAGAACGCCTACCCAACGTTACCGGACAGGAAGATCCAAACATGTCCATCCCCCCACAGAAGAGGCCCACAGTGATGACAGCAGCTTTGTCCAACTGGATCAAGATGACCAGCCCGGCCCATCTGGGACCTCGGGACCGTTGGTTCCCCACACACTGGCACATGCCACCACAGAGCCTCCCCCGTCAGGAAACACCAGCACAGCACCCACCCAGCTGGCCCATCCCTCTGTCCCCAGGACACGTCAAGCAGCAGTGTGTCCACCACTACAGGGAACCCAGGAAAACCCACAAAGCCAAGAACAGCAGGGACCTGGGGGCAGTGGGCACACGGTTCAGGGGACAGAGGAACAGGAAAACCAGGGAACTGGGAGGACTGCTGTGCGACAGCGGGAGGACAGGCACAGGGAACCCACTCTCCACGAGGCTCTCTCCAACATCATGGGAGCATACCATCATTCCCAGGAGACAATGGCAACGGTACTGGCCAATTTTCAGGAGACCCAGCGGCTGCAGGAGGGTGGGATCAGGGAGGAACTCAAGTCCATCAACACCACCCTGGTCACCATTGTAGGGGTGTTGAAGGACCTTGTGAACACCAGGAGGGACACTGTGTTACAACAAGGGGCCCCTGACACTAGCCTGGAAGATGAACTGCCCACCACCTCTACCGGCGCTAGTGGACAGGAGGCACCGCCACAGGACCACGACACCAGCACCCCACCCCCTGCAGATGGAGAACCACCCAGCAAACGGTCCCTGAGATCCAGGACAAAGACAGAGAACAATGCCAAGACCCCGCCAAGAAATTAGACCACCCTGAATGTCATCCTTCTGTCCCACTTCGTCACTCTGTCCATCCTTTAACTGCCCTAGCTCCACTTCCTATGCCCCTTTGGACAATGCACCTGTGAGGCAAATATTTGGACTCTGCCATGGACATTCCTCCACCATCACCCCTGACCATTTTACAACCCCCTCCACTATTTTGCACTTAAATAAACACCCTTGAACCACAAAACAATCTGGAGTCAGTCTGTGCTTTCACAAATGTGTATTTGCAATAACTGAGGAAAATAGAAATCTCCATTGTATTGTCAACATACCTATGTCACACAGCTCTAGTCCATTAGGTAACATAGCAGAGGCCACACAGTGGGACCCACATCTGTGAAATGGAAAGGCAAAGTGACAGGTCAGGGTCCATACACTGGGTGAAAGTGACAGACATATGATAGGTCTAACAATTGTATGAGATTTAGGAGGCAGTGATGTCTTCTTACCTGTGTCTCACTGGAAGTATTGCTGGATCACTTTGTTTCTGTTGTCGATACCCTCTTCTTCTGCCTCCTCTTCTTCACTGTCCACAGGATCCACAGCTGCCATAAGACCTCCTTCTGGACCATCCTCCTACAGAAAAGGCACCTGTCGTCACAAAGCCAAATTGTGCAGTATACAGCAGGCCACGATGATCTGGTACACCTTCTTTGGTGAGTAGTACAGACAATCACCTGTCATATGGAGGCACCGGAACCTGGCCTTCAGGAGGCCGAAGGTTCTTTCTATAATCCTCCTAGTTCGCCCATGTGCCTCATTGTAGCGTTCCTCTGCTCTTGTCCTGGGATTTCTCACTGGGCTCAGTAGCCATGACAGGTTGGGGTACCCAGAGTAACCTGCAAATGTCGAGGGACAACTGTTAGACACACACTAACCCTTAGGGACAACCCCAGATCCAGACAACTATTCACAGGGTATAGGTTCCTTGTCCTCACCTATTAGCCACACATGGTGCCTCTGGAGTTGCCCCATCACATAAGGGATGCTGCTATTCCTCAGAATGTAAGCCTCAACCACTGAGCCAGGAAACTTGGCGGTCACATGGGAGATATACTGGTCGGCCAAACACATCATCTGCACATTCATTGAATGATAACTCTTCCGGTTTCTGTACACCTGTTCACTCCTGTGGGGGTACCAAGGCCACATGTGTCCCATCAATGACACCTATGATGTTGGGGATATGTCCCAGGGCACAGAAGTCACCTTTCACTGTCGGCAAATCCTCCCGCTGAGGGAAAACGATGTAGCTGCGCATGTGTTTAAGCAGAGCAGACAACACTCTGGAAAACACGTTTGAGAACATAGGCTGGGACATCCCTGATGCTATGGCTATGGCACTGTAGTTTGAAAAGACCCACTTGCCAGGAAATGGAGTACTGAGAGGACCTGCACTAGAGGGGGGATTCCTGTGGGATGGCGGATAGCTGACATCAGGTCTGGCTCCAACTGGGTACACAGTTCATGGATTGTGGCACAATCAAGTCTGTAGGTGACTATTACATAACTCTCTTCCATTGTCGACAGGTCCACCAGCGGTCCGTACACCGGAGGATGCCACCATCTCCTCACCTGCCTCAGCAGACGTGCCCTATGGACGAGAACAGCGAGCACAGAGTCAGCCAACACTGAGGTAGTGAAAAAAGAATTTATTGCACACATTTGTCAATCCGCTATGTGCCTGTCTCTGTGTGTATGGAAGGCCTAGCTATGTGTGACTCATTTAAAAATAATGCCATGTGGCCCCCTGAAATGGCGGCTGCCTGACCTGTAATGTGGGACGAGAGGATATGAGGTAACTGTGCTGGCGTTGTACAATGTTGCGGTAGGCGGTCGAAGACCGCGGCGCAATCCTGCATTGGTTAACATTGGGCCCTTTGGGTCCCAGGAGCCAATGACGATGTACGCTGGCGGTGACGGTACGCACCGCTGTGGACGTGACTGCCATTTTCTGTGTGTGTACTCACTTGATACCTGACCTTCGACAGGAGAGGACCTACACTGCAAGTGCTGCTGTGGCCTCAGTCTGGAAGCGACGATGGCTCATGTGTCTGGGGAAAGGGCCCCTGCCTTCACATTGGAGGAGTTGGAGAAACTAGTGGATGGGGTCCTCCCCCAGTACACGGTACTCTACGGTCCTCCAGATAAACAGGTGAGTACACTGTGAGCATGCTGTATGGGCTATGCCTGTTTGGAGTGGTGTGGATGGAAGATACGGGGGTGAGGCCTGCATGAGCAGAAGGTGAGTGTATGTGCGTCAGGGCAAGGGTGGGAACGTAGGACAATGACTGTGACGGTCTGGACGGTTAAAGTTTTTCCTTTTCCCCCGTACTATTCCTCAAGGTCAGCGCCCACCAGAAAAAGGATATTTGACGTGCCATCACCAAGTACGTCCGGACCCTGGGGGTCCACCACAGACGGAGCACCCACTGTCATAAAAGATGGGAGGACATTCGCTGCAAACATAAGCACCACACATCCCACAGGAACTCTCACAAGCATCATACCCATGCAGACATACCAACATCCACTGCCTCCACTGTGTCCCCCTCCTCCACGTCTCCCTCCTCCCTCCCTGTCACATCTCCACTCACACCTGCATGCACTACATCCTCAGTCACCACCTCCATCACCAGCACGCCCATCACCACACACCGCTCACGTGCACTCACCACCCCCACTACCATTAACACATCCCCTGTGTCCTCTACCAGTGTGTCTGTGAGCCCTCCTCCCAAAGTACACAAATGCAGTCACACACCCACCGAACAGCCATCCACCTCACAACAGCCTACAGCCCATGCACCTTCACCCAAAGTCACAAAACAACCACCTCCTACAACCACTACCTCTTTCTCCACTCCCAAACCCCCCCGAGATACCCGTCCCAGTGTGTCTAAAAAGCTTTTCCTATCAAATTTTTACCTCTTCCCTACCCCTCCCCCCCGTCCTTCCTCTAGGGCCCACCTTTCCAGTTCCCAACCCAGCACCTCAGCCACCACATCACCGGGCACAGTGGTGCCAGCAATAGCAGGATTTTGGAGTGTGCCAAGCGACAGGGCTGCCAGTGTCCCAAGGAGCGAGGGCAAGGACATTCCGCCACCTCCAAAACAGAAAAAGTTGCCCACATCCCAGAAGGAGAAGGCGAAAACACCTGCCACCAGGGGCTAAGGCAAGACAAAAGTTGAAAGTGGCAAGACAGCTTCGCCACCACCCAAGGTGGGGAAGGGCCTGAAAATGAAAGTCAAGTCCACGTCGACGCCAACCTGTACGGCGGACAAGACCGCCACCGGCACCGCCGCCTGCACCGCCGCCAGCACCCCAGACACTGAGCCCTTCACCAGCACCACAGACACTTTGCCCTTCACCAGCACCGCAGTCAGTGAGCCCGCCACCAGCACCGCCGCTACTGACACCACCGCCAGCACCGCAGTCAGTGAGCCCGCCACCAGCACCGCCGCTACTGACACAGCCACCAGCACTGCAGTCAGTGAGCTCGCCACCAGCACTGCAGTCAGTGAGCCCGCCACCAGCACCGCCACCACAATGACCGCCACCAGCACCGATGCCACAGAGCCTGCCGCAAGCACCGCCGCTACTGACCCCACCGCCAGCACCGCCAGCGGCCCGCAACATCCTGAGCCAGTGGCACCACCGCAGACATGGCTGCCATCCCCAGTGGTCATTCGTACGAGGCTGGTGGTCGGTTCCAGGGGCCTGGGCAGCTTGCATGTTGCACCACCGTCAGTGGAGTATTACATCCACTACCTCAGTCCTTGGCAGGATTAAGCACTCTGGGCACGAAGCCCCCTCCAGAACCAGTGGAGAAAGGCATCCACTACCTCAGTCCTTGGCAGGATGAAGCACTCTGGGCACAAAGCCCCCTCCGGAACCAGTGGAGATTCACATCCACTACCTCAGTTCTTGGCAGGATGAAGCACTCAGGGCACAAAGCCCCCTCCAGAACCAGTGGAGATTCACATCCACTACCTCAGTCCTTGGCAGGATGAAGCACTCTGGGCACAAAGCCCCCTCCAGAACCAGTGGAGAAAGGCATCCACTACCTCAGTCCTAGGCAGGATGAAGCACTCTGGGCACAATGCCCCCTCCAGAACCAGTGGAGATTCACATCCACTACCTCAGTCAAAGCCCCCTCCAGAACCAGTGGAGTATCACATCCACTGCCTCAGTCCTTGGCAGGATTAAGCACTCTGGGCACAAAGCCCCCTCCAGAACCAGTGGAGAAAGGCATCCACTACCTCAGTCCTTGGCAGGATGAAGCACTCTGGGCACAAAGCCCCCTACAGAACCAGTGGAGATTCACATCCACTACCTCAGTTCTTGGCAGGATGAAGCATTCTGGGCACAAAGCCCCCTCCAGAACCAGTGGAGATTCACATCCACTACCTCAGTCCTTGGCAGGATGAAGCACTCTGGGCACAAAGCCCCCTCCAGAACCAGTGGAGAAAGACATCCACTACCTCAGTCCTAGGCAGGATGAAGCACTCTGGGCACAATGCCCCCTCCAAAGCCAGTGGAGAGTCACATCCACTACCTCAGTCAAAGCCCCCTCCAGAACCAGTGGAGTATCACATCCACTGCCTCAGTCCTTGGCAGGATTAAGCACTCTGGGCACAAAGCCCTCTCCAGAACCAGTGGAGAAAGGCATCCACTACCTCAGTCCTTGGCAGGATGAAGCACTCTGGGCACAAAGCCCCATACAGAACCAGTGGAGATTCACATCCACTACCTCAGTTCTTGGCAGATGAAGCACTCTGGGCACAAAGCCCCCTCCAGAACCAGTGGAGATTCACATCCACTATCTCAGTCCTTGGCAGGATGAAGCACTCTGGGCACAAAGCCCCCTTCAGAACCAGTGGAGATTCACATCCACTACCTCAGTCCTTGGCAGGATGAAGCACTCTGGCCACCAGGCCCCCTCCAGAACCAGTGGAGACTGTTAACCACTTGAGAGACTGTGGCTTTGCACTCCTCAGGATAAAGCAGTGGGCAAACCACCCACTGGAGAGATTTGAGAGACTGTGGCTTTGCACTCCCCAGGATAATGCAGTGGGCAACCCACCCACTGGAGAGACTTGAGAGACTGTGGTTTTGCACTCCCCAGGATGCAGCAGTGGGCAACCCACCCACTGGAGAGACTTGAGAGACTGTGGCTTTGCACTCCCCAGGATACATCAATGGGCATGGAGCCCCCTAGTGGAGCTGGCATCGTGCAATCATCTGGCTGAGGTGCCCCCCTTCCCTTCCCCCTGAGGTGCCTGTTTCATTTCGATCTGATGCCCCAGCAGTGTTCTCTCCATTTGGAGTCTGGTATCGAGTGTGGGCCTCGCCCATGCATTTTGGGCCCAGTGGTCCATGGACTATGAATGGTGCACTACCTGGACTTGATTGGTTGGTGTACATAATTGTTTATACTGTATATGCAGTTTTGACTAATGGATTTTTATTGATTACAATCGTTCAACTCATTTTCTTTTGTCCTTGCGTTCTTGAAAGGGGGTAGGGAGTGTAAATGTAATATTGCAGCATGTATTGGTGTGTATGTTGTTGTGGGTGAGGGTGGGGGTGTTGCGTGTGTGTGTCACTCTCTTTTTTCTCCCCCCTCCCCCCTCCCCTGTGTTGTAGGTGCAGTACTCACCGTGGTTGCCGCCGCCGTCTTTCGTGCTCCTGGTAGAGGAGCAGGAAAACTATTGCAGGGAGTATTTGGAGTTCAGGCTCCATGGTGGCCTGGTTCCTCATGGGTTGTGTAGAGGTGAGTGTTTTCCCTTTCTAGTCCTGTTTCCGCCATTCCTTTATTCGCATTGAATCCGCTCCGGAAAAGGTGGCAGATTGGCCTGTCATAAAAGTGTGGGCGGCACATTGTCTTCCACCTGTCTGTTGGAGGTGACCGCCGCCCTGTTTGTTTGTACCGCCGTAGCAGGCGGAGTGTTAAAGTGGCTTTCTATGTTGGCAGTTTCCGCCATCGTCGTGATTCAATTTATTTTACCGCCGACCTGTTGGCGGTCTTACCGCCACTTTAACACCGACTGCCAGGGTTGTAATGAGGGCCAGAGTGTAAAGCATTCAAATATCACAAAACATTAATTAAATAAAACACAGGAAACAGTTTAAAAATCCAAAATCAATTTACAAAAATAGATTATATTTTTATCTTTAAAATGACACCAAAGCGAATAAAATCAGATAAGGGGAACTGGAGATATACATTTTTAAAGAATTATTGCTTTCCAGCGCATAGAAACAAAAAGTGCCAATCTGGTCATCTGGTCGCACCTCGACGGGGGCAAAGTCAAAGTTTAAGGCCGAACGCGATGGAGCCCGGCATTTGCTACAGCCCGCGGGAGGCCTCGGTCAAAAGTTTACCTTAGGACTTAGTCGTTTTTCTGAATATTTTCTTCAGGGGGACGAACCTGCCAGTCCAATCCGACCTCCTGGAACTCTTGATCCGACGTCCTTGACGCCCTCTTCGGATACGCTGGCTGGGAGGTCCTGGTCAACTTCCTACGTTCGGACTTAGGGGGTCATTCCGACCTCCGCGGGCGGCGGAAGCCACCCGCCTGGCAGGAACCGCCAGAAGACCGTACCGCGGTCGAAAGACCGCGGCGGTCCTTCTGAGTTTCCCGCTGGGCTGGCGGGTGACCACCAGAAGGCCGCCCGCCAGCCCAGCGGGAAACCCCCTTCCATGAGGATGCCGGCTCCGAATGGAGCCGACGGAGTGGAAGGGGTGCGACGGGTGCACTTGCACCCGTCGCAATTTTCAGTGTCTGCTTGGCAGACACTGAAAATCTTGGTGGGGCCCTGTTAGGGGGCCCCTGCAGTGCCCATGCCATTGGCATGGGCACTGCAGGGGCCCCCAGGGGCCCCACGACTCCCGTTCCCGCCAGCCAGGTTCTGGCGGTCAAAACCGCCAGAGCCAGGCTGGCGGGAAGGGGGTCGGAATCCCCATGGTGACGCTGCCTGCAGCGCCGCCATGGAGGATTCCCTTGGGCAGCGGGAAACCGGCGGGACACAGCCGGTTTCCCGTTTCTGACCGCGGCGGTACCGCCGCGGTCAGAATGCCCATGGGAGCACCGCCAGCCTGTTGGCGGTGCTCCTGCGGTCGTTGGCCCTGGCGGTCCATGACCGCTAGGGTCAGAATGACCCCCTTAGTCTCTTTTTTGGAGATTTTCTTCACCGGGATGAACCTGCAAGTCAGGGCAGGTTGTGGTTGAGGCAAGCCGGCTAGAGTTGCCGTGGTGGGTCGGTCCCTCTATTGAGCTTTTTTCCAAAAGTTCTCCAAAGTTCTCCAAACTTCTGGATCTTCTTCCAGATGTTCTTTTAAGGTTCTTTTGGTGTCCACAGCTCACCCCAAGGTTCCAGAAGCTCTGAGATGCTTCTTGGGGGTGTGGACGACAACTCCCAGAATGCACCTGGCCCACACTCCTTTTTGGGCACTGGGCAGTGGTCAGCTGGTTGGTTTCTTCAGGAGTTGGTGCAGGGGTTAGCAATTTTCCACCTGTAGCAAACAGGGAGTCCCTCCTTCACCCAGTTGAAGACAGGCAAAGTTGTGGTGTGGTGAAGCCCAAGTGTGCAGCTGGTGCAGTCCTCCAGAGAGGAGGGTCCAGGTGCAGACCAGGGGTCCAGCAGGGCAATCCTTCTGCTCGTGTAGTTCTTCCTTGTTGGAATCTAATAATGATCTGGTATGGAACTGAGGTGTGGGTGCAGGTCTGCCAGTTTTATCCCTGCTCCTGGGTGAAAAACAGGGGGGTCCTGGTTCTCCAATCAGGTGCAGGGTCGTTCCCCCTGTGATGATCAGTTCCTGGGAAGTGTGGCAAAAATCAGTCCCAGGGAGCAACATTCCTCAAAAATCCATCATGGCTGAAAGTGATTTTTGGAGGTTACATCTGGCTAAGCCCACCCACTGGTGTGGCTAACAATCCTAAACACATCCCTCTCCTGCCCTCTCCTAATCTAATCAAGGGGGCACCTAATTGTCTGGGTTTGCAGGATGTTAGGAAGTTGCTGGGTTGCTCCAAATATCATGTTCTGCCTTTGATGACCAGTTTGACAGCCCTCCCTCTTCCTGCTTCACCATTTGCTGAGGGGAGATTCCCTCCCCCAGGCACATCTCTTTGTGTGGAGCCAGGCCACTTCGCACCTCATCAAGGCAGTCAGAGGCTGGCCAATCAGAGCACAGCTGCAAAAACACTGCAGGGCTGAAGTTTGCAACTTTTCAGGTAAAGTTTAAAACTCTTTACCTGAACAAGTTATATCACATCCCACAACTGGAAGTTGTGGGATTTATTATAACAATTAATTTGATACCAAACTTCTGGTATCTGTTACTTAAGGGGACTTAAGCTGTTTTACCTCACCAGGGCTTATACAACTATTTTCATAAGGTCCCTGCTTATAGTTACATGGCACCCAGCTATAGTGGCACATAGGACACACCTTAGGGGTGACTTATAAGTAAAAATAAGGTGGTTTAAGACTTTGGAACTACTTTTAATTCCAAAGTCGAATTTGCATATAACTTTAATGTAAAAGCAGCCAGAAAGGCAGGCCTGCCTTTAAAATGGAACTGGGTACCTCAGCAGTGCACCTATGGGTGCACTACCTATGCTGGGGTCCCTAAACCTCCATGCCCTACCATATACTAGGAACTAATAGGTAGGTTGACTTAGCCAATTATAATTAGCCTAATTTGCATACTGATTTTACACAGAGCACAGGCCCTGGGACTGGTTAGCAGTACTCAGGGCACCATCAGAGTCAGGAAAACGCCAGAAAAAATAGGAAAATGGGGGCAAAACGTTAGGGGCCTCTGCAATCAGCCCTTTTCTCTCACAGAATGTCCATGTCATTGATGTGGAATTATTCAGCTAAGTGATTTACACATCTTTATTGGTGAAGGTTCATAAAGTGACTGTTGACATGCTACAATGAGTGACATGCAGAAATGTGGGAATCATATGTGAGTGTGTACAGTCAATAATGCAATGGCATGAAAAAGGTACAGTGATATGCCTTCCCATTGAGAAACAGATTTAACCACCTCTTCAGGTAATGGAGATTCCCTGAGTCTCAATAACAATCAATGGACTATTGGAGATCATCGAGACTGTTGTTTTCCCTAGACCTAGCTGATTCATTATGCTGTAGACATTTATAGACTTATCTCTCCATTATTTTGCCTTATTTGTCTCCAGACTACTTTTCTGTGTGACATGTGTTACATAGAAAAGCTACATTAGTACAACTTTCATGATACTATTCTGGCAATGGGAATATTAGGAAGTTACTATTGGGAGGTTTTTACAGCATGACATGAGTTTTTCCATGTCACCCTATTCCTGCTTCTGTACATCTTGCCACCACAAAGCTGTATTAGTTGACCATCATTTCAACATGATGTGCTATTAGGTATATGAACATTTGCTGATTGCAGGGCCTTGTGTGGAATCTGTAAAAATACATTTAGCTTTGCCATTTTATTTAATGGCAACAGGTTTCTGAGGTATGCTACAAGAGCCAAACCATTGAATGTGATGACGTCTCCTACCTGATACATGGGTAAAGCAATTGGACAACTTCACTCAGGCAATTGGAGTTGTCTGAGACTCTGACTTTACTATGGGCAACTGTTTACAGGTCATGTAGCATGTAGCCTTGCTAATGTTGGAACCACTTTGGTGGGCCTTGTAGCTGGGGTTTACTGTACTTTATAGCAATGTTCTGTGATCAATGCTGTTGGTCAAGTGTGTTCTGGCACCTGCAATGAACCTATTTATATTTGTCATTTTATCATCACCCAAAGGAAGCAGAGAGGACAGGGCTGACATCTGTGTGGAACAGCTGGCCATGGTACATATGGGCATGACTCTACTGACACAAAGGGACCCAGTGGGTTAAAGGGTGAGGGGAGTGCCACGGAGGACACAGACTCAATGTCTATGTCATCCGAGTCAAGTTCTGGTGGACAGTCCCTAGTGGTGGCAGACATACAGGACCAGTTCCTATACCATCCTTGTCTGCCACCCAACTACCATCTCTACCCTCCCTTTTGTGCCCCACCCAGTTGGCCAGATCTGCTTACTCAAGAGGGGAGCCATCTCTTTTGCTCCAGGCACCCCACCCCCTGCCCCTGTTCCCCCACTGCCCTGAGTGAAGAGGCTATTGACCTACTGAGAAACACCTCTATTGGTCAGACGGCACTACTGAATGCCATCCATGTATAGGGCAGTCATCTGCAGCAGATGGTGGCCTACCTGGAAGGCATCCATAGTTCTATGTCTGCCCTACAGAGATCTTTTGAGGCTCTGGCTCCTTCTTCATGGCAAACTGCCTTAAACCCATCCCAAACTTCCATCCCACCACCTGCTTCTTCCCCATCCATTTTCCCTATTCACATATCTATCCTAAACAGACTCACACATAAGTAACCGCACACCTCAACACCCCTAAGCAGCATATGAAAACAGACACACCACAAAACACACAAGCACACAACCCCTCACTAGACACCTACCCTCTCACAAGCACCCCCACCCTACCCTATCCCAGACACCACCTCAATATCTACAGACCCATCAACCACCCCACCATATCCCCAGATACCATCCCCAAACCCACAGACTCATCACCCATCCCTGCCATACCCCCTAGACACCACACCTACAACCCATGCACCATCCCCACCACATCCCAGACACCACACCCATACCCACATGCCCATGTGCCACCCCCATACCCAAAGGCACCACACCCACAGACCCATTAACCACCCCCTCCATGCCCCTAGATACCACACCGATATCCATAGATCCATCCAGCATCCCCAGCATACCTTCAAACATCATATTCACACTAACAGACCCATCCACCACCCAACCATACCCAGCACATACCAACCAAAAATACAAATGCCCACACTCACCCACACAACAGACACCTACTAAAAGCAAACATCATACTTCAGATAAACAGTCAGCAGCACCAGAAATACAACACCCAGAACCTAATGCTTCTACTCCCCCAACTTCACAACCCCTATTCCCCCCTGGACATCCATCCATTTTCCCAAGGAGAGCTTAATGTGTTCCCTTGCCCTTACCCCTGTCAAAGACACCCCCTCCCAAAGACAAGGGGACCCCGTCCACACCCAAATCTATTTCTTTCGCATCCAAGGCCTCCCCTGCGAAACCTGATCTCTTCCCTAATCCGAGCTATTCCTCAAAGAAACAAAAAAAAAAAGGAAACCCCTTTCAAAGTCAGGGCTACCCTTCAAAAAACCACACCCACTCATTCCAAAACCGATCTCCCACCCCTCACAAATGACATCATTGAGGTGCCTGGACTTCTTACTAAATACCCTTTCCTGGGGAGGATCTCATGGTAGGGCAGTGTTCTGAGAGGCACATTAAGGGTCATAGCAGTGTGCTAGACTACACATTGTTTGCTGGACTGGCCGTTGGCCTTTACATTACTTCAGTTCTGAATTGTTTGGAATAAAGCAAAATTGCTAGGTTACTTACACGTAGGGCTTCCCATTACTTTGCTACCATTTTGATGACCATGGATACTTTGAGATGTATGAAAACAGTTGTGTTTGTTTCAGCCTGACTGATGACCTGTGTCGTTGGTATGATCTGATCTTGGTACCAGTGCTTGAGAAATGTTCAATGGATGGATATATGAAATTTAATTCAATTGGGGCTCACATTGCATTGGGTGGTATTTCATATTGGCTTGGCCAATGTAACATCTATTGGGTTACATTTTCTCTATGGCAAGCTAGAGATTTGTTTCCCCACACATGGAGGGTGTTCAATTGTTATACCTTTGTATGTATGTTAATGGACATTTGTCCATTTTCATGTGTGTACCTTACACCTACTTTATCTAAATATGTGACCCATGCTGTTACTGCTGCATTTGCTTTCATTTAGAAATAATTATGGGGCAACCCTTTAACCTGTGGAGTAGGGTAAAATGATTTAGAAACAAAGAAAGGGTCCTTGCGGAGGAAGTGTCAGTCTTGACTTCCATGGCAAAAATTCACCCACTCAAATGGTAGAGTACATCCAAACTACTTGTATAAATACATTTCTCCTTCCATTCCTTAGTTATTTAAGCATTTGAATGATTTTTGAGGTATATATAAATCCTTTCTTATTAGCAAAAATCTACATTAAGAACAGATTCCACTGATATATGAACATACCTCTTTCACAATTGACAGCCCCTGAAAAATTAGCACATACAAAATAAAAATAGACAAGTGAAAATAGAGAGAGGGGCCAATAGATCATTTATCACAAAACAGCCAGCACCCTTTACAAAACACCAACCATAACTATTGAGGTAAAGTTATCACAGTATGGGAGGGCATACATCACAAAACTCATCAAAGACATATTTGATCAATGAAAATCCACATCCAGTAAAAATGTTGGTCCAGAAACATTAGACCCCGTAGGTGGTTTGTAAGTAACCAGCCATCCACGTCAAAATCTTCCTAAAACAATGAGGTTTGTATCCAGTTCTCGAGTATATTCAAGCAGACACTAAAGAACAATGACCTTACAAATCAGGTGTGTGTCTTACGACCTCTGTAGAATTATTATACTGATTCTACCCACAAGGGGATCATTTCCAGTAAGGCCAGTTCAACTGCATATTGACCAGTCAAGGCCATTATTGTTGAATTGAAGTCGGTGGAAGCATTTGCTTTCATGACTTGTACTGATACATTTCCAAAATATGTATGACATTTGGTTATTGAAATGGTTATCCTTGATATGCTTTAAGCCACAATTCCTGTGCAAATAGTGTTTTTGAGGCATATGCAAAGTGGAATTTGTCCAGAGCACCCGTCTTCCAGGAACTTCCTGGTAGAGGCATACATTTTCTGCAAGGATTCTTTACTTTGTAACCTTTGAATGCTTGTTACACTGATTATATTGCATCCTATTTACCTAACATTACCTTGAAATGTGGGTATTATGTGGAATCCCATTTCATATATTTAGCAGAGAATGTGTGGTTCAGTTCAATGACACATCCATACAGATGTATCTTTTATATCACAAGAGGCCATGGCATGTGAGCAATGTGAGGGTGTCAGTTAGAATAATAGGTGTGATTTTGATGAGGAGTTGCTGTTGTGTGACACAATTTATTATACACATCACTATCCCTGATTATGGGATGTGCACACATATACAATTTTGTAGAGTGCGGCTTTGCAGTGCCAGTGACCTGGCCAAAGAGGGCATCATGGAGACGTGATTGGGTACATAGAGAAGAACTCTGAACAGGGGCCCACAAAATACGTTTGGCCCACGAACCACAGACCACATGTCAGGTCCATGGTAAGGCATGTATTTATTGTGGAGCTGACTGGTATGTGTTTCGCTTACTGCCGGTTGTGTCCACAACTGTGAACATCATCGATTGGCTCCATGGTGGCACATGATGTGTGAAGTTGAGTACATGTGAGTTTCAGTCTTATATCCTTCCCTTTCCGACAGCTCAGATATGGTGATTGGACCATCACGTCTGTGGGAAGCCACTTTGTAATTGGACCAGCGGTAAGACTGGTGGTCAGACCTCCAACAGATGTATTGGGCTATCTCCTCAATTCAACTGTCTAGATTTGCTGACAGTGTGAGTGGGACCATGATGGTTTTTATCTATGAAACCATATAAATCACAATACTGCAGTCGGACCGCCAACACTGCGGCGGGGTATCTGTCCTCACCACCATGGCCGTCCCAAGACCGTCAAATTTGTGATCCGGCTCTGAGTCTTCAGTTGCAAATATGATTATTCTTCTCTCATTATTGTGGTTGTCATGTAGGAGGAAGGGTTCTTCATTATGAGTAGTGGTCAGGTGTTCTGGAATCTTATTTTGTAACTTTGAGGGCAGCAAGGACTTAAGTACATGATATTAGTAGTTTTAAATTAGGTAGCTCATCTGTAATGAGGAGGTTTGGTAGTGGGCTCTGGGGAAATATGGCATACACCTTTTAAATCTTGAAGTACATGCCTTAATTGTATCTCAGTTACGTTTAGGGGGAGATTGTGTTCTCTGAAGTTAATTGAAATATCAATTTTTGTTGTAGTCATCTGATAACAAGTATGTGCATAATATTTAGCACATTTCTATTTAACATTCTCAGTGCCTGTGCTTGCCTGACTGTATGTGTATCCCATGAGAAAAAAACAATAGTTTCATTTGCCTGATGTGATATATGTGGCTCTCGCTGGCATTCTATCTGAAAGTAGTATAAAATAAAATTAATGATTTTGTTAAAAATGTTTATTTTGTTTGTTAACATAATTTAAACAAGCTTTCAGATGTTCTACATTTATGCTTAAATGTGTGCTGTTGCTCTAAGTTGCACTTTATTTTTTTTCCATTTGTGTTTAATGTCATCGACATTTGGGTCAGGTGGGCTTTCCTTTTCTGTTAGTGAAAAATTTTTTATTTTAGATACATATAAAAAATACAGGTTTGGTACGTTTTGGGGGGTGATGGAGTTTTGGTTTTAAATTTAACCCAAATTGATTGTTTTATGTTAGTGAATGTGTTTATTTTACTTATTTAAAAAAAGTGTTTTATCAAGGTTTACAATTGTGGACTTGGTGTTTTCAATGTGAAGTGCTGAAGTACTTCTTTAATTTCAGAGGATAATTTTAGATAAGAAAAGAGAGAGTTTAATGATGTATTTTTAAATTTGAAATTTTGAAATTATGTCAGGTTACATTGTTGCTAGTTTACTTTTTATATATACTTTTGAAGATGTCTTGCTCTGTTTTTGAAGTCTTCCTTCTGGTGTTTTTTTATGCTGTCCAGAAAAGTGTGGTTTTCTTTCAGTCGTTAATTTTTTCCTGTAAAAATATTGAGGTTTTATGGTCTTTGTTGTAGTGTTATTTTTCATTGGTTTGTTTATTTAATGATAAATTTTATTGGCTACTTTGTGTGTTTGCGTTTTTTAGTGTTTTCTCTTTTATGTTTAACCCTTTCGCTGCCAAGCCTTTTCCCCCTCAGGTGCCAGGCCTTTTTTAGCTTAGGCCCTCATACCTTTTTGTCTACATAAGCTACCCAGGCCAAATTTGTATTCTTTTTTTCAAATATCCTAAGAATTCTAGAGGTACCCAGAGTTTGTGGGTTGCACTGAAGGAGATCAAGAAATTAGCCACAATACACCCCAAATTTTATTTTATTCAAAACAAATGGGAAAATGGCCTGCAGAAGAAGGTTTGTGATTTTTTTCTTCCCTAAAAATGACATTAACAAAGAGTTTGCGGTGCTAAAATCATCATCTTCCCAGCTGTCAGAAACAGGCAGCCTTGAATCAGAAAAACACATTTTTCAACACAATTTTGGCATTTTACTGGGACATACCCCATTTCTACTATATTTTGTGCTGTTAGCCTCCTTCCAGTTAGTGACAGCAATGGGTGTGAAACCAATGCTGGATCTGAAAAGTAGATAAAGTTCTGAATTCAGCAAGGGGTCATTAGTATAGATCCTACAAGGTTTTGTTTACAGAAATTAACAGCTGAAATAAAAAAATATTAAAATTGAGGTATAAAAATAGCCATTTTTCTCCACGTTTACTCTGTAACTTTTTCCTGTGCTGTCAGAATTTTGAAAGCAATATACTGTTACATCTGCTGGACTCTTCTGGTTGCGGGGATATGAAAGGCTTGTAGGGTCATTGAGAACCCTAGGTAACCAGAGCCAATAAATAAGCTGCACCTTGCAATGGGTTTTCATTGTATACCGGGTATTCAGCAATTCATTTGCTGAAATATAAACAGTTAAAAAACAGGTATCAAGGAACCCTTTGTATTTCTAAAATGGACACAAGATAAGGTGTTGAGAAGCAGTGGGTATTTGCACATCTCTGAATTCCGGGGTCCCCATATTAGCATGTGAATTACAGTGCATTTCTTTTTTCCACACTGTCTTACATTTGGAAGGAAGAAATGTAGAGAAAGACAACTGGCAAAAACACTTGTTCTTCTATTCTGTGTTCCCCCAAGTCTCCCGATAACAATGGTACGTCACTTGTGTGGGTAGGCCGAGTGCCTGAAACAGGAAATGCAACATGGACACATCAAATTTTTATATTGAATTTGGGCATGTTTTTTTGCAAAGTGCCTAGCTGTGGATTTTTGCCTCTAGATCCACCGGCACCTAGGGAAACCTACCAAATCTATATATTTTTGAAAACTAGACACCAAGGGGAATCCAAGATGTGGTGACTTGTGGGGATCCCACCAGGTTCTATTACCCAGAAACCTTTGCAAACCTCAAAATTTGCCCAAAAAACGCTTTTTCCTCACATTCCGGTGATAGAAAGTTCTGGAATCTAAGAGGAGCCACACATTTCCTTCCACCCAGCATTCCCCCAAGTCTCCTGATAAAAATGGTACCTCACTTGCGTGGGTAGGCCTAGGTCCCGCAAAAGGAAATGCCCCAAAACACTATGTGGACACATCAAAATTATCAGATATAAAACTACATGCTTTTGCTGGGGGCACCTGCGTTTTTGGTCCTGGACTCATCAGCCACATAGGAAAACCTACCAAACCCAAACATTTGTTAAAAGTAGACATGAGGGAGTCCAGGGCGATGTGACCCGCATGGATCCCCCAGTGTTTGTTCACCCAGAATCCTCAGCAAACTTCAAATTTAGCTAATACAAAATTATATTTTCTCACATTTCTGTGTGGAATCACCACCCCGGGACAAGTTTCCTACCACCCAACATTCAAAAATGATACCTCACTTGTGTAGGTGGGCCAAGTGCCTGAGCCAGAGAAGTGTCAAAAATATGTCGAAATTGAGGGGGAACCAAAGCAGGTCCAAAAGGGCAGTTTAAAAAAATCATTTTTAGGCTGAGAAGTGGGGCAGAATTTTCATTGGTATGGATGCGACAATGCTGGGGGTAGGAATTTTGTGGATTCCTGCAGATTCCGGAAGGTTCATCACAAAAATGTAGAAAAAATGTGTGATTTCAGGCAAAGTTGGAGGTTTGCAGGGCATGGTGCAGGGTACATGTGAAGCACACCACCCTGGACTCACCCAGATGTTTAGTTTTCAGATGTGTCTAGGTCTTGTGGATTTTTCTACATGGCAGTGTGTCAAAGTCCAAAAAGTGCAGCCCTCACTATTCCAAGTGGGATGATTGTGAGAGTTAGGTAAGCTCTTTCTTGTTTTTTTATTTTTATAATATGCAGTTATAACAAAATATCCAATGTGTCACATCTGAGAGGTCAGCATTAATAACACATGAAATGAGTAAAGCATTGTTAGCAACAAAATCATGCAACCTTCTTACAGTATCTCAATGACAGGATTCAGGCTTCACTGAATATGATACAATGCTGTCAAAATCTGAACACTCCCCATGCAGACACTGAGGAATGAGAGTACTTTACAACAACAGGTAGACTCAACTCAGGAAGCTGAGAATTGAGAACGAAAGGGAGATAAATGGGGGTATAGCTAGAAGCAAAAGGAGAAAGATCAGAACAATCATGCAGGCGACAGTACGTCAATATTCCTGCAGGCCTTGTGGGATAGCACGGAAGGAAGGAAACCTTTTAACGCTATTGATAGCAAGCGCCAAGCCATCAGACGCCGCCAAAATCCCAATTCTCCAAAAAAGAACTCAGTGAGCCCCATATGTCTTTTGGTCGGGAGCCCTCAAGCATAAGCTTCCAGTATATCATCAGCTGCATTGACAGAACAAAGCATCCCGCAACCACTCACAAAAACGGGGAGTTCGGCCACGTCCCCAGCACATCGCAACCCTGTGCTTGGCTAGCAACAACAACAGCCCTATCAGTCTTCTGAGCGCAGTGGGGAGCTCCTCCACATATCCTAGAAGGGCAAGCTTAGTAGTGTGCAGCAGCTCGGTATCAGTCATCTCCTCTTTGATACGCAACACCCCTGTCCAGTATTCACGCAACTCAGCACAGCTCCAAGCGAGGTTCAGGAAGTCCGCTTCAGGGGCCCCACATCTCTCCCAACGCACGTCAATATGCAGACCCATGCTTCGAAAGCCACAGGGCATATGATACAACTGATGTAAGAACTTAAAATGAAAAAGACACAGTCTATAGTTAGGGGACAACTCTCTCATATGTGTGCTGCATCTACGCCACACATCATCAGAGATGGCTTCACCGATGTCTGCCTCCCAGCGTACTCTAGCCCTCATCACAGTCTCAGGCGACTCGCTCTGCATACAGGCAAAAAGCTTGGTGATAAGCCTGTGCGGGGACTTCGTTTGATGCAAGAGCTTCAGCGCACAGCACACCGGAGGCATCGCAGGGAAAGAGGGGAAGCGC
The DNA here is from genome assembly GCF_031143425.1 of Pleurodeles waltl. Lineage (NCBI taxonomy): Eukaryota > Metazoa > Chordata > Amphibia > Caudata > Salamandridae > Pleurodeles > Pleurodeles waltl. The sequence goes on along the minus strand of NC_090439.1, from coordinate 443,971,461 downwards.
GAGCGAAGCATAGCACCTATTCTAAGCACATATAGTCGGTTCATCGCAGTGTCAAGCCCATCACCTAGCGCCACCTCAGATGCGATGACCAGCCCATCAGAAAACCAAGAGCCCAAGGTGGTCAAGCTGGACTCACAGAGAAACGCATGCACCCGGGCATGTCCAGACAGCTGCCTGTCCGCAACATCCAATACCGGCATCCCAGGAGCAAATGGCTCATGCACATGAACACGCTGCAACAACGAAGTCCAAGCCCTCGCTGTGCAACCCACAGTATCAATCCCACGCGGTCTTGGTCTAAATGGGCTCCCCAGTACACGCAGGAGTCTATCAGGCCACACAGCATCGCTTTCAGGCACCAAGTGTGGCAGATATCGTGTGGGGTACAGCCAGAAAAGCACGAAATGTGCCTGCGCACAGTGATAATAAAGCTCTAAATCCGGGGCAGACAAACCGCCCATCTCGAACGGAAGTGTCAATTTCTCCAGCAAAATTCTGGTCTGTCTACCCGCCCAGACCAGCTTCACCAGCTCGGACATAAGCTGCTTCAAAAAACTCACAGTGAAAACAAGGGATAGGTTGATAAACAGATATAAAAATTTTGGCAAAATAACCATCTTCGCTATCGCGATGTGACCGGTCAGCGACAGTGGCAACGAGCGCCACATCTCCACCTTGTCCTCCAACCATGCAAGAGCTCCGCCATAATTTGCTGACCAATGCGCATTGACATCTTTGCTCAGCCAGACACCTAAATACCACACTGGGGCATCCGCCCAGCCAATGGTATATTCAGAGGGGAACTGTGTCGTAGCCGCGGAAAGAGGCAACACAACTGACTTGGACCAGTTGATGGTAATCCCGGAGAACCGTCCAAAACTCACTATTTCATCTAAAAGGGCGTGAAGATGTTGCTGCAGATCACGGACATACAGGGCAATAGCATCTGCATACATAGAGATTAGTATTGGCTGCTGCCAAAATGACTATCCTCTATGATTGTGGTGTTGTCTCAAATGAGAAGCTAGTGGCTCCATCGCTATTGCAAAAAGCAACGGAGATAGTGGGCAGCCCTGGCGAGTGCCCCTAGCTATCAGAAAGGGGTCAGAAATGGTCCCATTTACTCTCAACCGTGCAGAAGGACTCGAATACAGCAAGCGAATCAGTTGGAGAAACCTGGAACTCAGTCCTACCCGAGCCAGCAAAGCAAACGTGTATGACCACGCAAGGGAGTCAAAAGCCTTGGTGGTATCTAAGTACACCGCAGCTGCGTGGTCATCAGGGTCGATCTGATAGAGCTACCCGGCACAAAGCCAGATTGGTCCGGCAGCACCAGGGATGGGAGCAAAGGCTGTAATCTAACGGCAATTAGCTTTGCCAGAATCTTATTGTCTATGATGATTAATGAAAGGGGGTGATAGGAGTCACAGCTGCACAGGTCCTTCCCGGGCTTTAAAATAGTCACAATGAGAGCCTCTGACAGTGAGGCAGGAAGAGCACCGGCATCTAGAGCTTCCGCATAAACCTCCAGGAGGTGCGGCGCAAGGATATCAGCATATTCCTTATAACAGGACGGTGTTAAGCCATCCAACCCAGGTGCCTTATCACCCGGCAAACTGCGGATCGTCTGGACCACGTCGTCCACCAAAAAGGGGACATCTAGATACGACTGATGTGAATTCTCAAACCACAACAAACTGATATCTGCAAAGTAATCATTGGCCGCCACCGAGTCCAACCCAGGAGGTTCCGCATACAAATCTGCATAGAGGTTGGTGATAATGAGTCTAATCTCATCAGTGTTAGCGTGACACTAACCGGCCGAACCCGACAACTCTACAATATAGTTACTTGCCCACTGCTTACGGAGCTTGTTTGCTAGTGTACGACAAGCTCTCTCTCCCTCTCCGTATCTCCTCGCAGCAGCGTGTCTCCCCAGGAAGCAAACCTCACGCAGCGCTGCCTCCTCATACTGTGTCATCTTACTTCTCAGGGTGGCCAAAAGGTCACCTGACCAGTCTGCCGCTAAGCGTTTTTCCAGATCAACAAGCTGGGCCTCCAGCACTCCATGCTGCTTAGAGAGGCAAATGCCACAAATCAGTACCTTAAAAGCCTCCCACAGGGTCCCAGCAGAAGCCACCGACTCCTGATTCTCAGAAAAATAATGCAGATTGGCTGTCACGGATCTCATTCCTAAATACCTGATCTCTAAGAGCACCGGGGGGAATTCTCCACGTGAAGGCCTGTGCGGGGCCTCCTGGTATAGCCAACTCCAGCAGAACTGGAGAATGGTCTGACAGAGTACACGCCATATGCTCAACCGACCACGTCCATAGTTCAACATCCCTGGTTGCAAGCCATCTATCAATGCGGGACCAACTGTTACGAGCATAATTGACACAGGTGCTCTCCCTGTCACTTCCATGCTTTACCCTCCATATGTCAACCAGAGCACCCTCAGACATCACATGCGAAAGAGCTCTGGCAGCCCCAACATGCTGCGGCTGAGCCAGACTCTCACGATCTGCAACAGGATCCAATATCACATTAAATTCCCCCCCCCATAGCAAGGTCCCAGATCCCAGCTAGTCAATCAACCGCCACACCTCCCGGAAAAAGTCAGGGTGATCAGTATTAGGATCGTAAATCAATACTAATCTGCAAGGTCTATCCAGCAACGTGCCACGCAGCATGACATAACAACCAGCAGGATCCACAAGTGTCTTTTCGGTGCGCCACTGTAACCCTTTCCGAATCAGAATCGCCACACCTCTAGCATAGCGCGAATACATCGCAGCGTGACACTGTCCAATCCAGCTGGCTTTTATCCTATTTTTGGTGGCCGCAACCAGGTGGGTCACCTGCAACATGTAAATGTCAATCGCATGATGCTGCATATAGGCAGACAGCAGTCTCATCTTACGCCCGTCATTTAGCCCACGCACATTCCAAGTTAGGCAGTGCACAGGCATCACGCTATTCCTCGCCATTCCAAACAGCTATCTAAACACAAATCCTTCCACACCAACAAAATCAAGGCTTTGTCAGCATGCAGAAAGGGGGGCAAAGACAAAGAAATAAAGACAGAGGAAGTAGTCCAAAAGCAGAACAACCCAAACCCCACCCACGCTGACCCCCCCAAATGGGTCTGTGCTACAATCCTACCGATCCCTAAGTACACATCCTAAACAGTAGTGTTAAACAGTATCGAAGAACTCATCCAGAGGGGCGTGAAACAGACCGTCCAAAACACCATCCAAAATGGGATGGGGGGGCAGGGGGACTCACAATGCAAAAAGTACAATAGAGCAGCCATCGTACAGATTGGAGACAATAACCAGTGTACCAGTCATAAGGCAGCGAGCACGGCCACAATGGCCCCAGGACAGCAGAAACCATTTAGTCATTGTGACTCAGGGCACCTCTCTCTCTGCCAGAATCTCTTGAACCCTCCGACAGTGCCCTTTTGGGAACCGATTTTTTGAACTTGGCGGCCAATTTCGGATCAGTAAAGAAATGCAGCTTGCCCTTATGCTGCACTCGGAGTTTGGCTGGATAAATGAGGGAGTATTTGGCATCCATCTGACTTAGAGTGTGCTTGACTGGCAGGAAAGCCCTAAGGGCAGCCTGCACACCAGGGGTATATTCAGGAAAAAATTTAAGCTCAGTGTCATTATAAATCACAGGCCTCCGTTCTCTGACCAGTCTAAGTATGGTGTCCATGTCACGATAGTTCAGCAAGCGGATAATTATAGGGCGCAGCAGAGTTCCCGGCAGCGGCTGAGGGCCCAGGGACCTGTGGGCCCTCTCCACCACCAGTACCTGGGAGAGTTCACCGGGGAATATCTCAGACAGCATAGTCTCAACATAGTCCTCCATACGACCCATAGCTATCGACTCAGGGAGGCCAAGAATGCGAATGTTATTGCAGCGGGACCAGGCCTCCAGATCCTCGTTGCGGATCACCTCCAGCACACGTTCCATGCGCAGCAATTGTTCTCCGTCTCCACAGCGTCCATCCTCCAAGTTCGAGGTGCGAGATTCCAGCTATTTGAAATGAGCGTCATGAACATCCACCCGTTCCTTTAAACGATCCATCTTCTCGGTCAAATGGTCAAGCTTAGCATCGATGCCAGCCAGGCTATGCTTGTGATCTAAAAACATAGCCTTTACAGAGGAAGCAGAAGCCCCCTCCTCGGGTGAGGAATCATCCGCCGAATGGCCAGTAACGCCACTCTTCTTTTTACGCCCCCTCAAAGGTGAGTTTAGGCTGCTCATGGTTAGCCTTCTCCATCCTCAACGCCGTCCACTGGTTAGCATCAATCAAATGCACCGTACTGCACCAGTACAGGCCACCCGCTAGGCAAGGCCGCCAAGAACAAGAACACCACACAGGTAAGTACTCTGATTCTCCGGTCTCCTCCCATCCAAGCCTTAAGTAGGGAACCGAGTGTCGGGCCCCCAAGCTGATCCTGCATCCAGTACCACAAGCCCTGTCACGGCAGCATGAGCCAACAGCAGCAGCCCAGAGCGACAATTCCACTGCACCTTAGGGCCACGCGGCTCGAGTCCTGCTGCCGACCAGGCCCGCCAGTCGTCCGCAGCCGGGCCCCTATCCAGGCCAAGGCGCTGGGCCACAGCTCTCTAAGCAGCCACCAACTTGCCACAAGGGGAGGGGGGAGTCAACCTCCACAACCCCCAGGCAGCAGAAAACTCAAAAAATTGCCCAGGCATGAGAGAGTGAAGCCAGAGAGGCAGGCCCCCAGCACTATCAGGGGCCCACACCCCGCAGGCGCCCACGGCCTGCCCAGGCTGCCAAGCAGGCCACGCAGGGGAAAGAAATCAGGCTGCTGAGTGTGTAAGCTGGGGGGGTGCCTCCCAAGCACCCACCCCTGATTGCAGGAGCGAAAGTAAGGTGAAAAATCAAGGGTCCGCTCCCCCGAGCAACCAAAGAGAATGCCCCGGCCATGGCCAGGCCCGCCTCTCCAGCCGATGGCCGCGCTCACCTCGAGCCCGGTTAGGCCCGCCCGGAGATGCCGGGCCGGCCGGCACACCTTCCGCCATCCAAGCGGCGCTCCCCGACCACTCGCAGCCTCCCAGAGCCTCCCTGTGTCACTCCCAACGCAACACCAGGATCGGGGAGCTGCTCACCAGGAAAAACTGGAGGATTTATTCCCCCGCCGAGCAGAGCATCATGGTGTGGCAGCCATCTTGCTTGTCGGCCTGCCACGCCCCGAGTTAGACAAGCTCTCATGGCCCAAATGTAAAATCAAATCCCAAAATAATCAAAGTCCTCTTGCTTGCCATGTGCTAAGATGTTTTAGTGTGTGGAGGAGAGCTGAAAGACTGTCCCACAGATGGGGTGGGGCCATAACCATGCCCATACTGGTTGGTAGCCACCACCCCACAATTTTTTTTTTAATTCCCTGGCATCTAGTAGGCTTTCTGCCCCGCCGGGAAGTAGATCAGGGGTAATTGCCCCATCTGACAACTTTGGCCCCATTTAATTGGGGTGGGGTATGGCCATACACACACACCAATACCTGGTGCCTAAGTGGTCGCTCCCCTTATGTGAAATTGGCACAAAGGAAACTCCCTGGGGCATAGTGGTTTTTGCCTGGTGGTTTCTGGGGGCAGATCAGCCTAATAAAAATAAGCCGATCTGCCCCCAAGCTGGTCAGAAATGGCCTAAAATAAATTTGCCCTCCAGGGGAATTACCCTTGTCTAGGGTGTTGCTCCCCTTGCGTGAAATTGATGCAAAAAAATAAAAAATCGCTGGTGTCTAGTGGTTTCTGCCCCCCAATGGGAGTAGAAATGGCCTACAAATATTTTTCCCCCTAGGGGAGTGACCTTTGCCTAAAGGGTCGCTCCCCATGTCTGAAAAATAAAACAAAAAAATTATCCCTGGTGCCTAGAGGTTTCTCGCCTCTCTGGGGGTACATCAGTCTAATTACAATAGGCCTATCTGCCCTCAAGGTGGGCAGAAATGGCCTAATATAAATTTGCCTCCCCAGAGGAGCGACCCTTGTGGGAAATTGACCCAAAAAATATCCTTGATGTCTAGCGGTTTCTGCCCCTCTTAGGGGCAGATTGGCCTAATAAAAATAGGCGATCTCCTCCCCGGAGGGGGGAGGGGGGGGACAGAAAAGGCCTAAAGTTATTTTTGCCCCCAGGGGAGCAACCCTTGCATAAGGGGTTGCTCTCCACAGCTAAAAATACATAAAACAAACAAACAACAACAAAAAATCCCTCATGTCTAGGGGTTTCTGCCCCCCCGGGGGCAGATCGGCCCATTTAGGAAAGGCTGATCTGCCCCCAGAGGGCCTAAAAATATTTTACCACCCTTGCGAGTGGCTCTTGCCAAAGGACTGCTCCCATTATGCATAAATACAACAAAAACAAAGATCCCTGGTGTCTAGTTGGCATTTCTGTTGCTCGATCGCATCGTGATCAGGCAGCAGGAATGCTGAGAGAGACATCAAAGGAAAAAAAAGGCTTTTACTTTCCTTTGATGCCTCTCTTGCCCCCTCCACGTGACCAGAGGAGAAATGCCTTTGCATTTCTCCTCTGATCCGCGCTGGGGGGTAGCCTCTGATGAGGTCAGCGTGAGATTGCGGCAAGGACAAGTGATTCCCCTTCCATCCCTGCCGAGGAAGGGAGGTGCCAAGACCTCGGGAGGAGCGCTTGCGCTTCCCCCGAGGGCCGGTAGCAGGACGTAACAGTTACTTCCTGGGCACCTGAGACGTGCTGCCTAGGACGTAACCGTTACGTCCATGGCACCCGAGGGGTTAAATGTGTGCATTTTTGGATTGTTGTATTATTAGTGTTTAAAATTGTAAACTTACTGTAATTATGTTTAATGAGTGAATGTATGATCAATAAATATGGTTAATTTTATGTTTCTTGTTTAAAGTATTATTACTTTTGGTGTAGTTTATTTATTGTTAATTGTTATAATGTAAAGTATATATTTTTAAATTTGTATTTTAGTGGTATTATTATGACCAATATTATGTATTTCGATATTTTTATTATTGTGTATATATTTAAACAGTAGACAATATTTTGTGATTCAATATTTGTGTCTTTGATATTTCTAAATTTGAATATTTTTGATGGTGATATTTGTGTCATCTACATTTGTGTTACTTATGATTAATTATAGAATGGTGATATGTTTGCAAACAATATCATTTCAGCACTATTTTGGTGAGTCAATGTTGCTTTCCACAATATCATATTATGGAACCCATGATAGATGCTGCAGACAATAGCACACACTTATTTTCGTAAGCCACATTTAAACAGTGCTTAATTTGCACTGGTGGTGGATACAGGAACTTATTTTGGGGGACTGGAGTCTATTTTTCTCTAGACATCATCCCAGAGCAAGAAGAAGAAAGACAGAATAAGGAGAAAGAAACAGAAAAAAAGGGAAAGAGGGAGAAAGCAGGGTTGAAAATATAGTAAGACAAAGAGACAGAATGCTTAGGGTATGATTTAATTTTTTGCCCAGTCCAAATAAGATATTTACTGTTCTAAAATTAGAATGAAACTCAACTATTTTAGTTAATAGGCCTGGTTACTGTGGAAATCAAAGAGTGATTAATGGAGAAATATAGCCCTTCTCACATTCATATAAAAAGAACCAAAGGACATGATGACATTAATCGAAACTTTTTCAAAGACACTTAAAATATAGAAGAAAAAAAATGAAAATCTAAATGAAAAGGTTTTCCCATTTGCTTAATTCAAGGAAATAAACTTTCCACACTTGCACAGGGGTACTTTAGTAATAGATGAATACACTTACAGAGTGTAGCCCTCCCATTAAATCTCAGGAATCATTTAGCCTTGATTTAATTTGATTTACATTTTACAAAGTGCACAAATGTCCTGGGGTGTCTTGGCGCTGCCATCAGTCGAAAGAAGTGAACTGTCCAACCTAAATTAGAATGTCAGGAGAAAAAGCCAAGTCTTCAGTTGATTTCTGAAATCTGAGAAGCTGGGCTGATTTCTAAGATAGAGCAGCATATGGTTCCAAAGCCTGCAGGTCATATAAGATGTAAAAGAAACTCCTGTCACTCCAAGAAGCTTTTGGAATTCTAGGAATGATACGATTCCTGGCAGAAGTAGAGCGCAGCTGGGTACTGGGGTAAACCAAAGTAACCTGTCTTTTAGAGGATGAGGACCTAAAGAAAAAAATGTTTTGTGGGCAACACACAGAGATTTGAAGGCCACCCTATGTTTGACAGGAAGCCAATGAAGATTTGCTTTGGCCAGAGAGACTGAGTCAGATTTCTTAAGGTTAAGCAGTAGGCAGACAGAAGCATTTTGAAGTCTCTGAAGTATGCTTAAAATTCTTCCCTGAGCCCCAACAAACAGGGTGTCACAGTAATCTAGCTTAGCATAAAGCAGTGAGGTGACTACCGTTTTCTGCATGTCTCAGGGAGCAAAAAGCAAGATATTTTAAGCCATTTTGATGGTAAAAGAGCAGGAAGAAATACGTTTATTGGCCTGCTCTGAGAAGGATAGCTGAGAATCAAACTAGAATCCCCAAGAAGTGCTGCACGTTTGCCACAGAAGAGGGAAGAGGACCAAGTGAAGAAGGTCACCAAGTAGAAATCCAAAAGGAGTAATCTCAGCCAAATAAGAGCACCTTGTTTTTGTCCGAGTTAAGCTTCAGACAATTAGAGCTCACCCATGTGACAATAGCTGACATAGAGCCATTAAAATGACAGGCCACCCCCTCCACATCATTCAAGAAGGGTGCCACGATTTGGGTGTCATCAGCATATGAAATGGCTGTGAAGCCAAACAACCTAATTAGGCCAAGCACGGGGGTCAGATAGACATTGAATAGGGAGGGACTCAGGGAAGAACCCTGAGGCACTCCACAGGGGAGGGAGAAGTGATCGGAGGTGAAATCCCTAAGGAAACAGTCTGTACCCTGTCTTCAAGAAAGGACCCTAGCAGGTTAAAAGCGACATCCCGAATGCCAATCTCTTTGAGCCTAACTTTCAAAGAGGAGTAACTTACTTTTTAAAAGGCCACAGACAGGATTAAAAGGATGACCACAGCCTTTCCACCCTTATCCAGAATGCTGTGCACTTCTTCAGTTGCAACTGGAAGAGCGGGTTCAGTACTGTGTGCCTTGCGGAAGCCAAACTGTGCGGGATCCAAAATCTCATTGCTATCTAAGTATTCAGTGAGGGAGAGATTATGATGCCACTCCAAGGCCTTGGCAAGCAGAGGGAGATGGGAGATGGGCTTATAGCATTTAGCCTTTCAACGGCTCTAGAGAGGGTCTATGATAGTCATGGACCAGAGGGGGTTTCAGCATTGTTGGTTAATTGGTTCTTTGTTAGGCAAGTTTGTGCATTTGCACATCTTTGGATGACCAAGCAAAGTCCTGACTCCATTTCCTACCACTCATAAGAACACTGGGCAAAGCAATTGGAGTTATTTGTCAAGAATACAAAGAAAGAGGCAACTTTCAAACAACAAAAGTGCACACTCAAGGACTGAAATAGAATTTATGCAGCTGTACATTTTCAATCTCATGCAGCTAAACCACAGCAAGCAATGAATAAGCTTTTCAAGAAAGGCTCAGCATTTTCAAGCACTTTACATTATTTATCACTTGAATATACATGTTGTAATTGAATGATGCAGGTGAAAGTATGGTTTGCTTATAGTTTACTAGATTGTTTTCATTTGTGCAGTGCCACAGCTGAGGGCCCCCTGTACGCGGCACATTTATCCTCATTTGTTCATGGTGTATGGGAGGACCTCTTTGTTAGGGTTAAGCTCTTCTGAGGGTTTAGCCCTTTCTCACCCTGGTACTATCAAGAGTATTGGAGTTGCACCTCCTACTCCAGTCACTACCTCAGAGGCGGTCCCTCTGTGCCTTTCAGTGATATCTGGAGGCCCTGTGTGGGGTGAGAAAGCACAGAAGCTACCGGGCTGAGCTTTTGCCTCTTACTGCCTAATACCTTGCTTCCAAGATCACCCAAAAAAATCCTGCCTTCATTGTGGCCTCCGCAACAAGTGCCGCTGAGATCCTATGATGTGCACCCCAAAAGTTTACCTTAAACTCAATTCCATCAATCATCTGGAGGGTCTGAGGACGGGACCCATTGGCTTTAGGCACTGACTGAGGGCCACGTTGCTGCAACACTAAATCTTACTGGGTCAACCGTGGTGCACTGGTACTCCGGTGCCATACCCCACCATTATTGTGACTGCAGAGATCAGACCCCTGCAACCCTGGGCCGCACTAAGGGGAAGAGCGCTGACTCCAGAGACTATGGACCTTATTATGACCGTGGTGGTCCTAAAACCACTGTACTCATGGTTTCAGTCTGACCTCCTCAACCGTGACGATCCGACCACCAGATTACGATGCTCGCAGTCGGACTGCCACAAGACCACCCCCACTGGGTCCTAGTGGATCCTGACACAGCGGTGAAATCAGTGTTCAAGCACTTAGTGGCCAGATGTAGCAAAGGTTTAGCGAGTCGCAAACGGCGAAAATCGCTGTTTGCGAGTCGCTAAAGCCACTTTGCTATGTAGAAATGCATTTTGCGAGTCGGAACCGACTCGCAAAATGCATTTTCGACTCGCAAATAGGAAGGGTTGTTCCCTTCCTATTTGCGACTCGCAATGCTATGCATTTTCATTTGCGACCGCGATTGCCCAGGCGCAAACGGGAAGGGGTCCCCTACCGAAACTAAAAAATTTTTTATTTTATTTTTCAAAGTGCAGCTCGTTTTCCTTTAAGGAAAACGGGTTGCACTTTGAAAAAAAAAGACTGCTTTATTTAAAAGCAGTCACGGACATGGTGGTCTGCTGTTCTCAGCAGGCCACCATCCCCGTGAGTGCCCTGAATCGCTATGGGGTAGCAAATTGCGACCCACCTCATTAATATTAATGAGGTGGGTCTTTGCGACCCCATAGCGACTCGCAGAAGGTGTCTGAGACACCTTTCTGCATTCCAAATTGCGAGTTGCAATTTGCGAGTCGCTGGGACTCGCAAATTGCAACTCGCAATTTGGAATCTTCCTACATCTGGCCCTTAGTGCCCTGATCATGACTTGCATTCGGCCAGCCTTTTCATGCCAGGTTCCCTATCATGAAAAGGCCAGTAAAACAGAAAGAAAGGGCTACAGGGGAACCCTGCACTTACCATGCAAATGCCATGGTCAGTGCAGAGGCGCCCTGCCAGCACAGTCAGAATGTTCACTGTCTGCCATGGCAGACTGTGTGAATTCCAACTGGACTGGCAACATAGTCAGTACAACTGGCATTGGCCTTGGCTCTCTTTTGGAGCGGAAGCCAATGCGGCCACACTGACTGTCCTGACAGCCACACAGGAACATCATAATATGGCAGTCTGGAGACCACTGGCTTGGTAGTGGCCTCCAAACCACCTTATTGGTGGTGCAACAGTCAGACCGTCAAACTTGTAATGAGGTCCTATGTTCGCTCATAGTCTACCATGTCTGGAAGCTCCGTGACCCTGTCAGAGGATTGCATTCCGCCCACAAGCATAGACCCTCCAGGGGGCAAATTGGATATTATCCTGCGGAAAATCCATGAGTCCAGGACAGCGATAGAACAGCACCTAGGGACTATTACCTCTGACGTTAGCCTCTTTAAGGATGATCATAGGAAATTAGTAGACAGGAGAAAGCCAATGAGTCCGCCATCACTATCCTTGCACCCTGGCAAACAGAAAGCACATCTTTCATTGTGTTGCTCCAATGACAAGTCAACACATTACAGAAATGGGCAAAGGACACCAAAAGGAGGGCGCAGTGAAATAACGTTCAATTTATTGGTCTACCGGAAGAGATGGAGGGACAGAATGCCATACAATATGTTGAGAACTAGTTGAGAACTGTGGTGGTGCTGACTGGCATAGCAGCCTTTTTCATGGTCAAAAAAGCTCACTGTATCCCTGCAAAGAAGCCACCACCTAGAGCGCTCGATGGTGGCTCAAATCCTGAAATACAGGGACTGGGATGCCCTCTTTTGCAGTGCTCAAGAAGCACCCCCTATTCTGGTGGACAATGTTCGAGTATACCTGCTTCCTGATTATTTGCCTTTGATCCAGCAGCAGAGAGCCTCTTTCCAGACAGCCAAACAGAGACTCCGAGCGGAGGGCCTACCCTACTCATTACTGTTTCTGGCTAGACTGTGGTTTATACACTACCACTCGGACTGGTTGCAGCAGCACTTCCTGCACTCATGCAGACCAGAAGCTTCCCTGTTGGTGCCACCCAAGAAGTGCCAATTACTGTGGAGAGGGTTATGAGGTGCGGATTGACAGACTCTGGGGACAACTGCCCAACTCTGAAACAGGTCTTGGAGGAACAAAGAGTTGCCCTCAAGTTAGCCGCCTCATTCCGAGACCCATGATCACTCTCCAGCAATGCCTTCTCTTCCAGCAGTGCCTTTAATTTGGATTTGGAGGGCAGCATTCACCCCACAAACAGCGAATGATCTGTTAGACTGCGGCCATTGTAAGTACCCTTACTATGGTGGAATGAGACAGACGACCGTGGATGGCCAGGAAGTGGGGCAATGGTGTTATGATTCTTCTGGCACTTTTGGCACTATGCCAGTTCTGATGAAGACTAGTGATGACTCCCTCATTAAAGCTTTGAGGAACTACCTTTCATGAGAGAGCCCTGCTGTACAGCTACCTACTGATCTCTTATACAATCCAATTAGTATAATTTGCCCCTTCCCCAACTAATATATGGGGGGGATGTCCTCCCCATCTACTTTATCTGATTCCCCTCACTAGGTCATGTTTTTTTGAATCATGTAGATAGTAGTTCTGGGCCTGGATGCATTTCAGCCCCCAGAGAGTCGCTTCCTCTTCCTCACTAATGTTTCTCCTGAGAAGGCTCACTGCCCCACAGGTGAATGCAAGTGATGTTCTGTTATTAACATGCTTTTTCAGCTTTGGTGGAGCAGATGTCTCTCGATGGACCTAATACTGGGATTTGTTGTTGATTTTGTTCACATTAATACAACATTTTCCCATTTGATGTATATGTATCACTATGCTCTTTGTTGTCACATGCACGATTCACTATATTTTGACAGACTGAATGTCAATGTCAGTTTAACATCAACACAACATACTTACTTGGAACGTACGTGGTATGGGATCTATACATAAGTGACACAGAATACTAGCCCAAATACACTGCTGCTAGGCACACATGGTATGTTTGCAGGAAACACACTTCATCAGTCACAAGGCTCACAAACTGCGTAAGAAACAGAGGGTTTTGTTCCACACCTCATATTCCGCTTTTGCATGAAGGACTGCAATATGGATACGCTTTAGGGACATCAAAATTAACATAAATGGCAGATACACCCTGCTCCAGGGCACATTGGACAGAGGGCCAGTGGTGCTGGGGAGCATATATGCCCCGAATAGGAAACAGGATGTATTCCTGGCACACTTTTCCACAATCCTAGCAGAATGGATACAATATCCAGGATCCTGGGTGGGGATTTTAATGCAGTTCTTGATATACACCAAGACCGCTCACATCCTCCACTACCAGCCACCTGCTCAATTAGATAAGCGAAGGCCTTAAAGCACTGGGTACAGGGTTTGTCAGATGTGTGACATAGTCGCAATGAGGGTATGTGTGAATGCTCATTTTATTATCCCCCACATATCCTACGTGCACGTCTTGACTGTATTTTATGTACCACATCTCTCCAAGCCCACATATTACATGCAACCTATCTAGGAAAAACCTCCTCAGATCATAGCCCACTGGATGTGATGCTATCAAGGGGATGAGTGCCCTCACCAGTACTCACTTGGCGTTCACAGCCGCAGATGTTGGAAGATGCAGCATTCTGGGACACGTTGGCCACCGCGATAGACACTTTACAGAAAATGCTAATATGACATCCTCATGATTAATTGAGTGAGAGATTTTTAAAGTGCTGATTGGAGGAACAACCATAAGCTTGATAATGGGTGCCCATCAGCTGTCATCTGAGACCTCATCTGGGTCGAGGACAACCTTGAACCACTGGAAAGAGCAGCAGGCACACAGTTTCCTGCTCTCAAGATTTACAAACAGATAGAATTCAATATGCGTTGCTCCTAGAGCACTTGCATGTCATAGACTACAGGACATACTTACTAAGAATGTACAGCAAAGCAGATAAGTCTGGCACACTTCTGACTCAGGTGGTCAGGGAGGAGATCCCAGCCCACTCCTATCCTCCAAATTATTATTTTCCAACAGAATGGGGCTGACACACAGCCTGATCTCAACATAGCGTACTGTGACTTTTATGCAAACTTATATGTGGCCCTTCGCCTCTTGAGCCCTGGAGAGATTCAGTTGTTCCTACAGGGATTGATCCTGCCCCTCTTGCACACTACAGATAGAGTGACCCTTGCAGGCCAAATAAGAGCAGGCAAGATCTATGAGGCTATCAGAGACCTAACATGTAACAAGTCCCCAGGAACCGATGGCCTTCAAGTTTTATTTTACACCACATAAAGCAGATATCTGGTCCCACAATTGGAGAGACAGTACAAGGCCTTCCTGGAGGAGGGCATACTTCCCCTTACATCTAGACAGGCATTGGTGACTTTGATACTGAAACTAGGGGTGGGCGTTGAGCTCCACTCCGCTGGCAGAGTTAACAGAGTTTTTGGCACTCCGTGCTCGGCTCAGAGTGTGGAGTTCAGCAAAAAAAACTCTGCTAGCCCGGCAGTGGAGGGGAGCACAGTGCACTGCCTCTGTGTGGCCCATAACTGGGCTGCACTTTACACTCGGCCCAAAATGAAGATAACATTTGCCCTATGACCGGCAAAGGCTTTGCTTTCTGCCCATCAGTGTGGAGCTGCTGCTGAGGGGCTGCACTGGCGCCAGCTCCAGATCTAGGTCTCCCTCACTGTCCTTAGAAAACCAGGAGCAGGGGGCAGAGAGAGGCAGAGAGCCAGGCTGCTGGTTAAGTGAACCCTGGACCCAGACATCATTCAGACCTTCATTTCACTTTCTCTTTCATGTGCATCTGGCACTGGGCATGGACACGATTTACATATGAGGGGGATCTGTGCTTGGAAAAAAAGGAAACTTGCAGTCAGAGCTCCAGTTGAAAAGAACCTGTCCCCACTAGAGTCCCTGGGAAAGGAAGTGGTGCTATGTGGTAAGGTGCTGAGACCAGGAGGGAGAGCTAGAGACCTGGGGAGTATCAGCTTCTGAGTTAGAGTCCAGCAGCCTCCGCCACATGGAGATGTGTGCGGCTTGAGAGAGTGACTTAATGGCCAGTGGCAACCATGGGTAGGCACTTTGTGAAAATACCAGGCTGCTTGTGGTGAGCTGGTTTGCTGCTGCTAGTGCTGGCCCCTAAAGAAAGAGGGTCTGAGCCTGTCTGTAATTGAAGAGGAAGAAATTGCAAGGGTGCTGCAAGGCAGGAGGCATGCTTGGCCCTCCATAGCAAGTGTGTAAAGGAGGGCAGTTGGTGAAGGGAAGTGTACAGGTATGGTTGAGAGCGGCAAGATCTAGGGCTGTGGAATATGTCAGCACAGGAGGCCTAAAACGTCAATAGGTACCACCCTGAATGACCCCGATCTCAGAAGCTAAGCAGGGTTAGGCCTGGTTAGTACTTGGTTGGGAGACCACCTGGCATTTTGCCTCTCGCTGACAGTAGGTGGGCTCGTCCGGAGCTCAAATACAAAGCTTCCTTGCTGATTCTCTTTTTTTCCTTTCTTAAAAAATTAATTTAAAAATGCAATAACACGAAAATACAAGTGGTCCCTAACTTTTCAAAGGAAAATTGAGAATTGGTCTGCACTTTACACTTGTCCTGAAATGAAGGCAAAATTTTAAGGGGACCACTAGCTAAGGCTTTGCTTTCTGCTAGTTGACGTCAAGCTTTTGCAAGCTGCTGCTGAGGTGCTGCATCAGTGCCAGCTCTCTCTTCTGTGTGCACATGGGAGCTGTCACTGGGCATGGACAGGATTCGCATATGAGGAGGGATCTATGGCTGTTTTTTGAAAAAAGCAAAAAGGCAGAGCTCCATGGAAAAGAGAGACAGGTTCTTTCTTTTTTTGTGGAGCTCTGACTATAAGATACATTTTTTCCAAGCACAGCCCCCCGCCACATAGGGAAATAAATAATGCCCAGTGTCCTGCCCCTTGTGCCTATAGTCAAGAAACCGAGATTAAGGTTTCATCTATGGGCATGGGGGCAGGGGAACTGGGCCTGGACATTATTTATTGGCATATGTCACATAGGACAGGTCACTTTCCACTGTATGGGGAACTCCACGGAATTATGCTGACTTTTCAGCTAACTCCGCAGTATTCCTCAGAGTAGAACTCCATGAGCTCCGTCCGCCCTTAACTGAAACCCGGCAAGTCTCTGACTGACATGTCGTCCTATAGCCCACTATCACTGTTAACTGCAGAGTATAAAATCTCAAGTAATTTCTTGGCTCACAGGATCCTCCCGCTAACATCCCAAAAAATTCATACAGACCAATGTGGATTTGTTCCCAACTGTAACATCTCCCTTGACATCTGGAGAATGTATCACATAATGGACTCTGTCCATGACCATTACCCCTCGGCTGGTTGCCTTTCTTTGGACATCTGCCAGGCTTTCGACACCCTGGACTGGAATTATCTGTTTGCAACGCTCTGAGGATTTTGGGTTCCCTAATCTTACATATGGTGGGTCCAGCTATTTTATACCTCTCTCACAGTGAGAGCAGGTGCTGGAGCATGCATATTGAATTCTTATTCTATTTTCTGCAGTGCCAGGCAGGGCTGCCCACTGCCTCCCCCACTATATGTGATTGCTTTAGAACCACTGGCACAGCATATTAGGCAGGAGGCTGGGGACTAGGGGATACCAAGAGGGCAAGGGATACATCCAATTTCTCCATATGCAGAAGACATGATACTAGCCAGGAAATATCTCTTTCTGAATTTGACAGAGGCAGTATGGATTTTTTCTGACTCTGAATCCCTGTCTAGCTTTCAAATAAATATCAATAAATCCTACCCCTTCTTATTTGGGGGAAAAACTACTGGAGAGACTTTGCCCTTTGGCCAAGCAGAGATACCTGTAGTGCCTACTACTTTTCATTAATTGGGAATACAAATTTACAGAACACCATTAGATTTACTAGACAGAAACCGACAGAAAGCGATAACCCTGCTCAGATCCCAAATTTACTTTTGGATCAGGCTACCATTATCTGTGGCAGTCCGACTAGCGCTCGCAAGAAAGGTGATATTGCCATGTATTCTTTATTATTTTGTGAATTTACTGGTAGTAGTCCCAGGCAGTTTAAAAAAAAATATTGAACACACTTGTTATAGATCTCATGTGGGCTAGGGCAGATGGAGGACCAGTCTTGCCAAACTGCAGCTGCCCTCTGAGCCGGGAGCAATGGAGGCCCCAGACCATAAGGTCTACTGCATAACGGGTCAACTGCAGTGGTTTTCCAACTGGTTACTGGAGCAGAACCTACAGGTGATAGCCTGCTCGCAGACAATGTTAGACAGAGGAAGACTCCATTGCTTGATTTACCCCAGATATCCGACCCCATGTACAGTTTCTCTATTACTATGCATTGTCTCATGTACTGGAAGCTGGCTATGCACTACACAGCATCGACGGTACCATACAACCTGAATATACCTCTTGTGAGCCTTCCCATGCCTACTAGACTTCTCTCGAGTCATAGGAAGTGCTCCTAGAAACAGGATGGAGTAACAACAGTAGGATCATTCTTCAGGGGTCACACTCTGTTGCGCCAAGCCAATTATATAAGCGAGTAAAACATAAAATTCCTTGTTTGTGACACGTGCTAATTCCACGCAATATATTCAGCAGTACTGGGACCTGCATGGCATTGAACTTCCCACACATGAGCTTCTACAAGAGATGTACACAATGGGACACAGAAGGCACCTGACAAGCTGGCTATACAGAGGCCTCCAGGAGCATTTACTGATTTCCCTAACACCCCTGCAAACTAAACAGGAAGAAGATCTGGGACTTCATCTTCAAGACAGGGGAATGGGTTTTCCTCCTTGCATACCCCCAAAAATATCTCATAACTCTAGGTTTTAATTTTTAGAGTATTCAATACACTATACAGATATCTTATGCCCTTTAGGCTACACGGAATGTACCCTGCAGTCATCTTGGAGTGACCCAGGTGCAATGCTGAGGATACAATATTAACACAGATGCTCTGGAGCTGTCCTGCTTTATCCTCCTACTAGACTCAGATCCAAAATATACTGGGAGAACTGATGGAAAGTCATACTTGCCATACATTTGAAACTTGTCTATTGGAGCTGTTTCCCCGACCTAAGGGAATAAAAGTAGTGTTGTGAATTGCTGATTTGTCATTATTGCTGGCTAATTGCCCATTGACCAGGTGGTGGAAGTCCACAATGAGGCCCACTATAATAAAGTAGTGGGAGGAGTTGGAGACTTGGGGATTGGCACTGCTCTACGCAAAGAGGAATATAGAGGAAACCAATTGCAATAGAGTGGGATGCATTATTAGAGTCCTTCAAAACCCAAGACAATGTCAACAATTATATTATTTAATCCCTCTTAGAGCAGAAAACACCGGGCTCAATATTGCCTTTGTACCTTCCGGGCGCGACCACTACCACACCAACATGGGTGAACAGACACAGGTTCCTCAGAGTGGAAGGTTATCTGGGTTACAAGACATTGCCATGTTTCAATGTACTACGATGTCCTGGGGCTTTGGGGATGATGTTATATATTATCTGGTTTGATAGCAGCATGATTCACAAATAATGTATGTTTTAAAGTGCCCTTTTTGCATGGCCACCCCCAATATTTTGCTGCTTGATGCTGCTGCTTTTGATCTGAAAGTGTAGTGAGTCCTGCTAACCAGTCCTCAGCAGAACTGCTCTTTCCCTTAACTTGTGTTGAGATTTTGCAAACCCAACTGGCAAGGACTTTACCACCCCTGTAAGGCCCCAGTAATTAGTACTAGAAATACCCAGGGCAGGGATAGTAAAGGCATCACGGGGGCTCAGCACTGATTGTGACACTCTGCTTGACCTGAGTAAAAGTAAACTTGCAGAGTTGCCATTTCAGCCTACATGAGCAATGTGTCTGCTTGAGTTCACTCTGCCCACACCAACTGCAGGCAAAGTCCATTCACTGCCATAGCACAGGTCAGTCACCCCTAAGGAAAGATATATATTGTCCTGTGGCAGCATTTAAATTCAATGATACGCAAAGATAACATGGCTGGCAACCGGGCAGACCCTAAGGGGCATATTTATATTCTGATTGCACCAGGAATGCATCATTTCTTTTACGGAAATCGACCACAAACTTAACTCCACATTTATATTTTGACGCTAGACATGTCTGACGCCAAAATATTGGAGTTAATGTCATTTTTGCCTGAGGAAAACTACCGTGAGTCAATGAGATGCAAGGTAGGTGTTCCCGGGCAAAAAATTCCTCAAAGGTCGTAGCGCCTTATTTATCCTCCTGTGCAAAAATCACACACGGGAGGAGGAGGGCCTTGAATAATGTTGCTAAGCCTGCTTAGTGCCATTATTTAACACGTAGGTCAGGGCAGGCGTAATGGGACCTGGAGGCAGATTTCCATGGGTTAAAGCAGGTGTGCGGCAAAAAGTATAAATCTGCCCCTAGATGTCCAACTCCACGAAGGCCCGATGATTACTCCTGTGTTTGGTGTTAAACACTTTTTAAACCTGAGCACAGTTCTTGTGCCCAGGGTTGCCTAGCATGTACCTTGGTGGCCTCCTTAGTGGAGGCCCACCAAGATACCAGCTTTCTCCTGCTTTGGTGTGATCTCCTGAGCCATTTGCCACCAAGACAGGAGTCAGCTCTCCTGCTGATCATGCTAACACTTTTCCCCGAACAGAAACAAAGAACCTGGGCAGGGAGAAGGTCACACCTCCGCTCTCCCAGGATGGCTAGTGTTTACAGTAATCAAGGCAGTGAGGCTCAAAGGATTCACAGCCCTTGACATGTAATGTCTTGTTCCCCACTCAAGGACAAAGCCCTTCCTACCCTGTCCAGGATGACAGGTAGGAAAATTAGTTATGTAGGAGGTGTACACCTCCAAAGGGCTAGCCAAACATCTAGAGTGGGCTTGGAAGTCTGTACAGCAGAGGGATGGTTCTGCCACATTGGCAAACCTTAGAATTAGTGGGTTCTGGGTAGAAAAGTGACATACTCCCACAGGAAGTCATCACTTTAGGAGCGGACTAGAAGCAGGTACTAGTAGCCCATTGGCCACTGTCCCTCACACCTTCATGCCCACTAAACTAGGATTTAAGGGGCTCCCATGGTACCAGAACTTCAGTCATGACTTTGAATCCAAGAAAAGGCACAAAGAAGATGCTGTCACAGACAACAGGGCTAAGAACTCCAATGCCATGTAAAGAGAGGACACTTAAGTGCTCTAAGGAGACTAGATATTGGCACTGTGTGGTCAATGTGTGACAGTGGTAAAAACTAGCTGCTCCCAGTAAGAAGGACTCCAGTGGAAGCCAGAAAATAAAGCAGACTCATCTGACTGGTGGTACAAGTCACTGCAACCTGCAGTAGAATCGTTGTGATATGTCACAAGAAGCGCAACCCATTGGGCCTCTCTAGAGCAAGCCCAAAGAAAGTTGGTGACCTGCACCCTGGGCATTGTAGTGAGGCTCTCACCAAGTTGTGAGCCACTACTCTATTCTGGACGACCTCCAGCCCATGAAGTAACACAGACTACTTTTGTCACTGCCAAGTATTGTCGGTCGCCAGCCCAGTAGCAGACCCCATCTCAGACATCGCCAGCTCTAGAGCATGTCCCAGGATATTGATCAATGTTGGCAATTACCTCATTCCTGAGATCCTGCATCCAGGAAAATCGAATTTGAGAGAAGTGGCAAAGCATCCCTGGCTCGACGCTCCCATGATTGACGGCTGAAAGCGTACCACTGCACCGAGAGCTGCCAGACGTGGTAGTGAAGATCCTGCTGTGTAATCTAGGTCCTGAGACCCTAAAGGCCTCTACACTCAAAGGGAAGATAATAGCTTCATCCTCAAGTGTGTTTTTGTTGAGTGCTGCAACTTCGCCTGGCATTAAGGATCTGTCAGCCACAAGGACAGCCAGAGCACCTTTGCACCCAGTCTCCGTGGCCAAGTTAACAAAATACTGTCTGTTGAGACTTGATCTGGGGACTCACAAAAACCGTAACTCCAGGTGAGTTCTACAGAACTCACCCCACAGGTGACTGATTGCACACTGTGCTCTCCCATTGACTTCAATGGTAACTGTCTGACAACTAAAAGTGCCTCTATTTTGTAATGCTTAAAAAATCCACAACTCTGGTTGTATGTAAGATACAAAGTTTGTTTGGTGTCTAAATTAAGATAAAATTTGCTTTATTTTTCAAAATTTCTGTTGGATTTGTTTCGAGTCACGTCATCTACTTATCATCCATCTGGGTGTAGTGAAATGCTTTGCACATGTTCTTCTAAGTTGTCTGACTGCTCTTTGCTACTCTACCAGGAGTAGGCTAACATTTACTGTTATGAACCCAAGGTCCACTTCTAGGTAATGTGTTAGTATTACATGGTAAGATGTCCCAGGCATACCATATAATACTGCCACTTTGCTACATTGGTCTTTCAGTGGTGTGGCTCTTGAATGTGTGTTTTAGTTCACCACTTAGACATAAGTATATTTTTGGGTAGACAAGAAATCCTCAATTGTCCTTACACCCCAAAAGCATTTTGTTTTTAGATTTTTTTTAAATCAAATGTAATTGGAAATGCTAGGGCCCTGTGCTACATTCCCATTCCAATAAGTTACAAAAAGTTCAAATGTCTTTAAAGGTATCTAGGTAGTTATGTAATGGTAACTTATAAAGTTTTTAAAACTACCCAAATTCACAGATAAACAGTGCACAATGGAATTTCCTGATCCTCAAACTATGGGGCATATTTATACTCTGTTTGCACTGAATTAGCGTCATTTTTTTTACTCTAATTCGGTGCAAAACTAACTCCATATTTATACTTTGGTGCTAGACCCGTCTAGCGCCAAATTTATGGAGATAAAGTCATTTTCTGGAAGTGGAGACCTACCATGCCTTAATGAGATGCAAGGTAGGCCTTCCCGTGCAAAAAATGACTCTATGGCCTTAACGCCATATTTATACTCCCATGCACAAATGGAATGTCTTCCGCAGTAGGAAATGTACCCACTCACTAAACATCCAGGTGGTATAACGCCCATAATGTCAACAGCATGCAAGATAGTTGCTGCCTGTGCCATCCTACACAACATTGTCTCCAGACGGGGGCTACATCTCACCCCTGAAGACACAGATACAGAGGTTGAGGAGCAAGAGCTACCACACCACCAGCCAGGGGATAGAAGCATCGCAAATGAGGGCAGACAGAGACAGAACCACATTGCAACCAAATACTTTGGCAGGTACGTTGCAACGTGACCACACTCACTAATGTCAGACACACATAGCCCAGTTGTGTAGTCAAACAAACAAAACCTTTTTATTGCTAAACTATAATGTTATTAGAAATGAGCAGTATGCAACAGTCTGGTATTGGAAACAGTCAAATCAGACACATTACTTTCATGTGCTCTCAGTATTGGTACATGTCAGTGGCTCACAGCCTCCTCCGACTGCGGCCACTATGGCTCACTCCAGGTGGGTCCCCTGAGCCCTGCCGTGCACTGCTACTCTGCAGAACACGTGCATCAGTGGCAGACACACTGCTGATGGTAGAGCCCTCCTCGCTGTCCTGCGGGGTATTCCCTGTGCCCCTTGCAGCCTGTCTGGTCTCCATTATATCAACCGCATGGCTGATGCGGCCAAGTCCCCGTGCCACATCACCAGCAAAATGACCCAGTTTGATCTGCAGGTTGACTGTGAGCCTTGACAGGCAGGTTGTGCTCATAGCTAGGCGCCGATGGATGCTGCAAGTCTGTCTAACCGGGCTGCAGTGTTGTGCTCCCTGCGCCATGCCTGTGCCATGTCAGCCACCAGTTCCCTGACCAATAAGTCAATGGATTGTGTCAGGTTCCCCAGATGTGTGTTCATTGTTTGAAACTGAGTGTCCACATTAGCCGGCCCATGGGTCACAGTGGTCTGCAGTCTTGTTAGATTCCTGTTAATTGACCTCAACTGTCTATTTTGCAGGCGCTGACCCTGTAATAAGGATGCCTCAAGTCCTGCAAACTCAACATCTGCGACATCCTCACTGTGCACAGACTGCACTCTGCAGCCACGTCTGGCACTGCGCCTGCTGCTGGCTGTGTGCGCCTCTCCGTAGGCCATGGCCCTGGTGCTACCAATGCTGCCTCCATATCCAGTGCAGGATCTTCCATGGACTCCGGTGGCATTTCCATCGGTGGTGGTGTTCTGCTGTGCCCTGCTGTGTCAGTGGCAGCCTCCTCCTGTGGGCCTGGCCCATGTTCCTCTCCCTGCACATTTTCGCTGATGGGGGGCCTTGTGGGAGACCTGTGGGACATAGGGGATACACTGTCAGTCTTGCACATCTGTTTATTGCCTCATAATAAACATTTGCCTATATTTGGACTAATGTACTACATTGCTCATAATGCACTAATCTAGAGGTTGCTAGACTGGAATGGAGCTAGTCTGGAGGTGCCTGCTGCTGTGTACTGGGATTGTGTGTATAGTGCATTTGTGGGTGTCAAAGCATATATCATGGTACTCACTTTTTGATGTTCCAGGCGCCGAACTGTCCACATCTCCTATGCCCAGTACAGCCTCCAGCTCCGGTTTTGTCTCTACCATGGTTTCCGGGGCTGTAGGTGGTGGAACGGTGGAGGGGCCTCCTCCAGTGCCCTGCATCTTCCTCATGCGCTCCGCAACCCTCTCCTTGGTCCTGGAGCAAAGGTCATACCACCTTTTCCTAATTTCATCCTCGTGCGGTGGCTTACCCCAATGGCATTAATTTTGTCCTGGATGTCTTGCCATATTTTTTTTTGGAGTGTCAGGGACACTTATTGCTGCCTTGCCAAAGAGTTGGTCATTGTGCAGGCTGCACTCCTCCGTTAGTACCTCCAACTCCTTGTCGTAGAACTTGATTTTTCTCTTCCTGCCAGCACTGGGTGTCTCCTTCTCCATTGTTGTTGCAGCTCCTCTCACCTGGGTGTGGCTCTGCAGTTTGGGCTGGGTGTGCCTCTCCCTCCTCCCACTTCTATTTGGTGACTTCCTGGTTCTGATGTCATCACCGAGAGCCAGGAAGAGGGTATTCCAACTGTTTTGTTCCACCTGCAGGCAATTTGCGAGTCAGTTGCAATTTGCCACACCGGGCCACACCCTTCGCACAAATTGCGACCTTGCAAAAAACTGAGGTCGCAAATTGCGGTGCGAAACCTCTGCGACTCACAATTTGAAATGGCGAGTCTTTCTGGCATTTGGATTTGCGAGTCGGAAATAGCGATTCGCATGGAGTCGCTATTTCCGATCCGCAAATTTTTACCTACCTACATCTGGCCCTACGTGATTTCATGCAATCATAGGTTTACAAACCTTTGTTAATCTAGGGATACATGAAATCATTGGGAGGATGCACAGGAATTCCACTCATGGAATGCCTCCCAGAATTAAATGTAATGCAATGGAACGCAAGGCACTGTGTTGTGTTACATTGCTTTTCAAACCGCACACAGCAGTGCAAATCACCCCTTGTATGGCTTTGTAAATATCTACTTGCATTTTGCATTGTGGCTGCAACCACGACACAAAGTGTCAGTGAATCTAGCCCTTTGTTTGGTAGTGATCATAGTGTGACCAGTCCTTTTTATCTGTGTCATGAGAGTTGAAGCCTACTGGGACACTTATGTAATTTTTCACTGCTAGCCATTAACCTAGAGCCTTGCACTGATATTTCAATTGCATGTGTTTATGTGTGTGATGTATGAGTTATGCACTGTATGATGGTTTGAGTGACCTAGAGTAGCACAGACCTGCGGATTTCATTTTGGAAGTTTTGGCTTGTACTTGTACTCAAGATTGAGTTGAGGTAGCTTTCTCAGACAGTGGAAGTGTTTTACTTACATTGCTGAGACTGGAGAGATGCAACCTATACACAAAAGTGGAAAAGAGGACACATGCTTTTACATACATGACAATCTCATTTGTTGGATGATATGAGTTAAGGGTGGGACTCACTCCAGGGCCCATATTTATACTTTTTTTGGGCCGCATTTCTGTCACTTTTTGATGCAAAAGCGGCACAAACTTACAAAATACATTTATATTTTGTAAGTTTGCGCTCTTTTGGGTCAAAAAATGGTGCAGATGCGGTACAAAAGAAATATAAATATGGACCCAGGTCCTTTAGCCTAGGTATGAAAGATCTCTTTGAAAAGGACCTGCATTTTGTTGTCATACAGGATCTCTGTCAGGTGTGTTTGTCATAGTCAGAAGCAGACAGCTCACACCTCTTTGTGCCTCTGTTGTTGGCCCTCCAGTCTGCATAAAACCATTCTGTGAAGACCATCACTCAAGAAAAATACTGACGGCCTGATTGAAATGTTGACAGATGAGTTACTCAGGAGGGGGTCCTCCACAGAGGGCCCAGATGACTACTGAGTAACCAGGCCTGGTATTTACCTGACAGCTAGTTTCCCAGATGTGGGAGGACATTACCTGGAGCCTGACCTGGAAGAAAACTGCTTTCACTGCCCTGGAAAAACTGCCTGTCTGAATGAAAAGGGAAGCAGCCAACCCAGCCTGGAGGAGAATATGACTGTTGGTATGGACAGGAGTGGTTTTCCCAGAGGCTGTGGTCTATCAACCACAGTCTCAAGAAAGGTGTGACTGGTGTGCTTCAGACTCAGACTCATTAATTGCACCCAAGAGGGGGTAATCGGCACTGTAGAAGTGTGCCTGACAGAATACCATATACATTCCTGTTGTCTCAGCCTTGCCACTAGCTAAGTGTGCCCAATCAGCCTGCACTACTGATGAAAGGATTGGCATCGCTCTGTAGCACTGTTTCATGTACCAAAGGTGACTGTTGCTGGTGTAACCATGGCACTAGTCAGGTATTGCACAATGGTCCACGGATCTGTGACCTTTGGTGCCACCACAGATTGCCCCAAGTGGACTAGACATGTGGCTTACACCATCCCTTAACAATTCTGTGACATATGGAATATGCCACCAAAAAGCAGAATGTGTAGCTTTGAACTACTCTATCTCTTCGTACTGAAGGAGAGATGGGCTCACCTTCATCAAACCCGATTGGACCCAGTTAGTATGGCCAAAATTGCCTCAAAGCTGTCCAATCACTACCTGAAATCTTCATCTGCAAAAAGGACTGGATCACCTCATACCTCAGGGAGGCCCAGCGACTATCACCAAGACTCACCAGTCCAGAGAGAGAAGGTCAGCTGCAATCATGGGGTCAACCCACTGCTGATGGCCTAAATTGCAGAAGTGGGCCCTCACCCAAAGACATCCACATCTTCTGCTGCATCCATGTTACTGCTTTCCAGTCTGCAGCTCCCCAAGCAGGGCAGCCATGTGACTCGGCCATGACAAGCAAGCAACCAGAGAACACAGACCGAGAGCAGGAGGCCAATCTGTGGCTTACTTCAGGCAAGAGAATGAGTAAGAAACTGAACATTGATATAGCCCTAAAAAGAGTAATACTTAAAGACAGGAAGTGCACTTTTTGCTACAACTGAAACAACCTAGCTTATAAGAGAGCAGAATAAAAGTAGAGTGGAGGCGATCCAGCCTTCCTAGCTGTTTTAGCCTCACATATTGGGTATTAGGTATTTTTTTGTTAATGTGTATTTTTTTATATTGTCTAATCCACTGGATTTTCTAATATACTACTGTTCTTTTTGCTAGGAGAAGCACTTGGATGGACAAACATGGTATTATAATGTTCAATGTCTGTAGAGGTGTGAGCCTGTTGTACTCCCTCGCTAATGTCCTTTAGAAACCTGTGTCTGCTCCCAGTTGCTGCCACTGAGAATCAAGTGCTGCTAGGGTTGTACTTGGCCCAGTTTGAAGATCCATAGTAGGACAGCCCTCAGAACAGTAGAGGCAAACAATCCCATCCCCCATAGCTGTGGCCATGTAGCCCCTAACCAGTGAGCAGCCCCGCTAAAGTGGTCTGGCAGATGTAGAGCTTGCTATTCCTGAAACTAAACACACAAGAGGAGTGTCTTAACGATTTGTGACCATGAACACTCTCTCCATAGGAAACCACCACATGTTTCATAACTATGTACTCTATCGGGCAGATAAGTATGGCCTTCTACTTGACATGTGCACCAATGTAAAGTAATTCTGAAACAGTAATATCCTCTGATTTCTAACTTGGCAACTCTTGTAACACATAGCAACTCTGAATACCTTTTGATCATAATCATAAAACCATAACATGCAACTTAGTTCAGACTTAAGAATTATTTCTGTTCCATTACAAGATAACCTTCAAACATAGCAGTAATGCTGCAGTCTTAGAAAAGTTCAATATGCCATAGGCCACGAGAAACGTTATATCCATGCATCCAAGATCTAATTAAGGCCTGCTGGGAAATTTAGTTTGTTGATGGAATACTGTAATATAGTGAGTTTCTCTATGCATGTGAAGCCTCACTCCATACAGTGCAGTCACTCTACAAGGACATCCAGCCTTCCTTTCCCTGTGATGGATTCAATGCAATTCATTTTGGAATATAGTTCCCCCTCTTTTACCACACCTGCAACAGCCCTGTGATCTTCCCTGCCTAGAACAGGTGCAGTAGTACCAGTGCTGCCCACTGAGGAGTGGCAGTGCTACAATCACATACATACACACTCTCTTTTATCCACACATTCCTGATCCACACAGTAGTAGTTCATATGACAGTAAAAATAGCAAGTGATGAAAGGTGCTGCTTAATTTGTTAAAAATGCTTGAGAAAGACCCAAAGATTTTCCTAATGACTTGCTGCTGGTACTGCTGAATTCCAGGTTTGCTGAAGATCAAAGCTGGGCTGCTTAGCCATGGTTCCAAGGCCCTTCATTGTTTTCATATCTTATTCTTATATCTCTTTGCTCCTGCCCATGATTTTAACTCATTTGCCCTCGTCAAAGTCTTACTCCCCAGAAATGAGTGTTGGTTATTGCCACTTACAAACACTTGCAGAACGTAACTTCCTGTTGAATGTAAAGAAAACAGAATACAGCCAGCTATTTGCATCTAAAATTGGACAGTGTGAGATTGATCCTAGTGCTGAGATTGTGCTTCTCCATCATTGAATATCAGGAATCAATATGATTCAGAAGTTATTTTTTATTATTTTCAGTGTCACTCACAATATAACATTTTGTGTAACTAAAAACTGCAATTCTGGAGTTGTTAAATGTTGACTCTGCTGCAAAAAATGCAAATATTATTTGTACTGGTTTTAGAAAAAATATGCTCGCTGCTTAAAAAAATCAAGCACCTGATTTAGAGTTTGGCAGAAGAGAAGGGTTACTCCATCACAAACGTGCTGGATATCCTATCCACAGTAATATGATTCTAACAGGATATAATGGGTTTGTAATACTGTCGATGGGATATCCATCACTTTTGAGCTGGAGTAACCCCATCTGCAAAACTCTAAATCAGGCCATAAGTTAGCAAACAATGTTGCATAGTAAAATCATTTTGACACCGCTGTATGCCCCCATCTAACTTTCCATTCATGTATGTTGTCTTGGTGGTCTTGGTGAAGATATATTGGCGTTCTAGAGAAACATGACAGCATTGGTAGAAGGAAACCACTGTAAGGACCAGCATGAGTTACAAAACAAATATTAAGGTCATCAGTAGTTTTGCTTGCTTTGTTAGCTATAGTGGGAACCCATTCTACTCTGAGAACTGTGTATAGAGTAGGATCATCTGCCCCATCTAGATATCCCTACCTTTACAGCATGAAAGAGACTTTTGCAATTTGATTTCTGCTGAAATCATCTAGCAAGACAATGCTGAGTTGACTGGTCACATTACCACCTGCTATTTAAATTACTTTTTTGGGACTTTCAAAATGTGTGATGCCTTCCACAGGGTTAGTTAATATTTATGTTGTAGCTCTGACTCTGCACTGCAACTACTTTGGTTTCAGCAGAAACAAAAATCAACATGTTTTAAATGATTTTAAAATATGTATGTCTTGTTTGTTGTAAAATTACTTTTAGCAAACAGGGTTTTGCCTAGTTTCTGAATATCAAATTATCAGTGTACATAAACCAGATTTAATTTATAGAGGAATTTGGCGAACAGTTATTCAATGGATCACTCTTTCTTGGTAGGCTTGATTAAGACAGGCAGCATAATCTCCTACACCTCTGAATGCACTAGCTGATCTGTTGAGTTCTCTTAAGATCATCACTCAGCTCCAAGCTCTTTAATGTCTAAATGGCCCCACTTGCAAACTGAATGTGAACCAATGGAATCAGCACAATCTCCTCTCTAATGACACACAACTTATCCTCTCTGTCTGGAAGGACACTGCCCACACCCAAGCAAACTTCACTGAGGCCCTCATTACAACCCTGGCAGTAAATCCCACTTTCCGCCGTGCAGAAGACCGCCAACATACCGCTGCAGCCATGGAATTCCGTTATAGGTATTACTACCCGCAGCTCGGAATCCGCCACAATAAAGACACCCACACAAGTCCGCCAAACGAAAGGTCAGTGATAAACTAGCGATACCAAAACCGACACCATCACATCAATAGGAATACGCCCACAGTATCACGACCCATGAATCAACGCAGTGGTCTTTCAACCGCGGTATTCCATTGGCGGTACACACCGCCGCACTCAAAATATACACACATTTACAAAACACAACCACTTTGGACAATTTGAAATACACACACCTGATGCACATACACACACCACACCCACACACCCAATCCAATATAAAGCACACACCCACATCACCCACAGACCCTTACAACCAAAATTTAGAAAGAAGGCCAGAGAGAGAGACTAACTAAAACAACACCGGAATCTACGGACACACAACACCATCACTTACACAACATCCACGCACCTCAAACAACACACACCAACACATCCCCTCACACATCACTACAGACACCACCTCACTCATCACCCATATCACATCATGGAACCTTAAAGACACCCCAGGTTCTCTGAGGAGGAGCTCAGGGTCATGGTGGAGGAAATCGTCTGGGTAGAGCCACAGCTATTCGGATCACAGGTGTAGCAGACATTCATTGCAAGGAAGATGGAGCTATAGCGTAGAATTGTCAACAGGGTTAACGCAGTGGGATAGCATCCAAGAACACTGGATGACATCAGGAAGAGGTGGAACGACCTACAGAGGAAGATACGTTCCGTGGTATCCAGACACCAGATTGCTGTACAGAGGACTGGCGGTGGACCCCCAACTCCTCCCCCACAACTAACAACATGGGAGGAGCAAGTCTTGGCAATTATGCATCCTGAGGGCCTCAAAGGAGTGGCAGGAGGACTGGACTCTGGTAAGACATATCTTTACTACTCTATCCCACACACCCCACCTGCATGCCATCACATACCCCCACCCTGACCCTCACACCTATCACCCCAACAACCCACAGATACCCCACTAACACAACCCACACATCCCAAATCCCTGCATGTAACACCAATGCATGGACACCCATCACCCAAGCATGTCTAGTGCAGAGACTCACTCATGCCCCAAAATCACCAATCACACAAGGACCAAGCCAATAATGCAAGCACAGGAGTAGAGGGTCACTCACCCATTGCACAAGATGGCAAACACAGATACAATAACTATGCATTTACACCCCAACAGGACCCATACCCAACGTCACCAGACAGGAGGTGCCAGACATATCCAGTCCTCCCACAGAAGAGACACACAGTGATGACAGCAGTTCTGCACGCCTGGATCAAGATGATGGCCCATCAGGGACCTCGGGACAGTCGGTTCCCCTGACACAGTCACAAACCACCACAGAGCCTCCCCCCTCAGGAAACACCAGCACAGCACCCACCCAGCCGGCCCATCCCTCTGTCCCCAGAACACGTCAATCAGCAGTGTATCCACCACTACAGGGAACACAGGCAACCCCACTAACACAGGACATTCAGGGACCTGGGGGCAGTGGCAGTGGGCACACGGTTCAGGGGTCAGAGGCACAGGATAACAGGGAAGCTGGGAGGACTGCTGTGCGACAGGGGGAGGACAGGCCCAGGGAACCCACTCTCCATGATGCACTCTCCATCATCATGGAAGCTTACCACCATTCCCAGGAGACGATGGGCACGGTACTGGCCAAGTTTCAGGAGACCCAGCAGCTGCAGGAGGAACACTACCTGGGGATCAGGGAGGACTTGAAGTCCATCAACACCACCCTGGTCACCATTGCAGGGGTGCTGGCAGACCTTCTCAACACCAGGAGGGACACAGTGGCACACCAACGGGCCCCTGACACTAGCCTGGGTGATGAACAGCCCTCCACCTCCACCAGCGCTAGTGGACAGGAGGCACCGCCACAGGAACAACAGGACACCAGCACCCCACCCCCTGCAGATGGAGAACCACCCCGCAAACGGTCCCTGATATCCAGGAACAAGACAGAGAACATTGCCAAGACCCCCACCAGGAAATAAGACCCCACTGAATGTCACCCTTCTGTCCCACTATGTCACCCTGTCCATCCTTAAACTGCCATTGCTCCACTTCCTATGCCCCTTTGGACAATGCACCTGTGAAACAAATAGACAAGCCATGGACATACCTCCACCATCACCCCAGCCCATTTTACAACCCCCTCCACTTATTTGCACAGTAATAAACTTCTTCAATCACAAAACAATCTGGAGTCAGCCTGTGCTTTCACTAATGTATAATTGCAACATCTCTG
Organism: Pleurodeles waltl; assembly: GCF_031143425.1. Classification (NCBI taxonomy): domain Eukaryota; kingdom Metazoa; phylum Chordata; class Amphibia; order Caudata; family Salamandridae; genus Pleurodeles; species Pleurodeles waltl. The sequence continues at coordinate 443,939,462 of NC_090439.1, read as the reverse complement.
AAATATAGCAATATCAATGTACTTGTGCACATACCAATGTTACACAGCTGTAGGCCAGGAGTAAACATAGCAGAGGGCACAACGTGGGACCCAGATCTGTGAAATGGAAGGTCAAAGTGACAAGTCAGTGTCCATACACTGAGTGAAAATGACAGACTTATGCTAGCTCCAACAATAGTATGAGATGTGAGAAGGAGTAACATCTTCTTACCTGTGTCTCACTGGAAGTATTGCATGATGATGTTGTTTCGGTTGTCGATATCCTCTTCTTCTGCCTCCTCTTCTTCACTGTCCACACAATCCACAGCTGCCACAAGACCACCATCTGGCCCATCCTCCTGCAGAAAAGGCACCTGGTGTCGCAAAGGCAGGTTGTGCAGCATACAGCAGGCCACGACTATCTGGCACACCTTCTTAGGTGATTAGTATAGGGAACCAACTGTCAGATGGAGGCACCGGAATCTGGCCTTCAGGAGGCCGAAGGTTCATTCGATTATCCTCCTAGTTCGCCCATGTGCCTCATTGTAGCATTCCTCTGCCCTTGTCCGGGGATTCCTCACTGGGGACAGTAGCCATGACAGGTTGGGGTGACCAGTGTCACCTGCAAATGTTGAGTGACAACTGTTAGACACACACTAACCCTTTGGGACAATCCCATACCCAGACACCTATGTCAACTGTATTGGGATCTTGGCCTCACCTGTTAAGCCACACACTGTGCCTCAGGAGTTACCCCATCACATAAGGGATGCTGCTATTTCTCAAAATGTAAGCATTGTGCACAGAGCCAGGATACTTGGCATTCACATGGGAGATGTACTGGTCTGCCAAAAACACCATCTGCACATTCATCGAATGGTTTCTGTACACCTGTTTATTCTTGCGGGGGGAACTAATGCCACATGTGTCCCATCAATGGCACCAATGATGTTGGGGATATGTCCCAGGGCATAGAAGTCACCTTTCACTGTGGGCAAAACCTCCACCTGAGGGAAAACGATGTAGCTGCGCGTGTGTTTCAGCAGGGCAGACAACACTCTGGACAACATGTTAGAGAACATTTGCTTGAATATCCATGATGCCATGGCCACTGTTGTTTGAAAAGACCCACTGGCCAGGAAATGGAGTACAGACAGGACCTGCACTAGAGGGGGTATCCCTGTAGGATGGCGGATAGCTGACATCAGGTCTGGCTCCAACTGGGCACACAGTTCCAGGATTGTTGCACGATCAAGTCTGTATGTGATTATGATGTGTCTCTCTTCCATTGTCGACAGGTCCACCAGGGGTCTGTACACTGGAGGATGCCGCCATCTCATCACCTGCCCCAGCAGATGTGCCCTATAGAGGAGTACAGCGAGCAGAGAGTCATCCAACACTGAGGTATCACAATGTGTTATTTGCAGAAACGTTATTAATCCGCAATGTGCCGGTATCTGTCTGTATTCCCAGCCTAGACAGGTGTGACAAAGTTGTTATCCATCCCACGTGGCCCCCTGAAATGGCGGCTGCCTGACCTGTAAGGTGCGACAAGGGGAAATTAGGTAACTGTGCTGGCATTGTACACCGTCGCGGTGGGCGGTCGAAGACCGCGGCGCAATTCTGCATTGGTTAACATTGGGCCCTATCGGTCCCAGGAGCCAATAACGATGTACGCCGGCGGTGACGGTACACACCACCGTGGACGTGACCGCCATTTTCTGTCTGTTCACTCTCTTGACACCTGACCTTCAACAGGAGAGGACCTATACTGCAAGTGCTGCTGTGACCTGTGTCTGAAAGCGACGATGGCTACAGTGTATGGGGCAAGGGCCCCTGCCTTCACTTCGGAGGAGTTGGAGAAACTAGTGGATGGGGTCCTCCCCCAGTACACGCAACTGTATGGTCCTCCAGACAAACAGGTGAGTACACTGTGAGCATGCTGCATGGGCAATGCCTGCTTTGAGTGGTGTGGATGGAAGATACAAGGGGGAGGGGCTGAGGCCTGCATGTGTGGAGGGTGAGTGTATGTGCGTCAGGGCATGGGTGGGAACTAGTGGGCAATGAGCATGACGGTCCAGATGGGTGGGTAATTTCCTTTCCCCCTGGCCCATTCCTCTAGGTCAGCGCCCACCAGAAGAAGGGGATTTGGCGTGCCATCGCCAAGGACGTCCGGACCCTCGGGGTCTACCACAGACGGAGCACTCACTACCGTAAAAGATGGGAGGACCTGCACCCGTGGAGCAAGAAGACGGCGGAGGCCCAGCTGGGGATGGCCTCCCAATGTGGAAGGGGTACCCGTCGCACCTTGACCCCCCTGATGTCACGGATCCTGGCGGTGGCGTATCCGGAGTTGGATGGGGGCTTGAGGGCATCACAGCAGCCACAAGGGGGTGAGTACACTCTCATTCAGCTCACTCTGTGCGCATAACGAGGTGTCTTGGTGGGGGAGGTGGGCAGTGGGTTCCCCTAGGCCAGGGACAACTTGGTAGGCAAGATTCCTTGTGAGGCAGGCTATGTGGCACCCCAACCCCACTAGTGGTAAAAGCCATCTACACCTAGTCAGGCTCCTGTGACTTCCAGGTGTGCAGAAATTGGGCTTAGGCCTCGTACCCTATGATCAGGTGAAATTTCTGAACTGTTAGTGCATGGCATAGTGCAGGGGGCTGCTCCATGTGTGTTGTGTCCGCCAACGGTAGTGGTGTTGCATGCACTGAACATGTTTTTCTGCTGTCTTCCCCCCCTTTTTGTGGTCTCCCTGTCCTTGTGTGCAATAGTATCATCAGGCGGAGGAGCATTGGCACTGGAGCAGGAGGGAGCTGCAACCCACTTGGCCCTGGAGGGTGAAGCAATGGAGTCTGAAGCCACCAGTGGGATGGAGGGCGAGGGGAGCTCCATGGTGGGGACAGGAGCATACACCAGTGACAGTGACTCCTCCTCTGATAGGAGCTCCCTTGCGGTGGCGGGCACATCTGTGCCCACCGCATCAACAGGTACAGCCGCCACCCCCCCTACCAGCACCGCCCTCCCAGCAGCCCCTCAGCACATGTCCCGTGCCTGCTCACCCAGGAGGGTGGGCATCACCTTCTTCCCAGGCACCTCAGGCCCTGCCCCAGTCAGCCCTGCTGCCCTCAGTGAGGAGGCTATTTACCTCCTGAGATCCCTCACTGTTGGACAATCAACCATTTTGAATGTCATCCAGGGTGTTGAGAGGCATTTGCAACAAACAAATGCATACCTGAAGGGCACTCATTCTTGGCAGGAGGCCCAACAGAGAACATTTCAGGCTCTGGCCTCAGCACTGATGGCAGCCATTGTCCCTGTGTCCAGCCTCCCCCCTCCAACTTCCTTCACCCAGACCCAATCCCCTGTACCTCAGCCTATCCCAAGCACACCATCAGACCAGCATGCACACACATCAACACACAAGAGTGGCTCAGGCAAACATAAGCACCACACATCCCACAGGCACTCACACAAGCACCATCCCCATGCAGACACACCAACATCCACTTCCTCCACAGTGTCCCCCTTCTCCACGTCCTCCTCCTCCCTCCCTGTCTCGTCTCCACTCACACCTGCATGGACTACATCCTCAGCCACTACCTCCATCACCAGCACGCCCATCACCACACACCGCTCACGTGCAATCACCACCCCCACTACCACTCACACATCCCTGTGTCCTCTCCAAGTGTGTCTGTGAGCTCTCTACCCAAAGTACACAAACGCAGGCACACACCCACCCAACAGCCATCCACCTCACAACAGCCTCCGGCTCATGCACCTTCACCCAAATTCAGCAGACGCACTCCTCCTACAACCACAACCTCTTCCTCCACTCCCAAACCCCCTCCATCTTCCCATCCCAGTGTGTCTAAAAAACTCTTTCTGGCTAACATTAACCTTTTCCCTACACCTCCCTCCCCCAGGCTTTCCAGGTCCCAGCCGAGCACCTCAGCCACCAAATCCCCAGGCACAGTGGTGCCAGCAACTGCGGTGTCATCAAGTGTGCCACCCATCAGGGCTGCCAGTGTGCCACGTAGTGAGGGCAAGGACATTCCGCCCACATCCCGGAGGGAGAAGACAAAACTACCAGCCACCAAGGGCTCAGCAAAAACAAAAGGGGATAGTGGCAAGACAACTGCAGCACCATCAAAGGTGGGGAAGGGCCAAAAGCAGAAGAGCAGGTCACGAGACGGCATGGTGGCACCGACTGAGGGATCAGTGTCACACCTTCTGTCCACGACAACACCAACCTGTACGGTGGTGAACTCCGCTAGCTGCCCCGCTAGCTGCCCTGCCACCTGCACCTCCACCTGCACCGCCACCGGCATGTCTACAGCCTCAGCGACAGTCCCCAGCCTCTTCCCAAGTGGGCAGCCATCCGAGGCTGCAAGCAACGTCCTGCTGTGTCCCTCAGCAGGTACTGACCCATGTACCGCCACCAGCACCACCGCCACAGACACCGCTGCAAGCACCGCCACCAGCCCCGCAACGTACTCAGACAGTGACACCACCGCTGACATGGCTACCATCCCCAGTGGTCAGTCGTCCGAGGCTGGAGGAGAGTTCCTGGACCCTGGGCAGCTTCCATGAGGCATGACTTCCATCACTGTTTGCACCTGCAGGTGGAAGGCGAAGCCGCAGCAGTGTGGAGTATGTTGCTGCCTTAATGGCGTATCATGCTACCTGTACCTCACCAATCTTGTGGCACGCACACCCAGGTGAGGGAATTGTACCAGCCACACTGCACGTGGAGCACTCTGGGTGCCTGCCCCCTCCAAAACCAGTGGAGAGATACATCCAATACCTCAGTCCTTGGCAGGATGAAGCATTCTGGGCACAAGGCCCCCTCCAGAACCAGTGGAGAATGACATTCACTACCTCAGTCCTTGGCAGGACGAAGCAATCTGGGCACAAGGCCCCCTCCAGAACCAGTGGAGAATGACATGCAATACCTCAGTCCTTGGCAGGATGAAGCACTCTGGGCACGAGTCCCCCTCCAGAACCAGTGGAGAATGACATGCACTACCTCAGTCCTTGGCAGGATGAAGCACTCTGGGCACAAGGCCCCCTTCAGAACCAGTGGAGAGATACATCCACTACCTCAGTCCTTGGCAGGATGAAGCACTCTGGGCACAAGGCCCCCTCCAGAACCAGTGGAGAATGACATCCACTACCTCAGTCCTTGGCAGGATGAAGCACTCTGGGCACAAGGCCCCCTCCAGAACCAGTGGATAATGACATCCCCTTGAGAGACTGTGACTTTGCACTCCCCAAGATTTAAAAAAAAATCTTTTTTATTGTTTCAACCGAAAAGAAAATACAATCATATTCTAAAACATGCGTTGTTACACAGTTATTTTCCATGCACCAATACTGGTTGCTCACGCTTGTCTTTTGCTCTCTCAGCAGTGTAATTGCATTGGTACATTCAACTGGAATTGTTTGAAGTCATTGAGAGCATGTGAAGAATATGGTGTGAGGAAAATAGAGATAGAAAGATAGAGGAGGAATCATGATCGAGGAGTCTCCTGCAAGGGGGGGGGGGCAGCACGCCCTGCCATCGAGGCCCCGGATCTGGGGTGGGAGCAGCTGTATGCGCGTTCACATATTAGTTCAAATGCGATGCGCACGCAGGGAGCCCGCCGGTTATGGAGAAGAAGGGAGGATGGGAGGGGAAGGGGGGGAAGGGGGACGAGGGCGCGCAGAGTTAGGAAGGGAGGATACCAAAGGCCAAACTACTGCAACCCGACCAGTCTGTTCCCCTTCTTAGGTTTAGTTTGGCTTGTTATAGTATATCTGCTTCGTGTTGTTCGTTGCGTTCTATTACCCCCGAATCCCTATCACTTCAGCGATTTCCTATTGAGTTTTTTTTGTTGGAGCGTGTTCTGGGATATGTGTCTTTGTCAGTGATTACATATATATTCTATAAGCTGTCTGTTGTTGCTTGACAGGCCTATTTGCTCAGGGAGGTCGTTTATCGTCTTTACTTTCCAGGATTACAAAGGAGTTCCAGATTTCTACTCCCTTTACTTTGATCCCCCTGTCCTGGAGCGATTGCAGTGTGTGTGCTTCTGCTTTTGCCCATCGTAGCAGCTCTACTTGCCACTGTCGCGTTCCCGGTGCATTAGGTGCCTTCCAATGCATTGCTATTAAGCGCCTGTATAGGACCAGCGCTACGTCTATACATCTATGTATCTGCTTTCGGTCTTTAGGTCTGTCTCTAATTCCTAACAAGCATAGCTCCAAGTTAGGGGACAGTGGGGTATCCAACCATTCAGCTATCAGAGATATTATGTCATTCCATGCATTCATGATTGGGGGCACTCCCATGTCATGTGAAAAAAGGAAGGTGGCTTCAGCGGCTCCGCACCTGAGGCACTTCTGGGCGTCTGGGGAAACATGCGTGTGAGCCGGTGTGGTGATAGGTATGTCTGGTGTATACAATTGAACTGTGTGTATTGAAGCCTGGGGTTGTGTAACACGGTTTGGGTCGATGTTAAAGCCTGGTTCCATGCGTGCTGTGAGAGAGTGGTAGCCAGTGTCTGGTCCCATCTGTTTTTTGCTTGTTCCTGCCCCTGTGTAATGCGTGCAGTCAAAATTCTGTATAGTCCCGATATATTCATTGGGTCTTGTGTGCTACTTAGTAAATCATGTAGTATAGGGGCCGCTTTAGGTTCATTGTTTCCACAGTTGCATGTAGCACTTATTAGTTGTCGTAATGCGCCAAACGCGATAAAGCCCCCTCGCCCCAGGTTATGGGTGCCAGCCAATGCCTCATAAATTAGGAAGTGTCCATAGCCATATATATCTCCCACTGTTTGTATGCCTTTTTCCGGCTATGTTGTCAGGCCTAGTTTTACAGATATCTTTTTGATTTTTGGGATGTCCAGAAGTGGGATCTTAGGGGAGTACTGTGGTTTCTTATTCCTGGTAAGTGCGAATCGGTTCCATAACCAGTGGGCAGTACTTAGTAGAATGTTTTGTGTACGCCATGGGTCTTCACGGTCCATCAGATAGCATATTATGTTAGTATGACCCAAGTCATTGTGTACCGTTTGTGCCTCTACATTCGCAGGGTTGCATATCCATTTAAGCAGCCATTGCAATTGGGCGGATGCGTAGTACAATTCGAATCATGGTGCCCCCATCCCTCCCTGTGCGAGTGGTTGGTATATTTTCATTAGGGCCACCCTTCGGCGACCATTACCCCATATTAAATCTGTCAGTATGTTGGTCAGGATTTTGAAAAAGGAGGTAGTAAGTGTCAGTGGTAGCGCTGAGAAAAAATACAGCAGTCGCGGTAATACAATCATCTACGCTATAGCCACTCTTCCCATAGGGGAGAGTGGAAGCGAGCACCAGAAAGGTAGAGAGCCCCAGAGGGATCTGATCGCCCGTCCCAGGTTGCCCTCTTTGAGGTCTTGAGGATCATGGTAAACGTTTATCTCCAGGTATTTGAATGTGGCGTGACACCATTTCAAGTCTCCCGGTTTGTGGGTCGATCGGTGTATCTCTGGTATCGCGCGCATTGGGAATAGGCAGGATTTTGACCAGTTTACGAGTTCACCAGGGAGGGAAGCTGTGTAATTTTATAGGAATATTAGTGCGTCGTTCGCATACTGTGATACTATGCGATATGTGCGCCATCCTGAATGCCCCAGGATGGTGCGAATGTCCGTAGTCGAGCAGCCAAGGGCTCGATGGCAAGAGCGAACAGCAATGGCGATAATGGGCATCCCTGCCTGGTGCCTCTTTCAATTTCAATACTGAACTTCTTGGATATGGTGTCACCTGTCTTGACTCTCGGTGTTTCTATCAGAAAGGGCCAACCCAGTGTATCAAACGCCTTTTCGATATCAAGTGACACTGCCACATGCTTGTATTCGCCCTCTGGGGTATTTGCCATCAGGCGTAGTAAGTTCCGTATATTAATAAATGTGTTGTGGCTAGGTATAAATCCAGACTGGTCGTGGTGCACCAGGTGCGGCAGCAAAGAGAGCAGGCGATTTGCTAGAATTTTGCTGAGCAATTTGCAATCTGAGTTCAACAACGATAGCGGTCGGTATGAGCGAACATCCATTGGGTCACAGCCTGGTTTAGGTAGCACCACTATCACTGCTTCTCGTTGGGATTCTGGCAGTTGACCTTGCTCTAAAGACCAAGCCAACATTTCTAAGTATGGCCCTAATGTTTGTGCCGAGAAAGTGCTGTAGTATTCTATAGGGAGGCCATCGCTGCCAAGTGCTTTGCCATGCACCAATTGCTGCAAGGCCTGCCGCACCTCCGCAAGGTCTATCGGCCTCTCCAGTTCCCCTGTCTGTATGGCCGAGAGGCGATTTAATTGTGTCCCTCTGAAGAACGCACTTAACTGTTCTAGTGAGGGGGGGTTGAGCCTTTTATAATGTACTATAATACTCTCTGAATGTAGGAGGCTGGCCTGGCTTGTAGTGGGTACCAAGGGGTACTTACACCTTGCACCAGGTCCAGGTATCCCTTATTAGTGTAGAGGGGTGTCTAGCAGCTCAGGCTGATAGAAAAGGTAGCTTAGCAGAGCAGCTTAGGCTGAACTAGGAGACGAGTGAAGCTCCTACAGTACCACTAGTGTCATATGCACAATATCATAAGAAAACACAATACACAGATATACTAAAAATAAAGGTACTTTATTTTTATGACAATATGCCAAAGTATCTCAGTGAGTACCCTCAGTATGAGGATAGCAAATATACACAAGATATATGTACACAATACCAAAATATGCAGTAATAGCAATAGAAAACAGTGCAGACAATGTATAGTCACAATAGAATGCAATAAGGGCACATAGGGATAGGGGCAACACAAACCATATACTCTAGAAGTGGAATGCAAACCACGAATAGACCCCAAACCTATGTGACCTTGTAGAGGGTCGCTGGGACTGTAAGGAAACCGTGAGGGTTAGAAAAATAGCCCACCCCAAGACCCTGAAAAGTGGGTGCAAAGTGCACCTAAGTTCCCCAAAGAGCACAGAAGTCGTGATAGGGGAATTCTGCAAGGAAGACCAACACCAGCAATGCAACAATGATGGATTTCCTGACGAGAGTACCTGTGGAACAAGGGGACCAAGTCCAAGAGTCACGATCAAGTCGGGAGTGGGCAGATGCCCAGGAAATGCCAGCTGTGGGTGCAAAGAAGCTGCCACCGGATGGTAGAAGCTGTGGATTCTGCAAGAACTACAAGGGCTAGAAACCTCCCCTTTGGAGGATGGATGTCCCACGTCGTGAAGAGTCGTGCAGAGGTGTTTCCGTGCAGAAAGACCACAAACAAGCCTTGCTAGCTGCAAGGGTCACGGTTAAGGTTTTTGGATGCTGCTGTGGCCCAGGAGGGACCAGGATGTCGCCAATTGCGTGAGGGGACAGAGGGGGCACCCAGCAAGACAAGGAGCCCTCTCAGAAGCAAGCAGTACCCGAAGAAGTGCCAGAACAGGCACTACAAAGTGGAGTGAACCGGAGCTCACCCGAAGTCACAAAAGAGGGTCCCACGACGCCGGAGGACAACTCAGGAGGTCGTGCACTGCAGGTTAGAGTGCCGGGGACCAAGGTTTGGCTGTGCACAAAGGAAATCTTGGAAGAGTGCACAGGAGCCGGAGTAGCTGCAAAACACGTGGTTCCCAGCAATGCAGTCTAGCGTGGGGAGGCAAGGACTTACCTCCACCAAACTTGGACTGAAGAGTCACTGGACTGTGGGAGTCACTTGGACAGAGTTTCTGAGTTCAAGGGACCTCGCTCGTCGTGCTGAGAGGAGACCCAGAGGACCGCTGATGCAGTTCTTTGGTGCCTGCGGTTGCAGGGGGAAGATTCCGTTGACCCACTGGAGATTTCTTCAGAGCTTATAGTGCAGAGAGGAGGCAGACTACCCCCACAGCATGCACCACCAGGAAAACAGTTGAAAAGGTGGCAGGATCAGCGTTACAATGTCGCAGTAGTCGTCTTTGCTACTTTGTTGCAGTTTTGCAGGCTTCCAGCGTGGTCAGCAGTCGATTCCTTGGCAGAAGGTGAAGATAGAGATGCAGAGGAACTCTGATGAGCTCTTGCATTCGTTATCTAAAGAATTCCCCAAAGCAGAGACCCTAAATAGCCAGAAAAGGAGGTTTGGCTACTTAGGAGAGAGGATAGGCTAGCAACACCTGAAGGAACCTATCAGAAGGAGTCTCTGACATCACCTGCTGGCACTGGCCACTCAGAGCAGTCCAGTGTGCCAGCAGCACCTCTGTTTCCAAGATGGCAGAGGTCTGGAGCACACTGGAGGAGCTCTGGGCACCTCCCAGGGGAGGTGCAGGTCAGGGGAGTGGTCACTCCCCTTTCCTTTGTCCAGTTTCGCGCCAGAGCAGGGCTGGGGGATCCCTGAACCGGTGTAGACTGGCTTATGCAGAGATGGGCACCATCTGTGCCCATCAAAGCATTTCCAGAGGCTGGGGGAGGCTACTCCTCCCCAGCCCTGACACCTTTTTCCAAAGGGAGAGGGTGTAACACCCTCTCTCTGAGGAAGTCCTTTGTTCTGCCTTCCTGGGCCAAGCCTGGCTGGACCCCAGGAGGGCAGAAACCTGTCTGAGGGTTTGGCAGCAGTAGCAGCTGCAGTGAAACCCCGGGAAAGGTAGTTTGGCAGTACCCGGGTCTGTGCTAGAGACCCGTGGGATCATGGGATTGTCTCCCCAATGCCAGGATGGCATTGGGGGGGCAATTCCATGATCTTAGACATGTTACATGGCCATATTCGGAGTTACCATTGTGAAGCTATACATAGGTAGTGACCTATGTATAGTGCACGCGTGTAATGGTGTCCCCGTACTCACAAAGTCCGGGGAATTTGCCCTGAACAATGTGGGGGCACCTTGGCTAGTGTCAGGGTGCCCACACACTAAGTAACTTAGCACCCAACCTTTACCAGGTAAAGGTTAGACATATAGGTGACTTATAAGTTACTTAAGTGCAATGTGGTAAATGGCTTAGAAATAACGTGGACGTTATTTCACTCAGGCTGCAATGGCAGGCCTGTGTAAGAATTGTCAGAGCTCCCTATGGGTGGCAAAAGAAATGCTGCAGCCCATAGGGATCTCCTGGAACCCCAATACCCTGGGTACCTTAATACCATATACTAGGGAATTATAAGGGTGTTCCAGTATGCCAATGTAAATTGGTGAAATTGGTCACTAGCCTGTTAGTGACAATTTGTACAGAGAGAGCATAACCACTGAGGTTCTGGTCAGCAGAGCCTCAGTGAGACAGTTAGGCATCACACAGGGAACACATACATATAGGTCACTAACTTATGAGCACTGGGGTCCTGGCTAGCAGAGTCCCAGTGACACATAACAAACATACTGAAAACATAGTGTTTTCACTATGAGCACTGGGCCCTGGCTAGCAGGATCCCAGAGAGACAGTGAAAGCACCCTGACATACACTCACAAACAGGCCAAAAGTGGGGGTAACAAGGCTAGAAAGAGGCTACTTTCTCACACTGAAGGTGTAGTTTATTTCGGCTTGGGTGTTTATTATTATCCCTGTGTCGAGGCAGATGGCCTCTATAGGAGCACTGCGTTGCTCACTCTTCGGGACCCATGCTAGAATCTTCCTGGTCTATCCCCCTCTGCATGCGGGCGGGCCGAGTGATAGCGGTAGTCGTATTGCCTAAGGCGGTGATCTGCCTCGTTCCACTGTGTTCTTAGTCTAGCGAGCTCCGTGTTTTCTATTGTTCCTTCTGCGAATTTGCATTCTGCAATGGGTACGTCCTTTTCGTACTTGCGGATCTCATGTGTTAATGTTTGTCGTACTCCCCCTGACACTGTCATTCATGTGCCCCTTATTACTACCTTGTGTGCATCCCATTCATTTGCTCTAGATTTTGTTGTCCCGCTATTTAGTGTGAAGTATGAAGTGATTTGAGTGGCTATTTCTTTTCTGAAAGGGGGATCCTGTAGTAATCTTGGTTGGAGGCGCGATGTTGGGATGCGAGCGCGTGGTCTACCCCATATGATATGTGCTATAAGTGGGCAATGATCTGAGATTACCCTTGCGGTGTATTCTGCACCTGTAAACTTGTGTATCAAGTCTTGCGAGCTGAGTATTAAGTCTATGCAGGTGTGCAGAAGGTGCACGGGGAGTGGTAGGAGTACTCTCTGTCTCCATACATCAATTAGGTGGCGCTCCGTCATCCAGGATTGCAGTATTTGTGAGTTTTTCCTTACCAGGGCAGCTACCAGTGGGGGGTGTGACCTGTCCATGTCTATTTGTGGGACACAGTTCATGTACCCACCCCATATGCTGGGCATGGTTAGAACATTTGATAAGCGTGTAATAGTGTTTTGTAGGTGTTCGCCCTGTTTAACATTTGGGGTATATAGCCCAGTGATCGCCAACGGCTCGCCGTCAAGCGAGCCTACCAGTTGGATAAATCTGCCTTCCTTATCCGTTATGTTGTGCTTTACTGTGTAGGGGACCACCCCGGGGCTATCCAAATCAGGACTCCCCTTGCGAAAGTCGATGTCCCGGAGCTGTACACCAGTCCCGCCCATCTCTTTTCTATTGTTTTAATGTCTGCTGGAGAAATATGTGTTTCTTGCAGTATAGGAATATGTATATGATGGCGTTTTAATTGTGCGTATGTCCTATTTCGCTTAGTCGTGCCTGCCATACCCTTCACATTCCAAGTTAATATGTTTTATATGGTGTCCCTGTGTGCCATATTTCGTTCTAACATCTTTCCCCCGCAAATCTCCTCCCAGGGGCCGGTTCACCTCTCCTCCCAACCCCACCCAGGCCCACCGCGGCACGCCACCCCGCACCCCGCATCAACCCACCCGATCATTTGTGTAGAATAATAGTAGCCCCGAGAGAGCGGGGTGAGTTCCTCCGAAGTGAAGAAGGGAAAAAGAAAACAGCATAAGTTAATAAAAAGGATATACTGGGCAAGGCCCAACTTTAAACGCTGTGGCACAACCGGTGCCTAAATCAGAGTCAATATAGGTCTGTTCCAATCAGATACCGTTCAGGTAGCAGGGGGCGTGGGTTAGTGGAGGTCGAGCATGTGCTTGTGACCCGCCTCCATAATGTTTACACCCTGCACAGTCATACGTGTAGTCATGTGAGCCGATGCTGATGTTTCTGCAGCTCCAAGTGTCCGCGCCGAGCCGGCCCATATCAAGTAGTGTTCTGATTTGTCCATTTCCGCACCCGGTATGGGGGGGCCGTCCCCGGTCGTTTAAGGGCGGGAAACCCCGGGTGTCATGATCTCAGGGTGCCATCAGGGGGTTCTCATATTTCGTCAGCCATTCGTGGAGTGAGGTCAGGACCCCCGGTCAACGGGGAGAGGGAGGAGCTAGATCCGCTGCGCAGTGAGCTGCTATCATTGAGGTCTGCTTCGCTTCTAGTGTCTGGGTGCGAGCACGCAAATATACTGACCTCTTTTAAGGCTTGCGCCTGGTCATTCGCCATCTGTGATTTTGTTGGACGCGTCAAAGTGTTTTTCTTTTTCTTTCTACAGGGGTAGGGCGTTATCCATTCTTCCTTCGCCGTGTCGTCTTTAGATGAGTCGACCAGGCCTTTGGCATGTGCCCACGTCCATGCATCCTCCGGAGTTCGGAATATGAGTGTTCTTTCATCCATTATTATTCGGAGGCAAGCTGGGAACATTAGTGAATAATTCATTTTGTGTTTGCGTAGTACTTGCTTGATTTTGACATACAATGCTCTCTTGCGTTGCACTTCCGTCGTGTAGTCTGGGTAGGCAGTGACGGTGCAGTTCTCCAGGCCGATTGTTCCTGAGGTTCTGAAGTGTTGCAAGACTTGGTCCCTGTCTCTATAATTTAGCAATTGTACTATCAGTGGTTGAGGCGGGGAACCCGGGCATGGTGGTCTGCCTGGAATCCTATGTGCTCTTTCTATCACTGGTACTTTAGCGGTGTCCTGTATTTTCATTATGTCTTTGAGCCAGGCCTCCAGGAACTCTTCAGCCCTGGTTGATTCTGCTCTTTCTGGAATACCCAGAAATCTGATGTTATTGCGCCTGGAGCGGCCCTCTGCGTCTTCGGCTCTTCGTTGTAATTGTATAATTTCCGCTTCCAGTTGTTGAATTTTAGTTTTCATATTTGTTACCTCTGGTTGAACGGTTTCCAGTGCCATTTCTGCGTTGACGACCCTGTCCGTTAGTTTGCTATGGTCCGCACAGAGTATCGTAACCTCCATGATCGCAGAGTTGATTTTACATTCGAGTGAAATCTTAGGGGGTCATTCGACCTCGGCGGTAAAAGGAGCTTACCGCCGGTCAGAAGCCCGCCATAACACCGCCGCGGTAAACCGCCACGGTCATTCTGACCCACAACTGGCAACCCGCCAAAAACCCGACATCAACAAAAGGCTGACACACCAAAGGTCAGTGGGAAACTGGCGATGACCAAACCTCCACCGTCACGCCAACAGAAATACGCCCATACCATTCCGACCCACAAATCCCCGCAGCGGTCTTTCAACCGTGGTATTCCATTGGCGGTACACACCGCCGCGGTCAAAATACACACACATTTACAAAACACATCCACATTGGATAATTCAAAATACACACACCTGAGACACATACACACACCACTCCCACACACCCAATTAAATATAAAACACACACCCACATCACCCACAAACCCCTATGACCATAATTGCGAGTGAAGGACAGAGAGAGAGAGCACAGCATAGAGTAGACCATCACACAGAGGCAAATCACAACATCACCCACACAATTTCCACGCACAAAACACCATACACCACAACACTCACCACACTCTACAACACATACACCACCCATCACCTCATCCACACCACCCCATGGCACCCCAAAGACACCCCAGGTTCTCTGACGCAGAACTCAGGGTCATGGTGGAGGAAATAGTTTGTGTAGAGCCCCAGCTCTTCGGGGCACAGGTGCAGCACACCACCATTGCCAGGAAGATGGAGCTATGGCAAAGAATAGTGGACAGGGTCAACGCTGTGGGACAGCATCCACGAAATCGGGACGACATCAGGAAGCGGTGGAACGACCTTCGGGGGAAGGTGCGTTCCATGGTATCAAGGCACAACATCGCGGTACAGCGGACTGGCGGCGGACCCCCACCTACTCCCCCATAATTCACAGCATGGGAGGAGGAAGTCTTGCACATCCTGCATCCTGAGGGCCTCGCAGGAGTAGGCGGAGGAATGGACTCTGGTAAGGCAAATCTCCACTACTTCATTTCCCCCACCCCACCTGCATGCCAAATCATACCCCCACCCTCACCCCCACCCCCATCACACCAACTCCTTGCAAATGGCTCACCATCACATCCCACCCATCCCAAAACCTAGCCCTGCATGCGTATACAAAGCATGGACACCCATCACCAAAGCATGCCCACTGTACACACCCATCACCCCCACAAGCCACCGTCACAAAAGCCCCCACAAGGGAATGGCAGCACTGGGGTACACTGCCACCCACCCATTACACGAAATGCCACACACAGAAGCAATAACCATACTCTTATACCCCTGCAGGACCCGAACGCCACCACACCGCCACGGAGGGTCCAGAGATGTCCATCCCACCCCTAGAAGAGGCCCCCAGTGATGACAGCAGCTCTGTCTCCCTGGACCCAGATGACCAGCCCGGCCCATCGGGGACCTCGGGACAGTCGGTTCCCCACAGACAGCCACAGGCTACACCAGACCTAACCCCCTCTGGGAACACCAGCACAGCTCCCACCCAGCGGGCCCATGCCTCTGTCTCCAGGACACGTCAATCAGCGGTGTGTCCACCACTACAGGGCACCCAGGTTGACCCACCACCCCAACAACAACAGGGACCTGGGGGCAGTGGTAGTGGGCACACCGTCCAGGGGACAGAGGCCCAGGGAAACAGGGGAACTGGGAGGGCTGCTGTGCGACAGGGGGGGGACAGGCCCAGGGAACCGACTCTCCAAGAGGCCCTTTCCTCCATCATGGGAGCATACCACCACTCCCAGGAGACGATGGCTACGGTACTGGCCAGGTTCCAGGAGATCCAGGTACTGCAGGAGGAACAGTACATGGGGTTCAGAGAGGAACTGAGGAACATTAGTTCCGCAATGGGGACCATCGTCGTGGCCCTTAACCAGATAGTCACCACATTGCGGGACCATGTGGCACCACAAAGGGCCCCTGTCACTAGCCTGGACCAGGAACAGCCTACCACCTCCGCCGGCGCTAGTGGACAGGAGGCCCCCACACAACGACAGGCCACCAGAACCCCACCTCCTGCAGAAGAAGAACCACCCCGCAAGCGGAACCTGAGATCTCACAAGAAGACAGAGTAGGATGCCAAGACCCCCACCAGCAGACGATACCCCCTGATGTCATCCCACTGTCCCACATTGTCACCCTGTCCAACCTTGAACTGCCGAGACTCATACGAGACGCCGGTTTCGGAGGGTAGGTCCCAAGTGTTGGACCTGGATAACCAGTGCTGTGTTTTTTCCAAGTCACCGAAACGTGCCTCTCAAGGAGCCCTTTCCTGACTAAGGGGATGGGCGACCTGATAGTGACGTAGCCAGTTTCCTTGAAGTGTAAGTGACCGGCACATATATTTAACTTTTTCTTTGTTAATTGGAGAAGAACTGACATAATAATTCTAGTTTGGTTCTGATGAAGCGTCATTGGATCCTGTAGGACCACACGACGCGAAACATGTCGACCCTTTTCTGAGGGTACTGTTAAACTACAGACCCTGGTAGTGTGTTTGCTCTTTGAAAGTAATTGAGCATTAACACTCAGTCTATTACTTTCACTTTTGATTTTAATCTTGGTCTTCATCCCAGTATATTGATTAAAGGTACGAAATAACTTTGGGATGAAAAACCAATTTTAGTCTCACATCTCACTCTCTCCGAGCGTTTGCTGGTGCCTGAATATAGGTATTTTTGTCTGATGAGGTATCATCAGAACAGGACGGCTGAGTGCCCCCCTCTTTAGGGGAGCCCGTCAGGCGTTGCAGCGCCAGCCTGGCGAGGAGCAATTCCCAATGATGATGCTAGCCATCCATTGTGATGCTTGAGGGTTTTGCTTCTGACACCTCGGGTGCCCTAGGCTAGTTAAACACTTTTGGTTCAGTGTACCTTTTGTATATCATATCAGTGGGAGACTGTACACTGGACCACATAATCTCCTGGTCCCTCCCCCCCCTCTCTTTTTTCTACAACCTTGAACTGCCCCTGCTCCATCCTTCCACAGGCATATGGACAATGCACCTGTGAGACTGAGAACTGGACTCTGCCATGGACATTACTCCACCATCACCAATCACCGTTTTACAATCATGTCCCTAAATTTAGCACTTTAATAAAATCACTTATTGCACTTTAAAAATCTGGAGTCTGCTTGTATTTTGAACAAATGTATTAGACATAACGGTGCAAAAATGTTCAGTTACATTGTGATGACAACATACCACTGTCACACAGCTGTAGTCCATGGGCAAACAAAGCAGAGGTCACGCAGTGGGGCCCACAGCTCTGAAAACGGAAGGGAAAGTCACAACTCAGTTAACAGGAACTGGGGGGAAACAAAGACAGTAGAGAGGCAGGAGATTTTAAGTAAATGTAAAATGGCGGGGTTGATTCGTACCTGTGTGCTACTGAAAATACTGTTGTATCACTGTGTCCCTGTTGTCTGTGTCGTCCCCTTCGTCTTCCTCCTCTTCTCTCTCCACAGGCTCCACAGCTGCTACAACACCACCATCTGGACCATCATCCTGCAGGAAAGGCACCTGGCGTCGCAAAGCCAGGTTGTGAAGCATACAGCAGGCCACGATGATATGGCACACCTTCTTTGGTGAGTACATTAGGGATCCACCTGTCATATGCAGGCACCTAAACCTGGCCTTCAGGAGGCCGAAGGTTCTTTCTATAATCCTCCTAGTACGCCCATGGGCCTCATTGTAGCGTTCCTCTGCCCTTGTCCTGGGATTCCTCACTGGGGTAAGTAGCCACGACAGGTTGGGGTAACCAGAGTCACCTATTAGCCACACACGGTGTCTCTGTAGCTGTTCCATCACATAAGGGATGCTGCTATTTCGCATGATGTACGCGTCATGCACTGACCCAGGGAACTTGGCATTTACATGGGAGATGTACTGGTCAGCCAAACAGACCACCTCGACATTCATCGAATGATAACTTTTTCTGTTCCTGTACACCTGCTCACTTCCACTGGGGGAGCCAAAGCCACATGAGTCCCATCAATGGCACCAATGATGTTGGGGATATGGCCAAGGGCATAGAAATCACCCTTCACTGTAGCCAAATCGCCCACCTCAGGGAAAACAATGTAGCTCCGCATGTATTTCATCAGGGCAGACAACACTCTGGACAAAACCTTAGAAAACATAGGCTGAGACATCCCTGATGATATGGCCACTGTTGTTTGGAATGATCCACTTGCCAAAAAATGGAGTACTGACAGAACCTGCACCAGAGGGGGAATCCCTGTGGGTTGGCGAATGGGGGACATCAGGTCTGGCTCCACCTGGGCACACAGTTCCTGTATAGTGGCTCGGTCAAGTCTGTATTTTAGTATGACATGTCTTTCTTCCATTGTCGACAGGTCCACCAGCGGTCTGTACACAGGAGGATTCCTCCATCTCCTCGCAAGTCCCAGCGGACGGTGCCTAGGAAGAACAACATGGAGCACAGAGTCAAGCAACCCACAGGTACGTAACCACAGCTTGCACAGTACACGATTCGCTATGCATTGAATGGCTTGTATGAGTGGCAATGCAAGGCCTAGGCCTGTGTGACGCAGTAGAAATTAAGCCATGTGGGCCCTTGAAATGGAGGCTGCCTGACCTGTGAAGTGTGACAATGGGATGTGAGGTCAATGCGCTGCCGTGGCACACCGTGGCGGTAGGCAGTCAAAGACCGCGGCGCAAAGGCGCATTGGTTAACATTGAACCCTATGGGTCTCAGGAGCCAATGACGATGTGCGCCGGCAGTCGCGGTACGCACCGCCGCGGGCGTGACCGCCATTTTCTATCTGATTAATCACTCGAGACCTGATCATCCACAGGAGAGGACCTATACTGCAAGTGCTGCTGTGACCTCGGTCTGGAAGAGACAATGGCTGCTGCGACTGGGGAAAGGGCCCCTGCCTTCACATCTGAGGAATTGGAGAAACTTGTTGATGGGGTCCTCCCCCAGTATGCGCTTCTCTACGGTCCTCCAGACCAACAGGTAAGTACACAGGGAGCACGTTGTATGGGCTATGCCTGTGTTGAGTGGGGTGGATATAAGATGGTGGGGAGGGGAGCGAATGAGGAATGCAACACACAACAGATGAGAGCATGTGCCACATGGCAAGGTTGGGGAGGGAGGGCCACTCTTATCGACCATGCAGAAAAGTGATGATATTTCTTTTCCCACCCTATACATGTCACACAGGTCAGCGCCCATCAGAAGATTGACATTTGGCGTGCCATCGGCAAGGACGTCCGGGCCCTGGGGGTCCACAACAGACGGGGCACCCACTGCCGCAAGAGGTGGGAGGACATCCGCTGCGGGAGCAGAAAGACCGCCGAGGCTCTGCTGGGGATGGCCTCCCAACCTAGGAGGGGTGCCACACAGCAATTGACCCCCCTGATGTCCCGGATCCTGGCGGTGGCCTACCCCGATTTGGATGGGCGCGTGAGGACATCACAGCAGACACAAGGGGGTGAGTATCAGCACATTCTGCTATATTAGCGCACAGTGGAGGTGTCTGGGTGGGGGAGGAGGGCTGTGGCTATCTCTAGGCCAGGGCGGTTTCTGTAGGCTAGGCCCCTCCGTAAGGCATGGCCCTGTGCCCCTGCCCCCCACCTCTGTAGGGTGCTAAGTACAGCTATCCATGGCCCGGGCTCACCTATGTGTGCATTTGTCGTCCATAGACTTGTAGGCCAAGTCACAATAATTGAGTAGTGTACCCCGAGTGCGCGGCGTAGTGCAGGGGTCTTCTGTGTCTGTCCTCTCTGCCAACGGTGTCGCAAATGCATGCACTCAACATGTCTTTCTTTCTTCTCCCCCCCTTCTGTTTGGTTTTCCTGTTCATGTGTGCCTTAGCATCATCAGGCGGAGGAGAAGTGGCATTGGCGCACGAGGGAGCTGCATCTCACATGGCCCCGGAGGGCCATGCAACCGACTCCGAGTACACCAGTGAGACGGAGGGCGAGGGGAGCTCCACAACGGGGACCCGTGGAGACGTCAGCGACACCGACACGTCCTCGGAAGGGAGCTCCCTTGTGGTGGCGGCAACATCCGTGCCCACCGCAACAACAGGTACAGCCGCCACCCAGCGCACCAGCTCCGCCCTCCCAGCAGCCCCTCAGCCTTCGCCCCGTGCCCGCTCGGCCAGGAAGCCGGGCATCTCCTTCGCCCCAGGCAGAGATCATTGACCTCCTCAGGACGCTCATTGTTGGGCAGTCTACCCTTTTGAATGCCATCCAGGGGGTAGAAAGGGAGGTGCATCGGGCAATGCATACCTGGAGGGCATTCATTCGGGTCAGGCTGCCCATCAGCGATCGTTCAACGCTCTGGCCTCAGCACTGACGGCAGCCATTGTCCCTGTCTCCAGCCTCCCTCCTCCAACTCCCTCCACCCAGTCCCAATCCCCTGTTCCTCTGCCTATCCCAGACACACCTACAGACCAGCCTGCACACACATCAACACCCAAGGGCAGCTCATCCAGACATAAGCACCACTGTGTCCTCTCCCAGTGTGTCTGTCACCCCCTCTTCCAAACCCCACAAACGCAGGCAGCCACCCACCCAACAGCCATCCACCTCACGACAGCCTCCGTCACAAGCACCTGCACCCAAATACAGCACACTTGACTCTCCTACAACCACATCCTCTTCCTCCACTCCCATACCCACTGCACCTACCCTTCCCATTGCTCCTAAAAAGTTATTCCTCACCAAAATTAACCTCTTTGCATCACCTGACCCACCCCATCCATCTCGTAAGAGTCCAAACAGAACCTCAGCCACCACAAGCCCTGCACCTACTAGGACCATCGTTCAGGGCTATTGGAGTCCACCAGCTCCTAGGGCAGGAACATCGGCCAGCAGCAAGGGGACAGCCAGCCCACCCCCTGGGAAAAGAACCAAGAAAGGGAAGGGCCGGCGCGACAGGCCTGAGACGGCTGCCCCCAAGGACACCACCCTTGCACCGTCACCTGACACATCCCCAAAGGGAGGCAAGGGTCCCAGAGATTCGGCGAAGGAGGGCAAGGGCAGCAGGGCGGACAAGTCCGGCAGCAGGCGAGCTGCCTAGGAGGGTCCCACCAGCCCCATTTGGGGTGTGACGGAGGACACCCACGGGCCCAGGAGGGCCCCGCAAGCGAAAGGTCGGATGGCGACTGAGCTGGATTTCTTGGCCAGATCTGGTTCCCTAGGAACACAAGACAAGCACCGCTGAACAGGGCCCCGCCGTGAGAAGCACCGCTGAACAGGGCCCCGCCGTGACAGGCACCGCTGAACAGGGCCCCGCCGTGAGAAGCACCGCTGAACAGAGCCCCGCCGTGAGAAGCACCGCTGAACAGGGCCCCGCCGTGAGAAGCACCGCTGAACAGGGCCCCGCCGTGACAGGCACCGCTGAACAGGGCCCCGCCGTGAGAAGCACCGCTGAACAGGGCCCCGCCGTGAGAAGCACCGCTGAACAGGAACCCGCCATGACAGGCACCGCTGAACAGGGCCCCGCCGTGAGAAGCACCGCTGAACAGGGCCCTTCCTGTTAAGCACCGCTCCGCTGGGCCCCTCAACTCAAGCACCGCTCCGCTGGGCCCTTCCTGTCAAGCACCGCTCCGCTGGGCCCTTCATCTCAAGCACCGTTTCGCTGGGCCCTTCCTGTCAAGCACCGCTCCGCTGGGCCCTTCATCTCAAGCACCGCTCCGCTGGGCCCTTCCTGTCAAGCACCGCTCCGCTGGGCCCTTCCTGTCAAGCACCGCTCCGCTGGGCCCTTCCTGTCAAGCACCGCTCCGCTGGGCCCCGCCGTCTCTGCACCGCTCCGCTGGGCCCTTCCTGTCAAGCACCGCTCCGCTGGACCCTTCCTGTCAAGCACCGCTCCGCTGGGCACCGCCGTCTCTGCACCGCTCCGCTGGGCCCTTCCTGTCAAGCACCGCTCCGCTGGGCACCGCCGTCTCTGCACTGCTCCGCTGGGCCCTTCCTGTCAAGCACCGCTCCGCTGGGCCCTTCATCTCAAGCACCGCTCCGCTGGGCACCGCCGTCTCTAAACTGCTCCACTGGGCCCTTCATCTCAAGCACCGCTGGCCCATTGGCAGGGCCGGATCTGTGTCGGGCAGGGCTTCACGAAGCACTCTGGCCAATATGCCTCCTCCATAACCAGTGGAGTCTGTAATCCACCTGATGGACTGTGGCTTTGCACTCCCCAGGATGGTACAGTGGGCAATCCACCCACTGTAGAGACTTGAGAGACTGTGGCTTTGCACTCCCCAGGATGGTACAGTGGGCATGGAGGCCCATCGTGGATCTGGCGTCGTGGACTCATGTGGCTGAGGTGCCCCCCTTCCCTTCCCCCTGAGGTGCCTGTCGTTTTATTTTCTGATGCCCCAGCAGTGTTCTCTCCAATGGAATCGGGTCTTGTGTATGGGCTTTGCCCATGTGTTTATGCACATTGGCCCACGAACAATGGAATTTTGCCAATATGTGCCAGACTTTTGGACTATGTATATATTGTTCATGTTGTAATATATTTATTTTATATATTTCATATTTCACTTAACTTCAAATATGCTATAATATACTTCAATTTTAATGATCTTTTTATTTTGTCTTTGCATTATTCCGGGGGGTTTGGGGGGGGTCACTCTGACTTGTTGCTCTGCATTGGTGTGTAGGGATTTGGGGGGGGGGTTGGGTGTGTCGCGTATGTGTGTGCCCGTAACCTTTTCTCCTCCCCCCTCCCCTGTGTCGTAGGTGCAGTACTCACCGTTGTCGTCTGCGCCGGCGTTCGTGCTCCTGGTAGAAGAGCAGGTAGACAATAGCTGGTAGGATGTTTAATTCGGGTTCCATGCTGTCCAGATTCCTCGTGGAGTGTATAGAGGTGAGCGTTTTCCCGTTCGTGGTCTGTTTCCGCCGTGTTTTTATCGGCGGGGCTCCCGCCCCGGAAAAGGTGGCGGATTGGTGGGTCGTGATAGTGTGGGCGGTACATTGTCTGCCGCCTGTCTGTTGGCGGTTACCGCTGCGCTGTTTGTTTGTCCCGCCGTGGCGGTCGGAGTGTTAAAGTGGCGGGCTGTGTTGGCGGTTCAGAATTCCATTTTTTTTACCGCAGGCTGTTGGCGGGTTGGCCGCTGCTTTAACACCGACCGCCAGGGTTGTAATGACCCCCTTAGTGTCTATTACTGCTTGCAGAAGTTTCTCGAATTGTAGCGAGTGTGTGCGCAGCGTTGCATTCACTTGAGATAGTGTTGTGATCTGTGTGTCTGAGTTGCTCGCTGCGGGTGGGATTCCACGGTCCATGTGGGTCCCTGTTTTAGGCTGCTTTGGTTTGACCATTGTTTCCTGTAGTGGTGAGCACTGTTAATCTATCCGCAGGTTCTATGTTTTACCGGTTTTGCCTGAAGTTATGGCGCACATTAATGAAACCGTGTTTACTTCGTCCAGATGACCTCTCGATTGATGGTCCCCAGGGATCCCTTATGTACTTCCCCTACTGGACCGTCCTCACAGGCTCCAAGGGGTTCAATCTGATGTCGCTCTGCGTGTGTCCGATCGGTGGGGCCGACCCACTGCCCTACGTACACTGTAGCAATTTGATGTGAGTTTGATTCCTCAGTAGGGATATGAGGAGTATTCCCACGATTATCATATGAGTTTCTGAGATCCAGTGTCACCGGCCATTCTTTTTTTCACGTTCATGGTTGACTTGAGGTGATATTGTACATACCCACAGCCTGTGTTCCCAGTGTGAGGTCTGCCAGTTGGCCTCTCGGCTTGGGTATCGTCAGTGTGATATTTCTGCAATTTTCCTGTGTCAGCTTTTATTTGGAGTTGGAGTTCTGGCTGGCTATCTCTCTTTTTCTCGCAGCACCCAGGGTATGCAAACAGATATGGACCATCTGCTTGTGAGTTGCTTCAGTGTCTCTATTGTGTGGTCTAGGGGTAGTGCATCAGGTGGTCTGGTATAGCTCTTCCAGAAAGAGTAAGACTTTTCCTTTCCTTTTTCTTCTTCTCTTTCTTTTTTCACCCTTTTATTTCTATTGTTACTCTACAGGGCCCTGCGCCGTCTCCACTGTCCATCGGGGGTCCCCGTTGCCTATACCGACATTTTAGTGGAAGCCCCCGAGGTCTCTGTGTTTTTGTACTTAGGCTACGCGCTTGGGCACCGCTCCGGTTTCCTCAGCCCAGCGCAGCTTTGGGCACACTTCGACTCCCCCGCGGGCCACACCACTGGGGCCCGATCCCGGACAACCCCGGAATCGCGTTGCTGCTACACCAGCTGCGCCGTTGGAGCCCCACCCTGGCAGGAATCCACAGTAATCCGCACCCGACCCCAATGTTCACCTCATCTTCAGCGCTGGGCCATAGGTCGGGTTGGGCCGCCCAGGTCCTCGAGCCGACTCAGCTACCCATCGGGGGGCTGCCACTCCTGATTGTGATGCCGCACCGGAGGTCCCCGGCGTCTTTCTTGTTGAGGTGCGCTCACTGCGCGCTCGGATGCCTCACTCGTACTTTTGGCCCGGCACGTCTCCAGTGCCGCCTCAGCCTCCCGGGTGTCCCGCCGCGAGGGCCCGAGCTCGCCCATCCTCGGGATCGCGCTGCTGCCTCGCCAGCAGCGGGGTCAGATCACCGCTCGAGCAGGGACCCTCAATGGCTCGGGCTCGGTGGCGGTCTCGGCTAGCACCCCGTCCCTGTCGCAGAGGTGCCGGCCGGACCGAGCTAGTCAAATTTGAGGTGGCGTTCGCGGCAGGCTGCCAGAGCTGAGCATACCTTGTTCTGGCTTCTATTTAGGTTCCGGAGCCCCTCTGTCCCCAGTGGGGGCTCCGTTCAGCAAAGTTTTAGTGGCTGGGCTGCACAGGGGTCAGGATAATTGCTAATTATGGTACGCCGAGAGCGGAGCTCTTTACTCAAGCGTCCGCTCCGGCCGCCATCTTGGCCACGCCCTGCACTCCCCAGGATAATGCAGTGGGCAAACCACCCACTGGAGAGACTTGAGAGACTGTGGCTTTGCACTCCCCAGGATAAAGCAGTGGGCAAACCACCCACTGGAGAGACTTGAGAGACTGTGGCTTTGCACTCCCCAGGATACAGCAATGGGCATGAAGCCCCCTCGTGCAGCAGTGGCGTTGTGCGTTCATCTGGCAAGGTGGTCCCCCTCCCACTCCCCCTTAGGTGCCTGTATATTTTCAATCTGATACTACAGCAGTGTTCTCTCAGTTTCCAGTCAGGTATCTAGTGTGGGCTTCACCCATGCATTTTGGGCTCAGTGGTCCACGGACAATGATTGGTACACTATCCGGACTTGTGTAGTTGGTGTACATATTTGTATATACTGAATTTTGAATTTTGACTATCTGATTTTTCATGATTACACTGGTTACAATCATTTCCTTTTGTCCTTGCGTTCTTCCGGGTGTGGGGGGTGGATATGTAATGTTGCTGCATGTTATTGTGTGTATGTTGTTGTGGGTGAGGGTGAGGGTGGGGGTGTTGCGTGTTGCGTGTGTGTGTCACTCTCTTCCCCCCTCCCCTGTGTTGTAGGTGCAGTACTCTCCGTGGTTGTCGCTGCCGCCGTTCGTACTCCTTGTAGATGAGAAGATAAACCAAGATGGGCATGACCTGTAACTCGGGCTCCATGGCGTCCTGGTTCCTCGTTGGGTGTCGAGAGATGAGTGTTTTCCCTTCTGTGTACTGTTTCCTCTGTGCTTTTGATCGCGTTGGTTCCGCCCCGTAAAAGGTGGCGGATAGGCGTCTTGAAATACAGTGGGCAGTACTTTGTCCTCCGCCTGTCTGTTGGCTGTTACCGCCGCGGTGTTTGTTTCTACTGCCGTGGCGGTCAGAGTGTTAAAGTGGCTGTCTATGTTGGCGGTTTCCGCCATGGTCGTGATTCAATTTTTTTCCCCACCAGCCTGTTGCCAGTATTACCACCTCTTTAACACTGACCGCCATGGTTGTAATGAGGGCCTTAGTGCCTGTCTTTTCATTAAACCCAACTTACTTAAACTCAATTTGGATAAGACAATGGACTTATTATTCTTTTCCTCAGTCTAGTGACCATCCAAACACAGATCCCCACTCACCTCATCTAGCCAAGTCAGGAACCTGATAATTGTGATTGACAACAATCTACCAATGTCCAGCCAAGTCAATGCGATTACCTACTCCTGCTCCCACACCCTCCAGACTCATAGGACAATTGTCACCGGGAATGACCAAACACTCGCAGAACACTCACTCAGTAACTCATCACCAGAAAGCTAAATTATAGAAATGTAGGCCACATTGGAACAACCACCCAGCTCACCAAGCAGCTCCAGATCATTCAGAAAGCAGCAGCTATAATGATACTCAACCTTCCTCCATGCAATTTCACTAGTTTCAAAGCTCCACTGACTCCCCATAGACAAGAATGCACTGTTTAAATTACTCTCTCTTTCACACAGACACACACACACACACACACATGCAGACACACAAACAAAACACAGCATAATCTCGAACTATTTACGCAAACAGCGAGCATATCATAACCTAACAATAGCCTTGTTATGTCAACAGAGGTTTCATTGTGCTGAATGTTCTTTTCTCTTTCTTTACGTGTAGCTTGGAATATATTATGGTTTACTGAATGTCAAAACCAGCTTCTCAGCTTTCTTTTTCACTCCTTATGAGCACTTCATATAAAGTGATGCGATAGGTGCACTTCAAATTGAAGTGCCACAGTAGTTTCACCTTCTAGATTGCCAAATATGGGGCGTGCATTCATAAATCATACAAGAGCTTTGGCCCCAACAACATTTTACCATTGGCAATATCACTTTATACTTGATAATTTCAAATGTATTTATTTATCGTTATTAATAATGTGCCAGCTATGAAATCAGGTGCTCTCATTTTCTGAACAGAATTGTAACATCAATAGACGTACAGACATTCATAATTTTCTCAGGAGATACACAATAGGTCTGTTGGCTCACTGGTGACTGATTTAAGCAGACAATGGGGGTCATTACGACCCTGGCGGTCAGAGACCGCCAGGGGTAATGTGGCGTCCGTACCGCCAACAGGCTGGCGGTGCGGAGACCCATATTACGACCGCGGCGGTAGCCCAGGGTGGGGAGACCTGTATTACGACCTCAGCGGTCGCACTGCCGGCGGTTTCCCGCCGTTTTTGCCCCGGCGGTGATAATCCGCCAGGGCAGCGCTGCCCTAGGGATTATGACCCCCCCTACCGCCAGCCTGTTTCTGGCGGTTTGCACCGCCAGGAAGAGGCTGGCGGTAAGGGGTGTCCTGGGGCCCCCTAACAGGGCCCCAGGCAGCTTTTCACTGTCTGCATAGCAGACAGTGAAAAGCGCGACGGGTGCTACTTCACCCGTCGCACGGCCACAACACCGCCGGCTCCATTAGGAGCCGGCTCCTATGTTGCGGCCTCATCCCCGCTGGGCCGGGGGGCAGAAACTTGGTTTGCGCCCGCCGGCCCAGCGGGGATGTCATAATGGGGTCCACGGGAGTGCCGCCGCATTGGCGGCCGCACGGCGGTTACCGCTTCGCCCGCCAAGCTCGTAATGACCCCCATTATCTTATATGTGGAATATAGAAGGCTCTCTCACTACTCTGCAGCAATTGTTTGTTAACTGAGACTTTGGACCACTCTGAAATAGGTAACCAGTCTGGTTGGCAGTCAGGTTACCCCCTGTCCAAGCAAGGACCCTCACTCTAGTCAGGGTAAAGTGACTAGACTTTACCATGGGCCTCACAAGATTCAAATGTTGAGTGTGGAACAGCATGTCCCCCAGATTATAAAGTCCTGCATCAACCAAGGCTTGACAAAAGAAGGGGTGGTATAGCCTTAATCTTTAAAGACTAATTGGAAAATACTACCCTACACTTAGATAAAATGCAGGGGGTGGACACATTAGGGTTCACCTTAAAGTTGAAAAATTGCAGTGTATTCTCTGGAATCTTATGCTATTGACCACCGGGTTCAGTAAGCACCTTTATACAACCATTCATAGAAGCCATCTCAAATCTGGACCTCATTCCCTCCAATCAAATTTCTTTTTTTTCTGGAAGATTTTACAATTTGGGCAGAGGAATAGATGCTGTCACATTTTAAAGACCTTAGGGGGTCATGCAAATAATAGGATTACATCACCTAGTATTAGGTCTAACAAATCAAGGTGGACACACTCTAGATCTTATTTTTTGATCGAAAGATATAATCTTGGTGGAGGACATACTCCCTCTGAGTTGGACAGATCATGCATTGGTGGGCTTCTACGTTAAGGGACCAAAATGAGTAGCAGATGATGAGAAACTAATCAAACTAAAGCAAGGCAGAGCTTGGCATAAACTTAATAGACCACAGAATGGAAAGGTATTTGACCTAGAAATGTTTTTTGATGATACAGTAACAGTAGATAATAACTATGATAGGCTACATGAAAGGATCAGCATCCTAGGGACTTTGGATAAGGTAACACCTGTTAAAAATGTTGTAACCCGCCAAAGACCTTTGATACCTTTGCACACAGAAGCACTAAAGGAAACAAAACATGGTGTAAAAAGCTAGAAAGGAAATGGCAGAAGCTATACTTAGAAAAAGAAAAGTGGCAATTGAAAGCTACACTAAACAATTACAAGAAGGATGTACATGTGAGAGATGGCCTCTTTTTGACATGGTGATCCCTCCACTTTTTGCCTGATGTTGATGTGTTCTAGAAATTGCAGTGATCAGGGCCCCTGCTAACCAGGTTCCATGTGACAAAGCTCTTTCCCTCATTTTTTTGTGATTCCATGGCACAATTGGACACACCCTTAACTACCACTATCAGTCCCTAGTAAGTAGATACTATGTACCCAGGGCTTGGGGCACTAGGGATAGGCCCCTGAGGGCAGCAGCACTGATTGTGTCACTCTCTAGGGTCATGCATTCAGGTCCACCCAGCACTGCCATAGCAGGCTGAGTGTTCTGGTGCAAACCTAAAACACTAACTTGACTTGACACACTACCTGTGTGCCTGTCGACACCCCTCTGGCAGGCCTTACAGCCCTTAGGCATGGTGCTCCATATTATATGTGAGGGCATAGCTGCATGAGCAATATGCCCTCACAGTGTCTATGTCAAACCTGGGACATAGTGAGTAAACACAGCAGCCATTTTAATACATGTGCTAGGCACTGGTCAACAAGAGTTTCCCACCTACATGATGGCCACCCTGAACTCTAGGTTGTTTGGTATCAAACAACTCAGAATGATGAAACCAAACTTGTTCCAATCTTAGATTTATCCCTAAATGTACCCAGGGGCACCTTAGAGGTGCCCCCTGCAAAAGCTGACTTTCCATGCCATGGTTTCTGACCGGTCCTATCCAGCTGCCACCTCCAGACAGCCAATGTACAAACCTTGGGGGAGAGCTCTGCCTCTCCGGTTTGTAAGACAATGCCCATCCTGGCTTGAGGAGCTAACACCCCCTCCCTCAGGAATGATCACTGTCCTGACAGTGAGCTTCAAAGGGCTTCTGGCCTTGAAACTTGACCCTCAAGCCTGCTGCTAGCAGCTGATGACATCCCCCTTTGCAAATCCCCACTTTTGGCAGGAGCAAAGGTGGGAAACTTAACAAAGGGTAGAGGAGAGGCCTCACCTGACATGCACCACCCCTAAGGTGTTGCCTGTGAGGTAGACCCTCTTTTTCATTTTCCTCCATCTTGAATGGAGTAAAAATTGCCAATTAGGTTTAGGGCAGTGGCCATTCCCACAGGAAGTGGTCACTATAGTGGGTGCTGCCTCCCAGAGGTAAGTTCCCTATTGGACGCTACCAGGTTCCCCCTAAAATGCCAACTAAATTCAATATTTAGTGGGCACCCCATACCAACGTTTCAGATTCAAAAGGAAGAATAGAAGGCAGCACCAAGAAGAACTGTGGACCTGCTGCACAAGAAAAGGCACCAAACCCTGCCTGCTGAATCTGGGTCCTGACAATCGCTGCTGCGGAGAAGCTGACCACTAGACTGACCTTGACGAGCCATGAGGACTTCCAGGCTTTGCCAATAGTGCGAGATTTCCCTCCAGAGTGGAGGTACCACCCTACAACAAAGCAAGAACCAACACGCCAGTGAGGATAACTTCACTTACTGGCCAATATCTTCTGAACCAGAAGTCACCGACAGACCTGACAATGCAGAGACAACCACCAGAACAAGCCCCGCAAGTGTGCCAAGTTTGGTGGCATTGCGCCCTCCAGTGGCTGAGTCATGTTAATACCCTGAGTACTGGCCAGTTGACATTGGACAACCAGAAAAAAGCTCCCTCAGAGCTGAAAATGGACCAGGAGGAAGCCCCAGTCAAGGTACTTCAGAAAACCCCTGGAATCCCTGCCAGAGTACCCCACTGTCCTGTAAGCCGCTCTCCAAGATACTCATCTCCAGCTCCAAGGTACTCCATTGCGCACTGATCCTGGATCAACAACTCGCCCTACACCTGGCTACCCAGTGCCCTGTAACGAAGAACCAGCTATGCCCACAGGGTCCCACAACCCTTGCAAACTCAACATTCCAAGGGGACCCCAAGGCACCACATTTAAATCTGCAAGAACCAACCTTTTCCAAGTGGTCCGCATGAGTGGCCCTGCACCTACTCCAAGAGACTTTCCAGCGCTGCTCCAGCCGGAACCGGGAGCCACCCAAGCCTCTCCAGCTAGCATGGTGTGCCCACCGATGGCCTTGACCAACCTGCAAAAGTGGACCTTTGTAACATAACTGTGAGATTCTATATGTGTTTTTAAATGCAACTGCCTTTTGATTCCTATGGTGCGTAATTACACACAGAAAGGCTGTATTTAATAAAACTTCAAAAAATCATAACTTTAAAAGTAATTACCCAATTTTGACAATCTTGGTCTTAAAATGTATACAAAAATCTGAAGTATTTATGTAAATTGGACTCAAGTTATTCCTTTGAGTGTGTGTGGTGCATAATTGATACTGTGAGTACAACAAATGCTTTGCACTTCTCCAAGATTAGCTTAACTGCTCGACCAAGGAACCTAAAATATTAGAGCATTAGGTGATCTAGTTTTTGCCTCTGGAAACCAACGTGTGGTTGCCTGGAACCCACGAACAGTTTACATCGTTTTGCACACCACATAGAGGGCCAGCTTCCTACAGCACATAAGGTCAAAGTGACCTAGCATACTAATACAATAAAAGAGGCAACAAAAAGATTTTTTTTTAAATTGATAATTCTGGAGAGCTATCAGACCCAGAATGTATTAAACAAATGGTTCAGCACTCCATAAAACACTTTGGCCCACATTATGACACTGGCGGTATAAACTGCCTACTGGCACCAAAGGACCGTCACCATGGCTAACATCCGTCCACCAGATTATGACCACAGCCGGACTTCCACCACAAGAAGGGTGGAAATCCAGCCGTGGCCATACTGGCAGATGGTGATAAGGTGGCGCTGCTACCACCAGCACCGCCACACCAGTAGACCGCAGCCAGCTATATCATGACCTGTGATACGGCCTGGAGATGTTCTGCTGGCAGGTGCCCCGTCCCGTTCCCTGATGGAAGACCACCTGGATGAAGGTAATTTGGGCTTCCGACAAGGGGGGGAGTTGTTGTGTGTGTGTGTGAGTGTGTGCATGAATGCATCTGTGCGCGTAGTGTTGCTTGCGAGGGTGAATGCATGTGTGTGAATGCGTGCAAGAATGGAAATGTCTGCATGTCATTGTGAATGTGTGTACGGATGTGTGCGAGCATGATTGGATGTATGCATGTATGAATGCGTGTATGCAAGTGTGAGTGTGTCGGTGTAAGTGTGGTGTGTGTCTGTAGGTGTGTGCATGTATGAGGGGTGGGGGATAGGGAGGCGGAGGGTGGATGGAGGGGGTGGGGTGGGGGGGATCTGGGAAGTGTTTTGTGGGGTAGGTGAGCCTCCTACCTGTGACAGGGAAGGAATTCATTGTCACTGGTAGGGCCTACTGCCATGGTTTTCGCCATGAAAACCATGGCAGTAGGCTGGCTCATAATGCTGCTGCTAGTACTACAGTGGCCGCCAGGCTGGAAATTGATATCTCCAGCCTGGTGGCTGCTACTACCATGGCGGTCTGGGTGGAGAAGTGGCGGGTTGGCTGCAGCCAACCCGCCATTCTCATAATGTGGCGGTATGTACCGCCAGCCTGTTGGCAGTACTACCACCACATTACCACTCACCGCCGGAGTCATAATGACCCCCTTTGTGATGATTTATCTAGCTTTTTTGAGAACAAGACTAAGTTGATTATAGCAGATATAAAATCAACTATTCCAATGAGAAATCATTAGGGGGAAAACAATATTTTGACTGATACCATGGACCTACATACTAATAAACTACAATCCATGGAACAAACAAGTGGAGGAAATCTTTAGGTCTTTAGTGATGTCCATTTCATTGGGCTTCCTGCTAGACCCTGTACCACGAAGAATTTGGAAATTGCTAGAAGATGATCTACTTCCTGTACTATTACAGATCTGTAATCAACCCCTGAAAACAGATTAAGTCCATCGGGCTTCAAAAAAAGCATTAGGAACACTGATACTGAAAAGGCCTACAGCTGACCTCTTA
Source organism: Pleurodeles waltl (assembly GCF_031143425.1). Taxonomy (NCBI): domain Eukaryota; kingdom Metazoa; phylum Chordata; class Amphibia; order Caudata; family Salamandridae; genus Pleurodeles; species Pleurodeles waltl. Next base: position 443,906,614 of record NC_090439.1, on the reverse strand, counting down.
GAGCCTAGTAATTACCAACCTGTATCCCAATTGACATACCCAGTGAAAATTAAGGAATTGCAATAAATTGTTTGGATTATTTCGAGGAACACACTTTTTTAGAAGAAGATCAATCTGGCTTTAGGCCAATGCATGTCACAGAATCAGTACTGGTTCTAGCCATGGATGAGCAACAGATTACAGGTGACAGAGGTTATATGGTAGTACTAATATAGCTTGACCTATCAGCCGCATTTAACAAGGTTAATCCGAGGAAACTACTGTCCAGATTAGTAAAGATTGATGTGAATGAGATAAGATCTCAGATGGTTCATAATGTGGGAGTAAATTTTGACAATAAGCTATCTATGGAGACTCAGGTTAATGTGACAGCTTCAACTTGTTTTGCACTACTCTGTAACTTGAGGACAATTCTACATACATTACCACTGTCTGCAAGGACATTAGTAGTACAATGCACCATCCTAAGCAGACTTGACTATTGCAATGCCCTGTTACTATGAGCACCAGAATACTTATTAAAAGTACTATACAGAGTACAAGCTGAAGATGCAAATGTGGCACCATATAAGCCAATAGTTGCAGCTTCTTTGGGTGCACAGAAGACCTCCATAGGCTTCCAGTTAAGGAAAAGATTAAATTTAAATCACTATGCATAGTATTTAAAGTGATTCAGAAAAATTGATCTATACCACTACAAAGAAAATTCAAATTATATTTATCATTGAGAAGCCTATGCTCATCCACCTCCAATCTTCTATGTATCCATAAATTCGGGAAAGCAAGATAAGGAGGGTGAGAGTTCTCAGTGGAGGCTGAACAGCTAAGTAATAAGTTACCAGCTCCCTTGAGAACCTTCTTCAGTTCAGGAAACCGCTTAAAACCTGGCCATTTCCTATATACACTAACTAAACTGGGATAGGTCCTTTTGACTAAGTAGCAGCCTCTTTGCTTTTGCTGGTTTTCATGAGGTTAGTACCAAGATGTCTTGAAGTTAAAAAATGTGCTTTACAATTTTTTTTGTATTATATTGTATTGTATCTCAGTGAGAGCCAGCAAATATTGCCAATTTCAGATCATAGGACTTGCAATATAGGTGTTATGTTAATTGCTGAATTAAATAGTATACATTGAAAATCAAAAGTAAAAGAAAGCTTATTACGTGTTCTAAGCTTCCCTTGGATAGGGCCAAAGTAGTACTTAGAGTTGTAACTGAGGCATAACTTGATGGCTGCAAAAACAGTCTAGTGAAGTAATTTAAAGTGAGTGATTAGACACGAAGAAACATGTAGCATATGAGTACATACTGTTGACACCAAAACAAAGATGTCCTCAGTTTTCCCTCCCATTTGCATTGTTTCTATTAATAATAATGTGGCCCAGTAGCTTCGGATACACTGTGAATTTTCCATGACTTTCTATATTGGCTTTCTCATAAGAATGATAAGCTATAGCTTTTTTATGAAGAAGAATTGAAACTGCCTAGAAATATTTGATGAAATAGCTATCCATTTCCTATACAGTTTTTACTCTCCAGAATCCATTGGATGTGCCTTTGTGCAAGAAATGGATTTCCATTTTGCTCTTCAGCATATTCAGAGTGTCCTTCTCTACCCGAGCTTACTTGAAACAACCAGGTCAGCCTGTATGGTTGAGGTTCTGGTTCACTCACTGAGGATCAGTCACCTCCAGGTGTCGACTAATCTGACAACAGACAAAGAAAACAACATCAGCATGCAATTCCCCGAGTGAACTTGTCATTGTTTTTTTCCAAGCATGTCTGAATTGCGAACCTATAGTTTTCTAAGTAAGAGAGATCTGGCAATTTTCTTTATAGTGGGGTGAAAATTGATAGGTCTCAAACTGAGCTGCATGTCCAGTGGAAATGTTTCTTTTTATTCAAATGCATTACGTCCAAGGACACAATAGTACTGTTAGAATTGTGTCAACAATAATATTTATTCAGCTGTCACTTGTAAGTCATCTTGAATTAGTGGCTTCACAAAACATGTACGTTTCATTTGACAAGACACATCCTCGTAGGTAAAGGATCATAGTTGCTGCGATGAAAAAACCCATACAAATAGGGCAATTATGCACAACAATCACAGAACCACCATGAGACTCCATATTATAATAAGGATGGAGCATTGATCTTTGTTTCAACGAATGGATGGGGGGCTTTGGGGACTTTTCTGGGTCTGTATAGCATCTCTTTTAAATGCCCCGTCATGGCTGTCACACAAAATTTAACGCTAGCTTATGACACTTTGTGCAAGCATTCCACTCCCTGAAATGCTGGGATACAGTTAGCAAACTTGGAAACAGGAAATAAGTTCCTATTGTGCCCATATACATGTTTTAATGTCTCTGTTCCATAATAGATAATTATTATAGAAAAGAAAATGCTCGTGGTAAGCTGAACAATTTACAATAGCTAGTGTACCAAAAACAGTGGAATGGCAAAACACATAAGAGAATCATAACAAAAGTCGGTACAATAATTCAAAAGTTATATTCACTGAGGTGAATGGCCCTGCAATGTAATGCAAACCCTACATGATGTAAGTTTCAATGTAAAAGACCAAACAAGATTAGGACAAGATATACAAATATAAAGTGTACGCACCCTAGATATTTTTTTTCAGGTTACTGTATTATTCTTTTTTTTCATGCCCTTGTACCACCATCTCATAACGCAGTGCAACTTAAACGCTATGACCCACTACTAGTACATCGCTAATGATGTAATACTGTTGCCTAGTGTGTGTGAGGTTCTTGGCTTTCGTGAAATAGGGACAAAAATTCAATTAAGAATGTTTAAAATATAGATAAAAGTGGCAATTGTTCCCAAAACAGGTCTTACTTTTTTATCTGCACCCTCTTTTAAAACATGTCTAGACCTCTTCCTATCAGTTAACTGGAAGAGGAGTGGTCATCATCCATTGTAGAATTTTCAAATATAGCAATCTCCTATAAACAGCGTTGTTAAAATCCAGCAGCATCGTCAGAGTTTACCTACAGGACCCCTCATATGCAGGAGAATGAACTGGAATTTAACAATCGACCTGCCACACTTGTTGTCAGGGCCAAACTGAAGCAATGCATACAAGTGTTTTTCCTTATTGTTTCTATGTGCATGAGCAAGATTGAAACTCTTTCCCAGAGCGTCTGAAATGAAGAGAAAATCCAGGCCCATATGTACTAATTTTTCACACAATGAACTGCTACATGTGAATTTCTTCGGCTGCATTGCACAAGAGGGAAACTCACAGCAGAGCCATCAGTGACAGCTGAATTGTATTTAAAATGGAGGGGGGGGGAGTTTATAATAATAATCTTCAAAAAACGGCACTTACCTTACGACGTCCTCCCCTCTTCTCATCATCTCTCCTCTCCTGGAAGCTCCAATGCGGGACTCAGGAAACCGCACTAACCAATCCTGGTGCTGCTTTCATGCTGGTACCCAGCATGAAAAAAGCGCCAGGATTGGAGGGAGAGGCCTCTCTCAGTTCATAAGACCACTGGAGGCATGTACTTTCTCTAACCCAACTGTCTTAAGACAGTTGGGTTAGAGAAGTTTAAAGTGCACATGTCAGGCTGGCCATTGCAAGATGGCCGACCAAAGGGACATAGGCACTTTAAACATAGTGCACAGCTCCCTGCTGTCACTCAGCAGCAATTGTCCCACCCGTCCTGACACTCGGTTCAGAAGGGGGGTGCTAAAAATAAAATGGTAGTAAATAAAGTCTATTACCATTTTATTTTTTAGTTCTTGGAGGGCCCGCCCCTGGGAGCCATATCCAGTAACATTGATCTCCTTCTGATTTCAACCCGTGTGCTGGCACTCAAACAAGGATGCCTTGCACAATGCAGTCTTGCACCACGAGCAGGCTAGCGTGTGTCCTGTTGAACATAGGATTTTTACTGGACATGTCCTTCCTGCTAGTACAAGATCCAATGCCTAGATAAACTATGAAGATACTCACTGATTGGATATGTATTGTGCACTGCAGAACAGGTGCAATATGTGTTTTCTTTAGAAGTGAATACATTTCCTCTCACTTCTGTCTCTTTCAACTAGGGGGTATGTTCTTGATGCAAAGGCCAGTCTGGATATTTTAGCAGATCATACCTTGCTTCAAACTCTTGCATGTTTGAGCTGATCCGTACTATCAACTCTCACTTGATGCACAGTAGCACAAAGTGGTAATTTCCTTAGTTGAAGGCAGTCTTCCAGCACAGAACACCTTTTGCTCTGGATAGTAAATAGCATGCACCATTTGCTGCTGTTTTGGGCCACTTTGCATCAGCACAAAGCTTGGATGAATTCCCACCAAATTCTCAGACCTCTAAGGCCTCGGTCTTGCTATTGCGAGAGCACAATAATAGTAATCCGCGTATTTCCCTTTGTAACTTGCCAATTGGCTCGCTTCTTTCAATGCCAAATCCAACTTCCGGATTATGGTGGTCATTACAACCCTGGCGGTCGGTGTTAAAGCGGTGGTAAAACCGACCACAGGCCGGCAGTAAAAAAATTTTAATCACAACCGTGGCAGAAACCGCCAACATAGACAGCCACTTTAACACTCCGACCGCCAAGGCGGTACAAAAAAACACTGTGGAGGTAACCGCCAACAGACAGGCGGAAGACAAGGTTCCGCCCACTGTATTACAACAGTCCAATCCACCACCTTTTCCGGGGTGGATTCACCGCAAACAAAAACATGGCGGAACCAGGACTTGGAAGGGAAAACGCTCACCTCTACACACTCCACGAGGAATCAGGACGCCAAGGAACCCGAGCTCCAGATACTCCCAGCCTTTATCTTCCTGCTTCTCTACCAGGAACAACAAAGACGGTGGCAAAGACCATGGTGAGTACTGCACCTACGACACAGGGGAGGGGGGACGGAAAAAAGAGTGACATTCATACGCAACACTCCCACCCCCACCCTCACCCACTACAACACACACACAAGTACATGTTGATACATTACATTAACAACCCCGCAACCCCCCCTGGAAGAATGCAAGGACAAAAGGAAATGAGTCAAACGTTTGTAATCAATTCAAATACAGTAATCAAAAATATATCCATATATATATATTTATTTTTACACTAGAAACAAATATATACACCAAGAATACCAGTCCAAGGTATTCCACATCATAGTCCGTGGACCACTGGGCCCAAAATGCATGGGCGAGGCCCACACTCAATACCCGATCAAAACAGAGAGAACACTGCTGGGGCATCAGATAGAAATACAACAGGCACCGCAGGGGGAAGGGAAGAGGGGGCACCTCAGCCGGATGAGTGCACGATGCCAGATCCACGAGGGGGCTCCATGCCCACTGCTGTATCCTGGTGAGTGCAAAGCCACAGTCTCTCAAGTCTCTCAAGTGGGTGGGTTGCCCACTGCTTTATCCTGGGGAGTGCAAAGCCGCAGTATCTCAAGTCTCTCCAGTGGGTGGGTTGCCCACTGCTTTATCCTGTGGAGTGCAAAGCCACAGTCTCTCAAGTCTCTCCAGTGGGTGGGTTGCCCACTGCTGTATCCTGGGGAGTGCAAAACCACAGTCTCTCAAGTCTCTCCAGTGGGTGGGTTGCCCACTGCTTTATCCTGGGTAGTGCAAAGCCACAGTCCCTCAAGTCTCTCCAGTGAGTGGGTTGCCCACTGCTTTATCCTGGGGAGTGCAAAGCCACAGTCTCTCAAGACTCTCCAGTAGGTGGGCTGCCCACTGCTTTATCCTGGGGAGTGCAAAGCCACAGTCTCTCAAGTCTCTGCAGTGGGTAGGTTGCCCACTGCTGTATCCTGGGGAGTGCAAAGCCACAGTCTCTCAAGTCTCTCCAGTGGGTGGTTTGACCACTGCTTTATCCTGGGGAGTGCAAAGCCACAGTCTCTCAAGTGGATGTCAATCTCCACTGGTTCTGGAGGGGCCTTGTGCCCAGAGTGCTTCATCCTGCCAAGTACAGAGGTAGTGGATGTAAATCTCCACAGGTTCTGTAGGGGGCTTTGTGCCCAGAGTGCTTCATCCTGCTCGTTGCGGCGGTGTCCTGTTCAGCGGTGCTGGTGGTGTCCTGTTCAACAGTGCTGGTGGTGTCCTTGGCAGCCGTGCTTGTTGCATCGGTGTCCTGTTCAGCGGTGCTGGTGGCGGCAGTGTCCTTGCCAGCGGTGCTTGTTGCGGCGGTGTCCTGTTCAGCAGTGCTGGTGGCGGTCTTGTCCGCCGTGCAGGTTTTCGCAGACTTGCTTGTTTTACTGTGCCCCTTCCCCACCTTGGATGGTGGCGCAGCTGTCTTCACACTCCCAACTGTACCCCTGGGAGAGGCTTTGGTGGAAGATGTTTTGCCTCGCTCCCACCAGGCACTGGCCAGCTTTTTGTGCTTTTGATGTCGGGGAATGTCCGTGTTCTGGCTCCTTGGCACACTGGCTGCCCTGCTGCCTGGCGCACTCCAGAAGCCGGTTTCTACTGGCACCACTGTTCCTGCAGATGTTGTGTCTGAGGCGCTGGGATGGGACCTGGAAAGGCGGGTCCTAGGAGACTGAAGGGGTGGGGGAGGTGAGGGGAAGAGGTCAAGGTTGGACAGGAAATGTTTTTTGGACACACTGGTACGGGTAGATGGAGGGGGTTTGGGAGTGGAGGAAGAGGTAGTGGTTGTAGGAGGTGTACGTTTGGTGACTTTGGGTGAAGGTGTATAGGCTGGAGGCTGTCATGAGGTGGATGGCTGTTGGGTGAGTGTGTGGCTGCGTTTGTGTACCTTGGGAGGTGGGCTCACAGACACATTGGGAGAGGCCACAGGGGATCTGTGGATGGCAGAGGGGTGGTGAGTGCATGTGAGCAGGGTGTGGTGGTGGGTGTGCTGGTGATGGAGGTAGTGGCTTACGATGTAGTGCATGCAGGTGTGAGTGGAGACGAGACTGGGAGGGAGGAGGGAGACGAGGAGGAGGGGAACACAGTGGAGGCAGTGGCTGTTGGTATGTCTGCATGTGTATGATGCTTGTGTGAGTGCCTTTGGGATCTGTGGTGCTTATGTTTGCCTGAGCCTCCCTTGTGTGTTGAGGTGTGTGCATGCTGGTCTGATGGTGTGATTGGTATAGGCTGAGGAACAGGACTTTGGGTCGGGGTGGAGGAAGTTGGAGGGGGGAGGCTAGAGACAGGGACAATGGCTGCCATCAGTGCTGAGGCCAGAGTCTGAAAAGCTCGCTGTTGGGCTGCCTGACCAGAATGAATGCCCTCCAGGTATGAATTGGTCTGTTGTAACTGCCTCTCTACACCATGGATGGCATTCAAAATGGTAGACTGCCCAACAGTGAGGGATCTGAGGAGGTCAATGGCCTCCTCACTGAGGACAGCTGGGCTGACTGGGGCAGGGGCGAGGTGCCTGGGGCGAAGGAGATGCCCACCCTCCTGGGTGAGTGGCCACGGGGCACACGCTGAGGGGCTGCTGGGAGGGCGGTGCTGGTAGGGGGGTGGCTTCTGTACCTATAGATGCGGGGGGCACAGAGGGGCCCACCACCGCAAGGGAGCTCCCATCAGAGGAGGAGTCGGTGTCGCTGGTCGCAGCTCCTGTCCCCGCCGTGGAGCTCCCCTCGTCCTCCGTCCCACTGGTGGCTTCTGACTCCGTTGTGTCACCCTCCAGGGCTATGTGGGATGCAGCTCCCTCTTGCTCTGGTGGCCCTGTTCCTCCGCCTGATGATGCTAATGCCCACAAGAACAGGGAGATCACAAAAAGTGGGGGAAAGACAGAAGAAAGACATGTTGAGTGCATCCAATACCGCTAGCGTTGGTGGACACTACAGACACAGAAGCCCCCTGCACTACGCTGTGCACTTAGAGTTCCCTAATTAATCACAGGGACATGGGTTACAAGGCCTATGCCCGATTGCTGCACACATGGAAGTCACAGGAGCCTGACTAGGTGTAGTTGGCTCTGAACACAGGTGGGGTGGGGTGGGTGCCACAGGGCCTGCCTTAAGAAGGGACCTTGCCTACTAAACTCGCCCTGGTCTAGGGGAACCCACAGCCCACCTCCCCCACCCAGACACCTACAATGAACGCTGAATCAGCAGAATGAGAGTGTACTCACCCCCTTGTGGCTGCTGTGATGCCCTCAAGCGCCAAACCAACTCCGGATACGCCACCGCCAGGATCCAGAACATCAGGGGGGTCATGGTGCGACGGACACCCCTCCCACGTTGGGAGGCCAGCCCCAGCTGGGCCTCCGCCATCTTTTTGCTCCGCGTCGAATGTCCTCCCATCTTTTCCGGCAGTGGGTGCTCCATCTGTGGTGGACCCCCAGGGTCTGGACTTCCTTGGTGATGGCACGCCAAATATCCTTCTTCTGGTGGGCGCTGACCTACAGGAATAGTACAGGGGAAAAGGAGAAGATATAACCATCTGCACCGTCACAGTCATTGGCCCGCATCCCTACCCTTGCCATGACGCACATGCACTCACAGTCGTATCATGCATGCCTCATTCTCCCCCCCATCTTTCATCAACACCACTCCAAACAGGCATTGCCCATACAGCATGCTCACAGTGTACTCACCTGTTTGTCTGGAGGACCGTAGAGTAGCGTGTACTGGGGAGGACCCTATCCACTAGTTTCTCCAACTCCTCCATGCTGAAGTCAGGGGCTCTTTCCCCAGACACACGAGCCATTGTCTCTTCCAGACTGAGGTCACAGCAGCACTTGCAGTGTAGGTCCTCTCCTGTCGAAGATCAGGTATCAAGTGATTGAACAGAGAGAAAATGGCGGTGATGTCCGCAGCGGTGCGTACCGTCACCACCGGCGTACATAGTCATTGGCTCCTGGGACCCATAGGGTCCAATGTTAACCAATGCAGGATTGCGCCGCAGTCTTCGACCGCCTACCGCAATGGTGTACAACGCCAGCGCAGTTACCTCATATCCCCTTGTCCCACATTACAGGTCAGGCATCCGCCATTTCAGGGGGCGACATGGCATTAATTTTGACTGCGTCACACATATCTAGGCCTTGCTTAAACACTAATACAGCCATATGTCGATTTTCAAACATTTTCCGATAAAGTTGTGTTTACCTACCTCAGTGTTGGTTGACTTTCTGCTCGCTGTTCTCCTCCATAGAGCACGTCTGCTGGGGCAGGTGAGGAGATGGCGGCATCCTCTGTTGTACAGACCGCTGGTGGACCTGTCGACAATGGATGAGCGACATGTAATTATCACCTACAGACTTGATCGTTCCACAATCCTGGAACTGTGTGCCCTGTTGGAGCCAGACCTGATGTCAGCTATCCGCCATCCCACAGGAATCCCCCCTCTAGTGCAGGTGCTGTCAGTACTCCATTTCTTAGCAAGTGGGTCTTTTCAAACAACAGTGGCCATTGCATTAGGGATGTCCCAGCCTATGTTCTCCAACGTGTTGTCCAGAGTGTTGTCTGCCCTGCTGAAACACATGCGCAGCTATATCGTTTTCCCTCAGGTGGAGGATTTGCCTACAGTGAAAGGTGACTTCTATGCCCTGGGACATATCCCCACCATCATAGGTGCCATTGATGGGAAACATGTGGCCTTGGTACCCCCACGCAGGAGTGAACAGGTGTACCGAAACCGGAAGAGTTACCATTCTATGAATGTGCAGATGGTGTGTTTGGCCGACCAGTACATCTCCCATGTAAATGCCAAATTTCCTGGCTCAGTGCATGACGCTTACATTCTGCAGAATAGCAGCATTCCTTATGTGATGGGGCAACTCTAGAGGCACCGTGTGTGGCTATTAGGTGAGGACATGGACCCAATACAGTGTGACTAGGTGTCTGGGTATGGGGATGTCCCTAAGAGTTAGTGTGTGTCTAACAGTTGTCCCTCGCCATTTGCAGGTGACTCTGGTTACCCCAACCTGTCATGGCTACTGACCCCAGTGAGAAATCCCAGGACAAGGGCAGAGGAACGCTACAATGAGGCCCATGGGCGGGCTAGGAGGATTATAGAGAGGACCTTCGGCCTCCTGAAGGCCAGGTTCTGGTGCCTCCATATGACAGGTGGTTCCCTATTCTACTCACCAAAGAAGGTGTGCCAGATCATCGTGGCCTGCTGTATGCTTCACAACTTGGCTTTGCGACAACAGGTGCCTTTTCTGCAGGAGGATGACCCAGATGGAGGGGTTGTGGCAGCTGTGGAACCTGTAGACAGTGAAGACAAGGAAGCAGAAGAAGAGGACATAGACAACAGGAACACGGTGATCCAGCAATACTTCCAGTGAGATACAGGTAAGAAGACAACACTGCCTGCTACATCTGATTTAATTCTTCTACCTCTCATCTGTCTGTCATTTTCACACAGTGTATGGACACTCCGTTGTCACTTTCCCTTTCGAATTCACAGATGTGGGTCCCACTGTGTGACCTCTGCTTTGTTTCCGCATGGACTAGAGCTGTGTGACATAGGTATGTTGACATTACATTGAATATAGCATTTTGCCATAGTTATTGCTAATACACATTTTCGAAAGCACAGACTGACTCCAGATTGTTTTGTGATTCAAGGGTGTTTATTTAAGTGCTAAATAGTGGAGGTGGTTGTAAAAAGGTCAGGGGTGATGGTGGAGGAATGTCCATGGCAGAGTCCAGTCTATTAGTCTCACAGGTGCATTGTCCCAAGGGGCATAGGAAGTGGAGCTGGGCAGTTTAAGTATGGACAGGGTGACAAAGTGGGACAGAAGGATGACAATCAGGGTGGTCTCATTTCTTGGCGGGGGTCTTGGCATTGTTCTCTGTCTTTGTCCTGGATCTCAGGGACCGCTAGCGGGGTGGTTCTCCATCTGCAGGGGGTGGGGTGCTGGTGTTGTGGTCCTGTGGCGGTGCCTCCTGTCCACTAGCGCCGGCAGAGATGGTGGGCAGTTCATCATCCGGGCTAGTGTCAGGGGCCCCTTGTTGTGCCACAGTGTCCCTCCTGGTGTTCACGAGTTCCTTCAGCACCCCTACAATGGTGCCCAGGGTGGAATTGATGGATTTGAGTTCCTCCCTGAACCCCAAATACTGTTCCTCCTGCAGCCGCTGGGTCTCCTGAAACTTGGCCAGTACCGTTGCCATTGTCTCCTGGGAGTGGTGGTAGGCTCCCATGATGTTGGAGAGGGCCTCGTGGAGAGTGGGTTCCCAGGGCTTGTCCTCCCCCTGTCGCAAAGCAGCCCTCCCAGTTCCCCTGTTTCCCTGTGCTTCTGTCCCCTGAACCGTGTGCCCACTACCACTGCCCCCAGGTCCCTGGTGTTGTTGGGGTGCTGGGTTAGCCTGGATTCCCTGTAGTGGTGGAGACACTGCTGCTTGACGTGTCCTGGGGACAGAGGTATGGGCCCGCTGGGGTGGTGCTGTGCTGATGTTTCCAGAGGAGGGAACTCTGTAGTGGCCTGTGCCAGTGTGAGGGGAACCGACTGTCCCGAGGTCCCAGATGGGTGGGGCTGGTCATCTAGATCCAGTTGGACAGAGCTGCTGTCATCACTGTGGACCTCTTCTGTGGGTGGAGTGGACATGTCTGGAACCTCCTGTCCGGTGACGTTGGGTAGGGGTCCTGCAGGGGTGTAAAGGCATGATTATTGCATCTGTGGGTGCCATTGTGTGCAATGGGTGGGTGACCCTGTACCCCAGTGCTTCCATTCTTGTGTGGGACCTTCTGTGATAATGGTTTAGGGGGGTGTATGCAGGGCTTGGGTTTGGGATGTGTGGTTTGTGATTGCGGGACATGTGTGAGGAGGTGGAGTGATAGGGGTGAGGGCGAGGGTGGGGGTATGGATAGCACGCAGGTAGGGTGGGGGGTGAAATAGTTAAAGGTTTGACTTACCAGAGTCCATTCCTCCATCTACTCCTGCGAGGCCCTCAGGATGCAGTATAGGCAAGACCTGTTCCTCCCATGTTGTGAGTTCTGAGGGAGGAGGTCGGGGTCCGCCGCCAGTCCTCTGAACCGCAGTCTGGTGTCTTGAGACCCCTTTCCTTCCCCCTTAGGTCGTTCCACTTCTTCCAGATTTCATCCCATGTTCTTGGGTGCTGTCCCACGGCGTTGACCCTGTCCAAGATTCTGTGCCATAGCTCCATCTTCCTAGCTATGGTGGTGTGCTGCACCTGTGATCCAAATAGCTGTGGCTCTACCCGGATGATTTCCTCCACCATGACCCTGAGCTCCTCCTCAGAAAACCTGGGGTGTCTTTGCGGTGCCATGGGGTGGTGTGGGTGATGTGTGGGGTGGTGTGTGTTGTGATGTGTGAGGTGATATTTAGAGGTGTGTTGTGTGAGGTGCGTGGATGTTGTGTGAGTGATGGTGTTGAGTGCCTGTGGATGCTATTGTTCTTTCTGGTGGCTTCTCTCTCTGGCCTTCTGTTGCAATTATTGTCGTTGGGGTTTGTGGGTGATGTGGGTGTGTGTTTTATAGTGTATTGGGTGTGTGGGAGTGGTGTGTGTATGTGTATCAGGTGTGTGTATTTCGATTTGTCCAATGTGGTAGTGTTTTTTATATGTGTGTGTATTTTGAGTGCGGCGGTGTGTACCGCCAATGGAATACCGCGGTTGAAAGACCGCCGCGTGGATTCGTGGGTCGTGATAGTGTGGGCGTATTCCTGTTGGCGTGACGGTGGAGGTTTTGTTATCGCCACTTTATCACTGACCTTTGGTGTGGCGAACTTGTGTGGGTGTCTAGATTTTGGTGGATTCCGGCTGTGGTGGAATTCGCAGCCGCGGCGGTGTCTTGGCGGTCTTCTGCACGGCGGTAAGCGGCTTTTACCGCCAATGTTGTAATGACCCCCTATATCTGCACATTTCCACAAACTTGGCAGGGGAAAATCATTAAAGGGTAAAATAAAGGCTCAATCCAGTATTGGCCATGAAATGATTCATTCAATACTCCCTGCCCTTGTCCTCGTTTCGGATCGAGACAGGAAAATCAACCCATATGCTAGGAACGTCAGCCTTTTCTGTCTGGGGCCAGGAGGACAGACGTAGAGGTAACAAAGAGTGTACCCAGAGAGACACATTTCGCACTGCAGCTGATTATCTACTTTGAAATCAATAACCTTTTCAACTGAATTGTGACGAGAGATTAGAGAATACTTTTTGTCCCAGTAGTGATGCAAACCTTACATGAATTAACTAGAAAGATTCTAGCAGGTTCATTGGCTGGTAAATATTCAAGATGATCCCCATATCCAAGAAAATGGGGGTGGGGGTTACAGAACAATACTGTATTTATACTTTTCATTCTATTAATAATGTGAGCAACATTGTCATGACATATAATAGATTGGTACACAGAGCACTGAGTTCTAGAAATATGCAATTGCTTCATGTATTATGACGAAATAAATCAAAGCCTCATAATTTGAATTCAGAAAATGTATCTTGGTATATTTTGTGTACATTAACATCCTACGAAGGCATGTTTTTCCGAGTGCTGTAACTATAACTTAACAAACCCTCGATGGCAGAAGCACATACAATAGTGTAGCCCAGCAGAAAGTTCATATTGCACTTGTTAAAATACCACAGTGCTTGAATCACACGCTTTGAACTGCCCTACAAATCAGACCTCATCTGTTTCAACTTCTGGTGGATCTTTGCGAGCATGAAGAACGTCATAATGAGGGAAGGCCAAAATTGTATACCTAAAGGAGGATGTTTTTATGTCCTAGTAGTTTGTTAACTTTTTTTATAGTTTAACATAGCACAAACTTTGCCCGAAGGCCTCAGAGCCCTTTACATAAGTAACAGATTGCATTACACAAGATCAATATTGTTTTAGGTAAATTGAAATTAATGGATTCGCCCATAATCGCTGAATGTTGAGCTGACGCCCTGACTCGAACATAGTTACACAATTCCGAAAGTAAACAGGGTTTATCGTTAGGATCATCTCTTCTTACAGACTGCACACTCATAATGCAGTGAAATGACGACAAATGCCTGGCAATCAGCTAATCTTAATTTGAACCCTTACCCTCACCTTTAACCTCGTCCTAACGCTAACCCACCCCTTACTTTAGACCTAAACACCAAAGGTAACCCTTACCCTGACTAAAACCCTCACGTTGGCTATATTTTGAATATGTTGTAAATGCGCTTTGCTTCAGTTATTTTTTTTGTTACTATTATATAAAAATGCCGTACTTCTAAATTGTGCATCTTCATTTTCGCATCACGTGCCTCAGGTACCAGCAAACATGGTGGCCATAGAGCAGCGCTTTAAATAGACATGTAGAATTGCAGGTACTCATTATTTAGGGTACCTGGTGCTCCTGCAAAGTGCCTGTGCTCTCCCACTCAATATAGTACAGCAGTGTTAACAAATGGAGGTACTCTCCCTTTTAAATTTAAGAAGTGCAGGTACTCAGTACCGGGCAGCACCTGCCCATTTAAAGTACTGCATTGACACAGGTGGCATTTTAAGATAGCAGTGTACTGGACATTGTAAGCTTTGCTTCCTCAAAAGTTGCCTCGCGCGTGACCCACTTAATATGACAGCAGCAGTGTGTCCTCTGTTTTTTTTTTTTTACCCTCTCGGATAAAGATATATTTTCAAAAGACCCCTGAAAGCAGTTTTTACAGTCGGTTTCCCAGCATGCACTCTTTGGAGCTGATGGGTAATGTGTGGAAGTACAACATCTGGTTCACAATGTGCGTCCGTGTTCACTACTCAGTGAAGCAGCCACGCGTGTGCAATAGAGAAGCAACTCTCAGATGGGGTCGAAGGTTGAATCATTTGTCATGCTCTAAATGACTCATCTATAGGACACTGTCTATTTACCGTTGAACGGCGCGCGTTGTGTGACTCGATTCCATAACGTTTTTTAATCATGCCCTGTGCTGGAAATGTTCCCTGACTGGAGCTTGATGCGAGCTTATTTCAAATTAAAATATTGCTGGTTCCCTGAAAATACACGTGTTTTAGGTAATTCATCCTCGTTGATATAAGGCCCGCAAGATGTGAAATGACAGTTTGGCATCGCATAGAAATAAGCTTTATTCTGTAAAGCCATTTTTGAACATGTTCTGTGACTTTAAATCACATTTATCTATTTCTCAGCGCCATCAATCTTTCCCTGTCTGTTTATCTGAGAACGTGGAAAAAACATTAGATTCATCAGACTGAGCAAAGGAGCAGATGTGGTTCAAAAGTCTGTAATAAATTCACGGACCGAGAGCTATTGAGTAAATTTGCAATGGTGCTCTAGCCAATTCAAGACCCAATTAGCGGTGATCTGTTTGAATTTGCAATCTGGCTGAAATGAGGTTTCACATAAAGTGGCGATATGTTTCGAGATGATTTGCAAAGTAAAATGGGATGTCGGATCTATGGTTTGTGGGCTAGCTTGAGCTTATTAGGGGCTGGAAAAATATAATTTTCGAAACAAAGTATTACCTATGTTTGAAAGCAAGGATACGAAAAATGCAACAGTCCAATAACAACATAATACAATTACAATGTAACATTTAAAAATGACGTAGACATTTGCTGCCGTTTCAAGTTATAGCACTTTATAATATTTTACTTAAGGCATTCAACCAGTGGCTTTAGATTGCATATAAGGTTTATCGTGGAATGGCAGAATGCTGAAGTAATGCAGTTCTGTTGCATCTGCTAACGGTTAACGCTGAGTTTATGAATGAATATTTATGTATTTTGAGTGCTGGATTTGCGTATGAAGTGTATTAATGCAGAGAAAAATAATGCACGCATTTGAAAGCGCGCCCACCAGAGCGGCCGTCAATATTCACAAAGTGTACTTATTAATGGTTTATTTATGTAAAATGTTGAGCTTACGTTTGATTATTGTAGTAATATGTCATAATAAAGGTTATGCATTATGTATTAGCTTTATTAATTGTAGGCCTTAACTTAGGGTGGTCTTGGGCCTAGTTGCAAGGCCTCATGTCAAGCTGCATTTTTTAGGCATTTTATAAAATAGGGGCTTCGAGAATTAAATTGTGATTTTCCACTTTACTGACCAAATGCTCCTAGCTGAAGTTAATTCTCATGAGAAACTTCTTGCTAGAAGATGATGTACTTGCTGGTGAAACAATGTGTAATGTAGTATGTGTAAGGCTGATCTTCCCAGGAGAAGACCATGGATGCACTGACTGGAGTATAAGCTGCAACAATATTGATACCTGAGGAGCTGAATGACGAGAGCGAGAGAAGAGGGGGCAATCATCAACATGTGAACCATGTAGTTGTAAAACTTTAGATTAGGGGGGTCATTCCTACCCTGGCGGTCCGAGACCGCCAGGGTAGGGGACGGAGGAAGCACCGCCAACAGGCTGGCGGTGCTTCTGGGGCTATTCTGACCGCGGCGGTAAAGCCGCAGTCAGAAAAGGGAAGCCAGCGTTTTCCCGCCGGCTTCCCGCTGCCCCTGTGAATCCGCAAGCAGCGCCGCCATGGGGATTCCGACCCCCTTCCCGCCAGCCTGGTTCTGGTGGTTTTCACTGCCAGAACCTGGCTGGCGGGAACGGGTGTCGTGGGGCCCCGGGGGGCCCCTGCAGTGCCCATGCCACTGGCATGGGCACTGCAGGGGCCCCCTAACAGGGCCCCACATTGATTTTCAGTGTCTGCTTGGCAGACACTGAAAATCGCGACGGGTGCAACTGCACCCGTCGCACACCAGCAACTCCGCCGGCTCCATTCGGAGCCGGCTTCCTCGTTGCTGGTGCTTTCCCGCTGGGCGGGCGGGCGGCCTTTTGGCGATCGCCCGCCAGCCCAGCGGGAAAGACAGAATGACCGCCGCGGTCTTTTGACCGCGGTACGGTCTTCT
This sequence comes from Pleurodeles waltl, assembly GCF_031143425.1. Lineage (NCBI taxonomy): Eukaryota > Metazoa > Chordata > Amphibia > Caudata > Salamandridae > Pleurodeles > Pleurodeles waltl. The sequence goes on along the minus strand of NC_090439.1, from coordinate 443,889,840 downwards.
GGCGGTCCAAGGTAGGAATGACCGCCTAGGTGTCTTAATATCATTGGACTAAATGCAAACATGTGATTCTTTAACCAATTCATTGTCAAAGCCATTTTAGGAAATTTAACTTAGCCGGACTGCATCAGGAAAAGATACGTCATTGGCTCTGTTGTTTCGAACTGTCTAGGGAGCAGTTCCTCCCCATTCTTTCTTGAGGGTTTAGCTATTCTTTTCTGAACTGCTTAAAGAGACTTCACTTATTCTGAACTTTGATGCTGAATCCTGATGTCTTGCTGACCGAACTGTTGTTCTGTTGACGAAGACTGTCACAGCTTGCTGAACCATATTGAGGACAGGTATAAAATGACGTTACTGATTGTTATGTCTATTTGCTTTTGTTTCTAGGTACCAACCGCTATTTTGATAGAACCACAGTTAGATGTTTTTCCAAATTTATGTTGACTAAATTGTTTTGCATGAAGCCCAAACATGCTATTCTAATCTGATGTTAGTTAGGGTTCTCACTGATGAAGTTCACTACATGTAATAACAGTTGATGTCTTTTCTTTGCTGAATCTAAATGTATGTTATTTCATTTGCACAGTTATTCTTGCTAATAATTTGTACTGTAACCTTAGAATGTGTGGTAGCTCAAGCTTTGATAAGATTGCAATTCTTTCACCGCTTTGGTCAGCCAGTATTGTTTCTGTGTGTTTATCATTTGACTTTGAGACTATGTTATGTGACATTAGCATTGTTAATATAGAGAAATAAACATTTTAACTTTTAGATAAAGGTGTGGTTATTCATGACTACAAGGTCATGGTGTGTAGAAATTACTGACTCCTATTGATTGTTAATGTTGTTGATTGTTGCGGTTATTGATTTGTATTGGTACTCGGTTCATGGTGAGAAAAACTTGAAGCGCAGTTAAAAGGTCCATCGGCCTATACGCGTCTCCCTTGTAAGTTTACTTAATAAGGTCTGACACGCTAAAAGAGATGGTAGCTAAGATTGATGGTTTGTCTCCTTAAGAGCCCATCATAGATGCCCGGTAAAAGGTTTGTCTCCTTAAGAGCCCATCATACAATTCGGAGACAGGTAGTAAAGTGTTTGGTCCCAGAGATTGTAAGCGAGAAATAACAGGTGTCACCAGAGATTATAGTAAGGTAAGGGTTAATATCCTACACAGAGCAAAATAATTTGCAGATTTGGTGAAATTGGTGAAATTGGTGAAATTGGTGAAATTTGGGATTTTTCAGATTCAATGATACAAAGTGGAAAGAAAATGTGCCCTGAGTACCTAAAAGGACTTTCCCAGAATCTTGGAGCTTGCCAATGATTGTTTGAGGATGTTCTCAGCTTTCTGGTGATGGTGTGAATGAAGTAGGTTTTGCCCTTGCATAGCTTATGCAAATTGCAGGTGAATTGTGATGTTTGTGAGCGTTTAGGAAGTTTGCATACTCCAAATGAAGTTGTAGAAGGAGTGTGCATACTCTGAAGTGCGAGAGAAGGGAAGTCACAAACTTCACATGTTTGTGGTGCTTTGTGCTAAGAAATTGTCCACATGGTTGTTGGTATAAGGACCCTGCATGGTCTAAGACTCTGGAGTATATTGAAAAGTGTATGAGACACTTGGTTTTAGTTGTAATTTGTCTAGTTTAATAGGTCGATTGGGCACGTCGACATGTCAGAGAGTGAGTCAAAGTGAGTGAAAGAATTTTCAACTGAGATCTGGCGAGCCCTATGTGCACAAGGACAGACCCACTGATCAGTTGAGAGTGACGTTAGCGGGTCGAATTTTACTTGCAAACAAGGGAAACTGAGAAAGAAGGAGTAGCTGCTAGAGCAAAACGCCGTCAGTGAAAAATCCATAAAGTTTCTGAAGCGATTGCGTTAACCTACCTGTAGTAAACGGACAAATTGGGTTTTGATTTTGTTTAATGCTTTCAATAATTTTGCATCAGTTTAGTTTGAATCTGTGTTTGGGAGGACAAGTCGCAAGACTTTGTCAGCCGCAGTATGTGTGAGTGTGACGTCATTGGAGCTGTGCTGGGATAGGTTGGTTAGTGAGAAGGGTCATGCAGGGATTGGCAGCAGTCTGTGAAGCTCAATTGGTCCAGAAGGTGGATGGAGAGAATTCTGGGATTAAAAATCAGTCCTGATTTGATCTAGAATAACATGAAGGTGGCGAAGATGAAATTTGTCAAAGCTTTAAAGAGTGATTTAAGAGGTAATACATACATTACATCAAGTATAGGGGATATTGCACCATTAGAAGGTGCGCTAGCTTACATTGTAATCCAGGAACCGGGTGTTGTGCCATGTCCTTGGCTGAAGCAATGGTGCAAAGTTACAGAGAAGGATGGGAACTTAGCGTTTCCTGCCCATGGAACATTTTCCTTGAGGAGCTTCGAGAATCTGAGGAGGGTGCTGTATGATCTTAAACCCTCTCTGAGACCAGCGCAAATTGATGCATTAGCAATCTGGAAGTTAGTAGCCAAACAGCAACAGCAACAGAAATTAGAGAGGAGAATGAAAAAGGTAGAAAAGACACTTGCAGAGGCTAGATGGGACAGTGCTCAGAAATAGTGAAGAGCCAAGACTTTACAAGGAATTATATTGTTTCCAGTGATTACACAAGACAGCAAGGGAGAAGGAAGGAAAACTACCAGAAAACCAAACAGGAGCCCTTCCAAGAGCAGGGAGCAGAGACCAAAGGAGTCTAGAGGATAATTGACATTTGAGGAAGAATCAGACGATGATGAGTTTATTTTGCAGTTGTTGAGAAATCGTCCCCTACCTTACGCAGCACAAGAGAATGTTCCGAGCACTAGTGTAAATCCTTCAGCACCGACACAGGTTAATTTGACTATGAGTCCAGTGCAGGTTAATCCGAGTATGACACAGAGCCCAATGCAGAGCACTCTCAATGCACCTATTGCTCCAGGTAGCACAAAATCAGGTGCCACAGTCAAATGTCCCGAGAATATACCCTGATCTACCCATAGTGGAAACTACCACAAACCTAATAGCGTCAACAGGACAGATTTTCCTGTTGGTTCCGAAAGAGCCAACTCCACTTTTACTGCTTCACATGCAGTAACAAGCAGTGCTAATATATGCGCCGATAATAGGTACACAGTCAGACAAGTCCGTACTAATGAGCCAGAATATGGGAACTATGCACCCAAAGAACTTGAGTGTTAGACCAAGCCCAGATGCTGTATCTGTACCTGTTACCAGTGGTCGAGTTGTACCTTTGTTCACAAAAGAGAAGAACAATGCAAGTGGACAGGAAGACCTGAGTCAGAATTCAATGAGGGGAGGACTGAATGAGAATATCCGAGTAGTCTCTCCTGTGGGACAGACCTTTGATGGATTGAAATCATTGCTAGACCTTAGTCTATTCAGAGTTCCTCCAGATACTGGGAAAGTGTTGAATGTTAGTGAGAGCCTGAAATTAATGACACATCAGTCTCCAAATACAGTGGTACAAGTGCCACATTCTCAAGCCAACAACATTTCACTGCGAGGTTTGACTGCCCAACAATTGACTGAATGGTTAGACAAGATGAATACCCTACAGAGTGCTCCTAGGGGAGAGGAGTACTTGAACTATATGAGACTAGGAATGGAAGCGGGTGAGCTCATTGATGGAGCTATGGGTGTGGACAGATTTGGAGTCCGACACAGAAGCAGAACTGAGATATCTGTGCCTGAAAATTACGAGGGAAGTGAGCAATGTGAATCAAAGATTAGCAGGCTAGGCAGAAAAGTGCAGCATAGAAATAGAAAAAACAAAACATTTGAAAAGTAGTTACAGGTTAGATTTAGATGCAAAGGACTTTAAGCATGTGAGATCTGTAGGGATGAAGGGCCACCTCAGGGAGTTACTCCAAAGTGCCCAAAAATGGGGAGCCTTAGACAAATGAGAAGACAGATGGGCAAAGAAAAGAGATAAAAGGAAAAGGGATTCTGTGGAGCTGACTGCAAATATGCAGCAATGCAAGGATCCAGTGGAAATGTTACCAATGAGAGGGATTCCAGGAGGAAATTGTGTTCATGTCCCTTGGAGCAGAAGTGACATTCTGTCCTTCACAAATGACTATCCCAGGTTGAGAGAGAAGCCGGTAGAAGGGTACCAGCAGACAGACAGGTTTGTGAAACTTGCAAAGTGCCCGTGGGAAGACTTAAACACTCTATTAGAGATAGTAGGTCCTGCTGATTTATGGATGAAGTGCAATAGGAGTATAGATTGGCCGACAAAAGAACCACAGAGAGATCCGACTATGGGTGCCCCCATCTCCTGAAGTAATGAAATATTACTACAAGGTAATTGAACATTTGAAGATGAGAATTTAGTCGGAAAACATTGACTGGCAGAGAATAGACAGGACAGCTCAGGAAGCAAAACAGTCTATACAAGCGCATTATGAGAGATTGTTGCAGGCAGTTAAGCATTACAGTGATACGGAGATAACTGAGCCGAAATACATGATTCATTTTGTGTTTAGATTTGTGGAAGGATTGAGACCTGAAATTAGCCAGATGATTAAGAGTCATTTGATTTGCTGGCAAGCAAAGCTGATTGATGACGTGTTGCAGTATGCAAAGTACTGTAGTGATGAAATTGAGTTGAAGCAGAGAAAGTTGAAGGAAAAGACAATGGTGATAGAGGCACAAACAGGGATGTAGGGATATTTTCCACAGCAGGAGCAGGGAAATGTGTTGTTTCAAAATCAGATTACAGGTAGAGGTTGCAGAGGAATTGGTAATGGCAACCGTAGTCCTGATTTGAATACTGTAGTTGTCCAGAATGATGTGCAGGGAATTAAGAGAGTGTTGCCTTTTCACCCTTGCGGAGCAGTCGGACATTGGAAGCGGGAGTGTCCGATGATAGTGAAGGAAGGTGTCATTCAGCAAACAAATGACATCAATTTGTTTCAAAACATGAGAGGACTGAGAATGAGAGGTCATAATCCAAATTTTCATAGTAATGTGAATCAAATGCAAAATTTTCAACCCATGCAGCAGGTGCAGACGCCACATGTACAAATGACACAGTTGCAGCCATTGCAATAGCAGGTTCAAATGGGACCTAGACAGCAAATTCAAATACCTCACCCCCAATGGAACAGCAGCAAGTGATGCTTTCTTAACAGGTCACAGGTCAGAAGTTTAGCCAAAGTAATAACACAGTTCAACAATTACCGTTACGCAGTGAGAATGGAATAAACGATAATTGGGTGAGCAAGAGTTTGGATGAAGAGGAATGTGTGCTTGCAGCTTCTTTAGAAATAGATCATAAAGGTCCATATGTGAAGGGAAAGGTAATGGGTTGCAAGGTTTTTATGCTTGGTTGACACAGGAGCTACACACTCTACAGTGTGGACTACAGAAGTTCCAAACTTGCCCCTTCCAGGAAAGACAGTCCAGATTGTAGGAGTAGCAAATCAATGTTTGGCCAACCCAATTACAGAACTAGTTCAGGTTAAAATTAGCAACTTTAAAGAATTGCACAAATTCATATTCTGTGATTTAAGTCCGGTATCCCTACTGGGAAGAGACTTGCTGTGTAAAATCAGGTGCTCGATTACCTGCTCAAAAGATGGAATTGAGATACAGACAAATAGTGATGATGAGGATGACCCAGCTCCAGAGACAGAGTGTGAGATGATGAATGAGGAGTACCCCCGGTTTAATTTCTTTCCAGTGTTCCTAGTGAAGGAGCTTCCTCCTGATATACAGGGAACAGTTAAAGAGAAAGTGGGGGATTTAACAAAGACAGAGATATGTTTGATAAAAGGAGTTGGGCCAGTTGAAGTGTAAAGCCGAACGCTATTTTTCCTCAGATTCCCCAGTACCACATGCCACAGGATATTCTTATGAAGGTTGCTCACATAATTGCAGAATCTGTAAAACAAGGGGTGTAGTAAATCCTAGTTTGTTTTAATGGGATAACAGGAGTTAGCTTAGCCTCTGACTTGTAGACTTGTGCCCCCGTCACGTAGTGACTTTTAACCTACTTAGCTTGCTCTGTCTTAGCCCATTTAATTATTTATTTCTTCTAAGATGGCTGCCTTGTTTATAGTTAGGCCACTTGTTATGGGTAACATTATCAGTGTCACCGCGCCAAGGTGTCAAGATCAAGCACGAAAGACAAACAAACAGTAGGTGTTCACACTTAGGGATTTTCCCTCTCTATACTTTCGAGGGATTGTTGATATTAATTGCCGTCCCAAGCATGTTTGTTATCTATTGTTTAGGAACACACCTACGTCAGGGGACCTTGTAAATCTGTATAAATACATCACACTTTAGAGAGATAATCAGGGGGATTCTGACCAGAGGGCATCGCCACCATCGCTGATACTAATAATGCAGTCGTCTTGACGCTGACCCAGTCTTCGTGTCGCTGTGGAGTCTGAGATAGAGACCTCATTCCAAGGTAACAAGGGTTGGGGGCTCCTTTCATGGACATGGCATTGGCAGATTAGGTTTAACAAACCCAGCTCTCCTTTAGGTAGGAGGTTAGGCCTTTCACATTAGGGTATTAGGGCATATTAATCTCATATATCTTTTCTACATATTGCAAGATGGTGGGGGTCTTTGTAATAATGACTCTCGTCTTCACAATTCTGTTTCTTGCATTATTCATTATCCTAATCATTGCAGCCCATGCAACTTATCGCAAATTGCAGTTATGTTAAAAAAAAACTATTGTACTCTACTGCATCTGAGTCATTGCCTGTGTTTGTATGAGACATGATATATCTGTGAGAAAAGGGTAATCTCCGTTTAACCACAACACTCCCTGAGATATCTTATTCTCGAGTCCATGCGTAACGGCTGCCATAAATCACCTTTTACTATTGTGTTTCTGGTGAGGTGCTGCTAGTGAGCCAGTAAGGTTGGGACAACAGTTGCGACTTGTTGTAGGAAAGACGTAGTCACCTACAAACAAAAGTACTGTCATCCTTAAACCAGCAGTCTTGCTCAGAGCGAGAGTCCAAACTACGACAGGGGTCTTAAAAGAAGTGATGATCAGCCCATGTAATTCACCGATAAGGGGATTGAAGAAAAATAAATGACATTTTGATCAAATGTTGCCCTATGGTGCCAAATTCAGCTGTGATTCTGTTTCTGATTTCATGTGATGCTGAACGGTTCACCATCATAGACTTTTCACAAACCTTCTTTTCTCTGTCTCTCCACGGGGACAGACAATTTCTCTTTTGTTTCAAATTTTTTGACAGAATTTACTGTTGATGTCGAACTCCTCAGCAGTTTTCCAAGTCACCTTCCATATTCAATCAGATCTTGAAAAAGAATTTGGAGTCATTGGAATTGCCTTTCCAATTGACATTGGTACAGTGTATTGATGACTTGTTGATTGCATCCAAAACGAGGGACGAGTGCAAGTATGGCACGATTGCCTTACTGAACCATTTGGTAAAGAATGGTCATAAAGTGTCTTCACTTAAATTACAATACTGTCAAAAAGAAGTGAAAAACTTGGGTCACCAGACTGAAAAAAGGAATAAGGAAAATAGCCAGAGAAAGGGTCACAGCCATACTGCAGATGAGTCCCCCAGCCATACAGAGAAATGTCAGGCTGTTCCTAGGATGGTAGGCTACTGCCGCCAATGGATTCCCAATTTTTCAGTTATTTCCCAACCATTGCAGAAGCTGACTCATAAAGAAGTCCTTGATCCTCTAGTATTAGACCAGGCTTCCATAAAAGCGTTTTCTGAATTGAGAGAGAGTATGTGCAAAGCTCCAACTTTGGGTATGCCGGACTACACTAAGTTCTTTATGTTGTTTTGTCATGAGCGTGATGCATGTTTTTGTCTGTTTTGATGCAGGTCAATGGAGGTGTAAACCACCCAGTAGCATATTTTTCAGCTACCTTGGACTCAGTTGCAGCAGCTTTACCAGGCTGTTTGCATGCAGTGGCAGCGGTTGGACAGAGCCTCACACAGTGTGAAGGCGGTGTGATGGGACATCCCCTAGCAATAATGCTCCTTCACTCAGTTGAAGTTTTACTTACCTGAATGAAAACCCAGTACCTGACAGGTGCAAGATTGACTCAATATGAGATGAGAATCTTAGGGTCACCAAATGTGTCATTGTAAAGATGTACAGTGCTTAACCCGGCAATCTTGCTTCCAAATGAAAATGTTGAAATTGAAAAGTTGGAAGACTTTGAGCATGATTGTCTTGAAGTAACTGGTCTATGAACAAAACCGAGGCCTGATATTAGAGACACCCAAATGGAGGAAAATGACCAAATTATCTTTGTTGAAGGTTCCTGTGAGAAGGTAGCCTCTTTCTAGCCTTGTTACCCCCACTTTTGGCCTGTTTGTGAGTGTATGTCAGGGTGTTTGTCACTGTTTTCACTGTGTCACTGGGATCCTGATAGCCAGGCCTCAGTGCTCATAGTGAAAACACTATGTTTTCAGTATGGTTGTTATGTGTCACTGGGATCCTGCTGGTCAGGACCCCAGTGCTCATAGGTTTGTGGCCTATATGTATGTGTCACTGGGACCCTGTCACACAGGGCCCCAGTGCTCATAGGTGTGCATGTATATGTTCCCTGTGTGGTGCCTAACTGTCTCACTGAGGCTCTGCTAACCAGAACCTCAGTGGTTATGCTCTCTCATTACTTTTAAATTGTCACTAACAGGCTAGTGACCAATTTTACCAATTCACATTGGCTTACTGGAACACCCTTATAATTCCCTAGTATATGGTACTAAGGTACCCAGGGTATTGGGGTTCCAGGAGATCCCTATGGGCTGCAGCATTTCTTGTGCCACCCATAGGGAGCTCTGACAAATCTTACACAGGCCTGCCACTGCCGCCTGAGTGAAATAACGTCCACGTTATTTCACAGCCATTTTACACTGCACTTAAGTAACTTATAAGTCACCTATATGTCTAACCTTTACCTGGTAAAGGTTGGGTGCAAAGTTACTTAGTGTGAGGGCACCCTGGCACTAGCCAAGGTGCCCCCACATTGTTCAGAGCCAATTCCCTGAACTTTGTGAGTGCGGGGACACCATTACACGCGTGCACTACATATAGGTCACTACCTATATGTAGCTTCACAATGGTAACTCCGAATATGGCCATGTAACATGTCTATGATCATGGAATTGCCCCCTCTATGCCATCCTGGCATAGTTGGCACAATCCCATGATCCCAGTGGTCTGTAGCACAGACCCTGGTACTGCCCTTCCTGGGTTTCACTGCAGCTGCTGCTGCTGCCAACCCCTCAGACAGGCATCTGCCCTCCTGGGGTCCAGCCAGGCCTGGCCCAGGATGGCAGAACAAAGAACTTCCTCTGAGAGAGGGTGTGACACCCTCTCCCTTTGGAAAATGGTGTGAAGGCAGGGGAGGAGTAGCCTCCCCCAGCCTCTGGAAATGCTTTGTTGGGCACAGATGTGCCCAATTCTGCATAAGCCAGTCTACACCGGTTCAGGGACCCCTTAGCCCCTGCTCTGGCGCGAAACTGGACAAAGGAAAGGGGAGTGACCACTCCCCTGACCTGCACCTCCCCTGGGAGGTGTCCAGAGCTCCTCCAGTGTGCTCCAGACCTCTGCCATCTTGGAAACAGAGGTGCTGCTGGCACACTGGACTGCTCTGAGTGGCCAGTGCCACCAGGTGACGTCAGAGACTCCTGCTGATAGGCTCCTTCAGGTGTTAGTAGCCTTTCCTCTCTCCTAGGTAGCCAAACCCTCTTTTCTGGCTATTTAGGGTCTCTGTCTCTGGGGAAACTTTAGATAACGAATGCATGAGCTCAGCCAAGTTCCTCTGCATCTCTCTCTTCACCTTCTGATAAGGAAACGACCGCTGACCGCGCTGGAAGCCTGCAAACCTGCAACATAGTAGCAAAGATGACTACTGCAACTCTGTAACGCTGATCCTGCCGCCTTCTCGACTGTTTTCCTGCTTGTGCATGCTGTGGGGGTAGCCTGCCTCCTCTCTGCACCAGAAGCTCCGAAGAAATCTCCCGTGGGTCGACGGAATCTTCCCCCTGCAACCGCAGGCACCAAAAAGCTGCATTACTGGTCCCTTGGGTCTCCTCTCAGCACGACGAGCGAGGTCCCTCGAATCCAGCGACTCTGTCCAAGTGACCCCCACAGTCCAGTGACTCTTCAGTCCAAGTTTGGTGGAGGTAAGTCCTTGCCTCACCTCGCTGGGCTGCATTGCTGGGAACCGCGACTTTGCAGCTACTCCGGCCCCTGTGCACTTCCGGCGGAAATCCTTTGTGCACAGCCAAGCCTGGGTCCACGGCACTCTAACCTGCATTGCACGACTTTCTAAGTTGGTCTCCGGCGACGTGGGACTCCTTTGTGCAACTTCGGCGAGCACCATTTCACGCATCCTTGTAGTGCCTGTTTCTGGCACTTCTCCGGGTGCTACCTGCTTCAGTGAGAGCTCTTTGTCTTGCTCGACGTCCCCTCTCTCTTCAGGTCCAATTTGCGACCTCCTGGTCCCTCCTGGGCCCCAGCAGCGTCCAAAAACCCCAAATACACAATTTGCGTGTAGCAAGGCTTGTTGGCGTCCTTCCGGCGGGAAAACACTTCTGCACGACTCTCCAAGGCGAGAGGGATCCGTTTACCAAAGGGGAAGTCTCTAGCCCTTTTCGTTTGTGCAGAAACCTCAGCTTCTTCTGTCCAGTCGATTCTTCTTTGCACCCGCAGCTGGCATTTCCTGGGCATCTGCCCATCTACGACTTGCTTGTGACTTTTGGACTTGGTCCCCTTGTTCCACAGGTACCCTAGATTGGAAATCCACAGTTGTTGCATTGCTGGTTTGTGTCTTTCCTGCATTATTCCTCTAACACGACTACTTTGTCCTTAGGGGAACTTTAGTGCACTTTGCACTCACTTTTCAGGGTCTTGGGGAGGGTTATTTTGCTAACTCTCACTATTTTCTAATGGTCCCAGCGACCCTCTACAAGGTCACATAGGTTTGGGGTCCATTCGTGGTTCGCATTCCACTTTTGGAGTATATGGTTTGTGTTGCCCCTATCCCTCTGTTTCCCCATTGCATCCTATTGTAACTATACATTGTTTGCACTGTTTTCTAAGACTATACTGCATATTTTTGCTATTGTGTATATATATCTTGTGTATATTTCCTATCCTCTCACTGAGGGTACACTCTAAGATACTTTGGCATATTGTCATAAAAATAAAGTACCTTTATTTTTAGTATAACTGTGTATTGTGTTTTCTTATGATATTGTGCATATGACACTAAGTGGTACTGTAGTAGCTTCACACGTCTCCTAGTTCAGCCTAAGCTGCTCTGCTAAGCTACCATTATCTATCAGCCTAAGCTGCTAGACACCCTATACAATAATAAGGGATAACTGGGCCTGGTGCAAGGTGCAAGTACCCCTTGGTACTCACTACAAGCCAGTCCAGCCTCCTACATTGGTTGTGCAGTGGTGGGATAAGTGCTTGAGACTACTTACCACTCTTGTCATTGTACTTTTCATAAGAGAAAAATATACAAAACAAGGTCAGTGTATATACACATAGCCAAAAAGTTTTGCATTTCCTCTTTTCACTCTTTTCTAAGTGCTGAAAAGTACTTCTAAACTTTCAAAAAGTTCTTAAAAGTTTAAAAAGTTTTTTTTCTGTCTTTCCAAAAAGTTCTGAAAACTTTTGTCTCTTTCTCTATCACTTTAACTCTCTCTAAAAAATGTCTGGCACAGGCCAAAGTGTTGATCTGTCCAAACTTGCATATGACAACCTTAGCTGGAAAAGAGCAAGGAGTCTCTGTATAGAGAGAGGTTTGAGTGTAGGGAAGAATCCTGCCTTAGAACTATTAATTAACATGCTTAGAGAACAGGATAAGGCCATAGGTGCCCCATCTGTTGAAAAAGTACCTAATAGTTCCCAATCAGATTCAGGGACTCCCCCAGGAAAAGATTCAGGAAAGAAACTTCCTAGCCTGCCCATTACTAGACAATCTAGCATAGATGGTAATGATGATGAGCCACACCATAGAAATAGTGTTGTCTCACATCATAGCAAAAGCATTTATTCTCACCATACTGGTAGTAATGTTTCTGTAAACCAAGCTGTTAAGTTGGATTCTGTAAGGGACAGTTCTCCTTCTGTTCATTCCCATCATAGCTCTGTTTCTAGAAATGTCCCTCCCACCAACCCTGATGACAGAATGTTAGAGAGGGAACTCAATAAGTTGAGGGTGGAACAAACCAGACTGAAGCTTAAAAAGCAACAGCTGGATTTGGATAGACAGTCTTTTGAATTAGAGAAGGAAAGACAGAAGTTGGGTTTAGATACCCATGGTGGCAGCAGCAGTATTCCCCATAGTCATCCTGCAAAAGAGCATGATTCCAGGAATCTGCACAAGATAGTTCCCCCTTATAAGGGGGGGGATGACATTAACAAGTGGTTTGCTGCACTTGAGAGGGCCTGTGTTGTACAGGATGTCCCTCAAAGGCAGTGGGCTGCTATCCTATGGCTATCATTTAGTGGAAAAGGTAGGGATAGGCTCCTTACTGTGAAAGAAAATGATGCCAATAATTTTACAGTTCTTAAGAATGCACTCCTGGATGGTTATGGCTTAACCACTGAACAGTACAGGATAAAGTTCAGAGAGACCAAAAAGGAGTCTTCACAAGACTGGGTTGATTTCATTGACCATTCAGTGAAGGCCTTGGAGGGGTGGTTACATGGCAGTAAAGTTACTGATTATGAAAGCCTGTATAACACAATCCTGAGAGAACATATACTTAATAATTGTGTGTCTGATTTGTTGCACCAGTACCTGGTAGACTCTGATCTGACCTCTCCCCAAGAATTGGGAAAGAAGGCAGACAAATGGGTCAGAACAAGGGTGAACAGAAAAGTTCATACAGGGGGTGACAAAGATGGCAATAAGAAGAAAGATGGTGAAAAATCTCAAGATAAGCATGGGGATAAGGGTAAAACCAAAGATCCCACTTCAAATCTTAAACACTCTTCAGAGGGTGGGGATAAAACAAATTCTTCCTCTTCTTCCCAACCTGCACACATTAAAAAGCCTTGGTGCTTTGTGTGTAAAAACAGAGGCCATAGGCCAGGGGATAAGTCCTGTCCAGGTAAACCCCCTGAGCCTACCACCACTAATACATCAAGCTCTAGTGCCCCTAGCAGTAGTGGTACTAGTGGTGGGACTGCTGGCAACAGTCAAGCAAAGGGTGTAGTTGGGTTCACTTATGGGTCCATAGTGGAAACTGATGTAATCAGTCCCAAGACAGTTCCTGTCACACCTAGTGGCATTGGCCTTGCCACACTGGCTGCTTGTCCCCTTACAATGGATAAGTACAGGCAGACAGTTTCAATAAATGGTGTTGAGGCCTTGGCCTACAGGGACACAGGTGCCAGTTTCACTTTGGTGACTGAAAACCTAGTGCACCCTGATCAACACATCATTGGACAACAGTATAAGATTATTGATGTCCATAACTCCACTAAGTTTCTTCCCTTAGCTATAATTCAGTTTAGTTGGGGTGGAGTTACTGGCCCTAAGCAGGTGGTGGTATCACCTAGCTTACCTGTAGACTGTCTCTTAGGTAATGACCTAGAGGCCTCAGGTTGGGCTGATGTAGAGTTTTATGCCCATGCAGCCATGCTGGGCATCCCTGAGGAATTGTTTCCTCTCATTTCAAGTGAAATGAAAAAGCAAAGGAGAGAAGGCCTGAAAACTCAGGATCCCTCTCCATCAACAGGTAAAAAGGGTATCACAGTATCCCCTAACCACCCTACCATTCAGGATACCATTCCTGTGGTGGGAGAAACCTCTCCTGGGGTGGCACCTGTTCCAAGGGAATCATCAGTTGGCAAAGCTGGACTCCCTGAGATGGAAGTACCTCTCTGTGGGATAACTAACATTGGTGAGAAAAACAGCACCATTTTAGTTAACATGGAGCATCCCTCCAACCCTACCAGAGAAACTTTAGTGCAGAAACCCTGCACTACCTCACAACACTTAGGACAGCATCCCTGCCCTAGTGTGGAGCTCATAGGACAGCATCCCTGCCCTGCTCCAACTCAAGAGAAACAGCATCCCTGTTCTCTCTTCCAGCCAGATGGACAAAGTTTTTGCCCAGCTATGGCTTTTCTGAGACAGCATCCCTGTCTGGCATTTCCATCACTACAAATAGGTTCAGTGGACAATTCCCACTGCTCTAAACTAAAACTTACTGATAGAAACTCTGAAAATACATCTTCACATTGTTGCTTAGCTAAAAAACTTCAAACAGGGTGGTTTACATCCCCACAGGGAAGTAACCATATAGTGGATGATAAAGGGAGTAACCAGTCTATTGCAGAGCTACTCTCTACTTATCACCACTTAGACAATAAAGTCTCAACTGGCCAAGGTTAGCCTTATTGTCCTTCGTTTGGGGGGGGGTTGTGTGAGAAGGTAGCCTCTTTCTAGCCTTGTTACCCCCACTTTTGGCCTGTTTGTGAGTGTATGTCAGGGTGTTTGTCACTGTTTTCACTGTGTCACTGGGATCCTGATAGCCAGGCCTCAGTGCTCATAGTGAAAACACTATGTTTTCAGTATGGTTGTTATGTGTCACTGGGATCCTGCTGGTCAGGACCCCAGTGCTCATAGGTTTGTGGCCTATATGTATGTGTCACTGGGACCCTGTCACACAGGGCCCCAGTGCTCATAGGTGTGCATGTATATGTTCCCTGTGTGGTGCCTAACTGTCTCACTGAGGCTCTGCTAACCAGAACCTCAGTGGTTATGCTCTCTCATTACTTTTAAATTGTCACTAACAGGCTAGTGACCAATTTTACCAATTCACATTGGCTTACTGGAACACCCTTATAATTCCCTAGTACATGGTACTAAGGTACCCAGGGTATTGGGGTTCCAGGAGATCCCTATGGGCTGCAACATTTCTTGTGCCACCCATAGGGAGCTCTGACAAATCTTAAACAGGCCTGCCACTGCCGCCTGAGTGAAATAACGTCCACGTTATTTCACAGCCATTTTACACTGCACTTAAATAACTTATAAGTCACCTATATGTCTAACCTTTACCTGGTAAAGGTTGGGTGCAAAGTTACTTAGTGTGAGGGCACCCTGGCACTAGCCAAGGTGCCCCCACATTGTTCAGAGCCAATTCCCTGAACTTTGTGAGTGCGGGGACACCATTACACGCGTGCACTACATATAGGTCACTACCTATATGTAGCTTCACAATGGTAACTCCGAATATGGCCATGTAACATGTCTATGATCATGGAATTGCCCCCTCTAGGCCATCCTGGCATAGTTGGCACAATCCCATGATCCCAGTGGTCTGTAGCACAGACCCTGGTACTGCCAAACTGCCCTTCCTGGGGTTTCACTGCAGCTGCTGCTGCTGCCAACCCCTCAGACAGGCATCTGCCCTCCTGGGGTCCAGCCAGGCCTGGCCCAGGATGGCAGAACAAAGAACTTCCTCTGAGAGAGGGTGTGACACCCTCTCTCTTTGGAAAATGGTGTGAAGGCAGGGGAGGAGTAGCCTCCCCCAGCCTCTGGAAATGCTTTGTTGGGCACAGATGTGCCCAATTCTGCATAAGCCAGTCTACACCGGTTCAGGGACCACTTAGCCCCTGCTCTGGCGCGAAACTGGACAAAGGAAAGGGGAGTGACCACTCCCCTGACCTGCACCTCCCCTGGGAGGTGTCCAGAGCTCCTCCAGTGTGCTCCAGACCTCTGCCATCTTGGAAACAGAGGTGCTGCTGGCACACTGGACTGCTCTGAGTGGCCAGTGCCACCAGGTGACGTCAGAGACTCCTGCTGATAGGCTCCTTCAGGTGTTAGTAGCCTTTCCTCTCTCCTAGGTAGCCAACCCCTCTTTTCTGGCTATTTAGGGTCTCTGTCTCTGGGGAAACTTTAGATAACGAATGCATGAGCTCAGCCGAGTTCCTCTGAATCTCTCTCTTCACCTTCTGATAAGAAAACGACCGCTGACCGCGCTGGAAGCCTGCAAACCTGCAACATAGTAGCAAAGATGACTACTGCAACTCTGTAACGCTGATCCTGCCGCCTTCTCGACTGTTTTCCTGCTTGTGCATGCTGTGGGGGTAGCCTGCCTCCTCTCTGCACCAGAAGCTCCGAAGAAATCTCCCGTGGGTCGACGGAATCTTCCCCCTGCAACCGCAGGCACCAAAAAGCTGCATTACCGGTCCCTTGGGTCTCCTCTCAGCACGACGAGCGAGGTCCCTCGAATCCAGCGACTCTGTCCAAGTGACCCCCACAGTCCAGTGACTCTTCAGTCCAAGTTTGGTGGAGGTAAGTCCTTGCCTCACCTCGCTGGGCTGCATTGCTGGGAACCGCGACTTTGCAGCTACTCCGGCCCCTGTGCACTTCCGGCGGAAATCCTTTGTGCACAGCCAAGCCTGGGTCCACGGCACTCTAACCTGCATTGCACGACTTTCTAAGTTGGTCTCCGGCGACGTGGGACTCCTTTGTGCAACTTCGGCGAGCACCGTTTCACGCATCCTTGTAGTGCCTGTTTCTGGCACTTCTCTGGGAGCTACCTGCTTCAGTGAGGGCTCTTTGTCTTGCTCGACGTCCCCTCTCTCTTCAGGTCCAATTTGCGACCTCCTGGTCCCTCCTGGGCCCCAGCAGCGTCCAAAAATGCCAAACGCACAATTTGCGTGTAGCAAGGCTTGTTGGCGTCCTTCTGGCGGGAAAACACTTTTGCACGACTCTCCAAGGCGAGAGGAATCCGTCCACCAAAGGGGAAGTCTCTAGCCCTTTTCGTTCCTGCAGAAACCTCAGCTTCTTCTGTCCAGTCGAAGCTTCTTTGCACCCGCAGCTGGCATTTCCTGGGCATCTGCCCATCTACGACTTGCTTGTGACTTTTGGACTTGGTCCCCTTGTTCCACAGGTACCCTAGATTAGAAATCCACAGTTGTTGCATTGCTGGTTTGTGTCTTTCCTGCATTATTCCTCTAACACGACTACTTTGTCCTTAGGGGAACTTTAGTGCACTTTGCACTCACTTTTCAGGGTCTTGGGGAGGGTTATTTTGCTAACTCTCACTATTTTCTAATAGTCCCAGCGACCCTCTACAAGGTCACATAGGTTTGGGGTCCATTCGTGGTTCGCATTCCACTTTTGGAGTATATGGTTTGTGTTGCCCCTATCCCTCTGTTTCCCCATTGCATCCTATTGTAACTATACATTGTTTGCACTGTTTTCTAAGACTATACTGCATATTTTTGCTATTGTGTATATATATCTTGTGTATATTTCCTATCCTCTCACTGAGGGTACACTCTAAGATACTTTGGCATATTGTCATAAAAATAAAGTACCTTTATTTTTAGTATAACTGTGTATTGTGTTTTCTTATGATATTGTGCATATGACACTAAGTGGTACTGTAGTAGCTTCACACGTCTCCTAGTTCAGCCTAAGCTGCTCTGCTAAGCTACCATTATCTATCAGCCTAAGCTGCTAGACACCCTATACACTAATAAGGGATAACTGGGCCTGGTGCAAGGTGCAAGTACCCCTTGGTACTCACTACAAGCCAGTCCAGCCTCCTACAGTTCCTGTCTAAGAGACAGTATAGGAGTACTGAGAGTAGGATCTGCCGTGTGCACCATTACTGGTATACTGGAAGCGGCCTGACTTTGAGGAGTATATTCTGCACAAGTAGCTGAACTGGTAGCCATTACTAGAGTGCGCCATGTTTCTGCTCAGCTTAAAATTACCATCTATACGGATAGCCAGTATGGATTTGGAATAGCCCATGATTTTGGCCAATTGCGGTCACTGAGGTTTCATGACCTCTTCTGGTTCACCAGTGAAAAATAGTGAGAAAATTTGAGATTTTCTGCAAGCTATCCAGCTGCCTGTAAAGATTGTCATGATGAAATGCAGTGCACATCTGAAATGTCAAGAGTTTGTGTCAATGGGAAAAGGATATGCAGATCAAGTCACAAAGTTTTGCGCTTTGAACTGTATATCATTCAAGGATAAGTGGTAATTGTTAGCTGAAGAAGATAAAACATGTCCAAGTTTTGCATTATATGTAATAGATACATTGGAAGAATTGAGAACACTGCAGAATAATGTTGACAGGGAGGAAAAACGATCATGGAGCAAACTGAAATGTGTACAGCGACAGGATGAATTGTGGGTTTCAGAAGAGGGTCAATTGTTTTTGCCAAACAGTTTGTTGTCTCAAATGGCTAGGTATCATCATGGTCGAGCACATGTTGGGAGGGATGCAATGATTCGCACCTTTAAGCAGAATTGGTTCAATCCAAGGTTTAGACAAGTTGCTGAAGCAGTTTGCCACCGTTGCAACATTTGCCAGCAAATGAACGTCGGAAAAGGGACAGTGGTAAATTTGAGCCACATTGGAAGAGCAGGAGGTCCATTCAGTGGAATGTACATGGGTTTTAGTAGGATGTCTGTATGTGGAGGTTTGAGATATGTGTTGGTGATAGTCTACATCTTTAGTCATTGGATTGAAGCGTACCCCACATGAAGGAATGACAGCCTCACAGTAGCGAAATTACTGCTTAGGGAACTGATAACACTTTGCGGGTTTTTTATCTCTTTAGAATCAGATAGGGGAAGTCACTTCAACAATGAAGTAGTGAAATTGCTGTGTGCAGCCTTAAATATTGAGCAGAAGTTGTGTTGTAGTTACTGCCCTGACATAGCAGAACTAGTGGAAGAGGTGAATGGTACCTTGAAATCAAGAATGGGGAAAATGTGTGTGTCTACAAATCTGAAATGGCCTGACACACTGCCGTTAGTTGTGATGACAATGAGAAGCACACCTGAGGAAAAAAGGATTGCCACCGCACGAGATCCTTATGGGCAGAGCAATGAGATTGCCAGCAGTTCCTCCAAATGTTCTTATGAACATAACAGATGATATGGTGTTGGACTACTGCAAAGGTCTGGCTGATGTGGTTCACTCTTTCTCTCAGCAGGTGGAAACCACCACACTGCAACCGTCCCAAGATCAAGGACACAACCTGAGAGCTGGTGACTGAGGAGTTGTGGTCTGAAAACATGTGAGGAAGACATGTTTGGAACATCAGTGAAAAGGCCCTTTCCAGGTAGTTTTAATCACTACCACAGCTGTGAAGTGTGCTGGAGTTCCGAACTGGATACACGAATGCCATACAAGAAAAGTGGCAGGTCCTTTAGACAATGAAGAGGGGTTGTTGAGAGTACCAACAACGACCAAAGAAGCCTCAGAGTCGGAAAGAGAAGAAAGAGGAATGGAGACTGGATCAGAGCAAGTTGAGAACTGTTCAGTCACTCCTGTGAGAGGCAAAGGAGAAGACCTCCAGGAGAGTGACAGTGAACCAATATTGATTGAGGTAGTAAGAGAGCCTAGTCAGAGGAGGGCTTTCCCAGAAGTAGACGAAGTTGAGAGACAAACAGAGCAAACACCAGACCCCGAAGGGGAAGCAATTGAGGCGGATCAAAGCCAATGTGTTCTGACTCCTCCTGAAACAGTTGAAGGTTTGTCAAGAGAAAACCCTGCAGAGCAAGAAGAAGTTATGAGTTCAACACTGAAAAGAGCATTGACCAAGAGTTCACTGAAAGGAGATAAGTAGCGAGAGTCACAGGAAAAGAGAAAGGAAGAAGTTGTTGTAACACCAATAGAGGAAGAAATAGATACAACAAGAAGAGAAGACCTAAGAGAAGGAGAACTGAATGGAGATCGAAAGTTGAAAAAAAAGAGAATAGCAAGTCGAAGGTACGCAGGTACTGAATGGGCGTATGCAACGATAAAGTGAATGGCAAAGATAGTTTTTGTCTTTTTGCTTTGATTGAGACATTCCAAGTCAATATTTTGGCACTTGAAGGAAAGTAATGAACTGAACTGTTAAGACAAATTGAGAAAGATACAAAAAAAGGAACTCTTGAAAGTACCTGGAAAAGACTTTGATAACCTGATTTGACAAGATAACTTGATTTGACAAGCTGCTAAACCTATTTTTGACAAACATACCGATTTTTGAGAAAAAGGATCCTGGAATTGAGACTGAAAGCTGTAAACAACTGCTGAAAGAAGACTTGTAGTTTTGATTTTTGCTGCATAGTTTCCAAATTTTCTCTTCTACTTTCTGATTCTTTACAGATCATGAGTAACATCCTCCTCGACCTCTCGGCTGCCTTCGACACCGTCTGCCACCGAACCCTAATATCCCGCCTCTGCTCCACCGGGATCCAAGGACAGGCCCTGGACTGGATCACCTCCTTCCTCTCCAACCGCTCCCAAAGAGTCTACCTCCCATCTTTCTGCTCAGACCCTACCGAGATCATCTGCGGCGTCCCGCAAGGCTCCTCGCTCTGCCCGACTCTCTTCAATGTCTATATGAGCCCCCTCGCCGACATCGTACGCAAACACAACATCAACATCACCTCCCACGCCGACGACACTCAGCTGATACTTTCCCTCACCAAGGACCCCACCAGCGCCAATTCCAACCTGCAAGATGGAATGAAAGACGTCGCAGAATGGATGAAACTCAGCCGTCTGAAACTGAACTCAGACAAAACGGAAGTCCTCATCCTCGGAAACACCCCGTCCGCCTGGGACGACTCCTGGTGGCCCACGGCCCTTGGCACCGAACCAACCCCCTCCGACCACGCACGCAACCTCGGATTCATCCTGGACTCACTTCTCACCATGACCAAACAAGTCAACGCCGTATCATCCTCCTGCTTCCTCACCCTCCGCATGCTCCGAAAGATCTTCCGTTGGATCCCCGCCGACACCAGAAAGACCGTGACCCACGCCCTCGTCACGAGCCGCCTGGACTACGGCAACACCCTACACGCAGGAACCACCGCTAAACTCCAGAAACGTCTGAAGCAAATTAAAAACGCCTCGGCCCGCCTCGTCCTCGACATACCCCGCAACAGCCACATCTCCGCCCACCTGAGACACCTGCACTGGCTTCCTGTCAAAAAAAGGATCACCTTCCGACTCCTCACCCACGCACACAAAGCCCTCCACAACAAGGGACCTGAATACCTCAACCGTCGCCTCAGCTTCTACACGCCCACCCGTCAACTTCGCTCCGCCAACCTCGCTCTCGCCGCCGTCCCTCGCATCCGCCGCACCACAGCAGGTGGGAAATCCTTCTCCTACCTGGCGGCCAAGACATGGAATTCCCTCCCCACCAACCTCAGGACCACCCAGGACCACCTCGCATTCCAGAGGCAACTCAAGACCTGGCTCTTCGAGCAGCAGTAACCCCAACCCCCTAGCGCCTTGAGACCCTCACGGGTGAGTAGCGCGCTTTATAAATGTTTGTGATTTGATTTGATAACATTAGTCAGCGGGGTAGGAAGAACATGTGCTGTAAATACATGAGTATTGGTTTGCAAATGTATGTGTGATATTGTGTCTGATATTGATTGTAGGGATGACTGTTCTTGACAAGAATAAAGCCAACCATACTTTAGCTTTAGAGACAACTACTGCATTACGGTGGTAGAGAAGTTTAGGTTAGACGAGACTTATCTGCACATAGACAATGCACAAGGGGGGGTTTCTTCTAATGTCTTTTATCGCTTATTGAGTGAGTATGTTGAGACGATGGATGCAAGGAATTGTTTTGTGTGTATCCAGATTCCCTCATCAGTCGAAGAAGGAGTCACCCATCATGGTATGCCTCTTACTTATGGGATAAGTTGTAGTCTGTTACTAACAAGATTCTATAACCAGGAGCGCATTCAATATTTCTATTCAAACTATAGATATCTGAGTAGAGTATCTAAGGGCAATGAGATAGTGTTAGTGAGGGGTTTCTTCGAGCTTAACTTAACTTTTGGACAGCTTATGTGCATAAAAATGACTTGACATGTGTTAAACCTGACAGCCTTAGGTTGGTAATCCCTAACGTTTTGCCTGCCTCCCTCTACTTTTTGGACACTGTTTTTGCTGGTTTTAGGACTCTGCGCACTTTACCACTGCTAACCAGTGCTAAAGTGCATATGCTCTCTCCCTCAAAACATGTTGACATTGGTTTATACCCAATTGCCTTATTTAATCTACTTGTAAGACCCCAGTAAAGTGCACTACATGTGCCAGGGTCTGTAGATAAAATGCTACTAGTTTGCCTGTAGCACTGATTGGGCCATCCACAAAAGTAGCCTCTTAACCATGCCTCAGGCCAGCCATTGCAAGGCCAGTGTGTGCAGTTTTAGTGCCACTTCGAATTTGCATTTAAAAGTACTTGCTAAGCCTTAAAACTCCCCTTTTTCTACATATAAGCCACCCCTAAGGTAGGCCCTAGATAACCGAGAGGGCAGGGTGCTATGTAGATTAAAGGAAGGAAATGTACTTGTGCAGTTTATATGTCCTGGTAGTGTAAAACTCCTAAATTTGTTTTTACACTGCTGTGAGGCCTGCTTCTTTCACAGGCTAACACTAGGGCTACTCTCATATACTGTTTCCGAAAGGAGTAACAAAGTCATATTTAGTATGGTCAGAATGGTAATACAAAATACTGATGATTGGTGAAGTTGGATTTAATATTGTTATTTTAGAAATGCCACTTTTAGAAAGTGAGCATTTCTCTGCACTTAAATCCTTCTGTCCCTTACAATCCACATCTGGTTGGGTTAGTTGACAACTCCCTTATGCATTCCACTCAGACAAACCCCAAACACAGGATGCTCAATCACACTTACACACATCTGCATGTTCAATGGGTCTTCCTAGGCTGGGAGGGTGGAGGGCCTTACACTTACATGTCAAAGGACAGTAGCCTGCCCTCACACAATGGACTGCCACAACCCTGTGAGAAGGTACCCTCTTTCTAGCATTGTTACCCCCACTTTTGACCTGTTTGTGAGTATATGTCAGTGTGTTTTTACTGTCTCACTTGGATCCTGCTAGCCAGGGCCCCAGTGCTCATAGTGAAAACCCTATTTGTCAGTGTGTTTTGCCTGTCTCACTGGGATCCTGCTAGCCAAGACCCTAGTGCTCATAGTTTGTGGCCTAAATGTGTATGCCTGTGTAGTGCCTAACTGTGTCACTGAGGCTCTGTTAAACAGAACCTCAGTGCTTATGCTCTATCTGCCTTTAAAATTGTCACTATAGGCTAGTGACCATTTTTTCCAATTCTAATTGGCACACTGGAACACCCTTATAATTCCCTAGTATATAGTACCTAGGCACCAAGGGTATTGGGGTTCCAGGAGATCCCTATGGGCTGCAGCATTTCTTTTGCCACCCATATGGAGCTCAGACAAATCTTACACAGGACTGCCACTGCAGCCTGAGTGAAATAAGGCACACGTTATTTCACAGCCACTTTACACTGCACTTAAGTAACCCATAAGTCACCTATATGTCTAACCTTCACTTGCTGAAGGTTAGGTGCAAAGTTACTAAGTGTGAGGGCACCCTTGCACTAGCAAAGGGGCCCCCACATAGTTCAGGTCAATTTCCCTTGACTTTGTGTGTGCGGGGACACCATTACACGTGTGCACTATATGTAGGTCAATACCTATATATAGCTTCACAATGGTAACTCCGCATATGGTCATGTAACATGTCTAAGATCATGGAATTGTCCCCCTATGCCAATTGGGGTGCCAATCCCATGCATCCCCGGGGCTCCACTATGGACCCTGGGCACTGCCAAACCAGCTCTCTGGTGTTTTCTCTGCAGCTACCGCTGCTGCCACCCCACACATAGGGTTCCACCCTCCTGGGGTCTGGGCAGCCCAGTCCCAGGAAGGCAGAAAAAAGGATTTCCTCTGAGACAGGGTGTTACACCCTTTCCCTTTGGAAATAGGTGTTAAGGGCTGGGGAGGAGTAGCCTCCCCCAGCCTCTGCAAATGCTTTGAAGGGCACAGATGGTGCTCTCCTTGCATAAGCCAGTCTACACCGGTTCGGTGAAAACCCAGTCCCTGCTCTGGTGCGAAACTGGACAAAGGAAAGGGAGGTGACCACTCCCCTGTCCATCACAACCCCAGGGGTGGTGCCTCGAGCTCCTCCAGTGTGTTCCAGACCTCTGCCATCCTGGATCCAGAGGTGTGAGGGCACTCTGGAGGCCTCTGAGTGGCCAGTGCCAGCAGGTGACGTCAGAGACCCCACCTGATAGGTGCTTACCTGAATAGGTGACCAATCCTCCTCTGAGGGCTATTTAGGGTCTCTCCAGTGGGCTTTTCTTCAGATAACGACTTGCAAGAATTCACCAGAGTACCTCTGCACCTCTCTCTTCGACTTCTGCCAAGGATCGACCGCCGACTGCTCCAGGATGCCTGCAAAACTGCAACAAAGTAGCAAGAAGACTACCAGTGACATTGTAGCGCCTAATTCTGCTGGCTTTCTCGACTGTTTCCTGGTGGTGCATGCTTTGGGGGTTGCTTGCCTTCAACCTGCACTGGAAACCATGAAGAAATCTCCAGTGGTCGACAGAATCTTTCCCCTGCTCCAGCACGCACCAAACTTCAGCGTCACCGGTACTCTGGGACACCTTTCATCCTGACGAGCCTGGCCCCTGGAACACAGGAGGTGGACCCAAGTGACCCATGCTGTCCAGTGGTCCAACTGTCCAAATTTGGAGGAGGTAAGTCCTTGCCTCCCTTCTCCACACAGTCATCCTGTGCACCGCATGAACTGCAGCTGCTAGGGCTTCTGTGCACCTTTCCAAGGAATCCTTCATGCACAGCCAAGCCCAGGTCCCCAACACTCCGTCCTGCATTGCTCAACTCCCTGAGTTGACCTCCGGCTTCGTGGGACCCTCTGTTGTATTGTTGAGACAACTGCCATGCTCAGTTTCTTGAACCTGTTTTCAAGGACTTCTGCGGGTGCTACCTTCTTGTGCATGGGCTCTCTACCTTGCTGAGGGCCCCCTCTGTCTCCTCTCCCAAGTGGTGATATGCTGGTACTTCCTGGGCCCAAGCAGCACCCTTTTTCTTCAGCTGTGACTCTTGCAGTTAGCAAGGCTTGTTTGCGGTCTTTGCCAAAGAAACAACTCAGCATCCTCCAGCACTCCGTAGGAAATCCTTTGCACAAAAGAGAACTTCCTTTCACCTTTCGTTGTGGCAGAATCTTCAGCTTCTTCCATCTGGAGGCAGCCATTTGCACCTTCATCCGGGGTTTAGTGGGGTCCTGCCCCCCCAGACACTTTCACGACTCTTGGACTTGGTCCCCTTCCTTTGCAGGTCCTAAGGTCCAGGAATCCGTCTTCAGTGCTTTGCAGTCTGTTGTGGTCTTTGCAAAATCCTCTATCACAAGTTTAGTGTGTGTCTGGGGAAATGGTAGTACTTTACTCCTACTTTCCAGGGTATTGGGGTGGGGTATCTTGGACACCCTTAGTGTTTTCTTAAACTCCCAGCATCCCTCTACACACTACACTAGCCTAGGGGTCCATTTGTGGTTCGCATTCCACTTTCTTAGTGTATGGTTTGTGTTGCCCCTAGGCCTATTCCATTCTTTTGTTTTCTACAGTGTTTGTTCTACTTTCTGACTGTTTTATTTACCTGATTTTGGTTTGTGTGAATATTTTGTGTATTTTACTTACCTCCTAAGGGAGTATATCCTATAAGATATTTTTGGCACATTGGCCCTCATTCTGACCCTGGCGGTTCTCTACCGCCAGGGCCAACGGGGGCGGGAGCACCGCCGACAGGCCGGCGGTGCTCCCTTGGTCATTCTGACCGCGGCGCTTTGGCCGCGATCAGAACGGGAAAACCGGCGGTCTCCCACCGCTTTTCCACTGACCTTAGAATCCTCCAAGGCAGCGCAGCTCGCTGCGCCGCCGAGGGGATTCTGACCCCCCCTACCGCCATCCTGTTCATGGAGGGAAAGCCGCCATGAACAGGATGGCGGTAGGGGGGGTCGCGGGGCCCCTGGGGGCCCCTGCCGTGCCCATGCCAATGGCATGGGCACGGCAGGGGCCCCCGTAAGAGGGCCCCGCAAAGTATTTCAGTGTCTGCCTTGCAGACACTGAAATACGCGACGGGTGCCACTGCACCCGTCGCACCTTCCCACTCCGCCGGCTCGATTACGAGCCGGCATCCTCGTGGGAAGGGAGTTTTTCCCTGGGCTGGCGGGCGGTCTTTTGGAGACCGCCCGCCAGCCCAGGGAAAAACTCATAATACCCTCCGCGGTCTTCAGACCGCGGAGCGGTATAATGGAGGGCGGGATCCTGGCGGGCGGCCTCCGCCGCCCACCAGGGTCATAATGAGGCCCATAGTCACTAAAATAAAGTACCTTTATTTTTAGTAACCCTGAGTATTGTGTTTCTTATGATATAGTACCTATATGATATAAGTGGTATAGTAGGAGCTTTGCATGTTTCCTAGTTCAGCCTAAGCTGCTCTGCTATAGCTACCTCTATCAGCCTAAGCTGCTAGAACACCCCTTATCTACTAATAAGGGATAACTAGACCTGGCACAAGGTATAAGTACCATCAGGTACCCACTATGAGCCAGGCCAGCCTCCTACAGCCGCCTACTGGGACCCTGGCAGACAGGATGGAACTGAAAGGGGACCTTGTGCACTTCTAAGCCACTCTTCGAAGTCTGCCCCACTTCAGAGGTGCATTTGTGTATTTAAACAGAGCCTCCGACCCTACCAACTCAGACACTTCTGGACAAGATACCACTGGAGAATAATCCCTGAACCACAACCTGCAACCTGCAGTTGCCTGGTTGCCCAAAATACTCACCTGACTGCTTTTCTGCAAAGGACTGCTGGCCTGCTGTTGTCCTGCTGCCTTTCTGTCCTTTGTCCCTGCTGAGAAGTGCTCTCCAAGGGCTTGGATAGAGCTTGCCTCCTGTTCCTTGAAGTCTCAGGACCAAAACAACTTCATCTCTGCAAAAGAACTCCTTGTGCGACAACAATCGATGTACAGCCTGCAAGAAACGACGCACATTCGGCACTGCGGTGAGAAAATCACTGCACACCGAACCAGAACGCTGAAGCCCAGCTCCCCAAAGAGGAGAAAGATGCAGCGCCAGCATTGCAACTGGAAATTCGATGCACAGCCCACTGGATCGATGCAAAGCCAAACCGGAACGACAAAGCCCGATTTCCTGCGAGAAGAATCGACGCAGCACCTGCCGTGCGGCAGAAATGTCCATACATCGCCCACCGGATTGACGCAGCTCCTGTGACGTCGTCCTGCACGTCCAGGGTTTCAACACATAGTCCCCGGGTGCTCGAAAACCCCGCAACCCGAAGAGGATCCAGGTCAGCGCGCCAGAAATTGATGCAAAGCCTTCCCTGCGTGAAAACCTAATGACGCATCATCTGTGTGAGCCGGAAAAATGTATGTACACCTCCCTGTTTTCCATGCTTCTCCTCTCCTGCGGCCACTTGCAGAGAATTTGAACGCAAACCAGGTACTTTGTGCTTGCAAGAGACATTTGTTGATTGTGTGTGACTTACCCTGACTAGAGTGAGGGTCCTTGCTTGGACAGGGAGTAACCTGACTGCCAACCAAAGACCCCATTTCGAACAAGATGCTTGCTTACACTATTAGAAAACAGCTTCTTAGATCAGACAGATGACAGCAGAAAGGCATTGAAGGAGAAGGTAGAAAAGGGCTTAGAGAAAAGGACTTATATAAATGATTATGCTTTTAGTGTAATAAAGACACAATGAAAATTAGCTCTAGCTGCGCAACACGTAGGGAAGCTTTATACATATAGACCTAAATCTCACACTTAAACACATCAAAGTGCGGTACCCCTCATGTAACAATTAAATGGATTGTAATCTGAATAAAAATCACTTCCCCACAGAAAAAAACGATTCGGAAAGTTGAGATTTAGCCAAAAAAGTAAAAAAACATTAATTGTTGCTCTTAAAAATTACACTTCGGTATGATTACAATTTCCAAAATCACTTTGGACACACAGTGTAACTTGTCCAACAAATTTTATAATTCAAGTCAATTTATAACAATTCATTCATTGTAATACACAATATTTATAACAATTCATTCATTGTAATACAAATTTTTCATGCAATTCACGCCACAATTCATTTAAGAATTCGAGCCCGCCAACACGTGTTTCGTCTCAGGACAGTGTTGTCTCTTGTCCCAAACGACTTATTCAGGGCTGAAAAGACGTATTAGATAAATTAAACCTGTGCACTTAAACAGATTTATTAAAAAGCTACAAACACTCGTATGAACCAAAATGCTCCAATTTGAAAAATCAAAAGATCCTCAAACTCCCCTAAGGAAATATGAACATGAAATGGCTCTGGTAGACGTGCGAAAACGTGATAAAGGGTGAAGGAAAACAGCGATGGGGAACCCCCATCCCCAAATAACCTAAGTATACCTTGTGCTGACATCATGCAATACTCAAGCAACGTGAAATAAACCAACCAGTGTAAACCTTTAAGTACTACGCAAGAAACCTTCCCGTGTCATTCGCTGCACCAATGTATATGTGCCCTAAAAAAACTTTTTTTAAATGTATTTTTATATATACTGCACTAAAGTAATCCAAATTCCTATAAGAATATTGGTGGCATAGATTAAGGTCCAAGAAATACTATAACTGAACTTATCTTTTTTTACGAATACTCACCACTTGACTCTGATAATTCGTTCCCACTAATCGAAACAACAATAACAAATCTCAATATGCTGACTGCATGTAATTCATCAAAACATGTTATTATCCAATGGAAGTAATTAATCATATGATACCTTATTTACAAGTCCTACTACTTCCAATTTTCCATCACAACTTTGTATGTGACCTAATCCAATGCGAATCTAAATGCAAAATAATACATCATGAAAATTATTCCTCAAGTTATACATAAATTAATATGCTAAAAATCATTGCCCTCGCTAAATTGCTCACCTGGCTCAAACAGGCGATTGTTTGTCAGTAATCGGCACTGAAACACGCAATGTAGTGAATATATACAATGCGTGAGTTCAATAACTCCAGGGCATATCTAGGTGAACAATTGTCGTAACGTTAGTGCTCATGTCAAACGACAAAACATAAATAATGGTGCTGCCCTGTCTTCATAGATATTGTACCTGAGTGCCTCCGACGGGAATCAAAAGCCGACGTTCAGAACAGTAAGACCGCCGTGTTGCGAGTACGCACAGCGTGTCAAACTAACCCGGAAGTTAAAAACGCTTCCGAGGTGAGTTACGAGTCTACAAACATGGAAAAAGAAAGCGGACTAACGGAACAATCGTTATGCTTAAACCACCCATATTCCATGCCACCATAGTTATGAGTCTACAAATATGCAAACAAACAACGAACTACCGGACATATTCGTTACCATATTTAATCCAACGAAAGTCAATACGACCGTAATCCACACAAACCTCCAATCTGGCAAATTCATTCTACTACAATCATGTGTGAACACAATCAATGTAGCAAATACACGGATACTACTCCTCACTATTGTGTCATCTATAACTGCAACTGAATTCTATCATATCAGACCTAAAAAAGAGCCAAAACATGCCTGCCATATACCAGTATCATGTCTTATTCCATCTATTATTAGAGATCCCATAGTTATATCAATCTATATCCAAATTTGTCAACTAATAAATGTGTCCCCATAAACTGAACTCATGATTAGTCAGTTCAAAAGCGAAATGAACTCGCCAACCTTGTGAACTACAGAAATAATTTTATGTTCATGTTCCACTACTAAAAATAGTTAAAAACTGTTGGAGAATTTTGGTTGCTATGAAGTTCACGATAAATAATATACCATCACAATACAAAAAAAATATCATTTCAGTCCTTTCTTCATTTTCCAAGGAAAATTATAATTCTAGTTTGTCTAAAAATTGTTGGAGAAATTTTTAGTTGTTACAGACAGTATAATATGCAGTGTACCAATATAATACAACAAGGTCATTTCAGTCTCCTCTTCATTTTCTCAAGAAAAATTCTAATTGTTACAGACATCACAATATACAGTGTACCAATGTGATACAAACGGGTCATTTCAGTCCTCTCTTCATTTTCCCAAGAAAAACTCTAGTTCCCTATCTGTGTTAAGACCACACCCAACAGTCCTAAGTCTCATAATCCATAATGCCTCTCTTTGCCGAAGGGCCAATTCTCTATTACCACCTCTTGGGTCTCTATGAACGTGTTCAAGTCCAAAAAACTCAAAGCTTTTATGGGTCATCTGTGACTCACATTCCATAATATGTGAAACAATTGGGTATCTAATATCCAAATTCTTCAGAGCCCGAGCATGTTCGCCTATTCTCACTTTGAGTGCACGTATTGTACTTCCCACATACATTTTAGAACATTTACATCGTATTATGTATATCACAAAGGTAGTGTTACAATTTATCAATGATTTTATTATGAAGTGTTTGCCACCGTGTGCCAGATCTTTAATATTATGGCATGCCCAACGACACACCCCACAGTTACCGCACTTATAAAAACCTACTATTCCAGTGGATAACCATGATTTGTCCACTGCATTGGTGGTAAAACTAGGGCTCAAAAGATTCTTCAAGCTTCTGCCTTTCCTATATGTCGTTAGGATTCTTTCAGATATGAAGTCTTTCAGTGAAGGTTACTGTGATAAAATACCCCAATGTTCGGACATAGATTTCACCATTAACAAAGAAGCGTCATTATAATCTGTAATAAATCGTACTTTGGAATCATGATCCATCCTTTTAATGGGGCCCTTGTTTTTCAAAGTATCCCCTCTGTCAAGGTTTTTAGCTCTGATCTGAGCTTTCCTTACCACCTTCTTAGAGTACCCTCGTGTTAAAAATCTCGTACTCATACCTTCCACCTGATTTAAGAATTCCTCTTTCACACTACAATTACGTCGGGCCCTTACCAATTCGGCATAAGGGATTGATGCTGTTTGGTGTCTGGGGTGAGCACTCTCAGCATGTAATAAAGAGTTACAGGAGGTCGCTTTGCGGAAAAGTCTACTCTGGATTTTACCCTCAGCAATGTAAACTTCTACGTCCAGAAATTCAATACTATCTGCGCTAAAGCGGTACGTGAATTGTACATTCATAGTATTTGAGTTTAAAAAGGTACAAAATTCAATTAACTTCTGTTCACCGCCAGTCCATATTAAAAAACAATCATCAATATATCGTCCCCAAAATAATATATATGTTTGCCATTGAGCTTACTTATTCGTGGGGTGGCTCGAGCAGAAATGGATTTGGGGCCCGTTGTCCACTCAATGGCAAACATATATATTATTTTGGGGACGATATATTGATGATTGTTTTTTAATATGGACTGGCGGTGAACAGAAGTTAATTGAATTTTGTACCTTTTTAAACCCAAATACTATGAATGTACAATTCACGTACCGCTTTAGCGCAGATAGTATTGAATTTCTGGACGTAGAAGTTTACATTGCTGAGGGTAAAATCCAGAGTAGACTTTTCCGCAAAGCGACCTCCTGTAACTCTTTATTACATGCTGAGAGTGCTCACCCCAGACACCAAATAGCATCAATCCCTTATGCCGAATTGGTAAGGGCCCGACGTAATTGTAGTGTGAAAGAGGAATTCTTAAATCAGGTGGAAGGTATGAGTACGAGATTTTTAACACGAGGGTACTCTAAGAAGGTGGTAAGGAAAGCTCAGATCAGAGCTAAAAACCTTGACAGAGGGGATACTTTGAAAAACAAGGGCCCCATTAAAAGGATGGATCATGATTCCAAAGTACGATTTATTACAGATTATAATGACGCTTCTTTGTTAATGGTGAAATCTATGTCCAAACATTGGGGTATTTTATCACAGGAACCTTCACTGAAAGACTTCATATCTGAAAGAATCCTAACGACATATAGGAAAGGCAGAAGCTTGAAGAATCTTTTGAGTCCTAGTTTTACCACCAATGCAGTGGACAAATCATGGTTATCCACTGGAATAGTAGGTTTTTATAAGTGCGGTAACTGTGGGGTGTGTCGTTGGGCATGCCATAATATTAAAGATCTGGCACACGGTGGCAAACACTACATAATAAAATCATTGATACATTGTAACACTACCTTTGTGATATACATAATACGATGTAAATGTTCTAAAATGTATGTGGGAAGTACAATACATGCACTCAAAGTGAGAATAGGCGAACATGCTCGGGCTCTGAAGAATTTGGATATTAGATACCCAATTGTTTCACATATTATGGAATGTGAGTCACAGATGACCCATAAAAGCTTTGAGTTTTTTGGACTTGAACACGTTCATAGAGACCCAAGAGGTGGTAATAGAGAATTGGCCCTTCGGCAAAAAGAGGCATTATGGATTATGAGATTTAGGACTGTTGAGTGTGGTCTTAACACGGATAGGGAACTAGAGTTTTTCTTGGGAAAATGAAGAGAGGACTGAAATGACCCGTTTGTATCACATTGGTACACTGTATATTGTGATGTCTGTAACAATTAGAATTTTTCTTGAGAAAATGAAGAGGAGACTGAAATGACCTTGTTGTATTATATTGGTACACTGCATATTATACTGTCTGTAACAACTAAAAATTTCTCCAACAATTTTTAGACAAACTAGAATTATAATTTTTCTTGGAAAATGAAGAAAGGACTGAAATGATATTTTTTTTGTATTGTGATGGTATATTATTTATCGTGAACTTCATAGCAACCAAAATTCTCCAACAGTTTTTAACTATTTTTAGTAGTGGAACATGAACATAAAATTATTTCTGTAGTTCACAAGGTTGGCGAGTTCATTTCGCTTTTGAACTGACTTATCATGAGTTCAGTTTATGGGGACACATTTATTAGTTGACAAATTTGGATATAGATTGATATAACTATGGGATCTCTAATAATAGATGGAATAAGACATGATACTGGTATATGGCAGGCATGTTTTGGCTCTTTTTTAGGTCTGATATGATAGAATTCAGTTGCAGTTATAGATGACACAATAGTGAGGAGTAGTATCCGTGTATTTGCTACATTGATTGTGTTCACACATGATTGTAGTAGAATGAATTTGCCAGATTGGAGGTTTGTGTGGATTACGGTCGTATTGACTTTCGTTGGATTAAATATGGTAACGAATATGTCCGGTAGTTCGTTGTTTGTTTGCATATTTGTAGACTCGTAACTATGGTGGCATGGAATATGGGTGGTTTACGCGGAACGATTGTTCCGTTAGTCCGCTTTCTTTTTCCATGTTTGTAGACTCGTAACTCACCTCGGAAGCGTTTTTAACTTCCGGGTTAGTTTGACACGCTGTGCGTACTCGCAACACAGCGGTCTTACTGTTCTGAACGTCGGCTTTTGATTCCCGTCGGAGGCACTCAGGTACAATATCTATGAAGACAGGGCAGCACCATTATTTATGTTTTGTCGTTTGACATGAGCACTAACGTTACGACAATTGTTCACCTAGATATGCCCTGGAGTTATTGAACTCACACATTGTATATATTCACTACATTGCGTGTTTCAGTGCCGATTACTGACAAACAATCGCCTGTTTGAGCCAGGTGAGCAATTTAGCGAGGGCAATGATTTTTAGTATATTAATTTATGTATAACTTGAGGAATAATTTTCATGATGTATTATTTTGCATTTAGATTCGCATTGGATTAGGTCACATACAAAGTTGTGATGGAAAATTGGAAGTAGTAGGACTTGTCAATAAGGTATCATATGATTAATTACTTCCATTGGATACTAACATGTTTTGATGAATTACATGCAGTCGGCATATTGAGATTTGTTTTTGTATTTTCGATTAGTGGGAACGAATTATCAGAGTCAAGTGGTGAGTATTCGTAAAAAAAGATAAGTTCAGTTATAGTATTTCTTGGACCTTAATCTATGCCACCAATATTCTTATAGGAATTTGGATTACTTTAGTGCAGTATATATAAGAATAAATTAAAAAAAAGTTTTTTTAGGGCACATATACATTGGTGCAGCGAATGACACAGGAAGGTTTCTTGCGTAGTACTTAAAGGTTTACACTGGTTGGTTTATTTCACGTTGCTTGAGTATTGCATGATGTCAGCACAAGGTATACTTAGGTTATTTGGGGATGGGGGTTCCCCATCGCTGTTTTCCTTCACCCTTTATCACGTTTTCGCACATCTACCAGAGCCATTTCATGTTCATATTTCCTTAGGGGAGTTTGAGGATCTTTTGATTTTTCAAATTGGAGCATTTTGGTTCATACGAGTGTTTGTAGCTTTTTAATAAATCTGTTTAAGTGCACAGGTTTAATTTATCTAATACGTCTTTTCAGCCCTGAAGAAGTCGTTTGGGACAAGAGACAACACTGTCCTGAGACGAAACACGTGTTGGCGGGCTCGAATTCTTAAATGAATTGTGGCGTGAATTGCATGAAAAATTTGTATTACAATGAATGAATTGTTATAAATATTGTATATTACAATGAATGAATTGTTATAAATTGACTTGAATTATAAAATTTATTGGACAAGTTACACTGTGTGTCCAAAGTGATTTTGGAAATTGTAATCATACCGAAGTGTAATTTTCAAGAGCAACAATTAATGTTTTTTGACTTTTTTGGCTAAATCTCAACTTTCCGAATTGTTTTTTTCTGTGGGGAAGTGATTTTTATTCAGATTACAATCCATTTAATTGTTACATGAGGGGTACCGCACTTTGATGTGTTTAGGTTGTAGGTTCTCTTTGGAACCTTTTGGAGGGTCGGGTGATTACCCTCGTGCAGGTTCCCTCTTACTTTGAGATCTTTGGTCCTTTTGAAACCTGAGCGCCTTGGTAATCCTCGTTATTTCACCCCATAGTTACTAAATCTCACACTTAGACTTTGTTTGTGTGAACGAGTGAATGTAGACATGTGTTTTTGTTTCAGAGTAAATTTACATTTATGTTAAATGGACAGGACCCAGCGATTCCTTGTGTATATATTACATTTGTGGGCCTAAAACTTATTACCACCGTCCAAGAGGATGGTATGGCACGTTACTTGGGGATAGTTTTCCCAAAGATATTTCACCTTGAGGACTAGAAAAGATTACCAAAATTGACCGAATTACATCACAGTAGAGAAAAGAGAGAGTCTCCGTCTGGTATAGTAGGAGATGCATTTGGAGCAATGACTCCTTCAGTAGGAGTTGTTCTGAATTCAATAAAGATTCCAAAGTTGCCTACTATTGTGGATAACATGTTGACAAATTTTTCAGGAGCCATGATCCTAATAGATACAGAATTGGCCGCGAAAAGAGCTATGACTCTTCAGAACTGCCTTGTGTTAGACATTCTTATAGCAAAGGATGGCAGAGTTTACAAAATGCTTAATTTGAAGCATTGCTGCTCGTATATTCCTGATGACAGCGTAGAACTTAGAAGTTTACTTACTAATCTGACTAATGAGAGTGCAGATTTGAAAGAATTGAAAGAACCAGGTGTTTGGGAGAAAGTTGGCAAAGGATTTGGGAAATTGGCTCAGCAACATTGGGAAAGGAATATTATTGAAACTATTACAAGGGATATTGATTATTGTGATATGCATAACTGGAGCATGGGGAATATGTAAATTGTGTTGGATGATTAAAAT
Organism: Pleurodeles waltl; assembly: GCF_031143425.1. Classification (NCBI taxonomy): domain Eukaryota; kingdom Metazoa; phylum Chordata; class Amphibia; order Caudata; family Salamandridae; genus Pleurodeles; species Pleurodeles waltl. The sequence continues at coordinate 443,854,270 of NC_090439.1, read as the reverse complement.
GAAGAAAATGAACAATGGTCATAGGAGGGAAGAAATGAAAAGGGAAAATTCTAAAAGAGAATGAAGATTTAAGGGGATCGAAATGACAACATATTAAACTAAAGTAAAAGACAATTTTGTGTGGGAAGATTTAGGCCCTCATTACAACCCTGGCGGTCGGTGATAAATCGGCGGTAAAAAAAATGGAATTATGACCACTGTGGAAACCGCCAACACAGACAGCCACACAGCCACTTTAACACACTGACCGCCACAGCGGTAGCAACAAGCACCGTGGCGGTAACCGCCAACAGCCAGGCGGAAGACAATGTACTGTACACCCTATTATGAGAGGGCAATCCACCAGTTTTCTGGGGCGGTACCAACGCCATCAAAAGCACAGTGGAAACAGTACACAGAAGGGAAACAACTCACCTCTCAACACTCAATGAAGAACCATGATGTCATGGAGCCCGAACTGCAGATCTTATCCATGCTAGAATACCTCCTCCTATACCAGGAAGACGAACGGAGGCAAAGACAACCACGGTGAGTACTGCACCTAGCACACAAGGGAGGGAGAGGAAAATAAGAGTGACACACAAACGCAACACACAACACCCCCTCCCCCAACACCATACACACAAACAGATGCAACAACATTACATATCCCCCCTGTACCTCTCAGGAATAACACAAGGACAAAAGGAAGCAAATAAGGCCAGTGTAATAATATAAATTTCGAGAAATACATCCTTAAAGCACAAAACAGTATCTACAATATATACAAATGGAGGGACAATGCCCAGTCCAAAATGTCCGTGGCCCACAGGGCCATAATACATAGGCAAAGGACATACTTGACTCCTGCATCAATACGGGGAGAACACTGCTGGTGCATCAGGTCGAAGATACACAGGTACCTCAGGGGAAAGGGGGGACCTCAGCCGGAAGATGGTAAAACGCCACTGCTCCTGGAGGGGGCTACATGCCCTCTGCGATGTTCTGGGTAGTGCAAAGCCACAGTCTCTCTAGTGGGTTGTCTGCCCACTGCTTGGTCCTGGGGAGTGCAAAGCCACAGTCTCTCTAGTGTGTGGTTTGCCCACTGCTTGGTCCTGGGGAGTGCTAAGCCACAGTCTCTCTAGTGGGTGGTCTGCCCACTGCTTGGTCCTGGGGAGTGCTAAGCCACAGTCTCTCTAGTGGGTGGTTTGCCCACTGCTTGGTCCTGGGGAGTGCAAAGCCACAGTCTTTCAAGTGGATGGCTTCTCCACTGGTTCTGGAGGGGGCATTGTGCCCAGTGTGCTTCATCCTGCCAAGGAGGGGGTGAGTGGATGCCTTCTTCTACTGGTTCTGGAGGGGGCTTTGTGCCCAGTGTGCTTCATCCTGGCAAGGAGGGGGTGAGTGGATGCCTTCTTCCACTGGTTCTGGAGGGGGCTTTGTGTCCAGTGTGCTTTATCGTGGCAAGGAGGGGGTGAGTGGATGCCTTCTTCCACTGGTTCTGGAGGGGGCTTTGTGCCCAGTGTGCTTCATCCTGGCAGGGAGGGGGTGAGTGAATGCCTTCTTCCACTGGTTCTGGAGGGGGCTTTGTGCCCAGAGATGCACATCCTGGATGGTGCAAGGTCACAGTCTCTCACCTGGGTGTCACACCTACAGTTGTTGCAGGGGCCAGGATGCACTACAGCCCTTGTAGGCATGACTACACACTGCCAGCTGGCGGTGACGGGTGCTTAGTGGTTGCAGTTGCAGGGCTGGCAGCGGTGCTGCCATTGGTGGGGGAGGCTCCAGCCCTTCCCCTGCAGCCTCAGCCCGCTCCCCACTGGGGCTGCTGCTCCTGGCAGTGGTGCAGGTGGTGGTACTGGTGGCAATGCAGGTGGCGGTGCTGGTGGCGGTGCAGGTGGCGCTGCTGCCAGTGGTGGGGGGAGGCTCCAGCCCTTTCCCTGCAGCCTCGGACTGCTGCCCACTGGGGCTGCTGCTGCTGGCAGTAGTGCAGGTAGCTGTGCAGATGGTGGTGCTGGCGGTGCTGCAGGTCGAGATGCTGCTAATGGTGGAGGTAGGCTCTAGCCCTTCCCCCGCAGCCTCGGATGGCTGAAGTGCCATGGCTGGTGTTGTTTGCCCAGATGTTGCTCCAGCACCAGGCACCAGATCCATCCTGCCTACGGTGTCTGTGCCTTTTCCATTGCCCTTGGCAGCTGGTGTTCCCTTCCTGCCCTTGGCAGCTGGTGGTGCCTCCTTGCTTCTGCCAGCTGGTGTTCCCTTCCTGCCCTTGGTAGCTGGTGGTCCCTTTATTCCCTTGCTAGCTGGTGGTGCCTCCTTGCCTTTGCTAGCTGGTGGTGCCTCCTTGCCCTTTCTAGCTGGTGTTGCCTCCTTGCCCTTGTTAGCTGGTGGTGCCTCCTTGCCCTTGCTAGCTGATGGTGCCTTCTTGCCCTTGCTAGCTGGCGGACCCTTCTTGCCCTTGGCAACTGCTGCAGGCACACTGGCAGTGCCGACGGGTGTCTCCTTGGAGCCTCTCACACCTGCAGTAGCTGGAGAAACAGTGGCCGTGGACTGGGTGGCTGATGTGCTGGCCTGAGTTCTGCCCACCCTAGCCCGAAGTGAAGGATGGGGGCGGAGGGGCAGGGAATAGTTCAAGGGTGGAGAGGAAGAGCCTTTTAGGGACACTAGTGCTGGAAGAGAGTGAAGGTTTGGGAGTGGAGAAAGAGGGAGTGGTTGTAGGAGGTGTCTGTCTGCTGTGTTTGGGTGCAGGTGCATGGGCTGGATGCTGTCATGAGGTGGATGGCTGTTGGGTGTCTGTGTGCTTGCGTTTGTGTACTTTGGGAGGAGGGGGCACAGACACAGTGGGAGAGAACACAGGGGATGTGTGCATAGATGTGGAGGTGGTAACTGCCAGTGAGGGGCGTGTAGTGATAGGCGAGATGGTGATGGAGGTAGTGGATGAGGATGTAGTGCAGGTGTGAGTGGAGACGCTACTGGTAGGGAGGTGGATGAGGAGGAGGTTGGGGGCACAGTGGAGGCAGTGAATGTTGGCATGTCTGCAACTGGATGTGTGAGTGCCAGTGGGATGAAGTGTGGTGCTTGTGTTTGCCTGAGCCACTTCTGTGTGTTGATTTGGTTGCATGCTGGTCTGAAGGTGTGCTTGGGATAGGCTGGGGTTGAGGGGATTGGGACTGGGTGGAGGAAGTTGGAGGCGGTAGGCTAGAGACAGGGACAATGGCAATGATCTCAGGAGCCTCCTCACTGAGGGCAGCAGGGCTGACTGGGGATTGACCTGAGGTGCCTGAGGCGAAGGAGATCCCCACCCTCCTGGGTGAGCGGGCACGGGAAACACACTGAGGGGCTGCTGGGAGGGCAGTGCTCGTACGGGGGTGGTGGCTGTACCTGTAGTTGGGTGGGCACAGAGGTGTCTGCCAACGCCAGGGAGCTTCCATCGGAGGAGGTGTCACTGTTTGAACTGTCCCCTCCAGTCTCCACCGTGGTGCTCACCTCACCCTACGTCCCACTGGTGCCCTCAGTTATCGGTGGATTCAGCCTCATGGGCCATGTGGGATGCAGCTCCCTTAGTTGCTGGTGCCTCTGCTCCTCCGCCAGATGATGCTAATGCACACAAGAACAGGGTGAGAAAACAAAAAGAGGGGAAAGAGACAGAGGATACACTTGGTCAGTGCCAGCAACAACACCACTGTTGGCATACACAACATACAGGGAACAGCCCTATGCACTAGGCCATGCACTATCAGTTACAATGCTAGTCAGCAGGCTATGGGGTACAATGCCTAAAGCCAATAGCAGCACACCTGGAACCCACAGGACCCTGCCCAGTAGTAGATGCCCACTAGCATTTTTGGGGTTGGAGTTCATCTGAGCCTGCCCATCATGGAACCTATTCTGCCATGTTCATCCTGGTCTAGGGGCACCCACAGACCCACATCCCCCACCCAGATAACACCTCAACACGCACAATTTCATGATTCTGAAACTGTACTCACCCCCTTGTGGCTGCTGTGATGCCTTCAAGCGCCCATCCAACTCTGGATAGGCCACCGCCAGGATGCGAAACATCGGGGGGGTTAGGGTACAACGGGCACCCCTTCCTAATTGGGAGGCCATTGCCCAGTAGCACAGGTACTCCCACCGTTTTGTGACAGTGGGTGCTCTGCCTGTCACAGACCCCCAGGGTCCACACCTCCTTGGGGATGGCACGCCAAATACCCTTTCTCTGACGCGCGCTGACCGGCAGAAAAAGATACATAAGAAAAGGTATTAGTCATGCCGTCCGGCCTGTTACACTCATGGCCCACCATATCCCTCCCATCCCCTTACGCACAGACATTATCCACCATATATGCAGCACTCTGCCCAGGACCCCACAGACCCCCTACACAAGGCTTACACACACAGCACTCCATGCAGTTATGCCCCATGCATCATGCTCACAGGGTACTCACCTGTTGGTCTGGAGGACCATAAAGTAAACAGTACTGGGGTAGGACCCCATCCACTAGTCTTTCCAACTCTTCGGAAGTGAAGCCGGGGGCCCTTTCCTCAGACACTCGAGCCATGGTCGCTTCCAGACACAGGTCACAGCAGCACTTGCAATGTAGGTCCTCTCCTGTTGAAGGTCAGGTAGCAAGTGAGTGAACAGATAGAAAATGGCAGTCACGTCCGCGACGGTGCGTACCGTCACTGCCGGCGTACATCACCATTGGCTCCTGGAACTCGTAGGCTCTAATGATAACCAATGAGGTATTGCACGGTCGTCGGTGGCCAACTCCCGCAACAGCGCACAACATCAGTGGAATTACCTCATTTCCTCTTGTCCATCCTCACAGGTCAGGTGGCCGCCATTTCAGGGGGGATCAGGCCATGGCACCTAACTGCGTCACAGCAGACATAGGCACATCAACAGACCTACACGTTCACATATTGTTTCTGTAACAAAATGCAAGGCATTTTACTCTGAGGATATCTTTGAATATGACCATCTGCTCACTGTTTTTCACCTTAGAATTCAACCGCTGAGGATGAATAGGAGATGGAGACATACCCCCATGTACAGACCCCTGGTGGACCTGGAGGACAGGCACATTATCCTAACCTACAGACTTGATAAGGCCACAATCCAAGAGCTGTGTGCCCAATTGGAGCCAGACCTGATCTCAGCTATCCGCCACCCCACTGGTATCCCCCCTCTTGTGCAGGTCCTATCATTGCTCCATTTCTTGGCAAGTGGGTCCTTCCAAGCGACAGTGGCCATGGCAGCAGGGATGTCACAGCCTATGTTCTCAAACGTGCTGACCAGAATGTTGTCAGCCCCGATGAAACACATGCGCAGCTACATCGTATTCCCCCAGGTGGAGGATTTGGCCACAGTGAAGGCGGACTTCTATGCACTTGGACATATCCCCAACATCATTGGTGCTATTGACGGTACACATATTGCCTTTGTCCCCCCCGTAAAAGTGAACAGGTGTTCAAAAATCAAAAGAGCTTTCACTATCTGAATGTGCAGATGGTGTGCCTGGCGAACCAGTACATCTCCCATGTCAATGCAAAGTATCCTGGGTCTGTGCATGATGCCTTTATCTTGAGGAATATCAGCATTCCATTGTGATGTCTCAAGTCCAGAGCACAGGGTGTGGCTAATAGGTGAGCTCATGGTCCCCACCCAGTGTCTGTTGGTATATGGGTGTGGGGTTGGCCCTAGGGGTGAGTGTCTGGCTAACAGGTATCCCTCGATGTTTACTGGTGACTGCTTACCCCAACGTCTCATGGCTACTGACCTCAGTGAGGGTTTCCAGGACAAGGGCAGAGGAAAGTTAGAATGTGGCACATGAGTGAATCATTGAGCACAACTGAGGCCTCCTGAATGCCAGATTCCAGTGCCTCCATCTGGCAGGTGGATCCCTGTGCTACTCACCCAAGAGGCCTTGAGGCACCAAGTGCCTTTTCTGCAGGAAAATGAGGCTGGAGATGGTCCTATGGCAGCAGTTGAGCCAGTGGACAGTGAGGAAGAGGAGGCAGAGGAAGAGGACGTGGACAACAGAACAACTATAATTCAATGGTACTTCCAGTGACACACAGGTAAGACACTGTAACTTCACCTTCCATTGCAGTTTTGTGTTGGACATTGTACAATGCAGCCTGATTTTCCAAATTCTATGGCCACTTACTGTACCCTTTGGCACCTCTATTTTCAGATATCTGTGACCCACTCTGGCTCCTGTTGTGTTTACTGCTACCCACTACAGGTCATACCTATGTATACATAACTGTACAGTTGAATTACAATGTTTACAGCTTGTTAAACAAATACATATTTCAATCAATTGACAGAATCCATGCTTGTATTTGTTCCAAGGGTGTTTATTTATGTGCTAATGTGGATGGGGGATTGCAATGGGCTGGGTTGCTGATGGAGGAAAGTCCAGGATAGAGTCCATTGTATTGATATCACAGGTGCATTGTCCAAGGGGGCATAGGAAGTGGAGCAATGGCAGTTCAAGGTGGACAGGGTGACGTAGTGGGACACCAGGGTGACATTCAGGGGAGTCTTATTTCCTGGCGTGGGTCTTGGCAATGTTCTCTGGCTTCTGACTGGATCGCAGGGACCTTTTGCACAATGGTTTTCCTTCTGCAGGGGTGCTGGGGGCCTGTTGTTCCTGTGGTGGGGCCTCCTGTTCACGAGCGTCAATGGAGGTAGAAGGCTGTTCATCGGTGTGGCTAGTGTCAGGGGCCCGTTGGTGTGCCCCTGCCTCGCTCATGGTGTTGGCCATGTCTGCCAGCACCCCTGCAATGGTGACCAGGGTAGTGTGGATGTCCCTCAGGCCCTCCCTGACCCCCAGGTACTGTCCTTCCTGCAGCCGCTCGGTCTCCAGTATCTGGCCCATGGTCTCCTGGGAATTGTGGTATGTTCCGAAGATGTTGGTGAGTGCCTCATGAAGAGTCTATTCCCTTGGCCTGTCCTCCCCCTGTTGCACAGTAGTTCTCCCAGCTTCCCTGTTGTCCTGTGCCTCTGTCCCCTAAACCGTGTGCCCACTGTCCCTGATCGTCCTGTGTTTGTGGTGTTGCCTGGGGTCCCTCTAGTAGTGGACTCACTGGTGATTGATGTGTCCTGGGGACAGAGGGATAGTCCCGCCAGGTGGGTTCTGTGGTGGTGTTTCCTGAGGGGGGAGGCTCTGTGATGGGATGGGACTGTGCGAGGGTCACCGACTGTCCAGAGGTCCCTGATGGGCCAGGTTGGTCATCCTGATCCAGGCGTGCAGAGCTTCTGTCATCACTGTGGGCCTCTTCGGGGGGACTGGATGTTGCTGGCACCTCCTCCCCAGTGACGTTGTGTGGGGTTCCTGTGGGTATGTGAAAGCAGTGTTATTGTTACTGCATGTGACATCTTGTGCATGGGTATGTTTCTTCCTATGGTTGTTATTACCAAGGCAGCTTTGGCTTGTGTGAGTTGTGATTTGTTTGGCTAAGTGATTGTCACTAGTGTGCATGCTGTGGTGATGGGTGTCCATGCAGGGCTGTGAGTGGTGTCCATGCATTGGTGGTGCATGCAGTGCTGGTTACTGGGATGGGTGGTTTGTGATGGTGGGGTATATGTGAGGTGGTGGTGTGATAGGGGTGAGGGTTGGGGTGAGGGTATGTGATGGCAATCAGGTAGGGGGGTGGTAGTAATAGAGTTGACTTACCGGAGTCCATGATCGCCGAGACTTGCTCCTCCCATGTTGTTAGTTGTGGGGGAGGAGGTGGGGGTTCTCCGACAGTCCTGTGTACAGCTATCTTGTATCTTGCAACCACGGAACGTACCTTCCCCCGTAGGTCGTTCCACCTCCTCCTGATGTCATCCATTATTCAGGGGTGCTGCCCCACAGTGTTGACCCTGTCCACGACTCTCCACCATAGCTCCATCTTCCTAGCAATGGATGTCTGCTGCACCTGTGATCCAAATAGATGTGGCTCTACCCGGATGATTTCCTCCACCATGACCCTTATCTCCTCCTCTGAGAACCTGGGGTGTTTTTGTGGTGCCATGGGTGCAGTGTGAGTGGTGTGTGTGAGGGTGTGTGTTGTGAGGTGCGTAGATGGTGTATGGGTGATGATGTTCTGTGGCTCTGGTTCTGTGTGTGCTCCTGGTGTGTCTCTCTCTCTCTGTTGTAAATTGTATAGTGGAGGATTTCTATGTGTGGGTCATAATAAGCATAGCAGTATACCGCCACAGTCGCGGTATGTTGGCGGCAATCAGCATGGCGGTAAGCGGCACTCACCGCCAATGTCATAATGAGGGCCTTAGTGTGGTTACATATTTAGTCATCAGAGGAGGGATTGTTAACTCTGAGTTTATTAATGAATATTCATGTTGTTTGAATGTTGGATTTGCGTAGAAAATGTATTAACGTAAAGAAAAATAATGCACACATTTGAAGATGTGCCCACCAGAGAGCCCGCCAGTGCTTACGAAGTGTACTTATTAATGGCTTATTAATGTGACATGTTGAGCTTATGTTTGATTAATATTGTAATATGTCATACTAAAGTTTATGTATTATGTATTAGCTTTATTAATTGTAGTCCTTAACTTAACGTCTTCTTGGGCCCAGTTGGATTGCCTTATGTCAAGCTGCATTTCTTAGTCGTTTTATAAAATGGTTGCATAGAGAATTAAATTGTGATTTTCCACTGTACTGACCAAGTGCTCGTAGCTGAAGTTGGTTCTCATGAGAAACTGCTTGCTAGAAGATGCTGTACTTGTTAGTGAAACAATGTTTAATGTAGTATGTATAAGGCTGACCGTCCCAGGAGAAGACCATGGATGCACTGACTAGAGTATAAGCTGCAACAATATTGATACCTGACGAGCCGAATGACGAGAGCGGGAGAAGAGGAGCCAATCATCGACATGTGAACCATGTAGTAGTAAAACTTTAGATCAGGGGTTTTAGTTCCATTGGACTAAATGAAAACATGTGATTATTTGACCAATTAAGACATGGGAAGTAGTTAATCTAACTTAGCTGGACTGCACTGGGAGAAGATACGCCATTAGCTCTATTCTTTCGAATTGTCTAGGTAGCCATTCCTCCCCATTCTTTTCTGAGGGTTTAGCTATTCTGAACTGCTTAAAAAGACTTGGCTTATTCTGAACTTTGATGCTGAATCCTGATGTCTTGCTGACCGAACTTATGTCCTGTTGATGAAGACTGTCACAGCTTACTGAACCATATTGAAGACAGGTATAAAATGATGTTACTGATTGTTATGTCTATTTCTTTTGTTTCTAGGTACCAACCTTTATTTTGATAGAACCATAGTTAGATGTTTTTCCAAATTTGTGTTGACTAAATTGTTTTGTATGAAGCCCAAACATGCTATTCTAATCTTATGTAAGTTAGGGTTCTCACTGATGAAGTTCACTACATGTAATAACAGTTGATGTTTTTTCTTTGCTGAATCTAAATGTATGTTATTTTTTTGCACAGTTATTCTTGCTAATAATTTGTACTGTAACCTTAGAATGTGTGGTAGCTCAAGCTTTGATTAGATTGCGATTATTTTGCCACTTTGGTGAGCCAGTATTGTTTCTGTATGTTTATCATTTGATTTTGAGACTATGTAACTTGGCATTAGCATTGTTAATATAGAGAAATAAACATTCTAACTTTTACATAAAGGTGTGGTTATTCATGACTGCAAGGCCATGTTGTGTGTGGAAATTACTGACTCCTATTGAATATTGATGTTTTTGATTGCTGGGGTTATTGATTTGTATTGATACGGGGTTCCTGGTTGTTAAAATGCAAAGCGCAGTCAAATGGTCCATCGGTCAATACGCGTCTCCCTTGTAACTTTACTTAATAAGGTCTGACGCTCTTACACATCAACGTTCCTCAAGGGTAGCCTTTAGAAGCAATTAATGCTTTTGCCTTGCCGTTTCTACTCCTGGCACTCGTTGGCACTATCCTTGCAAAGCTGATAAGTTAGTAATATAAAGTACCTTCACCGGATTGGGAGCCATTGTCCTAAAAAAACAAATTAGGACATGTGCCCCACCACAGATTAGATTGTGAGCAAATCAGAAAGTATAATCCGTTAAATAAACCATAGACAAGGTATACACTAGAAACTATGAAGATTTATTCAAATACTTAAGTTCATTGCGAAGTGAAAAAAATGGTTATTTTCAAATTCAGTCACATTAATGGATAATAAATAATGTATAGGAACTAAGATTTACACTCTGTCAAATGCAAGGGGGGCTGATAAATGTGAGGTCTCAGAAAGAATATCACCATTAGTCAAAGTCCCAAGCATGAGTCAGACTAAGAGGGGTCTGCTTTCTAAGAATCAAGAGATGGCTCTTGCTCAAAATACACAGTGTACCTCATACAGAATGAGATGAGCCAAATGTTACATAAGCACAGAGAATGACAATACAGAATACAATGCAGCGTTACCTAACACCATACTAACAAAATCCCCTAAATAATTAGTCCTGTTTTGGCCAAATGTCAACAGATGTGAAAGTAAAAATCTAGTTAAGCACCTGGGGCCACATTTATACTTTTTGACGCAAAACTGCGCCAGCGCAGTTTTGCGTCAAAAATAATACCGCCGGTTAACGCCATTTTGGTGCGCTGTGCGGGCGTCAAGTTTATACTTTGACGCACGGCGGTGCAAACCACAGGTGTGAGTCATTTTTTTTACGCACACCGCAGCGTCAAGTCGTAAAGCAAAACGACGTTAACGCAGCGGAAATGACTGTGGGTCGATTTACGACCCTGCAAACCGGATATGCAGCGTTTTTTGACGCAATAGCATCAAAATTCCCCGCGAACACAGCCATTTCAGCAGAGGAGAGACAAAATAGATCCCAGATGCCTCTACAGATCCCAGGAAGATGACAACAGACCAGGAACCAGCCAGGAGTACCCACACAAGAACCAGGACACTTTTAGGAAGAAAAGAAAGTGTTGCTTTAGTGCAGAGGAACAGGAAATTCTGGTTAACGAGGTGACGGAACACCAGCACCAACTGTTTGTCACCTAAAAGTTGCAAATCAGTAGGAGAGAAGATATATGGCAACAAATTGTTGACAAGATTAACAGTGTGGCTGAAGTACGCAGAACAGTCATCGAGTGCAAGAAACACTGGCATGACTGCAAGCGCAGGACCAAGGAAAAGATGGCCAGGAACAGGAAGGCAGCTCTGCAGACTGGAGGGGGGAGTCCAGCACATCAGGAGGCCCTGGACCACATGGAGGAGATGGTCGCAGCCATCATCCCTGAGGAGATCGTCACAGGGATTCAAGGACAGGACAGCGCAGACTACCAGGAGACAACGCGCATGCAGGGTAGGTTGCATGGGGAATTATAATACACTAATGTTAACCGTAAGCAGGGGGGATACCGACCACAAAATGCATGGAAGTCATCATATACATGGAGTGGCATGGGTAAAGGGGTATGGCATGGGGGCATGGCATGCACAGACAGAAGCTGGGGCACACCATTACACTACACCAACAACAGTCCCATGGGGGCATGCTGCCATGCCAACAATGGAGCAAAGGTAAAGCCACGCCAGGAGGGAAGGGCACAACGTCAAACTAACATCCTAGCACACGTCAGCCACCATACCCCCTACATTAACTAGGGCCCAATTAACAACCTCTAGCCATACCAACAACTGGAATGTAACAGTGACAACAGTTGTCACTACCACCTCTGCTCTGTGTGCAGCTCAAGTAGCCAATGGCAGTAACTTCCCCATGGATCATACACAGCAAAATCTGAGGGTTGATGATGACAACTCAAATAATTCCCTGAAACAAGACAAAGCCCCCAGTCCTGTCAAATGTCAATACCCATAGTTGTCGCAAACATCAATGTCATCAACAGTAGGAGCTACACAGCACTAAGGACATACCCATGCTGCATATGTCAGGGTCCATCCTGTGCCTGGGTCACAATGTAACATCCCAAATGTCATTCTGCTCATTCTGCTCAGACAACAGCATTGAGGGGGAGGACACATGTAACTGGTCACTGAAATACACCTGCACAGTCAGAGGAGGAAATAGGACACTGATATGATTATCAGGGCAATCCAATACACACATTCCCAACATCAGCTGTACACATTACCAATGCCAACATGCATATCGTGCCATAACAATGCTATGCATAGGATACGCTACATGTTAACTACATTTAAGTGGATGTGAAAGATCAGAGACTGGGGCAGGTCCAGATTGTCAAGTGTGCTGCTGGTGCCATCAGAGCACCCACAGCCAGTGAAAGGCCTCACCATGAGAATGGATGTAGACGGAGGGATGAGTAGGACAAGAAGGCAGCAAATCACTATTTCGCCAGAACAAACACCTATAGGAGATGATGCCGACAAGTCTAATAACTTACCACAATACATGTGACATGCAGGTGGGCCATAGGCCTGCGATAATGCCCATCTGAAAGACTGGAGCAATAAACACAAAACAAGATCACAATGTGAATTCATCACAAGGCAAGGCAGGCATGTCACATCACTAATGCCACAACACACACACACACTAATTGTACCCCATTTCATTGCAGAGGATGATGAATCTCCTGCGGATATGCCTGTCCCAGAATACCCTGATGACATGGATGACGAGCTGACAAACATTCCCCATGAGACCATCCAAGAGGTCCTTGGAACCCTCCAGACCCCACCTTCAGTCACAAGGAGGAGCACAGAACAAGCAGCCATCACAGAGGACCCACCCACTACCCCAATTATAAGACCTGCCAGCTCCAATACAGCTGAGGACTCAGACGATACAGGCACCAGCTTTAAGAGAACTGTAGTTGGGGTACAGCAGGAGCTGGCCAATGAGGTGCGGGTAGGGATGCAAACTATGGCAGCCAGCCTAGAGGGGGTGCGTTCGTGCATGATGTAATCTGCAGATCAGGCAGCAGCCATGCAGGCACTAACATCCATCCTGCAAGGACTACAAGAAACTGTCAAGGAATTCACGACTGCAGTAAGGGAGTTGCCACAACACCTTGCACCCCAAATCTTCCACTGCATGCACACATGCAATCATGACCCCCTCAGGGCCGACCTGGCTGCCTACCATTGTGATGTGGCTGCTATTCGTAAGAATCAGCAGATCCTCCTTGCTGCATTACTGCCCTTAAGACCTTCATAGGTAGTAGTGACCGGGATGTCTGACTCCACGTCTTCTAACACTGAGATGTGTGTTGCCCCTTCACAACCACCACCATCAAGGACAGAGGAGGCAACACACACAGCAGAAGAAGAAGACATGGAACAGATCACATTCACATGGAAAAGTACCCGGAAGCACTAGTCCCTGCCACATGGCCAACTATTACCAAGGTCCTGCGTTTTGTAACATGCCAGTCTTACAACAACTCTACTCAATGACTGTTCTGCTAACCACTGTATATCTTGTCAGCCTGCCCAGTGCTTGTCTCTCTCTTACTCATTGGCAAATCCTGTCCCTGTGCACTGTCTGAAACATGACCCCAGCATGTCAAAAGCATTTCCCCTAACCCCTTGTGTAGGATCACAATGTAAGATGTCACTATAATGGACTCACAATCATGGACAATGTATATATAGCACTACAGCAAGTTTAAATAAATAGCACTTACACAACAAATCTGACTCTGGGTAATGTGACACATCAACTGTGCAGTAGATAACTGAAATGTGCATACTGTCAAATAACATAGCTTGTCAATACAACTGTCCTGAAGTTATGTAGTCATATAAATCTGCACTGTGGCCAGGATTGCATCATACTCTGCCCTTCCTGAGGGTAATATCTGATGAAGTGAGAAACCATACACCATCATGCTGTGTTGGACAGAATAATGCTTCCTCAAGGGATATATAAGTCATAAAATAGTGGCAGCAAAATGTTGTCACCATGCAATACTAACACATATAACAGTACACACAAATCGAAGTAAACACTCCAAAAACTGCATGAATGAAGGTGTCTGAGTTTACATCCAAATAGGTAATCATGCTGAACAGTGTCACAAATGATCTATGTGACTCAAGAAGACAATACTACAAGAGTGCTTACGACAACTCATCTTATAAAGGTGTCCTTGAACATCACACTGCAGTCAGACCTAAAACTGTTCCCCCAATACCAAGTCTGGAAGCACCGTTTGTGACTTACAAAACATACTTATCGACAAAAACACGTTGGGATCCATATTAACTGTGATTGGTGGTTGCAACAAATGGAGGAATCTTTGCAAGGTAGCTCTGGGGTAGCGGCCAATCTTACAGCTCAGTTGGGATTTGTTAGTAGCATAGGACATAAATGTAATAGAACAAAATTCATGTACACTAATGCCAAGGCCATAATCAAGTAGCATTTAACACATACTGTAAAGGGTTCACTATATATTTATTAAATGTTAATCACAGAAGAGGAAACTGAGGGAAAAGTCTTACCTACCCTAATCTACCCTGACTACTCATTACCCACAACTGTCCCCAACTAACCTAACCTAAACGTACTTATCACATGTAACGAAACGTTCTAAACATCAACCCCCCACCGCCCTTATGAGACGGGACACATGGAGGACAACAGATACTAACCTAAACACATACTATACTATCCTAAACAAATATATATATATATATATATATATATATATATTTATATATATATATATATATATATATTTGTTTTTTTTAATTAAACACACAAGAACCCCACCATAGCCCCGCATCCACCCACCCACACACTTAATAAGTATAAATAGAAAGAATCAGGACCCCCCACCCACTAACACTAACTAAGCTAACAGCCTATACTAACCTAACACTAAGCCCCCTAAGCCCACTAAGTATGAGAATAAGGAAAGAGGAGGGAGCGGAGGGAATCATGTCCATTGTCATCAAAGTCTAGAGGTTGGCCCTCCAGAGGGTCCGCTTTATGAACCGCACACGCCAGTTAATATGGTGAACATCCCGGCTCAGACTACTGATCTTCCTCAACAAACGGTCCATCTTACGTTCCATTGCCTGGAATGATGCAGGGTCAACTGTTGGAGCTGGGGCAGTCTGGGTACCGGCGGAGGAGGTTTGTGGGCGTGTAGAGCCAAGGCCTGTGGGCTGTCCTGAAGCTGTTGCAATGCTGGGGCCTGGAACAACAGCAGACGTTGGGACAACAGTCCCAGCAGTGGGTGGTGCCACCTGGGTGGAAGTGGTGGTTGTGCAGGTGGTGGCTGTGGTGGGCAAAGTAGGGCCACCCTGTGGGAAAGCCCTCCATGCTCCGGAGGCCCGTTCATGGCGGTATCTACGGGCCATCCTCCTGAACCCCGACTCTACCAGCAGGATATGTTGGTATCTCAAGGCCCGCCTCTGGAACTCACGGACCTGGATGGGTGTCATGTTTGCAGCTGTGAAGACAAAGGCAAATAATTTACATTAGGAACTGCATTGTCTGAAATGGCACAAGAAGTAAATCATACAATACATCTACTGTACTTATAACAGCTCATATCAACATACAGAGCATTGAATGTCCCTGAGGAAGTACATGGCAGGCCAGCCTACAAAGGTCACATCACACATAGCACATCTAAAACCTGCGAGATGGGTAATGTTGGAAAATGGGTTATTGGTAAGGGCAGGTAGGTACCTACACCTAGCAACAAGCCACTAACCTCCACCTAGGTACAGTTAGGTCTCAGTAAATTAATCCCAGCTCAACCCTTGGTAGCTTGGCAACGAGCGTCAAGGCTTAACTTAGGAGACAGTGTGTAAAGCATTCAAATATCACAAAACAGTAATTAAATAAAACACAGGAAACAGTTTAAAAATCCAAAACCAATTTATAAAAATAGTTTATATTTTTATCTTTAAAATGACACAAAAACGATTAAAATCGGTTCAGGGGAACCGGAGATATGAATTTTTAAAGTATTATTATTTTTCTAGCGCTTAGAAACAAAAAGCGCCAATCGGGTCATCTGGTTGCACCAGGACCGGGACAAAGTCGAAGTTTCAGGCCGACCGCGATGGAGCCCTGCTCGGCTACAAGTCGCGGGAGGCCTCGGTTGAAAAGTTACCTTCTGACTTAGTCTTTATTTTGAAGTTTTTTCTTCACAGGGACGAACCTGCCAGTTGAATCCGACCTCCTGGAGCCCTTGTCCGGATACGCGATGTGGGTTTCCTCGGTGGTGATTTCTACCTTCGGACTTAGTCGTTTTTTCGAGATGAAAATCCTTCGACCAGGGTAAACCTGGATCTTGATCCGACGTCCGTGGAGCCCTTCTCGGAGGTCCCGGTCAACTTTTTACGTTCGGACTTAGTCTCTTTTTCGGATGTTTTTCTTTACCGGGACGAACCACGAAGTCAGGCCGGGTCGCGGTTGAGGCAAGCCGGCTAGAATTTCCACAGCGGGTCGGTCCCTCTCTGGAGCTTTTTTACAAAATTTGACAAATCTTCTCCAAACTTCTGGGGCTTCACACAGATGTTCTTTTAAGGTTCTTTTGGGGTCCACAGCTCACCCCAAGGGTCCAGAAGTTCTGTGATGGTCCTTGGGGGGTGCGGACTTCAACTCCCAGAATGCACCTGGCGCAAACTCCTTTTTGGCCACTGGGCAGTGGTCAACTGGTCTCTTTTTTAGGAGTTGGTGCAGGGGACTCTGGATAGCAATTGTTCACCTGTAGCAAACAGGGAGTCCCTCCTTGAACCAGTTGAAGCCAGGCAAAGTCCTTCTTGTGGTGAAGCCCAAGTGTGCAGCTGGTGCAGTCCTTCTGAGTGCAGGGTCCAGGTGCAGGCCAGGGGTCCAGCAGGGCAGTCCTTCTTCTCCTTAAGTTCCTTCTTCTTGAAAGTTGGCGGGGATCTGAGGTGTGGGGGCAGGTCTGCCAGTTTTATTCTTGCTCCTGGGTGAAAAGCAGGGGGGCCCTGGTTCTCCAATCAGGTACAGGGTCGTCCCCCTGTGATGACCACTTCCTGGGAAGTGTGGCAAAAATCCATCCCAAAAGGCAACAGTCTCTAAAAATCCAACATGGCTGAATCTGATTTTTGGAGGTTACATCTGGCTGAGCCCACCCACTGGTGTGGCTAAAAATCATAAACACACCCCTCTCCTAATCTAATCAAGGGGGCACCTAGCTGTCTGGGGTTGCAGGATGTGGGGGTGTTGCTGAGTGCTCCAGATGTCCTTCTCTGCCTTTGAAGACCAGTTTGGCAGCCCTCCCCCTTCCTGCCTCACCATCTGCTGAGGGGAGATTCTCTCCCCCAAGCACATTCCTTTGTGTGAAGCCAGGCCACTTCACACCTCATCAAAGTAGCCTGGCAGAAGCTGCTGCAGGCTGGCCAATCAGAGCACAGCAGCAAAAACAATGCAGAGCTGAAATTGGCAACTTTTTAGGTAAAGTCTAAACTTTTTACCTGAACAAGTTATATTAAATCCAACAACTGGAAGTTGTGGGATTTATTACAACAATTAATTTGATACCAAATTCTTGGTATGTAACATTTAAGGAGACTTTAAAATTTAAAATAAAGTCTGCCCATTCTAGCCTATGAAGGCCATTTACTTCAATGAGGGAAAAACGAATTTGGCTGTTTTTACCTCACCAGGGCTTATAAATCTATTTTTATAAAGTCCCTGCTTATAGTTACATGGCACCCAGCCCTAGGGGCACATAGGGCACACCTTAGGGGTGACTTATATGTAAAAATAAGGTCGTTTAAGACTTTGGAAGTACCTTTAATTCCAAAGTCAAATTTGCATATAACTTTAATTTAAAAGCAGCCAGCAAGGCAGGCTTGCTTTTAAAATGACACTGGGCACCTCAGCAGTGCACCTAGGTGTGCACCACCTATGCTGTGGTCCCTAAACCTTCATGCCCTACCATATACTAGGGACTTATAGGTAGGTTAACTTAGCCAATTATAATTAGCCTAATTTGCATATCCATTTTACACAGAGCACAGGCCCTGGGGCTGGTTAGCAGTACCCAGGGTACAGCCAAGAGTCAGTAACCACCAGTACCTATCCAAAAAGAGTGGGGGTGATCAGGCAAAAAAGGAGGACTTTCCTACACTGCCCCCCCCCAGATGAAAGGTGATGGGTACTAACCTACACCCTGGTAGTCCTCATCAGCTAAGTGGAAAAACCTGGAAAGGCCATCTGCATTGGCATGGGCAGTCCCAGGTCTGTGCTCCACTGTGAAGTCCATCCCCTGTAGGGAAATGGACCACCTTAACAGTTTTGGGTTTTCCCCCCTCATCTGCATCAACCATCTGAGAGGTCTGTGGTCAGTTTGTACACGGAAGTGAGTGCCAAACAAGTAAGGCCTCAACTTCTTCAGGGACCAGACCACAGCAAAGGTCTCCCTCTCAATGGCACTCCATTTTTTCTCTCTGGGGAGTAGTCGCCTGCTGATGAAGGCAACTGGGTGATCATGGCCCTCTTCATTAACTTGTGCTAACACTGCCCCAATCCCTTCCTCTGAAGCATCTGTTTGCACTACAAACTCCTTGCTATAGTCAGGGGCCAGTAACACTGGTGCTGAACACATAGCCTGTTTTAGGGTGTCAAAAGCTTTCTGACACTCTGGGGTCCAAATGACCTTCTTGGGCTGTTTCTTGGAGGTAAGCTCAGTCAGAGGGGCCACTATGGTCCCAAAATTCTTAACAAACCTCCTGTAGTACCCAGTCAGGCCAAGAAAGGCCCTGACCTGAGTCTGGGTTTTTGGAGCCTCCCAATCCAGGATAGTCTGAATCTTGGGCTGGAGAGGTTGTACATGGCCTCCACCAACAAGGTGGCCCAGGTACACAACAGAGCTTTGCCCTATCTGGCACTTGCTTGCCTTGATAGTCAGGCCTGCTTGAAGCAGGGCCTGAAGCACTTCCTTCAGGTGGACCAGGTGGTCCTTCCAGGTGGAACTAAATACAGCTATATCATCCAGATAAGCTGCACTAAAAGATTCCAACCCAGATAGGACTCTGTTCACCAACCGTTGGAAGGTGGCAGGAGCATTTTTCATGCCAAAGGGCATCACCTTGAACTGAAAGTGGCCCTCTGGTGTGGAAAATGCTGACCTCTCCTTAGCTCTTGGACTTAAGGCAATCTGCCAATATCCTGACGTCAGATCAAATGTGCTCAGGAATTTGGCAGCCCCCAACCTGTCAATGAGCTCATCAGCTCTAGGTATGGGGTGAGCATCAGTCCTAGTGACTGCGTTTAGACCTCTGTAGTCCACACAGAATCTCAATTCTTTCTTCCCACCTTGGGGATTAGCTTTGGGCACCAGTACCACTGGACTGGACCAAGGACTATCAGAGGGCTCAATTACCTTGAGGTCCAACATCTTAGCCACTTCAGCTTTGATGTTGTCCTTGACCTGGTCAGACAGCCTGTACAGCTTGTTCTTGACAGGCAAGCTGTCACCAGTGTCAACATCATGGACACACCAATTGGTGAGTCCTGGGGTCAGGGAGAACAGACTAGCAAACTGTCCCAAAACTTGCTTACAGTCTTTTTGTTGCTGGTCTGTCAATTTGGGAGAGAGTACCACTCCCTCCACTGACCCATCTTTTGCCTTTGAGGACAGGAGGTCTGGCAGAGGTTCACCCTCCTCCTCCTTCCCTTCATCAGTGACCATTAGCATGGTCATGTCTGCCCTGTCCTGGTGGGGTTTCATCCTGTTAACATGCAGGATCCTGTGAGGATTCCTGGGAGTGCCAAGGTCCACCAAGTATGTGACCTCACCTTTTTTCTCCAGAATTGGATAGGGCCCAGTCCACTTGGCCTGTAGTGCCCTAGGAGCCATGGGCTCCAAAACCCACACCAGCTGTCCTGGGTGATACTCAGGCAGGGTAGCCTTTTGATCATGCCAGAGCTTCATGAGCTCCTGGCTGGCCTCCAGGTTTCTGCTTGCCTTCTTCATATACTCAGTCATGCGTGACCGCAGGCCCAGTACATAATCTAGCACATTCTCCTTGGATTCTTTGAGAGGCTTTTCCCAAGACTCTCTCACCAAGCACAATGGGCCTCTTACAGGGTGCCCAAACAGTAACTCAAAGGGGCTGAATCCAACCCCCTTCTGTGGCACCTCTCTGTAGGCAAACAGCAGGCATGGGAGGAGGACATCCCATCTCCTCCTGAGTTTGTCAGACAAACCCATGATCATGCCCTTCAGGGTCTTATTAAATCTTTCCACGAGACCATTGGTCTGTGGGTGGTCGGGGGTAGTGAACTTATAAGTAACACCACACTCATCCCACATGGCTTTCAGATAGGCTGACATAAAGTTTGTGTCCCTATCTGAGACCACCTCCTTTGGGAATCCCACTCTGGTGAACACACCAAGTAGGGCCCTAGCCACTGTGGGAGCAGTGACTGTCCGGAGGGGTATTGCCTCAGGGTACCTGGTGGCATGGTCCACTACCACCACAATGTACCTGTTACCTGAAGCAGTTGGTGGGTCTAGGGGACCAACAATGTCAATCCCCACCCGCTCAAAGGGAGTCCCAACCACTGGCAGTGGTATCAGGGGAGCCTTTGGTTTGCCTCCTGTCTTGCCACTGGCTTGACAGGTGACACAGGAGCTGCAAAACTCCCTGACTTTTTCTGACATTTGGGGCCAATAAAAATGGTTGACCAGCCTGTTCCAGGTCTTGGTCTGTCCCAAATGACCAGCTAAGGGGATATCATAGCTTAAGGTAAGGAGGAATTCTCTATACTTCTGGGGGACCACTACTCTCCTAGTAGCCCCTGGTTTGAGGGCCCTTGCCTCAGTGTAGAGAACTCCATCCTCCCAGTAAACCTTGTGGGACCCACTGGTATCCCCTTGTTCTTGCCTGGCAGCAGTCTGCCTCAGGCTCTCAAGAGTGGGACACTCTCTTTGTCCCTGGCACAAATCTTCTCTGGTGGGCCCACCTGCCCCTTGCAGTTCTGCCAAATCAGGCATAGTTTGCAAGGAAAGGGTCCCTCCCTCAGAGTTCAGATCCTCCCCCTCAGGGTTGAATTCTTCCTGACCCTCTGTACTTGTTGGGGCTGGCAATCCAGACCCAGTGCCCTTTCTCTTTTTCTTGGAGGCTTGGCCCATTGTTCCAGGGTCCAAGTGTCCAGCATTTCCCTGTTGTGCTGCCTGTGACCTGGTCACAGCACACACCCATTCAGGGAGGTCCAGCATCTGTGCATGGACCCTTCTCTCCACTTCTGACCATTCAGATGCTTCAAGATCATTTCCCAGCAGACACTCTACTGGGAGGGCAGGAGCTACAGCTACCTTTTTAGGGCCAGTCACACCTCCCCATTCCAGACTCACCATAGCCATGGGATGGAGTTTGGTTCTGGTATCTGCATAAGTCACCTGGTAGAAGACACCAAGTAAGACCTGCTCTGGAGAAACCAGCTTTTCTGTGACCATTGTCACATTGGCTCCTGTATCTCTCAGAGCTTCCACTTCAGTCCCATTGACTTTAGGCCTCTGCCTATAACTCTCCATGATGGGAGGTAAGGTGGCCATAGTTGCAATGTCCACCCCACCCACGGATACTAAGGTGACCTCAGTGTACCCTGATTCCACCCCTGGGCCAACTTCCACCCCCAACCCTACACTAGCAATCCCCTGGGATTGCCCACCAGTGGGGGGCTTCTTGGAGCAGATAGCATCTCCTCTTTTATGTCCAGGTTGATGACAATCAAAACACTTGCCGGCCTTAGCAAGCTCCTGAAACCTTCCTGCTTTAGCAGGATCAAAATTCTTTCCCTGATACCCTTTCCCTTTAAAAGTGAATTGGCTCGGGGCTCCCCCTCCCTGAGAAGTTTTTGGGGACTCTTGTGAGGACTCTTTGGGTTTTTTATCATCTTTCCCCTGGTTCTTCCCCTGAGAAGAACCATGTCCTCCCTTTTTCTGATCACCCCCTGGGGGTTTCTGGTTAACCCTAGTTCTTAACCAGTCATCTGCTGCCTCCCCCAGCTCTCTGGGGTTGGTCAACCTAGAGTCTACTAGATACTGGTGGAGCCTTTCTTGGACACAATTAGTCAGAAGGTGCTCCCTCATAATCAAATTGTACAGCCCCTCAAAGGTACTTACCCTGTTGCCCTGTATCCAGCCCGCCAGTGCCTTTACTGAAATGTCCACAAAGTCCACCCAGGACTGGGTGCTTGTCTTTTGGGTGTCCCTAAACTTGAGCCTATACTGCTCTGGGGTCAGACCAAACTTTTTAGTCAAGCAACTCTTCATACTGGGGTATGAGTCTGCATCCTCCCCACTCATGGTTAGGAGCCTATCCCTCCCAGAGTTGGGAACTAACTCCCAAAGAAGTGAACCCCAGTACTGAGGCTTGACTTTCCTCATCTGGAGGGCCCTCTCAAAGGCCCCCAGCCACTTATCTATGTCATCCCCCTCTACATAGGCAGGAACCACCCCTTTGGGTAATCTGGGGGCAAAACCCCCACCCAGGGACACCTCAGCCTCTTTATCGCTGCCACCATCTCTTTTCTCTTTGCTTGCCCACTTTTTCTTTTCTAGGGCCAGCTTCTCTGCTTCCAAAGCTATGTATGCTAGCTGGGCCTCCAGCTCTCTTTCTCTGATGGATGGGTTCTCTCCTCCTGAAGGGACCCCCTTCCTACCACTAGCTTTGGGCCTGCCCCTGGTGACTGTATCTACTGAGGACCGTTCTTCCTCTTCCTCACTTAGGCTCGGATGCCTTCCCTCCCCTGAGTGGTTAGAGTTAGCATCTTCCCCTTTTTCTTCCTCCTCTGGAGCTTCCTCTGTCTCTACCTCTTGGGCCTCAGCCCATGCTGTCAGGGATTTAATCAGGATTTGCTTCCTGAGATCAGTTGTTGCAGGCAACCCTCTCTCAATACACAACCCCCTAAGCTGGACTACTGTCAGTGTGGGTAGGCTAGCCAGATCAAGCTCCATGGTTCCCTAGTTTTGTGTCAACAAAAACTTTTTGCAAAAATTGGAAACAAGAATTTAGAAAAATTACAAAAATTCAATAATTGAAATTAATCCAAATTAATAATTAATAAAAAAATTACAAAATAAAAATACAAAAATTAAAAATTTTGCACTAAGACAATTTAAAGGATTTTTAATTTGTTTTACTTAAACTGTAATGTGATACTGAACACAAGTACAGGATCCCACCGCTGCCACCAAAAATGTTGGAAAATGGGTTATTGGTAAGGGCAGGTAGGTACCTACACCTAGCAACAAGCCACTAACCTCCACCTAGGTACAGTTAGGTCTCAGTAAATTAATCCCAGCTCAACCCTTGGTAGCTTGGCAACGAGCGTCAAGGCTTAACTTAGGAGTCAGTGTGTAAAGCATTCAAATATCACAAAACAGTAATTAAATAAAACACAGGAAACAGTTTAAAAATCCAAAACCAATTTATAAAAATAGTTTATATTTTTATCTTTAAAATGACACAAAAACGATTAAAATCGGTTCAGGGGAACCGGAGATATGAATTTTTAAAGTATTATTATTTTTCTAGCGCTTAGAAACAAAAAGCGCCAATCGGGTCATCTGGTTGCACCAGGACCGGGACAAAGTCAAAGTTTCAGGCCGACCGCGATGGAGCCCTGCTCGGCTACAAGTCGCGGGAGGCCTCGGTTGAAAAGTTACCTTCTGACTTAGTCTTTATTTTGAAGTTTTTTCTTCACCGGGACGAGCCTGCCAGTTGAATCCGACCTCCTGGAGCCCTTGTCCGGATACGCGATGTGGGTTACCTCGGTGGTGATTTCTACCTTCGGACTTAGTAGTTTTTTCGAGATGAAAATCCTTCGACTGGGGTAAACCTGGATCTTGATCCGACGTCCGTGGAGCCCTTCTCGGATACGATGGCTGGGAGGTCCCGGTAAATTTTTACGTTCGGACTTAGTCTCTTTTTCGGATGTTTTTCTTTACCGGGACGAACCACGAAGTCAGGCCGGGTCGCGGTTGAGGCAAGCCGGCTAGAATTTCCGCGGCGGGTCGGTCCCTCTCTGGAGCTTTTTTTACAAAATTTGTCAAATCTTCTCCAAACTTCTGGGGCTTCACCCAGATGTTCTTTTAAGGTTCTTTTGGGGTCCACAGCTCACCCCAAGGGTCCAGAAGTTCTGTGATGGTCCTTGGGGGGTGCGGACTTCAACTCCCAGAATGCACCTGGCGCAAACTCCTTTTTGGCCACTGGGCAGTGGTCAACTGGTCTCTTTTTTAGGAGTTGGTGCAGGGGACTCTGGATAGCAATTTTTCACCTGTAGCAAACAGGGAGTCCCTCCTTGAACCAGTTGAAGCCAGGCAAAGTCCTTCTTGTGGTGAAGCCCAAGTGTGCAGCTGGTGCAGTCCTTCTGAGTGCAGGGTCCAGGTGCAGGCCAGGGGTCCAGCAGGGCAGTCCTTCTTCTCCTTAAGTTCCTTCTTCTTGAAAGTTGGCGGGGATCTGAGGTGTGGGGGCAGGTCTGCCAGTTTTATTCTTGCTCCTGGGTGAAAAGCAGGGGGGCCCTGGTTCTCCAATCAGGTACAGGGTCGCCCCCCTGTGATGACCACTTCCTGGGAAGTGTGGCAAAAATCCATCCCAAAAGGCAACAGTCTCTAAAAATCCAACATGGCTGAATCTGATTTTTGGAGGTTACATCTGGCTGAGCCCACCCACTGGTGTGGCTAAAAATCATAAACACACCCCTCTCCTACCCTCTCCTAATCTAATCAAGGGGGCACCTAGCTGTCTGGGGTTGCAGGATGTGGGGGTGTTGCTGGGTGCTCCAGATGTCCTTCTCTGCCTTTGAAGACCAGTTTGGCAGCCCTCCCCCTTCCTGCCTCACCATCTGCTAAGGGGAGATTCTCTCCCCCAAGCACATTCCTTTGTGTGAAGCCAGGCCACTTCACACCTCATCAAAGTAGCCTGGCAGAAGCTGCTGCAGGCTGGCCAATCAGAGCACAGCAGCAAAAACAATGCAGAGCTGAAATTGGCAACTTTTTAGGTAAAGTCTAAACTTTTTACCTGAACAAGTTATATTAAATCCAACAACTGGAAGTTGTGGGATTTATTACAACAATTAATTTGATACCAAATTCTTGGTATGTGACATTTAAGGAGACTTTAAAATTTAAAATAAAGTCTGCCCATTCTAGCCTATGAAGGCCATTTACTTCAATGAGGGAAAAACGAATTTGGCTGTTTTTACCTCACCAGGGCTTATAAATCTATTTTTATAAAGTCCCTGCTTATAGTTACATGGCACCCAGCCCTAGGGGCACATAGGGCACACCTTAGGGGTGACTTATATGTAAAAATAAGGTAGTTTAAGACTTTGGAAGTACCTTTAATTCCAAAGTCGAATTTGCATATAACTTTAATTTAAAAGCAGCCAGCAAGGCAGGCTTGCTTTTAAAATGACACTGGGCACCTCAGCAGTGCACCTAGGTGTGCACCACCTGTGCTGTGGTCCCTAAACCTACATGCCCTACCATATACTAGGGACTTATAGGTAGGTTAACTTAGCCAATTATAATTAGCCTAATTTGCATATCCATTTTACACAGAGCACAGGCCCTGGGACTGGTTAGCAGTACCCAGGGCATAGCCAAGAGTCAGTAACCACCAGTACCTATCCAAAAAGAGTGGGGGTGAATTGCAAAAAAGGAGGACTTTCCTACAGGTAACATCTGAGTTCTGCCAGTTATCAGCTAACAATCATGCTGCACGTCCTCCGCCAATGCCTGGTCTACAGATGTCAGTGTACAGAATGCAAAACTAAAGCCACATGGTCTGCACCTGTAACTGGACTTGCCAGTATAGTACCCATGTGCCATACCTGAGTGTGTATACTAGGTTCCGACCAAACAGTCACTTATTTACATGTATGTGTAACATACAGGTAGCATCAGTCATAGGTACCCTATTCACAATCCCATGCCTGTGTTTGGGGGGGGAGTGGAGAAACAACGAACAATTCCAAACAACATGGACACCCAGGAGTGTATAGAAAACTCCACACATGTTTGGCTCTACACACACACCACAGGTAAGGTCTGTCAACAATTACGAGTCTGCAAACCCTTGACCAATCATAGCGCCACACATGTTAGGAAATGCAGAGCTTGGTACACATCATATACTTCCAGTAAGGCATGACTTACACCAGACACAGAGTTGCAAGAACACCCATGATCATGATTAGCATGCACACCTAGGCCATTGCACTCAAGTTCCACATACCTGTAGCACTACATGTGGAAGTACATGCTGCTAGGAAGTTCTACCTACAGTTTAATAAGTACTTTGGTGAATAGGGAAGCAGAAGTCTGTTGGAAAGCGATTTGCAGTACCAATCTGGGAGAATGTGGGTCTGACAGGCTGACTAAATCTGAGCTGAGTTCCAGTGCAACTCTTGTTGATACAAGTGTTATCCACATGACTCACCCCAGTTCTCATTGTGGGGCCTACAGGAATGACCTACAATCCCTAGATAATACAATCGGATAAGCATTGGCCAACTCAAAACTTTTGAGAAACTGAAATCCCACTCATGGAACAAGACAAATGATTGGCCAGCACATCACACCTTGCTATGTGTTAAACACACAGAAGTCCATCACACATCACCAGCAAACACAACACATAACAGACATATCAACACTTACTGGAGTGGTCGGGATCTTCAAATGTAGCCACCTCTCCCACAGTGTAGGGTTCTGGTCCACCTGTAAGGCATGGAAGGAAGAAATGTGCTCAGAATCTGTACACTGACCAACTATTTCAAAGACATATACAATGTGTAAGCTGAATAAGGAAATTACAGCCATTCAGACATGATGATACTGCATCTGATATACCATGGCCAACATGTCCATAGCATGGGTCTCCTGTGACAGTTACACACATATTTGAACACATGCAGTGGCCCTAACTATCATGTGGTGGGAAACATGCTCCATCATTATGATCAGAAATAATAATGGAGTGTAATCGTCTCATCATGTGCATCCAAGAGAGACATCCAAAGCCTGGTTACATGAGGACTGCATTACCAGTCAAACAGCCTATGTGGCCATGACACATTTATTACACATAGGTACAATGTACAGAGGGGCAGGGACTTTTGTAAGCCCTCCTGTTGTTACAGTTTCTTCATTTGATGTGGCCCAGCAATGGTGATTTGCACCAACCATGGAGATGTGAACCCATGTGCATACCTTTGGACTGCCATCCCTAATTGGAATGTGGCACAACTAACTCCAAATACCATTATAAGATGTTAGCTGAGGGTACCTTACACCTTTTCACGATGTTTTCAAATCCATATCTGACATGTATCCAAAAAGATGAATGACCACAATCATCCCTAACATTCATAGAACTTCCGTGAACGCTTTCCTTCCACACTCACCAGACTCACATGAGACATATGTCTGGGCCACTTTGCTATCATCAATTGACGTGAAGCCAGCACTCATTTTCTGCATCATGTAGTGTTTCTAAAGTCAGTCTAGCTATTGCATCAACAAAGTTAGCCAATATTTTAGTACATCTTTACTTCTCTGGCAAATGTGACCTATATAGACATGATTGGCTCCTATTTTGTTTGGTTGTCTGACACAAAGGTGGCACCAATTTACTTAATGGAAAAGTATCCTGTAAGTTTGCAGAGCACATGCTTCCTGACAGCTAGCTATTGTGATCCTTCACATAGTGCATCAATTACCCTGTATTTTTCCGCAGCATTACACACAGTCAGCAACTTAGCTGGCAGATATTGTACAAATCATCTGATGTCACTACAGAGCATTTAATCATGCACATTTACATGATTAGTACTCACCAACAGGGCCACCAATCACTATTCCCAGGTGGTCCAGCAGATCTTGCTCCCTGGTGTTGAGGTCAGCCCACCGGTGCTTCATCTGGTGGTCACTCCTCTGGCTGCCATACACGCGCTGCAGGTGAAGTTGCTGACTGTGTGTAATGCTGCATGACCAAATACCCTCTGAGGAATGAGAGGTTTGGTAAAGCAAGTGTGGTACATATGTAGCCACAGGGAAACTTTAGGGTGACGCACATACAGATGCCAGTCAGGCTGACAGGATGCAGGGTCAATCTGGATCCACCAATTTCACAAGTTACATAATCAGTGGTCTGACTAAGACTATTTGGAGGACGAACTAGACAGTTGACATGTAAAACTGTGTATGTCCTGTGTTTTTGAAGGTGACACATGAACCCAAGGGCTGTGTTACAAGGCTTAATTAGTAGCAATGCTTAACGGTGTATTTGACAAAATAGCAACTCCTATGCTGTTCCAGGCATCCGCAGGGGCAGTGAATGTTGAAATGGTTGGTGTGCATGGAGGTGATCACAGGTGTGGGCTGCATCAGTTTCTCACAAGTCCTGTAGGTGAGATTTGCATTCTAATGGCCAACAGACGTTTCCACACGGGAAGCAATCTACAGGTGCTAGCAGGGCTTAGAAACTACAAGCCAGTGTATTAATTGACCTGACGTCCATGCAGTCAGATGTACTATGACAATGGTATACCATAGGAAAGGGTGTAGCACACTGGATTGCTATTGTTAGTCTGTGTGTGTAGAGGAGGGAATATCAGGGTACAAATATTACTATTCCAAGGACCTCTTCAGACAGGTGGGTTGTGACCAGGTGCAGGGGTGTGTCAGGAATTAGGAAATGGGCTGACATGTACATGGAATGTCATGTGTGCAATGCTGCTCATATGTGTGGCACTTGTGCTGTGTATGTTCTGATTCTAGGGAACTCTAGTCACAGATAGTCCTTGCAAAGATTGGATGCAGTTGGACTTACTGCTGTCAAAGGTCTGGTCATACATTCCTGTTACTGATGCAAAAGCACAACAACTGCCTCATGTATGATGCGCATTTTCCCCTTATTGAGTGATGGTGTCTTAGTTGTGTGCCTTATGCTGCGATGAACTATGTTTCCAACATGTATGTGTGAAATAGGGTTGATCCTCTGCTATTGTACTTCAAAGGTGGAATGTACAAGATGTATGTCATTTACAGTGTGTGTGTATGTGACCTTTGTATGGTACGCATCACATTTGCCCTGGGAGTTTCAGTGTCCTAATCGGTATATCAGCAATGCTCCAGGAGGCAACACTCTTATTCTGATAGTTAGAGATAAAGGTGTGCAAAAATTAATAGCAGACCGTGATATGGTGAGTATTATAGGTGTTTATTTAAACTAGTTCATAAAGTGGTGATGGTGATAATATTTAAAAGAAATTGTTCACAATATGTTGCCGCCTACGCAATACAGGGGCTGTGTTTTGTTGTTCCCCCTCATGTTGCAGGCCACCATCCTCCTCTTCCTTCTCTTCAGGCATGTGTGGCTCTGGTTCCAGGAGGGGAATGTTCCTTCTTATGCAAATGTTGTGCAGAATGGCACATGTTAGAATGATCTTACAGACCATTTCCGGGGAATATATGAGGATACCACCAGTGATGTCGAGGCACCGGAATCTCAACTTGAGGATGCCAAAGGTCCTCTCGACTATGGTGTGTGTCCTCCTATGTGCGCCATTGTAGGCACGCTCTGCTGCAGTGCTTGGGTTGCCAAATGGTGTCATTATCCATGGCTGGATGCCATACCCCTGATCAGCTGAAAGAGAAAATGAATGGGATCATGTTGATGTAGCTAGCCCCATTGAAATCCCCTTTCATGGCAGTAGTTGTCTTGTGTTGTCTGTGACTCTTCTGTGTTATTGTGTCGCATCCTATGCTTGTAGGATGTACCATCTGCATTGTGTTGTTTCCTTGGCTGGATGAGTGTTTGGCTGCTGACCAGTTGTCAGCAGTATGTTTTGGGATTTGCAGTACAGTGTGCCCTCCCTAGCATTGTGACTTGTGATACAGGTGTCCCTGTGTCTTCACTGGGGGTGAGATGATAGTTCCCTATACAGGTTAAAATTTACAGTGTTGTTAACACGTTCATATCAGTGTACCCTGGACATCCCATACCTTTAGACTTATGCAATGGATTAATGTAAACATAATTGAGACGCTTACAATTTGCAAGGTGACATTTAGGCAACCCACTCCAAACGTTGTGATCATTGACGTCTTAACATTAGGCTGTACAGTAATTTCAGATGTGTGACAGGTTCAATGGTGACCTATAAAACATGGCTAGCGATGTCACAACCTCAATGTGTTCCTGTCGACATGTTGCTGTTGTGGTGTATGTGTTGTGTGTCCTAGAGGGTTGCTGTGCAGTGTGTATATAAGTAGGTTTTTGTACTTACCAACAAGTAGTCCATTGCCATACCGTCCATCCTGGAAGTGTTGATTGATGGTGCTGTGACGGAAGATGAATGAGGCATGGACACTCCCAGGATATTTTGCCACAATGTTGATGATCAATCCTTGGTGATCGACAATGGCCTGCACATTGATGGAATGTGTGTGCTTCCTGTTGCAGTAGAGGTGTTCAGTTGCAGCAGGTGGCAGAAGGCGTACATGTGTGCAGTCGATTGCACCAAGGACGTGTGGGAAGCCACTAATGAGGTAGAACCCCTGTTTTGTTTCCTGCTGCTTCTGCAGTGTGTTAGGGAAGCAGATGTCCTGGGGTGTGAGTCCAATCATGGCATCCAATACTTTGGGCAAAAAGGTAGAGAATGATGGCTGTGATATTCCGGCAACCAGGGCACCAGTTGTTTGAAAAGAGCCACTTGCCAGCATGTGAAGTACGGCAAGCAGTTTGGTTTCTGTTGGGATGGTGCGAGGTGTCAGCAAGGTGGGTGCCAACTGTGGCTCTATGCTACGCAGCAGCTGGTGAATGGCCTGCCAGTTCAACCTGTACCTCTGGATGATGTCATGTTCCCTGAGGCCATGAAGGGTTGTTCTGGGGCGGAATATCCTTCTGCGCTGCCTTTGGGGTCCCTGCTGGTGTTGTGGTAGCTGCTGTTGTTGCTGCTGGGCTCTGCGTCTGCATGCACGCTGGATGAGGAGTACCTCCATGTCTCCCTTTTGCTGCTCTGCTGCTCTGCTGTTGCTTCTGTGTGTTCTGATTAAATACAGGTGTATTTGCCCCATTTTAACACCTGCCCTGACTCAGGCGTTAAATTTTGACGCAAATCAGGCTGTGCGTCATTTTCCGGCTCCACCTCCCGGCTGTGAATCATTTTTGCCCGAAAGCATAAATACGACGCACGGCCGTTTAAGTCATTTTTTGGACGGGAACGCCTACCTTGCATATGATTAACACAAGGCGGGTTGCCGCTTCCAAAAACTGACGCACATAGCGGAATTTTGTCATCTGCGGGCTCGGGTGTCAAAGTTTAAATACGGGGCAAGGTTTGCGCTGAATGTGCGTCAACATTTTTGACGCACATTCGACGCAGACAGAGTATAAATATGCCCCCTGGTTTTTCCAACATGTAGCTCGCGAGCTACTGGTAGCTTTCTAGCTACCTGTAAGTATCTCTCCTGTGTGCAGAACAGTAAATTAGAACATTTTACACTGTTGGATTAATAGATGTATACCAACATTGAAAAGTGTGTATCTAAGACATAAATGTACATGTTTTCAGAGCTCATAAGGTGATGTTTGAAGAAAAATGGTTTGTTTTCCAAAATATATATAAAACTGATGTTTGAGTGATAAATCGTGGAGAGCTGAAGAGACTTGTTACTAATATGTCTTTGGTAAAGCTATAGACGTTTGGTCATTTAGAGGCTTTCCAAATTAATAAATCATTTTTAAACTACTGCTGGCAACCCTGTGTAATGCACCAAAGTGATCACTGCTGGTTTTCTTGCATTGGGTGGTCATTAATGTAATTTTGTGTGATGTGTACAATATAAATAATATTAGTAGCTCGGGATGATTTTCATTGAACATAAATAGCTCATTACAGAAAAGGTTGGATACCCCTGATATACACAAAACAACCGACATATGAAATGAGTGCTAATTGTACTGCATGTAGGGAGAGAGAAAAACAAAATACAGTCATGGTTTGAGTTGGTCTAATTTAGCTGACCAATCTTAGAAAAATATGTTCTGTAAAGTGCAGTGTATTTGTTGCTATTGCAAACCATTTATAACACTAAGCAAACATTATTTGTAAATCATAAGCATCTCTTTCACACTGCCCTTGTAACTCTGGGCTGAAGGGTCATACAGGCGATAGCTGGGATAGAATGTCATCATGGATTTCAGAGCTATACTCATACTCCTTAGTTTACGATATTCGTCTCTCCACTAGGCCCTCATGAGCAAATATGAGGCTGTTTAATAGATAAGTGTACAACAATCCATCAGCCCTGTAGTATCCCTGTGGTCAAAGCATGCAGGATGGCACTTTTGCAACCCGTCTCATTTGGTAAATCAACATTATTGTTTTACTGTGAAAACAGTAGTTGTAGCTTGCAGCATTACTATATGTTAAAAGCTATATATTTTTATTTCAAATTGCTTCAACACTTTTAACCCCTTAACCGCCACGGATGTAATGGTTACATCCAGTGGCACCACGCCGAAGCTCCACAGATGTAACTATTACATCCTGGTAAAGGCCCATGGCGGAGGTGCTGCCCCTGAAGGACTCCCCTCCATCCCCAGGGCAGGGCTGGAAGGGGAATGGCTTTCCCTTGCCCCACCCCACCCCTCTTCCCCCCAATGAAGTCTGATGATGTCAGCGTGCGATTGCGCGATTACCTCATCAGAGGTTCCCTCCAATCGTACTGTAAGCATGGATTCCAGTGCAACTGAGGAGAAACAGATTAGTTTAGCCTTGGTACAGGGGCAGGGGAGGTCAGGGAGACATGAAAAGGAAAGGAAAGGTTTTTCCTTTTCCTTTTCATGTCTCTCTGAGCTTTCCTGCAGCAAAATCGCATAGGGGTCATGCTGTAGGAATGCCACTAGACACCAGGGAGTTTTTTTTGTGTGAAATTGTCATAAGGTGAGAAATCCCTTTGGCAAGGGTTGCTCCCCAAGGGGGTTCATTTTATCTAAAGCCATTTCTTCCCCCTCTAGGAGCAGATTGGCCTATATTAATTAGGTCGATCTGCCACAGAGGGGGCAGAAACCATTAGCCACCAGGGATGTTTTTTTTAATTATGTGTATAAGGGAAGCTACCCCTTAGGCAAGGGGCACTCCCCAGGGTTCAATTTTACTATTAGGCCTTTTCTGCCTATACTAATTAGGCCGATCTGCCCCCAAGGTAGGCAGAAACTACACGACATCAGGAATTATTATTTTTGTGACAATTTAAAAAAAGGGGCATGACCCCTGGGAGACAAATTAATTTTAGGCCATTTCTGCCCCCCTTGGGGGCAAATTTGCCTATTTTAATTATGCTGATCTGCCCCCAAGGGGGCAGACACAACTAGGCACCAGGGATTTTTTTTCTTCTTATAGATGGGGACAAATTAATTTTAGTCCATTTCTGCCCACCTTGGGAGCAGATCAGCTTATTTTTCTCAGGCCAATCTGCCCCCATGGGGGACAGAAATCACTAGACACCAGGGATTTTTTTTGCGCCAATTTCACGCAAGGGGAGCTACCTCTTTGGCAAGGGGCGCTTCTATGTGAGCAAATTTATTTTAGGCCATTTCTGACCGCCTTGGGGGGAGATCGGCCTATTTTTGTAAGGCTCATCTGCCCCCCCAGGGTGGAAGAAAGCCCACCAGACACCAGGGAAGATTTTTTTTTTTTAAAAGAGGGTGGGGGTATGGCCATAGCCCCACCCTCAATAAATGGGGACAAAGTAGTTCTGCCCACCGGTGGGCAGATGGGGCAACTACCCCTGATCCACTCCCTAGGGGGGCAGAAAGCCTACTAAAACCCAGGGAAGTAAGAAAAATGGGATGGTGGTTGCCAACCAGTATGGGCATGGTTATGCCCCCACCCCAACTAAAGGGAGTAACAGTCTTTCAGCTCTCCCCCGCACACTAAAATATCTTAGCCCAATGGCAAGCAAGAAGGCTTTTGATTATTTTGGGTTTTAGTTTTACATTTGGGCCATGAGAGCTTGTCTAACTCTTAAAATCATCCCACTTCGAATGGTGAGGGCTGCACTTTTTTGACTTTGGGACACTGTCAATTAGAAAAATCCATAAGACCTAGACACATCTGAAAACTAAACATCTGGGTGAGTCCAGAGTGGTGTGCTTCACATGCACCCGCACCATTTTCCTATCCACAATGCCCTGCAAACCTCCAACTTTGCAGGAAATCACAGATGTTCCCCACATTTTTGTGACAGAATGTTCTGAATCTGCAGGAATCCACAAAATTCCTACCACCCAGCATTGTCGCATCTATACCAATAAAAATTCTGCCCCACTTGTCGGCCTAAAAACATATTTTTCCAAACTGCCCTTTTAGGCCCAGTTTGGTTCCCCCTCATTTTTGACATGTTTTTGTCTCTTCCCTGTCACAGGCACTTGGCCCACCTACACAAGTGACATATATTTTTATCAGGAAACTGGCGGGGAACATTGGGTGGTAGGGAATTTTTGCCGGCGCGGTGTTCCCACCCAGAAATGTCAGGAAAATATGATTCTTTTTAGCTAATTGTGAGATTTGCTGAGGATCCTGGGTTAGAAACCACTGGGGGATCCACGCCAGTCACACCTCCTGGGACTCCCTCGGGTGTCTAGTTTTCAGAAATGTTTGAGTTTGGTAGGTTTCCCTGGATGGCTGCTGCAAGGACCAGAAACGCAGGTGTCCCGTCCACACATACAGGTAGTTTTGTATTTGATCATTTTGATGTGTCCATGTAGTGTTTTGGGGACATTTCCTAGCACAGGCACTAGGCCTGCCCACACAAGTGAGGTACCATATTTATCGGCAGACTTGGGGGAATGCTGGGTGGAAGGACATTTGTGGCTCCTCTCAGATTCCAGAAATTTCTGTCACCGAAATGTGAGGAAACTGTGTTTTTTGCCAAATTATGAGAGCCTCACAAGTCACCCCATCTTGGATTCCCCTAGGTGTCTAGTTTTTTTTTTAAATGCACAGGTTTGGTTGGTTTCCCTAGTTGCCGGCTGAGATAGGGGCCTAAATCCACAGCTAGGCACTTTGTAAAAAACAGGTCTGTTTTCTTTGGGAAAATGAGATGCGTCCCTGTTGTGTTTTGGGGCATTTCCTGTCGCGGGCACTAGGCCTACCCACAAAAATGAAGTACCATTTTTATCGGGAGACTTGGGGGAATGTTGGGTGGAAGGAAATTTGTGGCACCTCTCAGATCCCAGAACTTTCTGTCACCGAACTGTGAGGAAAAAGTATTTTTTTTACCAAATTTTAAGGTTTGCAAAGGAGTCTGGGTAGCAGAACCTGGTGAGAG
Source organism: Pleurodeles waltl (assembly GCF_031143425.1). Classification (NCBI taxonomy): domain Eukaryota; kingdom Metazoa; phylum Chordata; class Amphibia; order Caudata; family Salamandridae; genus Pleurodeles; species Pleurodeles waltl. The sequence goes on along the minus strand of NC_090439.1, from coordinate 443,818,976 downwards.
CCCAACAAGTCGCCCTATCCTGGATTCTGCTAGGTGTCTAGTTATGAAAAGTGCACAGGGTTGGTAGATTTCCCTAGATTCCGGCTGAGCTAGAGCCAAAATTCACAGCTTGGCACTTTCCAAGAAACACGTCAGATTTCAATGTAAAAATGTTATGTGTCCATGTTATGTTTCCTGTCGTGGGCATTAGGCCTACCCACACAAGTGAGATACCATTTTGTATCGGGAGACGTGGGGGAATAGAGAATAGCAGAACAAGGGTTATTGCCCCTTGTCTTTCTCTACATTTTGTTCTTCCAAATGTAAGACAGTGTTTAAAAAAGACGACTGTTTGAGAAATGCCTTGTAATTCACATGCTAGTCTTGTGCCTATTTTGAAAATACAAAGGTTTCCTTGATGCCTATTTTTCACTCTTTATATTTCACCAAATGAATTGCTATATACTCAGTATACACTGAAAACCCATTGCATGGTGCAGCTCATTTATTGGCTCTGGCTACCTAGAGTTCTTGATGAATCTACAAGCCCTATATATCCCACAACCAGAAGAGTCCAGCAGACATAACAGTATATTGCTTTTGAAAATTTGATATCGCAGAAAAAGTTAATGTAAAGTACAATGTGGAGAAAAATAACAGTTTTTTAACCTCAATTTCAATATTTTTTTATTTCAGCTGTCATTTTCTGTAGGAAAAGCTTGCAGGATCTACACAAATGACCCCTTGCTCAATTCTGAATTTTGTCTACTTATTAGAAGCGTTTAGCTGTCCAGTATCCAGCATTGGTTTCGCACCCATTTCTGTCTCTAACTGGAAGGAGGCTAAAAGCACGCAAAATAGTAAAAATGGGGTAAGTCCCATTAAAATGCCAAAAGTGTGTTGAAAAATGTGGTTTTCTGATTCAAGTCTGCCTGTTCCTGAAAGCTGGGAAGATGGTGATTTTACCACGACAAATCATTTGTTAATGCCATTTTCAGGAAGAAAAAATAACACGTCTTCTTTAAAAATACCATTTTTGTTGTATTTTGGATAATTTCTTGGGCTCCTCTAGGGGAACCCACAAACTCTGGGTACCTCTAGAATCCCTAGGATGTTGGAAAAAAAGGATGCAAATTTGGCATGGGTAGTTTATGCGGACAAAATGTTTTTGAGGGCCTATGTGCAAACCACCCAAAATGGCCAAAAAAAGACCTGGCACCTGTGGGGAAAAGGCCTGGCAGTGAAGGGGTTAGGCATACTTTGCTTGTATTCATAAATTATAGTGTGGCATTTTATGTATTTGTTTAGTGCTAGTCTCACCTTGTAACATTTTATTGTATTTACTTGACAGAATGTATTTGACATCAGTTACACAGCTGGTGACTAGGCCACAAAAGATCCCTTCGGTTGTTCAAAATTGCAGATTTAAGAGAAGATCTGAACGCTACCATTAACCATATTGATTTTGATTGAAAAGCCTCTGTAGCATTCTGAGTGGTCAATATTTAACTAGGGACTGATCTTAGACATAAGACCAATCTTAGGTGGATAAATGCTAGGTAACCCGTGTTAGAGAGTTGTACACCAGGATTCAAAGAGGCCATATACTGATGAAAAAACAGACTGTTTAGCCTAACAGAAATCTTGGAAGTGTTTTTTTCCAGATGTAATTGTTCGAGGAAGTTGTTCTACAGCAACAGTCTTTGGGCTTAGTGCTTAGGAACACTTCTGTGTATTTCACTGATTTGTCTGCAAAACAAAGCTGGGAGGCTGATCTCATGGGTATGGTGATTTAGATAAAAGGTCCATATTGGGGAGGTATACCACAGTGCCACTGATTGTTGTTTTCCAAATTAGGGACTGAAATTTGAAATCTGACCTTTCCTTGATGGAGAGTCAATGTATTTCTTTACGAGAGAGTGTGAAATATGAGCTGATATCAGTTGCTTTGGGCTCTTTGAAAAGTGGTAAGTAAGGGCAGATGGTGGAATTCGAAAGTGGTTGAGGGTAACACCAACTAACAAACATTGGCACATAAGTGAATACGGTGAGTAAGATGTTTTCCAGAGGGGCTTGGGAGTTTGGTTATCCTTTTCATAATTCTTTTAAATATTGGATTAAAAATGCTGCATCTTCCAGCACAATTTCTGTAATCAATTGACCAGCCTCCTCTCTCATCAAGGGCATCTGTTTTTTTGCGGATCATAGTTTGCACAGTGCTTAGGCATATTAACTGCTCCTAAAATGTTTGTCTGAAGGGTGGGGATGGTGGTAATTGGTATCTTTAGTGTGCAAATGCATATCCCAATTACCTGAGTTCCCCTTTCACTAAAACTATTCAGGAACAGCTAAAGGTCCTAAGACTAGCCAAATCTACTCCCACAGACCTGATATGTTGGGTTTTGAGGGAGGGGGAAGTGTTGGCTGTAATATCACGAATAAGGCAGTCAGACTACCAGAAGACCACCAGTTGACCACTGGCACAACCATAGTCTATGCAGCGAGGACTGTGGCGGTCAGTGTTAAAGATCCCGGCATTGGAACTGCCATGGCCATTATGATCTGCAGGACCACCAAGCTTTCAATGGTGATCCGACTGCCATGGAAAGCTTGGCATCAGGCAGTAAAGGGGCCCAAAATGGGGAGTCCAGGGCATAGATCCCCTTGGAGCATGGGACAGGGGCCAATGTGGGCCCCTCAAAAAATGTGGGGTTCAGGGACACACTGTGCCTCATGCACGATGTGGTGCATAGGTGCAGCCTGCGTGTCATGCGGTCCGGCAGGGATGCATTGGCAGCAGTAGCAGCATAACACTGCCTCCTGCCTACACCCACCAGTGACACCATCCACGTGGGGAACTCATAATTCAGGGGTCTAGGGAGCATCGGCCTCGTGCAGTTCGAAAGACCTCCACCATGATGGTCCAGCAGTCTGGTGGTCTCACCATCAAACTTGTAATGAGGCCCTAAGGGCTAGATTTATAAGGCCCTAGCACCTCCTTGTGTCACACTAGTGTAATTTTGTTTATGCTAATGTTGCGCAAGGAGGCTATTTTGGCCATACAATATTTACAAAGTGGTTGAAAGCATACATTGCTCCACTCTGCAACCCCTTTCACTACATTATGTCTGCTTCAGGCATAAGGTACACAAGGGGGGAGCTCCGGCATTAGGAGGCCCACAAAATGGCAAAGTGAAATATACAACATTAAAGTGACATACCCATTTTATTCAATGGGCCTCCTTGCACTTTGCTGCACTAGCATTAACATTTGTGACGCTAGTGCAGCAAAGAGCCACAATAGCCTTTAAAATGTTGACCCTATTGGCCTAACGTGCGCCATGGTGCACTGTATTGTAAATATAGTGCACCAATGGTGTTGTTAGGTGGGGCAGGGGCGATTCAAGAAAACTGTCTTATCAACACTGAGGCACCAGTTTCTAGTAAATATGTCACTAACTGTTTAAGATAAAACATGCTTAGAAAATGTACATTTTTAGTGATACTCAATCAGATTGTAGCTTGTACACCTTTTTTTATAAGTTTCCATAAGAAGTGTGCACTCCAAAACTATCTGGAGATACATTTGTTTTACTTGTCAAAAAAAATAAGGCCCATATTTATACTTTTTTAGCGCCGCTTTTTAACACAAAAGCGGCGGAAACTTGCAAAATACAATTGTGTTTTGTAAGTTTGCGCCACTTTTGCGTTAAAAAGTGGCGCAAATGCAGTGCTAAAAAAGTATAAATATGGGCCTAAATGTTTGTTACCAGTAAGCCACAAATGACTCAATTTATGTAATACACATGCTGGAACCAAAGAAGCCTTTAGATTTGATGATTAACCAATTGCACACATTTGCATTTCTTTCGCTATGCAGGCATCCCAGCAAAAATACTTTTTTGTTCTTTCTACTGCATGACCCCGCTTATCTTGAGCGTACGGGAGATCCTAGCCTCTCCATTTCAGCCAGAGGCACTACACGGTTGGCAAAACATCATACTGATTGTGATACAATTAAAAAATAATTGCTCGCAAATACATAGGGGGTCATTACAACCCTGGCGGACGGTGTTAAAGCGGCGGTAATACCGCAAACAGGCCGGCGGAAAAAAAAAGGGAATTATGACCGTGGCGGAAACTGCCAACAAAGACAGTCACTTTAACACTGCGACCGCCACGGCGGTACAGACAAGCAGCGCGGCGGTCACCGCCAACAGACAGGCGGAAGACAAAGTACCGCCCACAGTATTACAACAGGCCAATCCGCCACCTTTTCCGGGGCGGATTCACCGTGGATAAAAACACGGCGGAAACTGCCATTTCAATGGGAAAACGCTCACCTGATCAAACTCCACGAGGAAGGAGGGCACCATGGAGCCAGAACTCCATATTCTCCCTGCCCTTGTCTTCCTGCTCCTGTACGAACATCAGCAACGGCGGCGCCGAAGACAACGGTGAGTACTGCACCTACGACATAGGGGAGGGGGGAGGCAAAAGTCACGGACACACACATGCAACACCCCCAGCCCCATCCCGACCCTCACCCACTACAACACACACACCAATGCATTTCTGAACATCACAGTAACAACCCCCAACCCCTCCGGAAGAATGCTAAGACAAAAGGAAATGAGTACAACCATTGTAATGTATCAAAAAACAGTAAGCTCATATATACATCAATATATACACATTCCAAATATATACATCACGATTAGTAGTCCAGGTATGCACATTTCAATGTCCGTGGACCACTGGGCCCAAAATGCACGGGCGAGGCCCACACACGATACCTGTCCTGGAACGGAGAGAACACTGCAGAGGCATCAGATAGAAATACAACAAGCACCTCAGGGGGAAAGGAAGGGGGGACACCTCAGCCGGATGACTGCACCACGCCAGATCCACAACGGGGCTTCATGCCCATTGATGTATCCTAGGGAGTGCAAAGCCACAGTCTCTTAAGTCTCTACAGTGGGTGGGTTGCCCACTGTACCATCCTGGGGAGTGCAAAGCCAGAGTCTCTCAAGTGTCTACAGTGGGTGGGTTTCCCACCGTACCATCCTGGGGAGTACAAAGCCACAGTCTCTCAAGTCTCTACAGTGGGTGGGTTGCCCACTGTACCATCCTGGGGAGTGCAAAGCCACAGTCTCTCAAGTGGATAACAGTCTCCACTGGTTTTGGAGGGGGACTGGTGCCCAGAGTGCATCACTCACCCCGTGATGGTCCCTGTTGCGTCACTGCCCCTCCCGCTCATGGGCTAGCGGTGCTTGAGTTGGTGGTGCTTGCCCTGTTCAGCGGTGCTTGCCATGGCGGTCTTTGCCCTGTTCAGCGGTGCTTGCCCTGTTCAGCGGTCTCTGACCTGTTCAGTGGTGCTTGTCCTGTTCAGCGGTGCTTGACTTTGCTGTCTCTGACCTGTGCAGCGGTGTGTGCCATGGCGGTCCCTCATTGCCCAGCGGGGCTGTGGCTGCCGGGGCCCTCCTGGGCACTGACTCTGGTGGTGGTCTCCTGACCAGTGACGATAGTGCTGCCCTCTTGGGCACTGACTCCGGCGGTGGTCTCCTGACCAGTGACGATAGTGCTGCCCTCCTGGGCACTGACTCTGGCGGTGGTCTCCTGACCAGTTGCGATGGGGCTGGCAGTGGCATCTTGGGCAGCGGGGAGGATGGCGGCCTTCTCCGCAGTGCTGCTCTTTCCAGACTTTGGTGACTTCTTCTGCCCCTTCACCACCTTGGGAGGAGTCACAGCTGACTCGACACTCCCCCTGGGACCCTTGTGGGCGGCTTTTCCAGCAAGTGTCTTCCCCCTCTCCCGTTGGGCACTGTCCAACTTCTGGTGCTTCACAGGGGGTGGACTGGCAGTGCTTTGGCTCCGTGTCACACTGGCTGCCCTGGTGCCCGGTGCACTCCACATACCTGGAACAGACACCACTGGTACCTGACTTTTTTTGGCTGAGGTTCTACTACGGGACCTATGAATTGGAGGGGGGGGATGGGATAGAGGTCAAGGTTGCTCAGGAAAAGTTTCTGACGAACACTGGGACGGGTAGCTGGAGGGGGTCTGGGAGTGGAGGAAGAGGAGGTGGTTGTAAGAGGTGTAACTTTTGGTGATTTGGGTGCAGGTGCATGTTCTGGATGGCTGTTGGGTGTGTGTGTGCCCGCGTTTGTGTACTTTGGGAGGGGGCGTCACAGACACACTGGGAGAGGACACAGGGGACGTGTAAATGGTAGTGGGGGTGGTGAGTGCAGGTGAGCGGGGTGTGGTGCTGGGTGTTCTGGTGCGAGTCCTAGTGGCTGTTGTGGTAGTGCATACAGGTGAGAGTGTAGACGACACTGGGAGGGAGGAGGGAGACGACTACGAGGGGGACACAGTGGAGGCAGTGGATGTTGCTGTGTCTGTATGTGGGTGATGCTTGTGTAAGTGCCTGTGGGATGTGTGGTGCCTATGTTTGCCTGAGCTGCCCTTGAGTGTTGAGGTGTGTGCAGGCTGGTCTGATGGTGTGCTTGGGATAGGTTGAGGTACAAGGGATTGGGTCTGGGTGGAGGAAGTTGGAGGGAGGAGGCTAGACACAGGGACAATGGCTGCCATCAGTGCTGAGGCCAGAGATTGCAGGGTTCGATGATGGGCAGCCTGACCAGAATGAATGCCCTCCAGGAATGCATTGGTGTGTTGCAACTCCCTCTCTACACCCTGGATGGCATTCACAATGGTAGACTGCCCAACTGTGAGTGACCTGAGGAGGTCAATGGCCTCCTCACTGAGGGCAGCAGGGGTGGCAGGGGTGCCTGGGGCGAAGGTGATGCCCACCCTCCTGGGTGAGCGGGCACGGGGCAAAGGCTGAGGGGCTGCTGGGAGGGCAGTGCTGGTAGGGGGGCTGGCGGCTGTACCTGTAGAAGTGGGGGGCACAGATGGTGCCGCCACCACAAGGGAGCTCCCATCGGAGGACGAGTCCGTGTCGCCGGTTGCTGATCCGCTGACCGCCGTGAAGCTCCCCTCGCCCTCCGTCCCACTGGTGTATTCAGAGTCCGTGGTGTGGCCCTCCATGGCCATGTGGGACGCAGCCCCCTCGTGCTCCGGTGCCCCTGTACCTCCGCCTGATGATGCTGATGCACAATAGAACAGGGAGAGCAGAAAAAGGGGTGGGGAAACAGAAGAAAGACAGGTTGAGTGCATGGCTTACAGCTACCGTTGGCGGACAATACAGACACAGCTGCCCCCTGCACTACGCCGTGCTCTTGGCCTCTACAGATGCAGTTCCTGGGATATGGCCTACTTGCCTATGAGTGTCATCTGCCCACATAGATGACACAGGGGCATGTATACCTGTTTTTGGCACTCTACAGAGGTGGGGTGGAGTGGCACATTGCCTGCATTACGGAGGGGCCTAGCCTACGGAACTCGCCCTGGCCTAGGGAAACCCACAGCCCTCCTCTCCCACCCAGACCCCTCCACTGCACACAAAGTCATAAGAATGTGAGTGTACTCACCCCCTTGTTTCTGCTGTGATGCCCTCATGCGCCCATCCAACTCAGGGTAGGCCACCGCCAGGATCCGGAACATCAGGAGGGTCATGGTTCGACGGGCACCCCTCCCACGTTGGGAGGTCATCCCCAGCTGAGCCTCCGCCGTCTTCTTGCTCCAGTGGCGAATGTCCTCCTATCTTTTACGGCAGTGGGTGCTCCGTCTCTGGTGGACCCCCATGGTCCGGACGTCCTTGGCGATGGCACGCCAAATATCCTTCTTCTGGTGGGCGCTGACCTACATGACATGTACAGGGGAAGAAGAGAAGTCATTACCAACTGCACCATCAAAGTGAGTGGCCCACATCCCTACCCTTGCCATGTGGCACATGCATTCACAGTCCTTCATGCTCGCATAACTCTGCCCCCTTCCTACTTACATCCAGCCCTCTCACCCAGGCATAGCCCATACAACTTGCACCCTATGTACTCACCTGTTGGTCTGGAGGACCGTAGAGTAGCGTGTACTGGGGGAGGACCCCGTCCACGAGCTTCTCCAACTCCTGTGCAGTGAAGGCAGGGGCCCTTTCCCCAGACGCACGTGCCATTGTCTCTTCCAGACCGAGGTCACAGCAGCACTTGCAGTGTAGGTCCTCTCCTGTCGAAGATCAGGTATTGAGTGATTGAACAGATAGAAAATGGCGGTGACGTCCGCGGCAGTGCGTATCATCACCGCCTGCGCACTTCGTCATTGGCCCCTGGGACCCATAGGGTCCCATGTTAACCAATGCAGCATTGCGCCGCGGTCTTCGACCGCCTACCGCGACGGTGTACAACACCAGCGCAGTTACCTCACATCCCACTGTCCCACTTTAGAGGTCAGACATCTGCCATTTCAGGGGCCCACATGGCTTGATTTACAACTGCGTCACACATACCTAGGCCTGGACTCAACACACATACAGGAAGATTTTTGTATTTTGTGTCGTGTTCTGTGTAGCTGTGGGTACATACCTTACAATTGGTTGACTTTTTGGTCGCTGTTGTCCTTCCTAGGCACCGCCAGCTGGTACATGTGAGGAGATGGCGGAATCCTGTACCGACCGCTGGTGGACCTGTTGACAATGGAGGAGCGACATTTAATCATCACCTACAGGTTTGACCGTGCCATAATCCAGGAACTGTGTACCCAGCTGGAGCCAGATCGGATGTCACCAATCCGCCATCCCACAGGTATCCCCCCTCAGGTGCAGGTGCTGTCAGTACTCCATTTCCTAGCAAGTGGGTCATTTCAGACAACAGTGGCCATGGCATCAGGGATGTCCCAGCCTATGTTTTCTAACATATTGTCCAGAGTGTTGTCGGCCCTGCTGAAACACGTGAGGAGCTACATCGTTTTCCCTCAGGTGGAGGATTTGGCTACAGTGAAAAGTGACTTCTATGCCCTGGGACATATCCCTAACATCATACGGGCCATTGATGGTACCCATGTGGCTTTGGTCCCCCCCCACAGAAGTGAACAGTTGTACAGGAACCGGAAGAGTTATCATTCGATGAATGTACAGATGGTATGTTTGGCAGACCAGTACATCTCCCAGGTAAATGCTATGTTCCCTGGCTTAGTGCATGACGCTTACATCCTGCAGAATAGCAGCATCCCTTATGTGATGGGTCAACTCCAGAGGCACCGTGTGTGGCTATTAGGGGACTCTGGTTACCCCAACCTGTCATGGCTATTGACCCCAGTGAGGAATCCCAGGGCAGAGGAACGCTACAATGAGGCCCATGGGCGGACTAGGAGGGTGATCGAACGCACCTTCGGCCTCCTGAAGGCCAGGTTCAGGTGCCTCCATATGACAGGTGGTTCCCTATTCTACTCACCAAGGAAGGTGTGCCAGATCATCATCGCCTGCTGTATGCTGCACAATCTTGCTTTGCGACGCCAGGTGCCTTTTCTGCAGGAGGGTGGTCCAGATGACGGTGTTGTGCCAGCTGTGGAGCCTGTGGGCAGTGATGAGGAGGAAGCAGAGGAAGAAGACACTGATAACAGGGACTCTGTCATACAGCAATATTTCCAGTGACACACAGGTGAGAACATATTTTTACTATTATATTTACTTGCACACTTCTACCTCTATCCAGTCTGTCAATTTGAAGCAGTATTTGCTAACTGAGTGGTACATTTCCATTACAGTTTCACAGGTGTGGTTACCAACGTGTGTCATCTGCTTGCATCCTTCATGGGCTTGTGATGTGTTACATAGGTATGTTGACATAACATTTTCGAACGGATTTTGTCATTGTCATAGATAATACACATTTTCAAAATCACAGACTGACTCCAGATTGTTTTGTGGTTCAAGGGTGTTTATTGAAGTGCTAGTTATTGGAGGGGGTGGCAAAATGGTGATGGGTGATGGTGGAGAAATGTCCATGGCAGAGTCCAGACTATTAGTCTCACAGGTGCACTGCCCATATGGGCATAGGAAGTGGAGCTGGGGCAGTTCCAATCTGGACAGGGTAACAAAGTGGGACAATGGGATGACAATCAGGGTGGTCTCATTTCCTGGCGGGGGTCTTGCCATCTTGCTCTGTCCTGTTCCTGGATTTCAGGGACCGCTTGCGGGGTGGTTCTCTGTCTGCAGGGGGTGGGGTGCTGGTGTGGTGGTCCTGTGGCAGGCGTCCTGTCCACTAGCGCCGGCGGAGGTAGTGGGCAGTTCATCGTCCAGGCTAGTGTCAGGGGCTCCTTGGAGTGCCACGGTGTCCCTCATGCTCTTCTGTATGTCCTTCAGCACCCCTACGATGGTGCCCAGGGTGGAGCTGATGGTTCTGAGCTCCTCCCTGAACCCCAAATACTGTTCGTCCTGCATGCGCTGGGTCTCCTGAAACTTGGCCAGGACCGTAACCATCGTCTCCTGGGAGTGGTGGTATGCTCCCATGATGGAGGAGAGGGCCTAGTGGAGAGTGGGTTCCCTAGGCCTGTCCGCCCCCTGTCGCACAGCAGCCCTCCCAGTTCCCTTGTGTTCCTGTGCCTCCGTCCCCTGGACCCTGTGCCCACTACCACTGCCCCCAGGTCCCTGTTGTTGTTGGGGTGGTGGGTTATCCTGGGTTTCCTGTAGTGGTGGACACACAGCTGATTGACGTGTCCTGGGGACGGAGGTATGGGCCCGCTGGGTGGGTGCTGTGCTGGTGTTACCAGAGGGTGGAAGCTCTGTGGTGGCCCGTGACTGGGTGTGGGGAACCGACTGTCCCGAGGCCCAGGATGGTCCGGGCTGGTCATCTGGATCCAGTTGGACAGAGCTGCTCTCATCACTGTGGGCCTCTTTTGTGGGGGGGGTGGAGATGTCTGGACCCTCCTGTCTGGTGACGTTGGGTAGTGGTCCTGCAGGGGTGTAAAAGCATGATTATTGCATCTGTGTGTGTCATGGTGTGCAATAGGTGGGTGAGCGTGTACCCCTGTGCTATCATTCCTGTGTGGGGGCTTGTGTGATGATGGTTGGGGGGGTGTTATGGGTATGTGCAGTGGGCATGCTTTAGTGATGGGTGTCCATGCTTTGTTGTGTCATGCAGGGCTTGGTGTTGGGATGGGTGGTTTGTGTTATTAGTACATTAGTGAGGAGTTGGAGTGATAGGGGAGGGGGTGAGGGTGGAGGTGTGGGATAGCATGCAGGTAGGGTGGGGGATATGATAGTTAAGATTTGACTTACCAGTGTCCATTCCTCCACCGACTCCTCCGAGGCCCTCTGGATGCATAATGGTCAAGACCTGCTCCTCCCATGTTGTTAGTTTTGGGGGAGGAGGTGGGGGTCCGCCGCCAGTCCGCTGAATCGCGATGTTGTGCCTGGAGACCACTGAACGCACCTTCCCCCGTAGGTCGTTCCACCTCCTCCTGATGTCCTCCCGATTTCTTGGGTGCTGTCCCACTGCGTTGACCCTGTCGACGATTCTCCACCATAGGTCCATCTTCCTAGCTATAGAGGTGTGCTGCACCTGTGATCCGAATAGCTGTGGCTCTACCCGTACGATTTCCTCCACCATAACCTTGAGCTCCTCCTCCGAAAACCTGGGGTGTCTTTGGCGTGCCGTGGGGTGGTGTAGGTGATGTGTGTGGGGTGTATGTGGTGATGAGTGTGGTGATGTGTAGTGGTGTGTGGTATTTTTTGCGTGGATGTTGTGTTGGTGATGGTGTTGTGTGCCTCTGTGTGGTGGGGTTGCCTATTGCTGTGCTGTCTCTCTGTCGCCTTCGTCTCTAATTTTTGGTCGTAGGGGTTTGTGGGTGATGTGGGTGTGTGTTTTATATTGTGTTGGGTGTGTGGGAGTGGTGTTTGTATGTGTATCAGGTGTGTGTATTTTGAATTGTCCAATGTGGCGGTGTTTTGGAGATGTGTGTGTATTTCGAGCGCAGCGGTGTGTACCGCCAATGGAATACCGCGGTTGAAAGACCACTGCGTGGATTCTTGGGTCATGATAGCATGGGCCTGTTTCTGTTGCCGTCACGGTGGAGGTTTTGTTTTCGCCAGTTTATCACTGACCTTTGGTGTGGCGGACTTGTGTGGGTGTCTTAGTTTCGGCGGATTCCGAGATGTGTGTCATAATAGCTGTGGCGGAATTCCGCGGTGGCGGCGGTGTATTGGCGGTCTTCTGCACGGCGGTAAGCGGCTTTTACCGCCAATGTTGTAATGACCCCCATAGTTCTTTTGAACGCAGGGTGGGAACTTGTAGCACCACAAATGCACATATCACTATTTATTCCCCTTGGTATCAAACAGGTTAATCATCATTACGTAAAAGTGTACATTTCCTACCGATTATTTTACTTGCTTTTATTTTTCATTTAAGATGTTTGTGCTATATTCACCGGGGGGATAAATGCCACCAAAATAACTGTAGAAAATGTTATTTTAAGCCTCATCTCAGACCACGCAACCACACTCACGCATTGACTGCATTCATGGATTCCCTTACCTTCATTTACAATCAAGAATACAATTCCCATAATTTTTGTACGGGCCTCAATGTGCGCTGCTGGCAATGCACACACTCACCTGACTCTACCCGCACATTGCACACATGCAACCTCCTGTCCCCGTGCACTGTAGCCCCACCCTTTCACAACAGGTCGCATGGCGGGGTGGTATCATTCATGTTTGCTGACCGCAGTGAACCCCTTGACTACTTGGGAAAGGTTAGCGGAGGGAAAGCAGCAATAGTTGATTTTCAGTACAGTGCAGTTCCGGACTGATGCTAAAAAACCCAGGGGATGCTTTAATAGGTAACACTACAACACTTCGACAGGGAGTGAACCCTAAAGACCCCTGAACATGGCAGGCGATGTCTGGCCTAAGGTAAGATCTTAGGCCTCTTTGCTGGATAGAACATGCTCACTAGCGTAGGTGCCTTCTTATAAAGTGCTTGGCTGCTTGACCTGCATAAGCAAGGGTCATAGAGTGACATCTAAACACTGGCAAAACTGTTAGCAATGCAATACATCATGTAATAAAATTATTAAATAACACATATGTGGATGTTATTGGATCCCAATCAGATGGCATTTAAAGCCAAAGAAATGCAAAGGGTGGAGTCCTAAATCTCAAAATCAAATCACCAGCTGCCCCTGGTGGGGAGACCTTTTTAAGGTACCTTTCTATAGATAGAATAGTGTAACTCTACCTGGGAGCAAACGAATGAACAGACCTATGTTATTGAGTGGAAAGGGTGTTACAAATGCTATGGACCTGAATAGTACTTCCGGGTTTGCGCCCGCCGGGTAGGTCTCGAACAGAAGACGACAGTTTGCAACTTGGTACAGTAGTCCATTGGCTCGCATTATGCCAAGGGGCACATTCCCTAATATAGGAGGGTCCATACCTATTGAGGTCCTTGTTTATCTTTTCATGTAAGTTGTACGCTAACTATCATTCATTTTACAAACCATGGACTCACTTGAGTTCCCTAGTGAAGCCTAGGAGTTTTTTTAATTGCTTTTGGTCCTGAAGAAACACCGACTGATCCGTAGAGACAATATAGGCTTGAAATATGTCGACCATCACTTAGGGCTAGAGGATGAATTTCCTTTTTCCCACTTCTCTTTTCTTCCCTGGTAGAGTGGAGGAACATTATTTTCTTGATCACTCTCCTTGTTTTTATACTTGACCTAGACCCATCACTATAAATAAACACACTAATAGTATGGTCTAGAGCCAATTTAAGTGTATCCTCTCCAGCTTTTCACTTCTCCTCGTAGGTCTGAATCTACTCCTACGTCAAACAATGCTACACATTTAAAAGATCTCTGGCAAAGAGCCCCCCAGAGGGGCCCGCAGGACATTGCAGTGCCAGTCTGACAAGGAGCAGGCCCTATGATGAAGCATGACACTCATTGGGTGTGTGAGAGCCGTGACTTCTACTTTTAGTAGTACCTTTTTGACCTCTGGTCATCCCTTTGGAACAGCTATTAGACCCCACCAGGCTTTGGAGCGAAACCCAGCGGCAGCTCCTCCGCTATGGTGGAGGAGTGTTCCCCCTCCAGTGCAGCTGCAAAACTTGAAAAATAAAATGATAATAAACCATGGCCCTCATTACGACTTCGGCGGTCTTGTAAAAAGACCTCCGAAGCCGCGGGAGTCAATATACTGCCAGTGATGGCGGTATGCTTGGCCCCCTATTATGACATTTTCGCTGGCCCAGCGGAAAAGTCAGATCAACATTGAAGCCAACTCGTAATAGAGCCGGTGGCAATGTTGATGTGGAGTGGGTGCAGCAGCACCTGTCACGCATTTCACTGCCCGTAATTAGGGCAGTGAAATGCGCGATGGGGCTGTGCCTGGGGGCACCTACTCTGCCCATGCCAAGTGCATGGGCAGTGTAGGGGCCCCCATGGGCACCCAGAGTTCCCCCTTTACTACCAACCTTTCCATGGCAGTATTTACCGTCATGCACAGGCTGGCGGTTGGGGAGTCATAATCCCCAGGGCGTCGCTGCCCTGGGGATTATGACCGCCTGGCTGAAGCCTGGTGGTATACTGGCGGGACACGCAGTATGACTGTGGTGAATGTGTCATGGTCATAATATCCTAATGGAACACTGCCAGCCTGTTGGCGGTATTACCGCCGGTGTTCCGCCGACTGCCGGGGTCATGATGACCCCCCATGTTTCTTATTGTTTTATTTTTCTATGGGGTGGGGCCAAGGGGGAAGAAAGCCACAAGGGTAAGTGGTCTGCACAAGTGTCAGTGCACCTGTGGGTTTGGCCAGATGTCTCAGGACAGCTAAACTGACATGTGCACTGAGCTGTCTCCAAACCAAGCTGCGTTGCTGTGTTGGATTTAGGAGGCTCAGCCACCCAGTCTGTCTGGGAGCACAAATCGAGATTGTTCAGGCCAATCCTGACCTGCTCTCATGCTGACAGCAGTGTGGGAGCCTGTGCCTGCAGTGGTGCCAGAAGAGCGGCGATGCAGCGGGCATTGAGGTATGTGTTATATTTCTGTGTTTGTGTGCCCCAACACTTTGCCTCAGCACCAGCAGTGACTGGAGAAAGCCAATATATCATTAAGTCATCTGGAGTGAGGAAGATATCCTCCAGACCGAATAACATCTACATATTTCAGGGTGCTCTCTGAATTTAAAGAAGTTTGGTAACACAACACACGTGGGAATCCAAGGCATTACAGATTTAAGGGCTTTGTGTTCCCACAGGCTATTCGCTTTGTTTCACTCCTATGAATGGGTGTTCAAAGCTTAAGTGCTTGGATGCTCAAAAAAGTCTTGTATAAGGTATCATGCTGGAGGTTTTATAGATATGATGTGGCTTTATTCAAATTGCTTTTATGGATAATATAAAACATCTCTAATTTGATCTGGGACTCAGTTGGAAACAGCACAGTTTCCTAGTTTCATAATGGCTTGGTCATATGTCCACAGCTTTGGGTACACCTTGGTGGAATGAATTTGAAGCATTCAAAATGTGCTTGACAAGATATGTGTCTGTTGGCTTTTATAAGAAGATTATAAGAATATTGTAGAGTCTGGAGAAATGCATACAGATACCCTTTACCCTAATAATGACATGAAGTGTGAATAAGAGATCTATATCAAAGCGGATGCTCACATTTGTGACTTTCTCAGAAGGTGTGGGACAATCTCTAGACTAGACAAATGAAGGAGTGATAAAGTCTGCTTCTTCTAGTAGTAGGATTTCTGCTTTCAGCAGTTTGGTAATGACAGTTTTGTCTCATCCACTGTACAGGGAGGTCAAGGCAATTAGTGAAATTGGGAAGCATCCCGAACAACAAGTCGTAAACCACGAAGTCGTGGAAAACGAAAGCGAAACAATGCTTTCGTTTTCCACAACTTCTTTGTTGAGGGCCTTAACCACGCATGTGTGAACCATGTACATGTGTGGTTAAGGCACAGAAAAAAGAGAGTCAACGCGATCAAGGAGGAGGTAAGTTGGGCTGGGACTGGGGCTGTTTTTTTGGGGGTGGGGTGGTGGGCTCGGGGTGAGTAAGGATTAGGGGAGGGGTGGTCAGAGTTTAGGTTTTAGGGGTGGGGTGGGGGTTGGGGTGCTTTAGGTTTTAGGGGCGGGTGGGGAGTCGGGTATTTTTAGTTTTTAGGGGTGGGGGCTCGGTGATTAGGGTTTAGGGGCGAGGGAGGGGGTCAGGGTTTAGGTTTTAGGGGTGGGGTGGGGGTTGGGGTGCTTTAGGTTTTAGGGGAGGGACGTTTGGGTTGTGGTAATTTTGGGGGTGGGGGTTGGGGTGGTTGTGGAGGTGGGGGGGTCGCAGTCATTTTTAGGGGTGGGAGGCTAGGGAGGACGCAGGCTGGAACCATGCATGATGATCACTAATGCCTTTACCAGGAATGCCTTTACAACAAAAAATTGTTGTTAAGGCATTTGTGGTAAAGGCATTAGTGATAACAAGGTTGTTGTTCCGACCTCGTTGTTCAGGCATGGGTGGTTGAAGCACTCATTATGACATATAACCAGTGAAACTAGATTGGCTCTTTGATACTCTTTGCATGTGGGTGTCATCAATGCACTTCTGAATGTGGATTTGATACTAATTTTACAGCTGCAAAAGGGGTCATGTATAAAAATTGTCCAAAAACAAAGAGGTAGATGACCCGTGAGAGTCACTGCTCATTGCCCTATGAGAGCATTGTTCTTTGTCCCAATGCTTACAAATTTACTTTTATCACTGAGAAAAGATCTGTTCCAGTGGAGGGAAATCCCATTATACAGAACCAATAATTTATTCTGATCAGCAGTACATTATGATGCACAGTGTCGAGGCCATAGATATGGCCTTCACTGAATGGAATGAGTTTCTCTTTTTTGCCACCTAACGCAGGTTCTGTCTTTCCAATGGTTGACCCTCAATGGAGATCACAACACAATTGACTTTGTTCACCTATTCTTGTCATTGTTTTGCAACAGCTCTCTCAAAGCTTATGATTGATTATGGTAGGTTGAAAATTGATTTGTAATTATCCAACATAAGAAGGTCTGTTTCATCTTTTTTAAGACGTAGTCATAAGGTTATAAGATTTAACTTGCCTGGGAAATGTATTATCAGGCATGTTAGTTGCAACAAAAGGGAATCAATTGGGTACATGTAGCCAGACATTATTTCAAAAGACAGTTGAACACATTAATCATTATGACTTGTCTTATTATCTCTTCCTCTGTTACAAGCTTCCAGTTTCAGAGGGCTGACTGAATTAAAACTGCATGATGAGGTGAATATTTTGATAGTTGGGATTGATGAGTTTTCCATCACAAATCTTTAAAATTCTTGATTAAAGACCAGCTGCAAATCCTCAATGTTTTGGGGAATTATACAAGTGGTTTCCAACTCCTTTCAGATTGATCATTTTCTGGAAATAATTAAATGTGTGTTTTGTTTGAGACTTGTGATGCATTCAGCACTATAGTGCATGGAATACATGTTCTTCAGCTGCCTAGATCACATCAAGTGTTGAATGAAATCATTTTTCCTTACTTAAGTCAAGAAAGAATAAAAATCATTATATTGAAAGGGAAACACGCAGCTTTTCATCCAAATTATTCACACATTTTCATCTCAAAACCCTTAGGGCTACCTCAAATTAACTATGTGGTTAACAATGTAATATGCAATATCCAAGCTTTGTGAAATTAATCTTCTCCTGCAAATTTTCAATCAGATTGAAATAACAGGATCTCTTGTGATAACACAATGTTTTCTGTGTAGTCACACCAGCTTTTCTGCCTTTTCCTGTATCCTGTTTTTGCAGGTATTAGGACTCTGCACACTGTAACACTTCGAATCAGATCAACAACTTGTGTGCTGAGTCCCAAACATGGCACAGTTGAAGTATATTTCACCCAGTTGGTCTATTTAACTTTATCATAAGGCCATGGTAATGACACAGAAAGGCACTATTACTTGGAAGTGAAATGTCTTATGTAGGATGCAGTGTGGAATTACTGTACCCACACATGTGTCATTAAAGTATTTTGATGCTAAAAGCATTACTGTGCTGTGCTGATGTTCATTGTAAAAGCACTGCAGTGACAATGGAAGCTAAAGATGCATTCACTATGTGGAAGAACCTATCTTCAAACACCAATAAGTAGTCCATAAAGTATGTATTCAAGGCCAACAGAGCTGGGTGTTTAGTATATAAAGTGGCACCCCAAATATTGGAATAATGTCTGCTGATATCATTGTAGAAATGTCCACTAGCTGTTTTTTCGGTGAAGGTTGATCTAGAGTCTCCTTTAACAAGTCTAGCTTTTTAAAATGCTAGTTATTGTCAGCTCAGTTTTAAAACTCCAATTTCATGGTGAAAATTAGTAGAGAACTATCTCTATGAAAATGTACTTTTTTCTGCCTGAGCCAAAAGTGGGTTAGAACTATCTTGCTGCCAGAAGCTCAATACACACTCCTGGCTGAGGTTAACAGCCCTATTCTCAAGAAGTCAACTTTGCCTCTGGGTGGGTGTTGTTGCTGTCAGCAGCTGGTCACTTAATACTAACTAGAATCTAAAGAAGAGATTAGAACATTTGGCAAAACAGGGCATCCTTTACTGTACTTGAGTTGCCTGGGAGGAGCCATATTGGGTTTAAAAAATCTAATTCAATTAAATTAATTCCATGGGCCCCCCATACATTATGGGGGTCATTCTGACCCCGGCGGCCGGGGTCGGCGGTAGCACCGCCAACAGGCTGGCGGTGCTCCGCCGGGCATTCTGACCGCGGCGATACAGCCGCGGCCAGAAACGGAAAGTCGGCGGTGTACCGCCGACTTTCCGCTGCCCATGGGAATCCGCCATGGCGGCGCAGCTTGCTGCGCCGCCATGGGGATTCCGACCCCCTCACCGCCATCCTGTTCCTGGCGGTTCCGCCCGCCAGGAACAGGATGGCGGTGAGGGGTGTCGTGGGGCCCCTGGGGGCCCCTGCAGTGCCCATGCCAATGGCATGGGCACTGCAGGGGCCCCCGTAAGAGGGCCCCACTTTGTATTTCAGTGTCTGCTTTGCAGACACTGAAATTCGCGACGGGTGCCACTGCACCCGTCGCACATCCTCCACTCCGCCGGCTCCATTCGGAGCCGGCATCCTCATGGAGGGGTGTTTCCCACTGGGCTTGCGGGCGGCCTTTTGGCGGTCGCCCGCCAGCCGAGTGGGAAACCCAGAATACCCGCGGCGATCTTTTGACCGCGCAGCGGTATTCTGGCGGTTCCCTCCAGGCGGGTGGCTCCCGCCGCCCGCCGGGGTCAGAATGACCCCCTATGTTCCAATTGTAACAGGGGAAAGCAAGTGATTGGTCCTGATATAGTAAGATACCTCATCGAAATAGAAGAGTTGTTTATGGAGAAATATGATCCTGTCTGAAGGAAGGCACTATTAGCCATTTAGAACTTAAGGCTTCTTGGAATCCTTACACTAAAGCAAAGAGACAATACTGTAAAAAAAAATAGGCATAGGGCATGAAAGTTGACAGGCTTGAGTAAGCCCATTCTCCCCTTATCTGATATTAATTGTTTTGGTGAATTTTTCTTGTCCAATTGGTCGCTAATTTTCCTAATTGAATTGGCCATTTTATTGTGTTGGTACTGCTTGAATTTAGCATGCATTTTCTAAGGCATTGCTTGCTGCTTGTGTCACAGTTACCAGGGATTGAGCAGAGTTTCAGTGAGACGAGTATGAAGAACTAACCAGGGGATGTTTATTATAACGTAAGGACCCCCCCCCCCCTTCAGTTTCCCTTCCACGATAGCCCTGAGGCAAAACATTTTGGACTCATGACAAGTAAGAAAGATTGCAACTGCAGGGACTTTGCAGCCAAACTCATAGTAGGGGGTAGTGATGTTGAAGACGAATCTGAGGGTGTGGCCAATAAGGTGGCTATCGACTACGTAGATGTGTGGGTAGAAGAAACCACAAGTCTTTCATAGGTGCCAGAAATCTTGCTTAGTACTATCATTGATGAGAAGATGGTAATTGCCTACAGAGACTCAAGAACTGTCATTACCATGATAGATACAACATATTGGAAGAAGAATATGAGTACTGTTTGTTGCCTTTGTTAAGAAGAATAAGCTCTAGAAAGTCCAGTTGGTTTTTGACACCTTATAGTTTACAGTTGTAATAAGAGCCAATCTAACTATTGGTTGTCTTCTGGGTAATGACCCCAATATACGGGATTGGTGGAAGGTTAACTTGCAGTTACACATGCACGTCTTTGTGAACATTCGAAAAGGCCTAGGCCAAGAAAAACAGCATTTAAAAGCTAACATTCCCCCTTTCACAGTAGAATCACGCATTCCCCTGCAGCACCTGCAGTGTAGGGTAGCACTCGACCTTTCTGAAATTACGTTATCACTTGAGGTGAGTGGAGGTCTCTTCACTCAACAACTACAGTCCTCGTTACAGTGAACCAAAAATGTCACTAAAATAACCTATGCTTAATCGACTGGTAACTTGGCACAAAGCAGTCAGGCTTAACTTAGAGGCACTGTATAAGGTCCTTATGCAGCACACATAGAGTAAGAAAGTAAAAACACAACAGAATAAAAATCCTGCACCAAGTGGTAAAAATGACAACCATCCACCATGACACTTCCCCTAACTGTTATAGTTCAATAGGCACAAATACCCAACAGAATGGCTCCACATTCACCATACGTGGCCACGGGACACCCAGGTGCTACTGGTCCCAACTGAGATGGCCTAGGGGTTTTACTCTGCTCAGCTGGGTCAAGCTCCCCCTTCTGCACCTGACGGTCAGATGGGTAGCTTAGCTTGAGCAGACAAGGCTCTTTCAGGGGAAGCTCAGACACAGATCAGTGAACAGAACTCATAATTCTATGTGCGAGCAGCACAAACATAAATCAATGTCCAGTCAAATATTTGTTTTTGTATAAAAAGAAGTAGTTTATTTTCAGCTCGAAACATGCAAAGATAAACAACATTCTAAAAGCAATAATACAATCCCCTTGAAGGGGAGGCTATACTAGTTGTCAGCCCACTCCCTGTCCTCCCATCTCTAGCGTAAAGGGTTTGGTGTTATACCCATTCACTGACAACTGTATTCAGGGAATGTAAACTAATAGGCTCAACTCAAGAGTTGTTCCCTCAGACTGTGCTATAATGTTCAGGCATTAGAGTCTAGGGGTTAGGAGTACCAATTGTGGTATGTCCCCTGGGGCAATAAAAGCAGCGTTTCTCTGCTTACCTGCTCTGGCAGTAGAGAACCCTGCGGTGGAGCAGCACGGTCATGTTCTGGATTGGCTGAATCAGGCTTCATATGATCACAGGTGACAGCACATGGTGGGTGCAGATTCCAGCTCTCTTTCTCGAGCCACGCTGCCTGCCGATTAAGGGGTGGGAGCGCCACTCATTCAACAACCACAATCCTCATAAGTGTAAACCACAAATGTCTCTAAAATAACCTGTGCTTAATCCACTATTAGATTGGCACAAAGCGGTCAGGCTTAAATTAGAGCCACTGTACAAGATCTTCATGCAGCACACAAACAGTAATAAAGTGAAAACACTAACTTGAAACATGTCAAGGTAAACAACATTCTAAAAGAAATAACACAATCCCTCGACGGAGAGGCTCTTCTAGTTGTCAGCCCACTTCCTGTCTGCCCATCTCTAATGCAACGGGTTTGGTGTTATTCCTCATTCACTGATGACCGCTTTTAGGGAATGTAAACTAATAGGCTGTACTCATGAGTCCTTCCCACAGACTCTACTAGTATGCTCAGGAATTAGAGTCTAGGGGTTAGCAGTACCAATTGTGGTATGTCCACAGGGGCAATAAAAGCCCCATTTCTCGGCTTACCTGCTCTAGCAGTGGAAAACCCTGTGGTGGAGCAGCAAGGCTGTGTTGTTGATCGACTGATTCAGGATGCACATGGTCACAGGTGACAGCACCTGGCAGGTGCTGGTGCTCTTCCTTGAGCCACGCTACCTGTGGCTTAAGACAAGCAAGGTGCTCCTGCTCCAGTGGACATGTGGTAAGTTTCTTCTTCCTTGGCAGGAATGAGGGGTCGTATCCTTGCTCCAATGGGACTCCTTTGGTGCAGTTCACATGACGTGGTTGTATCCCACCTTAGTTACACACATTTCACAGCCCTGGGTAATGATCCGGACCTCTCACCTTCAGTATCTCTGGTGGCTCTTTCTGGCACTTTGATTTTCACACTCTGGTTATACTCGCCTGATGTTGGTGTCAATGGCAGTCCCTTTTGGGGTCACCAAGGCAATCTAGCACATGGGTTACTGCCCGATCGGTGCAGGGATGGGTTTCTCCCATTCCACTTGACAATATACCCTCCTGACATACGGGTCGCCAAGCCACTAGGGCACATAGAAGACGGCCCAATCAGTGCAGTGACATGTTTCGCAGCTATAATTCTCATTCACTCAAAGGCAGCACCACCTGGAATACGGGGTCACAGAGTCATTCTGGCACAAGGGCGACATCCTGTTGGTGCGGGGAGCAGATCTTAAAAATGCATTTTGTTATGTAACAAGTCCGCCCTGTGATTCGGTAACTTGGTAACTTGTTACCGAATCGCAAATTGGATTTGCGACTACAGACCGATTCAGTATTAGGACGGGATGTGCCAAGGGCGTCCCTTCCTAATACCAAATTGCAGAGGTATGTATGATTGTTTTGTGACCGTGAATGCGGTCGCAAAACAATTGCAGTTACCACCAATTTCAAATTGGTGGTAACCCATTGGAAAAGGGGAAGGGGTTCCCAAGGGACCCCTTTCTGAATGCATGCAAAAACATTTTTGAAGAGCAGGCAGTGGTCCCAGGGACCACTGCCTACTTTTAAAAAATGAAAAGAAAGGTTTTCATTTTACATTTTTAAACGCATTCCGTTTTCCTTCAAAGATAACGGGCTGCATTTAAAAAAAGCAGTCAAAGACATGGTGGTCTGCTGAGCTCAGCAGGCCACAATCCTTGTGATTGTAGCCATTCTCAATGGCTCGCAAATTGCGACCTACCTCATGAATATTAACGAGGAAGGTCCATTTGTGAGCACTTGCGAATAACAGTATGAAACTCCTGGAGTTTCATACATTCCAGTAGCGATTACTTAATTGCGATTCGCAAAACATCACAATTAGGTAATCGCTATTGTAAAGAATGATAAATCTGGCCCTCCATTCTTTGTGGCTCCTCCTGGCATACGCAGGCACCTATGTAGTCTGGCACATGAGCTACAGCCTTATCGGTCCATTGATGGATGGATTCCTTACACTTTGCACAGGGAGTCCTCATGTCAAAGGTCCGTTCTGGATTTTGCTCCCTCTACAGCTCTCCTGTTCCTCACGGAAGACCAGTCTTGGCAAGTAGGAAGGTGCTGGTGCTCCAAGACCCATAGCAGGTGATTTTGGCTTCCCTAGGTGATGTCCCCTTATCCATCAGGGAGGCCGGCAGGCTGGACCCCTAATCCTCATCACAGGCAGAAGTCTTGTTGAACTTCACCTCCTCACACAGCCTGGCTGGCTGCTCAGCAGATGGCAACGTTTTGGGTTCTCAGACTTCCCTACTTATAGTCCTTTTATAGGCACACAATGTGATTTAGTATCTGAATCTTTGAAATATTATAGCGTGATCCTATTTCTTTGAAATAGACATCTCTCCCCTTTTGTCTTCCTCCTAAAAGATGTCGGTCAAAGCTGGCATGACTCTGAAGCTGATTCACCCACAACTAGATTCGCCAGAGTTCACACCTGGATGCCAGCCACAGTGATATGTGCATCAAAAGGTTAATCCTGGGACCACAGCACTACTCTCTATAACTACCTTATCAGCCCTATCTCCATCTACCTGAGATGTGTCCAAGTCCCTTCCTTGTTGTAGGAAAGTGCTCCTTTATATATGGTCACCCCCACTTTTTGACCCAATGCTGATAAGTATGACTCTGTTAGTGCACTGGAAGCCTGCTAAACAAGCCTCAGTACCTGTGCTATTCCTCTTAATTGATTTGCTAACTTGGTAGTTCCCCGATTGGCAAAGGCGTTACCCCCTTATAAGCCCCTAGCAAATGATAACCAGGCTACCCAGGGCATGGGTGGTAAAGGGGTCCCTAGGGCTACAGCACAGGTCTGTGCTACTCTGGTGGCCCACACAAATTACTGACAGCAGGCCTGCCATTGGAAACTGCCAGAGTGGTGCAAACAACTTGAGTTCAATTGCGCCCTCACCATGAGTGGCCCAGCTCCCTGCAGTACCTTACAGATAGGTCAGACACCCCTAAGGAAGGCCTCAGCAGCCCAGGAGGCAAGGTTTCTCTAGTGAAAAACAGTATAAGTGCAGGCCAATTCATAGGATAACATCGGACTTAAGCCTGAGCAGACCTGGGTTGCTAGCTCCATTAGGGTACCACCTAGTTATGTCAAGTTGGTGTCAGTCAACATACGTTCTCTCCTCCAACACAAATCTGGTGTTGGGGGACAGCTGGCCTGCCCTCAGGTGGCACACTAGAGGCTGCTCACCTGTTTTCCACCCTTCCTTGTGCTCTGACTGGTCACCCTGCACTTATTCCCATGCTTGCTGCCACCAAGACAGGTTTCTGACCTCCTGCCAGGTAGTGTGGACACTCACAGGAATCAGGGACAGAAACTGAAGCAGAAAGGAGGTCACATCTCCCACCCCCAGCCGAGCTAGTAAATACAGCCATCAGGGCAGTAAGGATTCACCACCTCTAATAGCCATCTGTGCTGCCCCCATTGGAGGAAACAGGCCTCCCCTGTCCCAGGTATGAAATGAGGTATGCAGGTCAGTGCACACCCAAGCAGGCTGACAACACTTCTAGTGTGAGCAGCCCAGTCTGTGCACTACATTTTGATTTCTGCCATCTTTGTAGTAGCAGAATAGAGGGTTCTGGGTAGCTAATGGTGTTCTATCCCACCAGATGTGATCATCTGGCGGATTAGCTGAAGGAGCTAGCTGCCACCAGAACCTCAGATCTGATTGACCAAATTTGAAGAAGGAGCAGGAGGAGCTTTGCATCACTGACAACTGGACTTTGCCCACTGCACCAAAGCGAAAGAGTGATACTCTGACCATGAGGCAACAGACTGGGAAATGTGTGAACGACCCTTATCCTTGACTGAAACTCCTTACTCCTGACCACAGGGACCCTTTGGAAGCCAGAAGCACCCACAGTCTCCCTTCGACTAGTGGCACTAGTCCACTGCAAACTGGAGGTAAAAACATTCACAGGATCCAAAGATTCACAGGCCATCGGGCCTGCTGTGGAATCAATGAAAGCCAGGTGGGCCAGTGTCTCCTGGTAGTTGTAGTCTTGCCTTTCCACAACTTTCATGCTGCTAAGTTGCTTCCCCAGAACCCATGAAGTTCCCAAAGGACTAACCCTCACATCCGATGCTGCAAGTGCATGGCACATTGGGCAGCCTGCATTTGATATCTGCAACCCAGCTCCAGGTGAGATTTTACATCCCTTTGTCAGCACGACTGTGTAAATTGTAAAACCAGCACTACCTCAAGTCCCAATCAGCACCACAGACAGCCAGGACAACTCTGCACCTGGATGCCACAGGCCAGGTAAAACTGAACTGGCTATCGTGATCTGGTACTAGGGACTGCACAACTTTAATTCTGCAAGGGTTCCATGTAACTTGTTCTTTAAGTACAGTTTTACAATCAGTGATATTTTCTTCATAATTTTCAATGCAATGTTTTAATGCCCTTCTTGCAGTGAATTACTTTTGCTTTTAAAATTTATAACTATGGTTATACTTATGCAATTCTGTTCATTTTGGTGTCTAAATTAAGATAAAAATAAGATTTATTTTTATAAATTAATGTTGGATTTCCTTTGAGTCATGTCAATTGCTTATCATCCATGCTGATACTCTGAAATGCTTAAACATGTCCCTCTAAGTAAAGCCTGATTGCTCTTAACCACACTACCAGGACCCTAGGATTTACTAGGGTGAATCTAAGGACCATCCTTGGGGTGTTGTGAGAGTATTACATGGTGGCTACTAATCCTCCACACCACATAGTACTCCACTTTCCTACATTGATGGCACAGGTGGGATCCTGAACTTGGGTTTCACAGTGCCAGTTTACTTTGCATAAGAAATTTGTTAAATTGACTTTAGCATCAAAAATTATCTTTGCAAATTTATTTTCAATTTTGTCTAATTGGCTTGTGTGGGCTCTGTGTAAACAAGTGGTATAGTGAGTTAGGAAAAGTTTGTAAAAGTTTTTCTAAACTTTTAGTAAGGTCTCACCTCTTAGATTGAAAACCAAAATGGATGCTGATAAGAGTCTAGACTTGTTCATCCTGCCTGCCCTCAGGATCAGTCACCTGAGAGTTCTAAGTAAATCTAGAAGCATTCATTTTTGAGTTGCAACTAAAAAGGAGGAGCTGGAGAAGGCACTCAGCCTCTATTAAGGAGTGAAGGTAGGGAAGGAGGATACTTACTCAGAAGACGAACCTGTAGAGGCCAAGGAAGATGTCCTAGCCCCAGAAAATTAAGGGGAAGGTGGTGAGCACCATAGCTCTTAATCCTTCCCCAGACCCCCATCACCTGAGGGAAGTGACAGAAGTCACTGTAGCAGACCTCCAACTGGTAAGTGGGATGAGTTGGAATTAACCTCCTTGGAGGAGAGAAAACTTGAACTCAAAGAGAGAAGACTAGCCGTAGAGGAAAGCAGGGCTAAGCTGGGCCTTAGGCCCCGAGATGGTGGCAGCAATAGTAACAATAGGAAAAAGGAAGAATCCTTTGACCCAAAAACCCCCAAAGGGACTGTCCCTAGGTATGGTGATGGACATGACATTGACAAATGGTTTTCAGCCTTTGAGAGTGCTTGGAGAATAAGGAAGGTACCATCTCATCACTGGGGCTCTCTATTTTGCGAACTATTCCTGCGGAAGTGGCTGAGTCCTACACTTATATGAAGGAGACACTCATAAAAGGGTTTGGACTCATCACTGAAGAATATTGACTGATATTTTACGATACCTAGGAAGATCTAAACCAGACCTGGGTGAACTTTGGGGACTGTTCAGTCAAAACACTAGAGGGCTAGATTAAAGGTAATAAGGTGGAAATGTATGATGGGTTGTACAATTTGATTTTGAAAGAGCACATCCTGATAACTGTACCACAGAGAAATTACATCAGCATCTGGTGGATTCCGAGTGGTCTTCATCCAGAGAGCTGGGATAGATAGCTGACAAATGGATGGTCCAGGGTATCCAAAATACCCAAGTTGGAAGTAACCAGAAAAAATGACTCACAAGCTTCCCAACAGGGGAAAGAGGTGAGCCAGGACAACAATAAAAAGAAGGAGTTCTCAAAAAGCCCCCAAAAGATGTCTCAGGATGGTGGGCCTTGAGACTTCTCCCAGTCCAAAGGGAAAGTGTACAAATGTAAGACCTGGGATCCTACAAAGGCAGATGGGCTATGACATGACTGTCATCTACCAGCTGTCTACAAAGCCATAAAAAGGGTAATGCCGCATGCTCCAAAAGTCCCCCAACGGTGGACAGTCCAAGGGATTGGTTAACATATGAGTGGGAGTAGACGTGTACTCTGGAGAGGCCAGAGGACACACTGGAGCTACTTTAGTTTTCTCTGGGTGAGGTGGCTATTGAAGCCCTGGCCGTCTTACCTCCAAGCTTGGAGAAGTATAGACAATGGCCTAAGGTCAATGGGATTGAGGAAGAGGCTTAGAGGGATACAGGTGCCAGAGTCACTGTGGTGGCAGGCAAACTGGTTTCCCCAGACCAAATGTTGCTTGGTGTCAGTCAACAGGTCACTAAAGCTGACAATGAGACTAAGCTTCATCCTGGTGAGCTTAGAGTGGGGAGGGGTTACTGGCCCAAAGAAGATGGTTATGTCCCCTTCCATTCCAGTAGAGTATCTGTTGGGAAATGACCTAAAGACGTCTGCACTGGCAAAAGAAGAAAAGAAGGATCACGCAGAAATGCTGGGTCTTCTTGACTGTCTGTGTGTTACAGCTAGAGCACAGGCAGCATGACAGGGAATCT
The DNA here is from genome assembly GCF_031143425.1 of Pleurodeles waltl. Taxonomy (NCBI): domain Eukaryota; kingdom Metazoa; phylum Chordata; class Amphibia; order Caudata; family Salamandridae; genus Pleurodeles; species Pleurodeles waltl. The sequence continues at coordinate 443,790,998 of NC_090439.1, read as the reverse complement.
AGAGCGACTTGGATCCTGAAACAGTGGACCAAGTGACCTCCAACAAGAGAAATGACAAGAAGTCTGGGCCAGAGGGAGATGCCCTGGTGCCTGAGAAGGGAATTGCAACTGAGGGAGCCTAGCCTGACCTGGAAGAGCTTCCCAGTGCAGAGGGGTACTCCAGAGAGGACCTATGCCAACTGCAAAGAGAATGCCCTAGTCTTGAAGGCCTTAGGCAGCTGTGTGCAAGTAAATCAGAGGGAGTTGACAGTGGTACCCACAGGGTCTACCCGGAGGATGGGCTTCTGTACACTGAGGCCAGGGACCCCAAACCAGGGACAGCCAGGAGAGTGGTGGTCCCCCAAAAGTACAGAGTTCATCCTCACTTTGGCCCATGAATTTGCCTTAGTTGGACATCTGGGACAAACCACAACCTGTGACAGGTTGGTTGCCCATTTGTATTGGCCCCAGACGTATGAAAAAGTTAACGAGTTTTGTCACTCCTGTGTGACCTGCCAGGCCGGTGGCAAGACAGGAACGTGCCCAAAGGCTCCTTTAATTGCTCTACCTGTGTTTGAGACTCCCTTAAGGATGGTAGGGGTTGAGATTTTTGGCCCCAAGGACCCTCAAACTGCATCTAGGAATAGATTTATCCTAGTGGTAGTGGAATATGCCACTAGATACCCAGAAGCAATTCCTCTTAGGACTGCAACTGCACCTGCAGTAGCAGAGGCCCTACTTGGCATCTTCACCAGGGTTGGGTTTCCCAAAGAGGCAGTGTCAGATATAAGAACTAATTTTATGTCTGCCTATCTGAAGGCTATGTGGGATGAATGTGAGGTGTGTTACAAATTCACCACCACTATCACCCCAGATAAATGGTTTATGTTGGAAATGGCCTTTTTGCATGGTTATCCCCAGACTTTTTGCCTTCCTCCTTCTCTTTTTCTGACCTCATTTTTATTGGCTTTAGAACTTTGCACATTTTACCACTGCTAATCAGTGCTAAAGTGCATATGCTCTCTTCTTAAAACATGGTGACATTAGCTCATACCCAATTGGACTATTTAATTTACTTATAAGTCCCTAGTAGAGTGCACTACATGTGCCCAGGGCCTGTAGATTAAATGCTACTAGTGGGCCTGCAGCACTGGTTGTGCCACCCACTTAAGTCGGTCCTTAACCTTGTCTCAGGCTTGCCATTGCAAGGCATGGGTGTGCAGTTTCACTGCCAATTTGCCTTGGCATTTAAAAGTACTTGCCAAGCCTAAAACTTCCCTTTTTCTACAAATAAGACACATCTAAGGTATGCCCTAGGTAACCCATAGGGCAAGGTACTGTGTAGACAATGCCAGGACATGTATCTGTGTAGTTTACATGTCCTAGTAGTGTACAACTCCTAAATTCGTTTTTTACACTGCTGTGAGGCCTGCTCCCTTCATAGGCTAACACTGGGGCTGCCCTCATACATTGTTTTGAGTGGTAGCTGCTAGTCTGAAAGGAGTAGGAAGGCCATATTTGGTATGGCCAGAATGGTGATACAAAATCCTACAGACTGGTGAAGTTGGATTTTATATTACTATTTTAGAAATGCTACTTTTAGAAAGTGAGCATTTCTCTACACTTGAATCCTGTGCCTTCCAATCGACGTCTGGCTAGGTTTAGTTGACAGCTCCTTTGTGCATTCTCTCAGATACACCCCAAACACAGGATACTCAGCCTCACTTGCATACATCTTCATTTTGAATTGGTCTTCCTGGGCTGGGAGGGTGAAGGGCAAAGGACAGTAGCCTGCCCTCACACAAAGGACTGCCACACCCTCTACTGGGACCCTGGCACACAGGATGGAACTGAAAGGGGACATTGTGCAATTCTGAGCCACTCTTTGAAGTCTCCCCCACTTCAAAGGCATATTTGGGTATTTAAGAAGGGTCTCTGACCCTTCCAACTTATAACCTACTTGGGGTAGACACTGTACCTCACAGATACTTCCTGGAGAATAAACCTGTAACCAGAACCTGCATCCTGCCAGGAAGAACTGCCTGGATGCCCAAAGGACTCACCTGACTGCTTTCTGTGAAGAACTGCTGCTTTGCTGTTGCCCTGCTGCCTTGCTGCTCTCTGGCTGAGGTAAAGAAGTGCTCTCCAGGGGCTTGGATAGAGCTTGCCTCCTTATCCCTAAAGTCTGAGGACCAAAAAGACTTAGGGGGTCATTACAACCCTGGCGGACGGTGTTAAAGCAGCAGTAAGACCGCCAACAGGCCGGCGGTAATAAAATTGAAATTACGACCGTGACGGGAACCGCCAACAAAGACAGCCAGTTTAACACTCCGACCGCCACGGCGGTACAAACAAACAGCTTGGCGGTCACCGCCAACAGACAGGCAGGAGACAATGTACCGCCCAAACTATTATGACAGGCCAATCCGCCACCTTTTCCGGGGCGGATTCACTGCAGATAAAAACACGGCGGAAACAGAAATTCCGAAGGGAAAACGCTCACCTCTACACACCCCACGAGGAACGAGGACACCATGGAACCGGAACTCCAAATTCTACTTGCGATAGTCTTCCTGCACCTCTACCAGGAGCACGAACGCCGGCGGCGAAGACCACAGTGAGTACTGCACCTACAACACAGGGGAGGGGGGAGGCAAAAAACAGGGACACACACACGCAACACCCCCACCCCCACCCTCACCCACTACAACACACACACTAATGCATATCAATACATCACAGTTACACCCCCAAGACAAAAGGAAATTAGTGTAACCATTGTAATCTATTAAAATCCAGTACTCAAAAATATATATACACTATAAACAAATATATACACCAATAATCCAAGTCCAGGTATTGCACCATTTATAGTCCGTGGACCACTGGGCCCAAAATGCATGGGCGAGGCCCACACTCGATACCCGATCAAAACAGAGAGAACACTGCAGGGGCATCAGATAGAAATACAACAGGCACCTCAGGGGGAAGGGGGGCCCCTCAGCCGGATGAGTGCATGACGCCAGATCCACGAGGGGGCTCAATGCCCACTGTTCAATCCTGGGGAGTGCAAAGCCACAGTCTCTCAAGTCTCTACAGTGGGTGGTTTGCCCACTGTTCAATCCTGGGGAGTGCAAACCCACAGTCTCTCAAGTCTCTACAATGGGTGGGTTGCCCACTGTTCAATCCTGGGGAGTGCAAAGCCACAGTCTCTCAAGTCTCTACAGTGGGAGGTTTGCCCACTGCTATATCCTGGGGAGTGCAAAGCCACAGTCTCTCAAGTGGATAACAGTCTTCACTGGTTCTGGATGGGGACTGGTGCCCAGAGTGCTTCATCCTGTGAAGGACAGAGGTAGTGGATGGATGTCTCCACTGGTTCTGGAGGGGGACTGGTGCCCAGAGTGCTTCATCTTGTGAAGGACAGAGGTAGTGGATGGATGTCTCCACTGGTACTGGAGGGGGACTGGTGCCCAGAGTGCTTCATCCTGTGAAGGACAGAGGTAGTGGATGGACCTCTCCACTGGTTCTGGAGGGGAACTGGTGCCCAGAGTGCATCACTCACCCCGTGACGGATCCAGTTGCGTCAGTGCCCCTACCGCTCATGGGCTAGCGGTTCTTGAGATGGCGTTGCCCTGTTCAGCGGTGCTTGATTTGGCGGTGCCCTGTTCAGGGGTGCATGAGTTGGCGTGCCCGGCCCAGCGTTGCTTGAGACGGCGGTGCCCTGTTCAGCGGTGCTTGATTTGGCAGTGCACTGTTCAGCGGTGCTTGATTTGGCGGTGCCCTGTTCAGCGGTGCATGAGTTGGTGGTGCCCGGCCCAGCGGTGCTTGAGACGGCGGTGCCCTGTTCAGCGGTGCTTGATTTGGCGGTGCCCTGTTCAGTGGTGCTTGAGACGACGGTGCCCTGTTCAGCGGTGCTTGATTTGGTGTGCCCTGTTCAGCGGTGCTTGATTTGGTGGTGCCCTGTTCAGCGGTGCATGAATTGGCGGTGCCTGGCTCAGCGGTGCTTGAGACGGCGGTGCCCTGTTCAGCGGTGCTTGAATTGGCGGTGCCCTGTTCAGCGGTGCTTGAGTTGGCGGTGCACGGCCCAGCGGTGCTTGAGACGGTGGTGTCCTGTTCAGCGGTGCTTGATTTGGCGGTGCCCTGTTCAGCGGTGCATGAGTTGGCGGTGCCCGGCCCAGTGGTGCTTGAGACGGCGGTGCTCTGTTCAGCGGTGCTTGATTTGGCAGTGCCCAGTTCAGCGGTGCATGAGTTGGCGGTGCCCGGCCCAGCGGTGCTTGAAAAGGCGGTGCCCTGTTCAGCAGTGCTTGATTTGGCGGTGCCCAGTTCAGCGGTGCTTGATTTGGCAGTGCCCCGTTCAGCGGTGCATGAGTTGGCGGTGCCCGGCCCAGCGTGCTTGAGATGGCGGTGCCCTGTTCAGCTTTGCTTGATTTGGTGGTGCCCTGTTCAGCAGTGCTTGAGATGGCGGTGCCCTGTTCAGCGCTGCTTGATTTGGCGGTGCCCTGTTCAGCGGTGCTTGATTTGTCGGTGCCCTGTTCAGCGGTGCATGAGTTGGAGGTGCCCTGCCCAGCGGTGCTTGAGACAGCGGTGCCCTGTTCAGCGGTGCTTGATTTGGCTGTGCCCGGCCCAGCGGTGCCTGTGCTGGCGGTCCTTCATAGCCCAGCGGGGCTTGTGCTGGCGGTCCTTCATGGCCCAGCGGGGCTTGTGCTGGTGGTCCTTCATGGCCCAGCGGTGCTTGTGCTGGCGGTCCTTCATGGCCCAGCAGGGCTTGTGCTGGCGGTCCTTCAAGGTCCAGCGGGGCTTGTGCTGGCGGTGGCCTCCTGGGCTGGGGCTGGCGGTGGCCTCCTGGGCAGCTGGGCTGGGGCTGGAGGGGCCCTCCTGGGCAGCTGGGCAGCGGCTGGCGGTGGCCTCCTGGGCAGCTGGGCTGGGGCTGGCGGTGGCCTCCTGGGCAGCTGGGCTGGAGCTGGCGGTTGCCTCCTGGGCAGCTGGGTTGGGGCTGGCGGTGGCCTCCTGGGCTGGTGCTGGCGGTGGCCTCCTGGGCAGCTGGGCTGGGGCTGGCGGTGGCCTCCTAGGCAGCAGGGATGATGGCGGTGTTCTCCGCCGTGCAGCTCTTCCCAGACTTGCCGGGTTTCTTGTGGCCTTTCCCCACCTTGGGAGGTGTAACAGCTGACTCCACACTCCCACCGGGACCCCTGGGAGCGGCTTTGGTGGCTGGAATCTTCCCCTCTCCCGCCGGGCACTGGCCAACTTCTGATGCTTCCAAGGGGGGGACTGGCTGTGCTATGGCTCCGTGCCACACTGGCTGTCCTGGTGGCCGGTGCACTCCACATACCTGTGACAACAGGCACCACTGGTCCCGTAGATGTTGTGGCTGAGGTGCTACTTCGGGATCTATGAGATGGACGGGGTGGGGGAGGTGTGGGAAAAAGGTCAAGGCTGGACAGGAAAATTATTTTGGACACACTGGGACGGATAGCTGGAGGGGGTTTGGGAGTGGAGGAAGAGGTGGTGGTAGTAGGAGGTGTACGTTTGGTGACTTTGGGTGCAGGTGCATGCGCTGGAGGCTGTCGTGAGGTGGATGGCTGTTGGGTGGGTGTGTGCCTGCGTTTCTGTATCTTGGGATGGGGCGTCACAGACACACTGGGAGAGGACACAGGGGACGTGTGAATGGTAGTGGGGGTGGTGACTGCACGTGAGCGGGGTGTGCTGGTGGGTGTGCTGGTGAGGGACGTAGTGGCTGTAGAGGTAGTGCATGCAGGTGTGAGTGTAGACGAGACTGGGAGGGAGGAGGGAGACAACGAGGAGGGGGACACAGTGGAGGCAGTGGATGTTGGTGTGTCTGCATGTGTGTGAATCTTGCGTGAGTGCCTGTGGGATGTGTGGTGCTTATGTTTGCCTGAGCTTCCCTTGTGTGGTGAGGTGTGTGCAGGCTGGTCTGATGGTGTGCTTGGGATAGGCAGAGGTACAGAGGATTGGGTCTGGGTGGAGGAAGTTGGAGGGGGTAGGCTAGAGACGGGGACAATGGCTGCCATCAGTGCTGAGGCCAGAGTTTCAAAAACTCGGTGAAGGGCCGCCTGACCAGAATGAATGCCCTCCAGGAATGCATTTGTTTGTTGCAACTGCCTCTCTACACCCTGGATGGCATTCAAAATGGTAGACTGCCCAACAGTGAGGGACATGAGGAGGTCAATGGCCTCCTCACTGAGGGCAGCATGGGTGACTGGGGCAGGGGCTGAGGTGCCTGGTGCAAAGGTGATACCCACCCCCCTGGGTGAGGGGGCACGGGGCGAAGGCTGAGGGGCTTCTGGGAGGGCGGTGCTGGTGGGGGGGTGGCCGATGTACCTATAGATGCGGGGGGCACAGATGTTGCCGCCATCACAAGGGAGCTCCCATCAGAGGACGAGTCCGTGTCACTTTCGTCAGCTCCTGTCCCCGCCGTGGAGCTCCCCTCACCCTCCGTCCAACTGGTGAATTCGGAGTCCATAGTGTCGCCCTCCAGCGCCATGTGGGATGCAGCTCCCTCGTGCTCCGGTGCCACTGCTCCTCCGCCTGATGATGCTAATGCACACAAGAACAGGAAGACAACAAAAAGGGGGTGTGGGGAGACAGAAGAAAGACATGTTGAGTGCATGGATTACCGCTATCGTTGGCGGACAAGACAGACACAGAGGCCCCCTGCACTACGCCGCGCTCTTGGGCTCCACAGTGCAATTCCTGGGAAATGGCCTACACAGCTATGGACGACATCTGCACACATAGATGACGCAGGGGCATGAATAGCTGTACTTGGCACTCTACAGAGATGGGGTGGGGGGCCACAGGGCCATGCCTTACGGAGGGGCCTAGCCTACGGAACTCGCCCTGGCCTAGGGAAACCCACAGCCCTCCTCCCCCACCCAGACACCTCCACTGCGCGCGAAGTCAGCTGAATGAGAGTGTACTCACCCCCTTGTGTCTGCTGTGATGCCCTCAAGCGCCCATCCAACTCCGGGTAGGCCACCACCAGGATCCTGAACATCGGGGGGGTCATGGTTCGACGGGCACCCCTCCCACGCTGGGAGGCCATCCCCAGCTGAGCCAACTCCATCTTCTTGCTCCAGCGGCAAATGTCCTCCCATCTGTTCCGGCAGTGGGTGCTCCGTCTGTGGTAGACCCCCAGGGTCCGGACGTCCTTGCCGATGGCACGCCAAATATCTTTCTTCTGGTGGGCGCTGACCTACATGAAATGTACAGGGGAAGAAGAGAAGTCATTACCAACTGCACCATCAAAGTTAGTGGCCCCCATCCCTACCCTTGCCATGTGGCACATGCACTCACCGTCTTACATGCATGCAGCACTCTGCCCCCTTCCTTCTTACATCCAGCCCTCTCCACACAGGCATAGCCCATCCAACATGCTCCCTGTGTACTTACCTGTTTGTCTGGAGGACCGTAGAGTAGTGTGTACTGGGGGAGGACCCCATCAACGAGCTTCTCCAACTCCTCCGATGTGAAGGCAGGGGCCCTTTCCCCAGACGCACGAGCCATTGTCTCTTCCAGACTGAGGTCACAGCAGCACTTGCAGTGTAGGTCCTCTCCTGTCGAAGATCAGGTATCGAGTGATTGAAGTGACAGAAAATGGCGGTCACGTCTGCGGCGGTCACGTCCGCGGCGGTGCGTACCATCACCGCCGGCGTACATCGTCATTGGCTCCTGGGACCCATAGGGTCCAATGTTAACCAATGCAGCATTGCGCCGCGGTCTCCTACCGCCCACCGTGACGGTGTACAACGCCAGCGCAGTTAGCTCACATCCCATTGTCCCACTTTAGAGGTCAGGAAGCCGCCATTTCAGGGGCCCACATGGCCTCATTTTCAACTGTGTCACACATACCTAGGCCTAGTCTCAACACACATACAGGACACATTTTGTGTATGATTGGTGTTCTGTGTAAACTGTGGGTACGTACCTCTGAATTGTTTGACTCTGTGGTCGCTGTTGTCCTTCATAGGCACCGTCCGCTGGGACATGTGAGGAGATGGCAGCATCCTCCGGTGTACCGACCGTTGGTGGACCTGTCGACAATGGAGGAGCGACATTTGATAATCACATACAGGTTTGACCGTGCCACAATCCAGGAACTGTGTACCCAGTTGGAGCCAGACCTGATGTCAGCAATCCGCCATCCCACAGGAATCCCCACTCAAGTGCAGGTGCTGTCAGTGCTCCCTTTCCTTGCAAGTGGCTCTTTTCAAACAACTGTGGCCATGGCATCAGGGATGTCCCAGCCTATGTTTTCCAACGTATTGTCCAGAGTGTTGTCTGCCCTTCTGAAACACATGCGGAGCTACATCGTTTTCCCTCAGGTGGAGGATTTGCCTACAGTGGAAGGTGATTTCTATGCCCTGGGACATATCCCCAACATCATAGGTGCCATTGATGGGACCCATGTGGCTTTGGTCCCCCCCCCCCCCACAGGAGTGAACAGGTGTACAGAAACTGGAAGAGTTATTATTCTATGAATGTACAGATGGTATGTTTGGCAGACCAGTACATTTCCCATGTGAATGCCATGTTCCCTGGCTCAGTGCATGACGCCTACATCCTGCGGAATAGCAGCATCCCTTCAGTGATGGGTCAACTCCAGAGGCACCGTGTGTGGCTATTAGGTGAGCCCCTGGAAGCAAGACAGTGGGAATGGTTGTCTGGGGTTATCCCTACAGGTTAGTGTGTGTCTAACCGTTGTCCCTCGCCATTTGCAGGTGACTCTGGGTACCCCAACTTGTCATGGCTACTGACCCCAGTGAGGAATCCCAGGACCAGGGCAGAGGAACGCTACAATGAGGCCCATGGGCGAACTAGGAGGGTGATCGAGCGGACCTTTGGCCTCCTGAAGGCCAGGTTCAGGTGCCTCCACATGACAGGTGGATCCCTATTCTACTCACCAAAGAAGGTGTGCCAGATCATCGTGGCCTGCTGTATGCTTCACAACTTGGCTTTGCGAGGACAGGTGCCTTTTCTGCAGGAGGATGGTCCAGACGGCGGTGTTGTGGCAGCTGTGGAGCCTGTGGACAGTGATGAGGATGAAGCAGAGGAAGAAGACATGCAGAACAGGGACTCACTGATCCAGCAATATTTCCAGTGAAACAGTCCTGCCTACTATATGTACTTTTACACTACAACCTCTATCCTGTCTGTCGTTTTCACCCAGTGTATGGTCACTGAGTTTTCACTTTCCCTTATGGTTTCACAGATCTGGGTCCCACTGTGTGTCATCTGCTTAAATTCCTCATGGAATAGAGCTGTGTGACATAGGTATGTTGACATTACTATTTCAAAAACATTTTGCCACTGTAATTGCAAATACACTATTTCGAAATCACAGACAGACTCCAGATCATTTTGTGCTTTAGGTGGGTTTATTTAAATGCAAAATATTGGAGGAGGAAGTTAAATGGTGAGGGGTGATGGCGGAGGAGTGCCCATGCAGAGTCCAGTCTATTAGTCTCACAGGTGCATTGCCCATATGGGCATAGGAAGTGGAGCTGGGGCAGTTTAATTATGGACAGGGTGACAAAGTGGGACAGTAGGATGACAATCAGGGTGGTCTCATTTCTTGGCGGGGGTCTTGGCATCGTTCTCTGTCTTGTTCCTGGATCTCAGGGACCGTTTGCGGGGTGGTTCTCCGTCTGCAGGGGGTGGGGTGCTGGTGTGGTGGTCCTGTGGCAGGGCGTCCTGTCCACTAGCACCGGTGGAGGTGGTGGGCAGTTCATTGTAAATGCTAGTGTCAGGAGCCCCTTGTAGTGCCACAGTGTCCCTCCTGGTGTTGAGTACTTCCTCCAGAACCCCTAAAATGGTGACCAGGGTGGAGCTGATGTTTCTGAGTTCCTCCCTGAAGCCCAAATACTGTTCCTCCTACATGCGCTGAGTCTCCTGAAACTTGGCCAGTACCGTTGCCATAGTCTCCTGGGGGTGGTGGTATGCTCCCATGATGGAGGAGAGAGCCTTGTGGAGAGTGGGTTCCCTTGGGCTGTCCGCCCCTGTCGCACGGCAGCCCTCCCAGTTCCCCTGTGTTCCTGGGCCTCCGTCCCCTGGACCGTGTGCCCACTGCCACTGCCCCCAGGTCCCTGTTGTTGTTGGGGTGGTGGGTTATCCTGGGTTCCCTGTAGTGGTGGACACACAGCTGATTGACATGTCCTGGGGACGGAGGTATGGGCCCGCTAGGTGGGTGCTGTGCTGGTGTTTCCAGAGGGGGGATGGTCTCTGGTGGCCTGTGCCTGTGTGAGGGGAACCGACTGTCCAGAGGTCCCCGATGGTCCCGGCTGGTCATCTAGATCCAGTTGGACAGAGCTGCTGTCATCACTGTGGGCCTCTTCTGTGGGTGGAGTGGACATGTCTGGGCCTTCCTGTCTGGTGACGTTGGGTAGAGGTCCTGTAGGGGTGGAAAGGCATGATTATTGCATCTGTGTGTGCCATGGTGTGCAATGGGTGGGTGACCGTGTACCCCAGTGCTGGCATTCCTGTGTGGGAGCTTTTGTGGTGATGGTTTAGGGGGGTGTATGGCTATGTGCAGTGTGCATGCTTTGGTGATGTGTGTCCATGCTTAGTTGTTGCATGCAGGGCTTGGTGTTGGGGTGGGTGGTTTGTGATATTGGTACATTTGTGAGGAGCTTGTGTGATGGGGGTGAGGCCGAGGGTGGGGGTATGTGATAGCATGCAGGTAGGGTTGGGGATGTAATAGTAAAGCTTTGACTTACCAGAGTCCATTCCTCCACCTACTCCTGCAAGGCCCTCAGGATGCAGAATCGCCAAGACCTGCTCCTCCCATGTTTTTAGTTGTGGGGGAGTCCGCTGAACCGCCAGGTGGTGTCTTGAGACCACGGAACGCACCTTCCCCCATAGGTCGTTCCACCTTTTCCTGATGTCCTCCCGATTTCTTGGGTGTTGTCCCACTGCGTTGACCCTGTCCACTATTCTTCGCCATAGCTCCATCTTCCTAGCTCTGGAGGTGTGCTGCACCTGTGCTCCGAATAGCTGTGGCTCTACCCGGACGATTTCCTCCACCATGACCCTGAGCTCCTCCTTCGAGAACCTGGGGTGTCTTTGCCGTGCCATGGGGTGGTGAAGGTGATGTGTGGGGTGGAGTGTGTGGTGAGAAGTGTGGTGATATGTAGTGGTGTATTGTGTGAGGTTCGTGGCAGTTGTGTGGGTGATGGTGTTATGTGCCTGTGGATGCTAGTGTTGTTGATGGTGGTGTCTCTCTCTGGCCTTCGTTCGTGATTTGTGGTCGTAAGGGTTTGTGGGTGATGTGGGTGTGTGTTTTATATTGTAATGGGTGTGTGGGAGTGGTGTGTGTATGTGTGTCAGGTGTGTGTATTTCGAATTGTCCAATGTGGCTGTGTTTTGTAAGAGTGTGTGTATTTTGAGCGCGGCGGTGTGTACCGCCAATGGAATACCGCGATTGAAAGACCGCCGCGTGGATTCTTGTGTCGTGATAGTGTGGGCGTATTTCTGTTTGCGTGACGGTGGAGGTTATGTTTTCGCCAGTTTATCACTGACCTTTGGTGTGGCGGACTTGTGTGGGTGTCTGAGTTTTGGCGGATTCCGAGATGTGGGTCATAATAGCTGTGGCGGAATTTCGCGGCCGCTGCGTTGTGTTGCCGGTCTTCTGCACGGCGGTAAGCGGCTTTTACCACCAATGTTTTAATGAGGGCCTTAACCTCTTAAAGAAGGACCCCGTGTGCGGCGAACTTCGACACACAGCCTGCCAGAAACGATGCACAGCCTGCACTGCGGTGAAAATTTCACCGCACACCGAACCAGAAGGACACAGCCCAACTTCGCAATGAGAAGATTGACACAGCGCCAGCGTAGCAACCGGAAATTCGATGCATGACCCACTGGATCGACGCCAAGCCGGAATGATGCAGCCCGACTTCCAAAGAGGAATTGACGCAGCGCCTGCCATGTGGTAGAAAATTAGACGCAACGCCCACCGGATCAACGCAGCTCCTGTGACTTCATCCTGCCAGTGCAGGAAATCCACACACCGTCCCCGGGGCATCCGAAACCCCTGCAACCCAAAGAGGATACACGACTGAGCGCTGGAAATCAATGCACATCCGCCCCTGTGTGAAAACGAAATGACACATCACAGTGTGTGGCCCAAGAAATCAACGTACACCCCTTTGCTTCCAAGCATCTCCTCCTCTGCTGTTCTTTGCGGAGATTTTTCATGTGAACCAGGTACTTTATGCTTGAAAGGGACTTTGTTTGCTTTAAAAGGACTTAAGACACTTTCTATTACTTTCCAGTGATATCTCTACATTTACTTATTGCATCTTTGATCGTTTTGACGTACATTTTTCTAAATACTGTGTAGTGTATTTTTATGGTGCTATATGGTGTTATTGTATGATTTATTGCACAAATACTTTACACATTGTCTTCTAACTTGAGCCTGACTGCTCAGTGTGAAGCTACCAGAGGGTGGGCACAGGAAAAATTTGGATTGTGTGTGACTTACCCTGACTAGAGTGAGGGACCTTGCTTGGACAGGGGGTAACATGACTGCCAACCAAAGACCCCATTTCTAACAGTTTAGTTGAGAGATTCAACAAAACCTTGAAGGGCATGATAATGGGCCTCACTAACAAGCTCAAAAGAAGGTGGGATTTCTTGTTACCTTGCCTACTCTTTGCATTCCATGAGGTATCACAAAATGAGGTTGGGCCAGCCCTTTTGACTGTTTGTTTGGTCCTCCTATAAGGGGTCAATTGAGTGTTGTGAGGGAAGCATGGGAGAGGGTCTCAAAGAACTATGTACTAGACCTGAGATCACACATTGCATAATATATGAAAAAATGCACACTGGTATGACCATACGTCAGCACTGGTGGAGTACCAAGCAGGACAGCTGGTGTGGGTGTTGGAGCCCGTGTCTTCTAGGACCCTCCAGCACAAGTGGACTGGACCCTATTCAGTTATGGAGAAGAAGGGGGAAGTCACCTACTTGGTTGACTTGGGCACCCTCACGAATCCTCACAGGGTTCTGAAGTTAAAATGCCCAAAGCCACACCAGGACAGAGCTAACATGGCCATGTTCATGGTCACTGATGAGGGCTCAGAGGAGGAAAGTGAACTCGTCCCTGACCTTATGTCAAACATCCCCCAGGATGGTTTAATACATGGTTTAGCTTTGCATGACTACCTCTCTACCAAACAGCAAATTGACTGCAGGCAAGTCACAGGACATGATGTGGACACTGGTGAAAGTCTCCCTGTCATAAGTAAAATCTATAGGTTGATAAAGGGAGTAAAAGAGAAGTCTGCATTTTCCACCCCAGAGGGTCACTACCTGTTCACTATGATGCCCTTTGGATTAAAACATGCACCTGCTACATTCCAAAGGTTGGTGAAGTGAGTTAACGTAGGCCTAGAAGACTTTAGTGCACCATTTATTGATGACATTGCTGTCTACAGCTCCACCTGGGAGGATCATCTGGTCTACCTGAAGGAAGTGTTACCGCCCGCAGCAGGTGGACCTAACTACTGAGGCCAGTAAGTGCCAGATTGGGTAGAGTTCTATTGTGTACTTGTAGGTGGAGGCCATGAACAACCTCTCCAGCCTGAGATCCAGAACGTTCTGGACTGGGAGCTTCACAAACCCAGACTCAGGTCAGGGCCTTCCTTTGCTTGAGTGGGTACTTTTGAAGGTTTGTAAAGAATTATGGGACCATTGTGGTTCCCTTAACTGAAGTTATCTCTAAGGAGCAGCCTAAGAAGATCATTTGGACCACAAGATGCCAAAAAGCCTTTGACACCCGAAAGAGGCTATGTGCTCAGCATCTGTACTCAAAGCATCTGACTATACCAAATATTTCATTGTCCAAATAGACACTTCTGAACATGGGATTGTGGCAGTATTAACACAAACAAATGATGAGGGCCAGGATCAACCAGTTGCCTATGTCAGCAGGTGATCCCCCCCTTGAGAGCAACATTGGAGTGCCATTGAGAAGGAAGCCTTTGCTGTGGTTTGGTCCCCTAAGAAGCTGAGACCCTACCTCTTTGGGACTCACATCAAGGTTCAAGCCAACCGGAAAGTTCAACTGTATCGGGGGAACATGGCAGCCATCCCCACCATCCGACCGCCCGCTCATTGACGGCTCTCCTACCTCTCCGGTGGCTTTCTGTGATTCAACACTGTGCTTGAGTGTGCCCACGCCTGATGGGTGCCCCATGACAAGGGGATCCCACCGGGCAGGCTGAGACATCCCTACTAAATCACAAATGAGAGTACAGGGGTTCTTGTAACGTAAGTAGGTCAATAGTGTATCAATTGTGACACTAGACCACTCGTATACCTCGACTAGAGGTGAAGTGTGGGTGAGCTGTGGAGTGGTGTCTGGTCTGAGGGGGAGATTTCCTTTACGGACTAGGTGGTCTCACACACTATATAGTGTCATGCTTCATCATATGACCACCTAGCCCCACCCAGGTAGGACAGTGCCACCTGGGCGGACTCAACCTCACTGTTAAAGGAACAGGAGGGAGTGCGTAAATTAATTTAATTTCTGGAAAAAGGGATCCAGCTATGCTAGGGAAATAAAAATACCTACTCAGATACCCGAGTGAGTTTAATTAGGGTTCTGTGTGGTGTGATTAAAAAGGAATGGGGAACCGGTGTGAGAGCAATGGTAGCCATGGCATCAGGGATGTCCCAGCCAATGTTCTCAAACGTGTTGTCCAGAGTGTTATCTGCCCTGCTGAAACACATGCGCTGCTACATCGTTTTCCCCCAGGTGGAGGCTCTGCCCACAGTGAAAGGTGACTTTTATGGCCTGGGACAGATCCCCAACATCATTGGTGCCAGTGATGGTACACATGTGGCATCTGTCCCCCCTCGCAGGAATATTCCAATGGGGCATAGAAAGGGGAGCAATGGCAGTTTAAGGTGGACAGGGTGACCAAGTGGGACAGAAGGGTGACATTCAGGAGGGTCTTATTTCCTGGCAGGGGTCTTGGCAATGTTCTCTGTCTTGTTCCTGGATCTCAGGGACTGTTTGCGGGGTGGTTCTCCTTCTGCAGGGGGAGGGTGCTGGTGACCTGTTGGTCCTGTGGCGGTGCCTCCTGTCCACTGGCGCCGGCGGAGGTGGAGGGCTGTTCATCGTCCAGGCTAGTGTCAGGGGCCCGTTTTTGTGCCACTGTGTCCCTCATGTTGTTGACAAGGTCTGCCAGCACCCCTGCAATGGAGACCAGGGTGTTGTTGATGGACTTCAAGTCCTCCCTGATCCCAAGGTAGTGTCCCTCCTGCAGCCGCTGAGCCTCCTGAAACTTGGCCAGTACCGTGCCCACGGTCTCCTGGGAATGGTGGTATGCTCCCATGATGTTTGAGAGTGCCTCATGGAGTGTTGGTTCCCTGGGCCTGTCCTCCCCCTGTCGCACAGCAGTCCTCCCAGCTTCCCTGTTATCCTGTGCCTCTGTCCCCTGAACCGTGTGCCCACTGCCACTGACCCCAGGTCCCTGATTTTCTTGTGTTGGTGTGTTGCCTGGGTTCCCTGTAGTGGTGGACACACTGCTGATTGACATGTCCTGGGGACAGAGGGATGGGCCTGCTGGGTGGGTGCTGTGGTGGTGTTTCCTGAGAGGGGAGGGTCTGTGGTGGCTTGTGATAGTGGCAGGGGAACCGACTGTCCAGAGGTACCTGGTGGGCCAGGCTGGTCATCTTGATCCAGTCGTGCAGAGCTGCTGTCATCACTGTGGGCCTCTTCTGTGGGGGGACTGGATATGTCTGGCACCTCCTGTCCGGTGACGTTGGGTATGGGTCCTGTTGAGGTGTAAATGCATAGTTTTAGTATCTGTGTGTGCCATCTTGAGCACTGGATAAGGTACCCTCTACTCCTGTGCTTGCATAATTGTGTTTGCCTTTTTTTGATAGTTGGTTTGGGGTCTGTGTGTGCATCTGTACTGGACATGCTTTGGTGATGGTGGTCCATGCATAGGTGTTGCATGCAAGGCTTGGTATTGGGATGGGTGGGTTGTGATAGTGGGGTATGTGTGAGGTGGTAGAGTGATTAGGTGAGGGTAAGGGTGGGAGTTTGTGATGGCATGTAGGTGGGGTGGGGGATATAGTAGTAACAATATGACTTACCAGAATCCAGTCCTCCTGCTACTCCTGCGAGGCCCTCAGGATGCAGTATTGCCAAGACTTGCTCCTCCCATGTTTTTAGTTGTGCCAGCGGAGGTGGGGGTCCACTGCCAGTCCACTGTACAGCAATCTGGTGTCTTGATACCACTGAACGCACCTTCCCCCGTAGGTCTTTCCACCTCTTCCTGATGTCATCCTGTGTTCTTGGATGCTGTCCCAGTGCATTGACCCTGTCGACGATTCTCTGCCATAGTTCCATCTTCCTAGCAATGGAGGTGTGCTGCACCTGTGATCCGATAAGCTGTGGCTCTACTCAGATGATTTCCTCCACCATGACCCTGAGCTCCTCCTCTGAAAAGCTGGGGTGTCTTTAAGGTGCTATGATGTGGTGTGGGTGATGTGTGAGGTGCTGTCTATTGTGATGTGTGGGGGGATGTGTTGGTGTGTGTTGTTTGAGGTGTGTGGATGTTGTATGATTGATGGTGTTGTGTGCCTGTGGATGCTGGTGTTGTGTTTGCTAATCTCTCTCTCTGGGCTTCTTCCAAAATTGTTTATTGTTAGGGTTTGTGGGTAATGTGGGTGTTTGTTTTATAGTGTTGTGGGTGTGGTGTGTGTATGTGTGTCAGGTGTATGCATTTTGAATTGTCCAATGTGGTTGTGTTTTGTAAATGTGTGTGTATTTTGAGCGCAGCGGTGTGTACCGCCAATGGATTACCGCGGTTGTAAGACCACTGTGTTGATTCGTGGGTTGTGATAGTGTGGGCGTATTCTTGTTGGTGTGACGGTGTAGGTTTTGGTATCGCTGTTTTATCACTGACCTTTGGTTGGGCAGACTTGTGTGGGTGTCTGTATTGTGGCGGATTCCGAGATGTGGGTCGTAATACCTGTAGCAGAATTCTGCTGCCACAACGGTATGTTGGTGATCTTCAGCACGGCGAAAAGCGGGATTTACCGCCAGGGTTGTAATGAGGGCCATAGTAATGTGTTTTATATGTCCTGACAGTGAAATATTGCTAAATTTGTGTTTCACTGTTGCAAGGCCTGTCCCTCTCAAAGGTTAACATGGGGGCTACCTTTAAATATAATAATAGTGTAGATTCCCTTTGGGAGCAGACGGACATGTGGAGTTTGGGGTCTCTGAGCTCACAATTTAAAAATACATCTTTTAGTAAAGTTGAATTTAAGACTGTGTGTTTGAAAATGCCACTTTTAGAAAGTGAGCATTTTCTTGCTTATACCATTTCTGTGACTCTGCCTGTCTGTGTATTCCCTGTCTGGGTCAGTTTGACAGTTGGGCTGGTTGCACCTCGCACTTCACAGTGACACAAAGGGAGCTGGGGTGTAGTCTGCATTTCCTGATGAGCCATCTGTGCTAGGAGGGAGGAGAGGAGTGGTCACTCACACCTGAAAGGACTGTGCCTGCCCTCACACAATGCAGTCTCCAGCCACCTGGTGAGTGTCTGGGGCCTAGCCTGGGCAAGGCAGGATTTCACATTCAAGAGAGACTTTGCTTTGAAGTAGGCCTACTTCAAAGGAGAAATTGTGTATAAGAAGGGCACCCAAAACCACAGACTTTAGATCACTTCTGGAAACCAAGAGGAACCACTGCCTGGAGGAGAGCTGAAGAGCTGAGGAAGAAGAGCTGCCCTGCCTGTGACTGTGCTTTGTGGAGCTATCCTGCAGTTGCTGCTTCTGCCAGAGTAAGAGGGCAAAGACTGGACTTTATGTGCCTTCCATCTTGTGAAGATCTCCCAGGGTTTGATTTAGAGCTTGCCTCCTGTTGTTTGAAGTCTCAGGGACAGCAAAGACTTCTTTCTGCCAGCACCTGGAGTCTCTGTAGAGACTCGTACTCTGCCAAGTGGTGCCCATCCAGTTCCTGGGACCCTGAAAGGAGAAGCTGGCAGCCTAAGAAGGAGCAAACCCACGCACAGAACGCCGTGCAGAGAAAAGTTCGATGCAACTCCGATCTGCATCTGGAAAATCAACGCTCAGAGCTGGGGAAACAACGTGCAGCATCGCTGACGGAGGCTGGTGAGATTGCCTGGGTTATTTTTGACACACCCAAGGTACAGTTTCACACTAACAGTGTTAGTGTGTGTTTAAAATTACATGAAGACTCTTTTTGCTTTTTAATTGATAACTTGACTTGTGTATTGTGGATTTTTGTTGTTTTGGTCTTGTTTTGTTTAGATAAATATTTTCTATTTTTTGAAACATGTGTTGTGTCATTTTGTAGTGTTTCCTTTCAGGAGGAGTCCCAATAGGGATAAACACAGGAAGGTCTTGGTTAACTTTGCCTCATATCGAGTGAAGGAGCAGATTCTTACAGAGGCTCTCAAAATACAGAGCTTTAAACATGACGGTTGGTCTTTTTCAGTAAGGTCCATTATGTCTGGGGCGTTGCAAGACCAACAATGGGAGCTGGGGAAGCATATGCAGGAGCTTAAAACCCTAGGTGCCAATCCACAACTGAGGTTTATGGCTACCCGGAGGGTAATGTGGAAGAATAAAATGTACAATGTGGGAGACCCTCGAGAAGTTATGGCACTAATTGAACAGATAAAAAAGGAGAGTTAGCGAGCTTTGGAGCAGTGGGGCTCAGGGGTAGGATGATCCACCCATTATGGTTAATAGACGGGTTCCCCAGTGGAGGTCAAGGGATGGGTAGTTTCGGGGTGTCACGTAGTATAATGATTTGGTTAAATTCTCACTGGGTGGGGAGAAGATGGGAGAAAAAAGAAAAAAAATGTGTCCTCACACTTTAATATAATTTTTGGGTTGGACAGGAGACAGCTACCTCAACCAGAACAGGATGACGGGGCCCAACATCATTTCTAATCTAAAAATTCTGACCTGGAATGTAAATGGTGCCAGAGTAAGCAGAAGGAGAAGGAGAATCCTTGAATTTTTAAGATTATCTGACATTCTGATTTTCTCCTGCAGGAGACACATGTAAGATATGAGGACAGAGCTAAGAACCAGATAATAGTTGGAGGGGACTTCAATGTTTTCTTCAATCTCATTCTAGATAGATCCATCCCCAGACCAACTGTTAGCACAATTAAAATGAGGAACTGTCTGCACAACATATTAAAGAATGTCGGCTTGTTTGACCCCTGGTGAATTAGAATGGGGCAGACAAAGGAGTTTACCTTCTGGAACAAACAATATGGTCATGCCTCTAGAATTGATTTTTTCTGATATATGTGAGACTTCGGAACAAACTAGCGGGTGCTTCTCACCAGCCATGTCATCTCTTGGACCACTCAGCTGTATAGCTGGACATAGCTCTCACTGGCCCACGTTCATATTCCAGATTGACACTCGATAGATATCTCCTGGGGAGGTAGATATTATACAAATGTTGAGAAGGAATTCCAAGGACTTTTTTTAGATCAATTTGGGCTCAGCATCGAAAACCACAGTTTGGGAAGCACATAAGGCTTTTATTTGCAGCAAATTGATTAGCTATGCAGCTTATAAGACTCAGAGAACCAAAGCCATAATAGAGACCTTGGAGGGTAACCTCCGCAAACTTCAAGCTCAGATGGACACCTCTAAGGATGCAACGATGCAGGTTGACTTACAGAATCGTATTCAGGAAGCTAAAAACTCACTTGAGGCTTTCCAGGAATCAATTGTGAGAAGCAAATGGGAAGCCAGTAACCTTGCACATTTTGGGTATGGTGAAGGATGTGGGAGGCTATTAGCTTAGAAAACCAAGTCTGACAATACCAGAAATATTATTAAAAGTATAGTGATGGATGAGTAGGGCACAGTGTCTTCAGAAGATCATGATATTGAAGGAGCATTTGTAAAAAAATTCTCAGAATTAGATAAAGAAGACACTGTTGCTCTGACAGAGTTGATCAAAAAACTGGTTGAGGGGATATACCCTCACTAGGCTAGAACCAGACAAGAATCAGACCCTTAAGCAGCATTTCCAATGTGGTAAGGTAGAAAATGTTATTGCCGGGTTGAAAAATGGGAAGGCCCCGGGTCCGGATGGGATCCCGGCCGAATTATATAAACTTCTAAAAAAAAGAGCTCGTGCCAGTTTTAACTATAGATTATACATCAGTTCTGTTTGTTTTCATGGAATGAAGCCATTATAACTTTAATATTAAAACCGCAGAAAGATGCTAGATGTGAGTCGTATAGGCCCATCTCATTGCTTAATAATGTTTATAAAATGTTTACACAAGTACTTGCCAGGAGACTAGAGAAGGTGATTGGTGATCTGGTACATAACAACCAGAAAGGTTTTATGAAAAATCAGCACTTAGGTGATTTGGTCCATGATTTTGTTTCTGCAATCGACATTGCTACTGTCACTAATATTCCTCTCACCATTTTACCAATTGAAGCTACAAAAGAATTTGACAGGGTGAGCTGGCTTTTCTTGCAGGTAGTGATGGAACATAATAATTTAGGAGACAATTTTCTTAAGGTGATCAAAGCTATTTACAAAGCACCTCTAGCTAGGGTTCTGGTTAATGGCTCCTTATCTCCACAGTTCAAAATTGAACGAGGACCACAACAGGAATGTCCCCTCTCCCCCCTTCTCTTCAATTTATATATTGAACCTTTGGCTAGGAGAATAAGATTAGATCATAGAATAATACCTTTTCAACATGAAGGATGGGTCCTGAAAAAAGTCCTATATGCAGATGACCTCCTGGTTTATACACAGGATCGTCATAGTTCATCCCTGGCACTTTTTGAAACCATAGCAGGTTTTGGGGAAATCTCTGGCTATTCAGTCAATACCAATAAATACGAGGTGATGACTTGGAATTGTCCTCAAGACAGTAGACTAGAGAAAGATGAAATTCGTTATCTTGAGGTAAAAGTGGTCAAAAACTTGGCAGAGATGGCCCACACACATGTTTAAAATCTTTTCAGGGAAACAAAAAGGCTCCTTACCCAATGGTCGCATCTCCAACTCTCTATTTTAGGTAGAACTAACTTAATAAAAATGGTGATACTCCCAAAATTCACTTTCATTTTTAATACTCTACTCTTATTTTTTAAAGCTGACTGGTTGTGGAAATTGCAGGTGGTAGTAGTCAATTTCATCTGGTCATATACAAATCCAAGAATAGCCTGGAAAAAGTTGAGGAAAAAGAAGCTAGATGGACGAATTGCACTTCCTGACTTTCAGCTTTATTACTGGGCATTCCAATTGAAAAACATTGGACCACTATTTTCCAAAGAATACAGTTGCTCCCAGTTACGGGCACTAACAGGCAGCTTTCGGGGGCAGGGTACATATTTCCTTTATAAATTTGGCCATCCCAGATACTACAAAAATGTAAGATTAAAAGTTCTTAATACCGCCTGTAAGATATGGTTTGCACTGAGAAGAAGGTTGAGAATCCCTTATTATAGTGAGTCGGCCCCAATTTGGGATTCACCCGGTACACCGATATGTTTACAAGATGCCCTAGCTATCCCACTGATAGAGGGAGGAATTGTACGATGGGGTCAAATAGTTACCAGAGGTTCTGCAATCTCATGGGAGTTCTTATCTGATGTGACAAATGCTAAGTTATCCAGATTTAAATACATACAAATTAATTCCTGGGTACAAGGAGAGCCTGAGGCAGGGTTTGTTACAGATTGGGAAAGTGAAATTATAGGTACCCAGAGGTTAAAGAAAGAAGCTTCAAGATGGTATTGTGTACTAACACAGGCCGAGGATGCCTCTCTTCCATCACCCATAGAGGGGTGGAAACCTGATTTTACAGCACTTGATCTTCCTCATTTTTGGCAGGCATCTATGAAGACACTTTGGTCTGTGGTGAAACCCGCTTCTTTGAGGAGGAATCACTTGTTTACCTTGTACAGGGTCTACTGGACTCCCAGAAGGCTAGCTAAAATAGGCCTTCAAAAGAGGAGCAATTGCCAGAAGTGTGACCTAGAGGCTGTAGATTACATACATTTTTGGTGGCGGTGTACGGGAATCAAACATTTCTCGGAAAATGTGGGAAAGATGATTTTATTCATTATTAACGGACAAGCAGAATTTAGTCTACCAATGATTGTATTTGGGCTATATGAGGGTCCGGGAGAAACATACATGATAAATTGGCGAAACCTTTGGCACATCTCTTTTTTTATTTAATATTGATAGCACGGTAGGAAATATGCACTAAGTGGAAATCAAGTTTCCCCCCACACTCATACTGATTGGATGTTGTTGGTGGAGAGAATTTCTGACCTTGATTGCAGTAATAGTCAGGTCAAGCACCAGAGAATGTGGGAACCTGTTGTGACTTTTTATAGAATAAGTTTTCCCTGTATGTAGGCTGGGAAGATATGTTTGGGAGAATCTTTCTGTATTTTATTATGGTCAGAGTCCAATGATTAATCAACTTAGAAGCATCAGAGAGGAGGAGGGGAGGTGGATTGGTTCCTACTTTCTTTCCCCCGTGCCTCCTTTCCTCATGTTGGTGGAGGCTGGTGTCTATTCCTGGGTCTGGGACCTGACAAGAGTCAGGACACGGTAAGGCCTCCCCTGTCTTTTGTTATAAATGAGGACTCAAAAAAAAAAAAAGGTTCAAGCCAACCACAGGCCTTTCAGATGGCTGATGCAGATGAGAGGATAAAACCCAAAATTGTTGAGGTGGTCCATTTCACTACAGGTTATGAAATTTACAGTGGAACACAGACCAGGGGCTGACTGTGCCAATGTAGATGTCCTTTCCAGGTTCTTCCACTTTAACCACAAGAGCTCCCAAGCTGTAGGTCACCACCCCACGTTTAGCACCAATGCTGATGTAGATGACTTTGTTAGTGCACTTGAAGCCTGTTAACCAGGCCCCCATGCCTGTGCTGTCCCCTAAGTTGTTATATTGACATGGTAAATTCCTGATTCGCAAAGACTTTACACCCTTATACGCCTATAATAAATGATACCCAGGGCATAGGTGGTAAAGGGGTCCTCAGGGCTACAGCATGAGTTTGTGCCACCCTGGGTGATCCACACAAATAGCTGATGGCAGGCCTGCTATTGCAGAATGCCAGAATGGTGCAAGCTGCTCGAGTTCTACTGGGTCCTCACCATGAGTGGCATAGTCCCATGCACAGGCCTACAAATATGTCAGACATCCCTAAGGAAAGCCTCTGCTGCCCAGGAGGCAGGGTGCATTATGTTTAAGGTGCAGGTATGTAAGCACAAGCTTATATTTCTCTATAGTGACCTTTGCATTAAAGTACACTATAAGTGCAGGCTGGTCCATAGGATAACATGTTACTTAAACCCAGGCAGACCTGGGTTTCTGGCTCCATTAGAGTACTGCCTAGATATGTCAAGTGTGGTGTCAAATAATGTGCTTTCCCTCCTCCAACACAGAGCTGGTGTTGATGGAGAGCTGGCAAGCCCTAAGGTGGCACACTAGAGGTTGCCCACCTGTTTGCGACCCTTCTTTGTGCTCTGGCTGATAAGCCTGTATTTTTTCCTATGCTTGCTGCCACCATGACAGGTTTCTTGCCTCCTGCCACATAGTGTGGACACCCCCAGGAGTCAGCGACAAAGGCTGAGGCAGGGAGGAGGTCCCACCCAGCCAGGCTAGTGATTAGAGCCATCACAGTGGTGAGCTTCAGAAGCTTCACCACCCCTGATAGCCATCTGTGCTGTCCCCCAGTGGAGTAATCACCCCTCCCCCTGCTCCCAGGCACATTTGCTTGTGATCAGGAGGAAAATTAGGTATGCATGACAGTGCACACCCCCAGCAGGCTGACAACACCTCTAAGGTGAGCAGCCCTGTATGTGTACTAACTTTTGATTTGTGCCACCTTAGGAGTGGCAGAATAGAAAATTCTGGGTAGCTAAATGTGACCACCCCACCGGATGTGGTCACCTCAGGGGCAGATTAGTTGTAGGAGCTAGCTGCCCATGGGTCACTAGTCTCCACACCCCTAACTCCCCCAAATCCTGGATTTAAGGGGCACCTCTGACACCAGAACCACAGATCTGATCAGTCAACTTTGAAGAAGGACCAGGAGGCGTTCTGCATCACTGACAGCCAGACTTTGCCCACTGCACCAAAGCAAAATGAGAAATACTCTGTTCCTAAGGCAACAGACTGGGAGCTGAATGAACGACCCTTGTCCTTGACTGAAATTCATCACTCCCGACCAGAGGGACCTCTGTGGAAGCCAGAAGCACTCTCAGTCTTTCTATGACTAGTGACACTAGTCCCCTGCAAACCCCAGGTAAAAACACTTGCTGGATCCGAAGTTTCACCGGCCATCAAGCCTGCTGTGGGATCGATGAAAGCCAAGTGGTCCAGCACCTTCTGGTAGTTGTAGTCTTGCCTTACCCCAAATTTCAAACTCCTACATTGCTCCCCTGGACTCCCTGAAGTTCCCAAAGAATTGCTGTACCTTTACCACTGCCAAAGCTTGTAGGTTTCCAGTTCAGTATCTAAAAACATAACTTGACATTGCAAGTGCAGGGTACATTGTGCAGCCTGCATCTGACACCTGCAACCCAGCCCGAGCTGAGATTTTTCATGCCTTTGTCAGCACTGTTATGCAAGTGGTAAAAGCAACACCACCACAAGCTCTGAGTAGCCTTACAGACAGCCAGGACAACTCTGCCCCCGGACGCCAAGTACCATGTAAAACTGAACGACTGTTACGATCTGGTCCTAGGGACTGCACAACCTTAACCCAGTAAGGGTTCTGCATAAATCACTCTTTAAGTACCATTTTGCAACCATTGGTAGTTTCTTCTTAGACTTCAATACAATACCTTCTGGTCAGCATCTGCTCTCTCCTTCTTGCGTAGCTCCACCTGCTGCTGCCTCTGCATTTGATCTCCTTAACAGCGGACTCTAAGATTGAGGCCCATCTTCACCAGCAGGCACACCCTCTGTGCCTCATGCCTGGTGGCCTAGTGGCTATCTGCATCTGTCTGTCTCTGTCTTTTTCGTCTTTTTCATTCTTTTTGTCTGTTTTACTCCCCTTTCTTTTTGCACTTGTTCTGCACCTTTCCCTGCACTCCCTGCCTGCAGCTGCTGCCCCATACGGCCCCACCACCCTCCCTGTGAAGTTTTCATTATGCTCCCACTTCCCAGCTGACCAGTGCATCCTTCATCCCTCACCTTCTTAATGGTGGCCACTGCTCAGTGAAGGCTGACTCCACTGACCTTCTGGTCAGTGTCTGCACACTCCTTCCTGCCCAGCCCCACCTCCTGCTTCCTCTGATCTCCTCAAGAGCCTGCCAGCTCTGAGGTTGAAGCCCACCTCCACTCACAGGCACCCACCTGTGCCTCATCCCTGTTTTCCTAGGGGCCATCTCTTTCTGTTTTTTCTGCTTTTTCCTCTTTTTTCACTCTTTTTTGTCTGTCTGTTTTTTCTCTCACTTTTATTGCACTTTCGTGCCGTACCATTTGACACCCTCCTTCCTGCCACTTCTGCCCCTACATCCTGCCCCCCACCCTGCAAAGCAGTTTTCCCACCCTTCCACCTCCAAGCTGACCAGTCCCTCCTCCCCTTCTTAATTGTGGCTGCTGCACAGTAAAGGGAGACTCCACTGACCTTCTGTTCAGTATTTGCTAGCCCCTTCCTGTCCAGCTCCAACTGCTGCTGCCTCTGCGTCTGATCTCCTTAAGATCCTGCTGGCTCTGAGATAGAGGTCTGCCTCCAACTGAAGGCACTCACCTGCACCTCATCCCTGGTGGCCTAGTGGCCAACAGCACCTGTCTGTCTCTGTCTTTTTGTGCTTTTTTCTATTTTTTGTCTGTCTGTTTTTCTCCTCTCTCTGTTTGCACTCTTGTGCTGCCCCATTCCCCACACTCCTCTCTGCCACTACGGCCCCTGACGCCCTGCCACCCTTCCTGTGAAGCACTTTCCCCATCCTCATGCCTCCCAGCTGGCCAGCCCCTCCACCCTTGCTCCCCTTCTGAATGGTGCCCGTTGTGCAGTGAAGCAAGACTCCACTGAAGTTCTGGTCAGCGTCTCCTCACACCTTCCTGCCCAGATCCACCTACTGCTGCCTCTGCATCCAATCTCCTCAAGAGCCTGCCAGCTCTGAAATCAAGGTCCACCTCTACCCACAGGCACCCACTTGCACCTCTTCCCTCATGGCCTAGTATCCATCTGTATCTGTCTGTCCCTGTCTTTTTCTGTTTTTTCTTCTTTTTTCATTCTTTTTTGTTTGTTTGTTTGTCTGTTTTTCTCCTCTCTCTTTTTTGCACTCTTACGGTGCTCTGTTCCCCTGCAGTACCTCCCTGTCACTGCTGCTCCAGCAGCCACACCCCATACCTGGAAAGCACTTTTCCCACCCTCCTGCATCCCAACTGAACAGCCCCTTCCTCTTCCCTCCCCTTCTTAATGGTGCCTGCTGTGCAGTGAAGGGTGACTCCACTGGCCTTCTGGTCATCGTCTGCTCGCTTCTTCCTGCCCAGCTCCACCTGCTGCTGCCTCTGCATCCGATCTCCTCAACAGCCTCTCGGCTCTGAGATTGAGGCCAACCTTCACCCGCAGGCACCTGCCTGTGCCTCATCCCTGGTGGCCTCGTGACCATCTGCTTTTGTCCGTCTCTGTCCTTTTCTGATTTCTCCTCTTTTTTCACTCCTTTTTGTTTGTGTAGGAGGCTGGCCTGGTTTGTATTGGGTACCAAAGGTACTTACACCTTATACCAGCTCGAGGTATCCCTTATTATTGAAATGTAGTCAGTGTCTAGAAGCCAGGCTGTCTAGAGGTAGCTGTAGGCAGAGCAGCCAAAGGCTGAACTAGGAGACATGCAAAGCTCTTGCAATACCACTGTAGTTACAAAGTACTCACACACATGAAAGACAATACTCAGTGTTACCAAAAATAAAGGTACTTTATTTTAGTGAAACAATGGCAAAAATACATTTAGAGACTATACTCCCTTAGGAAGTAAGTAAATTACACAATACATACACTAGTAACCATAAACAGGTAAGTAAATAGTCAGAAAATAGTGCAAACATTAAAAATAGGTTGCAATGGGCCTAGGGGAAACCATATACTAAAATAATGGAATGCGAAACCCGGTTTCATACCTAGGCAAGTGTAGTGTGTAGAGGGGTGCTGGGAGTGTAAGAAAACACCAAAGGTAAGTAAAATACCCCAACCCAGAGCCCTGGAAAGCAGGAGCAAAACACAACAAGTTTCCTAAAACATATCAGAAGTCATGATAGAAGATAATGCAAGAACCAGCAAAGACTGCAAGACACCAACAATGGATTCCTGGACTTGAAGACCTGTGGAAGAAGAAGAACCAAGTCCAAAAAACACTGAAAAGTCCAAGGAGAACAGGAGCCCCTGCTAACCTGGATGAAGGTGCAAAAAAAGAACCACTGGCGAGAAGACATAGTCAGTATTGCACCAAAGAAGACAGATGGGGGTTCCTGGTTGGTGAAGAAAATGTCCCCATGTTGGATGGATTTATGCAGTCTGGTTTACGTCACTGAATTCCACCAACAAGCCTTGGCACATGCAAAGCTTGCGGTTAGCGGAAAATGGTCGGGCCGGAACCAGAAGGGACTTGGTGGCCTCTACCCAGGAGGGAGAGCCAGAGGGGGCTCCCAGCAACTCAGAGAGTCCTCAGAAGACCAGGCAGTGCATACAGGAGTCCCACAGCATGGGGACAAAGAAGGTGGAAAAAGGATTTCCACACCGCTGGAGAAGCACTCAGGAAGTTGTGCGTTGCATGATGGAGTGCCGGGGGCCTAAGCTGTGCTGTGCAAGAAGAACTTATTGGAAGGTCGCACACAAGCCTCAGCAATTGCAACTCACATGGTGCACAGGGGTACTGTCTTGCATGGGGATGCAAGCTCTTACCTCCTCCAACTTTGGCAGCTCAACGTTGGGACTGTCGGAGTCACTTTAGTCCATCATCTATGTCGCTGGATCCATGCCTGTCATCGGGAGAGGGGACCCAAGCCACTGGTCATCACTGCAGAGAGGTGCCTGCTGAAGCAGGGAAGTGATTCCTTCACTCCACTGGAGATCCCTTTGGTTCTTCTGGAGCAGGCTGAAGACAGGCAGTCCTCGGAGGATGCACCACCTGGAATAGAAACTGTTGAGTTGCTGGCAGGAGCTGAAGATACAATGTTGCAGAAGTCATCTTAGCTTCTTTGTTGCAGTTTTGTACAGTTCCTGGAGCAGTCAGCGGTTGATACATCGGTAGAAGATGAAGGAAAGGATGCAGATGATTCCTGCTGGAGTCTTGCAATCTGAATCTGAAGAAACACCCAGAGGACAGACCCGAAATAGACCTGATAGGGGAATTGGTCACCTTACCAGGTAAACACCTATCAGGAGGGGTCTCTGATGTCACCTGCTGGCACTGGCCACTCAGATACTCCCAGAGTGCCCCACCACCTTGGAACCCATGATGGCAAAACCCAGGGACACTGTGGAGGAGCTCTGGGCATCACCCTTGGGGTGATGATAGACAGTGGAGTAGTCACTCCCCTTCCATTTGTCCAGTTTCATGCCAGAGCAGCAAGCGTGGGTCCCTGAACTGGTGTAGACTGGATTATGTAAGGAGGGCACCATCTGTGCATTTGCAGAGGCTCTGGGAGGATACTCCTCCCATGCCTGTGACACCTATTTCCAAGGGGAGAGGGTGTAACACCCCTCTCCTAAAGGAAATGCATTGTACTTCCTTCCTGGAATTGAGCTGTTCAACCCCCAGGAGGGCAGAAGCCTGTCTGTAAGGTGGCAGCAGCTGGAGCTGCAGTGAAAAACTCAGCAGGCTGGTATGGCAGTACAATGCAGTGCCAGAGTGAATGGAATTGTGCATCCAATACTGGAATCAGTACTGGGGTACAGTTCCCAGTTGATAGACACCTTACTTGACCATATTTAGAGTTACTATTGTGAAGCTGTGCATAGGTATTGACCCATGGACAGCGCACACTTAAAATGGCGTCCCCGCTCTCATGAAGTCCGGGAAAATGGGCCTGGATGTTGTGGGGGTACATTTGCTAATGCAGGGGTGCCCTCACGCACAGGTACTGTACACTCAGCCTTCAGAGTTGGATGACCTGAAAAAGTGCTTACTTATAAATGACCTGGTGCAGTGAAAATGGCTATGAAATAGTGCATGCACTATTTCACACAGGCTGCAATGTCAGTCCTGTAAAAGCCTTTCTATGGGCTTCTTAGGGTGGCAAAATCAATGCTGCACCCCATTAGGATCCCCTGGAGCCCCAATGCCCTGGGTAACTATGTACCATATACTAGGGAATTATAAGGGGGGTCCAGTATGTCAATTTAGAGTGAAATACTAAGTCACTAGTATGTACGGAAAAATTTGGATTTAGATAGAGTAGAAGCACTGGTTAGCAGGATTTCAGTGACAGAGTAAAGCATACTGATGAAAACAGTGAAACATACTGACAAGTAGGCCACAATCCATAAGCACTGGGGTCCTGATTAGCAGGATCCCAGTGACACATTCAAAACAGACTGACAAAAAGGCCAAAAACGGGGGTAACCATGCTAGAAAGAGGCTACTTTCTCACAGTTTGTTTGTCTGGTTTTCACCTCTCTATTTTTGAACTGTTGTGCTGCACTGTTCCCTATGCTTTCTCCCTTCAGCTGCTGGCCCTGCCTCGTCACTGCAAATTGTTTTTCCCACCCTCCCACCTCCCAGTTGACCAGCTCTTCCCTCCTCCCTCCCCTTCTTAATGAAGGCTGTTATGCAGTGGGTACGCCGCTGGCAAGCCAAAGGTGGGCCAATGGCAAGCCCGATTGTGCCTGTTGCATCTGGACTGCTTCCCACACCATGAACCCTGGTTCTTGCACCATCCGTCGGTACAACGCCAAAGGTCTGTACACCCTCAACCCCGGAAGATCCTCAGCCTGCCACTTAGCTAACCCACAGAACACTCATGGACCATTCAACTGCTGCTTCTGTTCCCACCGGACACCTCAGGTGCATATTCCTCAACACCGACTCCGTCGTCAAACATGTAGTAGATATTCGCGACCTCCTTGACTTGATCGTCCCTGACGTCACCTTTCTCACAGAGTCATGGATCACACCCACCTCAGCACAAGACATCGCCACTGCCATTCCTGACGGCCACAAAATCATCCACAAAGACGGAGCCAACCGACCAGGAGGAGTCATTGCCATATTATACAGGAACTCTCTCTGCCTGTCAACCACCATTGAGACACAGAGGGGGTTATTCTAACTTTGGAGGAGGTGTTAATCCGTCCCAAAAGTGACGGAAAAGTGACGGATTTACCACCAGCCGTATTACGAGTCCATTATATCCTATGGAACTCGTAATACGGCTGGTGGTATATCCGTCACTTTACCGTCACTTTTGGGACGGATTAACACTCCTCCAAAGTTAGAATAACCCCCAGAATGTACACACTATCCTAGAACACATTCACTTCCAGATCCAGACCGACCAGAACACCACCCTCGATGGCAGGATTGAATACAGACCACCGGGCCCCGACCTTAGTTCAGCAAAACCATTGCCGATCTTGTCTCCCTCCACACGCTCACCTCCACTGACTACATCCTACTCGTTGACCACAAATTCCACTTCAATAACCACCACGACTCAAACACAACAACCCTATTGTCAACCCTGCAACCCTCTGTCTCAATCAACTAGTCAACCTCCTTACTCACACAGCAGGTCACATCCTCAACCCCATTTTCTCGGCAGGGAACTACATTATGATCTCTCACACCTCCGAACATCAGTGGACCGACTACAGATGCATCCATTTCGCCTTCATGGATTCCACCACACCACGTCCTCCGTCCTGCCGGTAGAAGCTGGGTCGAAGTCACCAAGGCCAAGCTCCACCCCACCAGATGCCACAAACGACTCAGGGTGCAACCAGTACTGCTGGATCACAGAATGTGCTTACATCATAGCAACCCCTAGGAATACGCACTAGAAACCAGCAAGAAACCAAGCTGATTCACAACAGAACTCTGAGGGACATGTTTATACTATTTTTGTGCAGAATGTGCGTCCTTTTTCAGACCAATTCAGTGCAAACTTAACTCCATATTTATATTTTGACACTAGACCCATCTAAAAAGTGACTCAAAGCCCCTAGCGCCTTATTTATCCACCCGTGCAGAAAAGGTGGAGGGGTGGTAGGCGGGCCTAAATAATGGAGCTAAGCCTGCTTAGCACCATTAATTAAAGCCTGGATCAGGGCAGGCTTTAGGGGACCTGTGGACCCATTTCCATGGTCAAACACCATGGAAAGAGCCTACAGGTTCCCACCCCAAGCCTCAGGAACACCTCAACCCACACCAGAGAGACACCTAGGATGGAAGGGCCCCATCCCAGGTAAGTAGGGTAAGTAGATGTAAGTATTTTAAAACATTTTTTAAAGTGCCATTGGGGGCCCTGAAATGCCCCCCCCCCCTACATGGCACTGGGTGCAATGGCCATACCCTGGGAACCCTTGCCCACTGTGCTGGGCATTGGGGTGGTGGGCAAGACTCCTGTCTTTTATAAGACAGGAGTCATGTGGTATGGATGGTTTTGCGTCAGGGAATGACGCTAGGCTGGTTAAAGGCATTTTTTGCCTGTAATCATCCTTACGTCATTTTTGGGTGGAAAACCCCCTTCCGTCATATTGTCACATTCCCCCCCCCCCATTTTCCCAGACGCTAGCCCTCCCTTTGTGCCGGCTTGTGGGATTCCATGAATTGGGCTCCTGGCTGGCTCTCTGGAATGACGCAACCCAGCGCTATACTTTTTGACACAAAACTGCGTTTGTGCAGTTTTGCAGCAAAAACTATAAAAATGGGCTTATTAGTCTAAACACAACTGCAGAAGACTGGAACGAAAGTGGAGAAACAGCAAAACAACTGAAGACAACACAGCCTACAAAAATACAGTCACCACATGCCACCAGCTCATCAGATCCTCCAAGAAAGCTGCCATTCAAGAACGCATCAGCATCAGCGAACACAACAGTAAGGAGCTCGTCACCATTATCAAGGAATTCACAAGCCCCGGAACTGATACCTCAGACTCCACGACACTGGCATCCACTGGAAATCACTGGAATGGATTTGATCCTTGCTCAGTGAAAGAACCCAGAGTGTCTGACTCTCCCTGTTCACCCAGACACCCAAAGAAACACACTGCGGAGCATGCCATTGTCGCATAGCCTGTCAGCCTAATCCACTGGCTAACTAGCAGTGCCTCATCTCTACCAAAGAGCAGGGATGATTGGGCAGCTGAGTGCATGACACAATTGACTCCTCAGGGAAATCGTGGTCACTCAGGTCACATCCGTTTCTCTCAGTTACATTAGTCTCACATCTACCTGGACAGAGGCAGTATATGTTTCAATAAGGTTTTAATGAAGCAACTGCATCTTAGATAATAAAGCATGTTGTGAGAGAACAAGGATGATTGCAGAGGCCCCCTAACTTTTTGCCCCCATTATTCACTTTTTGCTGGTGTTTTCCTGACACTGATGGTACCCTGGGTACTGCTAACCAGTCCCAGGGCCTATGCTTTGTGTAAAATCAGTATGCAAATTAGGCTAATTATAATTGGCTAAGTCAACCTACCTATAAGTCCCTAGTATATGGTAGGGCATGTAGGTTTAGGGACCCTAGCATAGGTAGTGCACCCATAAGTGCACTTCTGAGGTGCCCAGTGTCATTTTAAAGGAATGCCTGCCTTGCTGGCTGCTTTTAAATTAAAGTTACATGAAAATTCGACTTTGGAATTAAAAGTAGTTCCAAAGTCTTAAACTATCTTATTTTTACATATAAGTCACCCCTAAGGTGTGTCCTATGTACCTCTAGGGCTGGGTGCCATGTAACTATAAGCAGGGACCTTATAAAAATAGTTTTATAAGCCTTGGTGAGGTAAAAAAGCTAAATTTGTTTTTCCCTCATTGTAGTGAATGGCCTCCATAGGCTAGAATGGGGAGACTTTATTTAATTTTAAAAGTCCTCTTAAGTCACAGATACAACAAGTTTGGTATCAAATTAATTGTTGTAATAAATCCCACCATTTCCAGTTGTTGGATTTATTATATCTTATTCAGGTAAAAAGTTGTTAACTTTACCTGAAAAGTTGACAACTTCAGCCCTGCAGTGTTTTTGCTGCTTTGCTCTGATTTGGCCAGCCTCTGTAGGAGGCTTGACTGGCTTGTAGTGAGTACCAAGGTGTACTTGCACCTTGCACCAGGCCCAGTTATCCCTTATTAGTGTATAGGGTGTCTAGCAGCTTAGGCTGATAGATAATGGTAGCTTAGCAGAGCAGCTTAGGCTGAACTAGGAGACGTGTGAAGCTACTACAGTACCACTTAGTGTCATATGCACAATATCATAAGAAAACACAATACACAGTTATACTAAAAATAAAGGTACTTTATTTTTATGACAATATGCCAAAGTATCTCAGAGTGTACCCTCAGTGAGAGGATAGGAAATATACACAAGATATATATACACAATACCAGAAATATGCAGTATAGTCTTAGAAAACAGTGCAAACAATGTATAGTTACAATAGGATGCAATGGGGACACATAGGGATAGGGGCAACACAAACCATATACTCCAAAAGTGGAATGCGAACCACGAGTGGACCCCAAACCTATGTGACCTTGTAGAGGGTCGCTGGGACTATTAGAAAATAGTGAGAGTTAGAAAATTAGCCCTCCCCAAGACCCTGAAAAGTGAGTGCAAAGTGCACTGAAGTTCCCCTAAAGACAAAGAAGTCGTGTTAGAGGAATAATGCAGGAAAGACACAAACCAACAATGCAACAACGCTGGATTTCCAATCTGGGGTACCTGTGGAACAAGGGGACCAAGTCCAAAAGTCACAAGCAAGTCGGAGATGGGCAGATGCCCAGGAAATGCCAGCTGTGGGTGCAAAGAAGCTTCGACTGGACTGAAGAAGCTGCGGTTTCTGCAGGAACGCAAAGGGCTAGAGACTTCCCCTTTGGAGGACGGATCCTACTCGCCTTGTAGAGTCGTGCAGAAGTGCTTTCCCGCCGAAAGAACGCCAACAAGCCTTGCTAGCTGCAAATTGTGCGGTTAGCGTTTTTGGACGCTGCTGCGGCCCAGGAGGGACCAGGAGGTCGCAAATTGGACCAGGAGGTAGAGGGGACGTCGAGCAAGACAAGGAGCCCTCTTAGCAGCAGGTAGCACCCAGAGAAGTGCCAGAAACAGGCACTATGAGGATGCGTGAAACAGTGCTCACCCGAAGTTACACAAAGGAGTCCCACGTCGCCGGAGACCAACTTAGAAAGTCGTGCAATGCAGGTTAGAGTGCCGTGGACCCAGGCTTGGCTGTGCACGAAGGATTTCTGCCGGAAGTGCACAGGGGCCGGAGTAGCTGCAAAAGTCGCGGTTCCCAGCAATGCAGTCTAGCGAGGTGAGGCAAGGACTTACTTCCACCAAACTTGGACTGAAGAGTCACTGGACTGTGGGAGTCACTGGGACAGAGTTGCTGGATTCGAGGGACCTCGCTCGTCGTGCTGAGAGGAGACCCAAGGGACCGGTAATGCAGCTTTTTGGTGCCTGCGGTTGCAGGGGGAAGATTCCGTCGACCCACGGGAGATTTCTTCAGAGCTTCTAGTGCAGAGAGGAGGCAGACTACCCCCACAGCATGCACCACCAGGAAAACAGTCGAGAAGGCGGCAGGATCAGCGTTACAGAGTTGCAGTAGTCGTCTTTGCTACTATGTTGCAGGTTTGCAGGCTTCCAGCGCGGTCAGCAGTCGATTCCTTGGCAGAAGGTGAAGAGAGAGATGCAGAGGAACTCGGATGAGCTCTTGCATTCGTTATCTAAGGAATCCCAAGAGACAGAGACCCTAAATAGCCAGAAAAGAGGGTTTGGCTACTTAGGAGAGAGGATAGGCTAGCAACACCTGAAGGAGCCTATCACAAGGAGTCTCTGACGTCACCTGGGGGCACTGGCCACTCAGAGCAGTCCAGTGTGCCAGCAGCACCTCTGTTTCCAAGATGGCAGAGGTCTGGAGCACACTGGAGGAGCTCTGGGCACCTCCCAGGGGAGGTACAGGTCAGGGGAGTGGTCACTCCCCTTTCCTTTGTCCAGTTTCGCGCCAGAGCAGGGCTAAGGGGTCCCTGAACCGGTGTAGACTGGCTTATGCAGAATTGGGCACATCTGTGCCCAAGAAAGCATTTCCAGAGGCTGGGGGAGGCTACTCCTCCCCTGCCTTCACACCATTTTCCAAAGGGAGAGGGTGTCACACCCTCTCTCAGAGGAAGTCCTTTGTTCTGCCATCCTGGGCCAGGCCTGGCTGGACCCCAGGAGGGCAGCTGCCTGTCTGAGGGGCTGGCAGCAGCAGCAGCTGCAGTGAAACCCCAGGAAGGGCAGTTTGGCAGTACCAGGGTCTGTGCTGCAGACCACTGGGATCATGGGATTGTGCCAACTATGCCAGGATGGTATAGAGGGGGCAATTCCATGATCATAGACATGTTACATGGCCATATTCGGAGTTACCATTGTGAAGCTACATATAGGTAGTGAGCTATATGTAGTGCACGCGTGTAATGGTGTCCCCGCACTCACAAAGTTCAGGGAATTGGCTCTGAACAATGTGGGGGCACCTTGGCTAGTGCCAGGGTGCCCTCACACTAAGTAACTTTGCACCTAACCTTTACCAGGTAAAGGTTAGACATATAGGTGACTTATAAGTTACCTAAGTGCAGTGTAAAATGGCTGTGAAATAACGTGTACGTTATTTCACTCAGGCTGCAGTGGCAGTCCTGTGTAAGGATTGTCAGAGCTCCCTATGGGTGGCAAAAGAAATGCTGCAGCCCATAGGGATCTCCTGGAACCCCAATACCCTGGGTACCTCAGTACCATATACTAAGGAATTATTAGGGTGTTCCAGTAAGCCAATGTAAATTGGTAAAATTGGTCACTAGCCTGTCAGTGACAATTTGAAATAAATGAGAGAGCATAACCACTGAGGTTCTGGTTAGCAGAGCCTCAGAGAGACAGTTAGGCACCACACAGGGAACACATACATATAGGCCACAAACTTATGAGCACTAGGGTCCTGACTAGCAGGGTCCCAGTGACACATAACAAACATACTGAAAACATGGGGTTTTCACTATGAGCACTGGGCCCTGGCGAGCAGGATCCCAGTGAGACAGTGAAAATACCCTGTCATACACTCACAAACAGGCCAAAAGTGGGGGTAACAAGGCTAGAAAGAGGCTACTTTCTTACACAACCCCCCCCCCCAAACGAAGGACAATAAGGCTAACCTTGGCCAGTTGAGACTTTATTGTCTATGTGGTGATAAGTAGAGAGTAGCTCTGCAATAGACTGGTTACTCCCTTTATCATCCACTATATGGTTACTTCCCTGTGGGGATGTAAACCACCCTG
Organism: Pleurodeles waltl; assembly: GCF_031143425.1. NCBI lineage: Eukaryota > Metazoa > Chordata > Amphibia > Caudata > Salamandridae > Pleurodeles > Pleurodeles waltl. The sequence continues at coordinate 443,754,515 of NC_090439.1, read as the reverse complement.
TTTGAAGTTTTTTAGCTAAGCAACAATGTGAAGATGTATTTTCAGAGTTTCTATCAGTAAGTGTTAGTTTAGAGCAGTGGGAATTGTCCACTGAACCTATTTGTAGTGATGGAAATGCCAGACAGGGATGCTGTCTCAGAAAAGCCATAGCTGGGCAAAAAGTTTGTCCATATGGCTGGAAGAGAGAACAGGGATGCTGTTTCTCTTGAGTTGGAGCAGGGCAGGGATGCTGTCCTATGAGCTCCACACTAGGGCAGGGATGCTGTCCTAAGTGTTGTGAGGCAGTGCAGGGTTTCTGCACTAAAGTTTCTCTGGGAGGGTTGGAGGGATGCTCCATGTTAACTAAAATGGTGCTCTTTTTCTCACCAATGTTAGTTATCCCACAGAGAGGTACTTCTACCTCAGGGAGTACAGTTTTGCCAACTGATGATTCCCTTGGAACAGGTGCCACCCCAGGAGAGGTTTCTCCCACCACAGGAATGGTATCCTGAATGGTAGGGTGGTTAGGGGATACTGTGATACCCTTTTTACCTGTTGATGGAGAGGGATCCTGAGTCTTCAGGCCTTCTCTCCTTTGCTTTTTCATTTCAGTAGAAATGAGAGGGAACAATTCCTCAGGGATGCCCAGCATGGCTGCATGGGCATAAAACTCTACATCAGCCCAACCTGAGGCCTCTAGGTCATTACCTAAGAGACAGTCTACAGGTAAGCTAGGTGATACCACCACCTGCTTAGGGCCAGTAACTCCACCCCAACTAAACTGAATTATAGCTAAGGGAAGAAACTTAGTGGAGTTATGGACATCAATAATCTTATACTGTTGTCCAATGATGTGTTGTTCAGGAGGCACTAAGTTTTCAGTCACCAAAGTGATACTGGCACCTGTGTCCCTGTAGGCCAAGGCCTCAACACCATTTATTGAAACTGTCTGCCTGTACTTATCCATTGTAAGGGGACAAGCAGCCAGTGTGGCAAGGCCAATGCCACTAGGTGTGACAGAAACTGTCTTGGGACTGACTACCCCAGTTTCTATGATGGACCCATAAGTGAACCCAACTACACCCTTTGCTTGACTGTTGCCAGCAGTCCCACCACTAGTACCACTACTGCTAGGGGCACTAGAGCTTGATGTATTAGTGGTGGTAGGCTCAGGGGGTTTACCTGGACAGGACTTATCCCCTGGCCTATGGCCTCTGTTTTTACACACAAAGCACCAAGGCTTTTTAATGTGTGCAGGTTGAGAAGAAGAGGAAGAATTAGTTTTATCCCCACCCTCTGAAGAGTGTTTAAGATTTGAAGTGGGATCTTTGGTTTTACCCTTATCCCCATGCTTATCTTGAGATTTTTCACCATCTTTCTTCTTATTGCCATCTTTGTCACCCCCTGTATGAACTTTTCTGTTCACCCTTGTTCTGACCCATTTGTCTGCCTTCTTTCCCAATTCTTGGGGAGAGGTCAGATCAGAGTCTACCAGGTACTGGTGCAACAAATCAGACACACAATTATTAAGAATATGCTCTCTCAGGATCAAGTTATACAGGCTGTCATAATCAGTAACTTTACTGCCATGTAACCACCCCTCCAAGGCCTTCACTGAATGGTCAATGAAATCAACCCAGTCTTGTGAAGACTCCTTTTTGATCTCTCTGAACTTTATCCTGTATTGTTCAGTGGTTAAGCCATAACCATCCAGGAGTGCATTCTTAAGAACTTTGTAATCATTAGCTTCATTTTCTTTTATAGTAAGGAGCCTATCCCTACCTTTTCCACTAAATGATTGCCATAGGATAGCAGCCCACTGCCTTTGAGGGACATCCTGTACAGCACAGGCCCTCTCAAGTGCAGCAAACCACTTGTTAATGTCATCCCCCTCCTTATAAGGGGGAACTATCTTATGCAGATTCCTGGAATCATGCTCTTTTGCAGGATGACTATGGGGAATACTGCTGCTGCCACCATGGGTTTCTAAACCCAGTTTCTGTCTCTCCTTCTCTACTTCTAAAGTCTGTCTATCCAAATCCAGCTGTTGCTTCTTGAGCTTCAGTCTGGTTTGTTCCACTCTCAATCTATTGAGCTCCCTTTCTAACAATCTGTCATCAGGGTGGGTGGGAGGGACATGCCTTGAAACAGAAGTATGGTGAGAATGGACAGAAGGAGACCTGTCCCTTACAGAAGCCACCCTAACAGCTTGGCTAACAGAAACATTACTACCACTGTGGTGTGAGTAAATGCTTTTGCTATGATGTGAGACAACACTATTTGTATGGTGTGACCCATCATCATTACCAACTATGCTAGACTGTCTAGTAATGGGCAGGCTAGGAAGTTTATTTCCTGAATCTTTTCCTGGGGGAGTCCCTGGATCAGATTGGGAACCATTAGCTGCTTTTTCAACAGATGGGGCACTTCTAGCCTTATCTTGTTCTCTAAGCATGTTAAGTAACAATTACAAGGAAGGATTCTTCCCTACACTCAAACCTCTCTCTATACAGAGACTCCTTGCTCCTTTCCAGCTAAGGTGGTCATATGCAATCTTAGACAGGTCAACATTTTGGCCTGTGCCAGACATTTTTAGAGAGAGTTAAAGTGATAGAAAAAGAGAAAAAAGTTTGTCAGAGCTTTTAGAAAGACAGAGAAAAAAACTTTTAAAACTTTTTAGAACTTTTTATAAAGTTAGAAGTACTTTTCAGCACTTAGAAAAGAGTGAAAAGAGGAAATGCAAAACTTTTTGGCAATGTGTATATACACTGAACTTGTTTTGTATATTTTTCTCTTATGAAAAGTACAATGACAAGAGTGGTAAGTAGTCTCAAAGCACTTATCCCACCGCTGCACAACCAATGTAGGAGGCTGGACTGGCTTGTAGTGAGTACCAAGGGGTACTTGCACCTTGCACCAGGCCCAGTTATCCCTTTTTAGTGTATAGGGTGTCTAGCAGCTTAGGCTGATAGATAATGGTAGCTTAGCAGAGCAGCTTAGGCTGAACTAGGAGACGTGTGAAGCTACTACAGTACCACTTAGTGTCATATGCACAATATCATAAGAAAACACAATACACAGTTATACTAAAAATAAAGGTACTTTATTTTTATGACAATATGCCAAAGTATCTCAGAGTGTACCCTCAGTGAGAGGATAGGAAATATACACAAGATATATATACACAAAACCAGAAATATGCTGTATAGTCTTAGAAAACAGTGCAAACAATGTATAGTTACAATAGGATGCAATGGGGACACATAGGGATAAGGGCAACACAAACCATATACTCCAAAAGTGGAATGCGAACCACGAATGGACCCCAAACCTATGTGACCTTGTAGAGGGTCGCTGGGACTATTAGAAAATAGTGAGAGTTAGAAAATTAGCCCTCCCCAAGACCCTGAAAAGTGAGTGCAAAGTGCACTGAAGTTCCCCTAAAGACAAAGAAGTTGTGTTAGAGGAATAATGCAGGAAAGACACAAACCAACAATGCAACAACGCTGGATTTCCAATCTGGGGTACCTGTGGAACAAGGGGACCAAGTCCAAAAGTCACAAGCAAGTCGGAGATGGGCAGATGCCCAGGAAATGCCAGCTGCGGGTGCAAAGAAGCTTCGACTGGACTGAAGAAGCTGTGGTTTCTGCAGGAACGCAAAAGGCTAGAGACTTCCCCTTTGAAGGACGGATCCCTCTTGCCTTGTAGAGTTGTGCAGAAGTGTTTTCCCGCCGAAAGAACACCAACAAGCCTTGCTAGCTGCAAATTGTGCAGTTAGCGATTTTGGACGCTGCTGCGGCCCAGGAGGGACCAGGAGGTCGCAAATTGGACCAGGAGGTAGAGAGGACGTCGAGCAAGACAAGGAGCCCTCTTAGTAGCAGGTAGCCCCCAGAGAAGTGCCAGAAACAGGCACTACGAGGATGTGTGAAATGGTGCTCACCCGAAGTTACACAAAGGAGTCCCACGTCGCCGGAGACCAACTTAGAAAGTCGTGCAATGCAGGTTAGAGTGCCGTGGACCCAGGCTTGGCTGTGCACAAAGGATTTCCGCCGGAAGTGCACAGAGGCCGGAGTAGCTGCAAAAGTCGCGGTTCCCAGCAATGCAGTCTAGCGAGGTGAGGCAAGGACTTACCTCCACCAAACTTGGACTGAAGAGTCACTGGACTGTGGGAGTCACTGGGACATAGTTGCTGGATTCGAGGGACCTCGCTCGTTGTGCTGAGAGGAGACCCAAGGGACCGGTAATGCAGCTTTTTGGTGCCTGCGGTTGCAGGGGGAAGATTCTGTCGACCCACAGGAGATTTCTTCGGAGCTTCTAGTGCAGAGAGGAGGCAGACTACCCCCACAGCATGCACCACCAGGAAAACAGTCGAGAAGGCGGCAGGATCAGCATTACAGAGTTGCAGTAGTCGTCTTTGCTACTATGTTGCAGGTTTGCAAGCTTTCCAGCGCGGTCAGCAGTCGATTCCTTGGCAGAAGGTGAAGAGAGAGATGCAGAGGAACTCGGATGAGCTCTTGCATTCGTTATCTAAGGAATCCCAAGAGACAGAGACCCTAAATAGCCAGAAAAGAGGGTTTGGCTACTTAGGAGAGAGGATAGGCTAGCAACACCTGAAGGAGCCTATCACAAGGAGTCTCTGACGTCACCTGGTGGCACTGGCCACTCAGAGCAGTCCAGTGTGCCAGCAGCACCTCTGTTTCCAAGATGGCAGAGGTCTGGAGCACACTGGAGGAGCTCTGGGCACCTCCCAGGGGAGGTACAGGTCAGGGGAGTGGTCACTCCCCTTTCCTTTGCCCCGTTTCGCGCCAGAGCAGGGCTAAGGGGTCCCTGAACCGGTGTAGACTGGCTTATGCAGAATTGGGCACATCTGTGCCCAAGAAAGCATTTCCAGAGGCTGGGGGAGGCTACTCCTCCCCTGCCTTCACACCATTTTCCAAAGGGAGAGGGTGTCACACCCTCTCTCAGAGGAAGTCCTTTGTTCTGCCATCCTGGGCCAGGCCTGGCTGGACCCCAGGAGGGCAGCTGCCTATCTGAGGGGCTGGCAGCAGCAGCAGCTGCAGTGAAACCCCAGGAAGGGCAGTTTGGCAGTACCAGGGTCTGTGCTACAGACCACTGGGATCATGGGATTGTGCAAACTATGCCAGGATGGTATAGAGGGGGCAATTCCATGATCATAGACATGTTACATGGCCATATTTTGAGTTACCATTGTGAAGCTACATATAGGTAGTGACCTATATGTAGTGCACGCGTGTAATGATGTCCCCGCACTCACAAAGTTCAGGGAATTGGCTCTGAACTATGTGGGGGCACCTTGGCTAGTGCCAGGGTGCCCTCACACTAAGTAACTTTGCACCTAACCTTTACCAGGTAAAGGTTAGACATATAGGTGACTTATAAGTTACCTAAGTGCAGTGTAAAATGGCTGTGAAATAACGTGTACGTTATTTCACTCAGGCTGCAGTGGCAGTCCTGTGTAAGGATTGTCAGAGCTCCCTATGGGTGGCAAAAGAAATGCTGCAGCCCATAGGGATCTCCTGGAACCCCAATACCCTGGGTACCTCAGTACCATATACTAGGGAATTATAAGGGTGTTCCAGTAAGCCAATGTAAATTGGTAAAATTGGTCACTAGCCTGTCAGTGACAATAAATGAGAGAGCATAACCACTGAGGTTCTGGTTAGCAGAGCCTCAGTGAGACAGTTAGGCACCACACAGGGAACACATACATATAGGCCACAAACTTATGAGCACTGGGGTCCTGACTAGCAGGGTCCCAGTGACACATAACAAACATACTGAAAACATGGGGTTTTCACTATGAGCACTGGGCCCTGGCTAGCAGGATCCCAGTGAGACAGTTAAAATACCCTGACATACACTCACAAACAGGCCAAAAGTGGGGGTAACAAGGCTAGAAAGAGGCTACTTTCTCACAGCCTCTGGCATAGCGATTGTGCTGTAGGAATGCACACTAGACACCAGGGAGTTTGTTCTGTTTTAAAAAGTAAAATAAGGGGAGCAGCCCCTTGGGGAAGGATCACTCCCTAGGAGAGGCATCATAATTTAGGCCACTTCTGCCCCCCAGGAAGATCAACCTATTTTAATTTGGCCCATCGGGGGGATATTTTCTTAGGCCATTTCTACCCCCTTTGGGGGAAGATCAGCTTATTTTTCTCAGGCCCATCTGCCCCCCAGGGGGGCAGAAACCGCTTAGACACCAGAGATTTTTTTTTAAATAAATTTTACATGAGGGGAGTGGCCACTTAGGCAAGGGTCGCTCCCCAGGGGGGCATATTATGTTTGACCATTTCTGCCCTCCTTGGGGGTAGATCAGCCTTCTTTATTAGGCCATTTCACCCCAAGAAACCACTAAGGCTCCAGGGATTGTTTTGTGTGTGTGTGTGTGTATTTTGTTTGTGGGGGTGGTCCCTTCGGCAAGGGTTGCTCCCCAAGGAGACACATTACAGATGTCCATATGCATATTTGTGTTAGGCCCATTTACCCCCAACAGGGGCAGAAATGACTTAGGCACCAAGGATTGTTGTGTGTGTGTTTTGTTTGGGGGGGTGGCCCATTGGGCAAAGATCGCTCCCCATGAGGGCACATTACTGATGGCCAGTTTTGTCCCCCCCCCGGGGCAAATCAGCTTATTTTTAAGGTGCATCTGCCCCCAAGGGTGAGGGGGGGCAGAAATCCCACTAGACAACAGGGAAGATTTAAAAAAGAAAAAGAGAGTGGGGGTATGGCCATACTCCCACCCCAAATAAATGGGGAGAAAGTTGTTCTGCCTACTGAGGGGTAGATGGGGTAATTACCCCTGATCCACTCCCCCGGGGAGCAGAAAGCCCAATAGATGCCAAGGAATTTAAAACAAATAGAGGGATGGGAGCTGCCAACCACTAGAGGCATGATTATGCCTCCCATCGCAACTGAAGAGGGCAACATTCTTTCAGGCCCCTTACAAACTAAAGCATCTCATCCCAACTGCAATAAAGAGGACATTTGATTCTTTTTTAATCTGATTTTACATTTGAGCCAAGAGAACTTGGCTAACTCCCAATAACATCGCACTTTTAAAAGCAAGTGGATGCACATTTTGGACTTTAGTACACTGCCACCTAGAAATATCTACCTGGCCTAGACACATCTGAAAACTAAACATCTGAGTGAGCCCAGGGTGGTGTGCTTCACATTCACCCCACACTATTTTCTTACCCACAATGCCTTGCAAACCTCCAACTTTGCTTGAAATCACACATTTTCCTACATATTTGTGATGGAACCTTCTGGAATCCACTAAATTCCTACCACCCAGCATTGTTGCATCTGTACAGATAAAAATCTACCCCACTTGTCAGCCTAAAATAGTTTTTTTCAAACTGCCCTTTTGGACCTGCTTTTGTCCCCCCTGAATTTTGGCATGTTTTTGTCCCTTCCCTGTCACAGGGACTTGACCCACCTACACAAGGGAGGTATCATTTTTATCGGGAGACTGAGGGGAACTCTGGGTGTTAGGTAACTTGTGGCAGTTTAGTGATCCTGTACAAATGTGAGGAAAATGTGATTTGTTTTAGCTAAATTTGAGGTTTGTACGGGATTCTGGGTAAGAAAACACTGGGGGATTCACGCAAGTAACATCTCCTGGGACTCCCTCGGATGTCTAGTTTTCAGAAATGTCTGGGTTTGGTAGGTTTCCCTAGATGGTTGCGGAGACCAGGACCAAAAACGCAGGTGCCCCCCTTGCAAAAACAGGTAGTTTTGTAATAGATATTGTTGATGTGTCCACGTTGTGTTTTGGACCCTTTCCTGTCGCAGGCACTAGGCCTACCCACACAAGTGAGGTACCATTTTTATTGGGAGATGTGGGGGAAAGCTGGGTGGAAGAAAGTTAGTGGTTCCCATCAAACTCCAGAACTTTGTAGCACAGAAATAAGAGGAAAATGTGATTTAGCCAGATTTTGAGGTTTGCAAATGATTCTGGCAGACAGATTCCAGTGAGAGCCCCACCAGTCACCCCATTCTGGATTCCGCTAGGTGTTTGCTAGGTTTGCTAGGTGTTTGCTAGGTTTCCCCAGGTGCCAGCTGAGCAAGAGGCCAAAATCCACAGTTAGGCACTTTGCAAAAAACATGTCCGTTTTCATTGGAAAAATGTAATGTGTCCATGTTGTGTTTTGGGGCATTTCCTGTCGCGGGCACTAGGCCTACCCACACAAGTGGGGTACCTTTTTTAATGGGAGACTTAGGGAAATTCTGGGTAGAAGGACGTTTGTTGCTCCTCTCAGATTCCAGAACTTTGCAGCATTGACATTTGAGGAAAAAAAAATATTTTCATAGCCGAATTTTGAGGTTTGCAAAGGATTGTGGGTGACAGAACCTATTGAAAGCCTACTAGAGACCCCATCCTGGATTCCCCTAGGTGCCTAGGGTTGAAAAATGTAAGGGTTGGTAGGTTTCCCTGGGTACTGGCTGAACTAGAGGCCAAAATCCACAGCTAGGTACTTTGCAAAAAACGTGTCAGTTTTCATTAGAAAAATATGGTGTATCCATGTTGTGTTTTGGGGCATTTTCTGTCTTGGCCACAAGGCCTACCCACAAAAGTGAGGCACCATTTCTATTGAGACACTTGTAAAAATGCTTGGTGGAAGGAAGTTTGTGGCTCCCCTCAGATTTCAGAACATTCCATCACCGAAATGCTAGAAAAAAGTGTTTTTGTTTGGTCAGATTTTGAGGTTTGCAAAGGATTCTGGGTAACAGAATCTGGTGAAAGCCCCACAAGTCACCCGATCCTGCATTCCCCTCGGTGTCTAGTTTTTTAAAATATACAGGTTTAGTAGGTTTCCCTAAGTGCCGGCTGAGCTAGAGTCCGAAATCGACAGCTAGACACTTTAAAAAAACCACATCAGTTTTCAATGTAAACATTTTATGTGTTTTGGGGCATGTCTTGTTGCGCACACTGGGACTACCCACACCAGTGAGTTACCATTTTTATCAAGAGACTTGGAGGAACACAGAATAGAAGAATAAGTCTTATTGCCAATTGTCTTTCTCTACATTTTTCCTTCCGTATGTAAAACAGTGTGTAAGAAAGAAGTCTATTTGAGAAATGCCTTTTAATTGATGTGCTAGTATGGGGACCCCCAAATTCAGAGATGTGCAAATAACCACTGCTTCTAAACCCCATACCTTATGGCCATTTTGGAAACACAAAGGATTCCTTGATACCTATTTTTCACTCTTTATATTTTACCAAATACATTGCTGAATACCCGGTATACAATGAAAGCCCATTACAAGGTGCAGCTCATTTATTGGCTCTGGGTACCTCAGGTTCTTGATGAACCTACAAGCCCTATATATCTCCACAACTAGAAAGTCCAGCAGACGTAACGGTATATTACTTTCCAAAATCTTTCATAGTTGGAAAGAGTTATAGAAGAAAACATAGACATAAATGGCTGTTTTTTAAATTAAATTTCAATATTTGTTTTATTTCAACTGTAGCTTTCTATAAGAAAACCTTGAAGGATCTACACAAATGACTCCTTGCTAAACTCAGATTTCGGCGTAATTTTTAGAAATGTTTAGCTGCCCAGGTTTCACTATAGGTTTTGCACCCATTTCTGTCATTAACTGGAAGGAGGCTGAAAGCACAAACAATAGTAAAAATGGGATGTGTCCAAGTAAAATGCTAAAACTTTGTTGAAAATTTCGGTTTTCTGATTCAAGTCTGCCTATTCGTGAAAGCTGGGAAGATGGTGATTTTAACACTGCAAGCACTTTGTTGTTGCTGTCTGCAGGGAAAAAAAGCATGTGCATTCTTCTAAAGCACTTTCTGAAGCACTTTTTTCAAAATTGTCCTAAAAAAAAACTAAATTTTGCTAAATTTTGGCTAATTTATTTGTCTCCTCCAGGGGAACCCACAAACTCTGGATACCTTTAGAATTCCTAGGATATTGGAAAAAGAGGATGCAGATAGCTTGTATGGACATAACGTTATGAGGGCCTAAGCGCAAACTACCCTAATTCGCCTAAAATGGCTTGGCACAGGAGGAAAAGGCCTGGCAATGAAGTGGTTAAGTTAGATGTTCAGAATGCTAATAGACCATTATCTAAGCATATATATCTAAACTTGATCCACCAAAATAGCTTCTTTTACCCAAATTAGTGGCATCATGGTGGTATCTCTCTTTTTTAACTATGCTTAAAATGTTTTTTCAGAATATATGTTGTTTTCCGTGGATCATCCCTTGCATTTGCCTAAATCCTTGCTTTATTTCAATATATGTTGTTGTAGCTAAAAAAACAGGTTTCAGACTCTAGCTATTTGCACATGAAGGGTTTTCGTGCTTGAAAGTTATTTTTTCACCTATTGACATCATTCACGAATGTGTGCACATATTGTCAATGTGTGTTCATTTTCACTAGAGCTATTTAAATAGGTCTGTTTAGTTAAAATTTTAACAAATATTGTCAATGGTCTTTAGAAATTACTATAACTACTGTGACGCCCTGTTTTTGTCTGTGGAAAACAATAGTGCAATGAGATCTTGCTCAACCTTCCTTTTTTCCATATTTGCACATATGCTGAAGTGTTATCCATTTGTCATTCACTATTTCATGCTATGTATCAAACTGTCTTTTGTTGTGGTGATCTAGTATGTTGTCACCTTCTTTTCACTCCATTGAATTTATGTAATTGCCTACATAATTCATAGTCTGTTGAATCAGAGTTTCAATCATGTTCTGTGGCATACTGAACACAACTAGTACTGATACCTGTTAGAAATGGGGTCTTTGGTTGACAGTCAGGTTACCCCCTGTTCAAGCAAGGACCCTCACTCTAGTCAGGGTAAAAGAGAATCACCCTCAGCTAACCCCTGCTTACCCCCTTGGTAGCTTGGCAGAGCAGAAGGCTTAACCTCAGAATGCTAGGTGTAAAGAATTTGTACCAACACACACAGTAACTCAATGAAAACACTACAAAATGACACAACACCAGTTTAGAAAAATAGGAAATATTTATCTAAACAAAACAAGATGAAAACAACACAAATCTACAATACAGTCAAGTTATCAATAAAAATGCAAAAAGCGTCTTTAAATAGTTTTAAACACACACTAATGCTGTCAGCGTGAAAAAGTACCTTGGGCGTGTCACAAATAACCCTGCATGGGTGAGTGAGCATCAAAAAGGGCTTGCGATGCGTTGATTCTACTCACGAGCGGGACCGTGCGTCGTTTCTCCTTTCGCAGGGTCAGGGCGCATCGTTTCTTCTCTCCGCAGGAGAGCGATGCACCGATCCAGTCAGCACTCTCGGATCCGGGCGGGCCTTGTGTTGTTTTTCCACGCACAGCGGTACTTGAGTCAGAAATCCAGACGCACGATGATCCAAAAACCCCGCAGCGCGGGTTGTGATCCCCCAGCCTCCGTCAGCGGTGCTGCACGTTGTTTCTCCTGCTCCGTGCGTTGATTCTTCGGTTGTGTTTCCTGCGAGCGTTGTTTCACAGCTGCGGAGCTGACGGCGCATCATTTCTTCAGCCGCTGATCGGAGTTGCGTCGATCTTTTCCCCGCACAGCGCTCTATGGGTGGATTTCCTTGTCTTTAGGCTGCCAGCTTCTCCTTTCAGGGCCCAGGAACTGGATGAGCACCACAGGGCAGAGTAGGAGTCTCTCCAGAGACTCCAGCTGCTGGCAGAGAGAAGTCTTTGCTGTCCCTGAGACTTCAAACAACAGGAAGCAAGCTCTAAATCAAGCCCTTGGAGATTTCTTCTCAAGATGGAAGGCACATAAAGTCCAGTCTTTGCCCTCTTACTCTGGCGGAAGCAGCAACTGCAGGATAACTCCACATAGCACAGTCACAGGCAGGGCAGCTCTTCTTCCTCAGCTCCTCAGCTCTTCTCCAGGCAGAGGTTCCTCTTGTTTCCAGAAGGATTTTTAAAGTCTGTGGTTTTGGGTGCCCTTCTTATACCCAATTTCTCATTTGAAGTAGGCCTACTTCAAAGTAAAGTCTCTTTTGAAAGTGAAATCCTGCCTTCCCCAGGCCTGGCCCAGACACTCACCAGGGGGTTGGAGTCTGCATTGTGTGAGGGCAGGCACAGCCCTTTCAGGTGTGGGTGACCACTCCTCCCCTTCCTCCTAGCACTGATGGATCATCAGGATATGCAGGCTACACCCCAGCTCCCTTTGTGTCACTGTCTAGTGTGAGGTACAACCAGCCCAACTTTCAGAATGACCCAGACAGGGAATCCACAAACATTCAGAGTCACAGAAATGGTATAAGCAAGAAAATGCCCACTTTCTAAAAGTGGCATTTTCAAACACACAATCTAAAAATCAACTTTACTAAAATATGTATTTTCAAATTGTGAGCTCAGAGACCCCAAACTCCACATGTCCATCACTCCAAAAGGAAATCTACACATTAATCAGATTTAAAGGTAGTCCGCATGTTAACCTATGAGAGGGACAGGCCTTGCGACAGTGAAAAACAAATTTAGCAATATTTCACTGTCAGGACATATAAAAAAACATTACTATATGCCCTACCTTAACCATACACTGCAAGCTGCCCTTGGGTCTACCTAGGGCCCCCTTAGGGGTGTCTGACATGTAGGAAAAGGGAAGGTTTAGGCCTGGAAAGTGGGTACACTTGCCAAGTCGAATTCACAGTTAAAACTGCACACACAGACACTGCAGTGGCAGGTCTGAGACACGATTAAAGAGCTACTTATGTGGGTGGCACAACCAGTGCTCCAGGCCCACTAGTAGCATTTAATTTACAAGCCCTGGCACCTTTAGTGCACTTTACTAGGGACTTACTAGTAAACCAAACATGCTAATCATGGATAAACCAATTACATACATATTTTGTAAAGGAGCACTTGCACTTTAGCACTGTTTAGCAGTGTTAAAGTGCTCAGAGTAACAAAAACAGTAAAATCCGAGTCCAGCACACATCAACAACCTGGGGAACAGAGGCAAAACGTTAAGGGAGACCACGCCAAGGATGAAAAGTCTAACATGTGTCCCCCCCAGCTGAAAGTGGGGAGCAACTACCCAACCTCATGGGAGTTATCATCACTAAGGTGGAAGAACCTGGACAGACCATCAGCATTGGCGTGTTCTGTACCAGGACGGTGTTCCGCCGTAAAGTCCATCCCCTGTAGGGAAATGGACCACCTCAACAGTTTTGGATTCTCATCCCTCATCTCATCAACCATCTGAGGGGCCTGTGGTCGGTCTGAACTCAGAAGTGAGTCCCAAACAAGTAGAGTCTTAGCTTCTTCAGTGCCCAGACCACAGCAAATGCTTCACGTTCTATGGCACTCCACCTACGTTTCCTGGGTAGTAACCTCCTGCTAATGAAGACTACGGGTTGATCTAGGCCCTCTTCATTAAGCTGTGAGAGTACCGCTCCAATACCATGCTCTGAGGTGTCTGGTTGTACAACAAACTCCTTGGAGTAGTCAGGTGCCTTCAGCATAGGTACTGTGCACATGGCAGCCTTCTGGGCATCAAAAGCGTTCTGGCAAGCCTATGTCCAGATTACTTTCCTGGATTGCTTCTTAGAAGTCAACTCAGTTAAGGGGGTAACAATGGTACCATATCTCTTAACAAACCTCCTGTAATATCCTGTGAGACCTAAAAAGGCTCTCACTTCAGTCTGGGTCTTGGGAGGCTCCCAAGCAGCCAGAATTGTGTCAATCTTAGGCTGTAGGGGTGCCACCTGGCCACTCCCCACCTGGTGTCCTAAGTACACCACAGAACCCTGCCCTATTTGGCACTTGCTCGCCTTAATAGTGAGTCCTGCCTTCTGCAGGGCCTCTAACACTCTCCAGAGGTGTTGCAGGTGTTCCTCCCATGTGGAACTAAACACAGCAAACTCATGAGAAAACTCATCCAGGTAGGCGGCACTGAACTCATTCAGCCCAGCCAACACCTGGTTGACCAACCTCTGAAAGGTGGCAGGGGCATTCTTCATCCCAAATGGCATCACTTTAAATTGAAAGTGGCCATCTGGTGTAGAGAATGCTGACCTCTCCTCGGCCCCCTCAGTTAAGGCAATCTGCCAGTACCCAGATGTTAAATCAAAAGTACTGAGGTACTTGGCAGCGCCTAACCGGTCAATGAGCTCATCAGCTCGGGGGATGGGGTGTGCGTCAGTCTTGCTGACCACATTGAGTCCCCGGTAGTCCACACAGAACCTGAGTTCTGGAGTGCCACCAGGTGCAGCAGCCTTTGGGACCAATACCACTGGGATGGCCCAAGGACTGGCGGAGTGCTCAATAACCCCTAGGGTAAGCATTTTGGATACCTCATCCTTAATGCATGCCCTGACCCTGTTAGTCACCCTGTAAACCTTCTGTTTAATGGGTGTACTGTCCCCAGTGTCCACATCATGTGTGCACAAGTGTGTGACTCCTGGGATCAGGGTAAACAGTGAGGAAAACAGTCCCAGCATGCGGCGACAGTCACCTTGCTGCTCCTCAGTCAGGGAGGGGGAGAGGATCACTCCCTCCACGGACCCATCTTTTTCTCCTGCAGACAGGAGGTCAGGAAGAGGCTCACTCTCCTATTCTACCGCAACATCTATCGCAAGGAGCATGGACAGTTCAGTCCGCTCAAAGTGAGGTTTGAGGCGGTTGACATGCAGGACCCTTAAAGGGTTCCTTGGAGACCGCAAATTCACCAGGTAGGTGACTCTTCCATTGGTGCCATCACCCACACTTTTTGTCCAGGTTGAAACTCGCCCAGAGTGGCATTCTGATCATACCATCGTTTCATGTCGTTGTGGCTTGCTTCCAGGTTCTCCTGAGCGAGACTCCTGAAGCGGGCAGTCTGGTTTCTTAAAGCCAGCATGTAACTGGATACATCCTGGGTGGGTTTACTAGGAACTTTCTCCAAAGCTTCCTTAACCAGACTCAAAGGTCCCCTCACAGGGTGGCCATAAATCAGCTCAAAGGGACTAAACCCAAGTCCCTTTTGAGGCACCTCCCTGTAGGCGAACAGAAGGCATGGCAAGAGGACGTCCCACTACCGCCTCAAGGGCTCTGATAGGCCCATGATCATGCCTTTCAAGGTGCGGTTGAATCTCTCAACCAGACCATTACTTTGGGGGTGGTAAGGGGTGGTGAACTTGTAGGTTACTCCACACTCCTTCCACAGAGACTTCATATACGTGAAAATGAAGTTGGTACCCCTATCAGATACCACTTCCTTGGGGAACCCCATGTGGGTAAAAACCCTGATCAAAGCATGACCCACCACAGGGGAAGTGATTGATCTCAAAGGAATGGCTTCTGGATACCGGGTGGCGTGGTCTACCAAGACCAGGATAAACCTGTTGCCCATGGCTGTCCTGGGATCCAGAGGCCCCACAATGTCAATGCCTACCCTCTCAAAGGGAGTACTGACAACAGGTAAAGGCTGGAGGGGAGCTTTACATTTCCTCCCAGTCTTGCCTCTTGCCAGACAAGTCTGACAAGACCTGCAATGTGCATCTGAGTGCCTGTGCATTAGGGGCCAGTAAAAGTGGGAGACAAGCCCCTCAAAGGTCTTGTCCTGCCCCAAATGTCAGCTAAAGGCACATCATGAGCCAACCCCAGTAGGAAGGCCCTGAAGCACTGGGGTACCTCCAGCACATGGGCTAACCCAGGCCCAGGAACCTTAGGCTAGCTATACAGGAGGTCATCCTCCCAATAAATCAGGTGTGATCCTGGCTCCTTGCCAGCCGCCTGGTCTGCAGCCTGCTGCCGCAAACCTTCCAAAGTAGGGCATGTCTTCTGTGCTGCACAGAATGCTTCCCTGGTGGGCCTCCCTTCCTGCTGCCACTGCGATAGCTCAGGGACCTCCCCCAGTTCAGCCACCTGTTCCGCTGTAGGCTCCGGGGCGTCACCCTCAGGCTCTGCCTCCTCCCAGACCGTGGGAACTTCTGGGGCTGGTTTCCCGCACCCTCTGCCCTTCCTCTTCTTGGTGGTCCCCTGGGCCACTATTCCAGGCTCCAGAGCTCTTGATTACCCTGACGGGCTGCCATTGACTAGGTGGATACGCATACCCACCCAGGCAGACCCAACATCTCCAAGTGAAACCTGTGTTCCACTTGCTTCCAAGGGGAATCCTCCAGGTCATTGCCTAGCAAACAATCAACAGGCATGGTTGGACTCACAGCTACCTTCAAAGAACCTGCGCCACTCTGCACAGGTGCTCAGAGTTGTCCACTGCAACTACTTAGTGAAGTACCCGGTGATCTATATGCTCTTCAGACACCAGCTGACTCCTCACTGTAGTCACATTGGCTCCTGTGTCTCTCAGAGCCTCCACCCTCTGTCCATTAATGGTCAACCAATGCCTGTACTTCTTAGTATTTTCGGGCACTAGGGTTCTCTGGACCATCTCACTGTCCCTTAGTGAGACAAGGGTCATCTCAGCTGGTTCCCACCCACCTGATACCAACTCCTCCCCAAGCGCTACACTAGCCAAACCCTGGGACGTCGAACTAGTGAGTGCCGGTGTACTTTTGTGGCATTGGGGCCACACTCACATGACCCACCTGGTCACATGCATAGCACTTACGTGGGGGACCACCTGTCACTGGCTTCCCTTTGGAGAACCATGGCTTCTTTTCACTGGGGGGTTGGGAATCCTTACCCTGGGAATCGGTTTGGGACCCTTTAGAGAACTCCCCCTGTTTACCCTTACCCCCCCCCCCTTTCTTCTGAGAGGGACCCTGCCCACCCTTGGCATGGTCTCCCCCATACCTGTCCTGTCCCTGGTGCTCTCCCAGCGGTCCGCTTCCTGCGCAAGCTTCCTGGGGTCCGTCAGCTTGCTGTCAATCAGGTGCTGGCGCAGCTCTGGAAAATATAAACTGTACAAGTGCTCCCAAGCAATCAGATTGTAAAGCCCCTCGTACGTAGTTATCTTACTGCCCTTCACCCAACCAACCAGTGACCTGCAATAAGAATCAACACATTCCAACCATGTTTGGGATTCCTTCTTCTTGTAGGGCCTAAACTTATCCTTGTACTGCTCAGGGGTAAGACCATACCTTGTAAGCAAGGCATCCTTCATTCTAGAGTAGGTGAGACTCTGAGCATCCCCTAAGGCTATCAGTGTATCCCTCCCCTCTACCTCAAAGTGCTTCCACAGACCCCCCCCCCCAATGAGCTTCAGGGACCAGATTCATGTGGAGAGCAGACTCATACCCCTTGAACCACAAGTATATGTCATCCTCCCTCTTGAAATCTTTCACAAGGTCTTCAGGAATGTGCACCCTCCTCTCAGGCTGCACTGTAGGGTTGCTGCCACAATCTCTACTGGACTGGCTTCTATGATCCATCTCACTCAAGCTAAGCTCATGAGCCATCGCTAACTTCCTCTCCTCAAGGGCTAGCCTTCTCTGCTCCAATTGGTACTTCCTTTCTGCCTGTCTGTCCTGTAACTCTTCAGGTGTCAGACCATTAGATGAGACACTGCTACCTGCCCTGGAGACCTTCTCCCTGGACATAACAGGCCCACCCACAATTCCATTGTGTACTGCACATTCTTCCTCCTCCTCCTTCTCTCCCACATCCTCTATGTGACCTTCAGTGCTCTTGGCTGTCACCCAGGCCCTCAGCGCCTTTTGCAGCTCCTCCTTCCTGGATGAGCTCTTAGTGGGAAAGTCAAAACTTTTACAGAACTGCTTCAACTGAGCCTTGGTATAACTCACAAATTTAAGGGAGACCACGCCAAGGATGAAAAGTTTAACAATACCTGATTTACTTTGCAATATTCATATGATAACCAATGCCAGTTTTATTATTAAGTTGAACTACAGTTTGTCTAATGCTTTTTAGCATGCTAGGCATTGGCAATGGTCTAGTGCTCTAATCTACTCACCGCTGTGTTCGGTTGAATGTCTGGTACATGTGATGTACACTTCAGAAATGACATCTCTACAACATCATCACCGGAGTTTGCATCTGTGTAAATCAGCCTGCATGTGTAAAACAATGAAAATTGCATAAAGACCTAATCAGGCTATCAGTTTGATTTTACTTTTTTAGGTTGCCCCATGTGTAGCTAAAGACACCTATAAGGACCAAACCAGATTTTAATATAACATTGTTTGCATTCTTCTCGGGCCAGTGGACCACCACCTGCTAATCAACATACCTACACTCCAGACCAGGATTAAGCCTTCAGTGAAGACTCCATTCCTGCAAGTCCAGATGGTAGGGAGCAGCCTGTGTTATCTGGTCTGTCTGCATAGACAGCTTCAGTGAGTCATACTCGACCCACACCTGCACCTCCCACACCAGCTGCAACCACATCTCAGACCATAGATACCTCTACTTCCTGTGTACAGAGGAACCTTATACCAATATTGTGCCCATAGTCCTGGCTGCTGTTGAGATAACACCAACACCACCTCCAGTTGTCAGGACCAAGTGGGATGTGGCACACTGCCTCCAGGGGAGAGGATAGTAGGGGTAGGCTTCATGGGAGGGCACCTGTGGGCCAGCAAAGTGAGGCCACTCGTATCACTGTTACCTAGACCACCTTTGGCCAAATCTTAGGAGCAGCATAAAGAGTTCCAAGACGTGATAGGCCAGATCGTAACTGAGCTCTGGGAGATCAGGGAGGTGCAGAGGATATACACAACCATAATGACATAATAAGCTACCTGACTGCAGTGGTTTTCAAATAAACATCACCACATGTTCAGGGCTTTAACCATACCATCTGCCCCTGTCTATGGTCCATCTAGATCTGGACCAAGTTCAACAATGCCAGCCACAGTCAGGGAGTCCCTGCCACATGAGAAGCCGCTCCTTCCACCCCAAATCCTGCACCTGTGCCCCCTTCCTCCCCAGAGGGGATGGTCATCGGACCACAAGGAGAGGATGGCAAGACCTCCACCACCACCTCCAAGAGACGCAAACCCAAATTCCTCCAGTGTGTGTCTACCATTTACTCTGTGGACTATTCTAAAGACAAATTTACCTTTTTGGAAGATAGTTGTATTTTGTACATTGACTTCCAACAATTTTACCTCTACTACTATACTTTCATCCTCCATGATAGACATTTTTAATATCATTGTTTTATTGTTTCAAACACTTTGAAGTTCGTTTGTGTCATAGAAATAAATAAAAAGACACAAACTCCAAGACTGCTGTTGCATTTATTGTGGCTTTATTCATGTCTGTCTCACACCATCATTTTTTCAAATCTAACAAACAATTCGTTGCAAAGGAAAACTAGATATGAGAGAGAGGTAATGTGTTACCCATTTTATTCTAACAAAACAAAATCCAAAGGTACTTGTGTGGTAAATATGTAGGTAACCAGTCTTAGACGAAATCAGAGATGAGTTTCATAAACTATGGTAACCCCAATAGTCTGTGCCATTTAGAGGTGGACACTCCACGACCTTGATACCATGGAAGGAAGGAAATACTACATGAGATCAAATTGAATAGGCAAACTATCGTTGAAGCGTGACTTCAGTTGGAGCCATAAATTCCGCCCTCATTCAGGAATCCTACATCAATAACACCAGTAGTCAACATCATGGAAGTAACACAATTTGAGGCAACATGACCATGACAGGACACTGTGGCAGTAGCTGGTGCAATGTCACAACCACCATTCAGTGGTATACAAGAAAAATTATTCTATAAACTATGAGGAGACACATCAACTGCTACCTCCAATTAACGCAAATTGAAGATTAAGCCAATGTAACAGAAGAACAGTATGCTATGACTTGACATACATATGTGGTTTGTGCAATTAAGTAGTACATCTTGCCTTAATGGCAACATCTCATAGGAAAAACAGGTTTGATACAGTCTCAAGTGCTTCCATTCAATCACAGTACAAGTTCTCTCTGTACAAGATCTTTCAATCCCAAGTGGAAATCTGTCCCAGGATCAACACATGTTCCCTTTGTACTTTCCAACAGCAACATTTCACTGCAAATATCACAACTTTGAAATTCCCAAATGATGATGACATGGTGAACGACTATGAAGCAAAATAACAAGGGGCAATGTAGATTTTCCTAGTTTTAATTACAGAAAGTCTTAATTTTATTAAAGACACAGAGGTGAGTATTATTCTCCTATTATGCGTTTCTTTTCTTGAGCAGCAGCAAGTGAAGAACAGCATTTACAATGCAACGGGTCTCTCGTTTGCTCATGTTAGAGCTGATCGCGTTGTAAACTCCTAACCTGACTTTTCACCTATCGGGCAAAAGTGCATTTATGTACATAACCCGAAAAAGTGAAATCGACTTCTGCCAAGCGAGATCACGCTCGGAAGTTAGAGAAAAAGAAGTCCACGAGCCCGATGGAAAACAGCGAGCCTCGCATGTTTTCTGTACTTGGTCGCTGCGCTCGAGGAGGGCTAGCTACCGGAAAAGGCATGACCTATGCGTGCCTTCGACAAATCAAAGCAATTAGATTTTATCAGGCAAGCCCACGAACCAAAAAAAAACACTGACGTGAAGTTGACAGGGCTCCGAGCCCTTTTCAAAATACTAAAGCATCTCGCTGCGTTACGCATGCGCGAGCGCATGCAACGCAGGCTCGACCCTAAAAAACTACAAATCCCAGAAGCGAAGAGGAAACGAGCCAATGGGTAACAAAGTGTAGTTCATACATAACAGCCAATCAGGACACATGTATACTATTATTACGTAACTTGACTGCGAACAGCCCTCTTTTCTTATACTTAAGAGTCAGCTAGATCGAAATAAAGGAAAATTAGAAACCAAAATAAGGACTGCCATAATAAAGTATAACAAGTCCAAATAAATGTTCATGAATCCAGGAAACTGAAGATGAACAGGAACACACTGATGGTTCGCTAATCCAAGTGGTGAAGAAGGCAAAAAACGAGACGCTGGTCGTGCATCCAAATCATGAAATGAAGTTCTATGTGGAAGGTTGAACTGAGGATGATGACGGTAAAGGGATGGGAGAAAAAGAAAAACAAATAGTAGTTACAATAAGTGGTGGGATAATACTCGCTTCTGTGTCTTTAATAAAATTAAGACTTTCCATCATTAAAACTAGGAAAATCTACATTTTTTGACAAGACCGGAGGCTCCTATTATGCTTGAGCAAAGCAAATTAATAACATTCATAGAAACAGTATCAACAGGTTTACAATAAAAAACACTAAAAACATTATCATTAGACCAATAGGCAGATCTGAGAATGTCCTCAAGACGGGAACCCGTCCAAAAGGCTTTAGATGCCATAGCACTTCTGGAAGAGTGCGCTCCAAACCTCGAGGTGTCAATCCCCGCTAGCGACATTATCCATCGAACCCAACGGGCTAGAGTGGCATAAGACATGGGGGCATATTTATACTCTGTTTGCGCCGAATGTGTGCCAAATATTTTGACGCACAATCGCGCAAACCCTGCGTTAATTATATGCAAGGTAGGCGTTCCCTTCCAAAAAATTACTTTAAGGCCTGTGCCCCTTATTTATACTCTGGCGTCATTTTGACGCACAGGAGGGGGTGGGCCTTAAAAAACGGCGCACAACCTGATGTGCGCCGTTTTTTAACACCTGGGTCAGGGCTGGCGTTAAGGGATCTGTGGGCTCAGAAGGAGCCCAGAGGTGCCCTCCCCTGCCCCCAGGGATACCCCATGCCACCCTTGCCCACCCCAGGAGGACACCCAAGGATGGAGGGACCCATCCCAGGGAAGTAAAGGTAAGTTAGGGTAAGTCTTTTTTTCCGATTCTTTTTGTGGCATGGGGGGCCTGATTTGGGCCCCCCTACATGCCACTATGCCCAATGGCCATGCCCTGGGGACATAAGTCCCCTGGGCATGGCCATTGGGCAAGGGGGCATGACTCCTGTCTTTGCTAAGACAGGAGTCATGTCAATGGAGGTTGGGCGTAAAAAAAAAATGGCGCAAATCCGGTTTGAGGCCTGAATTTTGCCTTAGACCTGACTTGCACCATTTTTTGACGCACAACCCCCATTTTCCCATACGCCGGCGCTGCCTGGTGTGAGTCATTTTTTTTTACGCACACCAGTCCGCAGGCTAACGTCATTCCATTAATAAGGGGCCCGCATGGCGCCCGCAACTGAGGATGTTCTTAGATGTGCAGTCATCTGTTCGTAAACTTTCAAACATTGTGCAACACATAGCTTGGGGTGATCCGGAAAATATGGATGAAAAACAGATTTTAAATTTGTGTTTGTTCGACGAGACACAGTAAATACCACACCAGAAGGAGTAAACTGTCTAGAGGAAATATTTAAAACTTTAACATCGGATAGACGTTTAAAAGAAATAAGGCACAACAACATATTTAGTTTGGTGGAAAACATCTTCAACGTAAGAGAAGAATTATCAGGCCATGACAGAATAAAATCTAAAACCACATTAACATCCCATAAGATTCTATATTTAGGTAATGGTGAATTAGAAAATGTTACTCCCTTTAAAAGACGGCAAATAAGCGGGTGTTACCCCACAGGTTTTCCGTTGACAAACACATGATTGGAAGAGATGCTGATCTGTACAGATTAATGGTATTGAAAGCTTTGGCTTTACTAGCCTCAGCAGCTAGAAAATTCACGATAAAGGTGACATCTGCTGAAAGGGAATCAACGTGTTTTCCCAGACACCAGCTGTGCCATAAAGACCAAGCTGACTTGTAAGCTTTTCTTGTCCCAGGGGCCCAGGATTGTCTGATATATTCCGAAGCTTCCAACGAAATGACAGGGAAAGGCTGGGAATTCTGGAGATTTTCCATGCCGAGAGAGAGAGAAGATTGTCAAAAACAAGGTTGTGAGGACGATGTAAAGGATCCAAGAGGAGGTCTGGAAAAGAAGGAATGAGGAAAGGAAAATCTATTTAAAGTTCCAGAAGTGTTGGGAACCAAATCTGGGATTGCCACAATGGAGCTATGAGGACTAAAGTGGTCTGCTGACGTCTTGCTTAGGCTAACACCCTGCTGATCATGAGAAAGGGGTTAAAGGCATAACTGAGAGACTTGGACAAACCTTGAAGAAATGCATCGGAAGCCAAGGCCAAGAGATCCGAACGCCAGCTGTAAAATTGAGGAAGCTGCGAATTGAGGTGAGACGCGAACAAGCCGATCGTCAAGGGGCCCCATTTCTTCTGTACTGATTGAAAGTTTGAAGGATTAAGTTTCCAGTAGCTTGAGTTGTGGAGATGACGAGAGTGCCAATCAGCGATGGAGTTGAGAGTTCCTGGAAGATACTCTGCATGAACTGAAATTTGGTTTGAAAGGCAAAATTCCCAAAAGCTCTTTACTAGTTCTGGTTTGGATCTTGTGCCTCCGAGATGATTTATGTAACGGACTGCAGAAATATTGTCCATTCTGAGAAGGATAGCACAACAAGCTTTGTTCTTTGCAAGGCTTCTGATTGCAAAGGAGCCGGCAAGCATCTCTTAACAATTGATATGCAATCTGTACTCCTCTAAAGACCATGTGCCTCCAGTCGAGAGTGGACCACATCGGGCCCCCCAGCTTGTTTGGCTTGCATCTGACTCTAATACAAGATCTGGGGCTGATGCGAAGATAGTTCTTCCGTTCCAGGCATCTAAATGGTCTACCCACCATTGAAGCTCTGTTCGAGAATCAAGGTGTAGAGGGATAATGTCTGTGTACGAAAGACCTTTCCTTAAATGTTGAATCTTTAACCTCTGGAGAGCCCGGTAATGTGAAGGACCCGGAAATATCGCCTGTATGGAAGAGGAAAGAAGACCGACAACACAGGTGAGAGATCTTGAAGAAATGGAAGAGTGGTGTAAGATCTGAAGAAACTCTGACTTTATAGATTGTATCTTCGCTGAAGGAAGAAAAAGAATGGCAGAGGCTGAATTGATTTGGAAAGCTAAGAATTCATTAATTTGGGTAGGAAAAAGAAGAGACTTATCTTTGTTGATGATGAAACCCAAATCCGAGAGTAGAGAACAAGTTAAGTTCAGGTGTGCTATTAGAGACTGCGGTGATTGGCTCATAATGAGAATATCGTCCTGATAAATAGGAAGTCTTACACCCTGAGGCCTTTGGAATGCTACCACTGGTTTTATGAGCTTGGTGAGGCACCATGGAGCTGATGAGAGACCGAAAGGTAGAGATGTAAAGTGGAAGAGTTGGTCGAGCCACTGGAAGTGGAGAAACTTCCTGTGTTCTGGATCAAGTGGGACAACAAGATATGCGTCCTGTAAATCCAATCAAACCATCCGGTCATTCTGGAGAAGAGAGTCCCTGAGATGGAGGATTGTTTCCATTTTGAAATGACGGTAAACTACAAACTGATTGAAGAACTTGAGGTTGATAACCAGTCGCATCCTCTTGTTCTTCTTTTGAACCAAGAAAATGGAGCTGGTGAAACCAGGTGAATCTAGATGGGTATTTGCTATGGCTTGTTTTGGGAGGAGAGAATGAACTTCTGAAGAGATAAGATCGGACATTTTGTAGAAAAATGTGGAGGAGGGGGAGAAACCACCTGAACCGGAGTTGAATGCAATTCGATCATGTAGCCTTGAATCGTGTTTCGCACCCAAGGATCGGAGGTGATGGATAACCATTTTATGAAAAAATGACAAAGACGTCCGCCCACGGGACTATGACCAAAGGGTAGGTTTACCTGTTTGATTGGGAGGCCTGGAATTCCTGTAGCCTCTGGAACGGAAGCCTCTTTGGCCTGAATTCTTGATAGGATTAGTTGTAGGTGCCACGGGAACCGTGATTGTAGTATCCACGGCCGGCAAAGCGGCTCCTGCCTCTGCCGACCCTGGCAAAAACCAGTTGGTTAAACATTTTCTTTAAGGACTGTTGAGCCTTGTCCAAAGAAGTAAATGTGGCTACATATTTGCTCAGCTCTTTTATAAAGGTGTCACTGAAAAGTAAACCTTCAGTCTTAATTTGAGGTTGAATTGTTGCCAGATTAATTAGTTTCGGGTCCAATTTGAGAAGCAGACTTTTACGCCTTTCATGTGAAAGAGCGGCATTAGCATTCCCAAGGAGACACACAGTCCTCTGAACCCATAATGAAAGTTATTCTGGGTCAATAAAGGAACCATCTTTTCTGGCCGACTCAGCCATATCGAAAATTCGAGTAAGCGGACCGATGACATCCAACAGTTTGTCCTGGCAAGAGGACCAGGCTTTGTCAACCCCTTTTTGAGGATCCTTGCCAAATTCGGTGAAAAATGTTAAAATGGGTTGGTCGATAGAAGGAGTAATGGTAGCTTTGTGGGAAAGAGAATGACGTGGACATTCCGATTTGAGCTTGGCTCTTGTCTGTTTATCCAAAGGGCAGTTTAGTTTGGCAGATACATAATCACCGACGTGAGAGGCTGGAAACCATTCAGTTGAATTGGGGTGAAGTATCAAGGAGGGATCAAACATTGGTAGACCCTCGCAATCTAAAAGTGGTTTGGGATTAGAAGACTCTAAAGAGGATAATTTAGGTTTTTTTGGGATAGGAGAAGAAGGTAAGTCCCCTAGTCAGAGGCGTAAGCATCTGAATCCGCATCAGGCATATCATCATCAGTGTCTGGAATCGAAAAAATAATCAAAGAAGACATAAGGTGTTTGGTTTTTTATTGACTTTTTTTAGACTATTTTAAATTGTCTTGATTTTTATTCTCCTTAGCTGGAGCCTTTTGAGGAACCGCGTCCTCTGCCATAAGTGAGGGAACCTCGCAAACCTTTAGCCCCAATTTCTGAGAATTTTTTGATTGAGACATAGGGGAAAGGCGCTGTCTGCATTCCCCCACAGACTGGGCCAAAATCGTCTTGTTAAACATATTTAAAACTAGAGATTCCAAGGGGCATATTTATACTCTGTTTGCACCGAATTAGTGTCATTTTTTTTTAACTCTAATTGGGTGCAAAACTAACTCCATATTTATACTTTGGTGCTAGACCCCTCTAGCGCCAAATTTATGAAGTTAAAGTCATTTTTTGAAAGTGGAGACCTACCCTGCCTTAATGAGATGCAAGGTAGGCGTTCCCGTGCAAAAAATGACCCTATGGCCTTAACGCCATATTTAGGGGCATATTTATACTCTATTTGCACCAAATTAGCGTCATTTTTTAACTCTAATTTGGTGCAAATCTAACTCCAGATTTATACTTTGGTGCTAGACCCGTCTAGCACCGAGGCTCTCATTGATACTTTTTTTGCGCCACATTAACGTAATTTTTGGGCACAAACGTACAAAATATTGTCCCTTATTTATACTTTTTGCTGCAAAACTGCACTAACTCAGTTTTGCACCAAAACGTTTAGCACTGGCTTGCACCATTTCTGTGCACCAGCGGGCACCACATTTATGGAATGGTGCAAGCCAGTGCACAGGGTAGGCTAGAGTAAAAAAAAATACTTTAGTCCGGTAGGGCTGGCAGAATAGAAGAAGAGGGTTTAGCACCAAAAAATGACTTTAGGCAGGTTAGAGTAAAAAAAAATGACTCCAACCAGATTAGCATCATTCTATGGTGCTAAATCTACCATGCCACGACTCCTGCCTTAGAAAAGGCAGGAGTCATGCCCACCACCCCAATTGGCAGCACAGAGGACAGGGGTCCCCTGGGCATGGCCATTGCACCCTGTGCCATGAATGGGGGCCCATTTCAGGGCCCCCTATGGCACTTTCAAAAATAAAATGCAGTCTTACCTGTACTTACCTGGGATGGGGTCCCCCATCCTCCACAGTCCCTCTGGTGTGGGTGGGGGTGCTCCTGGGGCCTGGGGAGGGCACCTATGGGCTTATTCCATGGTGTTCCACCATGGAAATAGGCCCACAGGTCCCCTAACGCCTGCCCCGACCCAGGCTTTAAAAAATGTGAAGCAAGCTTTGCCCCATTTCTTGAACTCTCCTCCCTCTGTGGCACCATTTTTGCATGGGAGTATAAATATGGCGTTAAGGCCATAGAGTCATTTTTTGCACGGGAACGCCTAACCCTGCATCTCATGAAGGCAAGGTAGGTTTCCACTTCCAAAAAATGACTTTGAACTCCGTAAATTTGGCGCTAGACGGGTCTATCACCAAAGTTTAAATATGGAGTTAGTTTTGCACTGAATTAGAGTATAAACAAAAATTACGCTAATTCAGTGCAAACAGAGTATATATATGCCCCTTAGCGTCAACAAATGATGCTAATCTGGTCAGAATTATTCATTTTGACTCAAACCTGCCTAACGTCATTTTTTTTTAAGCTAGCCTACCCTTTGCACCGGCTTGCACCATTCCATAAAAAAAGTGCCCAGCTGGTGCTAAAAAATGGTGCAACCCGGTGCAAAACATTTTGGTGCAAAACTGCGTTAGTGCAGTTTTGCACCAAAAAGTATAAGTAAAGCCCCAAATGTTTTGACAATTTATGCATAAAACTGTTAACTGCCTGCTGAACAGAATTTTGTATAAAAACATTAATATCTTGTTTTATTGCAGATACTTCCTCAGGATCCACCTGAAGAGAAGCAGAGCTGCTGGATTCCATGTTGCCACAAATACAATATAAATCAATACACTTGAGGGGAAAACTGACAACCACAGGGTTAACCCTGAGGAAAAACTGAAGGCTCCACCTCTGGGCATGGTCAAAATTGTAAAGTAATAGCCGGCGGAAGAAGGACAGAGAACAAAGCTGTAACTGGAGAGTCCTTGGTAAGTAAAATTAGCTTGACGGGAGGTGGAAACAATCGATCCTGAAGCGCGGGCTAAAATGGCACCTCGCCACTTGAGGAACGGTTGAAACTGTTTGTAGAACAGAGCGCACGCGGGGCAATGTGCGTGGATAGGAAAGAATAAAAGCACACATGCAGCAACTTGCCAGCTGCAATGGACGGAATAGAAATATGGTTTTTAAGCACACAGCACGGTAGCGCAATAAAATATTCAATAAATACTGACACAACACACAAAATAGACAAATATTAATGGTGGGATAAAATGAAGGTACTTAACTTGGCTGCGGGCAGCAAGAAAAGAGGGCTGTTCACAGTCAAGTTATGCAATAATAGTATACATGCATCCTGATTGGCTGTTATGTATGAACTACACTTTGTTTCCCATTGGCTCGTTTCCTCTTCGCTTCTGGGATTTGTAGTTTTTTCTTCACTTGCTGCTGTTTAATAAAGCAAGAAAAGAAAAGCATAATAGGAGAATAATAGGAGCCTCAGGTCTTGTCATAAAATTAATGATCTCACATATACAATTTGACTCAAATGATAAGTTGGGAGGACACATATGCTTAGCACAAGTAAAGTTAAGATATGTCAATAACCACAGTAGTCAATGTAAGGAAACTCTGACCGAAAAAACTTCTTTGCCTTGGAGTTTTCGGAACTGATCATTCCTACCAAATTACCATCGAAGACTGATATGTTCCCTATATCACAAGTTGTTCTGACATTGGTGGTTTCGGTATATAAAGGTAAACTTACACTCAGGTGAAGAAGTAATCAATAACATCTTTACTTGGGTCAATTCCTTCTTCTTTATGACTGTCATCTTCATTAGGCATTTCACCATCCTTACCCAGTGGCTCCTCACAGTCTCCATTCTCTCCGATTATTGGGATGTTCCTTCAGAGAGCGATGTTGTGGAGCAAGCAGCAGGCAACAGTGATTTGACACACTTTATTAGGTGAGTAGAAAAGGCTCCATCTTTCCTGTTCAGGCACTTAAACCTGGACCTGAGGAGCCCAAAAACCTGCTCCACTGGCCTCCGTGCTCGTCCATGGGCCTCATTGATGCAGACCTCCCCTGGCGTTGTTGTATTCCTCAGCTGTGCTAACAACCATGGTCTGTTAGGATTACCTGAGTCTCCAACCTGAAAGCAACATATCAATAGATTAATATCATATTAAGCAAATGATCCTCAAATCATACTGTACTTACCAACAAGCCAGGCCCTCTCTGCCCCAAGTTGTGACATTTGTACTGGTATTTTGATGTTCAGTAGGACAAATGAATCCTGTGTTGACTCAGGAAAGTACACACACACACTTGAGAGTTACAAATCCAGTAAGCATACAACCATATTTGATAATCAACACACATCTCACGTCTTGGCAACATTAGGAATCTCATTGTGCCAACATTTACACACATTGTTATCTATATTTTTAGTTAAAAACTCACTTTTTTAATGTCTATTCTTTTAAATGTGTACAAATAATACATTTGAAATATGTTATTTCCACTAGTTTAAGTGGAAACATATGGTAGAAATATGAATTCCAAGTAGACTTTTCAGAGGTAAGGAGTTGTCTGATGCTATTCTGTCAAGTGAATGTACAGGTCATATTTGGGAACTGGAGTAACTGTTTGTTTTAAACATGTCGTGGTACCACATATGGGGAAAGGATTGCCTGTGCTGCCAGTCTAACTGACACAGTCTCACAATCATCCCTACATGAAAGTCCTATTACTAAACATACTTGTTCATGCATCACCCAAAATCATGCTCTCACTGACACATGGCAGCCCTCCCATATTGGTCTTAGTCACAGTATAAGGTGCAAAACACAGTATTTGACTCTGAGAACATTAGGCATTAAGCCAATATAGCTGTGCATGTGGTTATATGCACATAGTGCACAGGCAGTTTAGCCTTTAGTAGCTCACAATTAGTTGGACTAATCTGAAGTGGGTCTCGCTACATGACTAGTTCCCTATACCTAGCTTAGATGGTGTTTGTGTATTGAATTGCTAACATGAGGTAAAAAATGTTGAGGCTACTCCACAGATCATTGCAAATGAGTGTTTCTAAGCAACTTTGAAATGTTTGTAAATAATCTGTAATGTCTGTTCTGGTATTGCTTGTTAAAGAGCTGCTACTAAATTGTGTGACACACTACAGACAACCACAATCACTCAAAACCTCTTTTGTTGTCATTTGTTCACACCCATATAGGTCAACACCCATCAGAAGCATGATTTGTGAAAGGCATTGTGAATATGGTGTGGCCCCTGGGGGTCTTCAGATGGCGCAGCTTGCATTACAGGAAGAAGTGGGAGGATCTCTGACACTGGATCGGGAAGTCAGTGCAAGTCCATCTCAGCCAGACCTCCCAACAAGGCAGGCGCATGCGCCGCAGCCTGATCTCCCTAGTGGCCTGTATCCTTGTGGTGGCCTACCCTGAGTTTGATGGGCAGTTGAGGGCCCAAAAGCAGCATCAAGAGGGTGAGTTACTGTATATAGCTGGTATTTGTTGTTTAACCCCTATAATTTACAGCAATGTAGTTTGGCATCAACATGATTATTGACATACATCCAATGCAGACAAGGATTTCTGGAGGTGTAAGTTTTTCAGACGATGTCTGATGTTGGGTTTGGATGTATTTTTGTGCCAAAATTTGTCACAAGATTCCTTGTCATAAGCCAAGTACTGTTTAGAGCAGGGACATGACAGCATCTAAAAAAGGGGCACTTGCATTTTCTCTGTGTTATGAGGGACATTTGTACAAAACATGCCCCTTTTGAGGATTGGGTCAGGTGTAATGCTCCATCACAGATGTGGGTAGGTCATGTAGTCCCGATTTCTGGTAACATAGTACATCAAGCACTTGTGGGAGAGTTGCAGTTTCAGACTTTATATTGATAGGTTGGAATAATGAAAACATATGATCATGAGCATCTGCACCAAGCAGACTGGAAACATGCATACAATTGCATCATTCCTTGTCTGAAATGTGTTTGAGAAATGACTCATTAGTAAAAATCAGTTCATTTCAGACAGTAGCAGGTTGCCATGAAGCTTCAGTCCTGCCCAAATGTGCAAGTCAGCCAGTCGGTTTCAACCAACTTGACTTTTCATGCCAGAATGTATTGATTGAAACAGATAGGAATGTGCACACATTGGTGACAGTTATACATAGACCAAATTACATGTAAGTGTCCTTCGTCATGTCCAGATAGGAAAGCAATGATGGTGAGCAAAGTGATGCTTGAAATGACAATTGCAGATGGAAGGTCTTATCACATAGATGTTGGAATATCCAATCATGATGAGTCAAAATCCAGACCAAAACACGTCTCTTATGGATGTGTTGAAAAGTTTTTGTTTTGTCCTGCAGTGGCTTAGGAATGTAAACAGGCCTATGTATGTACAAATGCTGTCAAAGCCATTTGTCATGCAGAGAAATAAACGTGGATAAGGGACAAAAGGCAAACTTGGTATAGAAGCTAGTATGGGGCAAGTTCTAGACTGTGAGCAGATGATTTGTGGAATTCTTTCCACATGCATGAGATATTGATGATAAAGAAGCCATGTTTGAGTGCCTGGAATCTGGTGTCACCTTTAAACTTGGCAAATGTAATCTGAGAAAAATGTATGTTAAACTCCATTTACACAGATGCCCTTAAACTGTTGTACCTATTTTTTACAGCATCATCTGGGCAAGGCGTAGGTGACAGCGGCCATCTCAGCGGGGATGGAAGTGGGCACTATGGCCCTGGTGCAGACACCACTAACACTGAGAGACCCAGTGACATGGAGGGTGAGGGGACTGGTGTGAAGACCATAATTTACTCATCATCTTCTTCAGAGGCCTCCACAGACGCGTCCCTAGTGATGGCGGCCCCTAGTGAGACTACTCCTTCTGCATCACTGCTGGCATCTCCCCCCTCCCCAGTCTCCTAGGCTGTGCTCAATCAGGAGGCTTCTGATCTTTTGAGGACTATCGCTGTATGCCAGATCACACTATTAAATGCCATCTAGGGGCTTGCTGGTCAGAGTATCCAGTGGCTGGCTTACCTGGATGGCATTCACTGTACCCTGTCTGGCCTACAGCGGTCATTGCAGGGTCTGGCCTCCTTACTGACCATAGCCTCCCATCATCCCAACTTTGTGCTGCAGCTCCCGCCCTTTCCCCATCCCAAATCTCTCTTCCTAGCCCTAAACAACAAACATCCACACCTTTACATGCATCCACTATAACACACACAAGCAGCACATCCTCACACAACACAAGAAATACAGACACACAAATGCAGACGATACACACCCACCACCATCACAACCACAAGCATACCCACAGACACTACACCCATCACAACACATGCACAAACACACACCACTAGCATACCTGCAGCCACCATACCCAGTACTAAACAAACACCCACACAGACCACCAGCACACCTGCAGTCACCACACCCACCATGACACACACATGCACAAGCACACCTACAAACACCACACACACCACATCCACAGCACATACATCCCCCACACACATACTGAACACAAACACCCACATTCACCCACACAACAGACACACAGTAAAAAACACAAAGCAAAACATACATCACATACATCAGACCCTCAGATATCCACACCATCAACAGAAAAATACAGAATAGCCACTGACACTTCCTATACCTCTCAGTCTCAACTCCCTCACAGTCAATCTACCTTTTTCCCTGAGGAAGACTTTATGTTTGCCCTGTCCCTGTTCCCTTCCTCATCCTAGACCACTGCTCCCAAACGTCAGACCACCCCACCCAAACATCTTCACACTCCTTCCACTGTTGTGTATCCATTTTAGTTACAGTTTCATGCACGTTATTTTAGCAAACTAGGCCTGCTGCTGTGCACTTTAACCTAGATATATTTTTTTCAGCTTTGTCTATTATTTTAACAATAGCCACATTTGCGGTCTTGTTTTATTTTCTCTATCTAGCTGCTCTTTGCCCAGGCCAGTACTGCGTTCTTAAACAAGACATTTCTTTTACTCTGTGCTTTTCCCAAGGCTGCAGTAAGATAGGTTGTCAGCAAACGTGGTAATGCTTTGTCTCTAGTGTTTATAGAAACATACACACTCTTACGTAGGGATCCTTTCTTGGAACATCAGCTGTTTTATTATAAAAACACTACTTTGAGCCATGTACGTTAGATGGAGATTCCAGCCAGATGACCATGACTGTATGCTGATCCCTGAGTGCTTCGCTGCAGCTGCTTATGAAGACTACAGGCCTCTTGCTCAGGTATGAGAGATGATTTCTTCCCTGGGGAACCTGAAGGACAGAACTAGAGCTTAACATGCTGTGCTCTATCATAGACTAGGTAGGAATTATTTTAACGACTCTGGTGACAATATGGTAGCGTTATTTTTATGCTTCACTCTCCTTGTCACAGTTTTAATCCTGTCATGCTTCATTCTCCTAGTTATTGCAGTATATGCTTTATTATCTAAGATGCAGTTACTTCAATAAAACCTTATTGAATTCTATTATGCCTCAGATTGTCCTTGTCTGTGTGAGACTAATGTTGCTGATAGAAATGGATGTGACCACAGTGCAAGTGATTCTGCCGCCCAAATTTACTAGTCTCATTAGGATAATGAGAGGCCTACGAGCACCACATGCCAACCCACCCCTTCCAAATACCAACCCACCCCTTCTAAATTCCAAACCACCTTTTCCAAATCCCAACACACCTCTTCAAGATTCCAACTACCCTTTCCAAGCCCACCCCTTCCAATTCAAAACCCCCTAGTAAGATCATTGAGGTGCCCTCTGCCCCATACAGGAAGTTTATTCTGGCAGGGCAATTAGGAGGCAGGTTATGGGCAGGCAACTCATGCTATGGACTCATGGACTACAGCCTTTTTATATTCTTTAATCAAATATGTGTCAAATGTTATGAGAGAGTTAACTCATTTAAGTAAACTAATTTTAGTTTGAGAATACCTTTGCCCTGGCCTAATTTTTTGATTTTTACTAAAGGCCTGATTACAAGGGTGGTGGTTGGACAAGCCGACCACCAATCTCACAAGGAGGATGCCACCCTCATACTGGTTGTGTCTCCCCAAGTGTAGTACAATGTTCATTTCTCACCTATCTGACATCCCTGGAACAGGAGGGGCTGTAAGTCAATGTTTAAGCACTTGGATAGTTTGCTTGACGCTAGTATGATGCTGTAAACAACCAGAACACTGAACAAAAATAGCAGATGTGCCAATTCAAAGACATACAGGCTATTAGATACTATCCAGCAGTGCATGAAGGTGGTAGTGAAAAAGATAATAGTAATAGTAAAAGCAATTTCACTAGTAAAGAGGTGTAGGTAACCGATGTTTGTGCCAAAGTACGGGGAAAAGGTATAAACTATAGATGACTCAACACAGTCACTAAAGCTGTTGTGTAGCCCCTTCCAGGCAGACCTGACAAGTTCAAAGACAAATTAAACAGCTTCTTTATTTAAGAATATTTAACTAAGTCAACAGGTACTGGCAGAATGACTTGACACCTAGAAAAGCATTTACAAAAATGTTAAACAACGCAGTGCAGCAACCAAAGGGCCTGATTTAAGAGGCCCTAGCGCCACCTTAGCGCCACCATAGCATCATTTTTTTTATTCTAAGGCAGTGCTAAAATGGCTTTTTACACACATCATATTTACAAGGTGATGAAATGCATGCTTTTGCTATTTTACAAACCCTTGCGCCACATTATGCCTGCGCTAGGCATAATGTGTGCAAGGGTGTGTTCTCCCATTAGGGAGGCAAAATAAATGACACAAGGAAATCTAAGAAATTCTCCTGCTCCATTTTTTTCAGCACTTTTTTAATGCCTGCTCAGAGCATGCGTTAAAAGGGGGCATCCCATTAAATACAGTGGACCCCTATGTACTCTGCAGGAGTAGCGCCAAAGTTTTGGGTTTAATGGTTGTCCACCACAAGTATTAAAGTCATAACCTGGTAGATCCAGCAAAAAGATTAAGCGATTTAAACCCTAGCTCTACCCCTAGTAGCTATGGCACTGAGCAGACTGGCTTACCTTTGAGCAAATGTGTATGTTTGTAGAAGTAGTATAACAGTTAAAAATTCAAAAGCACAACACAGTCAAACTTTCACTCCAAATTATAAAAATAGAGACACAATTAATGAGCAAATTGACACCAAAAATCCAATAACAGGAACCATAGATATGATTTTTTAAATATTTAAAACAAAAATCAGAAAAAAAGTAAAACACCAATCCATAGTTGCTGTTCGCGGTTGACTGGGACATAGTTATAATTCCAGGCCAACAGTGATCGAGTATGTGCCATCAAAATCTTCACATCAGGCACATTGGGGGTCATTACAACATTGGCGGTAAAAGCCGCTTACTGCCGTGCAGAAGACCGCCAATACACTGCCGCGGCTGCGGAATTCCGCCACAGCTAATATGACCCACATCTCGGAATCCGCCGAAACTCAGACACCCACACAAGTCCGCCACACCAAAGGTCAGTGATAAACTGGCCAAAACAAATCCTCCACCGTCCACCAACCTCCAACAGAAACACGCCCATGGTATTACGATCCACGAATCGATGCAGCGGTCTTTCAACCGCGGTATTCCATTGGCGGTACACACCGCCGCGCTCAAAATACAAACACATCTCCAAAACACCGCCACATTGGACAATTCAAAATACACACACCTGATACACATACAAACACCACTCCCACACACTAAACACAATATAAAACACACACCCACATCACCCACAAACCCCTACGACAAAAACTTTGAGACGAAGGCGACAGAGAGATAGCACAGCAATAGGCAACCCCACCACACAGAGGCACACAACACCATCACCCACACAACATCCACGCACAAATTACCACACACCACTACACATCACCACACTCATCACCACATACACCCCACACACATCACCTACACCACCCCATGGCACGCCAAAGACACCCCAGGTTTTCGGAGGAGGAGCTCAGGGTTATGGTGAAGGAAATCGTACGGGTAGAGCCACAGCTATTTGGATCACAGGTGCAGCACACCTCTATAGCTAAGAAGATGGAGCTATGGCGAAGAATAGTCGACAGGGTCAACGCAGTGGGACAGCACCCAAGAAATCGGGCCGACATCAGGAAGAGGTGGAACGACCTACGGGGGAAGGTGCGTTCAGTGGTCTCCAGGCACAACATCGCGATTCAGCGGACTGGCGGCGGACCCCCACCTTTTCCCCCACAACTAACAACATGGGAGGAGCAGGTCTTGACCATTATGCATCCAGAGGGCCTCGGAGGAGTCGGTGGAGGAATAGACACTGGTAAGTCTAATCTTAACTATCATATCCCCCACCCTACCTGCATGCTATCACACACACCCACCCCCTCCCCTATCACTCATAACTCCTCACTAATGTACTAATAACAAAAACCACACATCCCAACACCAAGCCCTGCATGACACAACAAAGCATGGACACCCATCACTAAAGCATGCCCACTGAACATATCCATAACACCCCCTAACCATCATCACACAAGCCCCCACACAGGAATGCTAGCACTGGGGTACACGCTCACCCACCTATTGCACACCATGACACACACAGATGCAATAATCATGCTTTTACCCCCCTGCAGGACCACTACCTAACGTCACCAGACAGGAGGGTCCAGACATCTCCAACCCACCCACAGAAGAGGCCCACAGTGATGACAGCAGCTCTGGCCAACTGGATCCAGATGACCAGACCGGACCATCGTGGGCCTCGGGACAGTCGGTTCCCCTCGCACAGGCACAGCCCAACACTGACCTTCCACCCTGTGGTAACACCAGCACAGCACCCACCCAGTGGGCCCATACCTCCGTACCAAGGACACGTCAATCAGCTGTGTGTCCACCACTACAGGGAACCCAGGATAACCCACCACCCCAACAACAACAGCGACCTGGGGGCAGTGGCAGGGTGCACACGGTCCAGGGGACGGAGGCCCAGGAACACAGGGGAACTGGGAGGGCTGCTGTGCGACAGGGGGCGGACAGGCCCAGGGAACCCACTCTCCACGAGGCACTATCCTCCATCATGGGAGCATACCACCACTCCCAGGAGACGATGGCTACGGTCCTGGCCAAGTTTCAGGAGACCCAGCGCCTGCAGGACGAACAGTATTTGGGGTTCAGGGAGGAGCTCAGAACCATCAGCTCCGCCCTGGGCACCATTGTAGGGGTGCTGAAGGACATACAGAAGACCACGAGGGACACCTTGGCACTCCAAGGGGCCCCTGACACTAGCCTGGACGATGAACTGCCCACCACCTCCGCCGGCGCTAGTGGACAGGACGCCCTGCCACAGGACCACCACACCAGCACCCCACCCCCTGCAGACGGAGAACCAACCCGCAAGCGGTCCCTGAGATCCAGGAACAGGACAGAGCAAGATGGCAAGACCCCCGCCAGGAAATGAGACCACCCTGATTGTCATCCCGCTGTCCCACTTTGTTACCCTGTCCAGATTGGAACTGTCCCAGCTCCACTTCCTATGCCCATATGGGCAGTGCACCTGTGAGACTAATAGACTGGACTCTGCCATGGACATTCCTCCACCATCACCCATCACCATTTTGCCACCCCCTCCAATAATTAGCACTTCAATAAACACCCTTGAACCACAAAACAATCTGGAGTCAGTTTGTGATTTTGAAAATGTGTATTATCTATGACAATGACAAAATCCGTTCGAAAACGTAATGTCAACATACCTATGCAACACATCACAAGCCCATGAAGGATGCAAGTAGATGACACACATTGGTAACCACACCTGTGAAACCGTAATGGAAATGTACCACTCAGTTAGCAAATACTGCTTCATATTGACAGACAGGATAGAGTTAGAAGTGTGAAAGTAAATATAATAGTAAAAAATTGTTCTCACCTGTGTGTCACTGGAAATATTGCTGTATGACAGAGTCCCTGTTATCAATGTCTTCTTCCTCTGCTTCCTCCTCATCACTGTCCACAGGCTCCATAGCTGCCACAACACCGTCATCTGGACCATCCTCCTGCAGAAAAGGCACCTGGCGTCGCAAAGCAAGATTGTGAAGCATAGAGTAGGCGATGATGATCTGGCACACCTTCCTTGGTGAGTAGAATAGGGAACCACCTGTTATATGGAGGCACCTGAACCTGGCCTTCAGGAGGCCGAAGGTGCGTTCGATCACCCTCCTAGTCCGCCCATGGGCCTCATTGTAGCATTCCTCTGCCCTTGTCCTGGGATTCCTAACTGGGGTCAGTAGCCATGACAGGTTGGGGTAACCAGAGTCTCCTAATAGCCACACTGGTGCCTCTGGAGTTGACCCATCACATAAGGGATGCTGCTATTCCGCAGGATGTAGGCGTCATGCACAGAGCCAGGGAACATAGCATTTACCTGGGAGATGTACTGGTCTGCCAAACATACCATCTGTACATTCATGGAATGATAACTCTTCCGGTTCCTGTACACCTGTTCACTCCTGTGGGAGAGGACCAAAGCCACATGGGTCCCATCAATGGCACCTATGATGTTAGGGATATGTCCCAGGGCATAGAAGTCACCTTTCACTGTAGCCAAATCCTCCACCTGAAGGAAAACGATGTAGCTCCTCACGTGTTTCAGCAGGGCAGACAACACTCTGGACAACACGTTGGAAAACATAGGCTGGGACATCCCTGATGCCATGCCCACTGTTGTCTAAAATGACCCACTTGCTAGGAAATGGAGTACTGACAGCACCTGCACTTGAGGGGGATTCCTGTGGGATGGCGAATTGGTGACATCAGATCTGGCTCCAACTGGGTACACAGTTCCTGGATTGTGGCACGGTCAAACCTGTAGGTGATGATTAAATGTCGCTCCTCCATTGTCAACTGGTCCACCAGAGGTCGGTACACTGGAAGGTTCCGTCATCTCCGCACATGTCCCAGCTGACGGTGCTAGTAAGGACAACAGCGACCACAGAGTCAACCAATTCTGAGGTATGTACCCACAGATACACAAAACACGACACAAAATACAAAAATCTTCCTGTATGTGTGTTGAGTCCAGGCCTAGGTATGTGTGACGCAGTTGTAAATGAAGCCAGGTGGGCCCCTGAAATGGCGGCTGTCTGACCTCTAAAGTGGGACAATGGGATGTGAGGTAACTGCGCTGGCGTTGTACACCGTCGCAGTAGGCAGTCGAAGACCGCGGCGCAATGCTGCATTGGTTAACATTGGACCCTATGGGTCCCAGGAGCCAATGACGAAGTGTGCCGGCGGTGATGATACGCACCGCCGCGGACGTCACCGCCGCGGACGTGACCGCCATTTTCTATCTGTTCAATCACTCGATACCTGATCTTCAACAGGAGAGAACCTACACTGCAAGTGCTGCTGTGACCTCGGTCTGGAAGAGACAATAGCACGTGCGTCTGGGGAAAGGGCCCCTGCCTTCACTGCACAGGAGTTGGAGAAGCTGGTGGACGGGGTCCTCCCCCAGTACACGCTACTCTACGGTCCTCCAGACCAACGGGTGAGTACATAGGTTGCAAGTTGTATGGGCTATGCCTGGGTGGAGAGGGCTGGATGTAAGTAGGAAGGGGGCAGAGTTATGCGAGCATGAAGGACTGTGAATGCATGGGCCACATGGCAAGGGTAGGGATGTGGGCCACTCACTTTGATGGTGCAGTTGGAAATGACTTCTCTTCTTCCCCTGTACATGTCATGTAGGTCAGCGCCCACCAGAAGAAGGATATTTGGCGTGCCATCGCCAAGGACGTCCGGACCCTGGGGGTCCACCAGAGACGGAGCACCCACTGCCGGAAAAGATGGGAGGACATTCGCTGCTGGAGCAAGAAGACGGCGGAGGCTCAGCTGGGGATGGCCTCCCAACGTTGGAGGGGTGCCCGTCTCACCACGACCCCCCTGATGTTCCGGATCCTGGTGGTGGCCTACCCTGAGTTGGATGGGCGCATGAGGGCATCACAGCTGACACAAGGGGGTGAGTACACTCACATTCTCATGACTTTGCACGCAGTGGAGGGGTCTGGGTGGGGGAGGAGGGCTGTGGGTTTCCCTAGGCCAGGGCGAGTTCAGTAGGCTAGGCCCCTCTGTAATGCAGGCCATGTGCCACTCAACCCCGCCTCTGTAGAGTGCCAAGTACAGGTATACATGCCCCTGTGTCATCTATGTGGGCAGATGACACTCATAGGCAAGTAGGCCATTTCCCAGGAAATGCATCTGTAGTGGCCAAGAGCACGGCGTAGTGCAGGGGGCAGCTGTGTCTGTATTGTCCGCCAACGGTAGCCGTAAGCCATGCACTCAACCTGTCTTTCTTCTGTTTCCCCACCCCTTTTTCTGCTCTCCCTGTTCTATTGTGCATCAGCATCATCAGGCGGAGGTACAGGGGCACCGGAGCACGAGGGGGCTGCCTCCCACATGGCCATAGAGGGCCACACCACGGACTCCGAATACACCAGTGGGACGGAGGGCAAGGGGAGCTTCACGGCAGTCAGCGGATCAGTAAACAGCGACACGGACTCGTCCTCCGATGGGAGCTCCCTTGTGGTGGCAGCACCATCTGTGCCCCCCACTTCTACAGGTGCAGCCGCCACCCCCCTACCAGCACCGCCCTCCCAGCAGCCCCTCAGCCTTCACCCCGTGCCCACTCATCCAGGAGGGTGGGCATCACCTTCGCCCCAGGCACCTCAGCCCCTGCCCCTGTCACCCCTGCTGCCCTCAGTGAAGAGGCCATTGACCTCCTCAGGTCACTCACTGTTGGGCTGTCTACCATTGTGAATGCCATCCAGGGTGTAGAGAGGGAGTTGCAACACACCAATGCATTCCTGGAGGGCATTCATTCTGGTCAGGCTGCCCATCATCGAACCCTGCAATCTCTGGCCTCAGCACTGATGGCAGCCATTGTCCCTGCGTCTAGCCTCCTCCCTCCAACTTCCTCCACCCAGACCCAATCCCCTGTACCTCAACCTATCCCAAGCACATCATCAGACCAGCCTGCACACACCTCAACACACAAGGGCAGCTCAGGCAAACATAGGCACCACACATCCCACAGGCACTCACACAAGCATCACCCACATACAGACACAGCAAAATCCACTGCCTCCACTCTGTCCCCCTCGTCGTCGTCTCCCTCCTCCCTCCCAGTGTCGTCTACACTCTCACCTGCATGCACTACCACTACAGCCACTAGGACTTGCACCAGAACACCCAGCACCACACCCGCTCACCTGCACTCACCACCCCCACTACCATTTACACGTCCCCTGTGTCCTCTTCCAGTGTGTCTGTGACGCCCCCTCCCAAAGTACATAAACGTGGGCACACACACACCCAACATCCATCCACCTCACGACAGCCTCCAGAACATGCACCTGCACCCAAGCATCAAAAGTTACACCTCCTACAACCACCTCCTCTTCCTTCACTCCCAGACCCCCTCCAGCTACCCGTCACAGTGTTCGTCAGAAACTTTTCCTGAGCAACCTTGACCTCTGTCCCATCACCCCCCCCCCATTCATAGGTCCGGTAGTAGCACCTCAGCCAAAAAGATTCCGGTACCAGTGGTGCCTGTTCGAGGCATGTGGAGTTCACCGGGCACCAGGGCAGCCAGTGTGACATGGAGCCAAAGCACTGCCAGTCCACCCCCTGTGAAGCACCAGAAGTTGGACAGTGCCTGACGGGAGAGGGGGAAGACAACTGCCGGCAAAGCCGCCCACAAGGGTCCCGGGGGGAGTCTCGAGTCAGCTGTGACTCCTCCCAAGGTGGTGAAGGGGCAGAAGAAGTCTCCAAAGTCTGGAAGAGCAGCACGGCGGAGAAGGCCGCCATCCTCCCCGCTGCCCAAGACGCCTCTGCCAGCCCCATCGTCACTGGTCAGGAGACCACCGCCGGAGTCAGTGCCCGGGAGGGCAGCACAATCGTCACTGGTCAGGAGACCACCGCCGGAGTCAGTGCCCAGGAGGGCAGCACAATCGTCACTGGTCAGGAGACCACCTCCGGAGTCAGTGCCCAGGAGGGCAGCACAATCGTCACTGATCAGGAGACCACCGCCAGAGTCAGTGCCCAGGAGGGCAGCACAGTCAGGAGACCACCGCCAGAGTCAGTGCCCAGGAGGGCAGCACAATCGTCACTGGTCAGGAGACCACCGCCGGAGTCAGTGCCCAGGAGGGCAGCACAATCGTCACTGGTCAGGAGACCACCGCCGGAGTCAGTGCCCAGGAGGGCAGCACAATCGTCACTGGTCAGGAGAACACCGCCAGAGTCAGTGCCCAGGAGGGCAGCACAATCGTCACTGGTCAGGAAACCACCGCCGGAGTCAGTGCCCAGGAGGGCCCCGGCAGCCACAGCCCGCTGGGCAATTAGGGACCGCCATGGCACACACCGCTGCACAGGTCAGAGACAGCAAAGTCAAGCACCGTTGAACAGGGCAAGCACCGCTGAACAGGGCAGAGACCGCCATGGCAAGCACCGCTGCACAGGTCAGAGACAGCAAAGTCAAGCACCGCAGAACAGGGCAAGCACTGCTGAACAGGGCAAAGACCGCCATGGCAAGCACTGCTGAACAGGTCAGAGACAGCAAAGTCAAGCACCGCTGAACAGGGCAAGCACGCTGAACAGAGCAAAGACCGCCATGGCAAGCACTGCTGAACAGGTCAGAGACAGCAAAGTCAAGCACCGCTGAACAGGGCAAAGACCGCCATGGCAAGCACCGCTCAACAGGTCAGAAACTGCAAAGTCAAGCACCGCTGAACAGGTCAGAAACTGCAAACTCAAGCACCGATGAACAGGGCAAAGACCGCTGAACAGGGCAAGCACCGCTGAACAGGGCAAAGACCGCCATGGCAAGCACCGCTGAACAGGTCAGAGACAGCAAAGTCAAGCTCCGCTGAACAGGGCAAAGACCGCCATGGCAAGCACCGCTGAACAGGTCAGAGACAGCAAAGTCAACCACCGCTGAACAGGGCAAGCACCGCTGAACAGGGCAAAGACCGCCATGGCAAGCACCGCTGAACAGGTCAGAGACAGCAAAGTCAACCACCGCTGAACAGGGCAAAGACCGCCATGGCAAGCACCGCTGAACAGATCAGAAACTGCAAAGTCAAGCACCGCTGAACAGGTCAGAAACTGCAAACTCAAGCACCGCTGAACAGGGCCAAGACCGCTGAACAGGGCAAGGACCGCCAACTCAAGCACCGCTGAACAGGGCAAGCACCGCCAACTCAAGCACCGCTAGCCCATGAGCGGCAGGGGCAGTGATGCAACAGGGACCGTCACGGGGTGAGTGATGCACTCTGGGCACCAGTCCCCCTCCAGAACCAGTGGAGACATGCATCCACTCTGTCTGTCCTGCAGAGGATGAAGCACTTTGGGCACCAGTCCCCCTCCAGAACCAGTGGAGACTTGCATCCACTCCATCTGTCCTGCACAGGATGAAGCACTCTGGGCACCAGTCCCCCTCCAGAACCAGTGGAGACATGCATCCACTCCATCTGTCCTGCACAGGATGAAGCACTCTGGGCACCAGTCCCCATCCAGAACCAGTGGAGACATGCATCCATTCCATCTGTCCTGCACAGGATGTAGCACTCTGGGCAC
Source organism: Pleurodeles waltl (assembly GCF_031143425.1). Taxonomy (NCBI): domain Eukaryota; kingdom Metazoa; phylum Chordata; class Amphibia; order Caudata; family Salamandridae; genus Pleurodeles; species Pleurodeles waltl. The sequence continues at coordinate 443,711,156 of NC_090439.1, read as the reverse complement.
CAGTCCCCCTCCAGAACCAGTGGAGACTGTTATCCACTTGAGACTGTGGCTTTGCAATCCCCAGGATGGTACAGTGGGCAAACCACCCACTGGAGAGACTTAAGAGACTGTGGGTTTGCCCTCCCCAGGATGGTACAGTGGGCAAACCACCCACTGGAGAGACTTGAGAGACTGTGGTTTTGCACTCCCCATAATACAGCAGTGGGCAAACCACCCACTGGAGAGACTTGAGAGACTGTGGCTTTGCACTCCCCAGGATGGTACAGTGGGCAAACCACCCACTGGAGAGACTTGAGAGACTGTGGCTTTGCACTCCCCATAATACAGCAGTGGGCAAACCACCCACTGTAGAGTCTTGAGAGACTATGGCTTTGCACTCCCCAGGATGGTACAGTGGGCAAACCACCCACTGTAGAGATTTGAGAGACTGTGGCTTTGCACTCCCCAGGATGGTACAGTGGGAAAACCACCCGCTGTAGAGATTTGAGAGACTGTGGCTTTGTACTCCCCAGGATATGTCAGTGGGCAACCCACCCACTGGAGGGACTTGAGAGACTCTGGCTTTGCACTCCCCAGGATATGTCAGTGGGCAACCCACCCACTGTAGAGACTTGAGAGACTGTGGCTTTGCACTCCCCAGGATACATCAATGGGCATGGAGCCCGTCGTGGATCTGGCATGGTGCAGTCATCCGGCTGAGGTGCCCCCCTTCCCTTCCCCCTGAGGTGCCTGTTGTATGTCTATCTGATGCCCCTGCAGTGTTCTCTCCGTTTCAGGACAGGTATCGTGTGTGGGCCTCGCCCATGCATTTTGGGCCCAGTGGTCCACGGACATTTAAATGTGCATACCTGCACTACTAATCGTGATGTATATATATATATGGAATGTGTATATATTGATGTATATATGAGCTTACTGTATTTTGATACATTACAATGGTTGAACTCATTTCCTTTTGTCTTAGCATTCTTCTGGGGGGTTGGGGGTTGTTACTGTGATGTTCGGAAATGCATTGGTGCGTGTGTTGTAGTGGGTGAGGGTCGGGTTGGGGTTGGGGGTGTTACGTGTGTGTGTCCGTGACTTTTGCCTCCCCTATGTCGTAGGTGCAGTACTCACCGTTGTCTTCGGCGCCGCCGTTGCTGATGTTCGTAGAGGAGCAGGAAGACAAGCGCAGGGAGTATTTGGAGTTCCGGCTCCATGGTGCCCTCTTTCCTCGTGGAGTGTGATGAGGTGAGCGTTTTCCCTTTGAAATGGCTGTTTCCGCCATGTTTTTATCCACAGTGAATCCGCCCCGGAAAAGGTGGCGGATTGGCCTGTTGTAATACTGTGGGTGGTACTTTGTCTTCCGCCTGTCTGTTGGCGGTGACCGCCGCGCTGTTTGTCTGTACCGCCGTGGCGGTCGGAGTGTTAAAGTGGCTATCTATGTTGGTGGTTTCCGCCACGGTCATAAATCCCTTTTTTTTCCGCTGGCCTGTTTGCGGTATTACCGCAGCTTTAACACCGTCCGCCAGGGTTGTAAAGACCCCCATAATGTTTACACCTTCATCCGGTCAAGCTTTCTACTTTCGGAATTTGTTTTTGTTTTGGAGCTCAAAATCTCTTGATCTCCTGAAACTGTATCTGTTCAAGTCGCATCAAAGTTGGACACATTTGCCTGAAAGTCCTGCTAATGCCTGAGGTCTTGAAAGGCCAATATTTTTAAGTCTAAGGATTTCCAAGTAAGGGAGCAGCTCCTCTTGGTTTCCAGACCTCATGGACAGCACTTAGTGCCGTGACCCATTCCAGTAGCGGTATCTAGCAGAGTCCAGCCTAACTTCAGTTGCTCCTGATCAGTTGCCCTTTGGCAAAAGGGTATCTTTCAGCTTTTTGTGTCCTTGTATCCTCAGAGAAGGAAATCCAGCTGGGGCTTGGAATCTTCTTGTTATTCCTGGGTACAAGTGGCAGCAGGTGCAGTCCTTCAGGTTCCCACATAGGTCTCAAACAACAGGTCCATTATGTCCTTATGTAGGACAAGAGAGTGTTCTTTTTTGTAGGGGGTTGCTAGTCAGTGAGAGGACTCCTGGACACTCCCTAACTAATAAAGAAACCGTTCCTAACCTAAAACTCTTCTTACTTTGGCAGCCCATGCTGTATGTTTTACAATAAACTTTCTTACATTGCTCTATTGTGAGGGCCATCTAGGAGCGCACATGTTTTTTGCCCCCAAAGACAGCCTGTGTGACAGTCAGAGGTGTGTTTAGTGAGATGGCCAGCTTTATTTCTCATTGGGATAGTCCACAACTGGTTACAGCAGTCCAAAACAACAAAAGCCTTATCTTCCTCGGGTCACCACTCACACTTAACTGTGAATAGACTTGCCTCACCCTTGTTCCTTTCAAAGTAATGAAATTCCTAGACCTGCCCCAGCTGTAATTCCTGAGCTTATATATGTCACCACCTCACTCCTAGGTTTTCATGGAAAATGGCATAAGCCATTGATGCTGCTGTCAGAGCAGTTTTTTAATCTCAATGAGATCAAGATCTGGTAGGGCAGTTATTTTAGACTCTAGGAGCTTCAGGTATGGAAAAGGTATGTTTCTAAAAGTTACTTTTCCAAAATATTTATTTAAAAAACAATTTCACTATTGAATTGGATTTTAAATAAATATTAAAACTATTAATTGGACCATTTCTTTAGCTTATCCCAAGCCAGAGAAATGCAATTATTAGTTAATAAATTAATCTGCACTCTAGTTTTCCTCCTAGATCAGCCACAGCCTTGTGAAATAGCTTTTGGGAGCCTGTTACCATAGGGACATACCAACATAAGTTTCTACATTTTCCACTAGTAAATAGTAGACATCCTGCCTTTTAGGCCACAAGGACTATTTGGCGAATGTATTAATATTTAAAATGATGTTTTGTCTCTGTGTCTTACCCTGGTTAGGATGCCATAGTGCACGCAAGGTCTAATTGAAAGCTTTACCACTTCTGTCTCAGGGCCTATTCTACTATGGCTCTGTAAACAGGGCCAAGAATCTCCCTTTAAACACATGACTCTCTGTGGTAGCAAAGGAGAGCGAACAAGGATCTCAGGGAAGGTAGTGTGGGGATACTCAGGCACAACACCACCCCCAGCAACACAATTATGTTAATGTCTATCCCAGTTCTTCTCGTTGTAAAAAAGACAAGTACTTTATTACAAAGAAAACACAGAATTTTACTACCCATAAAATAAAGCAAGGATACCCGATTTGATGGTGTAAGTCTCTATTCTTCCAGAGGCCTTTTCTGACTTGCGCAGCTATCCTTCCACTTGTCCCTCATTGGTTCACCCATTTTTATGGATTCGACCAAAGGACCAGAGGTTGATGTTACTGAGTATGGGTGCAACCTGTGTTCCACCTCTGTTTGGCCTTAGCCCTCCATCTTTCAGGCCTAGAACCTTTTAGTTACTCACCTAGTTTGTATTAAAAGTACAGGGCCAAATTCGGTCCTCTGTGACAGCAGGACTTAACTAGTAGCATGGAGTTTCCTGACGGCACAGAGCAGTCTTCAAAGAAACTTCAAAGAAGCTGTGCCCGTTCTTTTGGAGGGTTACAGGAGGAGCAAAGGTTTCTGTTGGTGGACCTCTTTCAGATGTCTGATGGTCGATCTCTATTCATGCATGGCTCGTTCCATTACAGAGACGTCACTAGGCACTATCATTCAATGCCTTGAGGCAATGAGGTTGATTCTTCATGAGGCACCCGTGGGGCACCTATGAGATCACTTGGCCTTTATGACAGGTCCAAACCACTTTGGGAGTGCAGTGCTGATGCAGTACACTTGTGGGGTGCATGGGTCACCAGCAAGTGCTTATCCTAGCTTTGGATGGATCTACCTTTAGAGCTAGTCTCTTCTGGATAGACCGTATTCCAGGGTAAATTAGGGCAGTTCATTCCATGACCAGCTCTTCCTGCAGGGTTGGAACTTCCATCCTTTGCTCACAGCCAGACTGTCTTGGCACCCAGGGCAGTCCAGTAATTCCTCCTTCATTTCAGACTCCAGGCGATTTTCGGTCAAGTCTGGGGAGCTGGCCATCAGTGTTAGAGTAACCCTTGCCTGCCTCCTTGTCTCTGATCACTCTGCAGAGTACTCCCTGCTCATTTGAAAAGTTAATTGCCCTTATTTCCAACATTATGTTTGCCAGGAAGGTATTATTTTCCTCATGTGATATGTTTTCCTATTCTTTTCAAATTGTAGTTCTACCTATTGTAGAATGACGTCTTCACCTCCTTTATATGCAGCTAGAATTTGTTTGATTTATATATGAAATATGCCTGTAAAGTTACTAGTCATGGTCACAGGTAGAGGTTTGCATGTTCTTAACACCTCACTTATGGATAGGGGACACCTACTTCCACTAGTAGATTTAAATCCTCACCGTAGTTTCTAAGCTGCATTCGGGCAGGAATGTACGCCTACACATAGATGCAAATCTACATGTGCAAAAAATTCCACCTATACATTTACTTTTGTGAAAATGTACCAATATGTTTCAAATAAGAACCTTCAGAGGTTATGAATTTGTACAGATGAACTCAAATCATTTTCTACCCACACTAATGTGTTCAGCATTTAATAACTTTAAAAATGTTTGTATGACACTATATTGAGATGCACCACTCTACTCTGAAACACCACAACCCTTTATGAAACCCACTAGACTCTACGCCACTCCACTCTATGCCCCTCCACTCTAACACACTCTATGAAATGCCACTCTTCTCTTTGACATGCCATTCCACTCTACTCTATGACAAACCATTCTACTCTGACACACCACTCCACTGTATGACACTTCGCTCCACTCTACGACACTCCATTCCACTCAAACCTATGACATCCCACTCCACTCTGTGGCACACCATTCCACTGCATGACAGGCCACTCCACTCTACACCATACCACTCTATGTTCTTCCACTCTAAGACATTCTACTAAATACTCCTCTATGACAGGCCACTCCACTTCATTCTAAAACATACCACTTCACTCTATGTCACTCCATTCTACTCTATGATATACCACTCTATTCTATGACATGCCACTCTAATGTACTACACTCCACTCCACGACATGCCACTCCACTCTACACTATTTCACTCTATGCCCTGCTATGCTAAGATACTCTACAACACACCACTGTATGACACACCACTCCTCTCTACGCTATGGTACACCACTCCATTCTACACCACTCCACTCCACTCAATGTTCCTCTACTCTATGGCATTCCACTCCACTCTACAGCACATTAATCCACTCCACTTTTGAGACAACACTCCACTCTATGGCATGCCACTCCACTCCGCTCTAGGACACACTATTCCATTCCTCCATACTCCACTATACCCTCCCCTAACATAAGACATTCTATGACAGTATATGATACTGTAATCTACTCTATAACCCTATATACCTGTTCAGTCTATGCCACACTACACTCTATAACACCTACTCCACTCTATTTCACTCTACAAATATCTACTCCACTCCGTGCCACTCTGCAACACTCTACTGGACTCTGTGACAATCTACGCAACTCCCTTTATGCCACTCCATGCCACTTTATCCCACTTTACTCTCACACTCTATACCACTCCACTCTACCACACCTTCTAACACTGTTTTCCACTCTATGCCACACCACAGTACAACACTCTACGCCACACTTTTCCATCCCACTGTACGTCACAACACTGAATATCACAACACTCATAGATGATAATCTATTAAACTCTACTCTATAACATCCACTCAGTGCCATTCCACTCTACTCCACACTGTGGCACCTTACCCCGCTCTATGGCACTCCATTTCATGCTAAAACATGATATGCAACTCCCTCTATACAACTCCTTGCTATTTTAATCCACTCCCTCTAAACTACTCCATTCTACTTTAATCCAGATTACACTGTGACACACTACTCCACTCTAATTCACTACTCTACTCTATGTTACGCCACTCCACACCACTAAATGACACTCCACTCTACAACACTGCGTTTCTCCACTCTACCACAATCTACAACACTGTACTCCACTCTACAACACTCTACTCCACTCTTTGCCACTTCACTCTACTCTACTGTACAACACTCTATGACACCCCACATTACAACACTCCATTCTACGACACTCCATTCTACAACACTCCACTCTATGACTATCATCTTCACTGCACTTTTCTATGATACACTCCTCCATTGTACTTCACTCTATGATATCCCCCTCTACAACACTACTCTACTCTATGCCAATCTATGCCACTCTACGACACTCAAGTTGATGCCACTTCACCGTACAACATTTCACTGCACTCTAGGACACACCTTTCTGTTGTGCGCTCCTCCACTCTATGCCAGGACATTTTATGCCACAACATTCTATGCCAGGACACTACACCACAGAACTGTATGAGAGGATACTCTCTGATACTCACTTTATGCCACTCCACTGTAATCCACTTTACAAGTCTTTAATCCACTCTACTCCACATTATTCCCCTTACTCTACAACACTCTACTCCACTGTATGCCACTCCACTCTATAGCACTTGAAACTGGTCTATGCCTCTTTACGATACTCTTCCACATGACACTATAGTAGAGTACAAACCACTCCACTTTACAACACGCAAATCCACTCTACAATATACCACTCTGATGTATGCTATGCTACTTCATTCTTTCCCACTCCACTCCATGCCCCTCTACTCTAACACACTTTATGATACTCCACTCTATGACAGACTGCTACTATGTACTGTATGACCTACCACTGCACACCATTTCTCTACTGTATGACATACCACTTCATTCTACAACACTAGACTTTACGCCACTGAACTCTTCATTACTGCACTCTGCCACTCAACTATAAGCCACTCCTCTCTATACCACTCAAAATATACCTCACCCCACTCTATGCAACTCCACTCTATGAAATTCCATGGTAATGTGCACAATTGTATGACACTCTATGCCTCTCCACTAAACAACATTCTACATCACTTTATGCCACTCAACTTTACAATACACTACTTCACTCTCTGCCACTCTACCGCACTCGTCTTCAGTCTCTGTCACCTTATAACACTCTATGGCCCTCTGTGCCACTTCCCATTACTTTACTCCAGTCTACCCCATAAAACACTACTCCACTCTTCTGCTCAACTTTGTGCCACTACTCTGTATACCACAACACTCTATGCCACTCTACTCTACCACACTCTGATACTCTACTCCACTTTATGAAACTCCACACTACAACATTCTACTCTATTCTGTGCCAATCCACTGTATTGCGTTCTAAGACACTTCACTCTATAACACCCTAGTCTACAATACTCCACTATATGACATTCCACTCAATGACACTCTTCTTTACTCCTACTCTACAGTACTCAAAATTGACAGTCTACTCTATGACCCTCTACTCCAGTCTGTGCCACTCAATGACATTATACTTGATGACACTCCTGTCAATTTCACTTCACATTACGACATACCACACCACTCCACTCAATAACACACCACTCTGCTGTACACCAATCCACTCTACTCCTCTTTATGCCACAACACTGCAGGTCATGACACCCTACGAAATGATGCTTTATGACACTCCACTCTAAGCCACTGTACTCTATGCCACTCAGCTATTCTCCATTCTATGCCCCTTCACTCAACCACACTCTGCTACACTGTATGCTACTCTACGACAATCTACTCCCCTCTACAATACTGTATGCAAGTCCTCTATGCCACTCCCACCCCTTTACTCCAGTCAACTCCGACACACTCATCTATTCTACACAACTACACTCTGCTACTCTATGACCCTCAACTCTACCACACTCTATGACACTCTACTCCACTGTACAAAACTCTACTCCACTCTATGCCACTCCACTCCACGCTGTAACACTCTACAATGCTCTCTACAACACTCCACTCTATGACACTTGAATCTATGGCACTCTTCTCCATTCTACACTATAACACTTGAATTGACTCCACTCCACTCTATGACACTCTACTCCACTCCACAACATTCTATTTCATTCTATGCCACTGTAGAACACTCTACTCAATGAAACTTGAGTCGACGCCACTCCACTGTAAGACACACCACTGCACTCTATGATGTGCCACTCTATTCCACTGTAGGCCACTCCACTGTACTCTACTCTACGAAACAGTCTACATTACTTTACTCCCCTTCACTCAATGACACTCTACCTCACTTTATGCCACTCCACTCTACAATACTATACTCCACTAAGAGCACAATAAACAACATTGTACGAAGAGAAACACATTTATAAAAATAAAAAATAAGAAAATCAATGAAAAAACAGAGATAAGTTATGGTTAGGAAAACATAATTTATTATTTCTCTAACAAACCAACTTAAACAACATAAACCTTAGAAATTAAAAAGTTAAAATAATAACTTAGTTATAATTTCTATCTGCCCAAAACTTTCTCCTACTTGTGCACCTCTGTTTAGAGTGTTGTGAACTCTGTAGGCAGACTAAGGCCCTCATTATGACATTGGCGGTAAGTTCTGATTACCGCCATGCCGACTGCCACCAACATAACGCCGTTGAGGCGGTTTACTGCTACCCATGTTATTACCCACACATAGCAATCCGTCACTATACAGCCACACACACAAGTCCACCAGCCCAAAGGTCAGTGATAAACTGGGGGTTCCAAAACCCACACTGTTACGCCAACAGAACTACGCCCACAAGATTATGACCCACGAATCACTGCGACAGACATTCAACCACATTAAACCATTGGCGGTACATACCACCGCACTCAAAATACACACACACATACAAAACAACACCACATTGGACAATTCAAACTACACACACCTGACACACATACACACACTACACCCACACCACTATATAACACAAACACACACTACCCACATCCCTTTACGACTCATAATAATTGACAACTGAGAGAGAGAGACACCAAGACCACCTACAGAACCAGAGTCACAGAACACCATCACCCATACACCATCCACACACCTCACAGCACACACCCCAACACATCACCCTACACACCCTCACACACACCACTCACGCTACACCCCTGGTCCACAAAGACACCCCAGGTTCTCAGAGGAGGAGCTAAGGGTCATGGTGGAGCGAATCATTCGGGTAGAGACACAGCTATTCAGATCAGAGGTGCAGCAGACATCCATTGCTAGGAAGATGGAGCTATCGTGGACAAGGACAACGCTGTGGGACAGCACCCTAGAACAAGGGATGACATCAGGAAGAGGTGGAACGACCTCCGGGGAAGGTATGTTCCGTGGTAGCAAGACACCAGATAGCTGTACAGAGGACTGGCAGTGGACCCCCACCTCGTCCCCCACAACTAACAACATGGGAGGGGCAAGTCTTGGCAATACTGCATCCTGAGGGCCTGGTCGGAGTAGCAGGAGGACTGGACTCTGGGAAGTCAACTCTTTACTACTTACACCCCCCTACCTGCATGCCATTACATACCCCACCCCTACCCTCACCCCCATCACCCCACCACCTTACATACACCCCACCATCACAACCCACCCACCCCAATACCAAGCCCTGCATGCACCACCAATGCATGGACATCACTCACAGCCCTGCGTGGACACCAATCACTAAAGCATGTACATGAGAGAGAATCACCTAGCCCACAAATTCACTACTCACACAAGGCAAAGCTGACAGGGCAATCACAGCCATACAGGGCAACACACCCATGCACAAGATGTCACATGCAGAAACAATAACACTGCATTTATATCCCCACAGGTCCCCCACTCAACTTTACCGGAAAGGAGGTGCCAGCAACATCCAGTCCCTCCACAGAAGAGGCCCACAGTGATGACAGCAGCTCTGGACACCTGGATCTAGGTGACCAACCTGGCCCATCAGGGATCTCCGAACAGTCGGTTACCCAGGCAAAGTCCCATACCACCACAGAGCCTCCCCCCTCAGGAAATACCAGCACAGCACCCACCCAGCGGGCTTATACCTCTGTCCTCAGGACACGTCAATCAGCAGTGTGTCCACCACTACAGGGACCCCAGGCAACCTCACAAACACAGGACAATCAGGGACCTAGGGTCAGTGGCAGTGGACAAACGTTCAGGGGAAGAGGCACAGTACAACAGGGAAGCTGGGAGGACTGCTGTGTGACATGGGGAGGACAGGCCCAGGGAACCAACTCTCCAGGAGGCACTCACCAACATTCTGGGAGCATGCCTCCATTCCCAGGAGATGATGGGCCAGATACTGGACAAGTTGCAGGAGACCCATCGGCTGCAGGAGGGACAGTACCTGGGGATCAGGGAGGACCTGAAGGACATCCACACAACCCTGGTCACCATTGCAAGGGTGCTGGCAGACATGGCCAACACCATGAGGGAGGCAGTGGCACACCACCGGGCCCCTGACACTAGCCACACTGATGAACAGCCCTCCACCTCTGATGCCGCTAGTGGACAGGAGGCCCCGCCACAGGAACGACAGGCCCCCAGCACTCCTCCCCCTGCAGAAGGAGAACCACCCTGCAAACGGTCTCTGCGATCCAGGCAGAAGTCAGAGAACATTTCCAAGACCCCCACCAGGAAATAGGACTCTCATGATTGTCACCCTTGTGTCCCACTCTGTGACCCTGTCCACCTTGAACTGCCATTGCTCCCCTTCCTATGCCCCCTTGGACAATGCACCTGTGATACAAATAGACTGGACTCTATCCTGGACTTTCCTCCACCATCAACCTAGCCCATTGAACATACCCCTCTACTTATTAGCACTTAAATAAACACCAATTGTAAAAATACAAGTATGGAGTATGTCAAATGATTTAACTATGTATTCGTTCAACAAGGATTAAACACTGCAATGCAACTGTACAGTAATGTATACATAGGAATGACCTGTAGTTGGCTGCAGTCAACACACCAGGTGCCAGAGTGGAGCATAGATATCTAAAACTAGAGATGCAAAAGGGTACAGTAAGTGGCCATACAATTGGGAGAATCTGCCTGCCATGTACAATGTCAAATACAAAACTGTCAATGCAAAGTGAAGTTACTGTGTCTTACCTATGTGTCACTGGAAGTACTGTTGTATAGTAGCTGTTCTGTTGTCCTCTTCCTCATCCTCTGCCTATTCATCTTCACTGTCCACAGGGTCCACTGCTGCCACACACCCATCTCCAACCTCATCCTCCTGCAGAAAAGGCACCTGGTGTCTCAAGGCAAGGTTATGCAACATGCAGCATGCCACGATTATCTGGCAGACCATCTTGGGTGAGTAGTACAGTTAGATGGAGGCAACAAAACCTGGCCTTCAGAAGGCCGAATGTCCTTTCTATGATTTTTCTTGTTTGTCCATGTGCCTCATTGTAATGTTCCTCTGCCCTTGTCCTGGGATACCTCACAGGGGTCAGTAGCCATGAGAGGTTGGGGTGACCACAGTCACCTGCAAATATTGAGGGATACCTGTTAGCCAAACACTAACCCTTTTGGCCAACACCATACCCATACACCAACACCAACTAGGCTCACCTATTAGCCACACCCGGTGCCTCTGGAGTTGAGCCATCACATATGGCATGCTGCTGTTCCTCAGGATATAGGCATCATACACAGTCCCAGAATCCTTAGCATTGACATGGGAGATGTACTGGTCCGCTATATCTGCACATTCGAGTGAAAGCTCTTTTGATTTCTGAACATCTGTTCATTTCTCCCGAGGGGGGGGGACAAATGCAATATATGTACCATCAATAGCCCCAATGATGTTGGGGATATGCCCTGTGGCATAGAAGTCAGCTTTCCCTGTGGTCAAATCCTCCACCTGGGGTAAATCAATGTAGCTGCACATGTGTTCAATCAGGGCAGCCAACACTCTGGTTAGCACTACTGAGAACATTGGCTGAGACATTCAGGCTGCCAAGCCCACTGTCACTTGGAAGGAGCCAGTTTCCAAGAAATGGAGCACAGATCGGGCTTGCACAAGAGGGTGGATCCTAGTGGGGTGATAGATAGCAGATATCAGGTCTGGTTCCAGTTGGGCACACAGCTCTGTGATTGTGGCCCTGCCCAGTCTATAGGTGAGGATAATGTGACTGTCTTCCATTGTTTCCAAGTCCACCAGGGGTCTGTACACGGGGGGATGTCTCCATCTCTGATTCATCCGCAGCAGTTGTCATCTAGGAGGCAAAACGGTGAGCAGCCGGTCAGTATTCCACATTTCCAAACACTACACTACATTGCATGTTGTGACTGTAACAGTATATTGTTGGATAGGCCCAAATGGTGCCTAGGTGTATTGTGATGCAGTTAGGTGCCATGGCCTGCCCCCCCTGAAATGGCATCTGCCTGTCCTGTGTGGATGGACATGTGGAAATGAGGTAATGTCGCTGACGTTGTGTGCCATTGCGGGAGGCGGTCGGGTACTGCAATGCAACTCCTCATTGGTTGTCATAGGGCCTTATGGGTTACAGTGGCACAATGGTGATGTACATTGGCGGTGACAGTACGCACCGCCATGGACGTGACCGCCATTTTCTATCTGTTCATTCACATGCTACCTGACCTTCAACAGGAGAGGACCTACACTGCAAGTGCTGCTGTGACCTGTGTCTGGAACCGACCATGGCTTGTGCCACTGGGGAAAGGGCCCCTGCCTTCACCGCTGCGGAGTTGGAGAGACTGGTGGATGGGGTAGTACCCCAGTACCGATTTCTGTATGGGCCTTTAGACCAACAGGTGAGTACACTGTGAGCACGATGTTAGGGGCATGAATGCATGGAGTTCTGTGTGTGAGGGCCTCATGTGGGGGTTGGTGGAAGGGTTCTGGACAGTGTGCTGTATGTATGGTAGGCACTGTCTGTGCGTAAGGGGATGTGAGGGCTATGGTGTGCCATGAGTATAACAGGTCGGACGGTATTACTGATACCTTTTTCTAGGTTTCTTTTCCTGCAGGTCAGCACCCATCAGAAAAAAAGGCATTTGGCGTGTCAGCGCCAAGGACGTGCAGACCCTGGGGGTCTACGACAGGCAGAGCACCCACTGTCGCAAACAGTGGGAGGACCTGAGATGCTGGGCAAGGAAGATGGTGGAGGCCAAGCTGGGGATGGCCTCCCAACGAGGAAGGGGTGCCTGTCGAACACTGACCCGTCTGATGGCCCGCATACTGGCAGTGGCCTATCCGGAGCAAGATGGGCGCTTGAGGGCATCACAGCAGCCACAAGTGGGTGAGTACAGTTTCCCAACATACTACTTGCACATGGTGGGGTGGCATCCAGGTGGGGGATGTGGGCCTGTGGGTGCCCCTAGGCCGGGATGGACATTGCAGGGTAAGTCCCATGTTGGGCAAGTGCTGATGAACACCACCTCCTACCAAGCTAGTAGGCATCCACTACTGGGCAGGGGTTTGTGGGTGTCAGGTATGCTGCTATTGGCGTTAGGTATTCCTGTCCATGGCCTAGTGACTAGCATTGTTACTGGTAGTGCTTTTCCTAGTGCATAGGGCTGTTCCCTGTGTGTGTGTGTGTCGTGTATGCCAACGGTAGTGTTGTTGCTGCCATTGACCAAGTGTATCCTTTGTCTCTTCCCCCCTTTTTGTTTTGTCATCCTGTCCTTATGTGCATTAGCGTCACCTGGCGGAGGAGCAGAGGCACCGGCGACAGAGGGAGCTGCATACCACAGGGCCCAGAAGGCCGAATCCACCGACGGTGAGGGCACCAGTGGGACAGAGGGCGAAGGGAACACCACGGCGGAGACTGGAGGGCAGAGTTCTACCAGTTTACCTCCTCCAATGGAAGCTCCCTGGTGGTGGCGGACACCTTTGTGCCCACCCCAACTACAGGTACAGCCACCACCCCCGTACCAGCACCGCCCTCCCAGCAGTCCCATGCCCACTCACCCAGGAGAGTGGGCATCTCCTTCGCCCCAGGCACCTCAGACCCTGCCCCAGTTAGCCCTGCTGCCCTGAGTGAGAAGGCTATTGATCTCCTGTGAACCTTCTCTGTTGAGCATTCAACCATAGTGAATGCCATCCAGGGGCTGGCAGCCCATTTGTAACAAGCAAGTGCATTCCTGGAGGGCATTTACTCTGACATGGAGGCCCAACAGAGATCAATCCAGACTCAGGCCTCATCCCTGACGTCAGCCATTGTCCCTGCTTCTAGCCTCCCCCCTCCAACTTCCTCTGCCCAATCCCATTCCCCTCAACCCCAACCTATCACAAGCATACATTCAGACCAGCATGTACCCAAGACAACACACAGGAGTGGATCAGGCACACACAAGCACCACATATCATCCCACAGGCACTCACACAAACACCATCCAGATGCAGGCATACTAACATCCACTGCCTACACTTTGTCCCCCTCCTTCTCGTCATCCACCACCCTCCCAGTAGCAGCTCCACTCAAACCTGCATGCACTACATCCTCATCCACTACCACCACCACCAGCACGCCCATCACTACACACCCCTCACTGGCAGTCACCACCCCCACATCCATGCACATGTCACCTGTGTCCTCTCCCAATGTGTCTGTGCCACCTCCTCCCAAAGTACACAAACGCAAGCACTCAGACACCCAACAGCCATCCACCTCACAACAGCATCCAGCCCATGCACCTGCACCCAAACACAGCAGACACCTCCTACAACCACTCCCTCTTCCTCCACTCCCAAACCTTCTCCCTCTTCCCACCCCAGTGTCCCTAAGAAGCTTTTCCTCTCCACCGTTGACCTCTTCCCTACCCCTCCCCCATCCTTCACGTTGGGCCAGGGTGGTCAGAACCCAGGCGAGCACCTCAGCCACCCAGTCCACGGCCACAGTAGTACTGGAAGCTATTGCGGGTGGAAGAGGTTCCAGGGAACCAGCCATCAGCACTGAAAGTGTGCCTGCACCAGCTGCCAAAGGGAAGGGCAAGGATGCACCACCAGCTTCCAAGGGGAAGGGCAAGGAGGCACTTCCAGCTGCCAAGGGGAAGGGCAAGGAGGCACCAGCTGCCAAGGGGAAGGGCAAGGAGGCACCACCAGCTGTGAAAGGGAAGGGCAAGGGGCCTGCACCTGCAGGCAGGAATGACAGGAGGCCTCGTCCTGGGATTGATTCTGAGCCCCCACCACCAACAATGGCAGTTCAGCCGTCCGAGGCTGCAGGAGATGGGCTGGAGCCTCCCCCCCACCACTGTCTGCACCACCACCAGCACCACCACAAGCCCTGCAACCAGCACCACCACAACCACCAGCAGCCCCAGTGGGCAGCCGTCCAAGGCTGCAGGGGAAGGGCTGGAGCCTCCCTTCACCACTGCCTGCACCGCCACCAGCAGCAGCAGACACAGTGGGCAGCCATCTGAGGCTGTAAGGAAAGGGCTGGATCCTCCACCCACCACTGGCATCCCCGTCACCAGCACAGCCACTGCCACCACTGAGCAGCAATCACTGCCAGCAGGCAGTATGTAGTCCTGCCTCCATTGGCTGTAGTGCCTCCTACACCCTGAAAATCCTGTAGGTGTGACACCCAGGTGAGAGACTGTGACCTTGCACTCCCCCAAGTGCTGCATCACAGGGTACAACGACCCCTCCAGAGCCAGTGGAAGAAGCCATCCACTCACCCCATCCTTGCCAGGATGAAGCACACTGGGCACAATGCCCCCTCCAGAACCAGTGGAAGAAGCCATCCACTCACCCCCTCTTTGCCAGGATGAAGCACACTGGGCACAAGGCCCCCTCCAGAACCAGTGGAAGAAGCCATCCACTCACCCCCTCCCTGCCAGGATGAAGCACACTGGGCACAAGGCCCCCTCCAGAACCAGTGGAAGAAGCCATCCACTCACCCACTCCTTTCCAGGATGCAGAGGCCACATGCCCATCCAGCTGCCCCGGGGACTGCCACCTGCCTGGCCCCCTCCAGAACCATTGGAGGAGCTATCCACTCACCCCCTCTTTGCCAGGATGAAGCACACTCGCCACAGGGCCCCCTCCAGAACCAGTGGAAGAAGCTATCCATTCACCCCCTTCTGCCAGGATGAAGCACAATGGGAACAAGGCCCCCTGCAGAACCAGTGAAGAAGCCATCCACTCACCCCCTCCTTGCCAGGATGAAGCACACTGGGCACAAGCCCTCCTCCAGAACCAGTGGAAGAAGCCATCCAGTCACCTCCTCCTTGCCAGAATGCAGGGGCCACATGCCCACCCAGCAGCCCCAGGGACTGTTACCTCCCTGGGACTGTAAACTAAAATGAATGTGGGGGGCCATGGAGCCCCCCTGCAGCCCCAGGGACCACCACCTCCCCAGGGCTTTTAACATAATTGAGAAGAGCCATGCAGCCTCCCACAGCCCCGGGGACTGCCACTTCCCCAGGACTGAATTTAAAATAGGAAGGGTGTCTATCACAGACCCCCAGCCGTGGGGTCCACCACCTCCGAGGCTAGTTTGCATTGGAGCAGGGTTATCACCCCCCAGGCCTGGCCACTGCTATGTCCCGGGGTACCCACCCTGCTGTCAAACAGCTCCTGCTTGCAGAAAGAGGAGTTTTCATCTGTTTTCCTGCACGCAAATATGTGTGCAGGGAAACAGATATTTAAAGTAGATCCCTGCTTGTGGGATCAATGCCAGCTCACGCAGGACATATTGAACCAGCTAGGACTGCAGTGCGGGGGGGTTCAGGCTCCCTCTGCAGTCCTCTCTCTCTCTCTCTCTCTCTCTTCCATCCTTAATGGGATGGAAGAAAGTGATAGATTGTTACTGCATTGGTCTCTCCATACAATGACTTCAGAGAGTCAGACTAGCAAGATATTGGGTGCGAATGTTATAGTCACATTTGGATTTAGTGCAGGACAGAGTCACTTATGGCCTAATGGTCAAGATCTTGTGCTCTCACTCAGTAGGTTGAAGGTTCAAATCCTAGTACCACTTGGCAGTGTGCTTGTTCATTTACCAGTGTTTTGACTGTTAAACCTTGAGGGTTCTACTCCAGCTGTATCCGCAGTCATTTTCCTTTCTTTAATTTTTTTTAAACTTCAAAAGCTTATGGTTACTTTTGAAAAGTTATCCCACCCTTTTAAATTGACAATTACATTTTTATTTTCTATTTTTTGAGAAATATCTCATTCTAAGTATACCACTCATCAAAGCCTAAAACTCTCTCTATCTGTCCTCTCACACTGTTTCTCTTTCTCTTTCAATTTCTCTCTTTCAATCTCTTTCTTCCACTCACACACCCACTCAAACCCTTACGCACCCACTGAAAGACCCACTCATCCACTGATGCACCCACTCAGACACTGACACACTGCGCACTCACTCGAAGACCCACTCAAACCATCACACACCCACTCACAGAACCATTCAGACCTTCACACCCAGAGAGACAGACACTTCAGCTGTGCACAGTGCAGATTTGGGAGGTTATAGGGGTTGGATGCAGGGCTTAGATTCCAGCCAGGCCATGCCGCCAACTCCCCCACACACGGCCTTCAGCCATGAGTGGCTGTGGTAGGATTAATGTATAGCACATAAATTACTTTTGGTTAAAAAAAAAAAATTCAATGAAAAAAACAAAGGTTACAAGGATATTATATTTAGGAAATAGAATTAAAAAAACATAGAAATTCACTTAAAAAACTATAGTTAGAGTTAATTCAAGCAACTATAACTCATGCCCTTAGGCAACTATAACTCCTGCCCTTGCCATGCACTGCTAATTACACTCATGACATCTTTTATAGCATCATTGATAATATCACTGTAATATTTGTTGTAAAATGATTCATAAAAGAACTGTGCCTGGTGGGCACGAGTTATAGTTAATTAAGGGCACAAGTTTTAGTTACTTGAAAAAACTATAAGTGGTGAACTTCTATGGTTTTGTGTGAGTAAATTCAGAACCTAACTATAACGTCCCTGTACCCTTTGATTTTTTGATTTTTAAGTGAACATATATATACATATACCTTTTTTATCCAGCTCCTCCCCAGGTACTACTACTAGGCGAACCTATGACAGTTCCTTATATGACAAACGCCATCAATCTCTCAATGACTGCTGGCATAGTGCTGAAGCAGTGGAAACACGCCATTGTCAAGCCTCTGCTGAAGAAGCCTAATCTTGATCCAGAACTTCTTAGTAACTATAGGCCCATTTCACTATTGCCGATTCTGTCTAAAATAGCTGAAAAACATGTTCAAACTCAATTGTCTATTTTTTTGGAAGCCAATAACATTCTACATGCCACTCAAATGGGCTTCAGACCACTACATGGGACAGAGAATGCATTAATTGCTGTTACTGAAGAAGTTAAAAAGCAACTAGATAGAGGCATAGAAACAGCTATTATTCTTCTAGACCTCAGTGCCGCTTTTTATACGGTAGACCTGGATATACTAATGAATAGGATTGGACTATCCGGGACAGCTCTAGACTGGATCAATTCATTTGTTAAAGATAGGTCTTTCAGGTCCTAGATAGGTCATACTTCTCAGATTATATTGAGAGCAGATGTAGAGTTCCACAGGGATCTTCTCTTAGCCCCACGCTATTCAATATTTACATGTTACCATTGGTAGAAATAGTCCAGCCCTTTGGGCTAACTTTGGTGTCTTATGCAGATGACACACAACTAGTTATATTTCTTTCACAGGATTCCTGCTCTGTAGAGTTAGCATTTGGTCCATGTCTCCAAGCGGTGGCAGCATGGATGTCTGGAAGTAAACTCAAATTGAATGACGATAAAACAGAGCTGATGATTTTTGGACAACCAGGAAAGCCCATAATGAATCCTTCCATGACTGAAGAAATGGGTTTTCTAACCCCACCTAAAGATTTTATTAAAAGTCTAGGGGTTTGGCTCGATCCACAATTGTCTATGCGCATCAAGCTAATGAAATAGCAGCTTCCTCTTTTGGCCTTCTTAGATTGTTGAGAAGGGTCTTTACCATCCTACCGCTCACAGCCAGAGGATAATTGTGTAGGCATTAATTGGTTCCCGAATTGACTATGGGAATGCGCTGTTTATGTGCTCCCCGGGTTATGTCATTAAAAGATTGCAGAGAGTCCAAAATGCTACAGCACGCCTGGTATTGAATATTCCTAAACAGGAATCCATTAAAGATGGAATTTCATCATTGCACTGGCTGCCAGTAGACAAGAGGATACAGTTCAAAACATTATGCCATATGCATAGAGCTCTGCACAACTGAGGTCCCGAAATGCTGAGGTCATTAGCGACCTTTTACATCCCCAATAGATCACTTAGATCCTCATCAGCATATCTGGCAGTTATTCCTAAAGTGAATAAAGCCAGATGGGGGGAAGCTCTCTGGCATATAAGGGGGCAAGGTTGTGGAACTCACTGTTGGCTAGCATACGAGCAATGGACCATGAACTATCTTTCCACAAAGCCCTCAAGACATGGCTTTTCAGGGTCTGAATTTTCATTTATTATTGCTGTATGTTTTTGCTTGAAGTTTGAGTGCTGCAAGGCCTTTGGGCAGTTATGCGCTATATAAATCCAAATAACATAACATAACATAACATATATATGTGTGTGTGTGCGTTGCATTCTATGACACACCCCTTCAGTGTATGACAGGCTAGTCTGCTGTATGGCATGCACTCTAAGATGCAGCACTCCACTCTATGCCACTCCACTCAATACCACTCCAATCAATTTCATTCTGCTCTGCCCTACTCCACTCTACACCACTCCATTGTACGCCACTACTCTCTACTCCACTGCACTGTACTCTCCAATACTCTGTATCACTGCATTCTACACCACTCTACTCTGCACTACTCCACTGTACACCAGTGGACTCTATTCTCCACCACTCTATCTCAATGCACTCTATGCTACTGCACTCTACACCACTGCAATCTTCCTTACACCACTGCACTCTGCACTACTCTGCACTACTCTACCCTGCACAGTTGCACTCTATGTCACTCAACTCTTTGACAACTGCACTCAGTAGCACTCTAATCTGTACCAATGTAGTCTAGCCCACTGCACTGTATGCTACTGCCGTCCATGTCATTGCACTGTACTCTGTTCCACTGCACTCGATGCACTGTGCTTTACTATGCACCAGTCTACTCTATGTCACTGAACTGTACAGCACTCTCCTCTATGGTGCTACACTATACGCCACTCACTGTACTCTATACCAATACACTCTAAGCTGCTGCTGTCTACACCCCATACTCTACTAGGCCTCACTGTACTGTACACAACTGCACTGCATGCCACTGCACTCTATGTCATTGCACTCTGTGCCACCTTACTCTGCACCTCTCTACACTACTATACTATATGCCACTGCACTCTATGCCATTGCCCTGTACTGGGTGCAACTACACCCCACAACACTTTACTCTGTACCACGCCACTCTATTGCAATGTACCCCAGTGCCATATATGCTACTGTACTCTACTCTGCACCACTAGATGCCACTATATTCTGTGCCAATCTATTCTGCTCTTCAGCACTCTACGCCACTGGACTCTATGCCAGTTTACTCTATGCCACTTCATTTTACGTTACATCACTACAGTTTACATCTCTGCTCTACTTTGCACACTTGCAATCTATTCTACTGCATTCAACAACGCTGCACTCTAAGCCACTACGATCTACACCACTCTACTCTAATCAGTACTACTGTACTGTACACTACTGCACTGTCTGATACTGTCTGACACTGCACTCTGTGACACTCTACTCTGCACCTTCCCACTCTATGCTACTACTCTCCACGCTACTGCACTCTACACCATTGCACTGTACTATTTGCAACTAAACCCCACACCACTCTACTGTACTCTGCACCATATTACTCCTCTGCAATGTATGCCACTGTAGTCTACTCTTCACCATATATGCCTCTGCATTCTGTGCCACTCAACTCTGCTCTGCATGTTCAACACACAATGATTTTAACTACCATAATAATTACCCTCACACTGCAATTAAATGGTCCTAGTTTAAATGTAACCAGAGTGTATGGACGCATCTACAAGAATTCAACCTAAGTTTAGAGCATGCAACTAACCTAGAATTTGCACAAGAATAAAAAATCTTCACCTTTGGCATATATGTGTGCTGTACAAATGACTAAACATTATGGCCCTCATTATGACATTGGCGGTGAAGTCCAAATACCGCAGCGGTGACTGCCGCCAACATACCGCCACGGAGATGAACATCTGTCTGCCAGATTATGACATACATACACAAAACTGACAGAAACCAGCCACAACCACAAATCCGCCAGACCCACTGAGGCCCATTTTATACTTTTTTAGCGCAGCATTTGCGCCGCATTTTGATGCAAAAGCGGCGCAAACTTACAAAATACAGTTGTATTTGGAAAGTTTGCGTTGTTTTTCGTCAAACAATGACGCAAATGCGGTGCTAAAAAGTATAAATAGGGGCCGGAATGTGATAAACTGTTGGAACTAGCACCCATACTGTTATGCCACCAAAACAACACCCTCAAAATAATGACCCACAAATCACCACAGCGACATTCAACGGCAGTAAACCACTGGCGGTGCACACCGCCAAGGGGGAATGGCCACCCAAATACAAAACAATACAAGATTGGCCAGAACATAAAAAACAAACCTGACACAAATACACACACCCCACACACCCACCAACAGCATTATAAAACACCCCCCCACAAAATCCACAAACCTTTGCAAACATGAGAAGACCACTACACCTTGCAACATCAATCCCAGATGCAACTGCACACATATACTACAACTACCCATACATCCATCACGAACCACACACCCCACGACATCACACATCAACTTCTGCACAACACACACAACACCCATGTCCCCACCAAGGCATTCCGTTTCCGGTCATGGTGGTGGAAATAGTCAGGGTAGAGCCACAGTTGTTTGGAGCACATGTACAGCAGATCTCCATTGCCAGGAAGATGGAGATATGGCGGAGAATCGTGGACAGGGCGAACGCCGTGGGACAGCATCCATGCACAAGGGATGACTTTCGAAATAGGTGAAATGACCTACAGGGGATGGTGCGTTCTATTGCAGTAAGCCACAGCTTACCATCAGGAGGTCTGGTGGTGGACCCCCACCTCCTCCCTCAGAGCTGACAGCATGGGAGAAGCAAGTCTAGCCAATACAACATCCTGAAGGACCTCACTGGAGTAGCAAGAGGACTGGTCACTGGTGAGCCACCAATGACAACCTACCACCCCCCCATTCCTGCATGCCATCTCTCCTCCTCACCCTGACTCCCTTCGCCCCACTCCATCCTACACAGTGCACTACCTCAATTATCACACCTAAATGACAATCCCTGCATGCCATACCCACAGCAAGCACATCCCTCCCAACTCTGCATGCACACCCACCACCAATTCATGCACAGCATAGAGAACTACCAATCCCAAAATACGTCACCATGCACTGCCAAAGGTGGGAGGACAACACCAATAACATTGGGAAAGCTAGAAATGTAGAATATGTCACAGACAAGTACCCTAGCACATCACTTACATCCCCACGGGTGCCCCAGCCAATGTCAGCAACGTGGAGGTGCCACAGCTACCCAGTCCCCACCAGAAGATGCCCCAAAGTGATGACAGCAACTCTGGAGGTCTCAATCTGGATGAACTCTCTGGCCCATCTTGGACCACTGGTCAGTCGGCTACCCCATCCCACAGCTGGTCCATAACTGTCCCCCCCAACTCAAACACCACAGCAGCCAGCCAACACCCCAGACCTCTGTCCCCAGGAAAATCCCATCAGTAGTTTTCCCACCTGTACAGGGACCCGAGTCCACACCACTCAGGCAAGACAATAATTGTCCTGAAGTCAGTGGGAGTGGGCACATCGTTCAGGGGACACAGGCACGGGGGGCCAGGGACTGTTGGAGGATAGCTGTGTACCAGGGGAAGGAAAGGCCCAGGCTACCAACTGCCCAGGAGGCACTCACAAATGTCCTGGGGCATACAAACAGTCCCAGGACAGGATGTGTCAGGTGCTCAACATCATGCAGGAGAACCAGTGGCTGCAGGGGGAACACCACCAGGAGGTAATGCAACAATTGCAGGCCTTAAATACTACCCTGGCCTCAATTGCAGGGGTGCTGGGTGACATGGCTAACATCATGCGGGAGTACACAGCACGCCTTTGGGCCTATACCACTAGCCAGTGTACTGACCAGCCCTCCACATCTGCTGCAGCTAGTGGACAGAAGGCCCTGCCACAGGACTCACAGTCCACCAGCACACCTCCCCCTGCAAAAGGTGACCCAACCCACAAACTTTCCCTACAACCCAGACAAACACCAGAGACAGTTGCCAAGACCAAGACCACTGCTAGGAAATGAGCTCCTCCAGAATGTCCCCCTTGTGTTCCACTGTGTTACATTGTTCACTTTGAACTGCCATTGGCCCTCTTTCTATGGCCCCTTGGACACTGGACCTATGCTATAAACAGACTGGCCCACTACAGTGGACTTTTCCCAACCATCACCCCAACCTATTGCACTTTCCATTGTATACCTAATTTAAAAACCAACACCATTGGACACAACTTGAATAATAGTGCTTTATCAGAAACAAATGTACAATGTATTGAACTGTATTGAACTGCATGATCCTGTACAAATGTCCTGTAATGTGTGAATCCATCCTACATATGTGTCTCAGCAGTCTGACACATCACAGCATTACACTGTTGTAACCACACCAACATCTGCTATAAACAAAGGCATAGGTGACAGTCAGTTGGGATACAAAGGTAGTTACTGGCATTATAGTACAACCACACAGCACATCACTTAAATGGAGAAATTTAAATATAAACAGTTTTACCTGAGTGTCATTGAAAGTACTGCTGAATGATATGTGTCCTGTTGTCCACATCCTCCCCTTTCTCCTACTCACTGTCCTCAGTGTCCACTGCTGCCACAGGTGCATTTTCACCCCATCCTCCTGCAGATAGGGCACATGGCGTCTGATGGCCAAATTGTGCAGCATGCAGCACACCACAACAATCTTGAAGACCTTCTCATGGGAGTAGCATAGGGATCCACCCATCAGATGGAGGCACCTGAACCTTGCTGTCAGGAGACTGAAGATGCGTTCCACAATCCTCCTGGTATGCCCATGAACATCATTGTACCTATTCTCAGCCCCTGTTCTCGGATTCCTAACAGGGGTCAAGAGCCAGGACAGGTTTGGGTAGCCAGAGTCACCTGCAAGAAGTGAGGGACACACATTAGCCATGCACAATGGCATGGTGTATGACTCCTGTAGGCATACACAGACATACATTAGGCGGGGATTCAACCTCACCTATGAGCCACACTCTGTGCCTCTGTAGTTGTGCCATCAGCTGTGGGACACTGCTATTCCTAAGGACAAAGGCATCATGCACAGATCCAGGATACTTGGCAGTGATGTGGGAGATGTACTGGTCAGCAAGGCACACCATCTGGACATTGAGAGAGCAGAAACTCTTCCTATCCCTGTATAACTGTTCATTGGCCCTGGGCTCTGCTCTTGGACCTTTTTCAATGGAGTTAATCAGTTTCCAGAAACTTTTTGAGTCTAATAGTCTTGACGCAAAATGCAGTTTGGCCCATAGCGTTTCCTGCTGAAGATATAACCATATTTCCTTTTTTAGGAGCTTCCTTTGCTCTCAAAAGGTACTAACTAATGTTCTGTCCTTGGGAAATTTGTGCAATTGCTTCAGTAGCCTACCCACTGCTGCTTTCTTTATCTGAACTGCACATGGCATGTGTATGTCATTGAGATATCTCAATTAAGCTCCCTTTTTTATAATTTTTTAGAGGCCTTGGCTTGTAGGATCCTTAACGAAGGTCTCCCAGAACATTATCAAATTTGTGAAGCCCATGACCATGGACTCCAGTCTTGGCAGAGCCTCTTCTGTTTGTCTTTTGATAAAATGAGATGACCAATTCAGTCGCTTAAGGTTTTCACTACCGTTCTCTCCTTTAAGGCATACCATTTTCTCAGGCTTACGCACTGTAGATTGTATCTTAATTACCTGTGGTTTATGATTGCTTTCCACTTTGTCCAAGATTCTGAAGTTGCTCACAAACTTATACACTGAAGGATTAACCAGTATGTAATCTAGATATGATACCATATTTCCAGAAGATCTTGCCCGTGCGGGGGGGAGTATCGGCCAGATTGTTTGTCTTGGCACTGCTGCTACTGTTTGTATGTGTTCCTCACTTAGATTATGGAATAAATTAAGGTTGAAGCCACCCGAAATTAACCAATATGCCAGATATATTATACGTTTTATGTACAACTGGTGTTTTATCAAATTATTAGCTTTGGCTGATTTCTCTTTTGGGGTGATATATATATATATATATTGATTAAACTCAGTGGTTTTCCCCAGCCATCTAGTCGAACCAACTGGAACGGTAGATCTTCCACATGAAGTTCTGATGTCTTGGCCAGTGTACTTGTACTGACATAAATCACTGTTGCCCCCTTCGCCCTTCCAGACCTGCTGGTTTTCACTGCTGGTTTCATAAATTATGTGCATCTGATTAGGGGTATGGATGCTTGGGCCCAGGTACCCCTAGTGGAAACTGTTTGGTTGCTGATCAGCTTTTTCAGACCGTTCCTAAGGATAGCACTGAGAGTAGCCAGCTCCAGTTGGGCGGGGAATCCCATCTTGTTAGTATTTTCCTTCACCCCTCCTCCTTCCATATTTGAACTCTTAGGGGGAACCAAGCTACAGACCTTTCACTAACTTTCCTTCAATATCGTCACTAAAATGTGTTATTCTTCTTACCCCACACAAAACTGACCATGGTCCTATGGCCTTGTTGGACAGATGGTCCTCTAATAATGGATATCTATCCCCTTGGTTTGTGATCACCTCAATTCTCCAGACTCTCAGTTACTCACTCATTTCAAGGATTTGCGTGGGGAGGTTGGGGGCTGAAAAGATGACCAATGTTGCATCTGTATGCTGACTACCTCTTGCTTGGATGAATTTTATAGCAGCAATATTTTATGTGGGTACATTTTTGAGATCTGAGAGAGCTTTTATAAGTCTTAAGATAGTAGAGCGATTGAGCACATCAGAAGGAGTTCCGGGTTCCAAAGCAACTGAAAATACTGCTCCTGATTGTTTATGTTTTGATGATTTGCCAACTTTAACTGCGTGGCAGAGTTTTCACTTCTCATACCCCTTATGTTGTTCAGGGTTAGCGGACTAACCCCTCCTGTCATACGGTTCTTTGATGCTACATCTTGCTGACCACCGGGAGGATTTCCTCTTTCCTCCAGGGAACCATTTACTAGCAGTGAAAGTCTGTGTTTTAACGGAATCAGGGGTGTCATGAGGGTACCATCTGATTTAAGGGCATTCTTTGCTGCTGTGTTTGAATTGGACCGGGGAGTACTATCTGATTTTTGCCTTCCCCTTGTGGCCCTACCTTCCTTATTTGGGTCTACTGGCGTGACCCCATGTTTGGGTGGAGAACCAAGCAGACTTCCAGCTCTTTCTAATGCATTTTCTCTCTATCTTTAATGTAGGCTTTTCAAAATGTCCGGAATTCTCTACAACCAATAAATGAGCTAAAGCCTCTGGTGCCTCAGTGATTTATTTGACCCAATGGCTGTTGTCACTGTATTCCACAGGTTCCCTTTTATCTGGTGAATCCACAGGTGAAGCTTCTTTGGCTATGTGAAGACTGCCCTCTGTATTCTCTGCAGGGGGAACGGATGTCAGCATATTAGATAACGAGTTGACATATGTGTGCTCCTCTTTTTGGGTGGTGCAGACTTCTTTCAATGTTCCTTCCAAGGTTATCGGCAATTGGGCTAATCTGTCTACCATCTCTTTACAAGAGCAGATGGTGAAATCATTAAGATGTTTGGCTTGAGCCCTTGTTATCAGGGCATTTAGGTCCACATGTACGAAGCTAAAGAATTGCGAGTCGGAAATAGTGACTCCTTGCAAATCACTATTTCCGACTCGCAAAACGGCATGTAGGTAGAAATTGCAATACCATTTTGCGATTCAGTATGGAGTCTCACTGCAATTTGCAAAATCGCAATTTGCGATATCGCAAATTGCGATATCGCAAATTGCACAAGGGTTTTGCCCGGAGTCGCACATTGCGACTGGCTCTCAAGTTGCACGCAGGTGCAAACAAAATAAGTGAAAACACACTTCCTGGTTCTGAGTGATGACATCAGAACCAGGAAGTACCGCCATGGAAAAGGGAGGAATCTACCCAGCACCGACAGCAGAGGCACACCCAGCTGAGAGGAGCAATTACAGCCATGTCAGCTCAGGACAAGGAGACACCCACTGCTGAGAGGAAGAGGAAACTAAAGTTTTCAGAAAATGAGCTGTAGGTCCTGACTGAGGAGTGCTGCCTGCACCATGATGTCTTGTTTGGCAAGGCATCAATGAGTGTCCCTGACACACAAAAGAAGAAGATCTGGCAAGACATCCTGAGTAAAATCAATGCGATTGGAGTCAGTCATGGCACCATCGATGAGGTCCAGAAAAGGTGGTACGACCTCAGGTTAAGGACCAAAGAAAGGGTGGCAGAGCGGATGAGGGAGGTGCACGGAACTGGAGGGGGGCCATCAAAAGTACCACCTCCTACAGCCATTGAGAGCATGGTGGAGGCCATTCTGGAGCAGGAGGCTGTGGTAGAAATCGGAGACCTGGAGAGTTCTGCACCGGGAACATCCAAAAGTAAGTAGCAAAAATCACTTATTTATACCACTCAATGCACCATGCACACAACCACAGTACACAAAAGCATGCATCCTCCAGATTTGCTCCATTCCTATATTGCAACCTACAGAACAAAGCATTGTGGGCAATGTAGTACAGTAGTCCAACTTTTGATTAATATTTATTGTGATACACCAAACATATGAGAGGCACTGACAGTGTATCCCCTGTGTCCCACAGGTCTCCCACAAGTACCCACCAATAACCCTACTGTGCAGGGAGACGAATCTGCCACCATCACAGCAGACGAGGCAGCTAGTGTAACAGCAGGGGAGTGCATGACTACACCACTTGTCCACCATGCACGAGAGACCACCGAGGACACAGATATCGATCTTGATACAAGCAACCTGACACCGGGGCCACAGATGAGTGGGATCGGCCACATAGGTCAGCTGGGTCTGGGCGGAGACGGCAATGTCAAACACAGTCAGCAGGTGAGGAGGATGTCACAGGTGAACAATTTCTAGGACTGGAGGCATCCTTACTGAGCAGTCACTGCCTGCAAAATAAACACATGCAGGTTCTGAACAGGAACCTGCACAGGCTGCAACAGACCCTCTCACAGGGATTTGCCAATGTTGACAACCAATTCACTGCCATGAACAACAACATGGCAAACCTCTCCGGCTCCATCAATGACCTGGTCAGGGAAATGGTGGCAGATAGGGCCCATGCAAGGCGCAGAGTGCGCAACACTGTTGCCTGTTTGGACCGACTGAGTCAGTCAATTGGCCACCTTGCAGCCACTACTACCTGCCTGTCAAGGCGCACTGCAAAGCTACTGGTGGAACTTGGGCATTTTGCTGGTGATGTAGCAAGGGAACTAGGGCACATCAGTCATGCAGTGGACCTAACAAAGACCAACCAGGTAGCAAGGGGCATTGGCGATACCCCCCAGAATAGCGAGGACATCTCCAGTGTGAGCAGCGTTTCAACCTCAGATGCACGTATCCTGCGGAGTAGCAGTGCCTGCCAAGGATCAGGGGACCAACAAGGATTGGGCCATGGTGGCCGTAGTCGCAATGAGGGTGTGATCTACCTATGCTTGGATTTGCCTGAGGCACATGATGTAAATGTGTCAGACATTACATTTTGCTGTTGAGATGTCAAAAGTTCATTATTAAACTCCTGACATTAAAGGGATTTTATTTTTGTACTGCACAACCTGGCTATGTGTGTCTTACATTTGTGCGTGTTGTCACGGTTGCCACGTACCTGCCAAAGTAGTGATTTGCAATGTGGTCCTGTCTCTGTCTGCCCTCCAATGCAATGCTACCATCCCCAGGCTGTCGGTGTGGTAGCTCTTGTTCCTCATCCTCCGAATCTGTGTCGTCAAGGGTGAGATGTAGCCTACATCTGGTGGCGATGTTGTGGAGGATGGCACATGTAGCCACGATCTTGCATGCAATCTCTGGAGCATACTGGAGTGCCCCTCCACTTTTTTGCAGGCATCGGAAACGTGACTTCAACAAGCCAAAGGTCCTCTCAATGACAGTTCTGGTCCGCCGAT
The DNA here is from genome assembly GCF_031143425.1 of Pleurodeles waltl. Classification (NCBI taxonomy): domain Eukaryota; kingdom Metazoa; phylum Chordata; class Amphibia; order Caudata; family Salamandridae; genus Pleurodeles; species Pleurodeles waltl. The sequence goes on along the minus strand of NC_090439.1, from coordinate 443,681,777 downwards.
GTCCTATGTTGTAGCGCCTCTTATCCTGATTGGCAGGTATTAGGTATGGGGTGAGTATCCATGGCCTCAGAGCATATGCACTGTCACCTGTGTGACAAAAGAGCAGATATGAGCATGGCGTCACATGGTTATGCATCAGAGTGTACTACACAGTACCTAATAAATATCCTTTGCCAAACTCCCCACGTTCTAGGCATCGGTGTATCCCACTGTGCCTGAATATGTATGCATCATGAGTACTCCCTGGAAATTTAGCCACTATGTCAGTATTGACATTATGGGAATCACATGCCACCTGGATGTTTAGTGAGTGGGTACATTTCCTATTGCGGAACACATATTCCAGATTTGTTGGTGGGCAAATTGGTATATGTGTCCCATCCACACACCCTATTACATGGGGGAAGTTGGCAATTCTGTAGAAGTCCAATTTGGTGCTGTTAATTTCTGCATCATTCATGGGAAGGAGTATATATATCTGGACACGTGTGCAAGTATGGCATCTAGGAACCATATGAAGAATCGTGGCAGGGCACTTTGGGACACCCCACCAGCAACAGCAATCACCCCCGGTAGCTACCCGAGGCCAAGAGGTGCAGTGAGCAGAGCACTTGCACATGTGTGGGGATAGAGCAGCCACACATTGTCTGGCGTTCTAGCTGAGGATTCAGCAGTTCAATTATCTCTAAGATAACTGCGCTGCTCAGTCTATTTATCATAAATCTCGTCCTCAGTTTGTTGAAATAGTGTCTGCCTGGTTCGGTATATCCTCTCCTGTCTCTGCCTCCTCCTCCTCTGCTGGGCAGCCTGGACTCTCCTCCTCCATGCAATCACGTATAGTGCAGCCATTTTGAGAATCCCTGAGCCTTCTGGGTCTGCTTTTTAACTTTGGTTCTGGTTACCAACTGTTTGGAATCAGTGCTAATCTGGTGTGCAAAACGGGCTTTTTGCGACTACTTGCAATTTGCGACTGCCTTGTGCATTCGGTTTGCTATTTGCAATTTGCGATTTCTTAATTGTGTGTCGCAATTTCAAGTCGCAATTTTTGCGAGTTGGTAATGGGTCACATTGCTATTTCGGATTCCGAAATGGCATTGGAACATACCATTTTGCTTTTTGCGAGGTCGCAAATAGCGTTGCGACCGATTTGGGACTCGCAAAAAACTTTCGTACATGTGGCCCTTCATTCTTCCAGTTTGCCATCAATTTCGGAGATGAACACCGCCAATGTATTTAACAGGTCTACCTGGATATCCATTTTGTTGGAGTGAAATTGAAGTGCCATTACTGTTACCTGCATTGAGTTCAGAATTGCGACCCACTTTTCATTTGCACTGGTTACTGCCGATGGCTATGGATTGTCCCTGTGATCAGCCCTTTGGTCTCCCACTGTGGCTTTCGCGTTGGATCTTTCTCTATGTAGTGCATTCCCTGCCTCCATCCTCCTATTTGAATCAACTGGTCTTATCTTCAATGGGTCCTGCTCCCTCTTTTCAGATCTATAATTCGGAAAAGAGAAGAACTTAGAGCTAGGACTCTTTGAGCAATCTTGCGAGTTCTCTTGTTTCAGAATTTCAGCAGTTGCTACCACCTCTGAGTCAGGGATGGATAGGTTGACTGAACTAGACGATATATTCGGGTTATAGTGATTGATTTGGACAGTTGTTTTTCATGATCTTTTCGTAGGCTCCTGATATAGGTTTTGGTTCCACTGGGGCAACATCCAAAATGCTTCTGTTCAGGAGCTGTTTTTCCACGATCACTATTGTTGGTGATAGAGGAATTGGTGGCGGCAGCTCTTCTCAGGCACCATTCTTCTTTCCAGGCCTTTTGGATTTAAGGACCTGAGCAGATAATGGGCTGACCCCAGGAGCTTGTTGATTATAACCCAATGAGTCCCTTTTATTTCCACCATTGCTTAAAACAGCATAATAGTCAGTTATCGTATGGTAGTTGAATTGGGCTACATACTGTGCCGCCTCCTCCTCTTGGAGAGTGTAATTTACCGACTGACCGATCCCTCTTGCATTCTCCTTTTCCATGCTGTTGTTTTGCGCTGTTAGGCTCCTACTGGTCGTATTGATCGTACTTGTAACCCTATAGGGGCTAGGGGGCTGTAAGGCACTACTCGTCCTCCTTATGGCCAAACCATCAGGGGCCAGTTCTCTTTCCCTTTTTCTCTTAATTAAGTTGGAAATGTTGCTTCTTGCTTTGCCTGAGCTCATTCTCCTTGGTTAAGCAGGTTTGCAATATGGGCGACAATGCAGGGTGGGCAATATAATCCTTTTTAAAACCTTCTGCTGTGCACTTATATTTGTGCTTGTGCTTTTGCTTTATTCAAATTTATACTCAGAATTATTGTTAATTATTGTTTGTCATGTTACTAAACTTGTATCCTGAAAGGGAGAGATTAGAGATGCAAGCGGGGCTCACTAGCTGCCCTGCAAGCTGCATCCAAACCTAGCTAGACTGATTCTGTTGGAGGGGGCTGCGGCACACACTTAGCGAAAACTGACTACGGCTGTCTTGCTCGTGATGCCTGGTAGCACTCCTGTAGGTCCAAATACCTGGTACTTGGTACCAGTGCCGGTGCAGATGCCAGCGCTGGTCCTGCTACCAGTAACTGAAGCCTAATGACCGATGGTTGGAGATAGGTGGCTGGCCTGACAGCCGACTGCTGCCCAAATGCTGTCCATGCTTTTTTACAATGCACTATGCTGCGTTATGTGGCATCAAATTGGCTTCTGTACTTCCAGTGCCTCCAGGTATCCAATAGACCTCTGGGCATCCAGGCCTCAATGCAGGTGTACGGCCACTCCTCTGGGCCTCAAGCCCGGGCCGTCACCTCCAGCACCTGTGGGCTGTGACCCCACCACGCAGACCTCCGCTGGGCGAGGGTGATATGAGGTGATATTACTATGTAATGCAGGCAACCAGGGGGTGAGCAGGGAGAGCGGGAGGCTACTTTGATGATTTTAATGAATTTGCAGTGAGTGGCGGAGCCACGGTGAGCCCTCTCCGCTCCCTCTCCATGCTCGCTCTGCCCTCTACGCTCTGCACTTCCGCTTCTGCTCTGCTTCAGGAACGGAAATCATGAGCGCAAGGTCTATGAATAGCCAATATGATGAAGACAGACTAAAAATTCAAGGAAAAGGTAAAAAAGGCAGAAAAATGGGACTAGACATTTTAAAAACACTTACATCCTAATGCAAACAATGTAACAAACGAATAATTATTTATTATTAATTTATATAAATTACTATTAAGCATAGAATAAATGTTACAATGTTTCAAAAATGTGCAATTTGTAAAATAAAAATTACAAATGCTGAAAATACATGCTTACAGCTCTTTTCAATATACAAAAATGTGTACACAACCAATCTGAAAAATGACTTTCATGTAAAAAAAATACTGTAAACCATGTTTAAATAAACCCCATAGGATCATGTAGTAAAACATGTAAATAAAAAATCTATAACTTGTAAAATGCTAATTTTTGTACTCAAACTGAAACATTACGGTGCTAAGAAATCTATGTCACAAAAAGATGGTTTTAATAATAAAGCATTGTAATAAAATTGTTGTGATTAAAAGATGTATTTAAATATAACTAAATGCATTATTATGAATTAAAATGTAAAGTAGATTAAAAAGTATATCTTGTACCAAAATTACTGCAAGCAAAATGTCAAATATTGGCAAAACCTTATTTATGGCGTGTATATTTACTATTCTAACTTCAAACTAAGGCACAATGGGGAATGTGTTGAACATTGGGAGGCCAGATTCATCATTTCCAATGGAGCAGCTTCTCTGGGTCACTTTTAAGGCTCAATTGGCCACAGGACAAGCACATATAGGCCAGAAGTCACCTCAGCATAACAACAGTCAGATTAATTTCCTGGGCCAGTTGCTGCTGATCAGCTGAACACTTCAGAAAACTGCCTCTTGCAATGTGTTGTGTCTCTGTAGCCCCCCAGGAGGTCAGCCAAGTGACCCTTTCAAATCCACTTCTTTGTCCTGGGTACAAGAGGGAGCAGGTCCAGTCCCTTCAGTGCTCCTCTACGGTTACATAGAGTACGTTCAGTCCTCTTCTGATCTCCTGAGTTCTGGAATGTGTTCTATGGAGGGTTCCTTAAGGTGACACATTTATGGTTTTCACTAGCCATTGAGTCGGGGTGACTTCACTAATAGGAAATAGTTCCCGGGGCCACCTATCCCATTTTTGCATCACATCCTTTATGCTTTAATACAAACTATGCCACATTGTACCATTCTACGGGAAATTCAAGTATGCAGAACTTATACCCTTGGGGGGAGCCCAAGGGGCAGCCAGAAGTGTGTTTATGGAAATGACTAGGCCATTTCTTCTCAGCTAAATCATACTGTTCTGGACCCCCTTCCAGTGGGCTGGAGCCCAACTGGCTACATTAATTCTATAGAACAAAGGTCTCCCCTTTCTCAGGTTTCCCCTTGCACAAAACTGTGAATAGGAAGACCTCAGCTGTGAGAAATTGGGTTGTTTATTAAGTGAGATTTTATCCCTGCTCAAGCAACAGCCACAAACACTGTCTGGGTGAACCACAAAAGTCACTAAATTAACCAGTGTTTATCAATCTGGAAGCTTGGCACAAAAGAAGTTAGGCTTAACTTAGAAGCATTATGTAAAGTGTTTATGCAGCATTTAAATGTTCATAAAGTGAAAACAAAACACAAGAATAATCTCACACCAATTTTAAAAAATTGTGCAAATTTAAATAAATTCACGTCAAAATCGCAAAAAGCCAACTAGCAAAACCAAAGTTATGAATTTTAAAATTTTAAGTAAAAGCTAGTGCCTCAAAAGTCAAAGCACCAACCTCGGACATCTAGTCGTGCAAGACCCAGTCAAAGTTGAAAAATATGACCGACCAAGATGGAAAGCCAGTAGGATACAAGAAGTGGATTCAGTCCAGTTGGTGCTTGCCTTGGGACTTAGGAGAAATTTGAAGAAAATGTTCTGAGAAGGTGAAGTTTAGTGGGGTAAAACTGCAGGTGGTGTCCATGGTGGTAGTCCCATCACTGGTGAGCTGCTGGATGAAGCGACTATAAAGGTTTCAACATTCAGTCTTAGTCACTTTTTTGAAAGATCCACAATGCATTCTGAGCAAATAGATTAGCAGGTCTCTGTTCTCATTCAGTTTTTATCCAGAAACTTTGTATGTCCTAAGTTTTGGAGTTTGACAATCGGGGCACTTTTAGCACAATCATCAAGGCTCCAGAACTGCAGGGTTACCGCTTGGGGAATTGGAACTCACTCATGCTTTGTCCAGGTGTGGGTTGAAGAGGGTGGAGCCTTTCCTGTCCCTAAGGCTCTGATCAGGAGGCCAGTGAATTAACCGTTAGAGTTACTCCGGTAGTCCTGGGTTCAGCAGTAGAAAAGGGCTCAAACAGCAGGCCAGGCCTCTAACAGTTCATAGCAGGATTAAGGTAGCAGAGCAGTCCTCCTGGGCACAGCAAGCCAGTCTTCTGAAGTAGCTAGCAGAACATAGTAGCAGGCAGTGCTACTGAAGTCTAGAAAATTAACTGAAGAGTGGGTCTGAGGGTCCAACTTTTAAACCTGGTGCGTTGTTTGAAGTTTCTTGAGAATTCCCTTTGAATTGCTTGAAGTTTCCTGACTTCCGTACCCTAGCTCCAAGCTGACTAAATTAACAATACAGGGATGGCAAGTTCTTTGTATGAAAGCAGAGCACAGCCTAATCAGTTGTAAATGGCATTGTGCCCAGTTCGTCTACCCACCCCCCATATCCTGCCAGTTGATGGCCCAACCAGACACACATAATCCCTCAGCTGTGTGGCAGTCTGGAAGGACTAAACAAAGTCCTACTGTCAGCTACACCAAGTCATTTGACCCAGGAAGAGGCTGCAGGCAAACAATAGGGAAGAAAAATTCCAACTTTCTAAAATTGTAACTTAAAACTCAACTTTACCATCAGAGAGGAATTTTAATTATAATTTTTCAAACATCAAACAAAAAAAGTTTGCCAGTTTCTATTCACAATTTGGCACTTATTAAATATAATAATAAGGCAACCACATGTTATCTTATGGGAGAGGTAGGCCTCACAGTAGTGTAAAATTAATTTAGTACCTTTTCCCTAGCAGGACAAGTAAAACGTAAAAGTACATGTCTAACCTTTTAATTACAATGCATATTGCCTTATGGGCTTCATAGGGCCTGCCTTAAGGGTGATGTATATGCAATAAAAGGGAAAATTAGGGCTTGGCAAGGGAGTTATTTTGCCAAGCCAAACTGGCATGAATTCAGGCTGAATGGCACACTCAGGACATGTTTTAAAGGGCTACTTAAGGGCAAAGACCCATGCAAACCCCTCCAGCCAAAAGCCAGTGGAGACCAATCAATAGCTTGATGAGCTTTACTGCTTAGACTATAGAACATGGACAATGGTCCTCTACCTCATAGGCCCTTGCTAGTTCTAAGCCCCTCTGAATTCATTTGGATCCCTCAGTCTACACTGTCTTGGGCCACTGAACTGACTCATGGGAAATGTTTCTCCTCACCTGTGAACCCCAACTGAGCAGCACCTAACTTTAACTTGCTCACAGGTGCATCCTAGTAGGTATACAGTACCACCATGACCAACAAAGTGATGTGACCCAGTCCACCCCTTGAATCAAAGTTCTACTCTAGTGCAAGGAAAACTCTGCCCATATGGGCAGCATTCAACAGGGGCCACTGACAGTTAGACACCCTTCTTCCACTATCTTTCTTAGAAATCAAGAGGCGGTAACCTGAAACTGGCCAGTCAACCAAGCCACTGTACACTGAGGGTGAGCTTGGATGAGTCCTTCCTCTCCCGGCTCCTGAATCTGAGCCTTTCTACCCTTCGTTTGAACGTGGTGCAACCAGATATCTGAGCATTCATGGCTCCCTGGGTAGCTGCCCCACTTCTCTTATCATCTCTGGCAATTTATCCAACAGAATACAGCCTGTGTGAATCTAGGGACTAACTATGGTCCACCTCAGGGGTATCTCCCCACCCCATTACAAGGGTATAGTTGCCATGGTTTGGAAAAAGTCCTGTTTCTGGGTCTGAGTTGCCCTAGAAACGTGACCTGTGTACTGCTATGGGGAAATCATCTTTTCCAGTTTCATGACCTGGCTGGCCTTGGTGCCCTCATAACAGTCGCAGGGACCCCATTCATCTTTAGCTAGTATAAGTGATGACTTCTACCTTTAGGAATCAAAACTCTATACTCTGAGTTCACCTCTCAAATAAAGGAGATTATGGCATGGTCCATCTCCTGCACCAGAACTACCTCACCTGAAGGCCATATTGGCTATCCATGCAAAAGGTCCATCCTTTGGGTGGTTTCATAGGACATACAGAGTCTCCCTGCTTGTGGGCCTGATTTAGAGTTTGGCAGAGGGGGTTACTCCATCACAAACTTGATGGATATACTGTTTGTTGTATTACAAGTTCCATAGGCTATAATGGAATTGTAATACAGCGGATGAGATGTCTGTCATGTTTGTGACTGAGTAATTTTCTCCGCCAAATGCTAAATCAGGCTGTGTGTCTTAGCTGAGAACAAACAAAGCACCAAGGTTGGAAATGGGGATCCCTTGGCTACTGCCCACCAGAACCTCCCTCCTTCTTAACAGAAGGTGCATGGGAAGCGTTCCCCCATATTTCTTTGGGTTTTGTTTGTGTCTTCCTTCACCTCCCTTCACTCTGCTGGGGGTAACCTGAAGCACCCTTCCTAGGCAAGACAGGAGTCATGCCCACCACCCCAATGGCCAGCAAAGGAGACAAGTGTCCCCTGGCCATGGCCATTGCACACTGTGCCCTGGAGTGGGCCCCAACTTAGGGACCCGTTGGCAAAAAAATAAAAATAAATAATACTTACCCACACTTACCTGGGTTGGTGTCCCTCATCCTTCTGTGTCCCTCTGATGGGGGTGGGGGTGTTCCTGGGGGTTGGGGAGGGCACCTGTGGACCCATTCTATGGTGTTTAACCATATCATGTCCCCTAACGCCAGGTCTGACCCAGGCATAAAATTATGGTGCAAAGCAATCTTTGCACCATTATTTGGCCCCTCCTCTCACCCGTGTGTCATTTTAGCACTGGGGATAAATATGGGGCTATGGGGATAGCACCATTTTTTTAGATGGGGATGCCTACCTTGCATCTCATTGACGCACAATAGGTGCACACATCCAAAAAATGGTGCAAACTTCTATATATTGATGTTAGACGTGTCTAACCTCAAAATATAATTATGGAGTTAGGCTTGCGATGAATTTGCATTAAAAAAATGATGCAAATTCGATGCAAACAGATTATAAATCTGCCCATAGGTATTTTGGGACAGGGCCTCTCTTTTCTCCAATGAACACTGAAGTAATGCTGCCACGAATACTGGTGGAGTCTGCCAGCTGCTTGAGACTCGGCTTATGGACCATCCTCCTTTCATCCATGACCAATCGCTCCCTTGCCAAGGTCTCTCAGCCTCAGCCCGTTTCTCCTCAGCAATATACATTTTTATGGCTAAGGCTCTCTCAGCCTTCCTCTCCTCTGCTTCCAGTTTCATCTTGACCAAGTGTAGTTTGAGATCCTTCTCTACTTACTTGCTCTCCAGCTCCTCTGTGACATGCCCTGAGAAGACAAACTACTTTCTGCCCCATCATGGACAGACTCTGGGGGTGAATTGGGTTCATCCTGCTGCTCAGGATCCAGGTTTGAGTCCTCCACCTTCTCATTACCATACAAGTATGCTCCATCCTAATCATCATCCCTATCTGGGGTGAATTGCCACCTCTGTACTTCCTCATAGACTCTGAAGGCTACCTGGCAATTCAACTATGTAAACTTCCTGCTTGCCGTCAGGTCTTTGTTTTACAGAGCTTCAGCAGATCAGCCCGAAGCTGAGCAGCTCCATCTCCATGGTAAGAGAGGTAAGGCACTCAAATTTAGGTAAAGGAGGAAACAGCCAATGGAAACTAAACAGATTTTAAAATGAGGCCAATTTATAAAGTATTTATGCAGCACGCAAACAGTAATAAAGTGAAAACACAATACAATAAGAATTCCACACAAGTTTAAAAAAATAGTATAAATTGTATTACAGTATTTGGCATTAAAAATGTTAAAAATCCAATTAGTAAAAACAGAGTTATTTTTTACATTCTAAGATAAAAACTAGTTCCTAAAAGATCAAAGTTCCAATGTGGATGTCTAGTTGTGCAAGACTTGTTTAAAGTAAAAAAGTATTGCTGACCGGGATGGAGCATGGGACAGATACAAAAAGTGGATTGGGCCCAGTCGGGGCTTACCTTTGGACTTAGAAGAAAATTTGAAGAAAATGTTCTGAGAAGATAAAGTTCAGTGGGGCAAGGATGCAGGCTGTGTCGGAGGAGGTAGTGTCATCATTAGGAAACTGTTGGACAAAGCCACAGTGAAGATTTCTTCATTTGGACCTAGCATGTTTTTGGACATCAAAAATCTCCAGCAGGATGAGGTTAGAGGCTATAGCTGATAAGAGTTTCACTAGGCCAGATACCCCTTTGGGTAAGGACTGCTAAACAGGATTTTCTGCTATGGAGAAGAATGTAGCAATAGCTGTCACAAAGCCAGGCTGACCAGTAATGCAATTTGGGTGGATAGACGAGCAGGCTAGTCCTGGTTTTCTCTTGATTTTCAGACCAGTTTTTAGCCACAAGCTTTCCAAGTCTCATGTTTGTTTTGGATTTTGACTATCTGAGCATTTTTACCACAACCACCAAGGCTGCGGGACTGGAAGGGCACAACATGGGGGTTAACACCAACTAGTAGCATTTGTTTTACAGGCCCTGGGTATATGAAATACCACTTTACTAGAGACTTACACATAAATATAATATACCAATCAGGTGTAAGGCAATTTTATCATGTTTTAGGGGGAAAGCATATGCACATTAGCACTAAATAGCAGTGGTAAAGTGCTCAGAGTCCTAAAGCCAACAAACACAAATTGAGCAACATAGGAGGCTAAAGACAAAATGTTTGGGGTGATCCTGCAGAGAAGGCAAAGACCCATACTACCCCGTCCAGGCAAAAACCAGGGGACACAAAACCAAACTGACAAAGTTCTAATAGGTAGAACTGGAGATGTGAATGTTTAAAGAATAAACTCCAATAAAGTATGTAAAATTCAACAGCGCTAAAATGTTACTTGAGGTCACACTATACCAATGTAAATCCAAAGTTCAGGCTGACCGTGATGGAGGGCAGGCCAGCTGCATGCTCCATGCAGAACCCACTAAAAAGTACTTTGGATGGAGTGTTGCACTGACATTGAGGAGGCAATGCAAAGCCGGTGCATGGAGTCTGATCCACACAGTCTTGAGAACGCGTTGTCATTGAGCCACAAAGACATTGAAGCAGTGCACCCGAGGTGTGGCGCAAACCATTTGTGATTAAGGCGATGCATTGTCGCCAAGCAGTGCAGCAGGTGATGTAAAGGCCAAGAGCTAAAGCTGGTGAATCCTGAGCCAGGCAGTCTCTAATGCGGAGACCTCATCCTCTGTGGCAGCGGCGATGTGTTGGCATTAAGAATGTATGCTGCAGTTCCGATCAGCGCAACGGTATCGATCAACAGATTGTTGTAGAAGAACAGCTGCAAATCCCATTTCCAAAGCCCAGTAATTGATTGCCACCACCTGGCAAGGCAGGGCTCGTAGCTGGCAGAGTCCAGCAGCTAAAGTAGAATGGAAGGAAGTCTTTGATGGCCCTGAGACTTCAGACAAGAAGGCAACCCAGCAAGCCCTTGGAGTCACTTAGGTTCTTGGAGGATGTAGAGAGGTAAGTCCAATCCTTCTCACTCCCCAACAAGAGGCAGAAGGCAGCAGCCCAACACAGCAAAGCAGTTCAGCAGAGTATCAGTCCCTCATGGGACCATAGCAGCCCTTCTTTCTGGCAGAATGCAATCAGATCCAGAAGTTTACTGATTTGTTGGGATTTGGGGTTGAGTACTTATACCCAGTTGAGCCTTTGAAGAGGGTAAGACTTCAATGAGAGGCCCTTAAAGTGCACAATGTCCCTGCGCTTCCTTCCGTGGCTCCAGATGCTCTAAAGGGGGTTATGCAGCTCTTTATGTGTGGACAGATACAGCCTTATTTAGGTGCAAGTGTCAGCCTCCTCCCTCCCATCTAACCCAGGAAGACCTATCAGCCTGGTGGTGGACCATCAAGATGTATGTGGCACACCTCAACTCACTTTGTGTGTGACTGTCTAGAGGGAATGGACAAACCCCAGCTGACAATCGCCCCAGATGAGACACACAGAGGCACAGAATGGTTAAAGTAAGAAACATGGCATTTTCAAACTTACAAATTAAAATCCAACTTTACCATAAGTTGTGGTTTTAAATTGTGAGTCAAGAGACACCAACCTCCAAATTTCTGTATTTTAACAAATTACTAGTAAAATCTGTATCAAGGTAATCCCAATGTTAACCTATGGGAAAGAAAATGAATACATTTACTAGTTTACCAGTTTTTCACTACCAGGACATGTTAAACATAAAAGTACATATCCAACTTTTCAAATGCACTGCACCCTGCCCTTGGGGTTAACTAGGGCCTACTTTAGTGACTTAAATGTCGAAATGGCAGTTTAACACTGCGCTCACCGGCTCTGCAGTGGCAGGCCTGGACATGTTTAAAGCGCTACTGTAGTGGGCGGCACAGTCAGTGTTGCAGGCTCACTGGTAGAATTTAATTTACAAGCCCTGGACACATATACTACACTTTAATAGTGACTTACACGTAAATTAAACATGCCAATTGTGGATTGACCGATATCACCATGTTTAGATTACAGAGCACCTGCACTTTAGCACTGATTAGTGGTGGTAAAGTGCACAGAGCCCTAAAGCCAACAAAAATTAGGTAAGCAAAACAGGAGGTCAGAAGGCAAAAGGTCAGTGGAAACCTCGCAGAGGATGCCAGGTCTAACATTATTTAGATTTCTGGGCAGCATGGATGAGAAAGGTGAGCAGCTTAAACTGCTATACTTTAAAAAAAATGTTTCCACATTTCTTTCTTTCTTGACGTTTACTAGAGTTCAGATGTTGTGATCTTTCATCAGTGCTATATGTGACAGTGCACTGGTGTGACAGACTCATATTTAACTTGACTTCCTGTGTATAATCTACTTGATCTGGTCCTTCTGCCACATTACCTGTGTCTTCGGGCCATGATTTTGAAGAAACGTTGAGGAATCCTTAGACCAATTTCCCCACAGTGTCATACCTTTTCACTTTCTTCCATTTCCCCTTCTGCTGAACATGTATGATGGGGATCCAACTGAGTACCATCATATCTGCCCCACAAAGCCATCTTGACCACCATCCTGCAAGGAAAGTATTTGGTCTGAATCTTGTAAAACTCCAACCCGGTGTTATGATATGTACTTGAATTGTTTCTGAGTACAACAAATGCAAGACTGGCTATTGCTTATTTGCTTGCAAGTTTTAAATGTTTTTATGGTTATGTTATTGTTCAAGCAGATATGCTAATTAGAAATTACTAATGAATGTTTATACGTTTAAAATAACAAGAAGTTAATAGAAAAATGAAATGTAGAGAAATTAATGTACACGTTGGAAAATGTGCCCACGAAGACTGGTTGCCAAAGTTCACAAATTATATTAAAAATTACTACAAATGCATGAAATATTGAAAATGTGTAATAATAAAGTAGTAATGTGTCATACTAGGATGTATAACCTATGTTTTGCATTATATTGTAGAGTTAACTTAGCCGAAGTTGGCCTAGTCGCCAGGCCTCATGTAGAAGCTAAATTACTAGCGCACAGTAGAAAAGCTGATGTATTGAACTGACCATAAACCACATATGGTATAAAGTTTGCTTAGCTAGAATTTTCTGTAGTGTACCAACGGACAGGAGATGATGGAACTAAACATGTAACAAATTTGGTGTAAGACAGACTTGATGTACTTTCCCAGGACTCGAACTGTAGAGACACTGACTGGAGAAGAAGATGCAACATTTTCGATATGTGAAGAGCCGGATGATGAGGACATCGTACAGTGAACCAATCAACGAACTGAGAACGGCGTACTATTCGAATTTATAGATTGGCAAAATTAATATTATTGGGTAGAGTCATATTTGGAGATTAATTGACCAATTAGGAATTAGGGGGATGGACTGGAAAATCTTGATAAAAAGTCATGACAAGGGACAAAAACGTCAGATGTGAGGGGAGAACTAATGTAGATATTAGATGTCGAAAGACGCGATTCGAGCTTCTGTAATTGGGCTCATGCTCTTGAGAGCCTGATGCTTTGCTGATCGAGTGATGACCTGAAGAAGAAGACTGAATTTTTTGCTCATCCATTCCGTGGATAGGTAGCTATGACAATGTGGCTGTTAACTTTTGTGCCTTTCTTTCTAGGTACCAACTGCGCTGTTTAAATTGTTCTCCTCTTAGCTAGGTGTTTTTCTAAATTCATGTTCTAAATTGTTTTCGCATGAAGTCCCACTTGCTAATGCTAATTTGGGTTAGGTAGGTCCCCTTGGGTGATGTTGACAGTGACAAATGATTGACGAACTGATTGCTGAACTCTGCTATTAATGTCGATATATTCATCTTTGATAGCTTACGCTAAAGCATTAAAGCATGTGTTTTCTCAAGTTCTGATCAGATTATGTTACTGGTGGTAACTAATGGATTAACTTTGAGATAATTGAATAAAGTTTGAATTAATCCGATGGTTTAGAATTGTAACTAATAGGGAAATAAAAATTGTTAAAACATTTATTGAGTGGTAGTTATTCATGAAATATTGATATATTGTCTAATGTTTTAATGATTCTCTTAGTGGTTATTGATTGATTACACTGATTATTGATGACAGTAGTCACCACATAGCTAGGATACTCCATGCGATCCAATAGGTTAATCGGCGTATACGCATCCCCTTGTAAGTTTACTTACCAAGGACCAGGTGCGCTAGCATTATCATCCAATAAAAACATAATTAAACTGAATGACGTCTGTCATTGACTGTTAGGCGTACTCTTGCAAATCACTGCTTTATGTCAGAGTACACTGACATGTAGGTGCTATGCTATTGTGTGTTTTGCTGGTATAAGGATTGCTATTGTTTCTCAAAGGGTGCTTGCTCTTGGCCTTTCAAAGCATTCACTTTTACAGCACGTGTGTAAACTAACTGTGCTCCCTCACACAAAGGCCTCATTCAATAAGTTTTGGCACAGGGTAGTGCCGTAAACCTTTTTGCTGTACCATCCTGTGTAAAAATAAAAAGGCTGGACTGGGCCATATCTATAAGATAAGGCACATTCCATTCTTTGTCCCCTGCGCTGGTGCACGACTTGCTGCCTGGCGCCAACACAGCCACCCTTTCACCATGGTGCAAGGGTGCCTACGTTGTAGGGATGACTGATTGTGTACAGGAAGGGACAACTTCCTACACTTAATGATTATTGGCGTTTTCCTCTTTCTATGTGTGAAGTAGAATACAACACACATAGAAAAAGGAAACAACAGGGAGAAATAATGTTATTCCTCCTTGTTGTGCCTTTTAACGCCATATCTATGGTGAAGTAGGAATCTGACTCATTCCCAGACTTGTAAATCTGGGAATGCGTTAGATTCTGACGGATTCCATGGGTGTTGCGTGGCAACAGCCACATCAACACCCATGAAGTGCCCCTTTCACCAGTGTTATGCATGAAAGGGGTCCATATTTACAGGGTCATGAAAAGCCAGCAAGGTGGCTTTGCGTGGCCTTGTAAATATGGACTGGCGCACAGCGCCATCGGAGCGTGAAAAAAAAAATAACGCCCTGATGACGCAGTGTGCCGCTAGGACCTCGTAAATGAGGCCCACAGTTTCATCTCAAATATCAGTCAAGTGGAATACATCTCTAGAAAATTATCAAATGAGAAGGGAAGCATGCAGCTAAAGTAGAATCCTACTGCTTCCGAAAACTGCCCAAATCAACAGGGTATATGCTTCTCCATTTATTTTGATCTGTGTAGTCTTAAATTTGCAACTCGCACCAGCATTGTGTTTCTCTTGTCTTCGGAGAATTTGCGTGATCTGCCTTACGAGTTATGAAATAATAAAATATGAAACCCCAGTAACACAATATGTTGGTTTTATGCTTTGGTGAGCACATATAATATTTAATGTTTTATTTAGAATAAGATTCGTTTTTCAAATATATTGTGAAGACTTTAGTTAACAGAGTAGCCATCCAAACTCCACAGTTTGGCAAAGATCCTTTGTTTCTTTGTCACTGAATTAGTTTCACTGAAGTAGTTGTGAGAACAAGAGCGTAAAAGATGAACCATATGCCACTTTGCAGATTAAAAGTTTTTGCTGCAACAACAGAAAGAATCAAGAAAACAATAGGAATATTAAAATGAGACAAGTTATAACACATTTGCCCTGGGGGTAAGCATGTGGGGCAGCTCGCGTTATGTTCGAATACTAAATCGTGATTTGCATTATCGCACGTGTGAACGATTCCACAACAGAAACAGACATCTCCACAGATTACCTCAACATAAACGAGAAAAACAATGCGGGTTTGGAAATTTGGAGACGAGTTGATTTCACTTCATGTTTATGTTAATAGGGTATTTGACTTTTGAATGCTTCATAAACCTTGTTATGCTCAGTGCTATTTGAGGTACTAAAACAGCTGGAACTCCGCCAGAAGTCTTAATTGGAATCAGCTTAGCAGGAGCTGACACGGAGTCCTAGTGTTTAGATTCAGCCTTATAACAAAAATGCAAAATTATGTGCTATTTATTTTCTATTCCCCTTTTGTGCATGCATACAAAGGTGAGCCATTGGTGTGTTTGCGAGCGGGATCATTTTCTTCACGTGTGCCCAAGGCCAATACTTTGAACAAGGCGACATGAGTATTGTCTCTCCTAATTAGATCTTGCCTCACTCCAGATGTTTGTGAGATTGACGTACGTTCAATGGAACGGCTCCGTCGTTCCTGTTGATTGTGCAGCCACGGCAAATGGCCGCGATTTTCCAGAACGTGCTCAAATTGGTAACGATCTTTGTGAACAAAGAAGTACAATATTACAAAGACGCCATGAATAGCAGCTTTCTCTCTCAAGTTAAAATAACCCGACAAGTCTTCACTCTCAGTTCAGTAGGGCGCCCATGACAGGTTATTCAGGTGAAAGGGCTGCTGAGCTAGTAAATGTAGGTTCTCCCATATTCCAGCGTTAGTAATTTTCGTCATGACTCACTAGATAAATGGTTACCAAACTCTAGCAGCGCACACAGGCCACAAAGATAGTTACAAATGTAGCTAAAAAATGTAAAGAAAAACCATTATGGAAATTAACTAATTATAACTCCGCAAATTAGTGATTAAACCAACTTTAAAGACAAAGCAAATTAATAAAAAAGTACAACTTTGCTTATCACATCAATGTGAGCGTAATGGCTGAGAAAATCAAGAGCATACATAGTCTAACAGCATAAGCAACAACAAGTAAACATATGAGTCAATAGTATACAGTTCAAGTGATGTATTGGCATACAGTGCATCAAGGCTCTCAGAATTAAGGCTGCAGATTGAGAACGTGTACACAGGGCCAGCGCCTGGTATGGGCATTGTGGGCAGCTGCCCAGGGTCCCGCACCTACCCCATCAACATGGAGCCTCGAGTCAGTGCCTTACTGGCAGGCGGGCACACTAATCCTTTTGTTCTTCTCCCAGTTAATTAACAACGAGGTTTGTCCCCTTACTAGGAAAGGGGAGGGGGGACTCTATTTGGCCTTGCAGCAATAGTGTAGTGCTGCAAGGCTCAGGGATTGTAAGGCAATGTAGTGACTTCTGCTGCGTTGTCTTACACCATATCTACAATGCCATAAAAAGCCATGGAAAGTGGCTTTGCATCACCTTGTAGATATTGTTCTGCACATTGCCCGCTGGTGCGTCATATAAATTAATGCACCAGCAGCGCATGGACTTGTAAGTATGCCCTTAATTGTTTTGAAGAAGGACCAGTTAGTTGTAGCTTTCCCAGCTATGTCAAATAACGGGAATTGTTTCAGTTCTCATATGTTTTATTATAAATAAAAGTATATTGCATGAGGAGAAGCTGATCATGTTAATGAAATGGTCAGAAATTGCTAGAAATGTATATTTTGCTTGGGGGATGGGTTAGTGCATTGCTTGATAGTTTGCAAGTGGGTTCATGGTCAGTAGTTGGCTTGTTTGATCTTATTTTTGAAGTATTTTGATTTAGTGATGACAGTGAGAGCTTTGTAAGTTCTCTTTTGTTCTTTGAGGGCTTGTAGTAAGTCTGTTGTTTCTTAAATTTGTTTAGATAGATTTTACATAGCTTTCAGAGGTATTTTTTTACTGCTGTTGATTTCTGTGGAGTATAAGAATGCCAATGGTTTTTGTCTCCCTTCATGTACGTGTATGATAACGTTTAAATATATCTTTTGAGATACCCATCTCCCGAAGAGTAGCCCACAACTTTTCCCTGGGAACTAAATCGAAGGCCACACAGAGGTCTACATACCCCAAATATAAATCTCTTCCTCCAAGATCCATAGTCTTCCATTTAATCTGCATGATTCTAAATACTTGGTCAATAGAACTGGTTGCAGATCTAAATCCTTCTTGTATATTTGAAATTACACTGTCCTCATTTATCTGGTCCACTAATTGATCCAAGAGTTTTTTATGAAAAACCTTCTGTAGGTTGTCCATAAGGCTTTGGATGGACATTTGATGGATCACTCCCCTTCCATGTCTGGGGAATCGGAACACCAGCATTAATTTTGTTTGCAATTGTATCAATGTATGGCACTCAGATTCCCTGAATTCTGTCCAGACCAGGGGCCTTCCCTTGTTTAATTACATTAACTGCTGCAAAAGTTTCTTTCATTGTAAATTCCAGTGGGACTTTATTCTTGCAATTGTCTTATTCGGGAACCTCCACATTAAATTTCAGATCAAAAGAGCTGGAATAAAAGACTACAAAAGTGGGCTGTCCATTCACATGGGAGCACTGAGGACCCTGTGGTTAACTGAGGCCTTCTACTACTATTGCTGACAAGCAGCCAAAAGCCTCTTTGATCATTATTTCTGGCAGCTTCATAGAGGTCAACCAACAATATGTCTTCCCATTCTCTTTTTGCTTGCTTTAGTTCACACCTATAAGTGGATTTAGCAACCCTAATCTCTCCAGTTTCCACAGCCATAAATTCCAATAATAGAAAATGCTTTAGCCTTCCTGCAGTTTTGGCTGAACCACCCACTTTTGTGAGGTTGCCTGTCCGAATTAGAAGACATACACATAAAAATGCTCCTTCAATGTTTCATATAAATCCAAATACTCCTTCCTAATAATCCCACAATTATCCCAGTCTGTCAGCATGGCCTCCATGCGAGGAGCAAGAGATGCGTATAGTTTGACTATTGCCTTTGGTGACAGATTAGCAGCCTCCCACTTTACATTTCAACCGTTTTTAGTCATATTGAGTTGCTGTTTGTATTCCCTGGAGTGTGGTGCAGTATCTGATATGAATAATTTACTAATGAGAAGTACTAGAGGGTCATGGTCACTTTCTTTGTGCTGAACTACCTGAATGTCAATCATATTCCCATAATCTTATGTCAAGTAGGAGATAATTAATTTGACTTTTATGTATGTGACCCACTTCTGCAGGTTGGAGCAAGATGGATCTCAGAGGGTGAATTGCCATTGCATGCAAGAAGCCTGTGCGCCAAGGTGATATCTTGCACCTGCATAGCTGCTCTTTGTAGACATCTCCTAGGGGACGCTTAAAGTTCTAGGATACCCCAGACATGGTCTTCCTCACTGATTACATCCTGAGCAATAAGATTTGACTCAAACATGAGATTAAAATCCCCTGTGATGTTTATATAATGCAATCCTTTAGAACCTGTTAGAAGATTGTCCAATGTATGCAAGGTAGCTGATTTGCTGTTTTTGGTCACCCTTCTATTATACAAATTGATTAACAATATGGAAGGCCCATACCCAAGAAGAGCACCAACACTTAGGTGTCATTAGATTAAGTTCAGATACAGTGCAATGGAGTGTCACACTTATCCATATTGGTAAACCACCCAAGGTCTCCCCATAACTGGCCCACATGGTGCAATCCAGAAACACTTGTATGCATTTATTTAGGTTGGACCCAATGCTCAAGTTTGCTGAAATAGGCACATTTGATACTGATCAATAAGTTCCCCATGAGCAATTATTTAATTTGGGCCCAATCCCAGCAAAGTTCCAATGTAGGCTACCCACCACAGAAACCGTAGTAATTAAGGCATTAGCAAACGAGACTTCCCCAAAGTGTTGGTATGTTTCTACCTGCTGTGCTACTGGTGGGGAACCTCCCCGTATAGACGGATTAATTTGCACAATATTGGGAGAGCGGTAACCTTCATTTAGGCCCTCATTACAACCCTGGCGGTTAGTGATAAAGTGGCGGTAATGCCGCCTACAGGCCAGCGGTAATAACTTTGAAATTATGACCATGGCAGAAACCGCTCAGACAGACATCCACTTTAACACACCGACCGCCAAGGCGGAATCGACAGGGACAACGGTGGTAACTGCCTACAGCAAGGCGGAAGACAATGTTCCGCCCTCTGTATTATGAGACACCAATCCGCCACCTTTTCTGGGACAGTACCACCAACATCAAAAGCCTGGCGGAAACACTGCACAGAAGGGAAATGACTCACCTCTGGAGACTCAAGGAAGAACAATCCTGGCATGGAGCCTGAGTTGCAGGTTTTCCTCATGCTCTTCGATGTGCTGCACCACTACGAACACCAACGCCGGCTAAAACGACCATGGTGAGTACCGCCACCTAGCACACAGGGGTGGGGGGAGGAAAAAGAGAGTGACACACACATGCAACACGCCCACCCCTAACACCATACACACAAGCAGATGTACTAACATAACATATTCACCCCGTACCACTCAGGAATAATGCAAGGACAACTACAATAGAGTAAAAAAGAGTGTAATAAGATAAATATAGTAGTAATACGTGCAGCCAAATAAAAAATTGTACACATATTTACAAATCAAGGAACACTGCCCAGTCCTCAATGTCCATGGGCCACAGGGCCACATCACAAAGTCCAAGGCCCCACCTCACTCCTGCATCAACATGGAGAGAACACTGCAGGTGTTTCAGGTCACAGTAGCCAGGCACATCACGGGGATGTGGAATGGGGGGCTCCCCAGCCAGAAGATGGTACAATGCCATTGGTCCTGGAGGGGGCAACATGCCCTGTGCTCGGTCCTGGGGAGAGCAAGGCCACAGTCTCTCAAGTGGGTGACTTGCCCACTGACTTGTCCTGGGGAGTGCAAGGCCACAGTCTCTCAAGTGGGTGACTTGCTCACTGATTCTGGAGGGGGCATCGTGCCCAGTGAACTTCATCCTGGAGAGGATGGGGTGAGTGGATATCTTCTCTACTGTTTCTGGAGGGGACATTGTGCCCAGTGAGCTTCATCCTGGAGAGGATGGGGTGAGTGGATGTCTTCTCCACTGGTTCTGGAGGAGGCATCATGCCCTGTGATGCAGATCTTGGGGAGCGCAAGGTCACAGTCTCTCAGCTGGGTGTCAGACTAACAGGATTTGCAGGGGCCAGGCTGCACAACAGCCCATGGACGCAGGACTACACACTGTCTGCCGGCGGTGACAGCTGCTCCATGGTGGCAGTGGTGGTGCTGCTGGTGGAGCTAGCAGTGGTGGGGGGAGGCTCCAGCCCATCCCCTGCAGCCTCGGACGGCTGCCCACTGGGGATGCTGCTGCTGGTGCTGGTGGCGGTGCTGGTGGTGGAGCCGATGGCGGTGCTGGCAGTGGTGGGGGGAGGCTCCAGCCTATCCCCTGCAGACTCAGACGCTGCAACAACATGGTTAGTGGTGGGGGTTCCTACTGAGTCCCAGCACCAGGCCCCTTGTCTCTATTGCCTGCTGTTGCAAGCCCCTTGCCCTTCCTTCCAGCAGCTGGGGCTGCCTCCTTGGCCTTCCTTCCTGCAGCTGGGGCTGGCTACTTGCCCTTCCTTGAAGCACTTGGGGCAGGCACCCTTTCCGTCTGGCTGGCTGGTGGCCGGGATCATTTCCCACCTGGAGTTGCTGGGGAAACTACTGTGCCCGTGGACTGGGTAGCTGAGGTGCTTGCCTGGGTTTTGACAATCCTGGCCTGACGTGAGGGACGGGGGAAGGAAAAAGCTTGTTGGGTACATTGAGACGGGGAGAGGGAGATGGTTTGGGAGTGGAGGAAGAGGGAGTGGTGGTAGGAAGTGTCAGTCTGCTGTGTTTGGGAGCAGGTGCAAGGGCTGGATGCTGTTGTGAGGTGGATGGCTGTTGGGTGTCTGAGTGCTTGAGTTTGTGTACTTTGGGAGGGGGAGCACAGACACAGTGGGAGAGGACTCAGGGGACGTGTGCATGGATGTTGGGTGTGGTGACTGTCAGTGAGGGGTGTGTACTGATAGCTGTGCTGGTGATGGTGGTAATGGATGAGGATGTAGTGCTTGCAGGTATGAGTGGAGACGCAACTGTGAGGGAGGACGATGACGATGAGGAGGGGGCCACAGTGGAGTCAGTGGATGTTGGTATGTCTTCTTCTGGATGGTGTTTGTGTGAGTGCCTGTGGGATAAAGTGTGGTGCTTGTGTTTGCCATTTCAACCCTTGTATGTTCTCCTGGATGCCTGCTCATCTGCCTGTGTGCTTGGGATAGGTTTGGGTTGAGGGGAATGGGATTGGGAAGAGGAAGTTGGAGGGGGAGGGTGGAAATGGGGACAATGGCTACCATCAGAGAGGAGGCCAGAGCCTGGATTGATCTCTGTTGGGCCGCCAAGCCAGTGTGAATGCCCTCCAGAAATGCTTTGGACTGTTGCATTTGGACTGCCCTCCCATGGATGGCATTCACAATGGTTGACTGCCCAACAGAGATGGATCCCAGGAGGACAATAGCCTCCTCTCTCAGGGCAGCAGGGCTAACTGGAGAAGTGCCTGATGTGCCTGGGGCGACAGAGATGGCCACCCACCTGGGTGAGCGGGCACAGGCAACTCAGCACGGGAAACTCACTGAGGGGCTGCTGCTGGTATGGGGGGTGGCAGCTGTACCTGTGGCTGGATTGGTCACAGAGGGATCTGCCACCACCAGAGAGCTTCCATCGGAGGAGGTATCCGTGTCCGAACTGTCCCCTCCAGTCTCTGCCATGGTGCTCCCCTCACCCTCCGTCCCACTGGTGCCTTCACCGTCAGTGGATTCGACCTCCTGGGTCCTGTGGTATCCAGCTCCCTCCGTCTCCGGTGCCTCTTCTCCTCCGCCAGATTATGCAAATGCACATAAGGACAGGGTGACAAAACAAAAAGGGGGGGAGACAAAGGATACACTTGGTCAATGGCAGCAACAACACCACCGTTGGCGTACACAACACAGTCACACACAGGGAACAGCCATACGCATTAGGTAATGCACTACCAGTCACAATGCTAGTCACCAACCCATGGATAGGGACACCTAACGCGAATTGCAGCATTCCTGAGACCCACAGACCCCTGCCTAGTAGTGGATGCCTACTAGCTTGGTTGGAGGACTTTCACCTCAGAATCCTGCCCAACATGGGACCTACTCTGCAATGCCAGGCCTGGCCTAGGGGCACACACAGGGCCCACACCCCCAACCTGGATACCACCCCATCAGGCGTAAGTTGTAAATTAGGGCACTGTACTCACCCCCTTGTGGCAGCTGTGATGCCCCCAAGCACCCATCTAGCTCTGGATAGGCCACCACCAGTATGCGGGCCATCAGGGGGGTCAGGGTTGGACGGGCACTCCTCCCTCGTTGGGAGGCCATCTCCAGATGGCCCTCCGCTGTCTTCCGCGCTCAGCGTCTCAGGTCCTCCCACCGTTTCTGACAGTGGGTGCTCAGTCTGCCGTAGATACCCAGGGGCTGCATGTCCTTAGCGATGGCACACCATATACCCTTCTTTTGATGGGCGCTGACCTGCACAGAAATAGACACAGGGAAAGGTGTTAGTCCGCCCGTCCTGCCTGTTGCACTTATGGCCCACCATGCCCCTTCCCATCCCCATTAGCACAGACATGGCCCAGCATACATGCTGCTCGCTGCCCAGGGCCGCCCATCCACCAACCCCACCCTACATGAGGCCTTCACACACAGCACTCCATGCATTCACACCCCATGCATCATACTCACAGTGTACTCACCTGTTGGTCTGGAGGCCCATACAGCAGCCGGTACTGGGGTAGGACCCCATCCACCAGTTGCTCCTACTCTGCCGAGGTGAAGGCAGGGGCCCTTTCCCCAGTAACACGAGCCATGGTCGGTTCCAGACCCAGTTCACAGCAGCACTTGCAGTGTAGGTCCTCTCCTGTTGAAGGTCAGGTAGCAAGTGAGTGAACAGATAGAAAATGGCGGTCACGTCCGCAGCGGTGCGTACCATCACCGTCGGCGTACATTATCATTGGGCACTGTACCCCATAGGGGCCAATTATAACCAATGAGGAGTTGCACGGTGGTTCTCGGCCGCCTCCTGCAACGACGCACAACTTCAGCGTAATTACCTCATTTCCACCTGTCCTTCCATACAGGTCGGGCAGATGCCATTTCAGGGGTGGGGGGTTGCAGGCCATGGATCCTAACTGCATCACAGTACACAAATGCACTATTTGGACATTTCCAACAAAATAATGTTACAACCACAATATGCATTGAACTGTAGTGGTGGAATGTACAGATAATGACCAGCTCCTCACTTTTGCCCCATAGATTGCAACCACTGCGGATTAATAGGAGATGGAGAAATCCCCCCATGTACAGATCCCTGGTGGACTTGGCAACAATGGAGGACAGGCACATTATCCTCACCTACAGACTTGACAGGGCCACAATCACAGAGTTGTGTGCCCAATGGGTGTCTGACCTAATATCTGCTATCCGTCACCCCACCAGGATCCCCCCTCTTGTGCAAGCTTCATTTCCTGGCAACTGGTTCTTTCCAAGTGACAGTGGGCTTTGCAGCACGAATGTCACAGCCAATGTTCTTAATAGTGCTGACAAGAGTGTTGTCTGCCTGATTAAACACATGTGCAGCTACATTATTTTCCCTCAGGTGGCGGAATTGGCCACAGTAAAAGCTTACTTCTATGCAATGGGACATTGCCCCAACCTCATTGGGGCAATCAATAGAACACATATTGCATTTGCCCCCCCCCCAGCGAAATGAACAGGTGTACAGAAATCGAAAGAGTTTTCACTCCATGAATGTCCAGATGGTGTGCCTGGTGGACCAGTACATCTCCCACATCAATGCAAAGTATCCTGGGTCTGTGCATGATGACTTTATCCTGAGGAATAACAGCATCCCAAATGTGATGGCCCAACTCCAGAGGCACCGGGTGTGGCTAATAGGGGAGCCCTGGTTCCCACCCAGTGGATTTTGGTGTATGGGTGTGGTGTGGGCCTTAAGGGTGAGTGTGTGGCTAACAGTTATCCCTCGATATGTGCAGGTGACTCTGGTTACCCCAACCTCTCATGGCTACTGACCCAGGTAAGGATTGCCAGGATAAGGGCAGAGGAACGTTACAATGAGGCACATGGGTAAACAAGAAGGATTATAGAAAGGACCTTTGGCCTCCTGAAGGCCAGGTTTCATTGCCTCCATCTAACAAGTGGATCCCTGTGCTTCTCACCCAAGAAGGTCTGCCAGATCATCGTAGTATGCTGCATGTTGCACAACCTTGCCTTGCAACGCCATGTGCCTTTTCTGCAGGAGGAGGAGGCTGGAGATGGCTGTGTGGCAGCAGTGAAACCTGTGGACAGTGAATATGAAGAGGCAGAGGATGAAGACAACAGAAGGGCAATTATTCATCAATACTTCCAATGAGACACAGGTAAGACAGTGTTGATACACATATAATTGACAGTTTGATGTGTCACTGGCAGGCTGTGTATTCTTCCATGGCCACTCACAGTACCCTTTGGCATCTCTTTTTGCAGATGTTGGTGCCCCACTATTGCCCTGGTGTGTTCAGTGCAGTCAACTACAGGCCTTTCCTATGTAAACATTACTGTACAGTTGAATTGCAATGTTTGAACCTGGTTAAACGAATACATTTTGAAAACATTTGACATACACCATAATTGAATTTGCTCAAAGTGTGTTTATTGCAGTGCTCTGAAGAGGAGGGGGTAGTGCAATGGGCTGGGGTGATGATGGAGGAAAGTCCAGGTTAGAGTCCAGTCTATTTGTATCAGAGGTGCATTGCCCAAGGGGGCATAGGAAGGGGAGCAATGGCAGTTCAAGATGGACAGGGTGACAGAGTGGGACACAAGGGTGACATTCAGGAGAGTCTTATTTCCTGGTGTGTGTCTTGGCAATAGTCTCTGGCTTCTGCCTGGACCACAGGGAACATTTGCTGGGTGGTTCTCCTTCTACAGGAGGACGGGTGCTGGTGGCCTGTTGGTCCTGTGGCGGGCCTCCTGTCCGCTAGCGGCAGCAGAGGTGGAGGGCTGTTTCTGTGGTTTGGCTCGTGTCAGGGGCCTCATACTGTTGGCCATGTCTGCCAGCACCCCTACAATAGAGACCAGGGTGGTGTTGATGTCCTTCAAGTTCTCCTTGATCCCCAGGTGCTGTCCCTCAGGTAGCCGCATGTTCTACTGCAACTTGTCCAGGATCAGGCCCAGCGTATCCTGGGAATGTTGTTATGCTCCCAGGATCGTGGTGAGTGCCTCCTGGAGGGTCGGTTCCCTGGGCCTGTCCTCCCCTGTCACACAACAGTCCTCTCAGCTTTCCTGTTGTCCTGTGCCTCTGTCCCCTGAACCATGTGCCCACTGCCACTGACCCCAAGTCCCTGATTGTCCTGTGTTTGTGGGGTGGCCTGGGGTCTCTGTAGTGGTGAACACACTGCTGATTGACATGTCCTGGGAGAGAGGTATGGGCCCACTGGGTGGGTGTTGTGGCAGTGTTTCCTGAGGGGGAGGCTCTGTGGTGGTGTGAGAGTGTGCCTGGGTAACCGACTATCCGGAGGTCCCTGATGGGCCAGGTTGGTCATCCAGATCCAGGCGACCAGAGCTGCCGTCATCACTGTGGGCCTCTTCTGTGGGGGGACTGGATGTTGCTGGCACCTCTTCGTCTGTGACATTGGCTGGGCTACCTGTGGGGATGTAAATGCAGTGTTATTGTTTCTGCGTGTGACATATTGTGCATGGGTGTGTTGCCCTCAATGGTTTTTATTGCCCTGGCAGCTTTGTCTTGTGTGAGTTGTTATTTGGTGGGCTAGGTGATTCTCTCTAGTGTGCATGCTGTGGTGATAGGTGTCCATGCAGGTCTGGGAGGGGTGTCCATGCAATGGTGTTGCATGCAGGGCTTGGCATTGGGATGAGTGGGTTGTGGTGGTAGGGTGTGTGGGAGGGTATGTGATGGGATGCAGGTAGGGGGGTGATAGTAATAGGGAATTGACTTACCAGAATCCAGTCCTCCTGCTACTCCTGCCAGGCCCTCAGGATGTAGTATTGCCAATACTTGCTCCTCCCATGTTGTTAGTTGTTAGTTGCGGGGGCCCACCGCCAGTCCTCTGTACAGCAAGTTGGTGTCTTGCTGCCACGGATCGCACCTTCCCCTGTAGGTCATTCCACCTGTTCCTGATGTCATCCCTTGTTCTGGGGGCTATCCCACGGCGTTGACCCTGTCCACCATTCTCCGCCATAGCTCCATCATCCTTGCAATGGATATCTGCTGCACCTGTGATCTGAATAGCTGAGGCTCTACCCAGATGATTTCCTCCACCATGATCCTTAGCTCCTCCTCAAAGAACATGGGGTGTCTTTGTGGTGCCATGAGTGTGGTGTGAGTGGTGTGTGTGAGGATGTGTAGGGGGATGTGTTGGGGTGTGTGATGTAAGGTGCGTCGGTGGTGTATAGGTGATGGTGGTATGTGGCTCTGGTTGTGTGAGTGCTCTTGCTGTCTCTCTCTGCTGGCAATTATTTCTAGTCGTAAAGGGTTGTGGGTAGTGTGGGTGTGTGTTTTAGAGTGGTGTGGGTGTGTGGGTGGGGTGTGTGTATGAGTGTCAGTTGTGTGTAGTTGGAATTGACCAATGTAGTGTTGTTTTGTTTGACTGTGGGTATTTTGAGCACGGTGGTATGTACCACCAATGGTTAATCGCCATTGAATGTCCGCCGCCGTGATTCATGGGTCATAATGTTGTGGGCATTGTTCTGTTGGCATAACGGTGTAGGTTTTGCTACTGCCAGTTTCTAATTGACCTTTGAGCTTGTGGACTTGTGTGTGTGGCTGTAGAGTGACAGATTGGTATGTGTGTGTCATAGTATGGTTGGCAGATATCCACGGTGGTATGTTGGTGGCAGTCGGCATGGTGGTAAGTGGGATTTACTGCCAATGTCATAATGAGGGCCTTAGGCCCGTATTTATACTTTTTGACGCTAAACTGCGCTAATGCAGTTTAGCGTCAAAAAGTTTTACGCCGGCTAACGCCATTCTGGAGCGCCATGCGGGCGCCGTATTTATTGAATGGCGTTAGCCGGCGCTAGCAGACCGGCGCTGCCTGGTGTGCGTGGAAAAAAACCACGTACACCAGGCAGCGCCGGCGTAGGGAAAAATGGCGTTAGGGCGTCTTAAAAATGGTGCAAGTCAGGTTGCCGCAAAAAAATCGCCTCCACCCGATTTGCGCCATTTTTAACGACGCCCAGACGCCATTTACATGACTCCTGTCTTAGTAAAGACAGGAGTCATGCCCCCTTGCCCAATGGCCATGCCCAGGGGACTTATGTCCCCTGGGCATGGTCATTGGGCATTGAGGCATGTAGGGGGGCACAAATCAGGCCCCCCTATGCCAAAAAAAAAAAATTAAAAAAAAAAAAATTATACTTACCTGAACTTACCTGAATGTCCCTGGGATGGGTCCCTCCATCCTTGGGTGTCCTCCTGGGGTGGGCAAGGGTGGCAGGGGGGGTCCTTGGGGGCATGGGAGGGCACCTCTGGGCTAATTTTGAGCCCACAGGTCCCTTAACGCCTGCCCTGACCCAGGCGTTAAAAAGAGGCGCAAATGCGGGGTTTTTTGCCCCGCCAACTCCCGGGCGTGATTTTTGCCCGGGAGTATAAATACGATGCATTTGCGTCGCAGTCATTTTTTTAGACGGGAACGCCTACCTTGCATCTCATTAACGCAAGGAAGGCGTTCACGCAAAAAAATGACGCTCTTTACTCATACTTTGGCGCAAGACGCGTCTAACGCCAAAGTATAAATATGGCGTTAGTTTTGCGCCGAATTTGCGTCGAAAAAAACGACGCAAATTTGGCGCAAACGGAGTATAAATATGCCCCTTAGTGTCCAAATTGTGTCAACATCTAACACACTCCAACCCTCCCTTATGCCATAGTAAGTGTGGGGACAATCGGGGGTTAGTCAATCAACTTCCTCCAGAACATCAAAACGATGTAGAACAGGTAAATTACCCGTTGTAGCATTTGAAACCAGTTGGGTGAAGATTTATGCAAAAACAGGACCCTGATAACAACAAAAAACTAGCCTGTGTAAAGAACTAGGCAGGTTTGTGGAAATAACTAAAGGGCGAGGGAAAAATTTGTCACACCCTGTCCTGAATCTGTATCCCCTCACTCAACAAGTGTTGTACCAAGTAGGGATCTTTAAAATGAATAATTACACAGTCCCTGGGCCGATCTATCTGCTTGGCCCAATCCACCCCACCCCGTGTATGAAAAGTATATTGCTTGCCACTTTGATGGAAAAATTATTCTTTCTTATGAACCAATGCAAACATTTGTTGATGAGGTGCTCCTTCGTTTCTTTGTATCCTTCGCACAGCTTTGGGACTCCTGATAGGACAATCTCATAACAGGAGGATACAGGGGGCAGATTGATAACCAGGAGTTTATTGCTTTGGACAATACCAGTGGTCTCACTCTGACCATTGTTCCCCTCAGGAGCTCCCTCTTCCCAAGGGGGAAGACTAGTCTCAGATACTGATGAAAATACAACCAGAAGGGGTCCCAACTGGTAAAGTTCCAATCAGTGCATTTCGAGGGTTAAGTGGACATACTTGGTGCAACAACTGGCACAACACCTGGTCTGAATGCAGGAGTAGGGCCCCTAACCTGCTGGGAGTATAAGTGCATATCTAGACTACCTTTGTGCATTTGCTCAATTGTAGCAATTCGCACCAATATTGGAGAAAGTTCCGTAGTTCAAATGCTCTTAATTCTGTCAACATCCTGCTCCACTAGTCGAGCCCAACAACCCAGTTGGGGGACAGACACATTCCCAAATTTGTCAGAGTGTGGGTCTGCTGCTGTGGAATTTAGAGAAGTGCTAATTTGAGTGCTGGGCTTCTGGTATTTAGGTCCAGTATCTTCCTTGGTCGTTTCACTTCTTGTTGGCACTCTGGCGGGCATATATTAGGAGAAAGGGCCACATTAAAAACATTAAGCATTTGCTCAGGAGCCCCATTTAATGCACTAGATGCAGCTGCAAGAATGCCCTTATACTGGGTTTCCAAATGGCTTGTATCAGATGGAGGTGCAATGTTTGTAGCACTAGACATTTGTTCAGCAGCCCCATTAGATGCACTCAGGTCACTAGTAGCAACTTCAGGTAAACCAAAAGCAGCAGCTGGATCTGAAAGACTGACAGGTAAGTGCTGCTGCAATGTCATTGCACTATCCATAGACAACCTCCGTTCAGTCGGTTCAATTTCCATCAATACTATTACCTTTTTCAGCATCAGATATATGAATGTAGATTTTGAAGGTGGAGTATGCAGCTGTAGCCTACCAACACACTCCAGCTTGCACATGAAACCCATTCTTTATGCCACAAAACACATGAAAAACCATACTGAGACTAAAAGGAGATCAGGTACAAGTCTGCAAATGTTGGATGGCGTATAAGGAAATATATATTAGTACAAACACACTCACCCTTGATCCAAGGATGTCAATGCGGTGGCAGAGCTCAGGTTTGGTTGGCTGCAGGCAGGCGCAGGTGGGCCTTCTCCTGGCCCGCTCACCACCCAGGCATGTGCCCTGGCACGTCCCATGCTGTGTGAGCACTCAACACCAATTATCCTTGCACCTTCAGACACATTCAGTAGTGGGCAGGCTTCCTTCTGAGCCAGGAGCAGGCTTAACTGTGAGGTTTGGCCGCTCCTGCTACCTCAATGCATTGTCACTCTGAAAACAAGCCAGTCTGTAAGAAAGAAGATACTTTGCAAAACATCCTCTGCATGCAAGTATGGGTACCCACAAATGCAGAGATGTACAAAGAACCTCTGCTACTAAACTCAGCATATGGTGAGTAATTCAGAAATGCATAGGTTTCTTTCATACCCTTGTTTTTCTTAAGATATCTTACCATATTAATTGCTCTATACTCAATACACAATGAACAACATTGAAAGGTGCAGCTCAGTTGTTGGCTCTGGGTACCTTAAGTTCTTGAAGAACCTACAAACCTTAAATATCCCTGGGAGCAGAAGAGTCTAGTAGATGTAACAGTAATTTGCTTTTGTAAATTGGCCATGGTGACAAGAAGTCAAAGTTTAGTTTGTTGCCACAAATGGCTGTTTTTACCTACTCATTTTCAATATATTTTTTTTTCAACAGTTTCTTAAAGAAATCCTCTGAGGACCTATACAACCCTGTGCTGAATTCATAATTATGTTCGCTTTTAATAAATACATAGTTTCTCACATTACCCATGAGTTTCATGTCTATTTTCATCACAAACTGGAAGAAGGTTGAAAACACAAAAAATAGGGAAAATGGATTAAACTTTAGACAAATGACAAATCTGCAGAAAAATAAATCTTTTTTCATACAGTTCTCTATGCTCCTGAAAGCTAGGAAGATGGTGATTTTAGTACAGCAAAACAAAAAAACAAACACTTTTTTACTGAGCACCATTTTACAAGTTTTCCCCAAAACCCTATATTTAAGTAACTTTTCTCGGTCCCCTCCAGGGTACTACACAAACCCTGGGGAAGCTTACAATCCCCACGATGTTCACAAATAAGGAGTAAAGGCCCTGATGTAAGAAAAGTGGTGCTGCACTCAGTGGCGCACCACTTTTCTTGTGCCCCTTAGCACTTCCTTAACGCAACCATGGGTGCGCTGTATCTAAGATACAGCGCAGCATGGCAGTAGTTAGGGGAACTAGTGTGAACATTTTTGATGCTACTACGGAGCTTTCCAGGGTTAGCGTAAAAAACTATTACCCTAATCCTGCAAAACCCATTGAGGCCCACTGAAAACAAAGGCATGCCTTCTTTTAATGCCTGCTCTGAGCAGGTGTTAAAAGTGCTGAAATAAATGTATTAGATTTCTTTGTGCCTTTTTTTCAGCCCCCCCCCCAATGGGGAAACACCCCCCTTTGCATACATTATAACTGGCGCAGGCACAATGTAGCGAAAAGGGTTACAAAGTGGTGCAATGCATGCATTTCACCACTTTGTAAGTTTGGCACTGCGATTTTGGCCTCATTGGGCCACATTAGCATAAAAAAATGCCACTAATGCTGCACAAAAAGACACTAGGGGCTCTCAAATCAGCCCCTAAGTTTGGTGTGGATACCTTGTGTGAAACAAATCTATGGAGGACTAAGCACAAAGTTCTCAATATTGCAAAAAAGGCTCAGCACTGAGGTGAAAAGGTATCAATAGTAGAACCTTCCCGGTGCAGAGTAACTCTCTTCTTCAACATCATCACTTTCACTTTAGATTTACTAAAATTTGGCACAACTCAAGAAAACAAGATAACTTGCTATGCTGCACTGCATCAAATGGAGAGAGCAGGAATATGCCATGTTTACTATGTGCTGCCTAGCGCCAAATGCAGGAACCCTTGCACCATTGTGCAGGGGTGCCTAGCATTAGAGGCAGGATTGCTTTTGTGCAGGAAGGAAATCACCCTGCACAGAAACAATCCTCAGAGGCAATTCACTTT
Source organism: Pleurodeles waltl (assembly GCF_031143425.1). NCBI lineage: Eukaryota > Metazoa > Chordata > Amphibia > Caudata > Salamandridae > Pleurodeles > Pleurodeles waltl. The sequence goes on along the minus strand of NC_090439.1, from coordinate 443,649,686 downwards.
TTGTATGTGTACTGCAAAATGCAGCACATGTAGAAAGAGGAAATAATGAGGAAAAAAAAGATATTTCTTCTTGTTACTGTTTGAAGCATTTCCAGGTTTATTAATCATGGTAAATCTAGGAATGCATAAAAAAACATGGGTAGATGCCTGGGAACGTTCAAGGCTCCACGCATGAATGCCTTTCCAAAATAGAGTAACACAAGACAGCGACTTGTGCTGCCTTGCGTTACTCCAGATGTACTAAGCCATGCTTAGCCAAGAAACGTGGGCTTGTGTGGCTTAGTAAATCTGACTTAAGGGGCTGCAATACCTTGTGTCATCTTGTATGATTCAACCGAGACAAGCCCCTAGTAAATCTGGACGTCAGTGTCTACGGAGCCATGACTGAATTTTAACAACTTAAATGAAGAAAAAGACTCTCAGAACTATGTTAATACTTCTCCATCAATTTATTGCGTGCTTTCTGTATTGCATCACAACAACTAGATTGTTAAAAACCCTTAACGTTTTAATACTTCCTTCATGTTCCACATGCAAGTTTTACCAAAGTAGCAAAAGAACTCTACCTGTAAAGTGTTTTCCTTCTCATGCATTTGGGAACTTGTGTTAGTTCCACGTTGCTTACTTACCAACATGCAGATTGTAGGACGCTGGCCTCTATGTAGTGTGCAACTCTAGGCACACTGTGTAGAGGGTCCAGGCAACCACACATTGGTTTACAGGGATAACAATTAGACCACTTAATGCTCTAATTTTTATGGTAGCTTGGTCACACAGTTAGGCCAATCTTGGAGAAGTTCAAAGCATTTGTTGTACTCACAGTATCAATGTTGAAACTCACGCACTCAAAAGAATAACTTAAGACCAATTAAAAAAATATTTCAGGTTTTTATGAAAATCTTAAGACCAAGACCATCAAAATTGGTTAAGAATTTTTCGAGATATGAATTTTTGACATTTAATAAAAACAGTATTTTTGTGCGTAATCAGCCACCATAAAAATCAGTGGTGGGTCACCCTTCAAAATATACCAAAAATCAGCTAGAGCAGTTGCCATATTCTCCTTTTGAAGATTGTTTGAGGTTATAAATGGCCTCTTGGTAAGCTGCTGAAGTTTGGGCTGTTCCCAGTTCCAACAGGAGCAGCAAGAAAAGGTCTCTGAGCTGGTCTTTGGGCCCTGCAGGGGACCACTTGGTGAAGGTCTGCACATTGGATTTTAAAGATGGACCCTAGGGGTCCTCTTGGAGTGTCGCGGTTGCAAGGGGTGGGTGACCCGTAGCACAGAGTTGGTTCTTCAATGCAAGCCACAAGGCAGCCTGGTGCAGAGCTCGTTGGTGATCCAAGAGCTGTGCGAAGAGGTGCCCTCAGAAGCAGGAGGTAGGTTGGTTCAAGGGTTATTTGCAGGACAACAGGGGCACTCGGGTCAGAGGTCCAGGTTGTTTCTGAAGACCCTTATCTAGGGCTTCCTCCTGGTCCTATTACAGTCTGGGTAGGCAGTTTTTTGTTGTTGTTCTAAGTCAGGAGGCCAATACCCAATGTATTGGTGTGGGTCAGCCACTGGAGGGTGCAGTGCCACTAAGCTTGGACCACAAGCAGGGATTGTCCTCACAGTCTTTGGGGGTAAGTTTGATCTGGCTGTGCCAATTGGTTCTAGAGTTAGCATCCAGTCAGTGAAGTGGACCTCACTGGCTTTGTGATTCCTTGTGGATTTAGAGTGGTACCTCCACTCTGGAGGGATTTCACTGAAAATTCGAGAAGCCTGGAGGTCCACTTGAGGTTCTTTAGAGTTTTCACAGTTGTCTAGCAGCATGCTCAGTGGCAATTGTGGGATCCTGGGTGCAGCAGACAGGGTTTGGCGCCTTTTCTAGGTGCAGCAGGTCCACAGTTCTTGTGCCTTTAATCTCCTTGGTGCTGGTCTTCTTCTGTCCATCGAATCTGAGTTCTTGGTCTGGGGATGCTCACTACATACTGTATTTAGATGGCGTTTTGGGGTGAATCTGGTAGTGACCAATGGGTCATCTACCTTAGGGTAGATACACCCACTAAGTGACCACTTCCTGCGAGCAGAGGTCATTTCCCCACACCTGATTGGCTATTTTCCTTCCATCCAAGATGGAGGAAAATGAAATGAAGAGTCCACCTCAAATGCAACACCTTAAGGTAAGCTCTAGAGGGTGTTAGCACTTCCACCCAGGAGGGCTTTGTTCTGCAACCCAGAGGGAAGACTCTCTCACCCTAGGGGTGCAGATTTGTGTCTGGCGGTGGCAGAGTGGTCAGGACCAGTCAGCAATGATGCTAGCTTTTGCATTGGGCACCATTAAGGTGAATCCTGGGTGCATTTGGGAATAAATCTAATACTGGTACCAGTTTTCTGGGCTGTCTGATACCAAACAACTCTGAGTTCAAAGTGACCATCATGTATCTGTGGAACTTGTATTGATGAGTGTCCTGCACATGTTTAGTTTATTGGATTTATATAGTGCATGGCTACCTGAAGGCTTCCCAGCGCTAGAGCAGAACCAATAGACTGCAAGATGGCCTATGCTGTGAACAGTAGAGTCTTCATGTTCCTTCAAAAATAGAGTTTTAGGTTATGTTGATGGAGCTCCAATCGAAGAAAGTTCTAGAGGTTGGGCACTCTAAAGCAAAGGATCTGCCTCCCCATCTTGATTTCTTGACCTGTGGGATATTGATTAGATAAGCCGCTGATGATCTAAGCGTCCTCTGCGGAATATAAGGCATTACAATCTTCCTGAGGAAGGCCGGACTCTTATTATGCATGGCTCTGTGCACAATGCACATGGCTTTGAAGTTGAAAGTTGTTCATCAGGAAGCCAGTGAAGAGAGACTGAGGGGCATATTTATACTTTTTGGAGCAAAACTGCACTAACACAGTTTTGCATCAAAAAGTTTTGCACCGGCTTGCACCATTCTTGAGTAACAGCTGGGCATCATATTTATGGAATGGTGTAAGTCTGGGAAAAGGGTAGGCTAGCGTAAAAAAAATGGCGTTACCTGGTTGGGGTGGCGGTATGGGAGAAGGGGGTTTTGCATAAAAAAATTACATTAGGCAGGTTAGAGTAAAAAGAAAATGACTCTAACCAGCTAAGCATCATTTTCTGATGCAGAACCATCCATACCACATGACTCCTGTCTTAGAAAAGACAGGAGTCATGCCCACTACCTCAATGGCCAGCACAGGGGTACTTACCTACAATTATCTAGGGTGGGGTCCCCCATCCTCTACTGCCCCTCTGGTGTGGTTGAGGGTGTGTCTGGGGCCTGGGAAGGGCACCTGTGGGCTTATTCCATGGTGTTCCACCATGGAAATAAGCCCACAGGTCCTCTAACACCTGCCCTGACCCAGGAGTTAAATAATGGTGACCCCTTCTTCCCCCATGTGTGATTTTAGCACGGGGATATATATGCACTAAGGCTCTAGAGTCATTTTTTGGATGGGAACAACTCCCTTACATCTCATTGACATAAAGTAGGTTTCCACATCAAAAAAATGACTAATAAAATAACGAGTTAGTTTTGCACCTAATTTGCATTTAAAAAAATGACACAAATTTGGCGCAAAACAAGTATAAATATGCCCCTAAGTCTGGTTTTGTGGAAATATGTCTTGGGATGTTCATAAGTAGGCATGCAGCGGTATTTTGCACCACCTGCAGTCTCTTTGGTACATGATAAGATGAGCTCAGGAAGAGGACATTCTCATAGGCCAGGCTTGACATTATAAGAGACTGGATAATAAGTCTTTTGGCCGAGAATGGAAGTATTTTGAAAACTTTCCTAAGAAGTCTTAATACACTCAAACAAGTGGCCACCAGTTTTTTAGAGTGATACTCCATCGAACGGCAAGAATCCAACTAGCAACCTAAGCTCTTTCTATTCTCTTTTGACGGGGAAGGTCTTTCAATCCTTCCAGAACTGGAAGAGGGGATTCAGTGAGGACAAGACTCCCTACAAGCATTACTTCTGTTTTAGCATCATTTAATTTGAGTTTACACTCGGGCATCCATCTGGCAACAGCTTGGAGGCAGGATGTTAAGCTGGACTGGTCAGAAATAGTGTTAGTAGAAAAAGAAAATACCAACTGCATGACATCAGCATAAGACACCAATGATAGACTGTAGGGTTCTACAATCTCAGCTAATGGTGACTTATAGATATTAAAGAGGGTGGGGCTCAAGAAAGAGCCCTGTGGTACCCCGCAGCTGAGAGGGAAGCTGTTAGAGAAGAAGGAACTGTCAAGGACTTGAAAGGTCCTATCCCTCAGAAAGAAGGAAATCTACTTCCAGGCGATCACCTTGATACCTACATTGGAGATTCTTTGGAGCAGCATACTATGATCCATGGTATCACATGCCGCACTCAGATCTAATAAGAAGATTGCTGCATAACCCCCAGAATCTTACCATTGTTGTGTATCTTCCATGACGGCCAGAAGGCCAGTCTCAGTGCAATGTTGAGGTGTAAAACCTATTTGAATGTGTTGAGGAAGCTTGTGGTCTTCGAGAAAGCCTACCAATTGTCTGTTGACATGTTTTTTAATTACATTAGATGCTATGAGAAGAAGAGTGATGGGTCTATAATTGCTTAGTAATGAGGCATTAAGATTTGGTTTGTTTGATCAAAGGCTTAACACTCACGTGTTTCCAGTGAGGCGGTATATGGCCTGTTGTTTAAAGATTCGTTAAGGACATTAGTTAGAATGCGAACCGTAATGTCAGAGCCCAAGGCCAGGATGTGGCGGGGCAGGGTCCAGTGGGGACCAGATTTTATGGTGCATAGGAAATTACTTACTGAGTTCTTCCGTAAGTGGCAGATACTCTGAAAGTGAGGCTCAAGTGCTGTGGACTTCATCCAGACCTCCAAATCGTCTTTCTGAACTGACCTATCAGGAAAGGCTGCGTGAATGTTGAGAATTTTTTGGGGAAGAAACACGCCAAATTGTTTCTGTGCTCCTTGGGGGCTTCTGACAAATATATATGAGACAGCTCCTGAATCATCTCTTTAACCCCTCAGGTGCTGTGGCAGTAACAGTTACGTCCTGGGCAGCACCGCTCGGTTGCCTAGGACGTAACTGTTACATCGAGACAGGGACCCACAGGAGAAGCGCTAGCGCTCCCCCCTGGGGCCTGGCACCCCCTCTCTTCCCCTTCCACCGCCGCCCCCTTGAACCCCCATGGCGTCTGATGACATCAGTGCACGATTGCGCGCTGACCTCAACAGAGGCTGCCCTCACCGCGCTGGAAGCTGAGCTTCCAGCACGGATCGGAGGAGAAATGCAAAAGCATTTCTCCTCCAATCTCGTTGAGGGAACGAGAGGCATGAAAGGAGAGGAAAGGCCTTTCCTATTCTTGATGTCTCTCTCAGCACCTCTGCTGCCCGATCGCAATGCGATCAGGCAGCAGAAATGCCACTAGACACCAGGGAAGTTTTATTTTTTGCTGTTTATGGCATAAGGGGAGTGGCCCCTTGGGCAAGGGCCACTCCCCAGGGGGGCAACATATTTTTAGGCCTTTTCTGCCCCCCGGGGGCAGAGCAGCCTATTATAGTTAAGCCGATATTTCCCCGGGGGGCAGAAACCCCTAGACACCAGGGATATTTATTTTTTATGTTTACTTTTTACTTAGGCAAGGGTCGCTCCCCTGGGGGGCAAATTGTATTTAGGCCAATTCTGCCTCTCTTGGGGGCAGATCGGCCTATTTTTGTTAGGCCAATCTGTCCCCAAGGGGGGCAGAAACCACTAGACACCAATGATTTGTATTTTGTTTGCATCAATTTCACGCAAGGAGGGTGACCCCTTAGGCAAGGCCCACTCTTCCCCCCCTTGGGGGCAGATCAGCCTAATTTTATTAGGCTGATCTGGCAGAATCCACTAGGCGCCAGGGATTTTTTTTTACGCCAATTTCTCGCAAGGGGAGCGACCTCTTAGGCAAGGGTTGCTCCCCTGGGGGTCAAATTTATTTTAGGTCATTTCTGCTCCCTTTAGGGCAGATCGACCTATTTCTATTGGGAAGATCTGCCCCATGGGGCAGAAACCACTTAGGCACCGGGGATTGGTGTGTGTGTATGTGTGTGTTTTGTTTGGGGGGGCAACCCCCACCCCAAATAAATGGGTCCACAGTTGTTCTGCCCACCGGCGGGCAGATGGAGCAGTTACCTCAGATTCACTCCCCAGGGGGCAGAAAGTATACTAGATGCAAGGGAATTTAAAAAAAAATCTAAAATAGTGGGGTGGTGGCCACCAACCAGTATGGGCATGGTTATGTCCCCACCCCCAACTGAAAGAGGTATCAGTCTTTCACCTCTCCCTCTGCAAACTAAAACATCTTATCCCCTGGCAAGCAAGAGGACCTTTGATTGTTTTGGGTTTTGGTTTTACATTTGGGCCATAAGAGGTTGGCTAACTCTCAAAATCATCCCACTTGGAATGGTAAGGGCTGCACTTTTTGGACTTTGGGACGCTGCCATGTAGAAAAATCCACAAGACCTAGACACATCTGAAAACTGAACATCTGGGTGATTCCAGGGTGGTGTGCTTCACATGCACCCCACACCATTTTCTTACCCACAATACCCTCCAAACCTCCAACTTTTTGGGAAATCACACATTTTGTGATGGAACCTTCCGGAATCTGCAGGAATCCATAAAAAAATTCCTAGCACCCAGCATTGTCTCATCTATATCGAGAAAAATTCTGCTGCACTTGTCAGCCTAAAAATGTTTTTTTTTCAAACTGCCTTTTTGGACACGGTTTGGTTCCACCTCAATTTTGACATGTTTTTGGCTCTTCCCTGTCACAGGCACTTGGCCCACCTACACAAGTGAGGTATCATTGTTAACGGGAGACTAAGGGGAACGTTGGGTGGTAGGAAATGTGTCCCGATGCAGTGATCCCACACAGAAATGTGGGAAAAATGTCATTTTTTTAGCTAGATTCGAGGTTTGCTGAGGATTTTGGGTAAGAAAACGTTGGGGGATCCACACAAGTCACAACTCCATGGACTCCCTCGGGTGTCTAGTTTTTAGAAATGTCTGAGTTTGGTAGGTTTCCCTAGATGGCTGCTGAGCCCAGGACCAAAACCGCAGGTGGCCCCCCTGCAAAAATAGGTAGTTTTGTATTTGATAATTTTGATGTGTCCAGATAGTCTTTTGGGGAATTTTCTCTCACGGGCACTAGGCCTACCCACACAAGTGAGGTACCATTTTTTATTGGTAGACTTGGGGGAACGCTGGGTTGAAGGAAATTTGTGGCTCCTCTCAGATTCCAGACCTTTGTGTCACCGAAATGTGAGGAAAAAGTGTTTTTTAGCCAACTTTTGAGGTTTGCAAAGGATTCTGAGTAACAGAACCTGGTGATAACCCCACAAGTCACCCCATCTTGGATTCCCCTAGGTGTCTAGTTTTTAAATATGCTCAGGTTTGGTAGGTTTCCCTAGGTGCCAGCTGAGCTAGAGGCCAAAATCCACAGCTAGGCACTTTGCAAAAAACAGGTCTGTTTTCTTTGGTAGAATGTGATGCGTCCACGTTGTGTTTTGAGGCATTTCCTGTCGCGGGCGCTAGGCCTACCCACACAAGTGAGGTACCATTTTTATCGGGAGACTTGGGGGAATGCTGGGTGGAAAGAAATTCGTGGCTCCTCTCAGATTCCAGAACTTTGTGTCAGTGAAATGAGTGGAAAACGTTTTTTTTTAGCCAAATTTTGAGGTTTCCAAAGGATTCTGGGTAACAGAACCTGGTGAAAGACCCACAAATCACCCCATCTTTGATTCCCCTAGGTGTCTAGTTTTAAAAAATGCACAGGTATGGCAGGTTTCCTTAGGTACCGGCTGAGCTAGAGGCCAAAATCTACAGCTAGGCACTTTGCAAAAAACACATCAGATTTCAATGTAAAAATGTGATATGTCCATGTTGTGTTTCCTGTGGCGAGCATTAGGCCTACCCCCGCAAGTGAGGTACCATTTTTATCGGGAGACGTGGGGAAACACAGAATAGCAAAACAAGTGTTATTGCCTCTTGTCTTTCTCTACATTATTTCCTTCCAAATGTAAGCATTGTGTAAAAAAGAAGTCTATTTGAGAAATACCCTGTAATTCACATGCTAGTAGTGTCACCCCGGAATTCAGAGATGTGGAAATAACCACTGATTCTCAACACCTTATCTTTTGCCCATTTTGGAAATACAAGGGTTTTCTTGATACCTATTTTTCACTCTTTATATTTCAGCAAATGAATTGCTGTATGCCCGGTATAGAATGAAAACCCATTGCAAGGTGCAGCTCATTTATTGGCTCTGGGTACCTAGGGTTCTTGATGAACCTGCAAGCCCTACATATTGCTGCAATCAGAAGAGTCCAGTAGATGTAACGGTATATTGCTTTAAAAAATATGGAGAAAAATATGGAGAAACACAGCTGTTGTTTTCACCTCAATTTCAATATTTTGCTTACTTCAGCTGTTATGTTCTGCAAGAAAACCTTGTAGGATCTACACAAATTACCCCTTGCTGAATTCAGAATTTTGTCTACTATTCAGAAATGTTTACCTTTCTGGGATCCAGCATTGGTTTCAAAACCATTTCTGTCACTAACTGGAAGGAGGTTGAAAGCATAAAAAATAGTAATAATGGGGTATGCCCCAGTAAAATGCCAAAATTGTGTTCAAAAATGGGGTTTCGCCTGTTCCTGAAAGCTGGGAAGCTGGTGATTTTAGCATTGCAATCCCTTTGTTGATGCCATTTTCAGGGAAAAAAACAGAAACCTTCTTTTGCAACCCTTTTCCCTTTTGGGTAATTTCTTGGTCTCCTTCAGGGGAACCCACAAAGTCTGGATACCTCTTGAATCCCTAGGATGTTGGGAAAAAAAGGACACAAATGTGGTGTGGGTAGCTTATGTGGACAAAAGGTTAAGAGGACCTAAGCTCGAACTGCCCCAATTAGCCAAAAAAAGGCATGGCACCTGAGAGGAGAAGGTCTGGCAACGAAGGGGTGAAATATTAAGACGGTATATTAAAGTTACTGCTCTGTTCAATCACTATGTTCTAGGTTTAGCAAGGGCACAGTGGGGGCACATTGCTCATGCAGCTATGCCCCCACATACAGTATAGTACACCCTCGTTTAGGACTAGAAGGACTGACAGAGGGGTGTCTTACCCACATTGCCTGCAGTGTATAGTGTACAGGGCACAAAGGGAGTGTCAAGTTTGGATTTTAGGTTTGCACTGAAGCACTTAGCTTCTAATGGTAGGACTGGGTGCATCTGAATTCATGGCCCTAGAGGATGGCACAATCAGTGCTGCTGGCCTCATGGGCCTACCCGTACTACCCTATGCCCTGGGAACCTAGGTACCATTTACTTGGGACTTATAGTGGCAGCTAAAGGTGTTGCCAATTGTGCCAATGCCTCACAACAGTTTAGGGAAAAAGCTGTGACCCAGGGAACCTGGTTAGCAGGGACACTGAGAACAAACAACCTCTACGACAAATCATACACCAGGCAAAAAAATGGGGGGCTAGCCATGCCAAAAAGAGGCCTTTCCTCACACATGAATGCTCAAGTATTTAAATGACCAACATTAGCATGAACAGTATAACCATCGGGAAAAGCTTCTACGGCAGCTGTTGACAAGTTTTGATCTTTCCTATTGCTGTAGCAAGAGGCTTCCAATTAGCACTAGCACACAATCCAATGTGAATGCTTTTACCAAGGCAATCAGTTGCTCAAATATAGTTCACCACCCACATTTTTTACAGCAGTATTTGACACTGTGTTATGTAGCTGGAACCCTCTGCAACCCACAAGAATTGGTTGCTTGTGTGCCTAGAACCCAGCAGTTTACAATCAAAGAGTAGCATTTCACACATCATGGTTGGTGTCGAGGAAGACATATTTATGGCTCCTTTTCACTCAAAGAAATTGTTCAGTCGGGATCAATGCATGTCACTTCTGAGTGTGCCTTGAAGTCTTTGAGTATTGGTTCTTAATATGGAAGAATAGGTTATACTGAGCATTTAGCCTAGCTAGTAGCTACAGTGCATAGCTAGAATAAGACTTATTTTCATGTTTCAGAGAAGGACCATCTGTGAGTAAATGCCATTTTTTACAAGTCAGGTGAGAACATTTTTACAAAGGTGTTTCAAGTTTCTTTTTTATAGCTATTAAAGGTTATGTTCTGTGGTAAATGGAAGATAAATACATTACAAAGGTAACTTTGCAAAAACATAACTTGTGCTATGTGGACATTTGAACAGTAATAATTCAAATTTGCTGTTCTTCTCTACGATGTAGTCTTGAAGAAACGTCATATACTTCTCTCTCAGTAAGACAATAATATTGCCTATGGGAACAGTAAGGCCGGGGAAGAGAAATTACTGGTCACTTATCGTGGAATATGGAATAGGCCTGAAGAGGAACAGATGGTATTATGATGGGCCAACTCTAAGGCCTTACTCTTATGATATTTATGCCAAAGATTAGCCTAGAGTGGGAGAAGCAATTCTCATAGAATCAACTGGTGGTAAACCTGTATCTGGAAAATTTAGAGGAGGTTTGACACTGGTGTGTCCTCATTTCCATAGGACTGTCCCTGATGACATTTGTAAGCCATAGAGCAAGAGTTCTGTCATTTTAAATAAAGGTTTGTGGGATAGGCTGCAGTATGATAAACATGTACTTCTGCTAAAGTAGGCTATGGTAAAACTGCATTGATTGGATAGGAGTTGTCACCAATCAGCAGCTATCATATATGATAAAAAAGCATACTCCACCAGTTCATCAGAAGCAGACTGGATCTGGTGAAGACATAGAAGAAAGAAAAAGAGTATGGACCTGACTCTGAAGAGAATAGACATGTGACTTGTTCTCCGGTTATACCCAGGGACTAGAGGTGCTGAAGAAGGTGTTTATCATAATGGTAAGAATTATTTGCCGAGCTGAGAGTGGATTGAACTTAACTCTTTGAGTGGTCTGTTTGGAGAGAGACCTGGATCATCGTGGCCTTTTCTAGAACCCCTACAAGCTGCATGAGTTTATGAGCAGGTGTTTGACACTTATATAAAGCAGGGCTTAGTCATTTATTTTGACCTCTGGAAGAACTAGACAATGTGCCAAGGCTCCTGGAGAAATATGCAATTTCTGCTGTTGTGATTTGCCAGTTGTGCAGTTTGAGGATACCACCGGACCACTGGAAGAACTATCTGACCCCATGTAGCTATTCTTGATTCAAAACATCCTTCCTTCCCCAACTAGAGGATTTAGAGGACCAAAACAATGACTAAGGGCCTCATTACGGTTCAAGTCCGAGTACCGCCACACTTGAGCTGGCAGTTGGACCGCCGAACTCCAGGCAGTCCGACTGCCCAATTACGATCCTGGAGGGCAAACTCCATAAGAGACTGTCGTCCCCACTGGGAACATGGTTCCTGACGGCATGACAATGGTCACATTAGTACTCAGATAAGGAGGTGCTAAACTCAGCACCACCTGGCTATTTACAACTCCCTTCACCACCAGCCTTTCAGGCTGGCACTGAGGGTGTGCTGGGGGCCACAGGATGGCACCGGCACTGCCCATTGGATGGGCAATGCATGAGCCCCTCTGTCCAGTGCCGTCGGAATGTGCACTGTCGGCTTTGCATTACATTACAAGGGTGCTGGTAAGTCCCCTAGGTGCTGCGAGATAGCACTAAGCTCCTTTAGTGGTGCCAATTGCTATCTCATAGCACTGTTCCTGCTGGTCTGACCGTGGGGAACCCTCTATTTAAATGTTCCCACCGATCGGACTGCAGCAACATTGTAACAGGGTAAGGAGGACACCACTTCCATGATGATGGTACCCTTCCCATTACTTCGACAGTCCTGCAGAGGGTCTGCCAAACTCATAATGAGGCTGTAAGTCCAGAGATAAAACTAAGAACTAGAAAAAGCCATCAATGTCACTCCAATGACAAAGTGACATAAGCAGCTAAAGAATCTAGCTTTGTCCAACAGTGAGCTGTTGGCAAGAAAACTGAACGGTCCGGCAAGCCCCTTGACACAATGGGGCCTAATAACAAAAAATGTGCAAAATATACAAAAGTTGTACTACTTTACATGCTTCAGAATGCAATCTCCAGACCTTTGACCAAATATCTCTACCCCTTTGTAACTGTGCATTAGTGATGCTCATTTTGGACTATGACTGCAAGCTTGGACAGATGTGTTCTTTTGTATCTCATTTTCAGATTTACTTTGACATGACCAGTCTCTCGATAGGATTTTTTCAGAATATTACATTTTTTTGGTGTTGTAGGATGGCAAATTAAGCATGTCAGCACATAGGTTGTGTTTGTTAGCACCTTTCCTTTGTGCTTGTTTGCCATTTCTTTTCATCATTGTATTGTGTGAAGTTTTCCTCATTTCTTGGTATTTGTGTGCATTGTCCTCAATTCCACTGAGAGGTCCTTGTTGTGTGTTTCACTTATTCCAAGGCTTGCTAAGTGTTACTTTGACTTGGCTTGGTCTGCTACCTATATAGAAATGGTTGTTTCTTGTTTGAAAAAGATTTCATCAAGGATGACCAACGACTGGTGGATGTATTAGTGGATGTGCATTGCCCTGCCTCTGTACTACTTCATTTTCCTCTGCCTCACCTATTTTGTGTACTAATTTACCCTTAAAACTCACATATTTACTCCTTTTAAGTAAAATTTGAAATGCATAACGTTACACATTTGGAGCAAATCACTACAACAGCAGAGTAGCACTGCTAGTAAATGTACCTTTACAAAATATTTTTGGGGAATCAAATATATTATGCTGGTTGTAGCTAGCAGACATACACCAGGCACAGAATAATGAATTGAAGAAAAGTGATTATTTTTGTAGGGTTCTTAGTGTCAAGGAAGACCAGTGACTTAATAATTTCCCTATGTGTTATTCTCAGATGGACAATAGCAACAAGCATTACCAAAGACCTATTAACCTTGCTAATGCTTTTTATCCATGCTGTACAGTATAGCATTGTGGCTTCTGTCAAACATGGCTGAAACAAATGCAATGATGTGTCCGCCTCATCATTTTGTAGGATCACATATAAATTCAACATGCTTGGGTGTGCCTACGAAAGGATATTATTTAAAAAAAAATCCAATGGAAAGGACAAACTCAAGATGGAAAGGCTGAAACAATGAAAGCCATCCAATAGTAAGCAAGAAAATAAGAGTGACAGTAAGGCCAACTAACTCTAAGTAAAGATAAACGTTAAAAAAAGGAATAAGTGTAAGTTTGTGAATCAGTCTCACAGTCCTTTACAGCCAGTCTGGTATACTTGACTTAAAAATGACGAGGGATATTTCAAAAGTGAAGACAAGTTAATGCTATGTCATAAAAATAGCAGCTCTACAAGCAATGGCCTAGAAATTGAATAAAAGTCAGAAGGATTTGAATGATTTTTTTTATACCACAGCTTCAGGTCATGTTACACTTTGCCATGTTTTTCCATGTCATTGCACTGAGTAAATGCCATCAACAGTGCTTTGCAACACTATCAATGACGGGCCTCATTTACAAGAACTGACGTATCGCTGTGTTGCGGCAGCAACATGTTAAAATAACTTTCTAATTGCTATGTCATTATTAAACGCTATGGATGGACCGTATTTACAGTATGGCACACCATTGTGTAGAGTCCAAGCTGCATCAAAAAAAAGTTGACTCATCCGTGGGCATGATGTCTCAGAGGAAACTGACACATCAGGAGCAAAAGTGACATAAGGCAGGTTCGACACACATAAAGAGACACAAACCGCCTTAGTGTCACTTCTCATTGTGTGATGTGACAAAAAAAGTTTAAAAAATGATGCTTCTGGAAAAGAAAAATCATAGAAGGGAGCCAAGGAGCAGAAAGCAGAAACCAGGACTACAACACCAACAACCCCAGCACCAGCAAGGATGTGCGGACAAACTCTGGAGAAGAGGAAGTGCAATTTCAGTGAGGAGGAGAATGACATCTTGCTCACTGAGGAGAGGAACATCATCTCTTTGTCACCTCTAAATTTCCATTAGGGAGGAAAGAGGCCATTTGGTGGTCCATAGTCAACAAGTTCAACAGTGTAGGACAATCAAAGGGGACAGTCCCTGACTTAAAAAAACACTTACATGACTATAAGCACCGGACAAAGGAGAAACTGCCAACAACTTGAAGACAGTTCTTCAAACCAAAGGAGGAAGTCCACAACCCCAGGAGGAGCTGGATACCTTGAAGAAACAGGTGGCATCTGACATCCCAGAGGAATTTGTGACAGGAGCAACGGGACAGGACAGTGCTGGCCACAAGGAACAATCAGACCTACAGGGTAATTACCAACAAGGGGCATTGTCGGCAAAAAGGTCATGTTGTGCAGTGCAGCTAGCTATGTCCCTGTGGTCCCCTGCACTGTGTCAAAAGGGCAATAACATGGATCATGTACCTTTAAACATCGCATACATGTAAGTCACACTGCCCAGTTACATGTTGCACAGCTCAGTACAGATCTGTGACATTTCTCCCTTCCGTGTGTGAAGTACACTGCCAATCCAGGTCCACCTTTGTATACTGGCACGTGTAGTGGAATGCACAACATGGGTCACCAAAACTACAAGGCCCACAATAGAAAGTAAAAAACATGGACTGGAACAGCACACCATGCATGGACACTTGAACCATTCCCAACCTGACGGTGACAATGCAGGCCACCTTGCATCATGAGGCTACTGTGTCTTACTAGGGCTCCCGCACACAAATCTGGATTGTAAAGCAATGGAATGGAATGGGCTTAACAGAACAGAAACAGTTCACCTAAGGGGGGGGGGTCAGGTGTGGGGCTTGGGAAGCATCAACACAGAGGAACATGCTACGAGCCACCTGTATATTAACTGCAATGAAACTACACAGCACACAGCTGTCCCAACGTGCAGGGTGAGAGTACACAGGTGTCAGTCAATTCAATTCAATTCAATTTAAAGCTTTATTGAGGCATAAATACCATAAAAGCACAACATATACAAAAGATCTCCAATTCATCATAAAAACAGTTTAAAAAGAGGAAACAATGATAAAATTCTTGAAATAATAAAATGTGCCTTGTCCAAATTCCAGAACATAAGATTTGGGCATAAAACCTCAAACATCATACACATGGATCTAAAATATTAGTTAAAAGTTTGAATTTGTGCAAAACAAAATAGTTAGATTCAAAGACCTGTGCAAAGTACAGTCCATAGAAAAGAAAGCAGCAAGAGCCTTACCAATTAGAAAATTCAATTTGCGGAAAAACATTGAATTATTTAAAAAAAGGAATGAAGTTTTCAGTCCATATGGTAGGGATCACAACAACTCCTGCTATGTAGTAAATCAAACAGGGTGTGAGGGTGAATGCGAGTGATGTACATCAGAGGACCACGTTTGTTGAAACCAGCGATGGTGTGTAGCCCTGGTGGGTCCCTGGTAGTGTAGTGATTTCCATGCACTGGCTTAGTATGTTGTACTGCCACTGTTTCTGATTGGGGAGACATTGCATAGCAAGGAGGTCAGAAATTATATGTGTCTTGAAAGGTACCCTGACCAATACACATTCACTTCTATGTCTGACAGTGTCACACTTGTGTTGCAGCTGAGAAGGGATGACAGAGTAAAGCCGATTGGGGTACAACATCCTAAATGTGATGTGGACCTGGGTGAAGATGTGACACCTATCAGGAGGGTGTCTGAAGGAACGTTGTCTTGCAATGTCACGTATGTCTGAGACTCTGTCAATTATCAAATGGGTTGGGTGTCAGTTTGACTTGGCCCATCCCCTCAGGGTTGGCACACAGTGCCCACTGTCTACCAATATGGAGCTATCTATGTGTGCAATGAAATCACATGCGTACATATAAATAGGAAACACATGGTAAGTACATACCCTCGAACATTCCTGCAGTGTAGCAAGGTTAGTAGCTGTGTACAGGATATGTGAGAAAAATTTAACCCTTGGCCACATGAATGCACAATTTGCCTGCAAGACAGCACAACAAAGCAGAGTGCCATGACGCACTGTGTGAAAGGCAGACTGCAGGATCATAGCCAAGTCAACCAAACCCACACCTGCACAGAGGTTTCGGGCGAAGTACTGGTTACAGGGAATGCAGGCACCCTTGGGGCTATGCACAATCTGCAGAGTAGTGGTGTCAGTATATCCAAACCCAATCAGTATAGGCATCATGAAAAAGAATGCAAATCATCAAACCAGATGTGGACCTTATCTCTTATCATACATTCAGGAATGGTAGGCCCAGCAAGCTGTGCAACTGTGTTGAAATATATGCCATGAAACAAAAACTACAGTGCAACTTAGATTTAATAACTATGGGTAACAGATGTCCAATGCAACAATGTTGAACCGAACGTTAGATAGTAGCAAGTGTGACTGTCAATCAGATTACTCATGTTAACATATAAAATAGATGACCATTAACATATCTCTTTCTCATTTCAGGGGATGAACCTACACTTTCTGATCAGCTGTCTGTCCTGGATGAGAATCTTGCTGAGGATGACAGCCTGCCAACCCTTGACCAAGGTACCCTCCAACAAATCCTGGCTTTCATTGATGCACCATCTTTGATGCGGGGGGACAACAGCGTTGTGTGGTCTCCAGAGGATCCACTAATCACCCAACAAATACCACGTGCCAACCCACACCCAATCCTGCACTCTGAAGAGCCCCAAGTTGAAGTCCAACACAACGTGTTTGGAATACAGCAGGAACTGGTAGATGAGGTGCATGCAGGGATGGAGACCATGGTGGGCACCATAGAGGGAGTCTATACGTGCCTCATTCCCAATAAGTATGCCTCAGCAGCTATAAGAGGCATGTACATTCTGCTATGTTGCCTAGAACAGTCCCTGGTTGACATTGCTGGTGTCATGAGGCAAAGAAATGAACAGCTGCCCTGTTCACGTGGCACCAGCGAGGTTGCCAACCAGCTGGGGGTGATCTGCAGCATCCTGGAGTCCATGGAGCGGAAGCAGGACAACTACATAGCGACATTAGTGCTGTGCTGGCAAACCTTCAGGCCCTTCTCAGTGCAGTGCTGCCTAAGTGCTTGGTCCAGATAAATGCTACTGCGGACACAGGATTCACATCTTCAGCCCCTGATGTGTGTGTGTGTCTTAGTCACCACTGGCATCGACAACACCTCCTCACAGGATGCACCAATGCACCACACAGCAGAGGAGGAAGATGGGGACTGCATCTCTTTCCTAGTAGCATCTCTCTGTGCCAAATGACCAGCTTCTCTTTTAACCTGTGCTGATGACCATGCCAGTGTAATTCTCAAATGGTACTGTCCTCCATTTGCTGTCCCACCTGTTGATTTCACCAATTTGTGGTGTGTTGATATGGCCTTTCTTCCCTTTTACCAAATTGGTCCTTCTCATCACTGAAACACTCCTCTCCTCCACATGTCCCAAGCAATGCATTCCCGACGGACTCTGATTGGACATCCTATGTCTCACAAACAATATTGCAGTTGTTGCTTCAAGAAATGCCACTTGCTCCTTGGTCCACGTGTCAATAAAATCACTCACCGGAAGCAGCCTGTGTATGTCTGTTCACGATTGGACTACATTGACCATGGTGGATGTGCTTCACCTGAAAACACAAACTACTATTGAAAGAAAATTTTGTTTATGATGCCCATGGGAAACTCTGCACAGGTCAAGGGAAATAGTAGACGTGAATAATATGTGCGTCTAAACTAGCAAGTATTTACCCAAGGTCACCTGCATGAAGTAGGACTGAAAGAATTTCCTGCCCAGGTGAGGGACACTTCCATGGATACTAGCCAGAAAACAACACTGATATGACAATAAATTGGTGCAGGAGAGAGTGTAAAACTGACTAGCATCAGTGTGTGACCCAACACATTCTTGATTAGTCACAATAGGTTAACTTATTCATCAATACAAAACATGTCACATCACTTACACACACAGTGCAAGACCGGTTTTGGGTTGTGTGTCCATTAACAGCTACACAATGCACAATCATGCTGGAGGATCCCTTAGTGACTCAATTGCAAACTTGGCAGGATCTACTCCTTAGGTGCTTCACCTAGATGCACATTATATACAAACACTGCCAGGAAAGCCTTCAGCATGTGATTCACCCAACCAAAACAGATATAACAACTGGCACCCAGTGAATAGGTAAGCAGTTGTGAAAGCGCAAAAACATTGTTTCATTGAAAATCTATAAAATACTTAAAATCTAAACTTAGCTAACATGCACTAACTAGTTCATCCTATGTAAAGTATGCCTATACTAACCTATGGTATATTACTTGTGCTACTTTAACTTACAACTAATCTAACCTACCCAGCCTTCACTTATCCTGCTCTACACATACCCCTAAACAGACATGTTACATATCAACCCTCCATCCCTTAATATACACTTGCCCATGAGACAAACATAACCTTCACCTATACACAAACTATCTAATCATTAAAACCTACACAAATATATATGTTTATATTTTATAGATGTTTTAGTACATATACTAAACATTGACCCCTCCACCCACTTAATAACCTACCCACCCTTATCCCCACCTAACAACGATGAAATATCGAAATCTATAAAATCACTAAAACTAACCTAACCTAACACTAGTCTACAACCTATACTAAGCCTTGCTAAAATGCAAATTGCTCATAAAAACAAAGAGGAAGTGGGGAGGGGCAGCAAGTCAGATTGAGCCCTATATTTGCTCTGCAATGCAGTCCACAGATTTCTGCAATGTCCAGACCATTGCCTTTAGTGTTTCTACCTGCTGTTCTAGGCCAGCCAGTCTCAACTTGAGTTCTGCATTGTCCTTCGGAGCCTGCTTCTCGAACTCAGACTGTTGCCTTGGTGCAGTGGTGACAACCTGTGGTGCCACTGCTGGCTGTATTGTAGAAGGTCCTAAAACTGCCCCTGGACCTCCAACAAGGGACATCTCCAAATCTGCCCTGGTGTCTACCCTGCCCAGCACTTTCTGTCCCAGAGGTGGTGACTTCTAGGTCCCTGCTCCCTTCCAATCCTCATGCTTCCTCCCCATGTGCCACAAGTTTTTGTCAATGTGCCTGATGTGGTCATATCTTTCTGAGCAGATCCACTAGGCTTTCTCTATTCTGGGGTCATGTGGATATGTTGGAGAGGAAGGACATATGTATCAGACCAAGCTGAAGTTGTCCAAGTTGTCATCAATTAAATGCATGTAGTTTTAGTATTAGCAGCACACATGGCATGTTCAGCATAAAATAGACATCTATGGAACAAATCATGAGCAACTGTCATGAGAAGCATGTACTTCTCCTAAAATTACAATGTGAAAGTGCTCATGTCTTAGCCTTGTAGGTACATTAAATGGCTGTGTCTGGACTAATAAATGCATACACGTGAATTTTAAGACAGAATCTGAACAATGATGTTGTGTACACATGGAAAGGTACACATGGCTCATCTAGTTACTTCCTGGAGATTGTCATGCAGCATGCAGGAGGGTATAGTCTATGGCCAATAAACTATGTAAAATGAGTAATGTGTAGCAAGTACACATATTATGCCTCAGCAGTGCTTCACTGTTATAGCAAATACAAAAGCCCACACCTGTTGCAGCATAGATTGACTCTCTGCCATGCAGCTGTAACATGGATGGAGTGTTGGCAGCTACGTCCACATCAACAGACATGTTTGACACTTCTCCAATACTGACTCATGGACATACATGGAACACTTTTACATAGATCACAGGATGAAATTCAAGCAATATCATGTGGTCCTTGTAGGAGGCTGGACTGGTTTGTAGTGAGTACCAAGGGGTACTTGCACCTTGCACCAGGCCCAGTTATCGCTTATTAGTGTATAGGGTGTCTAGCAGCTTAGGCTGATAGATAATGGTAGCTTAGCAGAGCAGCTTAGGCTGAACTAGGAGACGTGTGAAGCTACTACAGTACCACCTAGTGTCATATGCACAATATCATAAGAAAACACAATACACAGTTATACTAAAAATAAAGGTACTTTATTTTTATGACAATATGCCAAAGTATCTTAGAGTGTACCCTCAGTGAGAGGATAGGAAATATACACAAGATATATATACACAATAGCAAAAATATGCAGTATAGTCTTAGAAAACAGTGCAAACAATGTATTGTTACAATAGGATGCAATGGGGAAACATAGGGATAGGGGCAACACAAACCATATACTCCAAAAGTGGAATGTGAACCACGAATGGACCCCAAACCTATGTGACCTTGTAGAGGGTCGCTGGGACTATTAGAAAATAGTGAGAGTTAGAAAAATAACCCTCCCCAAGACCCTGAAAAGTGAGTGCAAAGTGCACTAAAGTTCCCCTAAGGACAAAAGAGTCGTGTTAGAGGAATAATGCAGAAAAGACACAAACCAGCAATGCAACAACTGTGGATTTCCAATCTAGGGTACCTGTGGAACAAGGGGACCAAGTCCAAAAGTCACAAGCAAGTCGTAGATGGGCAGATGCCCAGGAAATGCCAGCTGTGGGTGCAAAGAAGCTTCGACTGGACAGAAGAAGCTGAGGTTCCTGCAGGAACGAAAAGGGCTAGAGACTTCCCCTTTGGTGGACGGATCCCGCTCGCCTTGGAAAGTCGTACAGAAGTGTTTTCCCGCCGGAAGGACGCCAACAAGCCTTGCTACATGCAAATCGTGCTTTTGGCGTTTTTGGATGCTGCGGGGGCCCAGGAGGGACCAGGAGGTCGCAAATTGGACCTGCAGAGAGAGGGGACGTCGAGCAAGACAAAGAGCCCTCACTAAAGCAGGTAGCACCCAGAGAAGTGCCAGAAACAGGCACTACAAGGATGCGTGAAACAGTGCTCGCCGAAGTTGCACAAAGGAGTCCCACGTCGCCGGAGACCAACTTAGAAAGTCGTGCAATGCAGGTTAGAGTGCCGTGGACCCAGGCTTGGCTGTGCACAAAGGATTTCCGCCGGAAGTGCACAGGGGCCGGAGTAGCTTGCAAAGTCGCGGTTCCCAGCAATGCAGCTCAGCGAGGTGAGGCAAGGACTTACCTCCACCAAACTTGGGCTGAAGAGTCACTGGACTGTGGGGGTCACTTGGACAGCGTCGCTGGATTCAAGGCACCTCGCTCGTTGTGCTGAGAGGAGAACCAAGGGACCGGTAATGCAGCTTTTTGGTGCCTGCGGTTGTAGGGGGAAGATTCCGTCGACCCACTGGAGATTTCTTCGGAGCTTCTGGTGCAGAGAGGAGGCAGACTACCCCCACAGCATGCACAAGCAGGAAAACAGTCGAGAAGGCGGCAGGATCAGCCTTACAGAGTTGCAGTAGTCATCTTTGCTACTATGTTGCAGGTTTGCAGGCTTCCAGCGCGGTCAGCGGTCGATTCCTTATCAGAAGGTGAAGAGGGAGATGCAGAGGAACTCGGCTGAGCTCATGCATTCGTTATCTAAAGTTTCCCCAGAGACAGAGACCCTAAATAGCCAGAAAAGAGGGTTTGGCTACCTAGGAGAGAGGAAAGGCTACTAACACCTGAAGGAGCCTATCAGCAGGAGTCTCTGACGTCACCTGGTGGCACTGGCCACTCAGAGCAGTCCAGTGTGCCAGCAGCACCTCTGTTTCCAAGATGGCAGAGGTCTGGAGCACACTGGAGGAGCTCTGGACACCTCCCAGGGGAGGTGCAGGTCAGGGGAGTGGTCACTCCCCTTTCCTTTGTCCAGTTTCGCGCCAGAGCAGGGGCTAAGGGGTCCCTGAACCGGTGTAGACTGGCTTATGCAGAATTGGGCACATCTGTGCCCAACAAAGCATTTCCAGAGGCTGGGGGAGGCTACTCCTCCCCTGCCTTCACACCATTTTCCAAAGGGAGAGGGTGTCACACCCTCTCTCAGAGGAAGTTCTTTGTTCTGCCATCCTGGGCCAGGCCTGGCTGGACCCCAGGAGGGCAGCTGCCTGTCTGAGGGGTTGGCAGCAGCAGCAGCTGCAGTGAAACCCCAGGAAGGGCAGTTTGGCAGTACCAGGGTCTGTGCTACAGACCACTGGGATCATGGAATTGTACCAACAATGCCAGGATGGCATAGAGGGGGCAATTCCATGATCATAGACATGTTACATGGCCATATTCGGAGTTACCATGGTGAAGCTACATATAGGTAGTGACCTATATGTAGTGCACGCGTGTAATGGTGTCCCCGCACTCACAAAGTTCAGTGAATTGGCTCTGAACAATGTGGGGGCACCTTGGCTAGTGCCAGGGTGCCCTCACACTAAGTAACTTTGCACCTAACCTTTACCAGGTAAAGGTTAGACATATAGGTGACTTATAAGTTACTTAAGTGCAGTGTAAAATGGCTGTGAAATAACGTGGACGTTATTTCACTCAGGCTGCAGTGGCAGGCCTGTGTAAGAATTGTCTGAGCTCCCTATGGGTGGCAAAAGAAATGCTGCAGCCCATAGGGATCTCCTGGAACCCCAATACCCTGGGTACCTCTGTACCATATACTAGGGAATTATAAGGGTGTTCCAGTAAGCCAATGTAAATTGGTAAAAAATGGTCACTAGCCTGTCAGTGACAATTTGGAAAGAAATGAGAGAGCATAACCACTGAGGTTCTGATTAGCAGAGCCTCAGTGAGACAGTTAGTCACTACACAGGTAACACATTCAGGCACACTTATGAGCACTGGGGCCCTGGGTTACCAGGGTCCCAGTGACACATACAACTAAAACAACATATATACAGTGAAAAATGGGGGTAACATGCCAGACAAGATGGTACTTTCCTACACAACCCCCCCCCCAAACGAAGGACAATAAGACTAGCCATTACCTGATGAGTCTTCATTGTCTAAGTGGAAATATCTGGAGAGTCCATCTGCATTGGAGTGGCTACTCCCAGGTCTATGTTCCATTGTATAGTCCATTCCCTGTAGGGATATGGACCACCTCAACAATTTAGGATTTTCACCTTTCATTTGTTTTAGCCAAAGTAGAGGTTTGTGGTCTGTCTGAACAATGAAGTGAGTGCCAAACAGGTATGGCCTCAACTTCTTCAGAGCCCAGACCACAGCAAAGGCCTCCCTCTCAATGGCAGACCAACGCTTTTCTCTAGGGGTCAACCTTCTACTAATAAAAGCAACAGGTTGATCCTGGCCCTCAGAATTAAGTTGTGATAGGACTGCCCCTACTCCTAATTCAGATGCATCAGTTTGGACATAGAATTTTTTAGAGTAACAAGGGCTTTTCAGGACAGGTGCAGAGCACATGGCCTGCTTCAGCTCCTCAAAAGCTTTCTGACAGCTTGCTGTCCATAATACCTTTTTAGGCATTTTCTTGGAAGTGAGGTCATTAAGAGGGGCTGCAATGGAGCCATAGTTCTTAATGAACCTCCTGTAATACCCAGTGAGGCCTAGGAAGGCTCTCACCTGAGTCTGAGTGGTAGGGGGAACCCAATCAATAATTGTTTGGATTTTCCCCTGAAGTGGTGCAATCTGTTCCCCACCAACAAGGTGTCCCAGATAAACCACCTTACCCTGCCCTATCTGGCAGTTTGAAGCCTTGATAGTGAGGCCTGCCTTTTGCAGGGCCTCCAAAACTTTCCATAGGTGGACCAGGTGATCATCCCAGCTGGAGCTAAAGACAGCTATATCGTCCAAATATGCTGCACTGAAAGCTTCCAGCCCTTGCAGGACTGTGTTCACCAACCTCTGAAAAGTGGCTGTTGCATCTTTCAAACCAAAAGGCATTACAGTAAACTGGTAATGTCCTCCAATGGTTGAAAATGCAGTCTTAGGTTTAGCATCTTCTGACAATTTGATCTGCCAATACCCTGCAGTCAAATCAAAAGTGCTTAGATACTTGGCAGATGCCAGTGTATCTATGAGCTCATCTGCCCTGGGTATAGGGTGAGCATCAGTTTTGGTTACCAAGTTGAGACCTCTATAGTCTACACAAAACCGCATTTCTTTCTTTCCATCTTTAGAATTGGGTTTTGGTACCAGTACCACAGGAGAAGCCCATGGACTGTCAGAGTGCTCAACCACTCCTAGTTCCAACATTTTCTGAACTTCTTGCTTTATGCAGTCCCTGACATGGTCAGGCTGCCTATAGATCTTACTTTTGACAGGTAAACTGTCTCCAGTATCTATAGTGTGCTCACACCAAGAAGTGGTGCCTGGCACAATAGAGAAGAGTTCTGAAAATTGTCCTAGGAGATTTATGCAATTATCTTTCTGCTCAGCAGTAAGACAATCAGCCAAAACTACACCTTCCACAAGAGCATCTTGTTCTGTGGAAGAGAAGAGATCAGGTAGAGGATCACTGTCTTCTTCCTGTCCCTCATCTGTTGCCATGAGCAGGGTGAGATCAGCCCTGTCATAGTAGGGTTTCAGGCGGTTGACATGGAGCACCCTAAGGGGACTCCTGGCAGTGCCTAAGTCAACCAAGTAGGTGACTTCACCCTTCTTTTCAACAATTGTGTGGGGTCCACTCCATTTGTCTTGGAGTGCTCTTGGGGCCACAGGCTCCAAGACCCACACTTTCTGCCCTGGTTGGTACTGAACCAAAACAGCCTTCTGATCATGCCATTGCTTCTGGAGCTCTTGGCTGGCCTGAAGGTTTTTACTGGCCTTTTTCATGTACTCAGCCATCCTTGATCTGAGGCCAAGTACATAGTCCACAATATCCTGTTTAGGAGCTTTTAAAGGTTGTTCCCAACCCTCCTTTACAAGTGTGAGTGGACCCCTAACAGGGTGTCCAAAAAGAAGTTCAAAGGGGCTGAAGCCCACTCCTTTCTGGGGTACCTCCCTGTAGGCAAAAAGGAGGCATGGTAGAAGGATATCCCATCTCCTGCGGAGTTTTTCAGGGAGACCCATAATCATGCCTTTGAGAGTTTTATTAAATCTCTCCACCAGTCCATTTGTTTGTGGATGATAGGGTGTTGTGAACTTGTACGTTACACCACACTCCTTCCACATGGCCTTTAAGTATGCAGACATGAAATTGCTTCCTCTGTCTGATACTACTTCCTTTGGGAAGCCCACCCTGGAAAATATTCCCAGGAGGGCCTTTGCCACTGCAGGAGCTGTAGTGGTCCTTAAAGGAATAGCTTCAGGATATCTTGTGGCATGGTCCACTACCACTAAGATAAACCTATTGCCTGAAGCAGTAGGAGGGTCAAGGGGGCCAACTATGTCAACCCCTACCCTTTCAAAGGGAACCCCAACCACAGGCAGTGGGATAAGGGGTGCCTTTGGAGTGCCACCTGTCTTGCCACTGGCTTGACAGGTTTCACAGGACTTACAAAATTCCTTTGTGTCCTCAGACATCCTAGGCCAATGAAACAATGGTACCAATCTGTCCCAAGTTTTCATTTGACCCAGGTGCCCAGCTAAGGGAATGTCATGGGCCAGTGTTAGGAGGAACTTTCTGTACTCCTGAGGAATCACTAATCTCCTGGCAGCTCCAGGTTTAGGATCCCTATGCTCAGTGTACAAGAGGTTGTCCTCCCAGTAAACTCTGTGAGAGTCACTGACATCCCCATTAGCCTGTTTGACAGCTTGCTGTCTGAGACCCTCTAATGTGGGACAGGTTTGCTGTGCCACACTCAGCTCCTCCCTGGCATGCCCCCCTTCACCCAAAAGCTCAGCAGTGTCTGCTTCCAGCTCCTCTGGTGTA
The DNA here is from genome assembly GCF_031143425.1 of Pleurodeles waltl. Lineage (NCBI taxonomy): Eukaryota > Metazoa > Chordata > Amphibia > Caudata > Salamandridae > Pleurodeles > Pleurodeles waltl. The sequence goes on along the minus strand of NC_090439.1, from coordinate 443,623,961 downwards.
GGTTCTGCACAGGGAGGGAATTCTTCTTCCTCAGAAGTTGAATCCACTGTAGAGGGAGGGATAGTAGGAAGTGGTTTGCTTCTACTAGCCCTAGCTTTAGGGAGCACTTGGTCCATTGTTCCAGGATCCAAGCTTCCCTGTCCTTTTTGCTTTTTGGCCTGAGCCCTTGTCAAAGCAAAAATATGCCCTGGGATGCCCAGCATTGCTGCATGGGCCTCCAACTCCACATCTGACCAAGCTGATGTCTCCAAATCATTCCCTAATAGACAGTCTACAGGTAAATCTGAAGCTACCACAACTTTCTTTGGACCAGTTACCCCCCCCAGTTGAGATTTACAACAGCCATGGGGTGGCTTTGTGTTATGTTGTGAGCATCGGTTACTTGGTACTGGTGTCCAAGTATGTGTTGTTCAGGGTGCACCAGTTTCTCAATCACCATTGTGACACTGGCACCTGTGTCCCTGTAGGCCTGGACCTCAACACCATTTATTAGGGTTAGTTGCTTGTACTTCTCCAAGTTATGGGGGCAAGCAACCAAAGTGGCTAAATCAATAGCCCCTTCAGAGACTAAAGTAGCCTCTGTGGTCTCCCTAATCAGACCAACCCCAACTAAATTACCAAAAGTGAGCCCAGCTACTCCCTTGGATTGGCTATTAGTAGGTTTGCTCCCACCACCACTGCTATTAGTAGGGACACTAGGTGTAGCAGTAGGGGTTGTAGTGGTAGGAGCTGTGGTGCCTTTCTTTGGACAACTGGGATCTTTTGTCCAATGGCCTTTTATTTTACATAAATAGCACCATGGTTTCTTTTCCTTGTTCTGATTAAAGGAGGATTTGGGCCCACCACCCCCACCAGAGTGTTTTTGTGGGCCTGATGAAGACTCATTTTTAGATTTGTCCCCACCCTTGTCAGAAGACTTACCATCCTTCTTTTTGTTGCCATCTTTGTCACCCCCTGTATGAACTTTTCTGTTCACTCTTGTTCTGACCCATTTGTCTGCCTTCTTTCCCAATTCTTGGGGAGAGGTCAGATCAGAGTCCACCAAGTACTGGTGCAACAAATCAGACACACAATTATTAAGAATATGCTCTCTTAGGATTAAGTTATACAGGCTGACATAATCAGTAACTTTACTGCCATGTAACCACCCCTCCAAGGCCTTCACTGAATGGTCAATGAAATCAACCCAGTCTTGTGAAGACTCCTTTTTGGTCTCTCTGAACTTTATCCTGTACTGTTCAGTGGTTAAGCCATAACCATCCAGGAGTGCATTCTTAAGAACTTGGAAATTATTGGCATCGTTTTCTTTCACTGTAAGGAGCCTATCCCTACCTTTTCCACTGAATGATAGCCATAGGATAGCAGCCCACTGCTTTTGAGGGACATCCTGTACAGCACAGGCCCTCTCAAGTGCAGCAAACCACTTGTTAATGTCATCCCCCTCCTTATAAGGGGGAACTATCTTGTGCAGATTCCTTGAATCATGCTCTTTTGCAGGATGACTATGGGGAATACTGCTGCTGCCACCCTGGGTATCTAAACCCAACTTCTGTCTTTCCTTCTCTAATTCTAAAGACTGTCTATCCAAATCCAGCTGTTGCTTCTTGAGCTTCAGTCTGGTTTGTTCCACTCTCAATCTATTGAGCTCCCTTTCTAACAATCTGTCATCAGGGTGGGTGGGAGGGACATTTCTAGATACAGAGGTATGATGGGAATGAACAGAAGGAGACCTGTCCCTTACAGAGGGCACCCTAACAGCTTGGCTACCAGCATAATGTGAGAGCACACCATCAGTATGGTGTGATTCAACCTCTGTACCAACTATGCTAGACTGTCTAGTAATGGGCAGGCTGAGAAGTTTCTTTCCTGAACCTTTTCCTGGGGGAGTCCCTGGATCAGATTGAGAACCATTAGCTACTTTTTCACCAGATTGGGCACTTATGGCCTTATCCTGTACTCTAAGCATATTAATTAACAGTTCTAAGGAAGGATTCTTCCCTACACTCAAACCTCTCTCTATGCAGAGACTCCTTGCTCCTTTCCAGCTAAGGTGATCATATGCAATTTTGGACAGTTCAACATTTTGGCCTGTACCAGACATTTTTTAGAGAGAGTTAAAGTGATAGAAAAAGAGAAAAAAGTTTTCAGAACTTTTTGGAAAGACAGAAAAAAAACTTTTTAAACTTTTTGAAAGTTTTAGGAGTACTTTTCAGCACTTAGAAAAGAGTGAAAAGAGGAAATGCAAAACTTTTTGGCTATGTGTATATACACTGACCTTGTTTTGTATATTTTTCTCTTATGAAAAGTACAATGACAAGAGTGGTAAGTAGTCTCAAGCACTTATCCCACCACTGCACAACCAATGTAGGAGGCTGGACTGTTTGTAGTGAGTACCAAGGGGTACTTGCACCTTGCACCAGGCCCAGTTATCCCTTATTAGTGTATAGGGTGTCTAGCAGCTTAGGCTGATAGATAATGGTAGCTTAGCAGAGAAGCTTAGGCTGAACTAGGAGACGTGTGAAGCTACTACAGTACCACCTAGTGTCATATGCACAATATCATAAGAAAACACAATACACAGTTATACTAAAAATAAAGGTACTTTATTTTTATGACAATATGCCAAAGTATCTTAGAGTGTACCCTCAGTGAGAGGATAGGAAATATACACAAGATATATATACACAATAGCAAAAATATGCAGTATAGTCTTAGAAAACAGTGCAAACAATGTATAGTTACAATAGGATGCAATGGGGAAACATAGGGATAGGGGCAACACAAACCATATACTCCAAAAGTGGAATGTGAACCACGAATGGACCCCAAACCTATGTGACCTTGTAGAGGGTCGCTGGAACTATTAGAAAATAGTGAGAGTTAGAAAAATAACCCTCCCCAAGACCCTGAAAAGTGAGTGCAAAGTGCACTAAAGTTCCCCTAAGGACAAAAGAGTCGTGTTAGAGGAATAATGCAGAAAAGACACAAACCAGCAATGCAACAACTGTGGATTTCCAATCTAGGGTACCTGTGGAACAAGGGGACCAAGTCCAAAAGTCACAAGCAAGTCGTAGATGGGCAGATGCCCAGGAAATGCCAGCTGCGGGTGCAAAGAAGCTTCGACTGGACAGAAGAAGCTGAGGTTTCTGCAGGAACGAAAAGGGCTAGAGACTTCCCCTTTGGTGGACGGATCCCTCTTGCCTTGGAGAATCGTGCAAAAGTGTTTTCCCGCCGGAAGGACGCCAACAAGTCTTGCTACACGCAAATCGTGCTTTTGGCGTTTTTGGACGCTGCGGGGGCCCAGGAGGGACCAGGAGGTCGCAAATTGAACCCGCAGAGAGAGGGGACGTCGAGCAAGACAAAGAGGCCTCACTGAAGCAGGTAGCACCCAGAGAAGTGCCAGAAACAGGCACTACAAGGATGCATGAAATGGTGCTCGCCGAAGTTGCACAAAGGAGTCCCACGTCGCCGGAGACCAACTTAGAAAGTCGTGCAGTGCAGGTTAGAGTGCCGTGGACCCAGGCTTGGCTGTGCACAAAGGATTTCCGCCGGAAGTGCACAGGGGCCGGAGTAGCTTGCAAAGTCGCGGTTCCCAGCAATGCAGCCCAGCGAGGTGAGGAAAGGACTTACCTCCACCAAACTTGGGCTGAAGAGTCACTGGACTGTGGGGGTCACTTGGACAGCGTCGCTGGATTCGAGGGACCTCGCTCGTCGTGCTGAGAGGAGACCCAAGGGACTGGTAATGTAGCTTTTTGGTGCCTGCGGTTGCAGGGGGAAGATTCCGTCGACCCACGGGAGATTTCTTCGGAGCTTCTGGTGCAGAGAGGAGGCAGACTACCCCCACAGCATGCACAAGCAGGAAAACAGTCGAGAAGGCGGCAGGATCAGCGTTACAGAGTTGCAGTAGTCATCTTTGCTACTATGTTGCAGGTTTGCAGGCTTCCAGCGCGGTCAGCGGTCGATTCCTTATCAGAAGGTGAAGAGGGAGATGCAGAGGAACTCGGCTGAGCTCATGCATTCGTTATCTAAAGTTTCCCCAGAGACAGAGACCCTAAATAGCCAGAAAAGAGGGTTTGGCTACCTAGGAGAGAGGAAAGGCTACTAACACCTGAAGGAGCCTATCAGCAGGAGTCTCTGACGTCACCTGGTGCACTGGCCACTCAGAGCAGTCCAGTGTGCCAGCAGCACCTCTGTTTCCAAGATGGCAGAGGTCTGGAGCACACTGGAGGAGCTCTGGACACCTCCCAGGGGAGGTGCAGGTCAGGGGAGTGGTCACTCCCCTTTCCTTTGTCCAGTTTCGCGCCAGAGCAGGGGCTAAGGGGTCCCTGAACCGGTGTAGACTGGCTTATGAAGAATTGGGCACATCTGTGCCCAACAAAGCATTTCCAGAGGCTGGGGGAGGCTACTCCTCCCCTGCCTTCACACCATTTTCCAAAGGGAGAGGGTGTCACACCCTCTCTCAGAGGAAGTTCTTTGTTCTGCCATCCTGGGCCAGGCCTGGCTGGACCCCAGGAGGGCAGCTGCCTGTCTGAGGGGTTGGCAGCAGCAGCAGCTGCAGTGAAACCCCAGGAAGGGCAGTTTGGCAGTACCAGGGTCTGTGCTACAGACCACTGGGATCATGGAATTGTACCAACAATGCCAGGATGGCATAGAGGGGGCAATTCCATGATCATAGACATGTTACATGGCCATATTCGGAGTTACCATGGTGAAGCTACATATAGGTAGTGACCTATATGTAGTGCACGCGTGTAATGGTGTCCCCGCACTCACAAAGTTCAGTGAATTGGCTCTGAACAATGTGGGGGCACCTTGGCTAGTGCCAGGGTGCCCTCACACTAAGTAACTTTGCACCTAACCTTTACCAGGTAAAGGTTAGACATATAGGTGACTTATAAGTTACTTAAGTGCAGTGTAAAATGGCTGTGAAATAACGTGGACGTTATTTCACTCAGGCTGCAGTGGCAGGCCTGTGTAAGAATTGTCTGAGCTCCCTATGGGTGGCAAAAGAAATGCTGCAGCCCATAGGGATCTCCTGGAACACCAATACCCTGGGTATCTCTGTACCATATACTAGGGAATTATAAGGGTGTTCCAGTAAGCCAATGTAAATTGGTAAAAAATGGTCACTAGCCTGTCAGTGACAATTTGGAAAGAAATGAGAGAGCATAACCACTGAGGTTCTGATTAGCAGAGCCTCAGTGAGACAGTTAGTCACTACACAGGTAACACATTCAGGCACACTTATGAGCACTGGGGCCCTGGGTTACCAGGGTCCCAGTGACACATACAACTAAAACAACATATATACAGTGAAAAATGGGGGTAACATGCCAGGCAAGATGGTACTTTCCTACAGTCCTTTACATATCCATGTATCTGCCCATACATTTCTGTGTTGATTGTTACCTAGATGCACATCAACTCGTACTTAACCCATGTCATGAGTGTGTGCATGCCTGCTCTAGATCTCATATGTGTGAGTATATTGTGCTGTACCTTGCAGGTAATTGCCAGAAAAGATTCAATGGGATTAATTTCTGGGAGAGCCAATATGGTTAACAACAGCAGTAAATGGCATGTGAAATGGCCTGTATTTTGACAACACAGTGCATACGTTACTGTGGTACTTAACACATTGGCTTCATGTCTCACAAAACACTTCAAATGTATGAACATTTGTCTGTTATAGTGCATTGGGTGAATGAGGGCATGAGTCAAGCATTTAACTGCATTTGCATGTGTGGACTGGTGACATGTCCCACATCAACTCATACCTATTGTAAGAGTCAATGTGGGAATCATCAAAGCATGTGTGGATCTTCAACACAAAACTGACCATACATTGCCATGTGGATGCCCATACTAGCAATGTGCATCAGACAGGAAGATTGAAGATCATCCTTTCAATTAAATGTTCACATCCAGCTTTGTGACAACATCCTTTATACCATCATGCCATGTTGGTGATTGCTCCTCTATCCCCAGTTCACATGTCACCAATATGCATTACTCTGAGGGATATGCAGGTAGCCATGATGTGGGGTGACAGTTGCATATATCATAGTAAATGTGGGATAAGGGGTGAACCCAAAGTAAGTCATTGGGATAGATTATGGACTTGTACACTCACTGCAACAAATGAGGATATGTAACTTGCCCACTGTTTTTGCTATATTATGAATGATACATTTAAACACCTCACAAATACATATGCAGAATCTAGACTAGGAAGGAAACATGTTTCAGTGTGCTGCGCCTGCTCGCATGGTCACCCAAGTTCATTGCAGTACAAATTTTAACTAGATGCTGAACTAACGGTACATGCATGGATCCCAGACCATTTTGGTGTTTGAGTGACATAAAGTCTGACATGTCTTCAATTATTAAGACTTTACCAATTTTGGTGTGGTGGAGGAACGTATTCTGCAGGTATGGCCGTGGTGTTGTGAACACACAGTAGTTGGACAGATCATTTGGAAAAGCTGTTCACTGTGCACATGTTAACATTAAATGTGCTGCTGGCAATTGGTAGTGTTGTCTAGGATAGGTGTTACACCATAACCACACCCGTGCCCTGCTCAAATTTGAACTTGGGCAAACATACTGTGTCAGGATAATCACATCCTGTCGCATGCAACATTTCTGTCACATATTTCGGGTAACGTGTAACTTTTTGTCTATCGTATGGGTGAGAGACATGTGTACTAATGACCATCTGTTGTTTTTGGGGCAGATGATTGTACATGTGCCATAAGCATCCGCAAAATAGCTGGCACAATATTAGCACAGCAAATTCATAGCCATCCATTATGTGGGCCTGCACACATTGCAAATTAATTACAACTGCAATTTGGCCCTATCAATTACACATTCAACTTTGTCCTACTTCTGTTGTGTATCTACATGTCAGGTAAAACTTGTTTCCGCTGACTGATGATACCCCTTGCATATCTCACTGCACCCAATATACGAGAACACACAGAATCTTTACAGAGAACAGAAACCATTGGGTAACACTCACTAGTAGCATTTGGATCTCTGAAGCTGTCTACCCCTCCATGGGTGTATGGCTCCAGTCCACCTACAAGAAAAAATCATGGTACATTGCTCTGTGAATGCTGAACATGCACAATGTGTACATATGAAGCACTGGACATTGGCTTCACAAATGCCTGGTATTGTCTGCACGTTGGACATGCAGCATAAGACAAAGTTTGAATGCCCTAATGGTGGACATATGTATGCCATATTACAGTGTATTCAGATAATACCAGGCACATCATGTATCAGGCGCAAAGAGTCCAGACAAGGTGCAAGACCAGTCTAGCTTGCTACATGGTGCAAGGGTGCCTTGTTTTGATGGCTATGTGAACAGTCCAATTTGACTGACCACACTATGTATACTATGATAATGCTGGGGCCTCCACACACATCAGACAGTACCCATACTTGCTTGCCCATTTCAATGAGCTCCTACATGTGACCAGTGCACTGTAAGTGAACAATGATCATTCATGCCCTCTCCAGGGTCCTGAGGGAATTATGACAATTTCTCGCAATATACATGTATGTGTGATAATTTGGGGATAAGCCAAATACCAAGTCCAACCTGTGGTTTGATGACATGTGAGTGTGCTTCCTTGCAACATACATGGCGGATGGCCCCCACAGTTTGGAGTCAGTAGTGACCTAGCAGGCCGAGTAAAAATCCTCCCTGCACAGTGTAGGAAGATAGTCTCTTTCTAGCCTTGCTACCCCCACCTTTGGCCTGTTTGTGAGTATATGTCAGGGTGTTTTTACTGTCTCACTAGGATCCTGCTAGCCAAGACCCCAGTGTTCATAGTGAAAACCCTATTTGTCAGTGTGTTTTATATGTCTCACTGGGACCCTGCTAGCCAGGACCCCAGTGCTCATAGTTTGAGGCCTGAATGTGTTCTCTGTGTGGTGCCTAACTGTGTCACTGAGGCTATGCTAACCAGAACCTCAGAGCTTCTGCTCTCTCCGTCTTTAAAATTGTCACTGCAGGCTAGTGACCATTTTTACCAATTCTGATTGGCACACTGGAACACCCTTATAATTCCCTAGTATATGGTACCAAGATACTCAGGGTATTGGGGTTCCAGGAGATCCCTATGGGCTGCAGCATTTCTTTTTCCACCCATAGGGAGCTCAGACAATTCTTACATTGGACTGCCACTGCAGTCTGAGTGAAATAACATCCACATTATTTCACAGCCATTTTACACTGCAGTTAAGTAACTTATAAATCACCTGTATGTCTAACCCTCACTTGGTGAAGGTTAGGTGCAAAGTTACTAAGTGTGAGGGTACCCTGGCACTAGCCAAGGTGCCTCCACAACTTTCGGTGGAATTTCCCCAGACTTTGCAAGTGCGGGGACACAATTACACGCGTGCACTACATATAGGTCAATACCTATATGTAGCTTCACAATGGTAACTCTGAATATGGCCATGTAACATGTCTAAGATCATGGAATTGTCCCCTGTGCCAAATCTGGTATGAGGGTGTCAATCCCATGCATCCCTGGGGCTCCAGCCTGGACCCCGGGTACTGCCAAACTAGCTCTCTGGGGTTTTCACTGCAGCTACCGCTGCTGCCAACCCACAGACAGGCTTTTGCCCTCCTGGGGTCTAGGCAGCCCAGTCCCAGAAAGACAGAACAAAGGATTTCCTCTGAGAGAGAGTGTTACACCCTCTCCCTTTGGAAATAGGTGTTAAGGACCTGAAAGGAGTAGCTTCTCCTGGCCTCTGGGAATGCTTTGAAGGGCACAGATGGTGCCCTCCTTGCATAAACCAGTCTACACCGGTTCAGGGATTCCCCAGCCCCTGCTCTGGTGTGAAACTGGACAAAGGAAAGGGGAGTAACCACTCCCCTGTCCATCACCACCCCAGGGATGGTGCCCAGAGCTCCTCCAGTGTGTCCCAGACCTCTGCCATCTTGAATGCAGAGGTGTGAGGGCACAATGGAGGCCTCTGAGTGGCCAGTGCCAGTAGGTGACGCAGGGACCCCTCCTGATAGGTGCTTACCTGGCGAGGTGGTCAATCCCCCTTTGAGGGCTATTTATGGTCTCTCCTGTGGGTTTCTCGTCAGATAATGAATGCAAGAGCTCACCAGAGTTCCTCTGCATCTCCCTCTTCGACTTCTGCCAAGGATCGACCGCTGACTGCTCCAGGACACCTGCAAAACTGCAACAAAGTAGCAAGAAGACTACCAGCAACATTATAGCACCTAATCCTGCCAGCTTTCTAGACTGTTTCCTGGTGGTGCATGCTCTGAGGGCTGTCTGCCTTCACCCTGCATTGGAAGCCAAGAAGAACTCTCCTGTGGGTCGACAGAATCTTCCCCCTTCTAACGCAGGCACCAGACTTCTGCTTCACCGTCCTCTGGTTCCCCTCTCATCATGATGAGCCTGGTCCCTGGAACACAGGAGCTAGATCCAAGTGACCCCGACAGTCCAGTGGTTCTTCTGTCCAAATTTGGTGGAGGTAAGTCCTTGCCTCCCCACGCCAGACAGTAATCCTGTGTACTGCATGAACTGCAGCTGCTAGGGCTTCTGTGCACTTTTGAAAGGAATCCTTCATGCATAGAACAGCCCAGGTCCCCAGCACTCCGGCCTCCATTGCTCAACTCGCTGAGTTGACAACCGGCTTCGTGGGACCCTCCTTTGTAGTGTTGAGATGACCAGCGTGCTCAGATTTCTTGAACCCCTGTTCAAGTGCTTCTGCGGGTGCTGCCTGCTTCTGAATGAGCTCTCTGTCTTGGTGAGTGCCCCCTCTGTCTCCTCCTCCAAGGGGCGTCCTCCTGGTCCTTCCTGGGCCCGGGCAGCACCCATTTTCTTCAACTGCTACCTTTGCTGCTAGCAAGGCTTGTTTGTGGTCTGTCTGCGTGGAAACAACTCTGCGTCCTCCAGCACGCAGTGTGCCATCTTCTGTGCAAAGGAGAACTTCCTGGCATCTTCCGTTGTTGCAGAATCTTCAGCTTCTTCCACCTAGAGGAAGCCATTTTGCACCTTCACCTGGGGTTTAGTAGGCTCCTGCCCCCCCTGGACACTTTCGTGACTCTTGGACTTGGTCCCTTTCCTTTGCAGGTCCTCAGGTCCAGGAATCCGTCTTCAGTGCTTTGCAGTCAGTTGTTGTCTTTGCAAAATCACATCTTTAGTGTGTTTCCAGGGAAGTAGGGTAACTTTACTCCTATTTTTCAGGATCTTGGGGTGGGGTATCTTGGACACCCTTAGTGTTTTCTTACACTCCCAGTGACCCTCTACACACTGCACTAGGCCTGGAGTCCCTAAGTGGTTCGCATTCCACATTCTTAGTATATGCTTTGTGTTACCTCTAGGCCTATTGCATCCTATTGTATTCTACAGTGTTTGCACTACTTTTCTAACTGTTTACTTACCTGATTTGTTTGTGTGCATATTTTGTGTATTTCACTTACCTCCTAAGGGAGTATTTCCTCTGATATATTTCTGGCACATTGTCACTAAAATAAAGTACCTTTATGTTTAGTAACTCTTAGTATTGTGATTCTTATGATATAGTGCTATATGATATAAGTGGTATAGTAAGAGCTTTGCATGTCTCCTAGTTCAGCCTAAGCTGCTCTGCTGTAGCTACCTCTATCAGCCTAAGCTGCTAGAACACTACTAATCTACTAATAAGGGATAACTGGACCTGGCACAAGGAGTAAGTATCATCAGGTACCCACTATGAGCCAGGCCAGCCTCCTACACACAGTGCCAGATGTGTTGCACATCACCTATGACCCTACCCTGCACAGCATGGTCTGTTTTGGCAATTGTAATAGCATTGTGAACAGGGCCCTGTGTCATGTTCTGTTTATTTATCTGTTTTAGCCAATATCATGCCACACTAAGCCAAATATTTGGGCATCCCAGAAGAAAAAGCATTTAAACAAGTGTGCAAAAGCAACACAGCTACAAGCTTATGGAATATAGAGGCCTACCGATAGGCTCACCAACTTCAATCCCCTGGTGATCGAGGAGACTGTGCTCCCGGATGGCAACGTATGCCCATCAGTGTTTAGGTTAGTGGACGGTACGCTGGACATTGAAGATTCAACTAATGTGGAAGGCTACCTTCTCCCAACGTTCCTGCCTCTCTCGTGTAGGGTAGCCTTGACTCACTCTACCTCCACCGGTAATCATGTTTGGCAGGTATCAAACCAACAGTAACAGCAGGCCACAAACGTCTACTCTGACGGGTTCTTGGCCCTGCCCCTGTCAACAACTCCCAACCCAAACTAGTCACCCTAAACCCAATAAATAGAAAAATGAACTCTTCCCCTACCTCTAAGACTACAAACCACAGAATAGACAAACACCTGACAATACAGTGGACACAACTATACAAAACACAATCCCAATGCACAAATGACAGTTTACTTACACAACAGGGACAGCAGAGACACCAACAAAACCAATAAACAGACCAATATCAATACAACACACCAAATACCTGCATCAGCCAGCACAGACAAAAAGACTGTAAGTGAAAGTGAAAGGAATTTCACAATTCCTTGTTTGCAGCACGCCTGAGCCATTGCATCGTCTCCTCTGTGGATGAGTCACGTTTCCTAAGTATGCGTCACATTTCCTACTCAAGCGTTGTGTTTTTTCTGCTGCATTGCTAGTGAAATAGGCAACACGTGAGTTACACGCAGCACATGACAATGCACTGTTTTTGGCACATTGATGCATGGCCTCTGACTAATGCTCCATGTGCAATCTGTAATGCAAAGAGCTAATGTGTGTGTTTTCACTGATGCAACAAGCCCTATGTGCCTGGAACAGTGTACTGACTGGAGCAATGCAGGAAAACACTCCCATCGATTACATTGGTTGCTCAAATTCTCTTTGCTGACATGCTTGTAGACTTGGAATGTGTTGCATATGTATAACAGTGTGCATATGTGGACTCCTTGCGCTCATAGTGGGGACATTAGGACAAGCAATATATTGACTTATTGTCAATTGTGCGTATCTTGAACTTATCAATATGATCTACAGTTTGCATTATGCTTGCTTTGATGTAGGTATCTGTGTAGTAGGTGTTTTTTGTTCCAAGATGTTGTACTCCTACACAAATAATATCCACATTGTCATACATGATTGTGGCCATACTTGAGAACATGCTACCAGCCTGCTTTACTGACAAAGGGTGTGCTACGTGCGCAAAACACACTTATGAAATGACATACACTGGCTACTTAAGCCTGTCTACAGTGTATGTGGCATCCAGCTCACATATTGACTGTCTAGATGTGTACGTTTTTTTCTAGGCCAATAGGTCATCTGCTTATATGTGCATGACATCTTATAGCAGACCATAATGGCCAACGCCCCACCATAGGATGTACTGGTCCACACACATCTGCTGTCAGGGCTTGGTATATGGCACTATATGTGTGGCACATACACATTACACCTACAGAAAAAGGTCAGCCAAAACTATTACTGTTCTTCACAAGGCTTGGTTGAGGAGGCTTAACAAGTGTGATGTCTTCTAAGTAGGAATATGTTTAGCATTTCCGGGCAGCACAGTATTCAGCAACAGAGAGGGCTTACGTGAACTTAGTGGGTAGGTATTCACAGCAGATGGTCATATGTGCAGTTATTGACATGCCACGCCACTACGACCTGGTATGCGTCAATGCATACTACCTTGCCAGGAGTTACATTACATGTAGTTCTACACTGACATGTGTTTCCTATTAGAATTGCTTTGTGTTCATAAAAAATTAGCACACATGTATGGTGCTGTAGGAGTCACAGCATTGTTTGATTCAAAGTAAGACAGAGCAACACGGTCACATCAATTCCTGCAAGTAACAGTTACATCCTTTTCTACTAGGTCAAGTGTGGCTGCATTGTGGCTAGGTAGCCAATTCAGCACCAGCACAGGTTAGCACTCCACATTTATATGTGTTGAGTGAGATGAGACAGGGGTGAATCTATGTGCTTCCAAATGTTTGTGTACCATATGTAGTCTGACTGGGTTGCACTGTGTGCCCACAGACATGAAATGGGCCTCCGTTCATAGTCATAAGACAATCAGGTCACTATACTGGCCTCAATGACTGTGAGTCAGTAAAAATATGTGCAGACGTACAACACACAACCTCAAACAGATTTAGCTGGTTCTCTTCTCAGGGATTTATCCTGTGACATTACCCTTATGTGTTCCTTGATTAACTGTTATGTCAATATGGTTCCATATGAATCTACTATAAGAACAGCTGTACAGCCTTGAGAAAGCCCCAGGTGTATAAACCATTAGGGGGCGAAACACATGTCCGCATCTGCTTATTATCCATGTATGTTGAACTGGCTATCTTGTTATTCATGAAGTTCAAAATAAACTTCTATTGGAATTTCTGACTGGAATGGATGGATTGACCATAACTGAAATTGGAATATTTAAGATATGAACTATCTGATTGAACTATGGGTCTACCAATATTGTGCTACAAAACTATTTTTGTAGAGGTCAATTTAGTGGGTCCACGCCTCCTTGGTAACTCATAACTGTTAAAAAATAGGCCATTTGGGAAGAGCGTTCTGGACCCTTTTATCTAGTATACACACTCAGACATTGCACACTGTTTACATTTACACTTCCTTTGGATTGTGGTAGGATGTCAGACAGTCAGTTCACAGCTGCACCACACATGCTCATTACATGTGTACAATGTTTCACATTGCTAACTTTAATTGGTGTGAGCATTTCACACACATGCGTTTGGCACATGTTGTTAATATGCACACATTTTGGATCACATAACGGTGTCCTGGGGTGGGAATAACACATAGCTACAGAACTTTGTGATGGGTCAAATACAAATAGATGAGGTATCAGTGTTTCAATGCTTAAACAAAGGAAGTGTTCATTCATTTATTTACATTTGTAAACACTCTTTGAAAAGAAAAAATCCTTGGATTTATGGCCATTCAACAGATTCAGGCTTCAACAAATCACTTCTCCACAGTGGTATTCCTTCGCCGAGTACCAGCAATTGTGCCTACATTTCCCCTCTGTCCTCAACTTCATCATCATCCTAATCCATTGCTACCTGCTCCTCAGGGCACCGATCTCATGGGATATTTGTGCGAAACAGATATTGTGCAATATAGAAGAAACCAGGAAGATTTTACAAACTGTGGGGGGAACAAGGGAAGACTGCAGCAATTGGCCACCAGACATATCCAATCAGCGGAAACAAGAATTCAGTAGGCCAAAACTACATCCAAGCATACCCCTAGTCTTGCACACTGCTTTGTTTTAGTTGTGCTCTGCTCTGTCTGGGGATGAGCATATGGAGTCATGACCCATGCCTGCAGACCATATGCTTGTTCAGCTGAAAAGAAAAAGGGAGAAATGTCACTCAGTGCTTGTGGTGAATGATGAACCCATATTCAAGTACATGTCAGCTATGTGTACTGAATGACTCTTACACATTCCTACCACCATTGTATGCTATTGCTAACATTAAGATTGGCACATTAAATTCCACTTGTCTAGTCCTGGTCTCTGTGACAGGTGGAAACATGCACATGGCCTGCTGTTGTTGACAGTGCCACAATGGGACAAATACATTTCGGATGTAGCTTAGTGTGATAAATGTTTTGTAGGTCCATTGCCACTGTAAGTGACAGTATGTTGATCACAAATTGGGGCTTGTTGTCATGCATAGGTAGCCTGTTCCAGTATGAACCTGTTTCACAAGCAAACATACATGTGTCTCTTTGGAACCACTGATGTAATAGCTGCACTACCTACCAATGGCAGAGCCTTCCAATTCTTTACTTCCTCGAGGAAGTGTAATATGGTGAGTACATGTGGTGCATTCTACACAGGTTCCCTGGCTTGTGATACATGATATACCTCATGTAGCAAGAGAGTTACATTTAGGCATACAGACAACAGCCATGGCATCCCTTCCTTGTGCACAGTAATGCAATACAGAATGTTTCTAAGTGTTGCATTGCTCAGGTTCATCCCCCTATCGATAGCCAGACACAGTGGCTTAGCATGTACCAAAACATGTGTGATTTGCAGGTTTGCATTGCTGATGTGCCCAGATGAATGGTGCAAGAATGAGGTAGACCCCTCCTACATGTGAACTGGGGAGGTACTGAGATGTTAGGTGGATGATGGCATCCAGGACAGAGGGCAGGGAAGCCGAGAAAGATAGCTGGGAGATACCTGTCAGTCTGGCTGTTGTAACCTGGATGAGACAGGGGCCAACATGTGGAGGACAGCCATGAGCTTGACTTGTGGAAGGATGTTGGTGGACCTCCCAGTTGGTGGCTAGAGCCTTGGCGCTATCTGGTGTAGCAGTTGGACAATAGATACCCTCCTGAGCTGGTGGTAGATGCTGACCTCATTCTCCCTGAGATCAGTGAGGGAAACTTGTTGCTGATACACTCACTCTATCCTCCTGCGGTTTCTTTGTGATGGGGATGGGGAAGCAGTGGGTGGTTGTGGTAGTTGCGGTTGTAGTCTTTCCCTTTCGACTTCCATCTGCAAAATTAGGAGAACCATGTTGTAGTTGAGCTTACCAGACTGTTCTCTCTAGCTACTCTTTCTATGCCAAAGACAATGCGTCATTTCTTATGCGTGGGTTACTGATGCGCAAAAGGTTTGACGCATTTGAGCATCAGCGCGACCCTTGCCTGTGATGCATCACTTTTCCATTAACTGTTAAATATTGATGCATAGGTTTTGCAGTATAGATTGCACTGGAATCCTTACCTGAATATAATAATACTTACGAGAAGCAGCCGATTCAGAAGCAGGTACATTTTGATGCAGGACTACTAAAAGTGACGCATTTACCTAGAAGTGTCACCTTGTAAATGTAGAGTACTCACTGCGTCGCCAATGCGTTAAAACTTTTGACACATTGGCGATGCAAGCTCCTTGTAAATAAACCCTTCAGTGTGCACTGCATGATGAGAAGGACGATGTGTTCAACAATGTGGCTTCTCTTTGAAATGCAGCATATTCTGGTAAAAAAACACCGCATCGTGCATTTTTCAGCTAGGGAAATCTAAGCAGTTTTCTGTGAAGCAGTAAAATGTTAACACAGCTTGAAAAAATATGTTTTAGCTCAGTGTTGGAAAATCGTTGTTATTTTGTTTTTTCTTCAATCGATTTAACAATAATGCACAACAGATTGCCTAAAGGTGTTGCCTAGGCCGCTAGTAGTCTCCCGAGTCATGTCACTTCCTGGCCAGAATGTGCTGCCCCTTTTCAGGATACAGCTTCTCTTGGCCAAGGCATTGAGGATACAGACTTTCACAACTTCCAACCATCTGGTGCATAACTATTACAGAAATGTTTTTTGGCTGACATCTTTTTGGTCCTAGAAATCCAAGGCACAGATTGCATGTTTTTATTTACTCGAATCATTATTTCATGGCCATCAACTCAGGAAGGGCAACTTGCCATCACCATAAAAGGCAGGTGTATTTGTCAATGACGAACGCTCTGCAATGCAGTAGGCTATTGGCAGATTTGCTGAACTGAGATTAGGGGTGTAGGAAAATAGAAAACAAAAAATGCCATTGTTATAAAATGTAGAACAGCATTTTACAATTTAAGTGAGCAGGAGGCTATGGAACTAGGACAGTAAAAAATGTTAAAGGAATAAAAAGTACTTCATGAGAGACTGCAGAGAGAAACTCCAATACGGAGAGCTCATTGTGGTATTAGACACTCTATTATCTATTTTTAGCTCTCTTCCACAGTTTATGTCCTAAACACAAAAAACATACACAGAGGGCAGCTTTGGGTCCTGTCAATAACTGGCCACTTTTAGTCAGCCTCCTTCCGTCATTGCTTATTTGTAATGTGTCTAAAAAAAAATAACTTTTTCGAATGGTCTACAAGAGTATTATGCAGGATTTACTATTGTGGTACCATTAGCAAAAGTGTCCGTTTTGGGATCATAGCTGCACTTTTCATTTCTTGATGAGTTATAAGATGAAAAGAAATAGCTCTTTCGTGAAAAAAATCTTTAAAAAAAATTAAAGAGTCTTTTTTTATGATCCTGATAAAAATATTTGAAAAAACTGTTGCTAACTTACCAAGATATAATACACTGTTCCAAAGCTAACGGGAGAAAAAAGATCTCCGGCAAAGAGCCCCCCTTCGGGGGGTGCCCGTCAGGCATTGCAGCGCTGGCCTGACGAGGAGCTGTCCGATGATGAAGCATGACACCAAATGCGGTGTGTGAGGACTCTTGCTCCTGACTATCAGGACTCCTTTTCCTTTTCTTTCTTTTTCCTCCCGTTAGCTTTGGAACAGTGTATTATATTTTATTATAGGGTTGACTGGAGGGTATACACTGGACCATAGAATCCTCCTATCCCTTCTCTTTATTTGCTAACTTACCAAGACTCTAGCCGACTCCAATTCGAAAGTTCAATTGCAGCTGTACTTTTCGTCAATCTATTGGCAGCCCATCTCAAGGCAAGACATGTTCTTTACGAAGTATGCAAACCATTTCACAGTGCTTTTCACCTCCTTGCTCTGCCAGCACAACTCCGGACCTACGATTTTGGCCTATGGCACATGTTACGCAAATGCACGATTCTAAAGATATTGATGAAGAAGCTGTAGATGGAGAAGGGATCATACATGTATTTTACGCAGTAGGCCTGAGAGAACATTCATGGATATTCTGTGATGGGAATCATAGATACTAATGCCTCCATCAACATAATGGCTAACTCTCAAAAGTTTTACTCATATCTTCTGCCACTGTGTCCTTCCACAGTCTATAGTTTCGTTTTGTATATGACAGGAGCTAACCTCTTCATCTGTAGAGTGTCTTCACAACCAACTTTTCTTGGAATTGTCAAAATCAGTCATGTTACCAGTAACTGTCATTACTCCTGATACTGTTGTCCTCGTCCCATTCATAACAAGCGTGATATTCCTTTCTCAGGGACAGTAAAAAAAACAAGGAAATGCCAGGAAACCTGCCCTCCCATCCCCTCCCATCAGTAGAACTTAATGTGTACCTACCCAGCATTCCGCCTGAACTACCAAGCCCAACAATGAAGGCCTGCCGGCTGGGAGAAACTAAGGGGTGTAATGGATGAAACAAGGACAACAGGACCACGAGTAATGAAGATTACCGGTGAGTGATAAGACATTACCCCATGGGCAATTTCTCCTTTAGGGCTGAGGGGCTGCACCCCTCTGAGATTCCTACATATTTATAGCACAAAATAATAAATATATTGATTGGTTCAGAGACACAATCATAACAATGGTAGCACTAAACAAATTGATGCATTTAAGTCTGGACTGTCTGTCCCAGAATGCCTGCACCTTTAGGAAAGTCCTCTTTTTGGACAGATACTGATGATTACTGACTCTTGGCTGTGCCCTGGGTACTGCTTATCAGTTCCAGGGCCAGTGCTCTGTGTAAAGTGGAGATGCAAATTAGGTTAATTATAATTGGCTATGTCATCCTACCAATAAGTCCCTAGTATATGGTAGGGCATGTAGGTTCAGGGACCTCAGCATAGGTATTGCACCCATAGGTGCAGTGCTGAGGTGCCCAATGTTATGTGAACGGCAGGCCTGCCTGGCTGGCTGGTTTTAAACTAGAGTTACATGCAAATTCCACTTTGGAATTAAAAGTACTTCCAACGTCTTCAGCTACCTTATCTCTACATATGTCGCCGCTAAGGTGTGCCCTACGTGCCCCTAGGGGTGGGTGCTGTGTAAGTATAAGCAGAGACCTTATTAAAATCATTTTATAAACCCTGGAGAGGTAAAATAGGCACATTTGTGTTTCCCTCACTTTAGTGATTGGGCTCCATAGGCTACTTTAGGGGGACACTTTTTTAAATTAATAAAGTCTCAAAGGGAGCTAATTATGCCAAGTTTGATATCAATCTTATTTTTACAATAAATCCAACAACCTGTTGTTGAAGATAATATACCTAGTTCAGGGAAAGAATTTTAGAACTCTACCTGAACATTCCCTACTTCAGCTATGTAGTGCTTTCTTCTGATCGGCCAGTCTCTGGCAGCCTGGCCAGGCTGCCTTGATGAGGTGTGAGGTGGCATGAGCTGAAGATAATGACAGGGGCCTGGGGAGGAGATCTGCCTCAGCAGATGGTGAAAACAGGATAGGGAGTGAGCAGCCAAACTGGTCTTGAAAGGAGGGAAGGAGATTTGGAGCACCTCATGACCTCCCCTATTTCCTGCAAACCCAGACAACCAGATAACCTCTTGATTAGATTAGGAGAGGGCAGGTAAGGGGTGTGTTAAGGATTTTTAGCCACACCAGTGGGTGGACTCAGTCAGATCTAACCTCCAAAATTGAGTTTCTGCCATTCTGGATTTTTAAAGAGTGTTGCTCCTTGGGATTGGTTTTTGCCACACTTCCTGGGAAGTAGTCATCCAGGAGGATGATGGCCTGCCTATGATTGGACAGTTGTCCCCGCACCTTTTCACCCCAGGAGCAAGTATAAATTTGGCAGAGTTGTACCCACACCTCTGATCCCTACAAGGAACAATGAGAGAAGACGAAGGATTGCCCTGGTGGACACCTGACCTGCACCTGGACACTGCACTCTGAAGGACTGCACAAGCTGCACACTTGGTCATCACCATAAAAAGGACTTTGCCTGGCTTCAACTGGTTCATGAAGGGACTCCCTGCTTGCTACAGGTGACAAATAGCTAATCAAAGTCTCCTGCAACAAATCTTGAAGGAAATGACCAGCTGGCCACTGTCCAGTGGTCATTTTGGAGATGGTGCCAGGTGTATTTTGGGAGCTGGAGTCCAAACCCTCAAGGATCAACGCAGAGCTTCTGGGACCATGGGGTGATCTGTGGACTCCTAAAGAACCTTCAAAAACCTTCTGGAAGAAGGACCAACATTTTCGAGAAGTTTGGAGAATGTTTGGTAAAAAGCTCCATAAATGGCCAGACCCGCTGTAGTGAATCAAGCTGGCTTACCTCAACTGAAACCCAACCTGACTTGCAGATTTGTCCAGCCAAGAAGCTCCAAAGCCTGAGACTTCCAGGATTTCACCATGGGATCCTGGAAAGGCAATCCGATGCCCTTGCATCGAAATCAGCTTGCTGTGGAGGCTCAACCACCATCAGAAGGAAAAAGCTCCAAAACAGTGCCACAGTCTGAATGTAAAAAGTTGACTTCCCTCTCAGCACATCAAAGGAGAGGTCCAGGGACATCAGATCAAGACGCAGCTTCTACCCAAACAAGTTTTCCATCCTGAAAAATGGACTATGTCTGAAGGAAGAATTCTTCACTGAGGTCTCCTGCGACACGTATCCGAAGAGGGCTCCAGGGAGGTTAGATCGGATTGATGACTTTGTCATCAAGAAATATACTAAGGCCCTCATAATGACATTGTCGGTAAATCCCACTTACCGCCACACTGACTGCCGCCAACTTACCGCCGCGGATATCCGTTCACTATATTATGACATGCACACACCAATCGATCAGTATTCAGCCACATACTCAAATCTGCCACACCAAAGGTCAGTGATAAACTGGCGGTATCAAAACCCATGCTGTTACGCCAACAGAACTATGCCCATAACATTATAATCCATGAATCACCACGGCAGACATTCAATGGCAGTAAACCATTGGTGGCACATACCGCAGCACTCAAAATGGACACACACAAACAAAACACCACATTGGACAATTCAAACAACACACACCTGGCACCCATACACACCCCCACACCCTCACAGCACTATAAAACGCACACCCACATAACCCACAACCCTTTACAAACAACAATTACTGCCAGGAGAGTGACACCAAGACCACTGACACAACCCGAGCCACACACTATTCACACCAATACACCACTCAAGCCCCCCACATCACACACTCCAACACATTACCCAACACAACCTCACCTACACACCTCACACAACACCCATGGCACCACAAAGACACCCCTGTTTCACAGAGGAGGAGCTAAGGGTCATGATGGAGGAAATTATCAGGGTAGAGCCACAGTTTTTTGGAGCATAGGTGCAGCAGATATCGATAGCTAGGACGATGGAGCTATGGCAGAGAATCGTGGACAGGGTCAATGCCGTGGGACAGCACCCAAGAACTAGGGATGATATCAGGAAGAGGAGGAACGGCCTATGGGGGAAGGTAAGTTCCATTGCAGCAAGACACCAGCTCGCTGTACAGAGGAGTAGAAGGAGGACTGGACTCTGGTAAGTCCACTCCCTACTATTACCCCCATACCTGCATGCCATCACATACCCCCACCCTCACTCCCATCACTTCACTCCATCTCACACATCCCACCATCACATCTCACTCATCCCAATGCCAAGTCCTGCATGCTCTAACAATGCATGGGCATCACTCACAGCCCTGCCTGGGCACTCATCACTAAAGCATGCACACTATAGAGAACTAATCATCCCACAATGCACCAATGTACACAAGTCAAAGCTGCCAGGGTAAACACAACCAAAGAGGGCAAGCCACAGATGCACAATATGTCAGACACAGAAACCATAACAAATCATTTACATCCCCACAGGTACACAAGCCAATGTCAGAGGAGAGGAGGTGCCAGTACTATCCAGTCCCCCAACTGAAGAGGCCCACAGTGATGACAGCAACTCTGGACTTCAGGATGTGTAAGACCTACCTGGCCCATCAGGGACCTCTGGACAGCCAGTTACCCATGCCCAGTCACACACCACCACAGAGCCTCCCCTATCAGGAAGCACCACCACAACACATACCCGGCGTACCCACACCTCTGTCCCAGGACACGTCAATCAGCAGTGTGTCCACCTCTATAAGGACCCAAGGCCAAACCTCATACCCATGACAATCAGGGACCTGGGGTCAGTGGCAGTGGGCACACAGTTCAGGGGACAGAGGCACAGGCCAACAGGGAAACTGGGAGGACTGCTGTGCACAAGGCGGAGGACAGGCCCAGGGAACCAACTCTCTAGGAGGCACTTGCAGAGATCCTGGGAGCCTATCAACATTCCCAAGACACAATGTGCCAGATCCTGTACAATGTGCAGGAGGACAGGCAGCTGCAGGAGAGACAGTACCAGGGGATCAGCTAGGACTTGCAGGTCATCACAACACCTTGATCTCCATAGCAGAGGTGCTGGCAGACATGGCCAAAATTATGAGGGAGGCAGTCTCACAACAGCAGGCCCTACCACCAGCCAGACATCTGAACAGCCTTCCACCTCTGGTACAGCTAGTGGTCAAGAAGCCCCACCACAGGACTCATAGGCCACCAGCACCCCTCCCCTGCAGAAAGTGAACCACCCTGCAAACGTTCCCTGCGATCCAGACAGAAGACAGAGACACTTGCCAAGAACCCCGCCAAGAAATGAGACTCTCCTGATTGTCACCCTTGTGTCCCACTCAGTCACCCTGTCCACCTTGAACTGCCATTGCTCCCCTTCTTATGTCCCCTTGGACAATGCACCTGTGCTACAAACAGACTGGAACAATACCCTGGACTTTCTTTCATCATCACCACATCCATTGCACTTGCCCCTCTATATTTTAACTTTTCAATAAACACCCTTGGAAAAAAAAGAAGTTTGGAGTATGTCATGTATATCAATTATGTATTCATTGAAACAGGTACAAACATTGCAATTCAACTGTACAGAAACTGAGCATAGATTAATGAATTGTAGCTGGTTGCAGTGATCACACCAGGTGTATATGTGAGGTCACCAACATCTGCAAAATGAATTGCCAGAGGGAACAGTAAGTGGGCATAGAAGTCTGAAATATCAGCATGCCAGTGCCACTGAAATTCAAACACATGTCATTGAAATGTGAAGTAACACTGTCCTATCCTACCTGTGTGTCCTTGGAAGTATTGTCTGATCACAGATGTTCTGTTGTCCTCAACCTCTGCCTCCTTATTCTCACTGTCCACAGGGCCCACTGCTGGCACACTGACATCTCCAGCCTCCTCCTATTCCAAGAATGGGAAATGGTGTCTGAGGGCCAGGTTATGCAACATGCAGCATGCCACTTCTATCTGGCAGACCTTCTTGGGTGAGTAGCATATGGATCCACCTGTCAGATGGAGGCACCAAAACCAGACCTTCAGGAGACCAATGGTCCTTTCAATTATTCTTCTGGTTCACCATTGGGCCTCTGCCTTTGCTTCTGCCCTTGTCCTGGCATTCCTCACAGGGGTCAGCAGCCATGATAGGTTGGGGTAACCAGAGTCACCTGAAATATTGAGGTACAACATTTAGCCACACACTATCCCATATGGCCCACACCATACCCATGCACCAACATCTACTGGGTGGGGACCAGGGCTCACCTATTAGCCACACCCTGTGCCTCTGTAGTTGGCCCATCACATTTGGGATGCTGCTATTCCTCAGGACAAAGGCATTATGCCCTGACCCAGGATACTTAGCATTGATTTGGGAGATGCACTGGTCCGCATGGCATACCATCTGTACATTCATAGAGTAGAAACTCTTCCAATTTTTTAACACCTGTTCATTCTGGCATGGGGGGACAAATGCAATTTGTGTTCCATCAATTGCCCCAATTATGTTGGGGATATGTCCCATTGCATAGAACTCGGCCTTCACTGTGGCCAGATTTTCAACCTGGTGGAAAACAATGTGGCTGCACATGTGTTTATCAGGGCAGACAACACTCTTGCCAGCACGTTTGAGAACATTGGCTGTGACATTCATGCTGCCAAGCCCACTGTCACCTGGAAAGAACCAGTTGCCAGGAAATGGAGCACTGATAGCACCTGCACAAGAGGGGGGATCCCAGTGGGGTGACAGATAGCAGATATCAGGTCAGGCTCCACTTGGGCACACAGCTCTTTAATTGCGGCCCTGTCAAGTCTATAGGTGAGGATAATGTGCCTGTCCTCCAGTGTTGCCAAGTCCACCAGGGGTATGTCTCCATCTCCTACTCATCCACAGCAGTAGGAATCTAAGGGACAAAAGGGTGAGGAGCCGGTCACAAACTGAAAAATGGATCTACAACAGAACTCTACATCCTGTTAACTTGTAATGGGTCTGAGTGATTTGTCCAGTATGTCCTAATATCACCAGCAATTTTCCAGGGCCTGCCACCCCCCCCCCCCAAATGGTGTCCGCCTGGCCTGTGTGGAGGAATAGGTGGAAGTGAGGTACTTCTGCTGACGTTGTGCGCCGTTGCGGGAGGTGGTCGGGAACCACCATGGAACTCATCATTGGTTATAATTGAGCCCTAATGATTACAGTGGCCAATGGTGATCTACGCCGATGGTGACGGTATGCACCACCGCAGACATGACCACCAATTTCTATCTGATTCCTCACTTGCTACCTGACCTTCCACACGAAAGGACCTACACTGCATATGATGCTGTGACCTGTGTCTGGATCCTACTATGGCCCATGTGACTGGGAAAGGGGCCCCATCCTTCACATCGGAGGAGTTGGAGAGACTGGTGGACGGGGTCCTACACCAGTACGGATTGCTGTATGGGCATCCAGACCAACAGGTGAGTACACTGTGGGCACGATGCATGTGGCATGAATGCATGAAGTGGTGTTTGTGAAGGCCTTGTGTAAGGGGGTCGGTGGATGTCCTCTGGGCGGTGTACAGGTTGTGTGCTGGGCCATGTGTTTGTAGATGGTGATGGAAACGGGTATGGTGGGCCATATGTTTAACAAGCAGGACTGTTTGTCTAAAACCATTTTCCTGTGTGTATTGCCCCTGCAGGTCAGCGCCCATCAAAAGAAGGGTATTTGGCGAGCCATCACCATATAGGTGCGGACCCTGGGGTCTATGGCAGGCAGAGCACCCACTATCGCAAACGGTGGGAGGACCTGAGACGCTGGGCACGGAAGATGGCAGAGGCCCAGCTGGGGATGGCCTCCCAAAG
Source organism: Pleurodeles waltl (assembly GCF_031143425.1). NCBI lineage: Eukaryota > Metazoa > Chordata > Amphibia > Caudata > Salamandridae > Pleurodeles > Pleurodeles waltl. Next base: position 443,598,982 of record NC_090439.1, on the reverse strand, counting down.
AGGAAGGGGTGCCCGTCGAACCCTGATCCCCCTGATGGCCCACATACTGGTGGTTTCCTATCCAGAACTGGATGGGCGCTTGAGGGTATCACAGCAGCCACAAGGGGGTGAGTACAGTGCCCATCATTACGACTTACGCATGGTAGGATGGTATCCAGGTGGAGGATGTGTACTGACTTGACAGGCTTGACACTGCAGCATAGGTGCCCTGGTGGCTAGGGTTCAGAACGGAAAATCTTGCTACCTAGCTCGTAGGCATCCACTACTGGTCAGGGCTGCGAGGGTCACAGGTGTGCTGCATTTGGCGGTGTGTGCCCCTCCCCATGCCTTGGCCGCTATCTATTTCTCTGGTACCGCTATGGCATCTTGTGTAGGCCTGTTCCCTGTGTGTGAGGGTGCTGTGTACGCCAATAGTGATGTTGGTGCAGCCATTGACCAAGTGTAACTTTTGCCTCTTTCCCCCCGTTTTTGTTTTGTCATCCTGTCCTTATGTGCATTAGCATCATGTGGTGGAGGAGCAGAGGCACCGGCGACAGAGGGAGCTGCATCCCACAGAATCCACGAGGCAGAGTCCACCAACGCTGAGGGCACCAGTCAGACGGAGGGCAAGGAGAGCACCACGGCGGTGACAGTTCTGACACAGATACCTCCTCCTATGGAAGCTCCCTGGTGGTGGCGTACACTTTTGTGACCACACCAGCTACAGGTAAGTCTGCCACCCCCCCCCCCCCATAACAGCACCACCCTCCCAGCAGCCCCTCAGTGAATTGCTCACCCAGGAGGGTGGGCATCTCCTTCGCCCTGAGCACCTCAGGTCCTGCCCCAGTTAGCCCTGCTGCTCTGAGTAAGGAGGCTACTGACCTCCTAAGATCCATCTCTGTTGGGCAGTCAACCATTGTGAATGCCATCCAGAGGCTGGCAGCCCAGTTGCAACAATCTAATGCATTCCTCAAGGGCATTCACACTGGCTTGGTGGTACAACAGAGATCGATTCAGGCTCTGGCCTCCTCTCTGATGGCAGCCATTGTCCCTGTTTCTACCCTCCCCCCCTCCAACTTCCACTGTCCAGTCCCATTCTCCTCAACCCCAACCCATCCCAACCACACAGGCAGACAAGCATGCACACAAGACAACACCCAAGAGTGTCACAGGCAAACACAAGCACCACACTTCATCCCACAGGCACTCACACAAACACCATCCAGTTGCAGACACACCAACATCCACTATTTCAACTGTCTCACCTCCTCCTCCTCCATCACCTCCCACCCAATTCTGTCCACACTCACACCTGCATGCACTACATCATTATCCGCTACCAGCATCACCACACCAAGCAGAGCACACACCTCATTGGTAAACACCTCCACAACAGCCAGGCACACGTCCCCTGTGTCCTCTCCCACTGTGTCTGTCCCCCCTCCTAAAGTAAACAAATGCAAGCACTCAGACACCCAACAGCCATCCACCTCACAACAGCATACAGCCCATGCACCTGCACCCAAAAGCAGCAGACCAACACATCCAACAACCACTCCCTCATCCTCCACTCCCATTCCTTCTCCCTCTTGCCGCCCCAATGCCTATAAAAAACTGTTCCTATCCACCATCGACCTCTTCCCTACCCCTCTCCTCGTTCTTAACGTATGGGCAGGGTAGGAAGAACCTATCCAAGCACCTCAGCCACACAGTCCACGGGCCGAGTCCTCGTCCACAACTCCTGAAGGTGAAGGAGCCTGCACCAGCACCCAGGAAGACAAGAAGCCGGCACCAGCAGGTAAGAAGGAAAAGGAGCCTGCCCCAGCAGCCAGGAAGACCAAGGAGCCTTCTCTAGCAGGCAAGAATGGAAAAGAGCCTGCCCCAGCAGCCAGGAAGATCAAGGAGGCAAGAGGAGAAAGAGGCCTGGGCTAGGAACTGTGACAGAGCCCCCACCACAAACCATGGTTGTGCAGCCACCCGAGGTTGCAGGGGAAGGGCAGGAGCCTCCCCCCACCAGCAGCACTACCACTGTGCAGCTATCACAGCCGGTATGTAATCCTGCCTCCATGGGCAGCTGTGCGGCCTGTCCCCTCCAAAGCCAGTAGGTATGACACCCACCTGAGAGACTGTGACCTTACTCTCCCCAAGATCAAGCACAGGGCATGTTGACCCTCCAGAACCATTGGGTAAGACACCCACCTGTGAGACTGTGGCCCATCACTTCCCAGGATAAAGCACAGGGCATGTTGCCCCCTCCAGAACCAGTGGGTAAGACACTCACATGCCCATCACTTCCCAGGATAAAGCACAGGGCATGTTGTTGCCCCCTCCAGAACCAGTGGGTAAGACCCCCACCTGAGAGACTGTAGCCCATCACTCCCAAAGATCAAGCACAGGGCATGGTGCCCCCTCCGGAACCAGTGAGTAAGACGCCCACCTGAGAGACTGTGGTCCATCACTTCCCAGGATCAAGCACAGGGCATGTTGCCCCCTTCAGAACTAGTGGGTAAGACACCCACATGCCCATCACTCCCCAGGATCAAGCACAGGGCATGTTGCCCCCTCTAGAACCAGTGGGTAAGACACCCACCTGAGAGACTGTGGCCCATCACTCCTCAGTATCAAGCACAGGTCATGTTGCCTCCTCCAGAACCAGTGGTCTTGTAACATCTCCCTGCTGAGGTGACCCCCCATCCCTTGTCCTATCTATTATCTTGGCAAACTTATTTTTCATACTGTGTTGATCTCATTACATTCACTTTTGTGAAATTGTTTAGTCCTTCCATTATTCATCCGAATGATGGGGTAAAATAGTTTATATAATACATCTGGTTATGTGTATGGTCTGTGTGTAGGGTATGTGTTGTGCGTGTTTGTGTCACTCTCTTTTGACTCCCTCCCTCACTTGTGTGCTAAGCGTCTGTACTCACCGCCGTCGTCTTCGCCAGCATTGGTGTTCATGGTGGAGCAGAACGTAGAAGATCATCGGGAAGACATGCAGTTCAGGTTCCATGGTGGCGTGGTTGTTGCTTGTGTCTCCAATGGTGAGTCCTTTCCCTTCTGAGCTCTGTTTCCGCCAGGCTTTTGAGATCATTGGTACTGTCACAGAAAAGGTGGCGATCTGGCATGTGATAATATGGTGGGCGGAACATTGACAATGTTCCGCCTGGCTGTAGGCGGCTACCGCCATGGTGGCTGTTGTTTCCTCCCTGGTGGTCTTTTTGGTACATTGGCTGTCTTTCGGAGATCTTTCTGCCATGGTCATAATTTGGTGTAACTTACTGCCACTTTATCACTGACCACCAGGGTCGTAATGAGGGCCTAAGTCTGAAGGTAAACTTTTGACTGAATGCAGGTAAAACTTTGTAGAATGCAGCACACATTAAAAAAAGCAAAAAGCAATGAGGAATAAAAGCATTTCTCCTCATTTTGCCATGCAAATGACACCCCTGGTGGCATTCGTTTTTGGCGCTGTCTCAGGTTTACGAAAACTCGGAAATCTGAGGCAGCTTCAAGAGCATCAAAAGCAATGGTATAGGAAAGTACCATCTTTCTTGGCATGTTACCCCCAATCTCTGCCTGTTTTTCTGTGTATTTTGCCTGTCTCACTGGGATCCTGGTAGCTAGGAACCCAGTGCTCATAGTTTGAGGCCTATATTTGTTGTCAGTAAGCTTGACTGTTTCACTGAAGTTCTGTTAACCAGAACTCCAGTGCTTATGCTCTCTTTATTTGCCAAATTTGTCAGTACAGTCTAGTGACTCATTATTCCAATTCTGATTGGCACACTGGACCCCCTTTATAAGTCCCTAGTATATGGTACCTATGTACCCAGGGTATTGGGTTCCAGGAGATCCTCATGCCACTCGTAAGGAGCTCATACAAACCTTTTATCAGGACTGCCACTGCAGCTTGCGTGAAATAGTGCACACACTATTTAACAGCCATTTTTCACTGCACCAGGTAACTTATAAGTCACCTATATATTTAACCTTCATTTACTGAAGGCTAGTAGCAAAGTTTCCATGTGTGAGGGCATCCTTGCACCAGCAAAGGTGCCCCTACATTGTCCAGGGCAAATTCCCCAGACTTTGTGAGTGAGGGGACACCATTATAAGCGTGCACTACATATATGGCAATACATAGATGTAGCTTCACAATGGTAACCCCAAATATGGTCATGTGAGGTGTCTAAGATCATGGAATTGACCCCCCCAATACAAATCTGATATTGGGGGGCCAATCCCATGCACCCTGGAGGCTCGACCATGGACTCCCAGTACTTTCAAACCAGCTCTCTGAGGTTTCCACTGCAGCCCCTGCTGCTGCCACCTCACAGACAGGGTTCTGCCCTCCTGGGGATTGAGCAGCTCAATCCCAGGAAGGCAGAACAATGCCTTTGTGTTACACCCTCTCCCATTGGAAATAGGTGTTACAGTCATAAGAGGGGTACCCTCCCAGAGCCTCTGGAAATGCTTTGAAGGGCACAGACATTGCCCTCCTTGCATAATCCAGTCTAGACCGGTTCAGGGACCCCAAATCCCTGCTCTGGCTCGAAACTGGACAAATGAAAGGGGAATGACCACTCCTATGTAAATCACCACCCCAGGGATGGTACCCAGAGCTCCTCCAGAGTGTCCCTGGCATTAGCCATCTTGGATGCCAAGTTGTGGGGTCCCTCTGGAGACCTCTGAGTGGCCAATGGCAACAGGTGACATCAGAGACCCCTCCTGATCAGTGCATACCTAGGTAGGTAGCCAATCCCTCTCTCAGGGCTATTTAGGGTCTCTGCTCTGGGTGTTTTTTCAGATTTGGCTTGCGAGATTCCCTGAGGACTCCTCTGCATCCTCTGCTTCAACTTCTGTCTGTCGGATCAACCACAGACTGCTCCAGGAACCGCTGTAACTGCAACAAATTATCCAGGATGATTTGTGCGACCTGCAACTTAATCTCCAGCCAGCATTTGCAACAGTTTCCAAGGTGTGCATGCTCTGAGGACTGCTTGTCTTCACCCTGCACCAGAAGAACTGAAGGAATCTCCCGTGGAGTGACAAAGTGACTTCCGTGCTTCAGCAGTCACCCTTCTGCGACAACAACCGGTACTTTGGGACTCCTCTCCTGATGACCAGCATACTCCCTGGAACACAGGTGGTAGACCAAAGTGACCTAGATTGTCCAAAGGTCCAGCTGTCTAAATTTGGTGGAGTTAAGAGCTTGCTACCACGTTTTGTGACAGTATCCCTGTGCTCCGCATCTTCTGCAGCTCCTTGGACTTCTGTGCACTTCTTCCAAAAGTTCTTCATGCACAGCGTAGCTCAGGTCCCCACAGCTCCCTGAGTTGTTTCCTGGCGGTGTAGGACCCTCCAGTGTAGTGCTGCGACAACCATACTTTGCAACTTCTATGTCTCCCTGTTCTGGGACTCCATGGGTGCTACCTGGTCTTCTGAGGGCTCTCTGATGTGCTGAGAGCCCTCTCTGTCTCTTCAGTATGAGTTGAGACCCCCAGGTCCCTCCTGGGTCCAGGCAGCTCCTCTTTGACACAAACCGTGTACTTGCTTGAACCAAGGCTTGTTGGTGGAATCCAGTGACGCAAACAGCCTGCATCCAACAACTTGACGTGAGACATCTCTTGCACCAAGCAGGAACCCACAGCTATCTTCTTTGGTGGATTTCTGTACTTTTCTTCTAACCAGAGAATCTACTTTTGCACCTTCTTCCAGGTTGGCATGGGCTCTTGTTCTTCCTGAGCTCTTCATCGATCTTCTGGACTTGGTCTTCTCTTTCCACTGGTCTTCAGGTCCATGAATCCTTTGTTTGTTGCTTGCAGTCTTGCTTGATTCTTGCATAAGTCTTCGTCACGACTTGTAGTATGTTCTGAGGAAACTTGCTGTACTTTACTCCTGTTTTCCTGGGCTCTAGGGTGGGGTACTTTTCTTACCTTTGAGGTTTTCTTATACTCCCAGCACCTCTCTACACACTACACTTGCCTAAGAGAGGAATTCGACATTCGAATTCCAATATTTTAGCATATGATTTGTTTTGTCCCTAGGCCCATTGCAATCTATTGTATTTTCTACTGTTTGCACTATTCTATGACTGTTTTCTTACCTGATTTTGGTTACTAGTGTGTATATTGTGTATCATACTTACATCCAAAAGGAGTATTACCTCTAATATATTTTTGGCCTTGTGTCACTAAAATAAAGTACCTTTATTTTTGGTAAGACTGAGTATTGTCTTTTATTGTGTAAAAGTACTGTTTTATATAGTGGTATTGCAGGAGCTTTGCATGTCTCCTTGTTCAGCCTTGGCTGCACTGCTACCGCTATCCATAGACTGCCTAACCTGCTAGAACACTGCCTACATTTCACTAATAGGGGATAACTGGATCAGGTACCCACTACAAACCATGCCAGCCTCCTAAAAATGGGTGTTGCTGTGGAACACCCACTGCAACATCCATTGTACGCCCCTCTGACTCAGAAAAATGCATTGATGAAGCCCAAATTTACAAGGGGGCGTAACACCACAAAAAGTGGTGTTACATCTCCTTGTAAATATAGAGCAGTGGTTAGCACCACCGGAGCACCACAAAAAATTATGCTCATGTGGAGCTAGGGGCTGTTAAATCTGGCCCTTTGTCTCCTAAGTTAAGTCTTGTTGTTTGTTGTCAAGCTACCAAGGGTTGAGCTGGGGTTAATTTATTGAGACCTAACTGGACCTAGTAGGGGTTAGTGGCCTATTTCTAAGTGTAGATATTTACCTGTCCTTGCCAATAATCCACTTTCCAACATTTTTGGTATGCAGTGGTGGGATTGAATTCTTGTGTTCAGTATTACACTACAGTTTTAAGTAAAGCAAATTACTAAAAAATAAATTGCCCTAGTAAATTTGGACTAATTTAAATTCTTGCATTTTTCTAAATTGTTGATTCCAATTTTTACAAACATTTTGTGTGACACAAAACTAGGGAACACTGGAGCTTGATCTGGTTAGCCCAGCTTAGGGGGTTGTGTACTGAGAGGGGTTTGCCTGCAGTCACTAACCTCAGAAAGAATGTTTTGATTAAATCCCTGACAGCCTGAGCTGCGGCCCAAGAAGTAGGCACAATGGAAGCTCCAGGGAAGGATGAAGTAGCAGCAGGTGCCAGCTCCAACCACTAAGGAGAGGGAGGGCACTGAACCCTAGTGAAGAGGCCATACCCAAAGCTAGCTGGGGGAAGGGGGCCCCTTCAGAAGGAGAGAACTCCTCCCTTAGGAGGAGAGAGCTGGGAGCACAGCTGACATACAGCTTTGGAGGCAGAGAAGCTGGCCCTGAAGAAGACAAAGTGAGCAAGGGAAGAGAAAAGAGATGGTGACAGCAACAGAGAAGTTGAGATGTTCATGGGTGGGCGGGCTTTGTCCCGGACTGCCCAAAGGGGTTGTTCCTGCTTATATAGAGGGGGATGACATATAGACATGGTTGGGGGCCTTTGAGAGGGCTCTCCAGATGGGAAGGGTTAAGCCCTAATATTGAGGTTCACTCCTATGGAGTAGGTACCAACATCTAGGAGGGATAGACTCTTGACTCTAAGTGGGGAGAAAACAGACTTCTACCCTAGTATGAAGAGGTACTTAAAAAAGAGGTGTGGTCTGACGCCAGAGCAGTACAGGCTCAAGTTCAGGGACACCCAGAAGACAGCTCCCAATTCCTGGGTTGATTTTGTAGGCACCTCAGTTAAGGCACCAGAGGGCTGGATACAGCGCAACAAGGTAAGTAGCTTTGAGGCGCTTTATAGTTTGATTCTGAAGGAGCATCTTCTAACTAATTGTGCCCAAGAGAAGTTACACCAATATTTAGTTGACTCTAAGTTGACCGACCCCTGAGAGTAGGGGGAAGCAGCAGATGACTGGTTGAGAACCAGAGATAGCCAGAAACCCCAGGAGGTGATCAGAAAAAGGGAAGACAAGGTTTTTCTGAAGGGGAAAACCAAGGGAAAGATGTTAAAAAGTCAAAGTAGTCCTCACAAGAGTCCCCCAAACCTTCTCAGGGCAGGGGAGCCACTTCTAAAAGAAAGAGATATCCGGGGAAGAATTATGGTCCTGTTAAGACAGAAAAGGTTCAGGAGCTTGTGTCACAAGCCTGGACAAAAAAGGGGGGATGTTGTCTGCTAAAAGAGGCCCTCCACTAGTGGGCAGTGCCCATGGGATTGCTAGTGTGGGTGTGAGAGTGGAAGTTGGCCCAGGGTTGGGATCAGGGTACACAGAGGTCACCTTAGTGTCTGTGGGTGGGGTGGACATCGCAGCCATGGCCACCTTACCTCCCAGCATGAGAGGGAAAGGCAGAGGCCTAAAGTCCATTGGAGCGAGATTGAGGCTCTGAGAGATCCAGGAGTCAGTGAGACTATGGTCACAGAAGAACTGGTTTCTCCAGAGAAGGTCTTACCTGGTATATTCCACCAAGTGACATATGTATACAGCAGAACCAAACTCCATCCCATGGCCATGGTGAGCCTGGAATGGGGAAGTGTGACTGTCCCTAAAAAGATAGTGGTAGCTCCTGCCCTCCCATTAGAGTCTGCTGGGAAATGACCTGGAAGCATCTGAGTGGTCAGAGGTGGAATGAAGGGTCCATGCACAGATGCTGGATCTCCCTGAGTGTGTGCTGTGACCAGGTCACAGGCAGCATGACAGGGAAGTGCTGGACTCTTGGACCCTGGAACAATGGACCAAGCCTCTAAGAAAAAGAGAAAGGGCACTGGGTCTTACTTACCAGCACCACCCAAGTACAGACGTTCAGGAGAAATCCAACCCTGAGGGGGAGATCTGTCCTGTGAGGGAGGGATCCCTCCCCTTCAAGTTCTACCTGATGTGGTAGAATTGCAAGGGACAGGCAGGCCCACCAGAGAGGAATTGTGCCAGGAACAAAGAGAGTGCCCCATTCTTGAGGGCCTGAGGCTGACTGCCTCCAAGCAAGAACAAGGGGATGTCAGTGGGTCCCACAAGGTTTATTGGGAGGATGGAGTTCTCTACACTGAGGCAAGGGACCTCAAACCAGGGGAAACCAGGAGAGTGGTGCCCAACCAGAAGTGTAGAGAATTCCCCTGAACTCTAAACCATGATATTCCCTTAGCTGGACATTTGGGGCAGAGCAAGACCTGGAACAGGCTGTTCAACCATTTTTATTGGCCCCAGATGTAAGAAAAAGTGAACGAGTTTTGCAGCTCCTGTGTCAGTTGTCAGGCCAAGGGCAAGACAGGAGGCATTCCAAAGGCTCCCTTGATACCACTACCACAGATTGGGATGCCCTTTTGACAGGGTAGGGATTGACATTGTTGCACCACTAGACCCACCAACTGCCTCAGGTAACAGGTACATTTTGGAGGTTGTGGACCATGCCACAAGGTATCCAGAGGCAATACCCCTCAGGACAGTCAGTGCTCCTACAGTGGCTGTGGCTCTGCCTGATGTGCTCACCTGAGTAGGATTCCCAAAAGAAATAATCTCAGATAGGGGTACAAACTTTATGTCTGCCTAACTTCAAGCAATGTGAGATGAGTGTGGTGTAACCTATAAGTTCACAATCCCCTATCATCCCTACACCAATGGTCTGGTGGAAACGTTTAACAAGACCCTGAAGGGCATGGTATTGGGTTTGTCTGGCAAACCCAGGAGGAGATAGGATGTTCTCCTCCCATGCCTGCTGTTTCCATTCAGGGAGGTAACACAAATGGGAGTTGGCTTCAGCCCCTTTGAGCTACTGTTTGGGCACCCTGTTTGATAGGAGAGTTTGGGGAGAAGCCTCTCAAAGGGTCCAAGCAGAATGTGCTTGATTATGTGCTAGGCCTGTGTTCACACACGTACATGAAGAAGGCAAGCAGCAATGTGGAGGCCAGCCAAGAGCTCAAGAAGCTCTGGCATGACCAGAAGGCTACCATGCCTGAGTATCACCCAGGTTAGCTGGTGTGGGTTTTGGAGCCTTGGGCTTCTAGGGCTCTACAGGCCAAGTGGACTGGGTCCTATCCAATTTTTAAAAAGGAGGTTGAGGTCACTTATCCGGTGGACCTTGCACCCTCAGGAATTCTCATAGGATCCTCCATGTAAATAGACTGAAACCCCAACAGGACAGGGCAGACATGATCATGCTTATGGTTACAGGTGAGGGAAAAGAGGGTGGGGGGGAGTGAACCTCTGCCAGACCTCCTGTCCAACAATGCACAAGATCAGTTAGTGAAGGAGTAGTACTCTCTCTCAAATTGACAGTTTAGCAGCAGCAAAACTGAGGTGGCTAAGATGTTTGAGTTAAAGGTAATGGAGCCCTGTTATAGTCCTTGGGCCAGTCCAATGGTACTGGTACCCAAACCCAATCCCTAAGGTGGGAAAAAGCTATGATTTTGTATAGACTACAGAGGTCTAAATGCAGTCACTAAGACTGATACTCACCCCATACCTAGAGGTGATGAGCTCATTGATAGGTTGGGGGTTGCTAAGTTCCTGAGTACATTTGACTTATCCTAAGGATACAGGTAGATTGCCTTAAGTCCAGGAACTAAGGATAGGTCAGAGTTTTCCACCCCAGAGGGCCACTTTCAGTTCACAGTGATACCCTTTGGCTTGAAAAATGCCCCTGCCACCTTCCAATGGTTGGTGAACAAGTCTTGCCTCAGTTGGAATCTTTCAGTGCAGCCTATCTTGATACTATAGCTTTATTCAGTTCCACCTGTGAGGATCACTTGGTCCACCTGAAGGAAGTTGTTCACGCCCTGCTCGAGGCAGGCCTGACTATCAAGGCAAGCAGGTGCCAGATAGGGCATAGCTCAGTAGTGTACCTCGGACTCCTTGTTGGTGGAGGCCATGTACAGCCTCTCCACCCCAAGATCCACACTATCATGGATTTGGAGGCTCCTAAAACCCAGACTCAGGTCAGGACTTTTCTTGGCCTGACAGGGTTTTACAGGAGGTTTGTTCAGAATTATGGGACCATAGTGGCCCCTCTGACAGAACTCACCTTAATGAAATAGCCCAATAAACTCATTTGGAACCCAGCGTGTCAGAAAGCCTTTGACACTCCGAAGAGGGCTATGTGTTCAGCCCTAGTGTTACTGGCCCATGACTACAGCAAGGTGCTTGTAGTGCAAACAGATGCTTCAGAAGAAGGGAGTGGGGCAGTCTTGGCACAAGGCACTGAAAAGGGCCAAGATCAGCCAGTTGCCATCATCAGTTGGCGAGTTCTCCCTATAGAGAAAAAATGGAGTGCCATTGAGAGGGAGGCCTTTGCTGTGGTCTGGTATGGTTTGAACACTAACCACAGACCTCTCTGATGGCTCATGCAGATGAGGGAAGAGAACACAAAACTGTTAAGGTGGTCCAGTTCCCTACATGGGATGGACTTCACAGTGAAACATAGACCTGGGGGTGCCCATTCTAATGTAGATGGCCTTTCCAGGATGTTCCACTTAGCTGATAAGTACTACCAGGGTGTAGGTTAGCGCCTGTCACCCTTCGTCTGGGGAGGCAGTGTTGGAGAGTCCTCCTTTTTGCCCTGGTCACTCTCACATTTTCTGAACAGATACTGGTGGTTACTGACTCTTAGCTGTGCCCTGGGTACTGCTTACCAGTCCCATGGCCAGTGTTCTGTGTAAAGTGGATATGCAAATTAGGCTAATTATAATTGGCTATGTCAACCTACCTATAGGTACCTAGTATATGGTAGGGCATGTATGTTTAGGGACCCCAGCATATGTAGTGCACCCATAGGTACACTGCTGAGGTGACCAGTGTCATGTGAATTGCAGGCCTGCCTTGCTTGCTACTTTTAAACTAAAGTTATATGCAAATTTTACTTTGTAATTAGAAGTACTTCCAAAGTCTTAAGCTACCTTATGTTTACATATAAGTTACCCCTAAGGTGTGTCCTAAGTGCCGCTAGGGCTGGGTGCTACACAGCTATAAGCAGGGACCCTATACAAATTGTTTTATACACCCTGGTGAGGTAAAATAGCCAAATATGTTTTTCCCTCACTGTAGTGAATAGACTCCATAGGCTGAAATGGAGAGACTTTAGTTCAATTAATACAGTCCCAAAAGGAGTTAACTATTTCAAGTTTGGTATCAAATGTATTGTTATAATAAATCAAACAACTTGCCATTGTTGAATTTAATATAACTAGTTCAGAGAAAGAGTTTTAGATCTCTACATGAACATTGCAAACTTCAGCTCTGTAGTGCTCATCTCTGACAGCCTGGCCAGGCTGCCTTGATGAGGTGTGAAATGGCCTGGGCTAAAGCCAAAGGCAAAGCCTGGAGGAGGAGAGCTGCCTGAGCTGATGGTAAAAATAGGATGGGGGTGAGCAGCCTAGCTGGTCTTCATAGGAGGAAAGGATATTTGGAGCAGCTCGGGACCTTCCCCATTTCCTGCGAACCCAGAAAACCAGGTGGTCTCCTGATTAGTGTAGGAGAGGACAAGAAAGGGGTGTTAAGAATTTTTAGCCACACTAGTAGGTAGACTCAGCCAGACCTAACCCTCAAAATTCAGTTTCTACCATTTTGGAATTTTAAAGCATGTTGCTCCCTGGGATTGATTTTTGCAATACTTCCCAAGAAGTAGTTATCCAAGAGGGTGGTAGCTTGCCTGTGATTAGACAGTTGCCCACACCCCTGCTTTTCACTCCTGGAGCAAGGATACATTTGGGGGATCTACACCCACACCTAAGATCCCTAAAAGGATCAACAATAGAAGAGGAAGGACTGCCGTGCTGGACCCCTGACCTGCACCGGGACACTGCATTCTGAAGTTTTGCACAAGCTGCACACTTGGGCTTCAACACAAAAAGGACATTACCTGGATTCAGCTGGTCGAAGAAGGAACTCCATGATTGCTACAGGTATGGAATAGCTAACCAGAGTCCCCCGCAAAAAATCCTGAAGGAACTGACCAACCGACCACTGTCCAATGGTCCTTTTGGAGCTTGAGCCAGGTGAATTCTTGGAGTTGGAGTCCTAGCCCTCAAGGAGCAACTCAGAGCTTCTGAAACCTTGGGGTGAGCTGTGCACTCATAAAGGACCTTCAGAGACCTTCTGTAAGAAGATCCAGAAGTTTTGAGAAGATTGGAGAACTTTCGTTAAAAAGTTCAACAAAGGGACTGACCTGCCGTGGTGAGTCAAACTGGCTTACCTCAATCGCGACCCAGCCTGACTTGCAGGTTTGTCCCGCTAAAAAGTTCTGGAGCACAAGACTTTCAGGATTTAATTGGGGTTCCTGGAAAGGTAATCCGACAACTTTGCATCGAAATTGGCTTGATGTGAAGGTTCAACCAGCGTAGAAAGAAAAAAGCTCAAAGAAAGTGCCAAAGTCCAAATGTAAAAGGTTGACTGGGACTTCCTGTGCAGCATATCTGAGAAAGGCTCCAGGGACACTGGATCAGGGTTCAGCTTTGGCCCCAACAAAGATTTCCTTCCTGAAAAATTGACTAAGTACAAAGGTAGAATTCTTCACCGAGGTCTCCTGTGACGCGTATCCGAAGAGGGCTCCAGGGAGGTCGGATCAGATTGGTGACTTGGTACTGCTGAAGAAAATTGTCAAGAGAAAGAATAAAGGCCAGATTTACAGGCCCCTGCTCCCCTTAGTGTCATGATTGTGGCACAAATGACGCTAATGGGCCGCTACCATATTACCATATTTACAAGGTGGCGCAATCTAAGTTTGCGCCACCCTTTAAACCATTTGCACCACATCATGCATAATATATACATAATGAATGCAAAGGGGACTTTCTCTCATTAGAGGGTCACTAAACATGGCACAATGGAATCTAAAAGAATCCATTGCACCATTCCTAATGTTATTCTTTATGCCTGCTTAAAGCAGGCATTAAAATGAGGCTCAAAATTGATTTCAAAGGGCCTCTGAATACTATACTGAATTAGTGTCAATTTCTTTTACGCTAATCCAGTATAGCCTTACAATAGCACAAAAAAATAATGTTATTGCTCCTAACATGCGCCATAGTGTGCCGTATTATAAATACAGTGCTACCATGGTGGGGTTAGGGAACGCATGGGTGCAGCAAGAAAAGTGTTATATCACTAGTGATGTGCCATTTTTTTGTAAATATGGCCCTATGTCTGAAGGTAAACTTTTGACCAAGGTATCCCGCTTATTTTAGCCGAGCAGGGCTCCATATTGGTCAGCCTTAAAAGTGGTGCTTTTCGTTTCTATGCGCTAAAAACATTAAGGGGGTCATCACAACATTGGCGGTAAAAGCCGCTTACCGCCGTGCTGAAGACCACCAACACACCGCCACGGCTGCGGAATACCGCCACTGCCATTATGACCTACAGCTCGAAATCTGCCAAAATCTAGACACCCACACAAGTCCGCCACACCAAAGGTCAGTGATAAACTGGCGATAAAAAAAACGACACTGTCACCCCAACAGGAATACGCCCACACTATCGCGACCTACAAACCCACGCAGCAGTCTTTCAACCGCGGTATTCCTTTGGCGGTACACACCACCGCGCTCAAATACACACACATCTACACAACCACATTGGACAATTCAAAATACACACACCTGATACACATGCACCCACCACACCCCCACACCTAATACACTATAAAACACACACCCACATCACCCACAAACCCTTACGGCAACAATTGCGACAGAAGGCAAGAGAGAGACACCACCAGAAAGAACAATAGCATCCACAGGCACTCAACACCATCACTCACACAACATCCACGCACCTCACACAACACACCTCTAAATATCACCCCACACATCACAACACACACCACCCCACACATCACCCACACCACCCCATGGCACCGCAAAGACACCCCAGGTTTTCTGAGGAGGAGCTCAGGGTCATGGTGGAGGAAATCATCCGGGTAGAGCCACAGCTATTCGGATCACAGGTGCAGCACACCACCATAGCTAGGAACATGGAGCTATGGTGAAGAATCGTGGACAGGGTCAATGCAGTGGGACAGCACCCAAGAACTAGGGATAATATCAGGAAAAGGTGGAACGACCTACGGGGAAAAGTGCGTTCCGTGGTCTCAAGACACCAGATTGCGGTTCAGAGGACTGGCAGGGGACCCCCAACTCCTCCCCCAGAACTCACTACATGGGAGGAGCAGGTCTTGGCTATCCTGCATCCTGAGGGCCTTGCAGGAGTAGCTGGAGGAATGGACTCTGGTAAGTCAAACCTTTAACTACTTCATCCCCCACCCACCTGCATGCTATCAGATACCCCCACCCTCGCCCTCACCCCCATCACTCCAACTTCTCACATATGTCCCAATATCACAAACCAAGCATCCCAAACCCAAGCCCTGCATGTAACACCAAAGCATGGGCACCCATCACCAAAGCATGTCCACTGCACATACCCATACACCCCCCTAAACCATTATCACACAAGGTCCCACACAAGAATGGAAGAACTGGGGTACAGGGTCACCCACCCATTGCACACCATGACACACACAGATGCTATAATCATGCTTTTACACCCCTGCAGGACCCCTACCCAACGTCACCGGACAGGAGGGTCCAGACATGTCCACTCCACCCACAGAAGAGGCCCACAGTGATGACAGCAGCTCTGTCCAACTGGATCTAGATGACCAGCACAGCCCATCTGGGACCTCGGGACAGTCGGTTCCCCTCACACTGGCACAGGCCACTACAGAGCTTCCCCCCTCTGGAAACACCAGCACAGCACCCACCCAGCGTGCCCATACCTCTGTCCCCAGAACACGTCAAGCAGCAGTGTGTCCAACACTACAGGGAACCCAGGCTAACCCACCACCCCAACAACACCAGGGACCTGGGGGCAGTGGTAGTGTGCACACGGTTCAGGGGACAGAGGCCCAGGGAAACAGGGGAACTGGGAGGGCTGCAGTGCGACAGGGGGAGGACAGGCCCAGGGAACCCACTCTCCACGAGGCCCTCTCTAACATCATGGGAGGGTACCACCATTCCCAGGAGACAATGGCAACGGTACTGGCCAAGTTTCAGGAGACCCAGCAGCTGCAGGAGGAACAGTATTTGGGGTTCAGGGAGGAACTCAAATCCATCAATTCCACCCTGGGCACCATTGTAGGGGTTCTGAAGGAACCCGTCAACACCAGGAGGGACACTGTGGTACAACAAGGGGCCACTGACACTAGCCTGGACGATGAACTGCCCACCACCTCCACCGGTGCTAGTGGACAGGAGGCACCGCCACAGGACCACTACACCAGCACCCCACATCCCTACAGATGGAGAACCACCCCGCAAGCGGTCCCTGAGATCTAGGACAAAGACAGAGAACAATGCCAAGACCCCGGCCAAGAAATGAGATCACGCTGATTGTAATCCTTCTGTCCCACTTTGTCACCCTGTCCATCCATCAACTGCCCCAGCTCCACTTCCTATGCCCCTTTGGACAATGCACCTGTGAGACTAATAGACTGGACTCTGCCATGGACATTCCTCCACCATCACCCCTGACCTTTACAACCCCCTCCACTATTTAGCACTTAAATAAACACCCTTAAATCCAAAAACAATCTGGAGTCAGTCTGTGCTTTCGAAGATGTGTATTAGCAATAACAGCGGCAAAATGCTATATCCAATGTAATGTCAACATACCTATGTCACACAGCTCTAGTCCATGCGGAAACAAAGCAGAGCTCACACAGTGGGACCCACATCTGTGAAATCGAAAGGGAAAGTGACAACTCAGTGTCCATACACTGGGGGAAATGACAGACAGATGAGAGGTAGAAGAATTAAATCAGATGTAGCAGGCAGTGTTGTCTTCTTACCTGTGTCTCACTGGAAGTATTGCTGGATCACCGTGTTCCTGTTGCCTATGTCCTCTCCTTCTGCGTCCTCGTCTTCACTGTCCACAGGCTCCACAGCTGCCACAAGACCTCCATCTGGACCATCCTCCTGCAGTTGCAAAGCCAAGTTGTGAAGCATACAGCAGGCCACGATGATCTGGCACACCTTCTTTGGTGAGTAGAATAGGGAACCACCTGTCAGATGGAGGCACCTGAACCTGGCCTTCAGGAGGCCGAAGGTCCTCTCTATAATCCTCCTGGTCCGGCCATGTGCCTCATTGTAGTGTTGCTCCGCCCTTGTCCTGGGATTCCTCACTGGGGTCAGTAGCCATGACAGGTTGGGGTAACCAGAGTCACCTGCAAATGGCGAGGGACAACTGTTAGACACACTCTAACTCTTAGGGACATCCCCAGACCCAGACACCTAGTCACACTGTATTGGGTCCATGTCCTCACCTAATAGCCACACACAGTGCCTCTGGAGTTGCCGAGTCACATAAGGGATGCTGCTATTCCGGAGAATGTAAGCGTCATGCACTGAGCCAGGAAATTTGTCATTCACATGGGAGATGTACTGGTCGGCCAAACACACCATCTGCACATTCATAGAATGGTAACTCTTCCGGTTTCGGTACACCTGTTCACTCCTGCAGCGGGTACCAAGGCCACATGTGTCCCATCAATGGCACCTATGATGTTGGGGATATGTCCCAGGGCATAGAAGTCACCTTTCACTGTAGGCAAATCCTCCACCTGAGGGAAAACGATGTAGCTGCGCATGTGTTTCAGCAGGGCAGACAGCACTCTGGACAACACGTTGGAGCACATAGGCTGGGACATCACTGATGCTATGGCCACTGTCGTCTGAAAAGACCCACTTGCCAGGAAATGGAGTACTGAAAGGATCTGCACTAGAGGGGGGATTCCTGTGGGATGGCGGATAGCTGAAATCAGGTCTGGATCCAACTGGGCACACAGTTCTAGGATTGTGGTACGATCAAGTCTGTAGGTGATAATTACATGTTGCTCCTCCATTGTCGACTGGTCCACCAGCAGTCTGTACACCGGAGGATGCCTCCATATCCTCACCTGCCCCAGCGGATGTGCTCTATGGAGGAGAACAGCGAGCAAAGAGTCAACCAACACTGAGGTACGTAAACACAACTTAATCGGAAAATTTTTAAAATCGACATATAGCTGTATTAGTGTTTAAGCAAGGCCTAGATATGTGTGATGCAGTAAAAAATAATGCCATGTGGCCCCCTGAAATGGCAACTGCCTGACCTGTAATGTGGGACAAGGGGATTTGAGGTAACTGCACTGGCGTTGTACACCGTTGTGGTAGGCGGTCGAAGACCGTGGCGCAATCCTGCATTGGATAACATTGGACACTATGGGTCCCAGGAGCCAGTGACGATGTACGCCGGTGGTGACGGTACGCACCGCCGCAGACGTCAGCACCATTTTCTCTCTGTTCAATAACTTGATACCTGATCTTCGACAGGAGAGGACCTACACTGCAAGTGCTGCTGTGACCTCAGTCTGGAAGAGACAATGGCTCGTGTGTCTAGTGAAAGGTTCCCTGCCTTCAGCACGGGGGAGTTGGAGAAACTAGTGGATGTGTTCCTCCCCCAGTACACGCTACTCTACGGTCCTCCAGACAAACAGGTGAGTACACTGTGAGCATGCTGTATGGGCAATGCCTGTTTGGAGTGGTGTGGATGTAAGATAGGGGGTGGGGGAGAATGAGGCGTCCATGAAACGACGGTGAGTGCAGGTGCGTCATGGCAAGGGCAGGGATGCAGGTCAATGACTGTGACGGTGCGGACGGTTATATCTTCTCCTTTTCCCCTGTACTATTCCTGTAGGTCAGCGCCCACCAGAAGAAGGATATTTGGCGTGCCATCGCCAAGGAAGTCCGGACCCTGGGGGTCTACCACAGACGGAGCACCCACTGCTAGAAAAGATGGGAGGACATTCGCCACTGGAGCAAGAAGACGGCGGAGGGCCAGCTGGGGATGGCCTCCCAACGTGGGAGGGGTGTCCATCACACCATGAACCCCCTGATGTTCCAGATCCTGGCAGTGGCTACCCGGAGTTGGATGGGCGCTTGAGGGCATCACAGCAGCCACAATGGGGTGAGTACACTCTCATTCAACTGATTCAGTGTGCATTGTAGGTGTCTGGGTGGGGGAGGTGGGCTGTGGGTTCGCCTAGGCCAGGGCGAGTTTAGTACGCAAGGTCCCTTCTTAAGGCAGGCCCTGTGGCACCCCACCCCACCTGTGTACAGAGCCAACTACACCTAGTCATGCTCCTGTGACTTCCATGGGTGCAGCAATCGGGCCTAGCCTTGTAACCCATGTCCCTGTGATTGATTAGGGAACTCCAAGTGCACGGCGTAGTGCAGGGGGCTTCTGTGTCTGTACTGTCCGTCAACAGTAGCGGTATTGGATGCACTCAACATGTCTTTCTTCTGTCTCCCCCCCTTTTTGTGGTCTCCCTGTGCTTGTGTGCATTAGCATCATTAGGCGGAGGAGCAGTGGCACCGGAGCAGCAGGGAGCTGCATCCCACATGGCCCTGGAGGGCGACACAACGGAGTCAAAAGCCACCAGTGGGACGGAGGGCGAGGGGTTTTCCACGACGGAGAAAGGAGCTGAGACCAGCAACACGGACTCCTCCTCTGATCTGAGCTCCCTTGCGGTGGCGGGCCCTTCTGTGCATATACAGGTACAGCCGCCACCCCCCCCCCCCCACCAGCACCGCCCTCCCAGCAGCCCCTCAGCGTTTGTCCCATGGCTGCTCACCCAGGAGAGTGGGCATCTCCTTCACCCCAGGCACCACAGGCCCGGCCCCAGTCAGCCCTGCTGACCTCAGTGAGGAGGCCATTGACCTTCTCAGGTCCCTCACTGTTGGGCAGTCTACCATTTTGAATGCCATCCAGGGTGTAGAGAGGCAGTTGCAACAGGCCAATGCATACCTGGAGGTCATTCATTCTGGTCAGGCAGCCCATCAGTGAGCTTTTCAGACTATGACCTCAGCACTGATAGCAGACATTGTCCCTGTCTCTAGCCTCCCCCCTCCAACTTCCTCCACCCAGACCCAAACCCCTGTACCTCAGCCTATCCCAAGCACACCATCAGACCAGCATGCACACACGTCAACACACAAGGGAAGTTCAGGCAAACATAAGCACCACACATCCCACAGGCACTCACGCAAACATCATACACATGCAGACATACCAACAGCCACTGCCTCCATTGTGTCCCCCTCCTCCTCATCTCCCTCCTCCCTCCCAGTCTCGTCTCCACTCACACCTGCATGCACTACATCGTCAGCCACTACCTCCATCAGCAGCACACCCACCACCACAACCCACTCATGTGCAGTCACCCCCCACTACCATTCACACATCCCCTGTGTCCTCTCCCAGTGTGTCTGTGAGCCCATCTCTCAAGGTACACAATCGCAGCCACACACCCACCCAACAGCCATCCACCTCACAACAGCCTCCAGCCCATGCACCTTCACCCAAAGTCACCAAACGTACACCTCCTAAAACCACTACCTCTTCCTCCACTCCCAAACCCCCTCCATCTACCCATCCCAGTGTGTCCAAAAAACTTTTCCTGTCCAACCTTGACCACTTCTCCTCACCTCCCCCACCCCTTCAGTCTCCTAGGGCCTGCCTCTCCAGGTCCCAACCCAGCACCTCAGCCACAACATCTGCGGGAACAATGGTGCCAGTAGTAACCGGCTTCTGGAGTGCGCCAGGCAGCAGGGCAGCCAGTGTGCCAAGGAGCCAGAGCACGGACAGTCCCCCACCTCAAAAGCACAAAAAGTTGGCCAGTGCCCGGCGGGAGAGAGGAAAAAAATCTTCCACCAAAGCCTCTCCCAGGGGTACAGTTGGGAGTGTGGAGACAGCTGCGCCACCATCCAAGGTGGGGAAGGGGCACAGTAAACCAGGCAAGTCTGGGAAAACCTGCACGGCGGACAAGACCGCCACAAGCACCGCTGCCAAGGACACCGCTGCCACAAGCACCGCTGCCAAGGACACCGCCGCCACCAGCACTGCTGAACAGGACACCACCGCCATCAGCACTGTTGAACAGGACACCACCGCCACCAGCACCGCTGAACAGGACACCGCCGCCAGCAGCACTGCTGAACTGGACACCACCGCAACAAGCACCGCAGGCCAGTGAGCATCAAAGATTATGACGCTACTGAGGCTGCCACGAGCAGGATGAAGCACTCTGGGCACAAAGCCCCCTCCAGAACCAGTGGAGAAAGATATCCACTTGAGAGACTGTGGTATTGCACTCCCCGGGATGCAGCAGTGGGAAAACCACCCACTGGAGAGACTTGAGAGACTGTGGCTTTGCACTCCCCAGGATGCAGCAGTGGGCAAACCACCCAATGGAGAGACTTGAGAGACTGTGGCTTTGTACTCCCCAGGATAAAGAAGTGGGCAACCAACCCACTGGAGAGATTTGAGAGATTGTGGCTTTACACTCCCCAGTGTAAAGCAGTGGGCAACCCACCCACTGCAGAGACTTGAGAGACTGTGGCTTTGCACTCCCCAGGATAAAGCAGTGGGCAAACCACCTACTGGAGAGACTTGAGAGACTGTGGCTTTGCACTCCCCAGGATGCAGCAGTGGGCAAACCACCCACTGGAGAGACTTGAGAGACTGTGGCTTTGCACTCCCCCGGATGCAGCAGTGGGCAACCCACCCACTGTAGAGACTTGAGAGACTGTGGCTTTGCACTCCCCAGGATTCATCAATGGGCATGGAGCCCCCGCATGGATCTGGCACTGTGCACTCATCCGGCTGAGGTGGACCCCCTTCCCTTCCCCCTGAGGTGCCTGTTGTATTTCTATCTGATGCCCCTGCAGTGTTCTCTCCATTTTGATCGGGTATTGAGTGTGGGCCTCGCCCATGCATTTTGGGCCCAGTGGTCCACGGACTATGATGGTGGAATACCTTGGACTTGTATTCTTGGTGTATATATTTGTTTCTAGTGTAAATATATGTATATGAATGTATATGTTTTTGAATAGATTACAAATGTTCGACTCATTTCCTTTTGTCCTTGCATTCTTCCAGGGGGAGTTGGGGGTTGTTCATGTAATGTATCAACATGTACTTGTGTGTGTGTTGTAGTAGGTGAGGGCGGGGGTGGGAGTGTTGCGTGTTGCGTGTGTGTGTCACTCTTTTTCAGTCACCCCTCCCCTGTGTCATAGGTGCAGTACTCACCGTGGCCATCGCCGCTGTCTTTGTTGTTCCTGGTAGAGAAGCAGGAAGATAAAGGCTGGCAGTATCTGGAGCTCGGGTTCCATGGTGTCCTGATTCCTCGTGGGGTGTGTAGAGGTGAGCGTTTTCCCTTCCAAGCCCTGTTTCCGCTATGTTTTTGTTCGCATTGAATCCGCCCAGGAAAAGGTGGTGGATTGGACTGTTGTAATACAGTGGGCGGAACCTTGTCTTCCGCCTGTCTGCTGGCAGTGACCGCCGCGGTGTTTGTTTGTACCACCGTTGCGGTCGTAGTGTTTAAGTGGCTGTCTATGTTGGCGGTTTCCGCCATGGTCGTGATTCCATTTTTTTTACCGCCGGCTTGTTGGCAGTTTTACCGCCACTTTAACACCGGCCGCCAGGGTTGTAATGAGGGCCTAAATTCATTAAAAATCATATCTCTGGTTCCCCTTATCCAATTTTATTTGTTTGGTGTCAAACTAAAGACAAAAAATATTTTCATAACTTGGTTTTGGATTTTTTAACGGTTTCCTGTGGTTTATTTTATTACTCTTTTGTGACATTTGATTGCTTTACACACTTGGGGACATAAGTAAGGAAATGGAGGCTGAGATAGTGTAGCACCACTTTCCTTGCACCTCTTCGTGCCCCCCTACACCCACCATGTGTGCATCATATTTAGCAGACAGCGCACCATGGCGCAGGGTAGGGGACAATAGTGTCATTTTTAGTGATGCTATTGATGTACTCTGCAGGATAAGCACAGAAATATTGGCACTACTCCTGCAGAGTACATAGGGGCCCATTATAAATAATGAAAGCCCTCTTTTAACGCCTGCTCTGAGCAGGCTTTAAAAGTGCTTTATAAATTGACGCAAGGAAATCTATTGGATTTCCTTGTGCCATTTTTCTTGGCCCCCCTAATGGGGGAACGCCCCATTTGTATACAAGGGTGGCAAAGTGGTGCAATGGATGCACTGCGCCACTTTGTAAATATGGAGCAAGGATTTTGGCCTTGTTGGGCCACACTAGCATAAAAAACAATTATGGTAATGTGGCACAAGGTGGCACTAGGTGCATATAAATATGCCCCTTTGTCTCCTAAGTTAAGTCTGTTTGCTCACTGCAAAGCTACTAAGGGTTTAACTGGGCTTCATTTATTGGGACTAAACTGGACCTAGTGGGAGTTAGCGGCCTATTGCTAAGTGTAGGTAGTTACTGCCCTTACCAGGCAGTAAATAAACTTTCTTCACTGTGACGCACGACGCAGGGCTGACTGTTCTAAAGCCCTTTATTTCCTGTGTGGTCTATGGTAGTATACACTCCAAGCCAGTGACACTTTTAGTATCATAGTTTTGGGCGTTCTTGTCTTCATCCTTGTGTGAGGATAGCCTTCCATTATTCACAGGCATGGATCTCATCCTTTCCCCATTTGTCACGCAGTAGGAGTGGATGCAAGCATGTGTAATTTGTGTTTTTGTCTTTTGTAACGGTAAGTGTTATAATGCTAATCTTGCGTTATTTTTATTATACTGAGACCACTTGTCACACTAGCCTCATCCACTGTGACACCCAAGGCTCTGATAGCAAACTGCTGGCTCCTTTATAACTGGAGCTAATGTATTTGTTTCCTCATGAAATTGATCCTAAGAGGAGCATGGTTTTTGTTCCCTTGTGAAATTGATCCAAATATCAAAGTCAAACTCCAAGGGAGAAATATGTGCTTACAGTAAAGGCACTTATCTGCTGTATGGCTTTAAAACTGGCCCTATCATCATGCCTTTATCACTACTGCCAAAAACATGGATTGATATGCAAACAATTTAGTTCCTCTCTTATTTCACATGTTATACTTGATGTTGCATTCACCAAGAGAGTTAGCTGTTTCATCATAATCTATTTCTGTATTTCATTTTGTGCATTTTATTACTCTTCCATAGTGCACACTTTGACTTGTGCCAGGTGTTTATGAGGGGCTTTGATTGAGAGGGCTGGTGTTGAGGCTGAAGGTAAAGCAAGCTGCCTGTCAGTGGGTCGGCGACTCTGTAGAGCACACAGAACAATGGTCACATATTCTAGTTACAATTGAAATTCAAGGTAAATGTGTGTAAAGCAGGTGCACAGAGGTCAAAATATTTAGAAGGAAAAAGCAAAAGGAAATAAAGTGCTTAAATGTGAATGAGTGAAGTGTATGTTTGGGGTGGTAAAATGAAGGAGATGCTAGGAAGTGCATTCAGAAGAGAGTGAAAAGAAGGTGCTGAAGAGGAGAGAGGAGGTTGAAAATATGCAGATGGATGAGATGTAAAGAGAAAAATGACAAATATATCTAACATAAAACACATATAACTGAAGGCCATACTCCTTCCACAGGCCTCAATACTGTAGTTTATTCACAGTCTCACAATTTCAGAATCAAAACATTTCAAATGCTAATTATTTATAACTGATCAGTGTTGTAACTCATTTATCTTAAACAGCTAACAACCATTGACAAAGCCAACAGTACTGACAGGTTTTAGGTGTATGTCAGTTGTTGTGTTATATTTCTGGATGCAATAACATCTCAGAGAGAAACCAAAATACAGGCCAGGTTGCACACCATGGGGATCACAGAAACATATTTTGCAAGCTTCCCGTTAGAGAGATTCAATTTTTTCATCCCACTTAAAGACCTGTCTACACTTATTTCTGTATGACTGACTGTGGCCAGCAGCTGTGGGTGCTTCATCATGTCTGGTTAGCGCATTTCCGTCCAAAGTTGATGCAGCATGCATTGCAAGACACTGTGTAAGCACACACTTTAAAGGGCCTGCAGTTGTTGCAGTGTAGAATTCGCACATTAAAGTAAAGGGTGAACATATTAATGCAGTAAGATATGGGGTAGTTTTTAATGTATTTGGTATTTCAAGACTATACATTCTCACTGCTTTATAAACCTTTCTTTCTCACTACATTTATTTCCTTTCAAATGCACCATTTGTCAATCTTTTTTCATAAATTTCTTGGGAGGACGACCCACCCTGGACCCCACGTTTATCCACTGAGCTTGCTCACTTCACCCGCTACATAAAAGTCATACCCAGACTTTTACACCCTACCACTTTCAAATGTTACTATCCGCCACTGCCTAACCCCTGGTCCTCCTTGACCTAGTCCCATTCATGACACCTGAGACTATCCAAGCATACAATCCGGCCTTCACAAGAAAATAAAAAACAACACCAAAGAGAAGGCCAACCCAAAACAAACTGGCAGCACACCCAGGCACACACTCCAGATAGGCCAGAAACTCCACAGCCAGATAACTGGGCATAACCCAACAACACAGGAAGGGGAAGAGAGCAAAAAGAAGCCCACGCAGCAAACAACAGAGAGGGAAACTGACCCTAAGGCGAACACCACAGACCTCCACCCAGAAGAGGAGGCCAAGAATGCAGCAACTCACACTGGAAGGAACAACCACCAGAAGAACCAAGCAACAGGGGCATCCCAATGACCCGAAAAGCACCACAAACCTGCAGCCTGGACAACAGAATAAAACAAAGAGGCAATAGACAACCACTGCCACCTAAGCAAAACCCATCCAGACAGACTTCATGCTGTCTATCACGGGCAAAAGAAGGGGTCAGGAGGAACTCCTGCCCAAAAAACACCAACTGGTGCAAAAATAGACAACCCAAAAAGGGAACAACAAATGCAAAACACTCAGAGGACACCAAGTACGCCTACGAGAACCAAAAATTATGCGCCCATCCAGAGACAATAACAAGCAACAACCTCCAAGCAACCCAACAAGCCAGCATGGGAGGAACTCCAGAAAAAAAACCAAATGTGGAAAACACTCCAACCACAGCACCATGGCCATGACAGAGGCACTCAGCCGAACCAAAACTTCCTCTACCCAAAAGATGAGGCTGGCGGAAAACACAGAGAACACAAAACTGAAAAACAGGTACCACCCGAGAACACTCCCAGACCAAAACAGTGGGCAGAAACCAGAGGCAGCAAACAGAGGGAAAAGGGTTGACCACCAACAGGGGGAAGCTGCAACAACCCCAGGTCAGAGGAGTGAGTGTGAGGCCCCTAAAACCACACAGGAGAAGACATCAAACATTGAAAAAGGAACAGGAAGCAACTGCGGGCAAAGTGCGAGGCCCACCAATGTAATCCCTGGAACCAGATACCCAAACAGGGCCCGAAAAGATTGGAGCCACAAGGAACCAAAGAGGGCAAAGAGCACATAAGCCCCAAGATGAACAATCCCGAAACTTGTGGAGGAGACCAAGAAAAAAGAGCATAAAATCCCAAAAGACGTCAAGGGCTGAAGAAGGTGACACCAAGGCCACATAACCACCCAGAACGGCTGCAGAAAACCAGCCACCAGGAAACCAGTCCCATCTAGTAGCCAGGACAAGGACATGCTGGGCCATCCCTCCAAAACCAAGCCCACCAGCATCCTGGAAAGAACTAGAAAACAAGGAAAAGTTATAACCCTAGCACAGAAACCAACTCTGTGCCCAGGTACATCACCAAAAATAAGAGGCGAGACAGCAAACCTTCCAACAGGTGCACCCACCAGGAGTGCACCAAGGAACAACAAAGAGAAGAGCGAGAGAAAACAAACCGAGCAGGCAGGGTGACCCACAAACAACAGGAAGAATAGAAAGTCACCTAGAAAATCCAAACAAAACCCTGTAACAGTGCCATGTGCTCCTCAAGAAAGGGTGAAAGGAATCCCAAATGAAACATACTGGTACAACAAGCATGAAGAGAACCCAAAGGCAAGAAAGCACCCAAAAAGGCATCTCACAGAGACAGGACACCCCCACAAAAGGGGCAGGGCCCAACCATAGGGGAGAGGGGTTGCCACAGAACTCAAAAGCCCTGATGCACAGTCTGGCAGACTGACCACAGGAAACAAGTCAGATCACAAAAGGCATCCAGACTGTGCTCACCTAACAGGGAGTGCATAAAGGGGCCCCCACACATCCACTGGGCTCAACTTTCCCCAAAAGCTGGCATGACACATACAGAGCTGGGGGGAGACTCCACCAAGGAAAGATGGGCATAAAACAGGAAAGCCAGCAGGCCATGCCAGCCAACTGATCTCCAATCCTCTAAAACCGACAGGTCAGGGACACACAAAACAGATTCCCCCCCCCCCAAAGGCCCCAACCATCAAGAATCCAGGGAGGGCAGCATCCAGGTCCGCTAAGGGCCTCTGGCAGGAACCCAAGACCAGGAGAAAGACACTAATGCCCCAGAACCATGCGCTAAGCGCCACCAAAATCAAAGGTGCTTAGGGTAAGTCTCTACAGACCGAGAGCACCTGCCGGAAGAGGCAGAAAGGGCCAATCAAAAATGACACACACCAAAAAGCAAAAGAAGCAACTGGGGACAGGGCCGATGCAGACCCTGAACAGCAAGACCCCACCCAGGAGGAAACCAAATAGAGACCAAAAACAACAGGCCTAAAAACTATAACAGCAAAGGAACCCAGCGACCTCCATGCCGCAGGTGAAAAGCACCAAAGCAATAGATACCTGGACCCACATCAGAAAAAGGGACTGGAAAGCCCACCGGGAAACGTCAGATCCAATGAGCAATAGCACACAGCACAGCAACTCCCATCGCCAGGACCTGTGAACCCCGGTGCCTGCAAGGCAGGCACACAGCCTGGACCACCAAGGCCTGAGGCACACCAGTGAAAATGGTGGAGCAGGCCTCCTCGGACATCCCCAAGAAGACTGGCGGGAGCATGCCCAAGGACCCAAAATACAACAGGACAGTAAAACAAAAAGCTACAATGCACAGGCCCGAAGGGAGTACCCACAACAACGTCACCAGGGACGGACCTCAGGGCCCCTGGTGAAACCCATCAATCAGGCTAGAGACCCCCTCTAGTGGAAGCCCAAGAAGCAAAACAAGTAGGAAAGAGAGAGAACTCAAACCAATGAGTTACCCATGACCAGGGCCTGGGAACCCACTTGACACTCAAGAAGCCCACAACCATGAGGGGATGAGGGGAAGCCCACAACCATGAGGGGTGGTACCCTGCCATACAAGGGAGGCTCAGTGGAAGGCAGAAACAAACGTAATTGTACCTGGAGACTGAGCTGCTTCAGCAACTGCTGGGATAATCGTATCAGCAGCTGAGGAAGTGAACCAGGAGACTGAGCTGTCTGCAACTGATGCACTATATGCTGTGGTTCATTTGAATGCTACAGATGGAGTGGAAGCTGAAGTCAGCAGAATGTTGTCCCAGGACGTCAGTGAATGGTAACTCCAGAGGTAATAATGTGCTGGAGACAGAATGTGAACCAAGGTGAATGTTAAAGTCCACGCTAGCCGGCCAAGGTGCCAGAGTTGAGAACTGGGAAACCCCAACAGCAAACCGCCACGCCCAGTCCCAGAATAATTCAATCAATTGTAGTATGTCTGTGACAAAGCACCAAAAACTTCCGAAGAGTTTGGAGGGCTGACCATGAGCCTTAACTAACCCATACAAAGTCACATGCAGGACACAAAGGCAAAGGGAGGCAAGTAAGAAGCCCAGCACCACAGAAAGTGAAGCAGACACACAGACATGAACAGGGTTCCCCGGATCCACAGTCGGAACTACTGCTGCAATGCCACATCCTAGATAGTGGAATAGAACATAGCATTACCCACCCACTCCACCGAATAGCTTCTGGAAAATCCATAACATCCTATCACCAGGCAGAAAAAAGAGCAGACGGGATGCTGGGTAGGTATGCCTTAAGTACTCCCGCTGGGAGGGGGTGGAATGGCAGATTTCCCAAAAGTCCTTGGTTCTTTTTTCTATCTGCGAGATAGGAATATTACACTTATAATGAATGGGATGAGGGCAAGCGGGACCAAGGGGTAATAGCACAATAGTCAGATGCTGTAAAGCAAAACAATTCCAATAGCTTTGATCATCCACACCTAAGAGCTTGAGGACACCATTTAAAGGTTTAGGACTATATTTTCGGTCTGGTTTGGGTCACTCTTGCACCATGCAATGTGGTTCAAGAGCGATGCAAAACTTTAGTGAGATTTATGAAGCCCTGCAAGACCACCTTGCATGGCACTGCATGCCTTCATACATTTTGAACAATGTCAAGCAGTGCAAATAGCTGAGTTACATTACTCTGCACTCTGTGAATGTTGCTGTGGTGTTCCCAAGCAGCATCAATAGATGTTGATGCATTACCAGATTTACAAGAACTTTTAGACCAGGGATTGCACAAAAAAGATACTACTCCCGAGAAGAGGCGTAACAAGGAGAAATATGTTTATTTAGCTTCTCAGGATTGTTTTGTGCAGGAAAGTGACACTTCCTGCATAGAAACAATCCTGCATGCAATGCAAACACCTTTGCCCATGGTGCCTGCGTTGGTGCTAGGCTGCCTTTCTCAGTGAAGCAGGGCATCACAGCAAGGTGACTTGCTGCGCTGGCCTGCACCAGAAAGCCCATTAATCTCGACCTTAGTGTTTTAGTTCAAATTAAAGACTATTGGAAAGCTGAAGTAATTCAACAATATTTTGAGAGAAATGTCTGTTCTGATGCACTGGGCCATTAGAGAATGGCTATCAAATGCCAAGAGAGATTGAAAAAGTAGAATTAATGAATGTAAAGAAGAAAGAATATATATAATTAAGAGCAGAATGGCCCACTTCATGTGCCTCTTGTATTGTTATAGCCTAAAAACCAAAGCAAGTGGGTGAAGGATGAATGTATGTAGACATACCGTTACAAAACAGAGCAGTTTGCGGAGAACATCAACATTGTGCCTATCATGTATGACATTGTAGCCAAGGTAAATGGATCCTGAACTGTCTTAAAAACTAAAAATAGGTCTGGTTGTTACCAATTGCTCCACAAACCAGAAGGATGTTATAGGATGATTTTTTTCAGGTGCTGCAGAAGTCTTCCCGAACAGTGTCAGAGAGTTATTTTCAGATTTCAAGAATGTAACATGCCATTAATGACTTTATATTCCACACAGATACAACGGGTAGACACAACACAGGGATCACACCCATCCTTCAATGCTTGTTAAACTGTTGTCCCTGTTAAATGGCAACACGTGTAAATTGTGGAGACCATCCTCCTTAAGCAACATGTTTCACCTGATGGAGATTTATCCAATCTTTCTTAGGTGCTACACTACTCCAAATCAATCTCATGTGTGAGAAGTCACCTAGGAATGGTGATTTACTATGTGAGGTTTGGCCACAATTTCTCCTCCCACACCGGCCCCCTAGATAACCTTCTAAAGTTTACCTCTGCATATCAATAGAACTTCAGACATCTGAAATACCTTCAAGCTAATAAGGATGCTCTGTTGGTAGAAATCACCCTCCGCAATTATGGTTGGACAAAGGAAACTGAAGTAAATGTAGATTGAAGTACCACAGGGCACAACTATTAGAAGTTAGGTCTCTAGTTGGTAGAGATATGCACCTTGTCCAAGTAGTGGCCACAAGCCAAGTCAGGGTAAGTCATATAAACCCTCTAAATTAAGCTGTACTCATCTTCTGGTAACTTGGCACAGAGCAGGCAGGCTTAATTTAGGAGGCAATTTGTAAAGTATTTTTGCAACTCTTAAATTACAGTATCACCTTAAAAACACAACAATATTAGGTAATATTTATCTGACCAAAATGACAAAAATCCAATCAGTAGAACTTACGATATCAAGAGCCATATTTAAGAAAAGTGGCACTGCACACAGTGCAGCTCCATGTTACATGCACCCCTTAACGCCCCCTCAATGCCACCATGTGTGGGCCATATTTAAAATAGGGTTCACCATAGCAGTAGTTAGGGGACTAGCGTCAGAATTTTGACACTTGTCCGGCGCTTTGCAGTATTACCATAAACAATTCTGACGCTAATCCTGCAAAGCACCCAGAGACACATTGTAAGCAATGGAAGCCTCCTTTTAACATCTGCTCTGTGTTATAGTTTACTATTATGAGATGTGCAAACTCCTGCCATGCCAAATGGGGCTTTTTAATTATGTCATCAAGAATTGACCCTGCACACGACATGGAAAAGTATACATCATGTTTCAATAAAAAACTTTCTCAATCAGACCGCAGACCATAGTTGCAGTGGTCTGACAGCCACTACGAGTCTGGTGGTTCTAGGACTGCTAGCCTCACAATTAGACCCTTTGTTTTGAATTCCATTTCTAGATAATGCTTTACATTTTATATTACAGAAACTAAGGTCCTCATTATTATTATAAGTAAATCCCACTTACCACTATACTGACTGCCGCCAACATACCACCAATGCGGCGCATAATATGACACACACACACCAATCTGTCACTATTCAACCACAGACACAAGTCCGCCACAAAAAAGGTCAGTGATAAACTGATGGTATCAAAACCCACACCATTACGCCAACAGAACAACGCCCACCACATTTGAATCCACGAATCACCACGGCAGATATTCAATGGCGGTAAACCATTGGCGGTACATACTGCAGCGCTCAAATTGCAAACACTCAAACAAAACAACACTACATTGGTCAATATAAATAACACACACCTGACACCCATAAACACACCCCACCCACTTACGGACACCACTATAAAAAACATACCCACACTACCTACAACTCTTTACAACTATAAACCATTGGCACGAGACAGACACCACGACTGCAGACAAAACCAGAGCCACACACCACCTACACCAATACACCACCCACACACCCCACATCACACACTCCAACACATGACTCTACACACCCTCACCTACACAACTCACACAACACCCATGGCACCACAAAGACACTCAAGATTCTCAGAGGAGGAGCTAAGGGTTATGATGGAGAAAATCATCCAGGTAGAGCCTCAGCTATTTGGAGCACAGGTGCAGCAAATATCCATTGCTAGGAAGATGGAGTTATGGAGGAAGATCTCGGACAGGGTCAACGCCGTGGGACAGCACCCCAGAACAAGGGACGACATCAGGAAGATGTGGAACAACCTACGGGGGAAGCTGCATTCCATTGCAGCAAGACACCAACTCGCTGTACAGAGGACTGGCGGTGGACCCCCACTTCCTCCCCCACAACTAACAACATGGGAGGAGCAAATCTTGGCAATCATGCATCTTGAATGCCTGGCCAGAGTAGGAGTAGGACTGGACTCTGGTAAGTCAACTCTCTACTACTACTCCCCCCCATACCTGCATGCCATCACATACCCCCACCCTCACTCCCATCTCTCCACTTCCATCTGATCCTCCACACAGGACAGACGGACACCGAAATGGCGTCCACCTGTCCTGTGTGGAGGGACAGATGGAAGTGAGGTAATTCTGCTGACGTTGTGCGTCGTTGCGGGAGGCGGTCAGGAACTGCTGTGCAACTCCTCATTGGTTAACATTGGGCCCAATGGGGTACAGTAGCCAATGGAGATGTTCGCCGGCGGCGGACGTGACCACCATTTTCTATCTGATCACTCACTTGCTGCCTGACCTTCCATAGGAGAGGACTTACACTACATGTGCTGCTGTGACCTGTGTCTGGAACCTATCATGGCTCGTGGGACTGGGGAAAGGGCCCCTGCCTTCACCTCAGTGGAGTTGGAGCGACAGGTGGATGGGGTCCTGCCCCCGTAAGGACTGCTGTATGGGCCTCCAGACCAACATCTGAGTGCACTGTGAGCATGATGCATGTGGCATGAATGCATGGAGTGGTGTGTGTGAAGGCCTCATGTAGGGGGGGTGGGATCTATGTCCCCTGGGTGGCGTACAGCTTGTGTGCTGGGCCATGTGTGTGTAAATGGCAATGTGAAGGGGTACGGTGGGCCATAAGTGTAACAGGCAGGATGGTTGGACTGATACCCTTTTCCGTGTGTATTTCTCTGCAGGTCAGCACCCATCAAAAGAAGGGTATGTGGTGTGCCATCACCATGGACGTGCGGACCCTGGGGGTCTACGTCAGGCAGAGCACCCACAGTAGGAAACAGTGGGAGGACCTGAGATGCTGGGCACGGAAGACGGCGGAGGCCCAGCTCGGGATGGCCTCCCAATGAGGAAGGGGTGCCCGTCGAACCATGACCCCCCTGATGGCCCACATACTGGTGGTGGCCTATCCAGGGCTAGATGGACGCTTGGGGGCATCACAGCAGCCACAAGGGGTTGCCCATCATTACAATGTACGGGTGGTAGGGTGGTATCCAGGTGGGGGTTGTGTGTCATTGGGTGCCCCAGGGCCAGGGCTGCATTGCAGAGTAGGTCCAATGTTGGCCAGGGTTCTGAAGTGATAATCCTGCAACCTAGCTCGTAGGTATCCACAATTGGTCTGGGCTGTGTGGGTCCCAGGTGTGCTGCATTTGCCGGTTTGTGCCCCTCCCCATGCCATGGTGGCTAGCATTATCACTGGTAGTGCATTGCATAGTGCGGAGGGCTGTTCCCTGTGTGTGAGTGTGCTGTGTACACCAATGGTGGTGTTGGTGCAGCCACTGACCCAGTGTATCCTTTGTCTCTCGCCCCTTTTTTGTTTGGTCACCCTGTCCTTATGTGCATTACCATCATATGGTGGAGGAGCATAGGCACCAGTGACGGAGGGACCTGCATCACACAGGAACCAGGAGGCAGAGTCCACCGATGCTAAGGGCACCAATGGGATGGAGGGCAAGGGGAGCACCACAGCAGAGACTGGATGGGACAGTTCAGACTCTGATACATGCTCCGATGGAAGCTCCCTGCTGGTGGCAGACACCTCTGTGACCACCACAGCTACAGGTATATTCACCATCCCTCGTACCAGCACCGCCTTCCCAGCAGCCCCTCATGGAGTTGCCCATGCCTGCTCACCCAGGAGGGTGGGCATCTCCTTCACCCCAGGCACCTCAGGCCCTGCTGCCCTGAGTAAGGAGGCTATTGACCTCCTGAGATCCATCTCTGTCGGGCAGTCAACCATTGTGAATGCCATCCAGGGGCCGGCAGCCCAAATGCATCAAACTAATGCATTTCTGGAGGGCATTCACACTGGCTTGGCGGCCCAACAGAGATCAATCCAGGCTCTGGCCTCTTCTCTGATGGCAGCCATTGTCCCTGTTTCCACCCTCCTCCCTCCAACTTCCTTTTCCGAATCCCATTCCCCTCAACCCCAACCTATCCCAAGCTCACAGGTAGACGAGCATGCACAAAAGACAACACACAAGAGTGGCACAGGCAAAAACAAGCACCACATATCATGCCACAGTCAATCACACAAACACAATCCAGTTGCATCTACACTCATACCTGCATGTACTACATCCTCATCCACTACCAGCATCACCACCACTCCTAGCAGAACACACACCTCACTGGCAGACACCTCCACAACAGCCATGCACACGTCCCCTGTGTCCTCTCCCACTGTGTCAGTCCCCCCTCCTAAAGTACACAAACACAAGCACTCACACACCCAACAGCCATCCACCTCACAACAGCATCCAGCCCATGCACCTGCACCCAAAACACAACAGACAGACACCTCCTACAACCACTCCCTCTTCCCGCCCCAATGTCCATAAGAAGCTTTTCCTCTCCACCATTGACCACTTCCCTACCTCTCCCCCCATCCTTCACGTCTGGCCAGGGTGGCAAAAACCCAGGCAAGCACCTCAGCCACCCAGTCCACAGGCCCAGTAGTCTCCACACCCACTTGTGGTGGGAAAGGATCCAGGGTACCAGGCAGCCTCAAGGATGGGGTCCTGCCCCAGCTGCTGCCCGGAAGGGCAAGTGCCATCCCCAGCTGCTGCCAGGAAGGGCAAGGAGCCATCCCCAGCTGCTACCAGGAAGGGCAAGGAGCCATCCCCAGCTGCTGCCCGGAAGGGCAAGGTGCCTGCCCCAGCTGCCGCCCGGAAAGGCAAGGAGCCAGCACCAGCAGGCAGGAAGGACAAGGGCCTGGTGCAGGGACTCAGATGGAGCACCCACCACCAATCATGGTTGTGTAGCCATCTGAGGCTCCAGGGGATCGGTTGGAGCCCCCCGACACCACCAGCAGCATCAGCACCACCACCACCAG
This sequence comes from Pleurodeles waltl, assembly GCF_031143425.1. NCBI lineage: Eukaryota > Metazoa > Chordata > Amphibia > Caudata > Salamandridae > Pleurodeles > Pleurodeles waltl. The sequence goes on along the minus strand of NC_090439.1, from coordinate 443,563,875 downwards.
TGGGCAGCCATCCAAGGCTGCAAGGGATGGGCTGGAGCTTCACCCCACCACCACCAGTAGCAGCACCACCACCAGTGGGCAGCCGTCCGAGGCTGCAGGGTATGGGCTTGAGCCTCCCCCCATCACCACCAGCAGCAGCATCAGCACCACCACCAGTGAGTAGCCATCCGAGGCTGCAGGGAATGGGCTGGAGCCTCCCCCCACCACCACCAGCAGCAGCAACAGCACCACCACCACCAGTGGACAGCCATCCGAAGCTGCAGGGGATAGGCTGGAGCTTCCCCCCACCACCACCACCAACAGAAGCAGCACTACCACCAGTGGGCAGCCATCCAAGGCTGCAGGGGATGGGCTGGAGCCTCCTCCCACCAGCGGTTGCAGCACCACTACCACTACCACTGAGCAACCGCCAACCCCGGTATGTAGTCCTGCCTCCATGGGCTGCTGTGCGGCATGCCCCATGCTAATTCTGTGGTATGACACCCAGCTGTCAGACTGTGGCCTTACACTCCCCAGGATCAAGAGCACATGCCACAATGCCCCCTCCAGAACCAGGGGGTAAGACACCCACCAACCCCAGCCTCCACAGCATCAGAAGCACAGGGCACAACGCCCCCTCCAGAACCAGTGGGTAAGACACCCACCAACCCCAGTCTCCCCAGGATCAGAAGCACAGGGCACGATGCCCCCTCCAGAACCAGTGGGTAAGACACCCACCAACCCCAGCCTTCCAAGGATCAGAATCACAGTGCATGTTGCCCCCTGAAGAACTAGTGGCCAAGTCACTCACTCAAGAGACTGTGGCCTTGCACTCCCCAGGGCCAAGCACAGGGCATGTTGCCCCCTCCAGAGCATGTGGGAAAGTCACCCACTCAAGAGACTGTGGCCTTGCACTCCCCAGGACCAAGCACAGGGCATGTTTCCCCCTCCAGAGCATGTGGGCAAGTCACCCATTTGGGAGACTGTGGCCTTGCACTCCCCAAGACCAAGCACAGGGCCTGTTGCCCCCTCCAGAACCAGTGGTCTTGTTTCATCTGCTGGCTGAGGTGCAAAAACTATTCCCCGCCCCCTGAGGTACCTGCCTATTTTTCAACTGATGCCCCTGGCAGTGTTCTCTCTGTGTTGGTGCAGGTGACAAGTGGGGCCTTGGACTTTGACCTGTGGCTATGTGGCCCACACACGATATGGACTGGGCAGTGTCCCTTGAACTGTACATTAGTAAATACCATTACATAGCACTTTCGTATTTCTACTGTGTTGTTATTATTACACTAATTTTTGCAAAATTCTGTTGTCCTTGCATTATCCATCAGGGGTACGTGGTAAATATGCTTTAGTTATGCAGCTGATTGTATGTATGGTGTTGGGAGTGGGGGGAGTGTTGTGCGTGTATGTGTCACTCTCTTTTTCCTCCCTCCCTCCCCTGTGTGCTAGGGGGCTGTGCTCACTGTGGTCGCCTTTGCCGTCGTTGGTGTTCGTGGTGGAGCAGGACGTAGAAAACCATCGGGAATATATGAAGTTCAGGCTCCATGGCCGCGTAGTTCTTCCCTTGGTCTCCAAAGGTGAATCCTTTCCCTTCTGTGCAGTGTTTCTGCCAGGCATTTTATGTCATTGGTAGTGCTCCGGAAAACGTGGCAGATTGATGCATCTTCATATGGTGAGCGGAACATTGACCTCCGCCTGGCTGTAGGCGGCTACCGCTGTGGTGGCTGTTGTATCCGCCCTGTCAGTCGGTGTGGTAAAGTGGCTGTCTATATGAACTCTCACTGCCATGGTCATAATTTGGCAGTAATTACCACCGGCCTAATGGTGGTATTACCACCACTTTACACTGACTGCCAGTGTGGTAATGAGGGCCTAAGTGTTTCTTTTCTGGTATTTTTATTGTTAATTTCTATTTGTAATTACATTTTTAGTCACTGATTAGAGTTTGGTATTTGTTGTGAAATGTACATTTCTAATTTTTCCTTAATATAGTGAGTTTGTGAGTATACATTTTTTTCCATTTTGTAGTTAGTTATGTATTGGAAATCTTATTTGAAACCCTCAAAGTCCCACATTTTTGCCAACGTGGTTAGGTTTTGAGTGAAGTGGTAATATATCTAGCTTCTCTCACCCCCCAAAATTCAAAACTTCCCCCAATGATGTTATGTTTGGGGTGGTAATCCTGACCCTGCTCCCCATGGAACAGTCCAGCCCAAACTGCAAAGCCAGGTCCTCCCTGGACCAGAAACAAGCATCCTGGGACTGGTTCCAGGGTGTCACCCCTCATCAGCCAGGCTATCTTGAATCTGGTGGCATAGTGAGTAATGGACCCACGTCTGGGCATACCCTTCCCACTGATTGTGACAAATGCAAAAAGAACAAATGATGGGCAGAATATGGAACAGATCAAACATTCACGCACAGTCAAAGATCTGAGTTTAATCCATCAGTTTTTTTTTGCTTGCTTTGCCATTCCAGTTTGGTCCAAACCATACGTCTTGACCCTGCTGCCCACTGTAACAGTTCAGCCCAAACTGCCAGGCCAGGTCCTCCCCGGTCCATAAACAAGCATCCTGGGACCGGTTTCAGGGTATCACCCCTTATCAGCCATGCTAGCTTGGTGGCATGGTAGCAAAGTCCAATATTTTCCCCAACATGGTTTAGTTTGGAGAGGAACTATTAAATCAACGTGGTATTTATGCAAACTAGTAGGAGATGTATGTAAACCAATTCATGTGTAATCAGCATGTAACCTATAGGTCATTTATTACGAGTAATATATTGCAAATTACAAGAGTGAACTAATACAATATTATTTATTTTAACTAAGCAATTATGCATGTATAACAAAAAATTATGAAGGCTAACCACTTATTTATTATGCACACATAACAGTACATTTTAAATGTGAAACAATGTAGATTGCTTAGGAACAAGTACATTAGATATGTGCACCCTTGTGTTGCTCTTAGAAAGAAGTTGGATATACTGGTGAATCAGTATGCCTTGCATGCAACCAGGAAATTATGATACAAACCCATGTTTATGGGATAAAGTACTTCCTGATGTACATTACAAGGACATTGCAAGTCAGAGAGAAGTTCCATGACCCAATACAGCAAAGAGGGTGAAAGCCAAGTTCCTTTAATGGGTTCTGGAACTAAATGGGGATAGCGAAGACTACTCCATCTCTATCACCTATACACATCTCCAACAACCTGACAGAGTAAAGGCCGTCAGAGGTGCACCCACCATATTTAGATCGGGGAAGCATATGCCCAGTTTTCACTGCCTGTCACCACCATACAAATCATGATGGTAAGGGGCAGTGAAAACTTTGAAATTACCTCAACATCATGAGAAAACACTCCATGGCAAGAGGGTCATTGTTTTATTTTGTTTTCAAAAAGGAAATTCCAGTTTGGGTTTTCTTTTAGAAAAAAAAAAAGTTGTACAGCTCATGTTGATGGAGCCATCTGTTAGACTTACAGTGTATTTCTGAGAACCACCAAGGCAGCAGCTCCTGGGTCTGCACCTCTTTGGCGATGGCAAGCCAAATACCCTTTTTCTGATGGGCGCTGACCTGCAGGAAAAATACAGCAGAAAAGGGATTAGTAATACTGTCCGAACGATCACACTCATGGCCCACCATATCCCTCCCATCCACTAACACACATACATTGACCACCATTCATGCAGCACTCTGCCAAGGACACCTCAGCCCCGCCCACATGTGGCTTACACACACAGCACTCCATACATTCATGGCCCATGCATCATGCTCACAGTGTACTCACCTGTTTGTCTGGAGGACCATAGAGTAAAGTGTACTGGGGTAGGACCACATCCACAAGTCTCTCCAACTCCTCCGCACTGAAAGCAGGGGCCTTTTCCCAAACACATGAGCCATTGTCGCTTCCAGACACAGGTCACAGCAGCACTTGCAGCGTAAGTCCTCTCCTGTTGAAGGTCAGGTAGCAAGCGAATAGATAGAAAATGACGGTCACGTCCGCGGCAGTGCGTACCATCATCACCGGAATACATCGCCATTGGCTCCTGGAACCCAAAAGGCCCAATGATAACCAGTGTGAAGTTGCGTGGCAGTCATCGACCACCTACCGCAGTGGCGCACAACACCAGCGGAATTACCTCATTTCCACTTGTCCCTCCTCACAGGTCAGGCAGCCGCCATTTCAGGGGGGCACATGGGGGCACAGGCAATGGCACCTAACTGCATCACAGCAGACATTGGCACATCAACTGACTCTCGGATTCACATACTGGTTCGGTAAATGAAGAGATGCATCATTATTGCAATTGATGTGTGAATGTGACCCTCTGCTCACCGTTTTCCTCCCTAAGCTTCAACCACTGAGGATAAATATGAGATGGAGACATCCTCCAGTGTACAGACCCCTGGTGAACCTTGCGGCGACGGAGGACAGACACATTATCCTAACATACAGAATTGATCGGACCACAATCTAAGAACTGTGTGCTCAATTGGAGCCAGACCTGATGTCAGGTATCCGCCAGCTCACAGGTGTCATCCCTGTAGTGCAGGTCCTGTCAGTGCTCCATTTCCTGGCAAGTGGTTCCCTCCAAACAACAGTGGCCATGGCATCAGGCATGTCTCAGCCAATGTTCTCAAACGTGTTGACCAGAGTGTTGTCTGCCCTGCTGAAACACATGCGCAGCTACATCATATTCCCCCAGGTGGAGTATATGGCCACAGTGAAAGCTGAACAGGTGTTCAGGAATTGAAAAAGCTATCACTCTATGAATGTGCAAATGGTGTGTTTGGCTGACCAGTACATCTCCCATGTGAATGCCAAGTATCCTGGCTCTGTGCATGATGCCTTTATCTTGAGGAATAGCAGCATCCCATATGTGATGGCTCAACTCCACAGGCACCGGGTGTAGCTAATAGGTGAGCCCAAGGTCCCCACCCAGTATAAGTTGCTGTCTGGGTATGGGGTTGTCCCTAAGGGTTAGTGTGTGTCTAACAGTTGTCCCTCGATATTTGCAGATGACTCTGGTTACCTCAACCTCTCATGGTTACTGACCCCAGTGAGTAATGCCAGGACAAGGTGTAGGAGGCTGGACTGGCTTGTAGTGAGTACCAAGGGGTACTTACACCTTGCACCAGGCCCAGGTATCCCTTATTGGTGTAGAGGGGTGTCTAGCAGCTTAGGCTGATAGAAAAGGTAGCTTAGCAGAGCAGCTTAGGCTGAACTAGGAGACGAGTGAAGCTCCTACAGTACCACTAGTGTCATATGCACAATAGCATAAGAAAACACAATACACAGATATACTAAAAATAAAGGTACTTTATTTTTATGACAATATGCCAAAGTATCTCAGTGAGTACCCTCAGTATGAGGATAGCAAATATACACAAGATATATGTACACAATACCAAAATATGCAGTAATAGCAATAGAAAACAGTGCAAACAATGTATAGTCACAATAGAATGCAATGGGGGCACATAGGGATAGGGGCAACACAAACCATATACTCTAGAAGTGGAATGCGAACCACGAATGGACCCCAAACCTATGTGATCTCGTAGAGGGTCGCTGGGACTGTAAGAAAACAGTGAGGGTTAGAAAAAGAGCCCACCCTAAGACCCTGAAAAGTGGGTGCAAAGTGCACCTAAGTTCCCCAAGGAGCACAGAAGTCGTGATAGGGGAATTCTGCAGGAAAGACCAACACCAGCAATGCAACAACGAAGGATTTCCAGACGAGAGTACCTGTGGAACAAGGGGACCAAGTCCAAAAGTCACGATCAAGTCGGGAGTGGGCAGATGCCCAGGAAATGCCAGCTGTGGGTGCAAAGAAGCTGCCACCGGATGGTAGAAGCAGAGGATTCTGCAAGAACGACAAGGGCTAGAAACTTCCCCTTTGAAGGATGGATGTCCCACATTGTGAAGAGTCATTGTAAGGAAATGCCTCCTTGGCATGGTTACCCCCTGACTTTTTGCCTTTGCTGATGCTATGTTTTGAATTGAAAGTGTGCTGAGGCCTGCTAACCAGGCCCCAGCACCAGTGTTCTTTCCCTAACCTATACTTTTGTTCACACAATTGGCACACCCTGGCATCCAGGTAAGTCCCTTGTAACTGGTACCCCTGGTACCAAGGGCCCTGATGCCAGGGAAGGTCTCTAAGGGCTGCAGCATATCTTATGCCACCCTGGGGACCCCTCACTCAGCACAGACACATTGCTTGCCAGCTTGTGTGTGCTGGTGAGGACAAAATGAGTAAGTCGACATGGCACTCCCCTCAGAGTGCCATGCCAACCTCACACTGCCTATGCAGTATAGATAAGTCACCCCTCTAGCAGGCCTTCCAGCCCTAAGGCAGGGTGCACTATACCATGGGTGAGGGCACCAGTGCTTGAGCACTGTGCCCCTACAGTGTCTAAGCCAAACCTTAGACATTGTAAGTGCAGGGTAGCCATAAGAGTATATGGTCTAGGAGTCTGTCAAACACGAACTCCACAGCACCATAATGGCTACACTGAAAACTGGGAAGTTTGGTATCAAACTTCTCAGCACAATAAATGCACACTGATGCCAGTGTACATTTTATTGTGAAATACACCCCAGAGGGCACCTTAGAGGTGCCCCCTGAAACCTTAACCAACTACCTGTGTAGGCTGACTGGTTTTAGCAGCCTGCCACACTCGAGACATGTTGCTGGCCACATGGGGAGAGTGCCTTTGTCACTCTGTGGCCAGTAACAAAGCCTGCACTGGGTGGAGATGCTAACACCTCCCCCAGGCAGGAGCTGTAACACCTGGCGGTGAGCCTCAAAGGCTCACCCCCTTTGTTCCAGCACCACAGGGCACTCCAGCTAGTGGAGTTGCCCGCCCCCTCCGGCCACGGCCCCACTTTTGTCGGCAAGGCCAGAGGAAATAATGAGAATAACAAGGAGGAGTCACTGGCCAGTCAGGACAGCCCCTAAGGTGTCCTGAGCTGAAGTGACTCTAACTTTTAGAAATCCTCCATCTTGCAGATGGAGGATTCCCCCAATAGGGATAGGAATGTGACCTCCTCCCCTTGGGAGGAGGCACAAAGAGGGTGTACCCACCCTCAGGGCTAGTAGCCATTGGCTACTAACCCCCCAGACCTAAACACGCCCTTAAATTTAGTATTTAAGGGCTTCCCTGAACCTAAGAATTTAGATTCCTGCAACTTAAAGAAGAAGAGGACTGCTGAGCTGAAAAACCCTGCAGAGAAGAAGAAGACACCAACTGCTTTGGCCCCAGCCCTACCGGCCTGTCTCCCTCCTTCGGAAGAAAACTGCTCCAGCGACGCTTTCCCCAGGACCAGTGACCTCTGAATCCTCAGAGGACTGCCCTGCTTCCAAAAGACCAAGAAACTCCCGAGGACAGCGGCCCTGTTCAACAAAGACTGCAACTTTGTTTCCAGAGGAGCAGATTTAAAGACCCCTGCAATCCCCGCAAGAAGCGTGAGACTTGCAACACTGCACCCGGCGACCCCGACTCGACTGGTGGAGAAACAACGCTACAGGGAGGACCCCCCGGCAACTCCAAGACTGTGAGTAACCAAAGTTGTCCCCCCTGAGCCCCCACAGCGACGCCTGCAGAGGGAATCCCGAGGCTCCCCCTTACCGCGACTGCCTGACTCTGAAATCCCGACGCCTGGAAAAGACCCTGCACCCGCAGCCCCCAGGACCTGAAGGATCGGAACTCCAGTGCAGGAGTGACCCCCAGGATGCCCTCTCCCTTGCCCAGTTGGTGGCTACCCCGAGGAGACCCCCCCTTGCCTGCCTGCAACGCTGAAGAGACCCCTTGGTCTCTCATTGAAACCTATTGAAAACCCGACGCGTGTTTGCACACTGCACCCGGCCGCCCCCGCGCTGCTGTGGGTGTACTTTTTGTGCTGACTTGTGTCCCCCCCGGTGCCCTACAAAACCCCCCTGGTCTGCCCTCCGAAGACGCGGGTACTTACCTGCTGGCAGACTGGAACCGGGGCACCCCCTTCTCCCTTGAAGCCTATGTGTTTTGGGCACCTGTTTGACCTCTGCACCTGACCGGCCCTGAGCTGCTGGTGTGGTAACTTTGGGGTTGCTCTGAACCCCCAACGGTGGGCTACCTTGGACCCCAATTTGAACCCCGTAGGTGGTTTACTTACCTGCAAGAACTAACATTACTTTACCTCCCCCAGGAACTGTGAAAATTGCAGTGTCCACTTTTAAAATAGCTATATGTGTTTTATGTAAAAAGTATATATGCTATTTTGATTATTCAAAGTTCCTAAAGTACTTACCTGCAATACCTTTCAAATGAGATATTACATGTAGAATTTGAACCTGTAGTTCTTAAAATAAACTAAGAAAAGATATTTTTTCTATACAAAAACCTATTGGCTTGGAATTGTCTCTGAGTGTGTGTTCCTCATTTATTGCCTATGTGTATGTACAACAAATGCTTAACACTACTCCTTTGATAAGCCTACTGCTCGACCACACTACCACAAAATAGAGCATTAGTATTATCTCTTTTTGCCACTATCTTACCTCTAAGGGGAACCCTTGGACTCTGTGCATACTATTCCTTACTTTGAAATAGTGCATACAGAGCCAACTTCCTACACTGGTGGATCAGCGGTGGGGTACAAGACTTTGCATTTGCTGGACTACTCAGCCAATACCTGATCACAAATTCTTAAAACTCGTGCTAGGGCCTTGTGTTAGTCCCTGTTAGCATTTCTTTTAGAGTTTAAAAGTTTTGTGAAAGTTTGAATTAAGTTCTATAGATAGTTTTAGATTCTTAAAAAGTATTCCAACTTTTAGAAGCATAATGTCTAGTACAGATGTGAATGTGATGGAACTCGACATCACCCCTTACCTCCATCTTAAGATGAGGGAGCTAAGGTCACTCTGTAAAATAAAGAAAATAGTAATGGGCCCCAGACCTTCCAAACTACAGCTCCAGGAGCTTTTGGCAGAGTTTGAAAAGGCCAACCCCTCTGAGGATGGCAACACAGAGGATGAAGATAGTGACTTGGAGAAAAATTCCCACCTTCCAGTCCTAACTAGGGAGAACAGGGCCTCTCCAGCCCTGTCTCCAAATATAATAGTCAGAGATGCTGTTTCCCTCACAGGAGGGACCAACCTCTCTGAAATCACTGAGGATAATCCCAGTGAAGAGGACATCCAGTTAGCCAGGATGGCCAAAAGATTGGCTTTGGAAAAACAGATCCTAGCCATAGAAAGGGAAAGACAAGATATGGGCCTAGGACCCATCAATGGTGGCAGCAACATAACTAGGGTCAGAGATTCTCCTGACATGTTAAAAATCCCTAAAGGGATTGTGACAAAATATGAAGATGGTGATGACATCACCAAATGGTTCACAGCTTTTGAGAGGGCTTGTGTAACCAGAAAAGTGACCAGATCTCACTGGGGTGCTCTCCTTTGGGAAATGTTCACTGGAAAGTGTAGGGATAGACTCCTCATACTCTCTGGAAAAGATGCAGAATCTTATGACCTCATGAAGGGTACCCTGATTGAGGGCTTTGGATTCTCCACTAAGGAGTATAGGATTAGATTCAGGGGGGCTCAAAAATCCTCGAGCCAGACCTGGGTTGATTTCGTTGACTACTCAGTGAAAACACTGGATGGTTGGATTCAAGGCAGTGGTGTAAATGATTATGATGGGCTGTACAATTTATTTGTGAAAGAACATCTGTTAAGTAATTGTTTCAATGACAAACTGCATCAGCATCTGGTAGACCTAGGACCAATTTCTCCCCAAGAATTGGGAAAGAAGGCGGACCATTGGGTCAAGACTAGAGTGACCAAGACTTCCACAGGGGGTGACCAAAAGAAAGGGGTCACAAAGCCTCCACAGGGGAAAGGTGTTGAGACATCCAAAAACAAAAATAGTAAAGAGTCTTCTACAGGCCCCCAAAAACCTGCACAGGAGGGTGGGCCCAGAGCCTCTTCACAAACCAATTTTGGGTACAAGGGTAAAAACTTTGATCCCAAAAAGGCCTCGTGTCGTAGTTGTAATCAGCCTGGACACCAAACTGGAGACAAGGCCTGTCCCAAGAAAACAACCACTTCTAACTCCACTCCAGCCAACACTGGAATGGCTAGTCTCCAAGTGGGATCAACAGTGTGCCCAGAGCAAATCAGGTGTCACACTGAAGCCACATTAGTCTCAGAGGGTGGGGTGGATTTAGCCACACTGGCTGCCTGGCCTCCTAACATGCAAAAATACAGGCAGCAGCTCTTAATTAATGGGACAAGTGTAGAAAGCCTGAGGGATACAGGTGCCAGTGTCACTATGGTGACAGAGAAACTGGTTTCCCCTGGTCAATACCTGACTGGACAAACTTATCCAATCACCAATGCTGACAATCAAACTAAAGTACATCCCATGGCTATGGTAACTTTAGAGTGGGGAGGGGTCAATGGCCTGAAACAGGTGGTGGTCTCCTCGAATATCCCAGTAGACTGTTTGCTTGGAAATGACCTGGAGTCCTCAGCATTGGCTGAGGTAGAACTGAAAACCCATGCAGCCATGCTGGGTATCCCTGAACTGGTGTGTGTCAAGACAAGGGCACAGTGCAAGGCACAGGGTGAAAAAGTAGAGCTGGAGTCTGGAAAAAGGGCCCAGCCTACCAAGAGAAAAGGAAAGCCAGCTGGGAAACCAGCTGCAACAAAACCCCAAAAAGAGAACCTCTCTTCTTAGGAAGAAGTTCTGCCCTCTGAGGGAACTGAGCCTATGGAGTTGGAACATTATCAGGTTGAGCTCTTAGGCCCAGGGGGACCCTCAAGGGAACAGTTGTGTAAGGGGCAAGAAACCTGTCCCTCTCTTGAAGGCCTTAGGCAGCAAGCTGCTGAAGAGTCCAATGGCAAGAAAACTGGAACACATAGGGTCTATTGGGAAGATGGACTCCTGTACACTGAGGTAAGAGATCCCAAACCTGGTGCCACTAGGAGAGTGGTAGTGCCTCAGGAGTTCAGAGAGTTTATTCTGACCTTAGCCCATGATATTCCCCTTGCTGGGCATTTGCGACAAACCAAGACGTGGGAGAGACTAGTCAACCACTTCTACTGGCCCAACTTGTCCCAGAAAGTTAAGGAGTTTTGTGTCTCCTGTACCACCTGTCAAGCCAGTGGTAAGACAGGTGGACATCCAAAGGCCCCCCTCATTCCACTTCCAGTGGTGGGGGTCCCCTTTGAAAGAGTGGGTGTGGACATAGTGGGTCCACTTGAACCTCCCACAGCCTCAGGAAATATGTACTTCCTAGTAGTAGTGGATCATGCTACTAGGTATCCTGAAGCTATTCCCCTTAGGTCGACTACTACCCCTGCAGTAGCCAAGGCCCTCATTGGTATCTTTACCAGAGTGGGCTTCCCTAAGGAGGTGGTGTCTGACAGAGGTACCAACTTCATGTTAGCATACCTGAAACACATGTGGAATGAGTGTGGAGTGACTTATAAATTCACTACACCCTATCATCCACAAACTAATGGCCTTGTTGAGAGATTCAACAAGACATTAAAGGGCATGATCATGGGGCTCCCAGAAAAACTCAAAAGGAGATGGGATGTCCTCTTGCCATGTCTGCTCTTCGCTTACAGCGAGGTCCCTCAGAAGGGAGTAGGATTCTCACCCTTTGAACTTCTGTTTGGCCACCCTGTAAGGGGACCACTAGCTCTTGTGAAAAAAGGCTGGGAGAGACCTCTTCATGAGCCTAAACAAGACATAGTGGACTATGTGCTTGGCCTTCGTTCAAGGATGGCAGAGTACATGGAAAAGGCAAGTAAAAACCTTGAGGCCAGCCAACAGCTCCAGAAGTTTTGGTATGACCAAAAGGCTGCAATGGTTGAATTTCAACCAGGGCAGAAAGTCTGGGTTTTGGGGCCTGTGGCTTCCAGGGCACTTCAGGACAGATGGAGTGGCCCTTACCCAGTGCTAGAGAAGAAGAGTCAGGTCACCTACCTGGTGGACCTAGGCACTAGCAGGAGCCCCAAGAGGGTGATCCATGTGAACCGCCTAAAGCTCTTCCATGACAGGGCTGATGTAAATCTGTTGATGGTAACAGATGAGGATCAGGAAGCTGAGAGTGAACCTCTCCCTGATCTCCTCTCATCAAACCCTAAAGATGGCTCAGTGGATGGAGTGATCTATTCAGACACCCTCTCTAGCCAACAGCAATCTGACTGTAGGAAGGTCCTGCAGCAGTTTGCTGAGCTCTTTTCCCTAACCCCTGGTCAGACACACCTGTGTACCTATGATGTGGACACAGGAACAGCATGCCTGTCAAGAACAAAATATTCAGACAGTCTGACAAAGTTAAGGAAAGCATCAAAGTGGAAGTCCACAAGATGCTGGAATTGGGAGTAATTGAGCACTCTGACAGCCCCTGGGCTAGCCCAGTGGTCTTAGTCCCCAAACCTCACACCAAAGATGGAAAGAGAAAGATGAGGTTTTGTGTGGACTATAGAGGACTTAATTCTGTCACCAAGACAGATGCCCATCCCATTCCTAGAGCTGATGAACTGATAGACAAATTAGGTGCTTCCAAATTCTTAAGTACCTTTGACTTAACAGCAGGGTACTGGCAAATCAAAATGGCACCTGGAGCAAAAGAAAAGACAGCATTCTCCACACCTGATGGGCATTATCTGTTCACTGTTATGCCCTTTGGTTTAAAGAATGCCCCTGCCACCTTCCAAAGGTTGGTGAATCAAGTCCTTGCTGGCTTGGAGTCCTTTAGTGCAGCTTATCTTGATGATATTGCTGTCTTTAGCTCCAACTGGCAGGATCACCTGGTCCACCTGAAGAAGGTTTTGAAGGCTCTGCAAACAGCAGGCCTCTCTATCAAGGCATCCAAATGCCAGATAGGGCAGGGAACTGTGGTTTACTTGGGACACCTTGTATGTGGAGGCCAAGTTCAGCCACTCCAGCCTAAGATCCAGACTATTCTGGACTGGGTAGCTCCAAAAACCCAGACTCAAGTCAGGGCATTCCTTGGCTTGACTGGGTACTATAGGAGGTTTGTGAAGGGATATGGATCCATTGTGACAGCCCTCACAGAACTCACCTCAAGAAAATGCCCAAGAAGGTAAACTGGACTGTAGAATGACAACAGGCCTTTGACACCCTGAAACAAGCTATGTGCACAGCACCAGTTCTAAAAGCTCCAGATTACTCCAAGCAGTTCATTGTGCAGACAGATGCCTCTGAACATGGGATAGGGGCAGTTTTGTCCCAAACAAATGATGATGGCCTTGACCAGCCTGTTGCTTTCATTAGCAGGAGGTTACTCCCCAGGGAACAGCGTTGGAGTGCCATTGAGAGGGAGGCCTTTGCTGTGGTTTGGTCCCTGAAGAAGCTGAGACCATACCTCTTTGGTACTCACTTTGTAGTTCAAACTGACCACAGACCTCTCAGATGGCTGATGCAAATGAAAAGTGAAAATCCAAAACTGTTGAGGTGGTCCATCTCCCTACAGGGAATGGACTTTATAGTGGAACACAGACCTGGGACTGCCCATGCCAATACAGATGGCCTTTCCAGGTTCTTCCACTTAGAAAATGAAGACTTTCTTGGGAAAGGTTAGTCTCATCCTCTTTCGTTTGGGGGGGTTGTGTAAGGAAATGCCTCCTTGGCATCGTTACCCCCTGACTTTTTGCCTTTGCTGATGCTATATTTTGAATTGAAAGTGTGCTGAGGCCTGCTAACCAGGCCCCAGCACCAGTGTTCTTTCCCTAACCTATACTTTTGTTCACACAATTGGCACACCCTGGCATCCAGGTAAGTCCCTTGTAACTGGTACCCCTGGTACCAAGGGCCCTGATGCCAGGGAAGGTCTCTAAGGGCTGCAGCATATCTTATGCCACCCTGGGGACCCCTCACTCAGCACAGACACACTGCTTGCCAGCTTGTGTGTGCTGGTGAGGACAAAACGAGTAAGTCGACATGGCACTCCCCTCAGAGTGCCATGCCAACCTCACACTGCCTATGCAGTATAGATAAGTCACCCCTCTAGCAGGCCTTCCAGCCCTAAGGCAGGGTGCACTATACCATGGGTGAGGGCACCAGTGCATGAGCACTGTGCCCCTACAGTGTCTAAGCCAAACCTTAGACATTGTAAGTGCAGGGTATCCATAAGAGTATATGGTCTGGGAGTCTGTCAAACACGAACTCCACAGCACCATAATGGCTACACTGAAAACTGGGAAGTTTGGTATCAAACTTTTCAGCACAATAAATGCACATTGATGCCAGTGTACATTTTATTGTGAAATACACCCCAGAGGGCACCTTAGAGGTGCCCCCTGAAACCTTAACCAACTACCTGTGTAGGCTGACTGGTTTTAGCAGCCTGCCACACTCGAGACATGTTGCTGGCCACATGGGGAGAGTGCCTTTGTCACTCTGTGGCCAGTAACAAAGCCTGCACTGGGTGGAGATGCTAACACCTCCCCCAGGCAGGAGCTGTAACACCTGGCGGTGAGCCTCAAAGGCTCACTCCCTTTGTTCCAGCACCACAGGGCACTCCAGCTAGTGGAGTTGCCCGCCCCCTCCGGCCACGGCCCCACTTTTGGCGGCAAGGCCAGAGGAAATAATGAGAATAACAAGGAGGAGTCACTGGCCAGTCAGGACAGCCCCTAAGGTGTCCTGAGCTGAAGTGACTCTAACTTTTAGAAATCCTCCATCTTACAGATGGAGGATTCCCCCAATAGGGATAGGAATGTGACCTATTTAGTATTTAAGGGCTTCCCTGAACCTAAGAATTTAGATTCCTGCAACTTAAAGAAGAAGAGGACTGCTGAGCTGAAAAACCCTGCAGAGAAGAAGAAGACACCAACTGCTTTGGCCCCAGCCCTACCGGCCTGTCTCCCTCCTTCGGAAGAAACCTGCTCCAGCGACTCTTTCCCCAGGACCAGCGACCTCTGAATCCTCAGAGGACTGCCCTGCTTCCAAAAGACCAAGAAACTCCAGAGGACAGCGGCCCTGTTCAACAAAGACTGCAACTTTGTTTCCAGAGGAGCAGATTTAAAGACCCCTGCAATCCCCGCAAGAAGCGTGAGACTTGCAACACTGCACCCAGCGACCCCGACTCGACTGGTGGAGAAACAACGCTACAGGGAGGACCCCCCGGCGACTCCAAGACTGTGAGTAACCAAAGTTGTCTCCCCTGAACCCCCACAGCGACGCCTGCAGAGGGAATCCCGAGGCTCCCCCTGACCGCGACTGCCTGACTCTGAAATCCCGACGCCTGGAAAAGACCCTGCACCCGCAGCCCCCAGGACCTGAAGGATCGGAACTCCAGTGCAGGAGTGACCCCCAGGAGGCCCTCTCCCTTGCCCAGGTGGTGGCTACCCCGAGGAGACCCCCCCTTGCCTGCCTGCAACGCTGAAGAGACCCCTTGGTCTCTCATTGAAACCTATTGAAAACCCGACGCGTGTTTGCACACTGCACCCGGCCGCCCCCGCGCTGCTGAGGGTGTACTTTTTGTGCTTACTTGTTTCCCCCCAAGTGCACTACAAAACCCCCCTGGTCTGCCCTCCGAAGACGCGGGTACTTACCTGCTGGCAGACTAGAACCGGGGCACCCCCTTCTCCCTTGAAGCCTATGTGTTTTAGGCACCTGTTTGACCTCTGCACCTGACCGGCCCTGAGCTGCTGGTGTGGTAACTTTGGGGTTGCTCTGAACCCCCAATGGTGGGCTACCTTGGACCCCAATTTGAACCCCGTAGGTGGTTTACTTACCTGCAAGAACTAACATTACTTTACCTCCCCCAGGAACCGTGAAAATTGCACTGTGTCCACTTTTAAAATAGCTATATGTGTTTTATGTAAAAAGTATATATGCTATTGTGATTATTTAAAGTTCCTAAAGTACTTACCTGCAATACCTTTCAAATGAGATATTACATGTAGAATTTGAACCTGTGGTTCTTAAAATAAACTAAGAAAATATATTTTTTCTATACAAAAACCCATTGGCTTGGACTTGTCTCTGAGTGTGTGTTCCTCATTTATTGCCTATGTGTATGTACAACAAATGCTTAACACTACTCCTTTGATAAGCCTACTGCTCGACCACACTACCACAAAATAGAACATTAGTATTATCTCTTTTTGCCACTATCTTACCTCTAAGGGGAACCCTTGGACTCTGTGCATACTATTCCTTACTTTGAAATAGTGCATACAGAGCCAACTTCCTACAGTTATGCAGAAGTGTTTTCCAGCAGAAAGACCGCAAACAAGCCTTGCTAGCTGCAAGGGTTGGAGTTAGTGTTTTTGGATGCTGCTGTGGCCCAGGAGGGACCAGGATGTCGCCAATTGCGTGAGGAGACAGAGGGGGCATCCAGCAAGACAAGGAGCCCACTCAGAAGCAAGCAGCACCCACAGAAGTGCCGGAACAGGCACTACGAAGTGGAGTGAATCAGTGCTCACCCGAAGTTGCACAAGAGAGTCCCACGACGCCGGAGGACAGCTCAGGAGGTTGTGCAATGCAGGTTAGAGTGCCGGGGACCCAGGCTTGGCTGTGCACAAAGGAAATCCTCTGAAAGTGCACAGGAGCCGGAGTAGCTGCAAAACACGTGGTTCCCAGCAATGCAGTCTGGCGTGGGGAGGCAAGGACTTACCTCCACCAAACTTGGACTGAAGAGTCACTGGACTGTGGGAGTCACGTGGACAGAGTTGCTGAGTTCAAGGGACCTCGCTCGTCGTGCTGAGAGGAGACCCAGAGGGCCGGTGATGCAGTTCTTTGGTACCTGCGGTTGGAGAGGGAAGATTCCGTCGACCCACGGGAGATTTCTTCGGAGCTTCTAGTGCAGAGAGGAGGCCGACTACCCCCACAGCATGCACCACCAGGAAAACAGTCGAGAAGGCGGCAGGATCAGCATTACAAGGTTGCAGTAGTCGTCTTTGCTACTTTGTTGCAGTTTTGCAGACTTCCAGCGCGGTCAGCAGTCGATTCCTTGGCAGAAGGTGAAGAGAGAGATGCAGAGGAACTCTGATGAGCTCTTACATTCGTTATCTAAGGAATTCCCCAAAGCAGAGACCCTAAATAGACAGAAAAGAGCATTTGGCTACTTAGGAGAGAGAGGATAGGCTAGCAACATCTGAAGGAGCCTATCAGAAGGAGTCTCTGACGTCACCTGCTGGCACTGGCCACTCAGAGAAGTCCAGTGTGCCAGCAGCACCTCTGTTTCCAAGACGGCAGAGGTCTGGAGCACACTGGAGGATCTCTGGGCACCTCCCATGGGAGGTGCAGGTAAGGGGAGTGGTCACTCCCCTTTCCTTTGTCCAGTTTCGCGCCAGAGCAGGGCTGAGGGATCCCTGAACCGGTGCAGACTGGCTTATGCAGAGATGGGCACCATCTGTGCCCATCAAAGCATTTCCAGAGGCTGGGGGAGGCTACTCCTCCCAAGCCCTAACACCTTTTTCCAAAGGGAGAGGGTGTAACACCCTCTCTCTGAGGAAGTCCTTTGTTCTGCCTTCCTGGGCCAGGCCTGGCTGGACCCCAGGAGGGCAGAAACCTGTCTGAGGGGTTGGCAGCAGCTGCAATGAAACCCCGGGAAAGGCAGTTTGGCAGTACCCGGGTCTGTGCTAGAGACCCGTGGGACCATGGGATTGTGCCACCAATGCCAGGATGGCATTGGGGGGCAATACCATGATCATAGACATGTTACATGGCCATATTCGGAGTTACCATTGTGAGGCTATACATAGGTAGGGACCTATGTATAGTGCACGCGTGTAATGGTGTCCCCGCACTCACAAAGTCTGGGGAATTTGCCCTGAAAAATGTGGGGGCGCCTTGGCTAGTGCCAGGGTGCCCACACACTAAGTAACTTAGCACCCAACCTTTACCAGGTAAAGGTTAGACATATAGGTGACTTATAAGTTACTTAAGTGCAGTGGTAAATGGCTGTGAAATAACGTGGACGTTATTTCACTCAGGCTGCACTGGCAGGCCTGTGCAAGAATTGTCAGATCTCCCTATGGGTGGCACAAGAAATGCTGCAGCCCATAGGGATCTCCTGGAACCCCAATACCCTGGGTACCTCAGTACCATATACTAGGGAATTATAAGGGTGTTCCAGTATGCCAATGTAAATTGGTGAAATTGGTCACTAGCCTGTTAGTGACAATTTGGAAAGAAATGAGAGAGCATAACCACTGAGGTTCTGAATAGCAGAGCCTCAGTGAGACAGTTAGTCATAACACAGGTAACACATACCGGGCACACTTATGAGCTCTGGGGCCCTGGCTGGCAGGGTCCCAGTGACACATACAACTAAAACAACATATATACAGTGAAATATGGGGGTAACATGCCAGGCAAGATGGTACTTTCCTACACAAGGGCAGAGGAATGTTAAAATGAGGCACATGGGTGAACCAGCAAGATTATGGAGAGAACCTTTGGCCTCCAGAAGGCCAGGTTCCAGTGCCTCCATCTGACAGGTGGATCCCTGTACTACTCACCCAAGAAGGTGTGCCAGATCCTCATTGCATATTGCATGTTGCACAACCTGGCCTTGAGACGCCAGGTTCCTTTTCTGCAGGAGGATGAGCCTGCAGATGGTCTTGTGGCAGTGGTGGAGCCTGTGAACTGTGAGGAAGAGGAGGCAGAGGAAGAAGATGTGGACAACAGAAGTAATATCATACAGCAGTACTTCCAGTGACAAACAGGTAAGACACTGTAACTTCACTTTACTTTTCAGTTTTCTGTTGGACATTGTACATGGCAGCATGATTTCCCTATGTCTATGGCCACTTACTGCACCCTTTGGCATCTCTATCTTCAGATCTCTGTTCCACACTCTGGCTCCCGGTTTGTTTACTGCCGCCCACTACAGGTCATACCAATCTATAAATTAGTGTACATATGAATTGCAAGGTTTTTAGAATGTTCTACTAATATATATTTCAATCAATTGACAGACTCCAGATTTGTGTTTGTTCCAAGGGTGTTTATTTAAGTGCTAATAAGTAGACGGAATGTGCAATGGGCTGGGGTGATGGTGGAGGAATGTCCAGTTAGAGTCCATTCTCTTGGTATCACAGGTGCATTGTCCAATGGGGCATAAGAAGGGGAGTAATGGCAGTTCAAGATAGACAATGTGACAGAGTGGGACAGAAGGGTGACAATCAGGTTATTTCCTGGTGGGGGTCTTGGCAATGTTCTCTGGCTTCTGCCTCGATCACAGGGACCGTTTGTGGGGTGGTTCTCCTTCTGCAGGAGGTGGGGTGCTGGTGGCCTGTTGTTCCAGTGACAGGGCCTCCTGTCCACTAGCGCTAGCGGACGTGGAGGTAGAGGGCTGTTCGGTGTGGCTAGTGTCAGACGCCCGTTGTTGTGCCACTGCCACCCTTATGGTTTTGGCCATGTCAGCCTGCACCCCTGCAATGGTGACCAGGATAGTGTGGATGTGTTTCAGGTCCTCCCTGATCCCCAGGTTTTGTCCCTCCTGCAGCCGCTGGATCTCCTGCACCATGTCCAGTATCTAGCCCAAGGTCTTCTGGGAATGTTGGCATGCTCCCAGGATCCCTGCAAGCGCCTCATGGAGAGTGGGTTCCCTGGGCCTGTCCTCCCCCTGTTGCACAGCAGTCCTCCCTGCTTCCCTGTTGTCCTGTCCCTCTGTCCCCTGAACCGTGTGCCCACTGCCAGTGACCCCAGGTCCCTGATTATCTTGGGTTTGTGGGGTTTCCTGGGGTCCCTGTATTGGTGGACACACTGCTGATTGACATGTCCCAGGGACAGTGGTATGGGCCTGCTGGGTGGATGCTGTGCTGGTGTTTCCTGAGGGGGGAGGCTCTGTGGTGGTATGGGACTGTGGCAGGTTACCCGACAGTCCCGAGGTCCCTGATGGGCCAGGTTGGTCATTGTGACCCAGGCATGCAGAGCTGCTGTCATCACTGTGGGCTTCTCCTGTGGGAAGACTGGATGTTGGTGGCACCTCCTCTCCGGTGACGATGAGTGGGGGTCCTGTGGGGATGAAAATGCAGTGTTATCATATCTGCGTGTGCCATCTTCTGCATGGGTGTGTTTCTCTGTATGGTTGTGATTGCCCTGTCAGCTTTGTATTGTGTGCATGGTGATTTTGTGGGCTAGGTGATTCTCTCTAATGGGCATGCTGTGGTGATGGGTGTCAATGCAGGTCTGTGATGGGTGTCCATGCATTGGTGTTGAATGCAGGGCTTGGTATTGGGATTGGTGGGTTGTGATAGTGGGGTATATGTGAGGTGGTGGAGTGATGGGGATGAGGGTAGGAGTTTGTGATGGCATGCGGGTAGGTTGGAGGGTATAGTAGTAAAGATTTGACTTACCAGAGTCCAGTCCTCCTGCTACTCCTGCGAGGCTCTCAGGATACATGGTCACCAAGACTTACTCCTCCCATGTTGTTAGTTGTGGGGGAGGGGTGGGGGCCAACCGCCAATCCTCTGTACAGCTACCTGGTGTCTTGCAACCACAGAACGCACCTTCCCCTGTAGGTCGTTCCACTTCTTCCTGATGTCATCCCTTGTTCTGGGGTGCCTGCCCACGGCGTTGACCCTGTCCATGACTCTCCTCCATAGCTCCATCTTCCTAGCAATGGAGGTCTGCTGCACCTGTGATCCGAATAGCTGTGGATTTATCAGGATGATTTCCTCCACCATGATCCTTAGCTCCTTCTCTGAAAACCTGGGGTGTCTTTGGGGTGCCATGGATGTGGTGTGAGTGGTATGTGTGAGGATGTATGGGGTGATGTGTGGGATGATGTGTTGTGTTGGATGCTGTGAGGTGCGTGGATGGTGTATGGGTGATGGTGTTCTGTGGCTCAGATTAAGTGGGTGATCTTGGCTTGTCTCTTTCTGTTTGCAATCTTTTTTTTTCATTGAAAGGGTTGTGAGTAATGTGGGTGTGTGCTTCATAGTGTTGTGAGTGTGTGGTATATGTAAGTGTGTCAGGTGTGTGTAGTTTGAATTGTCCAATGTGGTGTAGTTTTGTTAGTTTGTGTGTATTTTGAGTGCTGCAGTGTGTACCACCAATGGATACTGTGGTTGAAAGACCACTGCGGTGATTTGTGGGTCCTGATACTGTGGGCGTATTTCTGTTGGCATAACGGTGTGGGTTTTGGTACTGCCAGTTTATCACTGACCTTTAGGCTTGCGGACTTGTGTGTGTGTCTGTGTAGTGGCGGATTTCTCTGTGTTGGTCCATATACCTGTAGTGGTATACCGCCGTGGTCACGGTATGTTGGCGGCTGTCAGCACAGCGGTAGGTGGCATTTACCACCAAGGTTGTAATGAGGACCTGAGTATTCATCAAAGTTAATATTAGTTTATTCCTTATTACATCACTTCAGCCAAAACGTGTTTCATCTTGAAAAAAAAGACTTCCTCATGGCAAAAAAACTGCAAATGAAACCAAATTATTCCTTACATTCTAAACAACTTTGTATAATTAAAGAAAAGGAAAGGACTAAGGACTACAATATGAATACGCTAGACTTGGGTAATCATATATGGTTTAATAACAAGTGTGCTTGTGGTATAGGTAGAATAAGTCATATTTTGAATAATCACTGGTTTATGCTTCACCAAGATCCAATAATTAATGAATTTGTAACATCAGGTTAAACCTCATAATGGGACAGATTCTATATCCACTTTTTTCAAATGAGGTTTTTGTCCAGTATGTAAGGTGGCAGATGATGGTAAACACTCATTTTGTTACAATGGTAATACGGAATATACCATCAGGATGCACATGACCTGTCAAATGAAATATATAGTCTATGCTTTTCTGACGACTTGTGGGAAAATATATGTAGGAAGTACTCCTCAACACTTGAAATAGAGAATTCAAGAACATCTTAGAGCTGTTAGTTTCAGAAAAGACAAGAACCCTATTGCTTTCCATGCTTCAACATGTTGTGGTATGAGTTGACAATGTCACTTTCATTTTCATGCTATAGATATATATATCAATTCTAGGGGTGGTAATAGGGAGTGGTGTTTACAGTGCCCAGAATCTGAATGGATAATGAAATTGAAGCTTTAGAATATGGATTGAATATAGACTATGAATAGATTGAGTTATTACCGTGTTCATAATGTGGATTTGTTGAATGTACATATTCCCTGTTATAAAAATACACGTGCCACCATTGGGTGCGGTGCAAGATGGTGCTGTAGGGGCTAAAGGCAGATCATGATGCCTGGGACTTAATCCTCTCTCTGTTTCATTAAAAAGATCTTTAACATGATGGCGCCCTTTTATGACACCAACAGCTTGGGTCCAATGAACGTTTGCCAAAATAGAACTTTTTTTATGATGGTGCATATGTAGGCTACTAAGATTTGTAAAAGTGAGTCTTTTATCGCTTTTTCTTTTTCTTTTTTTTTTCATTCCTCATAGTATAGTTGGCAATGTATTCATTTTCTAGGTGTCACTTTGGATCAACTCTGTTGTGCCTGGGGTTGCATGTATAAGCTGCTTTGGTATTCCTTAACACTTGCTGCTCAAGTGCACTCTACGGTTCAGATGGCACCCACACTGGGGATAGAAACTTTACAGTGCCTGTGATTTATTCCTATTTCCTTTTGGTTGATGAAAACCAGCAACAAGATAGTGGTTCATGTAATACATCAGGGATTTGTTCTCTATGAACTCTTGCAGATAAGAAGGGTGTGTGTATATATAATTTCCATTGACTTCTTGTCTTATGCGTCTTAGGGGTAGAGCATTTCATTTTGACTAATTGGGAATGGTTGAGCGATACAAAGTTGTCATTCTATTCAATTTGTATCGTTTTCGTTTAGAATGACTGTACTGCTTAGATTACCTTGCATGCAGTGTGCCACCTTGTAAATCTGGTGCGGCCATTTTGGCCTCGTTGGGCAACATTAGCGTAAAATAAAATGATGGTAATGTGGCTCAAGAAGGCCCTAGGCCCCCTAAATCTGGGTTTATGTATTATGGAATAGCAGTTGTGGTGGTGACAGGAGGATACAAGTTGGGTACAGATGTGGGGACTAGGTGGTGAGGTATTTTCATTTAATGTGGACAAGGAGTATCATTATGTCTTACTGACATGTTGTGGATTTGATTTTAGATACTACCTTGAAATTAGTTTACTAAGGAGAGAAACACAGTGACTTTAATATATTGGTGAGCACCCGTTATTTTACCATACTGTCTTAAGCTCATAACGACAAGACATTAATTTCACATTTGAAATGACATAATTGTTTGATTGGTTCTAAGAGCACGGGTGACTAATACTTCTATTTTCCTCCTCCTGATGGTTATAGGACACTGATATTAGATGGTGAAGACTTTACTTTGGTAACTGCCTTATTTTGTCTATTAATTGTTCTTCTTAAATGGATTGTAAAATTCTTTAAACACTCTGAACAATACAGGGATCTTTTGATAGAAGACTTTCCTTACCTCAGTATGAATATATGCATGTACATACAATTTAGTTTGGAATGTAAGGAATCATTTGGTTTTATTTGTTGGGCAATTCTTTTTAGCCCTGAGGATGACACACATGTTGGTTAAAGGGGTTTAATAGGGAATCTACCTATTCAACTTTGATGAAAATGTGGACAACTTTTTTTTTGGGCATGTGAGGACGCTTGTTGTTAAGTTTGGAAAAGTCCCAATAATCAATCCATCAATCAATCAATATTTGTAAAGCGCGGCTACTCACTCTTGAGGGTATCAATATGCTGGGGGGGAGGGGAAGGGCCTCATCTGAAGATGGTGAGCGACTGGCTTTGTCTGAGTTGCACTGGGAGATTGTTCCAGATCTTTGGTGTGGTGTAGGTGAAAGTTCGTCCTCTGGCTGTTGTTTTGCAGATGCTAGGGACGGTGGCCAGGGCCATCTCGGTGGAGTGGAGGGATCTGGTGGGGGTGTGGAAGGAGACGCGTTGTTTCAGGTAGGCTGGTCCTGTTCTGTGTATGGCCTGGTACGTGAGTGTGAGAAGATTGAAGGTGATTCGCTTCTTGACCCGTAGCCAGCGGAGGGTCCTCAGGTGTTGGGAGATGTGTTCTTGGCGAAGGATGTCCAGAATGAGAGCGGTGGCATTCTGGATGAGTTGAGGTTTTTTGATGTTCCTAGTTAAGGTGCCGGCACAGAGGGCTTTGCCGTAATCGAGTTTGCTCATGACTAAGTCGTGGGTGACTGTCCAGTGACAGTCTGATGGGATCCATATGAAGATCTTTTGGAGTTTGCAGAGTGTGTGACAGCTGGAGGAGGCTACAGAGTTTAACTGGTGGGTCACAGATAGGGAAGAGTGGAGGATGATTCCTAAGTTGCGGGTGGGCTCGGTCGGTGCAGGGGGGGTGCTAAGGGATGTGGGCCATCAGGAGTCGTCCCAAGCTGAGGTATTTTTCCCAAAGATGATGAGCTCCGTCTTGTCAGAGTTGAGCTCGAGGTAGCTTTCTCTCATCTTGGTGGTGACGGCTTCCATTCCTGCATGAAAGTTCCTTTTGGCTGTGTCCGAGTCTTCAGTGAGGGAAATGATGAGTTGTGTATCATCGGCGTATGACATGATGTTCATACCGTGGCTTCTGACGATGGCATTAAGAAGGGCATGTATACCTTGAGCAGTGTGGGACTCAGTGAGGATCCTTGGGGAACTCCACAGTTGTCTCCTGTAGGTCCAGAGGTGTAGGGCAGAAGTCTGACCCACTGTGTCCTCCCGGAGAGAAAGAAGTGGATCCATTTCAGGGCTCTTCCACAGATTCCTATGTCATGGAGTCTGGTGCTTAGAGTGCTGTGGGAGACTGTGTCAAAAGTTGCTGAGAGGTGGAGGAGTAGGAGTGCTGTGGTGTGGCCGCTGTCTAGGATTCCTTCCTTGTGTTCTTGAATTTTCGTCGGTGGGCGGCGGTTGCAGCTCTGAATGAGGCGAGGTCTTTGCTGGATTGGCTGCCCCTCCATTTTTCTCGAAACATCTGTGGGTACGCTTTGATTCTTGGAGTTCAGTGATGAACCACCTGGCCTTCTTAGGTATGTGGTGTATTTGATGATCCATGTGTTGAGATTGCGTGCTGCTGTGTTGGTGTCGTCAGAGGGGGAAGGGAGGGATTTGGCGAGCGATGAGGTGAGCTGCTGGTTGGTGATTTTGCTCCATTTCCTGTGGGGGGTCTTGGAGGTGTGGGTGCAGCTGCTGGGTGCAGTGGTTGTGAAGTGTATGCAGTGGTGATCGGTCCAATCTGGGGTGGAGATGGGTGTGGTCCAGGCCTAGACAGGTGCTGACAAGCTTGCCTTTAGCACGCCTTTGACGTGCCAGCAGCTCATCCGCTGCTCACTTCCACTATTGAGAAGGGCAGGGGTGCATCGGGAGTAGTCACCTGGGAGGTGGGAGGGCGGGAAAGGTCTTTTGCAGGGGGGAGAGGGGCAAAGGAAAGAGTGGAGAAAGGAAAAAGAACTAGGGAAAAATGAGTGATGAAAGATAAAAAGGCAGACAATGTAAGAGTGAAAGAGCGACAGAGAGATGAAAAGAAAAGGAAATACTTACTTGTGATGGCCACTAGATCACCAAGGACGAGCCTGCCGGTGGATGAGAGCCTCGAACTGAGAGTCAGGAGACTCTCAGTTCATCCCAGGCAAGAGGCAGAGGCAGCAGAAGCATTTGGTGGTGACTGACCTTTCTACATTGAGTAAATTGCATACAAAATATGTACTACATTATAGGAGGATATGTGCCTGCAATTTATTCTCCTAGCCATATGTTAGACCTGGGAGCCTTAGGGTGGTCACCCCTAACTTGTTTGCCTGCCTCCGTCCACATTTTAGATACTGTTTTTGCTGGTTTTAAGACTCTGCACCCTTTACCACTGCTAACAAGTGCTAAAGTGCATATGCTCTCTCCCTTTAAACATGGTAATATTGGATCATACCCAATTGGACTATTTAATGTACTTATAAGTCCTTAGTAGAGTGCCCTATATGTGCCCAGGGCCTGTAGATTAAATGCTAGTAGTGGGCCTGCAGCACTGATTGTGCCATCCACTTAAGTATCCCCTTAACCTTGGCACAGGCCTGCCATTGCAAGGGCTGTGTGTGCAGTTTCACTGCCCATTCGACTTGCCATTTAAAAGTACTTGCCAAGCCTAGAACTCCCCTTTTTCTACATATAAGACACCCCTAAGGTATGCCCTAGGTAACCCATAGGGCAGGGTGCTGCGTAGGCAAAAGGCAGGACATGCACCTATGTAGTTTACATGTCCTGGTAGTGTAAAACTCCTAAATTCATTTTTGCACTGCTGTGAGACCTGCTTCCTTTATAGGCTAACATTGGGGCTGCCCTCATACATTGTTTGAGTAGTAGCTGCTGATCTGAAAGAAGTAGGAAGATCATATTTAGTATGGCCAGAATTGTGATGTAAAATCCTGCTGACTGATGAAGGTGGATTTAATATTACTATTTTAGAAATGCCACTTTTAGAAAGTGAGCATTTCTCTGCACGTAAATCTTTCTGTGCCATATAGTCCACATCTGGCTGGGTTTAGTTGACAGCTCCTTGTGCCTTCACTCAGACACACCCCTAACACAAGATACTCAGCCTCACTTGCATACATCTGCATTTTGAATGTGTATTCCTGGGCTGGGAGGGTTGAGGGCCTGACACTTGCATGTCAAAGGACAGTAGCCTATCCTCACACAAAGGACTGCCACACCCTCTACTGGGACCCTGGCAGACCGGATTTAAATGAAAGGAGACCTTGTGCACTTCTAAGCCACTCTTTAAAGTCTCCCCCACTTCAAAGGCACATTTGGGTAAATAAACAGGGCCTCTGCCCCTACCAACTCAGACACTTCCTAGAAGAGAACCAGAACCAGAGAACCAGAGAACCAGAGAACCAGAGAACCAGAACCTACATCCTGCCAAGAAGAACTGCCTGGCTGCCCAAAGGACTCATCTGTCTGCTTTCTGTGTAGGTCTGCTGCCTTGTTGTTGCCCTGCTGCCTTACTGCTCTCTGTCTGAGGTGAAGAAGTGCTCTCCAAGGGCTTGGATTGAGCTTGCCTCCTGTTCCCTGAAGTCTCAGGACCAAAGAAGGACTCCTTGTGCTGTGAAATTTCACGGACAGCCTGCCAGAAACGACGCACAGCCTGCACCACGGTGAAAATTTCACTACACGCCTAACCGGAACGACGCGGCCTGACTTCGCAATGAGAAGATCAATGCAGTGCTAGCGTAGCATCTGGAAATTTGGCGCACAGCCCACTGGATCGACGCACAGCCAAGCTGGAACGTGCAGCCTGACTCCCAGAGAGGAATCAACGCAGCGTCTGCCATGAGGTAGAAAATTGAACGCAATGCCCACCAGATCGACGCAGCTCCTGTGACTTCTTCCTGCCAGTGCAGGAAATCCATGCATCGTCCCTGGGGCATCTGAAAACCCTGCAACCCGAAGAGGATCCATGACTGACCGCCGGAAATCGACACACAGACGTCCCTGCATGAAAACTAAATGACGCTTTGCTGTGTACTGCCCGAGAAATCGACGCACACCCCTTTGTTTCCATGCATCTCCTCCTCTGCGGTTCTTTGCAGAGATTTTTCACACGAACCATGTACTTTGTCCTTGAAAGAGACTTTGTTTGCTTTTAAAAGACTTAAGACACTGTATATCACTTTTCATTGATATCTCAACATTTACTTATTGCATCTTTAAACGTCTTGACCTGCATTTATCCAGATAAATATATATTTTTCTAAACACTGTTGCCCATATTTACCCTTTTTTAGCACCGCATTTACACTGCTTTTTGATGCAAAAATGGCGCAAACTTACAAAATACAATTGTATTTTGCAAGTTTGCGCCGCTTTTGCTTAAAAAAATGATGCAAATGTGGCGCTAAAAAAGTATAAATATGGGCCTGTGTGGTTTATTTTTGTGGTCCTATATGGTATTCTATTATGACTTATTGCACACATACTTTACACATTGCCTTCTAAGTTAAGCCTGACTGCTCAGTGCCAAGCTACCAGAGGGTGGGCACAGGATAATTTGGATTGTGTGTTTCTTACCCTGACTAGAGTGAGGGCCCTTGTTTGGACAGGGGGTAACATGACTGCGCCGCCATGGGGATTCCGACCCCCATACCGCCATCCTGTTCCTGGTGGTTTCGGCCGCCAGGAACAGGATGGCGGTATGGGGTGTTGTGGGGCCCCTGGGGGACCCTGCAGTGCCCATGCCAATGGCATGGGCACTGCAGGGGCCCCCGTAAGAGGGCCCCACTTAGAATTTCAGTGTCTGCTTAGCAGACACTGTAATTCGCGACGGGTGCTACTGCACCCGTCGCACCCCTTCCACTCCGCCGGGTCCATTCGGAGCCGGCTTCCTCGTGGAAGGGTGTTTCCCGCTGGGCTGGCGGGCGGCCTTTTGGCGGTCGCCCGCCAGCCCAGTGGGAAACCCAGAATGACCGCCGCGGTCTTTTGACCGCGGTACGGTCTTCTGGCGGTTCCCGCTTGGCAGGCGGCTCCCGCCGCCCGCCAAGCTTAGAATCACCCCCATAATCTTAAAATCTTTAGACAGTTCAAAAATTAAAAACAACTGTAAAAGTTTACAAAAGGGCAGGGAATATATTTGTTTATATTACTTCTAGATCCAATAAATACAATAAAAATTGTATCAAAAATTATTTTCAGCTCTATTGATATGGAGCACATTTTAAGTCTAATTGAATAGCAGCTGTGAGAAGTAAAAAAGGTCCAAGTCACTTCCAACAATACCTTTGATCTAATCATACAAAGTAACATCCCTAAACCATTAATTTTACACAATCAGTACACTATAGAACATGTCTCAATGTAACTCTCTTAAAATGCATTTGCATGGGGTTAAATAATAACAGAAATATAAAAATCAGTCTGCCATAAAAATTAATGGGCTATACAATAGACTTTCCGTTGATTTTTGGACACAGTAATTAAACTCACAACCGCAAAACCTATTTCTGGAGATGCAGCAGACTGCAAGTATCTCAGACCATTTTTATATGATGGGGTTGCAAGTATTTAAGAACAGGGCAAAGGAAATGAGTCAGATAAACAGAATATAATTTACAAAAAAGCATAAAGTGCAGTGTAGATTGAATAGAGATGTTATCACATGGAAAACAAGAATGTATGAATATTCTAGACCCTGCTACTGGAAAAGCTACCAGGTAGTGAATCAAATTTAACCTCAGCCTTGTTATATTATACCTATGTTGAGGATTAGGTAGCCATGACAAGTATGTTTTCACCCCTGAAATATTTTCAAGTTGCATAAAGTTCGTCACTGACGTCATGTTAAGGGCTCTCACAATAGGCCCTTCTTCCCTGTGTGCCAGTTACTGTTTTTTAACCTGGTCTTTAGTTTGTACACAGATATCATCAGGATGGTCAAAAAGGGCCTGTAGGTCAAAGTCCTAAAAAATTATTTTGACATAGGCAAGCCAAAGGATTGCTTGACATTTGGCCAATTTTAAACAATCTGCTAACACTAACCGAGAAAATACTGCGCTTGGTGTAGCCCAGATTTTGATCCAGAGTAACAGGGGAGCTAGGCCTATAAGGTCCTCAATATAATCTACTCCTAATTAAAGATGGAGTATCAGACTAGCTGTACTGTGAGGTAGTGCCAATAGGCGAGTTAAAAATCTATTTTCTGCAGCTTGTATTTTCCCCGGTGGGAGCTGCCCCATTCACCAGCACCATTTACCCCAATTGAAATGCATTTGCTTCTATATAATTGTATCAATTCCTTAATGGGTTTACCACCATGCTGCTTTGCAAATCTAAATAACACTTCAGATGCTGCTCCTAATTTAAGTGCTCTATGCGTAATCACTCTTTCCCAAGACCCACATGTATCAAATAAAATGCCCACGTAGCTAAAAAAAAGCACTTTTATCAACTGTATCCCCCCATTGAAATTCTTAAAGTCGTAAAATTAATCTAGCAAATGTTGAAGGCCATTTGCCGTTAGTGCCAGTAGGACTGCATCATCTGCATAAAGAAGGACAGAAACAGCTCGAGAGCCTAGTCATGGGATAACCAAACTATAGGGTTCTAAAAAGGTACCAAGTGAGTTAATATACAATAGGAATAAAAAAGGCGCAAAGATACACCCTTGTCTCACCCCTCTGGTCACCCTAATAGGACTTGTGCAATCCCCTAACAATGTATAACGTACCTTTGTGGTTGTGTCTGTGTGTAATCTATGCACCAAGTCTACCAGAGCGTGATCAATTCCAGCTTGATCCATTAAATCCCAGAGAATTGACCGATCCACTAGGTTAAAGGCACGGGAGAGGTCGATAAAGGCCATCTGCAGCACACCTTTCTTGGCTTTGACATACTTCCTCCATATAAGGTTCCTGCTCCACTGTCCCTACAATGGGTCTAAAGCCATTTTGCATAGGTGAAAAAAAGGCTGAGTCCTCTGTCCACGTTTCTAGTTTATCTAGAACTACCCAAACAAAAATCTTTACTGTAGAATCTAGCAAGGAGATGGGACGATAGCATGTGGGGAGACTTCAATCTCCTTTTATAAAAATCGGAACAATAATTGCCTCTTTACATAAATATTGTGTTTATACAAGTCGATTGGGATCCCATCTGGGCCTGGAGCCTTGTTGTTTGCTGCACTTTGAATTGCATTAATGACAATGGGTAAATTAATAAGATCAGCTAACCCTTCTTCCCCTGCTAAGTTACATGGCAGGGGTAGGGTTTCCCGCTGAATTAGAGAAGCCTCCTCAGATTTAAAAATATTGGAAAAATGATAACTTCAATCCTGACTACTGATGGGACACTCAATTCCTTGGGTCAAATCATTATTAAAAAAAGGATTAACAATCTCCCAAAAAAGTTTGCCATCTTTTAATTTGTCCGCTTTATCCAGATCTTCCCATGGTTTAGTCCGCAGCTCCTGCTTCCTTTTTAATAGTGCCTGCTTATAAGCCCTTCTGGAACTGGTTATAGTCTCTTGGTTACGTGGGTTATTAGCAGTCACCTTTTTAAGTGCATCGAGTGCATTAGTGCGTGCATGATTAACCAAGTTTTCAATAGACACTCATTTAACTTTTCTTTTAGGTCAATTGACTAGCTACTGTCTTCCAGGGTCCTTTCGGGGGCCAAACAACAATAAAAATCAGACTCCAAATTAATAATTAAATTAGTACGAAAATTGTCCGGATTGACCTCATTCCATTTTAAACGGACCACTTTATTTTTTGTGTAGCTAATCGAGGGACAGGCGGGTTTGGTTCGTACTGCACAATTACCAAGTTTCAAATCACTATGAATTGGGTTGTGATCACTAAATGGTAGGCGGTGCACTTTAAAATACCACAAATTATACATCAGATCAATAGATATCAGCACAAAATCAATCGTCCTACCTGTACCATGAACTGTAAATGTAGGAGGCCTATCATCATTTGTATTCATTACATCTGTGGTATGTAAAAAATGACTGCTAAAATTCTCCTGTAGGTTGGAGAACCCACAGATACGCCCCCGCTAAAACGGCATTTCACAATATTAGAATCACCTGCCCAAATTATTGAGATAGTCCCACAGTTTTGGCTACCAATGAAGTCCGCAAGCTTCCTCTCTATGTCCTCTATAATGTTTGAGAAGAAAATTTGTTATAATAAAAATTAATTAAAATTAGGTTTAATACTGCATTTTTTTGTAAATAAAAAGTCTGAAAATTGTGAGAGGCCACTACCTCAGTAATAAATAAATTATCTAAGGCTCAAGATAAAAAGGTAGTTACGCCCCCTTTTCCTCTTCCAGCTCCTGAGGTAATAGCGGGTGAGCAGTAGGACCTATACCCATTTAGTGATACGTAATCAGTAGCCCATGTTTCCTGACAGCATATGAAGTCATAGTTGGCGATATAATCCAGCCAGTCTTCATTAAGGAGTTTATCTCTTATCCCTGTTGTATTCCAGGACAAAAACTGCAGGCCGTTTAAGGCTCTTGGTCTGTTTGAGCCATCAGCTATTACTAAAGGGGAAAAAAACAGGACTCACTTTGGATAAATCAGTGGCCCTCTCTGGTGACTTAATCACTGTCCTAAAATCTCTGGTTGTTTTTAAATAATGGCATCAATCAATATCTGTAAGTTCTGATAGGGCCTCATATCGATTGGGTTGAGCGTATTGAATTACAGAGTTAGTCCGATCAGGGATCCCATTACTCTTATCTAATCCATTTGGGGCAACCCCCCCTAGGTGCAGTCAATCTAGGAGGGTAAAAAAAGCCCAGTGGTCTTGCCACTATCCTACTTTGTGGTCTATCTGCGTAACTTAACCTAGATAGCAAAAATATTACCCAATTAGTGCTAGTCAGACTAAGTGCAATGCAGTCCCCTTCAATAGTCTTATGTGTAGGTTCCACCCAACTTATTATCTAGGCCATAATAATACCGTTAATTATTGAGTGGTGACATTTGGCATTTTTTTTACACCAGTCTGCTGCTTTGTATATCATACTTTGAGTGTCCTCCAATGAATCAATAGACCTAGGAGGAACCCCAGCTAACACTACAGTATATTGGGTGCACTAAGGGGGCAAATGCAAACGATCAAGTGTCTCCTTGCTCTGGGGGTCTACCTGGCACATTGGGTTTATCTCAAGCAATCTGGTCGATATTTTCCCCTGGAAGGTGCGGCAACAGCCAATATCTTCATTATGCCTATCAATGGGGATTATTTTGCTACACAGGGCAGTGTTAAGGGTAGGCGTATGGTGTGGCCATAAACATGCATTCACCTGGGCCTCACAGTTCATTTTATTAACAGCTGTGCTAGCTCGGCCTGTTGACATAATAGGATCAGTCCGCAGGTCGTTCTTTGGATCAGTCAGTGACCCTTCCAGATGGTTCAGTTGTTTCTCCACCTGTTCTAAGCACTCCAATATCGGTTGGAAATATTCAGTAAACAACTTCTTTATACTCACAAGGAACCCCTCCTGTGAAAACAACAGGTTTTCAATGCGCTCAATAGTCGGCTGATCAGACTCTGGGTTCTTCCCCCCACTCTGGCTCGTTATGGTCTTCTGGATAGCAGTTTTCTGCCTTTTTGATGTTGACATGCCCTCCACTGTTTTTCTTTTAGCACTAACTAGTTTTTGATTCACTTGGGGCATTGGTTCTCCCATTAAAGTGTTAAGATCAGTATTATTCAGCAGAGAATCAGGATTTAAATGTGTGACAGGTAAAACAGATGGCAAAACAACCTGCAGAAATTGTTGAAGTTCTCCCTCCTGATTATACGTCTGAGCTGAATTTGAATTATTTAATCTATCTGAGGGTGATGAGGCTAATGACAGTCTTCTCTCTGTCATTTCAATCTCCTTACTAAGAGTACCCGCTGCTCTTTGCAGAAACCCATCTAATGTAGAATTTGCTGTGGCGGAAGCCAAAGGCATCTAACATCTGCCAATATTGCCTAGAATCACGAACGGGAGAGATAAGCCACACACAAAATTCCCTAAAACAGCATCAAATAGGAGATTCACATAAACAACAAGGTAAAACTCTATAATTTATACCTTAGTTCTTGCTAGAACTTAAGAGCAGCGCACCGGGGTGTGACCTGAAAGGAGTTGCCCAGCCTATCCTCGACTGGCAGACGGGCCCGCTCTTGGCCTGGTCTTCGCCCTGGCACGTGCCCTGACGCATCCCACACTGTGGGTTCTGATGGCACTTAAATGCGCAAATCACGGGAGCAGGGTCTGAAGCAAGGCAGTCTGGGGGATGAAGTTCCAATCCAGTCCGAGCGTGGCCCCCTGGGAAAGTTTGCCAGCAGTGCATATTGTGCTGCGGGTTCTGATGGTGCTTAAATGCGCAAATCACGTGAGGGAAGACCTAGAGCAAGCCAGTCTGGGGGATGAAGTCCCACACCAGGCCGACCGTGGCCCACAGGGAAAGTTTGTCAGCAGCGCTTGTAAGCATCTATTTACCAGTACAGAGCCTATGCTAGACTCACACAGACATCCTTTCACTATGGTGTAAAGGTGTATGTGCACAGCACTTGGCAGCCTGATTGTGCACTGGAATTACGGAGCAGGCTAGTGCCATATATATGTAGATATGGTGCTTTCCTGCTCTTGCCTTGTAATGCAAGCAGCATAGCAACTTTGGTGGCTGCACTGCATGTTGTGACTGCATTATTTGAAACTTTTGATAATCTGGGTTTACGGTGGGCAGGAGTTGCCCAGGCTCTAACTACACATGAGCTATTTACCAAACATTTCAATCCTAACAACATATTTAAACACCATGACTCATGTGGCCATGGAAGAAAACTCCAATCAATAAAAGTTTCAAAGCTTTATTTTATAACCACAAAGTCATGCAAATAGTATTCAAAATTAAACTGTAAAGATAAATGAACAGTTAAAAATTCAAAAAGAATAATGCGTGTCATTAATGACACAATTTGAGCAACAGAAACATACTTTAAATCAGACTGAGGAGATCTTAGTCAAATCGAACTACACAAATTTAGAAATCAGGGTTTGGACTTAGGCTGTCCCTATTTGTAATCAAATTGAGACAAGCATGTTTGGGAACAGGCTAAAAATCAATTATCTTGGGCTAAATTAGTCTAACTAAAAAAGTAAAATAGACAGGTGTCAGCATGCTAACTTCCACTAAAGAAATGCAGGTCAAGGGAAATTAACATTTGCAATACACTGTAACTCTGCTAGGGTCAGCGTTCAATTAAGTTTCATCAGCAAAGCATGTAGATCATCAGCAAAGTCCATTAGAAGCACCATCAGGGGAAAGTACAGAACACGGGCTGCACAGGAAAACAATCAGGAAACCAGAAGGAGACTCTAAGGGAAACTGACTGAAAACTTACAAAGTCCTTCCCTTAATTAGAAACATTCACAATGGCTAAAATGGTCAGTTCAATGAGTCCAAATCAGACAAATGGAACAACAGCCTATTCAAATTTGAGCACTACTCGAATTTGCAACATGACAGAGAATTCTCAGGTTTGGTCCAACGTCATCTCTTCTTTCTGTGTGAATCAGGTAGTTTAATACATTTTGTACATTACTTGTTACATTACACATTCTTCTCAGGGTGTAAGATGATTTCAATAGTTCTCATGAGAATGTACAGTTTAACAGTATCATTTGCTCTAGCTTTCAGTCCACAGACCTAAATGTTCCAGAATCAAGGTCATTGTGAAACAAATCCTGTACATTGAACAATGGGACCCTATACTATTCATGAGAAACAACCTATTGGAAAAAATTATGTTAGGAAAAGAACAATGATTCATCACTTTTACATGACTGCAAATATGAAGCCTGCAGGCCTAGATATGATAACACAAGAAATTAAATGCATTAACATCCTTGTTAATAAAACACACATAGGGCCTCATTACGAGGTTGGTGGTCACATGACCGCCGTCCCCGCGGGTGCGATCAGACCACTGAGGCTGTGGTGGTCCGACCACCACATTAGGAGTCTGGTCGGCAGACCTTTCAACAGACCACCATCTCCGCCATGATTCATGATCTTGACAGGATGATAGGGGCCCTGGTTGTATTCAGCCAGGGAGGCGCTGAACTCACTGCCGCCCTGCTGATTACAACCTTGTTTTCTGCCAGACTTTTCATAACAGTTTCCCCACCATTAAAAAGGTGGTGGAGAACAAGTCGGTTTTGCAGAAAGTGTGCATACCAAGGCCCGTATTTATACTTTTTGACGCTAAACTGCGCTAACGCAGTTTAGCGTCAAAAAGTTTTGCGCCGGCTAACGCCATTCTGAAGCGCCATGCGGGCGCCGTATTTATTGAATGGCGTTAGCCGGCGCTAGCAGACCGGCGCTGCCTGGAGTGCGTGGAAAAAAAACACGTACACCAGGCAGCGCCGGCGTAGGGAAAAATGGCGTTAGGGTGTCTTAAAAATGGTGCAAGTCAGGTTGACGCCAAAAAATCGCCTCCACCCGATTTGCGCCATTTTTTACGACGCCCAGACGCCATTTACATGACTCCTGTCTTAGTAAAGACAGGAGTCATGCCCCCTTGCCCAATGGCCATGCCCAGGGGACTTATGTCCCCTGGGCATGGTCATTGGGCATTGAGGCATGTAGGGGGGCACAAATCAGGCCCCCCTATGCCAAAAAATAAAATAAAAAATATTTATACTTACCTGAACTTACCTGAATGTCCCTGGGATGGGTCCCTCCATCCTTGGGTGTCCTCCTGGGGTGGGCAAGGGTGGCAGGGGGGGTCCCTGGGGGCATGGGAGGGCAGCTGTGGGCTCATTTTGAGCCCACAGGTCCCTTAACGCCTGCCCTGACCCAGGCGCTAAAATCCGGCGCAAATGCAGGGTTTTTTGGCCCGCCCACTCCCGGGCGTGATTTTTGCCCGGGAGTATAAATACGACGCATTTGCGTCGCAGTCATTTTTTTAGACGGGAACGCCTGCCTTGCATCTCATTAACGCAAGGAAGGCGTTCACGCAAAAAATGACGCTCTTTCCTCATACTTTGGCGCTAGACGCGTCTAACGCCAAAGTATAAATATGGCGTTAGTTTTGCGCCGAATTTGCGTCGAAAAAAACGACGCAAATTCGGCGCAAACAGAGTATAAATATGCCCCCAAATGTGCTGGTCAGCCCACTCTGTGCCTTGAGATAGCACTCAA
This sequence comes from Pleurodeles waltl, assembly GCF_031143425.1. Classification (NCBI taxonomy): domain Eukaryota; kingdom Metazoa; phylum Chordata; class Amphibia; order Caudata; family Salamandridae; genus Pleurodeles; species Pleurodeles waltl. The sequence goes on along the minus strand of NC_090439.1, from coordinate 443,527,202 downwards.
CTCCTTTAAGGGAGCTGAATGCTATCTGGTAACACTGTTCCCCCTGGTCACACTAGTGGGAATGCTCTATTTCAAGGTTTCCGCCGGTCAGCCAGGTCATGCAAGCGGAAATGTTGTAATAGGGCTTGGACGATGCCACTTCCATGGTCACGCCAAACTCATAATGAGCAACACAATGTGCAAACTTATAAGTTCAGCATTAATAATATATCATCAGAATATGCAACAACATTTCATTATTAATTGCAATCTGTGTTAAAGCATCACATTAGATATGACGGAGAAGTGCATTTATTTTTTGCGCACATAACTTTATACTAAAAATTACATTAAACATTATAAATCAACTTTGCTTCACTACTATCAGTTACTCTAATGCTTAAAATATACTTCAACATTATTTTAGTCTTGTAAGCACATTGTAAATTCTGAGAGTTACATTGGTGGCCGCCACAAAATAAATCACTCCCCCAACCCAACTTGGAATTCCATCTCAAGCGGAAACGTGATTGTTGATTCCTCACAGGATTAGTCTGTTTACTAGACATGAAAAAAGGATTTCTTAGCAGTGTTTTACCAATCATGGCATTCCATTAGCACCTCAAAAATATAATCAGTATTGCCTTAAGATGTGTGCTTGCATAGCTACTTTCTAAAAAACTCTGTGATTCCTAAAGGAGATATCCGAGACAGGTACAAAACTGTGTGGGCTATGAACCTAATGTTATTTTATGGTAGCAATTTTACTAGACCTTGTCAAGAACCCTCAGTGTTGTACTGTTTTGACTCCTGTGAAGTGTGGAAGAAAAGCAAAGTATCTGCAGGTCAAGAAGTATCCACAGTGGAAAAGGCAATGTCCTTATTGGCAGATAGTTTGTCGAGTTATATTAAAAACATTACAAGGAAAGAACAGAAAAAGAAATCCAAGATGGCTGCTAAGTTGTTCAGGTACGAGTTTGCAGTTCTAATGTTCAATCCTGAGATTGAACTGTTGATACGCACGCGCAGCTCAGGCGCTGCGCACTTCAACTGAGTTCTGACTGAAATCCAGATGTGTTTTGAGATAGCACTTAATGTGAGATGAAGGTTTCCAGCAAGGTTCCCGCTAGGCAAATATTGCAGAGGACCATTCAAGTAAGCCACAGATGATACTTTTGCAGTTTAAAGACAATAAAAGTTCCAAGGTATTCAGCAGTGTTCCCGAGAGTTTCCGGCTGGGCTCCACAACTCGAACATTGCAAGAACATTTCTAATAAACCACAAAAAATATTGTTAACTGTTTAAAGACGATAAAAGTTCAGAAGTATTCAGAGGTATTTTCTGCAGCACTCGTGAATGAGCCTCAAGGATACTGTTACCTGTAGAAGGTTTATAAAATGACAGTCAATAAGAATCTCATCTTCATAAGTCACATGAGTATATTTAACTTCTCCCTCTATATATAGAGCAACAATTCTACAGAGAGGAAGTGTAGGCAAAAACAAACTCATGACATATGACAGCAAAACTCAACAAAATCAGATTGACTATTACTTCAAACAAAAAGGTCATCCACAATGTAACTTTATTTACCATTAACATTAACACATATCATATGAGAGAGCAGAACAAATTCCTCAGAAAATTCAGGTAAAGGGAGTTGAGATAATAGCAGAAGTAGACCTAATTAATTGTTACTGAATGTTGAAGGATTGTATAAAACAGTGTGTCCCTAGTAATTGTGGTTATAATCTTTCAGGTGCCGCTTCCAAGATAAATGGAGAAGAGTATGACAGACTGAGTTAATGAAGAAGCAGAGCTCTGAGGCAATCTCTCTTTAACCCATTCCCCTTTCCCCCTCCAGGGCACTCAAAATGAGGAACTCCATCCGTTGCGAGAAGTCTGGGTTGGGACTGAGGATCTAGCTTCTGCTCCTCAGGGAATCGAACCAAGGTACCGTGACAGACCGGAGCCCAAGGAAAGGCTCAAACAATTCATTTATCCTGGGTAATGTTATCTGCAGGGTCAGAGCCTGTAGCAAAGAGAACTGCCCCAGGACGAACGAGGGCAGGAAAGGGCTAAGGGGGATTTGTTCCTAAAGCTGAAAGATAAGGTGACTTTTAGCTGAATGCTCCCACACCAATCATTATTCCAGTGAGATGCGTGTTTTTGTGTTTGAGTCACTAACACTTCTCTCCTAAGCATTGGTACGAAAAGCAGAAATAAATGTAACTCATGTCAGTGTGATTTTGAGCCACTAGTCACGTGCAAACTTAACACATCTGTGTGAACTAAGACACTGTTAAAAGGGTCCTACGAAGTATCCCCTACATGCTGACCAAGGATAGCTTTTAACAGTGGAGGTCGGTGGTATTAAAAACTAGTGGGTCGCTACAAACATTTACATTACATACATTACACAAAAAATATTACAATCAACAATTAAAAAAGAGAAAAACAAACTTTCACTTACCTTATCCTGCAGCACGTCCTTTATGCTCTCCAGTCCTGGGCTCCAGACTCTTCAGAGCGAGAGGTGATGTCATAAATCCAACTATCTTTTTCAATCCAGACGTTGCTCTCATGTTGTTATGCAGCATAGGCAAAACATCTGGTTTGACTGGAGTAAGCTGGCCAAGCACTCCTAAAGTCACTGGAGCTCTGTGCCTGCTCTCCAACCCAGCTGTCTTGGACAGCGGGGTTGAGAAGTTTGATTTGCTCATCGGTTTGGTCGTAGCAAGGTAGCTTGCTAAAACTACATGCGCACTTCAAACAAAGGGGCAACTCCTCAGCAGCAATGATGCACTGGTCACGCCACCACACTCAATTCGGCAGAGAGTACAACATAAAATGTTAATAAAATCTTGTTTTTACCATTTTATTTACCCTCTTTCTGCAGCAATGTGGGCGGTGACACTCCTTTTCTCATATGGAGGAACTGCTGCTGACTTTTAACAAGAAATGAGGAACTATGGGGTATATTTGTGTGTAATTTTTTTGACCGTCTAGCGTCAAAATATTGGTGTTATCATCATTTTTTGGGTGCATGAACCCACCTTGCATCAATGAGATGCAAGGTAGGCATCCCATCCAAAAAATGACGCTATCCTCATATATATACATATAGGCGGTCATTCTGACCGCGGCGGGCGGCGGTCGCCGCCCTCCATGCGGTCACCGCCGAAAGCATTCTGGCTTTCCCGCTGGGCCGGCGGGCGACCGCCAAAAGGCCGCCCGCCGGCCCAGCGGGAAAGACCCTGCAACGAGGAAGCCGGCTCCGAATGGAGCCGGCGGAGTTGCAGGGGTGCGACGGGTGCAGTGGCACCCGTCGCGATTTTCAGTGTCTGCAAAGCAGACACTGAAAATCTTTATGGGCCCCTGTTAGGGGGCCCCTGCACTGCCCATGCCAGTGGCATGGGCAGTGCAGGGGCCCCCAGGGGCCCCACGACACCCGTTCCCGCCATCCTTTACCGCCAGGAACAGGATGGCGGGAAGGGGGTCGGAATCCCCATGGCGGCGCTGCAAGCAGCGCCGCCATGGAGAATTCCCTGGGCCAGGGGTAAACCGTCGGGAAACCGCCGGTTCCCCTTTTCTGACCGCGGCATGGCCCAGGAAGCACCACCAGCCTGTTGGCGGTGCTTCCGCGGTCCCCGGCCCTGGCGGTCATGGACCGCCAGGGTTGGAATGACCCCCATAGCGCCATATTTATCCTCCTGTGCTAAAATGATGCACAGGTGAGAGGTGGATCCAAATAATGGGGTTAAGCTTGCTTAGTAGTTGTTAAATTAAGGGACATAGGGGCCCCCTCCATGGCACTGGGTGCAATGCCCATGCCCAGGTGACACCCCTTTGCTGGCCATTAGGGTGGTGGGCATGACTCCTCTCTTTTATAAGACAGGAGTCATGCGTTATTGATGGTTCTGTGTCAGGAAATAACGCAAGGCTGGTTAGCTGCATTTTTTTGCGTCTAAATAGCCTAGCGTCATTGTTTGATGTTCAACCTCCATCTCCTCTACCGCCACCCCTCCTGGCTAGCGTCTTTTATTTTGATGCTAGCCCAAGCTTAGTGCCAGCTTGCGCCATTCCTTGAATATGTCACCCGTTTGCTGCTGTAGAATGGCACAAGCCGGTGCAAAACTTTTTGATGCAAAACTGCGTTAGCGCAGTTTTGCATCAAAAATTAGAAATATGCCTTATATATCTTTAATAGATTGTATTAATAATGTGAAAAAATACAAGGTGACTAATTTTAATGCAGTGGTTCAAGTGATCAGATTTTGAAATGAATGAGATCCATCTATTCACTGCTGAAATCCAAGATTATTCTCTTTTCTTTGCTTCCTTTTTCGTTTTTGTTGTTTGTAAGTGTTCTATGCAGCTTTCACACATAGCACCACTTCTGCAAAAAGTGGTACAGGTTTAATAGTGTACCTTGAGACATGCACAGGGCCTGACCACTGACTTTAACAGGCCAGAATGTAACATCATAATTATAAGTAAATGTTGGACCTGGTTCTTTTGCAGGGTTTCCTCAGCATTTTGTCTTTGGTTAAGTCACTTGTTTTTGTTTGCATAAGGACCCTGTGCACATTTTCCCTGCTAACCAGTGGTAAAGTGCTTGTGCCCTCTCCCTAAAACATGGTGCAATAGCCATCTACCTGATTGATACATTTTAATCAATCAATCATTCAGGGATTTGTAAAGCGCACTACTCACGCGTGAGGGTCTGAGGTTGATGAGGAGGGGAGGGAGAGGAGGAGGGAAGGAGGAGGAGGTGGGGGAGGGGTGCTGCTACTGCTTGAACAGCCAGGTCTTGAGAAGTTTCCTGAAGGTAAGGAGGCCTTTGGTTGGGCGCAAGTGGGTGGGAATAGTGTTCCACGTTTTGGCGGCGAGGTACAAGAATGATCTACCTCCGGTTGTAGTTCTGCGGATGCGTGGGACGGTTGTGAGGGCAAGGTCGGCGAAGTGAAGATGCTGGGTCAGGGTGTAGACTGAGAGTTGTCTGTTGAAGTATTCTGTTCCGGTGTTGTGCAGTCCTTTGTTAGTGTGGGTAAGGAGTTTGAAGGTGATTCTCTTGTTGACTGGGAGCCAGTGCAGGTTTTTCAGGTGGTCTGTGATGTGGCAGTGGCAGGGAATGTCCAGGATGAGGTGTGCAGAGGCGTTCTGGATGCGTTGCAGCCTCTTCTGGAGTTTGGCCTTGGTTCCTGCGTAGAGGGCATTGCCATAGTCCAGTTTGCTGCTTACGAGGGCTTGGGTGACTGTTCTTCTGGTTTTAGTGGGTATCCATTTGTAGATCTTTCGGATCAGGAGGAGGGTATTGAAGCAGGAGGAGGAGATGGCATTGACTTGCTGGGTCATGGATAGTGAGGGGTCCAGGATGAATCGTAGGTTGAGTGCGTGATCAGAGGGAGTCGGAGCGGTTCCAAGAGTGGCAGGCCACCAGGAGTCATCCCATGTGGAAGGGGTGGAGCCGAAGATGAGGACTTCTGTCTTGTCGGAATTTTGTTTGAGGCAGCTGCTCTTCATCCATTCAGCGCTGGCCTTCATTCCTTGGTGAGGGAGAGGATCAGCTGGGTGTTGTCAGCGTACGAGATGATGTTGAGGTTGTGGGATCTGGCAATGTTAGCGAGCGGGGCCATGTAGACGTTGAAGAGGGTCAGTCTGAGGGACAAACCCTTGGGTACGCCGCAGATGATTTTGGTGGCCTCCGAGCAGAATGGGGGGAGGCAGACTCTCTGGGTTCTGCCGGTGAGAAATGAGATGACCCAGTCCAGGGCTCTGTCGTGGAATCCAGCATTGCTGAGGCGTGAGCGTAGGGTGTGGTGGCAGACAGTGTTGAATGCAGTCGAGAGGTCCAGGAGGATGACGGCTGCAGTTTCACCCGTGTCCAGTATGGTTCTGATGTCATCGGTGGTGGCGATGCGGACAGTTTTGGTGCTGTGGTTGCTGCAGAATCCAGATTGTGAAGGGTCCAGGGTGCGGTTCTCCTCTAGGAAGTGGGTTAGTTGTCTGTTGATGGCCTTCTCAATGACTTTTGCTGGGAAGGGGAGCAGGGAGATAGGGTGGAAGTTCTTGAGGTCCTCTGGGTCCACCTTGGGTTTTTCGAGAAGGGCATTGATCTCAGCGTGTTTCCAGCTCTCCGGGAAGGTGGCGGACTCAAAGGAGCTGTTGATGATCTTCTGTAGTTGGGGTGTGATGACGAAGCTTGCTTTGTTGAGGATGTGGTGAGGGCAGGGGTCAGATGGAGAGCCAGAGTGGATGGTGTTCATGATTTTGATGGTGTCATTGACGCGGATCCAGGAGAGCAGGAGGTTGGTCGGAGGTTAATCTGTGGGGTTGGTGGTTGCCAGGGGGTTCTGGGTGCTGAAGCTGTCATGGATGTCTGCAATCTTGAGGTGGAAGTAGGAGGCTACGGAGTCGTAGAGGTCTTGGGATGGCGGGATGGCATTGGCATTTGAGCTGGGGTTGGAGAGTTCCTTTACGACGTTGAAGAGCTCCTTGTGGCTGTGTGCGTTGTTGTTGATTCGGTCTTTGAAGGCAGTTCTTTTGGCGGCTCGGATGAGTTGGTGGTGTCTGCGAATGGCAATTTTGAAGGCTGTGTGGTTGTCCAGAGTCTGATCTTGGCGCCACTTTCTTTTGAGTCTTCAGCAGCTTTGCTTAGATTCGTGGAGGTCAGCGGTAATCCAGAATGCCTTTCTTCTGGTGCGTCCATTGGAGGGAATCTTGATGGGGGCGAGAGTATTGGCACAGGTGTTGACCCATTGCCTGAAGGTGAGGACAGCTGCATCAGTGTCTGTGGTGTCAATGGGTGGGTTCTGTGAGAGGGTCGTGATAAGTTGGTCTTCAGTGACCCCGCTCTAACTGCGGAGGGGGTTCCATTGTGGGTGGTGGTGTATTGTGGGTTTCTTGAAGGAGAAGTGGATGCAGAGGTGGTCTTTCCAGTGGAGTTCGTGGTGTGGCTGAAAGAGACATGATTGCGGGTGGAGAAAATAGGGTCGAGTGTGTGTCCTTCGGAGTTGATTGGTGTCTTGACGAGCTGTTTGAGGCCAAGGTTGGAGAGGTTGTCAAGCAAGGTGGCGGTGTTGTTGGTGTTCTCGAGGTGGAAGTTTAAGTGTCCGAGGAGTATGTAGTCAGTGGATGCGAGAGCGTGCATGCTGATGATGTCGGTAATAAAGTCGCTGAACTGCTGTCGTGGGCCAAGGGGCCTGTAGACGAGGATCACTCAGAGGGTGGTGTTTGGGTCAGTGTGGATTTGGAAGTGCAGGAGTTTGGCGGTGCTGAGGGTGTCTTCGGTGTTGGTTGTGATCCTGAGGGTGTTCTTGTGGATGATGGCGATGTCTCCTCCTGGTTTGTTGGAGCGGTCCCTGCGGGTGACCTTGTAGCCGTCTGGGATGGCTATGGCGATGTCAGGCGCTGAGGAAGGGTTCATCCAGGTCTCGGTCAGGAAGGTGACGTCTGGGGAGGCTGAGTCAAGTAGATTCCAGAGCTCCACTGCATGCTTGTGGACAGAGCGGGTGCTGAGGAGGATACATCTGAGATGGTTGTGCCCTGCCTTGGTGGGTGAGTCATTGGCATGGAGGCTGGTGAAGGTGCTGTTCTAGCAGGAGAAGGGTCTGTGGGTGGCCTGTGGGGAGGCTTGAAGGCAAGCGCGAGAGCGGCCGGTGTTGAGGGCGCAGAGGGTGGTGGTGTCATAATGAAGACATGCATGGCATCGGTGGGGGGACGGGAGCCACTCTTAGACCTGCTACAAAACACATTGGAAACCCTCAGAAAATTAGGAGCCAAGGCTGATGCTATCTTATAAGGGAAAGAGGTCCCTAACTAACACAAGTCTCTCTGTGGCCCCTTTCTTTTTAGTGCTCAGGAGTGACTCCTAGGGCAGTACCATGCTCTTTTAATGGACTTGGTTAGTAATTTGTGAAAATACCCTCTGGCTAAGAGTTTGGTAAGAGCGTTTCAGCCTCTCTACAAAATCTTGTTTGAGGAGACAATTCCTTTTGACTATTAAGAATTGGGAAAATAGGAGAGAGTCCCTCAATACCCTGGGATAGTGACTGAAGTGTACTAATATTATGTTTCTTTCCAATATAGTTTTCCTTCATGAGTTTTAATCATGAGATCCAAGAAGGGAATTTAATCTCTTCTATATTCAAAGGTAAATTTCAATCCATTACACTGTGTGCTCAACCATTCAACAAACTCAGAAAAGTTATTAGTGATGCCTCTCCAAATGAGGAAAATGTTTTCAATGCAATGCTTCCATAGTATTATCTTGCTACAAAATGGACTACTATCTGCAAGAATGGTTGTGTTCGCATGCCACTCCATAAACAGAATGTCAAGTTGGGAGCACAGACAGTGCCCATAGATGTCCCTTTTACCCGCTGGAAAAACTCCCCATCAAACTCAAAAAAATCCTTGTAAGTGTGAGGTGTAGCAAATCTAATATAAACTCCGTAGGCTCTTGGTGTGGTAATGTCTGTTTTTCTAAAGTGTGACAACCTCAATCCCACCTGCTTGTGGAATGTTAGAGTATAATGATTCTATGTCAATAGTGCAGAGGAGACACACCCTATGGTCAAACGGCATTTGTTCAGTTTGGTTTATAAAGTCCATGCTATCTCTAGCCTAACACTTTTTGGCAGACACACAGGGGCATATTTATACTCCGTTTGCGCCAAATTTGCGTCGTTTTTTTAGACGCAAATTCGGCGCAAAACTAATACATATTTATACTTTGGCGTTAGACGCGTCTAGCGCCAAAGTATGAGTAAAGAGCGTCATTTTTTTGCGTGAACGCCTTCCTTGCGTTAATGAGATGCAAGGTAGGCGTTCCCGTCCCAAAAAATGACTGTGACGCAAATGCGTCGTATTTATACTCCCGGGCAAAAATCACGCCCGGGAGTGGGCGGGCCAAAAAACCCCGCATTTGCGCCTCTTTTTAACGCCTGGGTCAGGGCAGGCGGTAAGGGACCTGTGGGCTCAAAATGAGCCCACAGCTGCCCTCCCATGCCCCCAGGAACCCCCCCTGCCACCCTTGCCCACCCCAGGAGGACACCCAAGGATGGAGGGACCCACCCCAGGGACATTCAGGTAAGTTCAGGTAAGTATAACACATTTTTTTTTTATATTTTTTTTTTGGCATAGGGGGGCCTGATTTGTGCCCCCCTACATGCCTCAATGCCCAATGACCATGCCCAGGGGACAAGGGGGCATGACCCCTGTCTTTACTAAGACAGGAGTCATGTAAATGGCGCCTGGGCGTCGTTAAAAATGGCGCAAATCGGGTGGAGGCGATTTTTTTGCGTCAACCTGACTTGCACCATTTTTAAGACGCCCTAACGCCATTTTTCCCTACGCCGGCGCTGCCTGGTGTACGTGTTTTTTTTCCACGCACACCAGGCAGCGCCGGTCTGCTAGCGCTGTCTAACGCCATTCAATAAATACGGCGCCCGCATGGCGCTTTAGAATGGCGTTAGCCAGCGCAAAACTTTTTGACGCTAAACTGCGTTAGCGCAGTTTAGCGTCAAAAAGTATAAATACGGGCCACAATCTTTAACCCCTTCGCTGCCAGGCCTTTTCCCCCTCCTGTGCCGGGCCTTTTTTTGCCTATTTGGGGCAGTTCGCGCTTAGGCCCTCATAACTTTTTGTCCACATAAGCTAACCAAGCCAAATTTGCGTCCTTTTTTTCCAACATCCTAGGGATTCTAGAGGTACCCAGACTTTGTGGGTTCCCTTGAAGGAGGCCAAGAAATTGGCCAAAATACAGTGAAAATTTCGTTTTTTTCAAAAAAATTGGAAAAAGTGGCTGCAGAAGAAGGCTTGTGGTTTTTCCCCTGAAAATGGCATCAACAAAGGGTTTGCGGTGCTAAACTCAGCAGCTTCCCAGCTTTCAGGAACAGGCAGACTTGAATCAGAAAACCCAATTTTTCAACACAATTTTGGCATTTTACTGGGGCATACCCCATTTGTGCAATTTTTTGTGCTTTCAGCCTCCTTCCAGTCAGTGACAGGAATGGTCATGAAACCAATGCTGGATCCCAGAAACCTAAACATTTCTGAAAAGTAGACAAAATTCTGAATTCAGCAAGGGGTCATTTGTGTAGATCCTACAAGGGTTTCCTACAGAAAATAACAGCTGAAAAAGAAAAATATTGAAATGGAGGTGAAAAAACCATCAATTTTTCTCTACGTTTTACTCTGTAACTTTTCCCTGCAATGTCAGATTATCGAAAGCAATATACCGTTACGTCTGCTGGACTCCTCTGGTTGCGGGGATATATAGGGCTTGTAGGTTCATCAAGAACCCGAGGAACCCAGAGCCAATAAATGAGCTGCACCCTGCAGTGCGTTTTCATTCTATACCGGGTATACAGCAATTCATTTGCTGAAATATAAGGAGTAAAAAATTGCTATCAAGAAAACCTTTGCATTTCCAAAAAGGGCACAAGATAAGGTGTTGAGGAGCAGTGGTTATTTGCACATCTCTGAATTCCGGGGTGACCATAGTAGCACGTGAATTACAGGGAATTTCTCAAATAGATGTCTTTTTTACACACACTCCTATATTTGGAAGGAAAAAATGTAGAGAAAGACAAGGGGCAATAGTACTTGTTTTGCTAATCTATGTTCCCCCAAGTCTCCCGATAAAAATGGTACCTCACTTGTGTGGGTAGGCCTAGCACCCGCGACAGGATATGCCCCAAAACACAACATGGACACATCACAGAAAACAGAGCTGTTTTTAGCAAAGTGACTACCTGTAGATTTTGGCCTCTAGCTCAGCCGCCACCTAGGGAAACCTACCAAACCTGTGCATTTCTGAAAACTAGAGACCTAGGGGAATCCAAGGAGGGGTGACTTGTGTGGCTCGGACCAGGTTCTGTTACCCAGAATCCTTTGCAAACCTCAAAATTTGGCTAAAAAAACACATGTTCCTCACATTTCTGTGGCAGAAAGTTATGGAATCTGAGAGGAGCCACAAATTTCCTTCCACCCAGCGTTCCCCCACGTCTCCCGATAAAAATGATACCTCACTTGTGTGGGTAGGCCTAGCACCTGCGACAGGATATGCCCCAAAACACAACGTGGACACATCACAGAAAACAGAGCTGTTTTTAGCAAAGTGACTACCTGTAGATTTTGGCCTCTAGCTCAGCCGCCACCTAGGGAAACCTACCAAACCTGTGCATTTCTGAAAACTAGAGACCTAGGGGAATCCAAGGAGGGGTGACTTGTGTGGCTCGGACCAGGTTCTGTTACCCAGAATCCTTTGCAAACCTCAAAATTTGGCTAAAAAAACACATGTTCCTCACATTTCTGTGGCAGAAAGTTCTGGAATCTGAGAGGAGCCACAAATTTCCTTCCACCCAGCGTTCCCCCACGTCTCCCGATAAAAATGATACCTCACTTGTGTGGGTAGGCCTAGCGCCCGCGACAGGATATACCCCAAAACACAACGTGGACATATCACAGAAAACAGAGCTGTTTTTAGCAAAGTGACTACCTGTAGATTTTGGCCTCTAGCTCAGCCGCCACCTAGGGAAACCTACCAAACCTGTGCATTTCTGAAAACTAGAGACCTAGGGGAATCCAAGGAGGGGTGACTTGCGGGGCTCGGACCAGTTTCTGTTACCCAGAATCCTTTGCAAACCTCAAAATTTCGCTAAAAAAACACATGTTCCTCACATTTCTGTGGCAGAAAGTTCTGGAATCTGAGAGGAGCCACAAATTTCCTTCCACCCAGCGTTCCCCCACGTCTCCCGATAAAAATGATACCTCACTTGTGTGGGTAGGCCTAGCGCCCGCGACAGGATATGCCCCAAAACACAACGTGGACATATCACAGAAAACAGAGCTGTTTTTAGCAAAGTGACTACCTGTAGATTTTGGCCTCTAGCTCAGCCGCCACCTAGGGAAACCTACCAAACCTATGCATTTCTGAAAACTAGAGACCTAGGGGAATCCAAGGAGGGGTGACTTGCGGGGCTCGGACCAGGTTCTGTTACCCAGAATCCTTTGCAAACCTCAAAATTTGGCTAAAAAAACACATGTTCCTCACATTTCTGTGGCAGAAAGATCTGGAATCTGAGAGCAGCCACAAATTTCCTTCCACCCAGCGTTCCCCCATGTCTCCCGATAAAAATGATACCTCACTTGTGTGGGTAGGCCTAGCGCCCGCGACAGGATATGCCCCAAAACACAACGTGGACATATCACAGAAAACAGAGCTGTTTTTAGCAAAGTGACTACCTGTAGATTTTGGCCTCTAGCTCAGCCGCCACCTAGGGAAACCTACCAAACCTGTGCATTTCTGAAAACTAGAGACCTAGGGGAATCCAAGGAGGGGTGACTTGCGGGGCTCGGACCAGGTTCTGTTACCCAGAATCCTTTGCAAACCTCAAAATTTGGCTAAAAAAACACATGTTCCTCACATTTCTGTGGCAGAAAGTTCTGGAATCTGAGAGGAGCCACAAATTTCCTTCCACCCAGCGTTCCCCCACGTCTCCCGATAAAAATGATACCTCACTTGTGTGGGTAGGCCTAGCGCCCGCGACAGGATATGCCCCAAAACACAACGTGGACATATCACAGAAAACAGAGCTGTTTTTAGCAAAGTGACTACCTGTAGATTTTGGCCTCTAGCTCAGCCGCCACCTAGGGAAACCTACCAAACCTGTGCATTTCTGAAAACTAGAGACCTAGGGGAATCCAAGGAGGGGTGACTTGCGGGGCTCGGACCAGGTTCTGTTACCCAGAATCCTTTGCAAACCTCAAAATTTCGCTAAAAAAACACATGTTCCTCACATTTCTGTGGCAGAAAGTTCTGGAATCTGAGAGGAGCCACAAATTTCCTTCCACCCAGCGTTCCCCCACGTCTCCCGATAAAAATGATACCTCACTTGTGTGGGTAGGCCTAGCGCCCGCGACAGGATATGCCCCAAAACACAACGTGGACATATCACAGAAAACAGGGCTGTTTTTCGCAAAGTGACTACCAGTAGATTTTGGCCTCTAGCTCAGCCGCCACCTAGGGAAACCTACCAAACCTGTGCATTTCTGAAAACTAGAGACCTAGGGAAATCCAAGGAGGGGTGACTTGCGGGGCTCGGACCAGGTTCTGTTACCCAGAATCCTTTGCAAACCTCAAAATTTGGCTAAAAAAACACATGTTCCACACATTTCTGTGGCAGAAAGTTCTGGAATCTGAGAGGAGCCACAAATTTCCTTCCACCCAGCGTTCCCCCATGTCTCCCGATAAAAATGATACCTCACTTGTGTGGGTAGGCCTAGCGCCCGCGACAGGATATGCCCCAAAACACAACGTGGACATATCACAGAAAACAGAGCTGTTTTTAGCAAAGTGACTACCTGTAGATTTTGGCCTCTAGCTCAGCCGCCACCTAGGGAAACCTACCAAACCTGTGCATTTCTGAAAACTAGAGACCTAGGGGAATCCAAGGAGGGGTGACTTGCGGGGCTCGGACCAGGTTCTGTTACCCAGAATCCTTTGCAAATCTCAAAATTTGGCTAAAAAAACACATGTTCCTCACATTTCTGTGGCAGAAAGTTCTGGAATCTGAGAGGAGCCACAAATTTCCTTCCACCCAGCGTTCCCCCACATCTCCCGATAAAAATGATACCTCACTTGTGTGGGTAGGCCTAGCGCCCGCGACAGGATATGCCCCAAAACACAACGTGGACATATCACAGAAAACAGAGCTGTTTTTAGCAAAGTGACTACCTGTAGATTTTGGCCTCTAGCTCAGCCGCCACCTAGGGAAACCTACCAAACCTGTGCATTTCTGAAAACTAGAGACCTAGGGGAATCCAAGGAGGGGTGACTTGCGGGGCTCGGACCAGGTTCTGTTACCCAGAATCCTTTGCAAACCTCAAAATTTGGCTAAAAAAACACATGTTCCTCACATTTCTGTGGCAGAAAGTTCTGGAATCTGAGAGGAGCCACAAATTTCCTTCCACCCAGCGTTCCCCCACGTCTCCCGATAAAAATGATACCTCACTTGTGTGGGTAGGCCTAGCGCCCGCGACAGGATATGCCCCAAAACACAACGTGGACATATCACAGAAAACAGAGCTGTTTTTAGCAAAGTGACTACCTGTAGATTTTGGCCTCTAGCTCAGCCGGCACCTAGGGAAACCTACCAAACCTGTACATTTCTGAAAACTAGAGACCTAGGGGAATCCAAGGAGGGGTGACTTGTGTGGCTCGGACCAGGTTCTGTTACCCAGAATCCTTTGCAAACCTCAAAATTTGGCTAAAAAAACACATGTCCCTCACATTTCTGTGGCAGAAAGTTCTGGAATCTGAGAGGAGCTACAAATTTCCTTCCACCCAGCGTTCCCCCAAGTCTCCCGATAAAAATGATACCTCACTTGTGTGGGTAGGCCTAGCGCCGGCGACAGGAAACACCCCAAAGCGCAACGTGGACATATCCTAAATTTTGGAAAAAAACAGAGGTGTTTTTTGCAAAGTGCCTACCTGTAGATTTTGGCCTCTAGCTCGGCTGGCACCTAGGGAAATCTACCAAACCTGTGCATTTCTGAAAACTAGAGACATAGGGGAATCCAAGGAGGGGTGACTTGCGGGGCTCGGACCAGGTTCTGTTACCCAGAATCCTTTGCAAACCTCAAAATTTGGCTAAAAATACACATGTTACTCACATTTCTGTGGCAGAAAGTTCTGGAATCTGAGAGGAGCCACAAATTTCCTTCTACCCAGCGTTCCCCCAAGTCTCCCGATAAAAATGATACCTCACTTGTGTGGGTAGGCCTAGCGCCCGCGACAGGATATGCCCCAAAACACAACGTGGACATATCACAGAAAACAGAGCTGTTTTTAGCAAAGTGACTACCTGTAGATTTTGGCCTCTAGCTCAGCCGCCACCTAGGGAAACCTACCAAACCTGTGCATTTCTGAAAACTAGAGACCTAGGGGAATCCAAGGAGGGGTGACTTGCGGGGCTCGGACCAGGTTCTGTTACCCAGAATCCTTTGCAAATCTCAAAATTTGGCTAAAAAAACACATGTTCCTCACATTTCTGTGGCAGAAAGTTCTGGAATCTGAGAGGAGCCACAAATTTCCTTCCACCCAGCGTTCCCCCAAGTCTCCCGATAAAAATGATACCTCACTTGCGTGGGTAGGCCTAGCGCCCACGAAAGGAAAGGGCCCAAAACACAACGTGGACACATCACATTTTTTTATAAAAAGCAGTGCCTACCTGTGGAGTTTGGCCTGTAGCTCAGCCGACACCTGAGGAAACCTAGCAAACCAGTGCATTTTTGAAAACTAGAAACCCAGGGGAATCCAAGATGGGGTGACTTGCGGGGCTCTGACCAGGTTATGTTACCCAGAATCCTTTGCAAACATCAAAATTTGGCCCAAAAAACACTTTTTCCTCTCATTTCGGTGACAGAAAGTTCTGGAATCTGAGAGGAGCCACAAATTTCCTTCCACCCAGCGTTCCCCTAAGTCTCTCGATAAAAATGGTACATCACTTCTGTGGGTAGGCCTAGCGCCCACAAAAGGAAATGGCCCAAAACACAACGTGGACACAACATATTTTTTCACAGAAAACAGAGGTGTTTTTTGCAAGGTGCCTACCTGTGGTGTTTGGCCAGTAGCTCAGCCGGCCCCAGGGGGGGGGGGCAGAAATGCCCTAAAATAAATTTGCCCCCCCAACCCCCACCCTCCCCCGCCGGGAGCGACCCTTGCCTACGGGGTCGCTCCCCCTGCGTGACATTGGCACCAAAAAACAAATCCCCGGTGCCTAGTGGTTTCTGCCCCCTTGGGGGCAGGTTGACCTAAACTCAGCCAATCTGCCCCCAAGGGGGGCAGAAATGGCCTAAATACAATTTGTCCCCCAGGGGAGCGACTTTTGCCTGATGGGTCGCTCCCCATCTCTAAAAAAAAAAAAACAAAGAAAAAAAAGAAAAATTCCCCTGGCGCCTAGAGGTTTCTGCCCCCCCCCCCGGGGGCAGTTCGGCCTAATAATAGGCCGATCTGTACCCCGGGGGGGCAGAAATGGCCTAAAATAAATTTGCCCCCCCAACCCCCACCACCCCCCCGGGAGCGACCCTTGCCTACGGGGTCGCTCCCCCTGCGTGACATTGGCGCCAAAAAACAAATCCCCGGTGCCTAGTGGTTTCTGCCCCCTTGGGGGCAGATTGACCTAAAATTTGCCAATCTGCCCCCAGGGGGGTAGAAATGGTCTAAATACAATTTGCCCCCCCAGGGGAGCGACCCTTGCCTGATGGGTCGCTCCCCATCTCTAAAAAAAGAAACAAAAAAAAAAAAAACAAAAAAAAAAAAATTGCCCTGGTGCCTAGAGTGTTCTGCCCCCCCCCCAGGGGCAGTTCGGCCTAATAATAGGCCGATCTGTCCCCCGGGGGGGCAGAAATGGCCTAAAATAAATTTGCCCCCCCAACCCCCATCCCCCCCCGGGAGCGACCCTTGCCTACGGGGTCGCTCCCCCTGCGTGACATTGGCGCCAAAAAACAAATCCCCGGTGCCTAGTGGTTTCTGCCCCCTTGGGGGCAGATTGACCTAAAATTGGCCAATCTGCCCCCAGGGGGGCAGAAATGGTCTAAATACAATTTGCCCCCCCAGGGGAGCGACCCTTGCCTGATGGGTCGCTCCCCATCTCTAAAAAAAGAAACAACAAAAAAAAAAACACACAAAAAAAAAATTGCCCTGGTGCCTAGAGTGTTCTGCCCCCCCGGGGGGCAGTTCGGCCTAATAATAGG
Source organism: Pleurodeles waltl (assembly GCF_031143425.1). NCBI lineage: Eukaryota > Metazoa > Chordata > Amphibia > Caudata > Salamandridae > Pleurodeles > Pleurodeles waltl. The sequence goes on along the minus strand of NC_090439.1, from coordinate 443,510,459 downwards.
CCGATCTGTCCCCCCCCCCCGGGGGCAGTTCGGCCTAATAATAGGCCGATCTGTACCCCGGGGGGGCAGAAATGGCCTAAAATAAATTTGCCCCCCCAACACCCACCCCCCCCCCCGGGAGCGACCCTTGCCTACGGGGTCGCTCCCCCTGCGTGACATTGGCGCCAAAAAACAAATCCCCGGTGCCTAGTGGTTTCTGCCCCCTTGGGGGCAGATTGACTTAAAATTGGCCAATCTGCCCCCAGGGGGGCAGAAATGGTCTAAATACAATTTGCCCCCCCCAGGGGAGCGACCCTTGCCTGATGGGTCGCTCCCCATCTCTAAAAAAAGAAACAACAAAAAAAAAACACCAAAAAAAAAATTGCCCTGGCGCCTAGAGTGTTCTGCCCCCCCCCCGGGGGCAGTTCGGCCTAAAAATAGGCCGATCTGTCCCCCGGGGGGGCAGAAATGGCCTAAAATAAATTTGCCCCCCCAACCCCCACACCCCCCCCGGGAGCGACCCTTGCCTACGGGGTCGCTCCCCCTGCGTGACATTGGCGCCAAAAAACAAATCCCCGGTGCCTTGTGGTTTCTGCCCCCTTGGGGGCAGATTGACCTAAAATTGGCCAATCTGCCCCCAGGGGGGCAGAAATGGTCTAAATACAATTTGCCCCCCCAGGGGAGCGACCCTTGCCTGATGGGTCACTCCCCATCTCTAAAAAAAGAAACAACAAAAAAAAAACCACACAAAAAAAAAATTGCCCTGGTGCCTAGAGTGTTCAGCCCCCCCCCGGGGGGCAGTTCGGCCTAATAATAGGCCGATCTGTCCCCCGGGGGGGCAGAAATGGCCTAAAATAAATTTACCCCCCCAACCCCCCCCCCCCCCCCCCGGGAGCGACCCTTGCCTACGGGGTCGCTCCCCCTGCGTGACATTGGCGCCAAAAAACAAATCCCCGGTGCCTAGTGGTTTCTGCCCCCTTGGGGGCAGATTGACCTAAAATTGGCCAATCTGCCCCCAGGGGGGCAGAAATGGTCTAAATACAATTTGCCCCCCCAGGGGAGCGACCCTTGCCTGATGGGTCGCTCCCCATCTCTAAAAAAAGAAACAACAAAAAAAAAAAAACACAAAAAAAAAATTGCCCTGGCGCCTAGAGTGTTCTGCCCCCGCCCGGGGGGCAGTTCGGCCTAATAATAGGCCGATCTGTCCCCCGGGGGGGCAGAAATGGCCTAAAATAAATTTACCCCCCCAACCCCCCCCCCCCCCCCCGGGAGCGACCCTTGCCTACGGGGTCGCTCCCCCTGCATGACATTGGCGCTAAAAAACAAATCCCCGGTGCCTAGTGGTTTCTGCCCCCTTGGGGGCAGATTGACCTAAAATTGGCCAATCTGCCCCCAGGGGGGCAGAAATGGTCTAAATACAATTTGCCCCCCCAGGGGAGCGACCCTTGCCTGATGGGTCGCTCCCCATCTCTAAAAAAAGAAACAACAAAAAAAAAAACACAAAAAAAAAATTGCCCTGGCGCCTAGAGTGTTCTGCCCCCCCCCCGGGGGCAGTTCGGCCTAATAATAGGCCGATCTGTCCCCCGGGGGGGCAGAAATGGCCTAAAATAAATTTGCCCCCCCAACCCCCACCGCCCCCCCGGGAGCGACCCTTGCCTACGGGGTCGCTCCCCCTGCGTGACATTGGCGCCAAAAAACAAATCCCCGGTGCCTAGTGGTTTCTGCCCCCTTGGGGGCAGATTGACCTAAAATTGGCCAATCTGCCCCCAGGGGGGCAGAAATGGTCTAAATACAATTTGCCCCCCCAGGGGAGCGACCCTTGCCTGATGGGTCGCTCCCCATCTCTAAAAAAAGAAACAACAAAAAAAAAAAACACAAAAAAAAAATTGCCCTGGCGCCTAGAGTGTTCTGCCCCCCCCCCGGGGGCAGTTCGGCCTAATAATAGGCCGATCTGTCCCCCGGGGGGGCAGAAATGGCCTAAAATAAATTTGCCCCCCCCAACCCCCACCCCCCCCCCCCCGGGAGCGACCCTTGCCTACGGGGTCGCTCCCCCTGCGTGACATTGGCGCCAAAAAACAAATCCCCGGTGCCTTGTGGTTTCTGCCCCCTTGGGGGCAGATTGACCCAAAATTGGCCAATCTGCCCCCAGGGGGGCAGAAATGGTCTAAATACAATTTGCCCCCCCAGGGGAGCGACCCTTGCCTGATGGGTCGCTCCCCATCTCTAAAAAAAGAAACAACAAAAAAAAAAAACACAAAAAAAAAATTGCCCTGGCGCCTAGAGTGTTCTGTCCCCCCCCCGGGGGCAGTTCGGCCTAAAAATAGGCCGATCTGTCCCCCGGGGGGGCAGAAATGGCCTAAAATAAATTTGCCCCCCCAACCGGCACACCCCCCCCCCCGGAGCGACCCTTGCCTACGGGGTCGCTCCCCCTGCGTGACATTGGCGCCAAAAAACAAATCCCCGGTGCCTTGTGGTTTCTGCCCCCTTGGGGGCAGATTGACCTAAAATTGGCCAATCTGCCCCCAGGGGGGCAGAAATGGTCTAAATACAATTTGCCCCCCCAGGGGAGCGACCCTTGCCTGATGGGTCGCTCCCCATCTCTAAAAAAAGAAACAACAAAAAAAAAAAACACAAACAAAAAATTGCCCTGGCGCCTAGAGTGTTCTGCCCCCCCCCGGGGGCAGTTCGGCCTAATAATAGGCCGATCTGTCCCCCGGGGGGGCAGAAATGGCCTAAAATAAATTTGCCCCCCCACCCCCCCCCTGGGAGCGACCCTTGCCTACGGGGTCGCTCCCCCTGCGTGACATTGGCGCCAAAAAACAAATCCCCGGTGCCTAGTGGTTTCTGCCCCCTTGGGGGCAGATTGACCTAAAATCGGCCAATCTGCCCCCAGGGGGGCAGAAATGGTCTAAATACAATTTGCTCCCCAGGGGAGCGACCCTTGCCTGATGGGTCGCTCCCCATCTCTAAAAAAAAAAAAAGAACCAAAAAAAAAAACACAAAAAAAAAAATTGCCCTGGCGCCTAGAGGTTTCTTCCCCCCCTGGGGGCAGATCGGCCTAATAATAGGCCGAACTGCCCCCAGGGGGGGCAGAAAAGGCCTTCCCAAAAAATTGCCCCCCCTGGGAGCGACCCTTGCCAAAGGGGTCGCTTTGTTGCGTAACATTCGCACGCAAAAACAAACTCCCTGATGTCTAATGGTTTCTGCCCCCCTTGGGGGCAGATTGGCCTTATCAAAATAGGCCAATCTGCCCCCAAGGGGGGCAGAAATGGCCTAAATATATATTGCCCCGTAGGGGAGCGACCCTTGCCTAAGGGATCGCTCCCCACCTAAAAAAAAAGAATTCATCACCAAAAAAAAAAAAAAAAAAAAAATGGTCCCTGGTGCCTAGAGGTTTCTGCCCCCCCTGGGGGCAGATCGGCCTAATAATAGGCCAATCTGCCCCCAGGGGGGGCAGAAAAGGCCTTCCTAAAAAAATGCCCCCCTGGGAGCGACCCTTGCCCAAGGGGTCGCTCCCTTTTGCCAATTTCAAGAAAAAAAAAAAAATCCCTGGTGTCTAGTGGGGTTTCAAAAGCCGGATTGCAAGCAATCCAGCTTTTGAAACCTGTGAGAGACTTCAAAGGGAAGGAAATACATTTCCTTCCCTTTGAAGCCTCTCGGGGCCTCCCCCATGGGATTGAAAAAGAAATGCAAAAGCATTTCTTTTTCAATCGCGCTGGAAGCTCTGCTTCCAGCGCGATGGGGGAGACCCTGTGACTAATCAGCGCGCGCTCGCGCGCTGACGTCACAGGGGGGGTTGGGGGGGGTCGGGGGTGGGAGGGGAAGGGCTTCCCCTTCCATCCCTGACTTGGGGGGGTGGGGGGGAACCCCACAGAGGGAGCGAGAGCGCTCCCTCTGGGCTGTGTGCCGAGGACGTAGTGGTTACGTCCTCGGCACAGCAGCACTGTGCCGCAGGACGTAACCACTACGTCCGCGGCACAGAAGGGGTTAATAAAAAAAATCAATATATTGACTAATGGGTTCAAATATTGAACCACACCAAGAAATTATGGGTCTGCATGGTGGTGACGTTTGAATTTTGTGTACCTTGGACAGTGTGTATATTACTGGTGATCAGGATTTTTTTGTATTCAGAAATGAATATTCATTCTTACTAATAAAACCCACCTCCATTCGGTTGCTAGTAAAAGTGGCAATCTTATCATGAAATTCTTTAGTTGGATCCTTACTACGGGCCTGATTTCGCTCTTGACGTGCGAGTTACTCCATCACAATGGTGAGGATTATCCCGTCCACTGAAATATAAATTCCATAGAATATAATAGGATTTATATTTAGCTGAATGGGATATCTGTCACTATTGTGATGGGGTATCTTGGCCTCAAAGAACTAAATCAGGTCCTAAGTCTCACATATTATTCAGTATTAGAAATCTGTTTCAAAATCTCATTCTTTTATTGGTCAGTATTCTGTTTTATGATTCCACCCCCTTTGTCAGTCAGGCTTGATAACCAATGAAGTGTTGGATTTAAGGTCATTGAGAGTCTCACGTAGAGGCATATAGTAAGGGACATATTTCCGCTAATGTTCCAAGGTACAAATATCTCTAAGAACCAGTTTTTTGAAAGTATGCACCTCTAGGGGCAAGATGAACTTAGGTGGTGAGAAAATAGAAGGTGTGCAGACATCAGTATAAGCAGTAGGTTGGGTGCATGGATTATTCAAGGAAATGTGTACAGTCTTTTTTGTCCTGAAAAACCAAAATAATTCAACTAACAAGTCTTAAAAATTAGGGCATACAGTGGGGACAAATGATAGACCATTACTGAGTAGTGAGGTCTTAATTTCAATTAGATTATTTGTTGAAAGATTAAATAGGGGACTACTCTGTACAGCATCTGAGCATGACAGTGTGGGCCCATATAGTACATCAGAGGGAGTATCCATATCTTCTGATGTCCCCATTGATGTCCTCTCTGATGTGTGTGTGTTTTCCCCTCGTATGCTGAGCCAGCACTGTTCATGTCCCCTTCATCTGCCACTTCTTGGGGTCTGGGATGGCTCCTTCATAAAAAAGTATGGTTGGGGTGATGTTGGAAGGACTAGTGCCCTAACTGGGGTCTGGATTGTCTGAACATTCTTCCAAGGAATCCGTGAATGTGATAAGTTTGTTCTGTTTATTAAACCCAGGCCCTGGGACTTTCAAAATTAGATTTTCAAGAATTCCTATTGGTATGGAAATTGTCATTCAGATAAGAGTAGGGTGTATTCAACACTGTGGTTCTGTATATCTGTTTTGACCTTTGTGGATTTCTTAGCTTGTTCTAGCCTAATGAATTCGCTAATGGTCTGTTCATTGTTCTCAAATACATTTTCGGCATCCAGTATCATAATGATTCATTAATTTGTGTCTTTGATTTCCTCTAACAGTCTTTTGGAGTGTTCTGTAGCTCTCTCAATACCAAGCACCATTCATTGTCTTGAGCAGGTCGTGCCAATATAACTAAAACCTTGTTTACATTTTTGATACTCCTTGAATACCGCAGGCGCTTTCCTTACTTTTAAACCGGAAGAAATAATGTCTGCTTTTAAATATTATGTAAGTATACGTATGATACGGTGTACTTTGGTGTATTTCTTATTACATGTTTCTAGTTATTCTGTCAAACTCAAGCTAGTAGGTTGAGCTGCCTCAATAACATCAAACAAAAGAGGTGGCCCCTCTAGCAACTTCTTAATATATTCATCATTATGCAATGAAGTGTGATCTGACATGCTTATTGCACTATAGCCTATTGCAAGAATAGATTAAAAAAGAAATGAAAGGAGGAGAAAACAGAGAAAGGACCAGGGGTAATACACGAAAAGCCCATTATTAACTAGGAGGAGGAATTACACAAATCCATGGAAGTCATTCAATTGTGCATCATCTGTTGTAAAACACAAGGGCAAACCAAGGATAATTAGGGACCAATAACAATGCTATGTTATAAGGAACAGAGGTCTCTAACCAACAATAAAGTAAACAATACACCGGGAACAAAAATAATGCCCAAGAGGTGTTGAACTGTAATAAACTGTTTATAAAATATTATAATAAAAAACTGGGTGTGTAGCGGTGCCAACCCCTGCAGGGCACACAATTCAGGTAAATTTGGATGACACAACAAGAGCATAAAGTAATCAAGGTCACAGCTTTACATTGGTCAGCACTTCTGCACCTTTAGAAGGATCACATTAGCTTAATGGTGTCAGAGAGATTTAAGTCGGCTATGTTTCGGTCCATTTTCAATTGTAGGATCACCATCAGGACAACAAAATGCTTGGCTGTGATGGAGGTACACAAATCAAATTAAAATAAAAACCTGTAGTATTTCAAGAGACGAGGGGTACAGGAAGGGGTAGAAAACAATGAAAGGAAAAGGAAAATAAATTATAATGAATCCAGGGACTGACAATGCTTCCAACAAATTAAAACCAAGGATTACTTACAAATTTACACTATGAATTGGCAAGTGTTTAATACTGCTAACATCAGGGAAAATGCTTCGATTACTTCAGTAGAGAACCAAGCCTGTGAACATGACAAATTACTCAAAAGATGCAAATACCCTTGTGCCATTATCATGGCCAAATCTTACTGCTTAGCCATACAGTTAGTCCAGATTCTTCTGATTGCTGTGTTCTGGGAGAGCGCTGAACACATTATAGAATAGAAAAAAGGACTAGTGCATGCCATGGAGAATACCACACCAGTGGTGGCCATATTGAAGCGATCATGAAGTGTACACCACAGTACGTCAGCGAAGTTGACAATTTTAACCTCGCAATGGAGAGTCCAATGATAAATAATATAAGGGACAGTAAAAGAGTGATTGAGGCAATAATAAAGTGTGCAACACAGTAGGTCAACCAAGTTGACAAATGTAACCTTGCATTGTATTGCAAGGCATTGCTTACTTTATTGCTAGTTAACTATTGGACGTGCAGCATTTATTGTGCCACCCACTAAACAGCCTTTTAAAAAATGTCTAAAGCCCGCCACTAACGTTTATAGGAAAGCTTTAAACTGGCATTTCGACCTGGCAAAATAAATCTTTTGGCAAGCCTAAACCTACTTTTTTAAGACGTATAAGTGAAGCCAAAGGTAGGCCTTAAGGGATAATATGGCAGAAAGCATTTTACTTCAAAAGTAGCACATATGTGTTTTACATGCCCTGGCATTGAAAAACTTGTAAAGTAATTTTTTTCCTGTTGTAAGGCTGTCTTTCCCATTGACTGACACTGGGTTGCCTTATTACATTTGATAAGTGATTAAATTTGATTGGTAGCAGATAGAGATATGGGCCCTCATTATGACCTTGGCAGTCTTAAGACTGCCAGGATCACAGTGGCGTTCGGACCACTGCCACATTACCACAGCTGCAGTAGCGCCACAGTCGGACCACTTGCACCCCCACTTTTCCTCCACAGGACAGTGTGGCAGTACTGGCAGTCCTAATCCACCATGGCAGTGCTGCCCTGTGGATTATGACTCCCTTCTCTGCCAACGGTTTAATGTAGGTAGCACCGCCATGAAACGGCTGGTGGAGACCAGGTGCAGGGAATCCCAGGGGGGCTCCTGCACTGCCCATGCACTTGGCATCGGCAGTGCCGGTGCCCTCTGGACAGCCCTGTCATGATGTTCGCTGCCTGCTTTGCAGACAGTAAACATCGCAAAGGGTGCTGTTGCACCCTATGCACTGCAGCATTGCCGCCGGCTCAACTGTGAGCCGGAGACAATGCTGTAGGCCATTTCGCACTGGGCCAGTGGGTGGAAACTTTGTTTCCGCCTGCTGACCCAGCAGGAAAGTCATAATGGGAATGTAGGGGAGCCGGCCACACTGCCGGCAACTTCCCTGTCTTGACTTCAGTGGATGGGCTTTTCCGTCCGCCTAAGTCATAATTGACCCCATACTGTTTATATTTAAATGAATTGTAATTTTAATACCCTTTAATGGTAAAGTCAGATTTTAAGTCACAGTTCTGAAAAGTTATTATTTTCTTGTCCTAAACATTTGTGCCTTCCACCATGACTGTGAATGGCTTTACTATTGGGCTTTGTGTATTCGTCCCAGATGGTGCCACAAAGAGTACCAGGTGTGGGCAGCATGGGCTGTTCTGCCAGGATGGCTGGGGCAGAGCTGTGCCCTGTCCCACTTGCAATTCAACGGGCTTGCCTCCAGCACACAAAGGAACCTGGCACCAGCCTTTTGAAACCCCATACATCTTGGAGTATTGACAGGGGAAGGGAAGAATTTTCCAGAACCAGATGAGGGGGTAGTACAGGGAATCCCTATGCTTCAAAGGCTGGCACCAGGCATGCATACTGAACTCCGGGATCACTGGCAGGAGAAGTAAAGTCCTGAACCTGTGGACATTACAGAAGAAGGACTGCCTTGCCACCCAGAGGACTGCCCTACTGCTTGAGCACTGCCTTACTCTTTGAGAAAGAAAACTGGACCTGCCCCCTTCATCCCAGGCTAATCTTAGTGATTTCAAGGGTCTTTTGGTTGACCTCTTGTTTGATGTACAGAGACAGAACAAGCTCCAGAGGCCTCCCTGCAACTGACCCACTGCACTGGGACCTGCCTGGACCTGCAACTGGACCTGTCTAAGCCTTGCTAACTTCTGCTAGAATGAGTTCCTGATCCATATGGGGTTCCAACCAGCTTCTGGACACTTGGATGGCATCAGTCTGTACCTCTCCCGAGAAAGGAGGTGAAACCCTGAAGTGGTGTGTTCTTAATGACAGCGCAAGGCCCATTTGACCAAGACTCTGCCACCTACGATGACTGCCAATGGGAAGCTCCAGATAACCTTACTATAACCCTACTCTTCACGATACAGTGACCACCAGCCACTGCCAGTGGCAATCAGGAATGCTAGATCTGCCCTTTGCACTCCAGCATCCAAAACCAGTGGTGACCACCAGCGACAACCGCCGGCAATGCCTAAGTGGATTTTTGCACTACAGCAATGACCTTCTGGCATGATAGGTCTGTTTTTCTTTTATACAGCTACAACCATCCTCAATGCTCTCCTTGATCCTTGTGGCCTCCTTCAACATTGATGGAACTCTTTGCACCAAAATGTGAGAAGGTGGCTCTTTCAGTTGGACTAAACTGGTCCCTGTATACAGCCCACACTCACACAGTGTGGTCAGACTGAATGGCAGACTTTGAGTTGCACTTTGTGTTTTTAGGCACTATAGGTACTTAAACATTTTAAATAGCATAGCTGCAGTTTTGCTGATTGGATATTTGTCATTCTAGTGTCAGTTTATTTATTAAAATGTATTTTATTTTTCTATATTGGTTTGGGATGTTTCTTGTGTTATGGCTTCATTTTATTGAATAGGGGTTCCTCCTTCCGCTACCAATAATCCAATTTCTTATAGTAAAAATAAAAAATATACAAAATAGCGTTGATCTTCATTCCAGCAGCCCATACAGCTAAACATTTGCCTACTGTGTGACTTCTTACTATTAAAATGTACTATTCGTATGTGGCAGCTTTGACAATGGTGTGAAAAAAATGCACATTTAAGGAATATACTAGAACTTATCATTTGTTTTGAAGGTTTGAGAAAAGGGCACGTTAACAATATTTGAAGGTTTTATTTATTTTCTGCCAGGCCACCATTTTTGGGAATGTGACTTATGGTGTGACAGTTCACCGGTCGGGGATAACCTCACATTAGGAATTCTCCAGTATGCGTGCCACTGTTATTGATGTTTGTAATGTTAATATTGTTGACAGCATCCTGTTGCAGGGGAGAGCAGGATTGTTTTCACCCAATTTGTGGCATCTGGCACCCTAAATATTCCATTAGGTTTAAATTTAATTAGAGACATGTCATGCCGAGGGTGAGTCCAGATTGTTATGATGGTTTGCTATGGCTCACATAGGGCACTGTCTACCACATCCGGGAATGTCGTGAGATGATGAAAATGATCAAGAAAGGAGTGGTTGGAAGAGATGCTTTGCTTTCGTCCCTAAAGTAGGTTTGGAGTTGTATCTTAATCAACTAACAAGACCTATTCTACTGGTGTGGAAATCATCCTTACAAAATTGGCGATGATCTCATCACATTTGTACCTACTTGGCGTGTAACTGTAAAAATTTTATAAGCATTGGTTATCTACTTTCTTCCCCTATGGCAAATACTTTAAATATCTTTCGGGTGAGCTGTGATAGCAGTGAACTTAAATCTACTGTTGTATTGCTGGACTGTGCAGCATTTCAAAGTAATAGAGAATCTCACTCACTGAGTGAAGGGGAGAAACCTATACAAAAGGTATTGTATATCTGCATCTTGGCATACATAACACTAATGCTGGTGAGAGTGGCTTCTCTTTTACTAAGTGCCATTGGTGTGTACTGTGACCAGAAACATGGTTGAGAGGGAAGTGGTTCATTGGAGCCGTACACGAGTAACTACCTGCAGGTGTGACTCTGGCCTAATTACATCTAGGCTGCTGCAGTGTCACACGGTCTATGATGCATGAATGGCCACAATTTTAGGATTGTGCTGAAATGAGCACACTACGTGATGCTTTCGACCTCATTGAGCCACCATTTTAAAGAAGATAGACAGAAATACAGAACAGCATTATAGTATGCAAGTACTTGAAAACTTTGACATATTTAGCCATGTTGCTGAATAAAGAGGCACATCTCTGATTCAGCAATACTTTTGTGTGTGCGTACCCAAATGGTGATGTGCACACCTTGAATCTAATTTAATAATTATACCAGTGGCAGAGACTACATAAACAAGCCTAGCATATAGCATCATATAATCTTTATTACAAATCAGTCTTGGGCGTGCATCCTATAGTCTGTGGTTATACAGTCACCAGATATTATTACACAGCTGCTGGATGCATGCATCCAGAATTTCTGCTATGACACACACACCAGTTTTGAGCATGTTAAGTCAGTGTGTGTGATGTTTGAATGGTAACAGTATATTTAATACTGGTATATAAAAAAAGATATAGTCAGTCCAGCCTGAACTTTTATTGCCATATTCAAAAAGTAAAAGCCATCATTTATACAACTATGAGACTTTTTCAGGTGTATTTCACAAATTGATGGTACCATATAAAAAATACTATAAATAATAGTTTTTTGCTGCACCTTCACCTTTTTTAAAACAATGTTTTTGGGCAATTTGTACAATCTTTCTCCACCACGAGCTTTTCTACCGGCCTCTGAAGAACCTATGTTAAAGTGGGAGGAATTGCAAGAGTACTTCACTAGCTACATCTGATGATGACCATGAGAAATTCATGGCTGAAAAGAAAAATAATTTTTTATTGCATTGTTTGGGTCCACAAGGTCATAAGGTATATAACCTTATTAACAAAAAATACACCTGAAGGTCAGGGGGATTTATACTCCAAGACATTGGAAGACTTAGATAACTACCATAAAGCTACGGTATGTGTTGCAGTGGATCACTACAAATTCTTACACAGAAAACATGGAAAAAAAGAATTCAACTCATGGGCAAAAGGTGAAAAACCACTTAAGGATGTCATTAACATTGTCAAAAGAGATGAATTGACTGGGAGGTGCTCAAAGGTGGTGTTATCTGAATGCAAGAACAAACATGACAGACCTGTCGTAGCTAAAACAAATAGCACCAAGTCTTCAATTTAAGGGTCATTCAAGAGGAAGAATATGAGAAATAGATGTTGAATGGAGAAACAACATGAAAGGTTCAACAACAAAAAAAATAATATTATAGGTAGAGAAGTATCAATCATTTTGCAAATTACAGAAAATGTCCTGCACGCATGCACAAATGTACTTAATGTGATATCATAGGGCATTTTCAGAAGATTTGTCAGGAAAAGTCAAGCAGTACAATAAAAATTGTTGACCAAGAAAATTTGTGTTACTCAAACTTATCAGATGAGCAGATTTAATCACTTTTGTATTAAACGTGGAAGATGGACAAATTATGAATATTAACACTGGTGTGAGTGGAGAAAGAAAGAAGCCAACATGTGAAATGTCTATTGTTGGGATAGATGATTAGATTGTAGCAGATTCAGACTCACCTTACATGATTGTTAATAAAAATGTGTGGGGTGAGAAATTCACAAATGTTTTAGGGAAAGAGTTGAAACACCCTGATATTTTGCTCAAAACATTGAAAGGTGGACCTATTGAGTTCGATATAAGAAATTGAAGTTAATAGTCAAGAACAGATAAACAATGAGTAAATTACATGTTTCTGTTACAGATCCATCAGTATTGGGATGGATGGATCAATGCTAATTAGGTATAATTGAATCCAAATAGCCCCGAAAGAGTGCTAACAGTTTAATCGGGAGAAGAATTTGGGTATTACTTTTCTAAAAAAAAAATCCCCAGTATTCACAGGAAGCATAGGAAAACTTAAAGGGCTCAAACAGTTGAAGTAAGATGCTAAACCTTGTACATACAAAGTTAGAAACATACATTTTTATGTAAAGAATGATGTGTGAATTGATCTGGAAGAAATACAGGGAGATGGAATCATTGAACAAGTGGAGTTATAAAAATAAGTGGCATCCTTAGTAGGTGCCAAAATGGCTAATGGTAAGTTAAGTTCTTGGTAGAGCTACATGATCCTATCAAATCATTTCCTCGTAGTTCAATTTATTTTACCAACAGTTATTGAAATTCTGGCTCTAAACAACGGTATAAAATAGTTTTCCATAACAGACCTGACAGCTGCACAGCGTCACGTCTTCTTACTTTCTGACAGCCTGAGTCTCACCATGTTTATCACACCGTCTGGGTGCTACAGGTTAAAGAGTTCCTTTTGGTTTAGCCTCAGCTGTAACCATGTTTCAAAGATGAATGCAGGTACTATTTAAAGAAGTAAAAGGTCTGTTAAGTTTCCAGGATGACATATTAGTCATAGGTAGATATAGAGAAAATTGTTGTAGGTACTCAACATACTGCAAAACAAAGGTATGACAGTGGAATACAATAAGTGCAGGTTTGCCAAAAGACACGTTACATATCTTGGACATGAGATTACTAGTGAGAGGATTAGACCAAAAGAACAACTATTGGATGCAATCAACTAGGTACCCAGTCCCAGTAATAAGGATGAAGTGGGGTTGGGAGAATTCTACTGAAAATTTGTGAAGGATTTTTAATTTAAGACATACGAAACTAGGCAACTCCTTAAATCAAAAAACAAGTTTGAGTTTTCCAGTCAATGTCAGGACATGTTTATCTATCGTAAAAATGATACCTGTAATGCTCCATTATAGGGTTTTGATCCAGATTTATCTTGCATAGTCACCACACCACAGATGCTACTGGTAGAAGAATTAGTGCAGTCCTCACACCAAAGAATTATTTTGGCAAGGAACAGACCATAGCATTTGTTTCAAATGCACTGGCTCCTACTGTAGAAAAATATTCAGGTATTGAGCAGGAAGCACTAGCGTGTGAGTGTGGGCTGGAACATTTATGGCAATATATCCGGGGAAAGACCTATTTTACGTTGTGACTATAAATCACTCATGAAAGTTTTGATCACCAAGGTACTGTATGGCAATTCACCAAGATTAGCCCTTATTCAGTGAGACTGTTTGATTATAATTATTATGTTCTATATGTACAGGAGCAAAGAATGTTGTTGCAGATAATTTAAGTTGTACGCCATTTCTAATGAGTGAAGTTAGTGAGGATGCCTTGAAATAATTCTGCATAGAAATAATTTCAGAGGAATTTCCAGGTATTTTTGGTGATGAATGGAAGAGTGTACAAGAACAGGATGTTGTTAATATGGATGTGATTAGAATGATGTCAGAGGGCTGGCCTGATAAGACGTCAATCAGAAAAGAGTTATTGACACACTTGGAATTGAGACATGAGTTATCCTTTTGAGGTGGTTCATTTAGAAGAAAGGAAAGGTTATTCCTCCAGAGAAGGTGAGAGCTGATGTACTAGAAATGTGTCTTGAAGGACATTTGAGTGTAGTTAAAATGAAGTGTAGAGTGAAGAATTGGTTTTGGTTGCCAAGTTTAGACAGAGAAATAGAAAGTAAAGTAAAGAATTGTATACAATGCAAGAATTTGCATAAAACCCAAACCTTCTTTACGTTCCTTAGCCGGTCCAGAGATGCCACTGAAAAGAGTTGGATTGGATATAATGGGATACAATGGGGCCTTTCTGGGAACAGGAGAGCAAGTTTACAGGATTTTTTTTAGCACTTTATCAAGTGGCCTGAAATAGAAATAGTACAAAGGACTGAGACAAGCCTTATCATTAAATTCTTGTGCAAAGTATTCCTGAGAGAAGAACTCCCTAAGTATGTTCTGAGTGATAATGGTTCCCAGTTCATGTCCAACTGTTTCAAAACTTATTTAAGGAGAAACTATATTATGTGCGAAAGCACTTCAATATATCACCCAAGGGGAAATGGGGCAGTAGAACAGTTTAACCATGTGATCAAAGTGATTGTATAATTGGCTAGTAATAATTGTCTTGTATGGAGGAGAGAAATGCTCACGACTGTGTGGGCCTACAGAGTTACTCCCAGTCAGAGTACTAGATCCAGACCTTTTGAACTGATGAGAGAAATAACTCCAATGTTGAAAGGCAACATAGGATGGTTGAAAGGATCTAAAAGAGTTGAATGGTCTCCTGATATGATAAAAGAAAAATTGGTGCAAGCACAAAGGGCGTGTAAAAATCATTATGATTTAAAGCATAAAAAAAAGCAATGCATGTGGAAGTGGAAGTGGGTAACAAAGTAAGAGTAAAAAGAAGTGGATTCATAGGGGAAAAAACGAAGTAATTTTTTCCAACCTTTAGTGGTGAAATAGATTTTTTGCCATTCAGTTCCTCTGAGCGATGGAAAGGTGTGGCATTTGTCTTCCATTTCTTTGTGTAAGAGAAAAGATGCCAGATCCAAATCTAGTGTTGATACCAATGGGGGTTTTGAGTGAACACAAGCTATGAATGAGAGTCCCAATGTGAAAGTTGGGGACAAAAACATAGTTTTGAATGGTTGTAAGAAGATGAGGATAAACAATTGGGGAACCAAGGTCATGTGAGTTTAGAGCTGAGAGATACAAGGGATAACTCCCTGAAAGGTACAGGCAATATTTCCTTTCAGGGTGATGAGTCATCGTGTGATGGTGACCAATTGGTGAAACACTATCATGTTCATCAGGAACAGCAAGAAGTGAGGGATAATATCCTGGAAGTGGACGTGGACATGTGATGACGGTGCTAATGTTAGCCGCAAAAAAAGTAGAAGTGGTCGTGCTGTGATCAAACCAAGGAAGTTAAAGGATTATATTTGTGAATGACCTTGGAGAGTGCACGACGAATACGGTTTCAGAGAGTTTAAATATTTAACGGACACATTTCCATTATAATTTTAATTGATCCTTGAATTGTATATAACCTAATATACATATATTTGTTATCCTCTTTTGACGTAAGTATCAAATTCATGTAAAACTTTTCATAGGCGATTATATGTAACACAGATATGTAGTCATCTTTCAGACATTCTTTGCACATTGTGTAACCATTATAGTTAAGGAACTGTTGTTTAATTTATTAAAAAGGAGGGAAACGTGTTATGATGGTGTTGAAGCAGATATGCTAATTAGAAATTACTAATGAATGTTTATGTGTCTTGAATAACATGAAGTTAATAGAAAAATTAAATGTAGAGAAATTAATGTGCACGTTTAAAAATGTACCCACAAAGAGTGGTTGCCAATGTTCACGAATTATATTAAAAATGACAAAAAAATTGTGAAATAATGAAAAAGAGTAATAATAACATAGTAATATGTCATATTAGGATGTATAACCTATGTTTTACATTATATTGTAAAGTTAACTTAGTCGAAGTTGAGTTGTGGCCTAGTTGCCAGGCCTCATGTAGAAGCTGAATTACTAGAGCTATTGAACTATTGAACTGACCATGAACCGCGTATGGTATAAAGTTTGCTTAGCTAGAATTTTCTGCAGTGTACCGACGGACAGGAAATGATGGAACTAAACATGTAACAAATTTGGTGTAAGACAGACTTGATGTACTTTCCCAGGACTCAAACAATAGAGACAGTGATTGAAGAAGAAGATGCAACATTTACGATACCTGATGAGCCAGATGATGAGGACATCGTAGAGTGAACCAATCAATGAACTGAGAATGGCATAATATTAGAATTCATAGATTTGCAAAATTAATATTATTGGGTAGCGTAATACCTGGTGATTGACTGATTGGTCTGATTGACTGATTGGTCAGTCAATCACCAGGTATTACTGGAAAACCTTATTAAAAAGTCATGACAAGGGGCGAAAACTTCAGATGTGAGGGGAGAAGTAATCCAGATATTAGATGTTGGAAGACGCGATTCGAGATTCTGTCATTGGGATCATGCTCTTGAGAGTCTGATGCGTTGCTGATTGATTGATGACCTGAAGACGAAGACTGACTTTGTGGCTGATCCATTTTGTGAATAGGTAGACTATGACAATATGTCTGTTAACTTTTGTGCCTTTCTTTCTAGGTACCAACTGCGCTTTTTAAATAGTTCTTCTCTTAGTTAGATGTTTTTCTAAATTCATGTTCTAAATTGTTTTCGCATGAAGTCCCACATGCTAATGCTAATTTGGGTTAGGTAGGTTCCCTTGGGAGATGTTGACAGTGACAAATGATTGACAAACTGATTGCTCAACTCTGCTATTAATGTTGATATATTCGTCTTTGTTAGCTTACACTAAAGCATTAGAGCATGTGTTTTCTCAAGTTCTGATTAGATTATGTTATTGGTGGTCACTAATGGATTAACTTTGAGATAATTGAATAAAGTTTGAATTAATCTGATGGTTTAGAATTGTAACTGAGAAGGAAATAAAAATTGTTAAAACGTTTATTGAGTGGTGGTTATTCATGAAATATTGATATATTGTGTAATGTTTTAATGATTCTCTTGGTGGTTATTGATTGATTACATTGATTATTGATGTGATTAGTCACCACATGGCTAGGATACTCCATGCGATCCAAAAGGTTAATCGGCCTTTACGCGTCCCCTTGTAAGTTTACTTACTAAGGACCAGGGGCGCTAGCACTGGTATGTTATGACTCACATAGATCACCGTACTACCAGATAGCCACAACCTGCATTATGATGTAATTTCCTGTGCATTCTGGAATGTTGTGAAAGAGGTTGATGAGAACGGTCATGAGAGGAGCGGTTTGAGGGAGGAGTGCTTCGCTTTCCTTCTCAAAGTGTGTTTGGAGTTAGATATTATTCAATAAAGAAAATTCCTATTTTACTAGTGTGGAAATCATGTTTACAAAATTTAATAAGATGCATGTCATGCCAAGCGAGAGCTCAGGTTCACCCCAATAATTACTGTAAAAGGCTGGAACAAGAAACCTTCATTCTAATGCAACTAGGGTTCCTATAAAAGCAGGTAATACAATTTCAAAGTAGGGTCAGCTAAAAAATATAAAAGAAAAGATCAAAGTGATGGTTAATTTAAGCATTACAACACCATAATCAATGTGCAAAGAACAAAAACATAAAGTTTTTTTCCCAGAATTTGTCATCTAAAGAGAATGTAGTAAAATGTGAACACTTGTCATATTTTTGTCGATTTTCAACCTGCTTGCAGGTCACATACTAGTCTCTTCTTCCTAGCCCATGAGACAGACTACAAAGTTTCCCTTAATGTTGCAAGATGGAATCAAGTAATGAGAAACAGAGTTCTAATGACCACTACTATATTTTCATACATGCTCGGTCTCTTTACAGGAAGAGGGAGGAATGACGTTCGGACCTGCCATATTGCAACATCTCAGATGATTTCATCATTAGAAGGACCACTTGTGACATCAGAAGTTACATTGTCCACTATGTTACTGATGAGATCACCTATACCATAACAAATGACACAATTGGCAATATGCCTATTATGTTCATTTATGTGAAATAATATGGGAGCTTTTAGAATCTCACACATCCTATTAGTACTAATAAGGCCATAATTATGAGTGGCCTGGGAAGTTGGCCAGTATTAATCTAATCAAGCCCTAGAGTTGCCAATGCGGGTGGTATTGTTAATTCTGGGGACAAAGAAAATGTGGTCCATCACAAGTTGCCTTTGGAGAGTTACTGGGGAATCAGTAAATCTGCCGATGATTTCCCTAGCAATGCCTCATGTTATTCCCTTGACTCTCATCCAGAGATTTTGGCTTCTTTCCCAGTTGAAAATTAAAGCTGAGATTACCACTTGAATATAAAGAGATCTACGGTGTGCCCACTGACCTCTTAATAACTCTACAGCCAGTCGCTACTGATACTAGCAAAATCTGCATTAAGAGGCCACTCTTAATGAGGATTTACATGTACGCAGGATGTTCTTGGTATGTAATTAAAATTATGTACATTTATGATGTCAATGGTTTTCAGTGTTCCCCACACCTACTGTTCCAGCTGCATGATTAGCTTGGACAATGGCATTCAAGAATGTATGTATGATGAGATAGCTACATGGGTGTAATGATCACACTGGTGACTCCTGGTGGGGGCAGCATGCCTGGGCTGTCATTGAGGCTATGCATGTCACCCAGTGCTTAATTTTTGCTTGTTGTTTCCGGTGCTGAGCACCGGCACTTACTTTTGAGGGCCGGCGCTTATTCTTCTGCCCCAAGCATTTGCTGCGAGCAAAAGACACATATCAGAAAGACGGAGGAAGGGAAAAACTAAAAAGCGCCACAAACGGAGAGAGTAGAACACCTCAAGAGTGAGCTGAAGGGGCAGCGAGTGGCTTTAAATAGATTGAAGAGGCCCGAGATGACTTCAGGAACCCGCTGCCTCAGCATTCCGTGTTCCCATATTTCATTGCAGCAGCCGCGTGTTTAAGAGGAGGGCTTTGAGCACCGGCACGTTTTTAGTTACAAATTAAGCACTGATGTCACCTATCTAGCCAAATTCCGGCCCTGCCTGATATCCTCCACCTACACGCAAAAATGTGGCCAAAGTCAAAAAAGCACAATATCACTCTAAGTAAAAGCTCAGCATTTGGGCACTTACATAAACTAATTAATTTCCCGCATATCTGGAACATGAATGGTTTACCGGTGAACTGCGCTGTTTAATTTTATGCCGAATAACCATGATTGCGATGTTTTTTCCTTGGTAAACTGTGCTAAAGAAACAGTTCCTGGAGAGCTATGAATCTCAATAGCTCCCAGATTAACCATGCTATTATCTTCCCTGTAAACCGTGCTTAGTTTTGCATTGCTTCCCAGTGGACTGTGTTTTGAATCACTCCCTGATGAACCAAGCATTTGAATTGCTGCTTATTGAACGGTGTATTTCTGCAGTTCTCTGCTAAACAATGAATATGAATGACTCTCTCCTGAACTGTGCCTTTGAATGGGACAGTGGCAAACTGTGTTTTTGAATCGTTCCCTGGTGATCAGGCATATCCAGTGGATATGTCAACAATGCCACTATCATACTACGAGTCAATCGAAGTAAAAAAGTAACACCTTCTTTAGGTCTTAAGTTGGATTTTTTTTACATTTCTCCAAATATTTCAATCATTGGATACGTGCTGCACTATCCAGCACACACTCAATGTGTGAAAGGTTAAAAAAAACGTGTGAAATGGGATTTTGTAGTGGAAGGATACATTGTTAGGTGCAAAAAAACATGCTAGACAGCAAACACATACCTTAGCATTATGATGCCAAGGTATGTGATTGCCTCTTGCTTGCCTGATTGCACGCCAGCATTGGGAAAGAGAGCATCAGTGCTATATCTTAATAGATGTGGCTCCGCTCTCCTCTCTCTCCCTAGAGCAGTGAAGCACAGCAACTTTGGTTGCTGTGCCATTTTTTAATAAATCTATCATTTCACTCTCATCAATCGTGGTAAAATCCAGCTAATGAACACAAACAAGGTAATAAATTTGCATCTCAAAGAGTTCCCCCACAAGTCCTCTATTAACACTAAGCGCTGCCCTCATTTCAACATTCCCGCTGGGCCGGCGGGCGGTAACCATGTTAGCGCCCGCCGGCCCAGCGGGAATGAGGCCTGCAACACAGGAGCCGGCTCCGAATGGATCCGGCGGTGTTGCGGCCGTGCGACGGGTGCAGTTGCACCCGTCGCGCTTTTCAAAAGCTGGCCGGGGCCCTGTTAGGGGGGCCCCAGGACACCCCTTACGCCAGCCTCTTCCTGCCGGTGAAAACCGCCAGAAACAGGCTGGCGGTACGGGGGTCAGAATCCCCGCTGCCCTGGGGATTCACCCAGCCGGGGCAAAAACGGTGGAAAACCGCCGGCCCCGGCGGGGCGACCGCGGCTTTACCGCCGCGGTCAGAATGGCATGGGAAGCACCGCCAGCCTGTTGGCGGTGCTTCCGTCATTCGTGACCCTGGCGGTCCAAGACCGCCAGGGTCAGAATGACCCCCTTAGTCCATTCACTTCCACATAAATACTTGACTCTCATTCAAAGAGTGTTTGATATGAAGTTCCAAATGGTCATATATGAAGCAATTCTGCAGCTACAGATCAAATAATTTCTAACAATCCACTCCTTCCAGTGCAGACAGACACTTAAACTCTCAGGCATCAATTAGGGCAACATAAAGTCCTCCAGCCTATTCACCTTCTTGCCCTTAAGGATTTCAACAATGCTGTTATACAGGTCATCATTAGCCAAAACAAGTTCGACATCATCACCTCAGTTCCACCCGCCCAGTCATCACTGACCCCTCACACCAGACCGGGCATTCAAGTTCAAATCTTTATACATACTTTTTAAGATCTCTATTCAGAATTTCCAAAAATATCCCCACTAGTAAATCAGACTGTTTTACTTTAAAAAAATCTTTCCCTCCCTGCCTGCTTCTGTGCCACCACTATTGAGGGTGCAAAAGTAGAGAAATTGGACATCATCAATCTACTGGAACAGCTTTAATCTAAGCCTGATCGTTTCTCTCCTGACTGTCATTATAAAAATTGAAAACGCTCCTGACTGTTGTTCTGGCTCTTGACTCTCATCTGGCTAGCTTCTGTTTTCTCAATTAGGTGACATTACTTTTACGTATGGTTCCTCCCGAGAGGTTGTATAAGCTTCATTATATGGGGCATATTTAAGAAAAATGGTGCTGCATCCAGCACAGCACAATTTTTCTGGTGCCCTTTAGCACCCCCCCACCTCCACATGTGTGAGCCACATTTAATAAAAGGTGCACCATGGTGCAGGTTAGGGGAAATAGCATCAACATTTTTGATGCTATTGATGTACTTTGCAGGACTGGCACCAAAAATGTTGGCGGTAGTCCTACAGAGTACATAGAAGCCCATTTTAATAAATAGTGTGCCTCCTTTTAATGTCTGTTCAAAGCAGGTGGTAAAAAATGCTGCTAAAAATGGCACAAAAAATCTTTTAGATTTCCTTGCGCCACTCCCCTCGCAACAGTGCACAGTCCCCTTTGCCTTGTATATATTATGCCTAGCGCAGGCATACTGTAGCGCAAGGGGTTTCAAAGTGGCACAATGCATTCATTGCGCCACTTTGTATATATGGCACAGTGATTTTTTTTTTTAAAAGGATGCTAATTTAGAGCTAGAGCTCCTTAAATGTTTAGGTTTTGGCATAGTCAGAGCTGCCAACTTTGAAGCTACAAAACAGGTGTGCATCCCTGTCTTGTCTCAACATCCCGTTATCCATTTCAATCAATAATTTTTTTTATTTGCAAACCAGAAGTATGCAGAAAAACAACATTAAAATACAATGCAAACACCAGCTCATCAAAAGGTAAAAAATAAACCCAAAAAATAAAATAACTACAGTACAAATCAACAGAACTTGCAAATCAACACTTCATTATCCCTGGATTATTTCAAATATATAAAACATTACATAAAAATTCAATAGTGTAAGCATTTCCTCGAACAAACAGACAGTTTTGAAAAGGAGACTATCCCATGACAGACATCCTCATTGCTTAACAATTGTAAAAAATTTAAAACCACCCGGCGGTGAATCGATCTGCACTGACTGAAAAATGATATTAAAACAATTTAGTGGACATAACATACAACCTACAGAAAAAGGGAAAATTAAGAGGAGTTTGATCAGAGTAGCTGCCACAGGGCCAGAGAGGAGGTATTGCCGAGATCCAAAGAAATCTTAACAAATAATGAGGCGTTTCAGCCCTAAAACAAAACAAGCATTTGCAATGCAATGGGTCTCACAATTGCTTGAGTTAGAGCTATTAGCGTTGTAAACTCCTAACCGGACTTTTCTTGCCACATAAATTGAAAATTAAAAGTAAAACAGTTCCACATAAGCGAGCCGATTCACAGCGCCACGGCCGCCATGAGCATCAGTGGGAAGAGACACACAAAAGGAAAAAGAAGTTCGCTTGCAGTCAAACTTATCAACAAAAGTGCAATTAGCCGTACAAAAGGGGCGATAGCTAAGGCGGTAACAAACCTCCCCAAGGAGGGACAAACGTAAGCCATTTACCAATGTCATCAAAGGATGTTTGAAGGGCAAGACCCCCCCCCCACGAACGAGTGGTAGTGATGGGTATGATGTAGGCATTGGTAAAAGTCCAGATACATACCAACACGTCCAAAAAGCAGTGCTTGCGCGCTGCTATGCTCGACCTAAAAATGCAGAAGATTTCAAAGTGGATATGCCACATGTACCACCCTATGAAAATGCATCAGTAGGATAATCAGATTCTGGAAAGGCCCAGCAGATGCTAATTCTCAGGTTTTATGTGGACTGAATTTACACCATGACAGGTCTAAGGGACCATCCAAGTATAATATATTAAACATTTTGATAAAGAGGGGTTATTTAGTAAAGTTTTACATTAGTTGATTGACTTACCATTATAAAAGCTTGCAGATGCAGCGCAGAATTGTGCAGTGGCACACAAGCGCCTGCGCAATCCTTAGAAAATAAGTTCTCAGCATTAGGATTATCACTTTTGGCTAGTATAGTGGGCACCTGTAGACTCCATACGGATGGCTGCATTTTAGGACACCAATGAATATGCAGTTGTTTTGTTATAGATCGGCGAACCGAAGGAGTCACCTGAGCAAATAAAGAACAGAACAAGAAGTCCGTTCCAGAAATTTAAGAAATGAAGTACGATGGGGATAAGGAATGGTTAGCATAAAAAGAAAACTATGTTAATCATTGTGACATGCCCTAAGGAAAATTTACGATAATGCTGCAAAAATGGCGCTAGATTAGTTTGCGGTACGTAAATATGTTGTAAAAGGGTTAGCAACATTTTTGTACGGCATTAG
This sequence comes from Pleurodeles waltl, assembly GCF_031143425.1. NCBI lineage: Eukaryota > Metazoa > Chordata > Amphibia > Caudata > Salamandridae > Pleurodeles > Pleurodeles waltl. The sequence goes on along the minus strand of NC_090439.1, from coordinate 443,487,102 downwards.
CATCAAAACAAACTTCACAAGCCGGAAAAAGTGTAAATTGAAGAGAAGATGGAGTTTTTCAGACCAAGAGAGACCCTGGGGAGACCCCAATTGCCTAAGTACCAGACAGGAGGGTCCAGAAAAGTCCCAGGAGAAGGAGCAAAGAAAGCGCAAGTGTCGCTTTAGCGAGGAGAAGCATGACATCCTAGTCAGAGAGGTGATGGAGCACCAACACCAGCTCTTCGACACCTCCAAGTTGACAGTTGGTAGGAGAGACGCAATATGGCAGCAAGTAGTAGACAAAGTCAGCAGCATGGCAGAAGTGATGACAAGGACTTTCACCAAGTGCAAGAAGCGCTGGCACGATTGCATGTGCAGGACTAAGGAGAAACTGGTCAGGAGCCGAAAGGCAGCACCGCAGACTGGAGGTGGAAGTTCTACACCACAGGAAGACCTGGATGAGCTGAAGGGGATGGTTGCACCGATCATCCCAGAGAAGCTAGTCACTGGAATTGAAGGACAGGACAGTGCAGACTACTAACAACCACCACAAATGCAGGGTAGTTGAATGGGGGAATTCCACAAATGGTAGAAGGGGGAGGCACATAGCACACACTCAATCCATGCTAAAGGGTAGCATCAGGACACATAGGCACTGAATCAAGATGCGCCATCCCCACCCAAGCCACATATGTACTGAGGCTATGGTTGTGCCATGCACTACAACATATACACAATGTCAACATAGGCCACTCACTATGGCTACACTTCACCATGTAAATATGCAGCACACTGCTTGAAAGGGACGTGCAAATAGTGTGGCTGTGCCATAACAACTCTGATTGCATGTTGTCAAAGCCCCTGTACCAACACAATGTCGTCATCAAAGACTATGACAGAAGTCAATACCACCCCATGGGTAGTGCCAGAGTGGTGTCTCTGGCCAAAATGCTTCCCTTCCTCCTTGTTGCATTGCCATTACTCATGTGTGCTGCATCTTGCAGCACACATTGAAATGGCACCTTAGCAAAAATAGCTTGTACATGTGCTGGAAGGGACAAATCATCCCCTCAAAGCAGGCAGCACTTCATCATGCTGCAATAATGCCTGTGTTGGTGCAGGTAGAACACATCTGTGCAAGCACAGGGGGAATTGCAGGGCACTACAGTATTTAAGTAAACATGGCACATACCTGCATATCGAAACTGGTGCAGTGTAGTGCAAGACATATTGCAGCTACCCTGAGGCATGCCACATGAGAAAAATGTGCCCTAAAACTTGCAAACGTGGCACACAACCCATACAGGATGAACCCACAACAACTCAGAAACAACCATATGCAACATATGGAAATGGCCACAAAAAAAACACATACAACACATGGAGCATGTCTGTAAACATCATGTGTGTAGCTCTACAAGTAGCTCGATTCTCACCATCTGACAAGATAGAGGCCAAGATCAAACAGAAAATGATGGTGTATGCTGAGTGCCAAATTAGGCAGTATCACACACCATAATTTTCAAAATGCAGGGATGTCCCACATTCTTAAGAATACTGCATACCCCTGTGTAGCCCCTTGGGCAAGTGGTAAATTAGCTGCTGCGCGCAAACGCACACTTGCACCATAGTGCAAGGATGGCTGCGTTGAGGTAGAGATTGTTTTTCTGCAGGCAGGAACACCTTCCTACACAACGACAAACTTAAAGGGCAGAATGCAGCACACATGGAAAAAGCAAAACATTTAGTAGAAATGTAAACATCACTCCTATTTTGGCATGCTAATGCCACCCCTAGGCTGCCATTAAATTTGAGCGCAGCTTCCGGTTTATGAAAAGTCATAAATCTGAGCCAGTGTCAAAATGAAATGGGTGTTGCTGTGGCACGTTCACAGCAACACCCATTGCACACACCTTCCACGCAAAGTGCTGCGTGTGAAGGGGCCATATTTACAGGGTGGCGTTAAGGCACAAAAAGTGGCTTTGTGCCACCTTTTAAATAGGGCGCAGGGCATTGCACCACCTGAGCCTCACCAAAAGTGACACTCAGGTGGCGCTCGGGGCACCTACATATGACCAAAAATACCTTGTGAGCTTGACCAATGTGTGATGCACAATGCTACACATACATACAACTACATCCTTGTGTCAGTAACATGTCACTGAGCCTACAGTGGCAAATACATGATATACCATGTCAACAGCCAAAACTATCTAAGATTGACTTTACTCTATCTCATTGCAGAGGATGATGTCTTTCCTCCTGTCGAGCTACCTATCATATATTTTACAGATTGCATGGATGACCAGCTACCAACCATCAATGAACAGACTCTCCAGGATGTACTAGGATCCCTCCAGACACCACCTCCAGTTACAGAGAGGACACACAGTGTTGTGGGGTCTCCACATGAACCACTCAGCCACCAACACACTCCACCAGCCAGTACTCACACAGCCTTTGATTCCGAGGACCTAGAAATCACCTTTCAGAGCACAGTGGTAGGAGTCCACCAGGAGCTGGCTAAGCAGGTGTGGGTGGGGATAGAGAACATGACAGGCAGCCTAGAGAGAGTGTGGATGTGCCTCACTCCAAATAAGGACAACTCAGCTGCAATCAAAGGCATCCATTCCCCACTACATGGAATCCAGCTGTTTCTGACGGACATAGCTGCTGTCATGAGGCAAAGGCTACAACACTTGCCTTCTCAAACTGGAAGCAGAATAACATGCAATATGCTGCTGGCTATGCAGGATGCCGTGGAGTCCATACAGTCGAAGTGGCCTCCCTCAGGTAAAACATGGCTGCCTACAAACATGATGTTGCTGCAGTGTTGAAAGATCAGAAGTTCCTCCTTGCTGCAGTGATGCCTTATGTGTTTCCATAAATGGCGACTGTTGGACACGAGGAACTGTGTTTTGGTCCCTGGGGGACCCCGCAGCTGTCTGGAGCAGGGGCGGAGCCAGCCCCCGGAAGCGCGTATAGCGCGAGGACTTCTCCTATATAAATATATATATAGGGAGCACCATACATATGGTGAAGAAAAGAGTATTAGAACACCTGACAGCAATCAAAAATGAGGCTAAGGCATATCCGGTGGCCAGACATTTTAAAGAACATTGATGATTATTTTCCATCCACTCTACCAACATTTCTGGATCAGGATTCTCTAGGGTAGGGACTGTAAAGATTCTTAAACCTCTAGGAATTCATCTGCTGTCAATATATTTCTGTAGTGTAACTGCTTCCCACCATTTGGATTGTTCTTTTTTTTTAATACTTAATCAACAAGTCCCATAATGCCTTTTGACTTTTGTTCGCTCTTCCAGGATTTATCCCTGTACTTCCATTTACATCGGACTCTTTTTGACTAATATTATCAAACAGCTGCTCTTCTGCTGCACACCGTACTATTTCCTTCTCAGTTCCCATATTTAAATCAATTCCTATAGGACATCTGCACACAATAATCTCTTATTATGTTTCTCCGTTGCCACCTATTGAATCTTCAATTTTTACTTATTCTATTCTTATTCTTGTTTTTTCCTTTTTTATCTCTCTTTTACTTCTTTCCTGAATGAAGCTTATGAAATGTATCTTACTATAAGAAAAAGTCAGATGGAGTAGACTCACCCGTTTATCCACTTGGCAGTGGTCCCATCCTTCCTCCGACTGATGTCTCCCTGCTCCCCTTCTATTAAACGCGGCCACTCCAAACTTTGTGCTGCTAAGAGATAACTCTAATTCACAAATGCCTCCAATCATTCAAGAGTTTCCTGCTGGCAGCTTAAAGTATTCATGCCGCATTCACCGCTGGTCGCATCCACAAACAATGTTCCGGTTCATTTTAAACATCTCATGTCTTTGATTAGCTTCGCGATATAATCCTCACATATGCCTTTGCACACCTGGCCGCATCCACTAATGATGTCCCGAATTCCTTTAAGATTCAATCTACGTTCTTAGGCACCACGTTATAATCCTTACGCGTGCCTTAGAAATCCACTTTGAGACGGGCATTTGCTAACAGCCTTCTGTGTTCGCGTACGGCGCCGCATTCACTGCTGGTCGCTTTCACGAGCAGTATCACAATGTTTGTAAGCATTACTCTTCGTTACTCCGCACCGCATTACACTCCTTGCGCGTGCCTTGAGAATCAACTCCGGGGCAGGTGCTGACTAATTAACTATACAAAATTCCTCACACTGTTGCGTAGATCAGCGCCCTCACGGCAGGCAGATACAGGGTCGTGAACCCTGTAAATATTTATCCAAATGTTTTCTCCTCTCAGAAAAAACACCTGTCACTCGATGTCCTCATCAAATCCAATTTATTATGGCAAAAACAAACACCCAACGCATTTTGGGAGTCAAAGCTCCCTTTTTCACGAGCAATTTAGTCCATACTTTCATTTCACTAAATACCCTCCACCAACCAAAATAAACATAAAAAACGGTCCACAGTTCTTATTCACAATATGGCAGCCATCTTTAAACATGTTTTACATGCAATTGAGCATACATCTTTATACTTCGCATGTCTTTTCTCTTATTTGTATTATTTTTCTAAAACAACAAATTATCTCATGTAATCTGCTATCCTATATATTTTAATACATATAATATGTATATTGTCCATCCTTATAATTTTTATAATTTTTGAATCCCCATATGGTTTCCACTTATATACAGCCTGTCTACATATTCTCATTTGCGGCCCATAGTCATAATGGTATGCTAAACATATTACTATTTTAGTAGAATTATTCACCACTCCATATTAGTTTCAAATCCTTAATTACCATCCATTCCTTACCAACTAATAAATACTGGTAAACTAGCCCTAGTGGGCAATTGCAATTCAAGCAACCCTATGGAAAACACAATTTCTCCATTCCAGCAGGAAATCCTATAATTACATTTTCTCTCAATTAATTACATATTCCAAAATAATTAAACTCCAATCCTGCAGAAAATCATTGCAGCGACCGTGGAAGGGGGGAGCTCCCCGCGCCTTCCCAGAGTCCTGCCTCCATGTGGAAGGAAACTCGGACCCCTCTGGGGGCCCAAGGAAACACTCGCCCACACCTGATGTGGTGCCCGAGTGTGAGAAGCTGCTCCCGGGCCGCCGGGAGGCTTCTTGCAGAACTGAAGGCGGCTGGTGCCCCGGGGGAGTTCCCAGAAGTGGGATGTGCCTTGGGGGCGCCGAGAGGAGAACGCTTGCTCCGGTTCCTTTGTTTGTGTGCCCTGGGGGCACTGAGGTGAGTGCGAACTTCCCGTTAAAGAGACTTCCAACAGCCCGGCTGCGGCGGTGATTTTTGGGCTCTAAATAAAGCGCTTTTCACAGTGCTAAGACCAAATCTGCAGCCTGGGCTGCAGGGGTGATTTTTGGCAAAAGCAGCGCTTTTGCAGCACTAAGGAAAACGCGGTAGATATTGTTACAGGGGTCAGGGGCCACAGCACCCTGCCCCTGGAAACAACAAAAACAAGCAGGATTACAAGGCTGGTGGGCCCAGCTACATGACAGCACAAGGGGTGCAGATGGTATCAGTTCCTCCTAGTGACCAGGCAGGTCACAGGTCAGCACAACAGCAGCAGTCCAAGGTGGTTCCTGGTGAGTTCATGCATCAGCGTTCTGTGTCCAGTTTCAAGTTCCAAGAGTGTTCAAATTGTGGGGAAAATTCCCCTGTACTTATACTGGTTTACAGTGTGTCTTACATCGGCAGGGAGAGGAGGTTCCAGCCAGTTACAACTGGTTCTGGGAGTGCCTCCTCTCTCCTTTCAGCACAGGCTCCAAACATCAGTGGGGGGTTAACGACCCTATTGTGTGAGGCCAGGGCACAGTCTTTACAAATGCAGGTGTGCGGCCCGCCTCTCCCTTCTCTCAGCCCAGGAAGGCTCTACAATATGTAGATGCACCTGTGTGACACCTCCACCCTCCCTGTGTTCAGGCTGGCTGAGAAGTATGCACAAAGCCCCAACTGTCAGTCTGCCCAGACGTGGATTGGAGACAAGCTGCAAAACCCCAAAGTCATAAACACAGATATATGTGCACTTTCTAGAAGTGGCATTTCTGTGATAGTAATAGAAAATACACCTACACCAGTAAGCAGCATTTCTCACCACTATCACAACCATACCAAACATGCCTACACTACCCCTCCTAAATCAGACAATATCCCTTACACATAAGGCAGGGCATTTCCAATGCAATCCTATGAGGAGGCAGCACTCACAGCAATGAGACACCAAGTAAGCTGTTTGTCACTACCAGGACAGGCCACGCAACATGGCACACGTCCTGCCTTCTACATACATGGCACCCTGCCCAAAGGGCTAGCTAGGGCGTACCTTAGGGGTGACTTACATGTAGTAAAAGGGGAGTTCTGGGCCTGGCAAGTAAATTTAGATGTCAGGTCCCTGTGGCAGAAAACTGCGCACACAGGCTCTGCGCTAGCAGGCCTTAGATAGGTTTGATAGGCTACTTCAGTGGGTGGGGCAAGCAGCGCTGCAGGCCCACTAGTAGCATTTAATTTACAGGCCCTGAGTATAGGGATACCACTTTACAAGGGACTTATAGGTAAATTAAATATGCCAATCAGGTATAATCCAATCACACCAAATTTCTAAGTGAGAGCACATGCACTTTAGCACTGGTTAGCAGTGAAAAAGTGCTCAGAGTCAAAACGTCAGCCAACAAAGGTCAGAAAAATAAGGAGGAAAAAAGTAAAAAGTCTGGGGAATGGCCCTGTAAAAGGGCCAGGTCCAACATGACCCCCTACCAGCCCAAAGCCAGGTGAGAATAATCAATACCTTGATGGACTTCCCTGATTAGGGTGATAGAACCAGGACCCTGGCCCGCAACTGCAGGGACATGATCCAGTTCTACGCCAATCTGAACCTAGTTGAATTCCTCTGTCTATGCTCCCAAGACAATCTAAGCTAACCCATGGAGGCGTCCTAGTTGTCTGTGGCCAGAGCCAGGTCCCAGGCCAGCCCGGGGCCTCTGGTCTCTGAAACCCCTCAGAGTGGGGGCAGGAGCCCCAGGTGCATAGCATCCTGTTTCCACTCTCCTTCCCACCAGTTCAGGAGTTACCACCTGCCACTGGTCTTCTAGCCTATGGACTGGTCCCATAGCCTGAATAAGGTCCAGGGTAGAATCTCTCCTCCTGCCCCTCCTTCTAGGGTTCCGCCGCCTCCGAGGAGGAGTTGTAACCCCAGAATCTAGAACTCACCCACCAGTTCAGAGGAGCCCCCCTGTAACTGGTCTCCCAACCCAGGGTCCTTCCCCTCTGGCTGAGCTGGGGTCAGGAAAGAGCCTTTCCTGCTCCTGCCCCTCCTTCTAGAGTTCCGCACCCTGCCATTAAGAGTGATACCCCCAGAAGTAATGGTAGAGAGACTGGGGACAGCCTTCTCCACCTCCAGGTCAAGGGAGCTACCCTGGACCTGGTTCTCCAACCTAGGGACGGTACCCTTGGGCTGGTTTTCCAACCTAGGGATGGTACCCTTGGGCTGGTCATGAGTTAAGGAAACGTCCAACAAGGGTGTTTCCTGTAACGGGCACTAGGCTTACCCACACACATGAGGTACTATTTTTATCGGTACTTGGGGGAATGCTGGGTGGAAGGAAGTTTGTGGCTCCCCTCAGATTTCAGAAGTTTGTATCACTGAAGTGTGAGGACAATTTACTTTTTAGACAAATTTTGAGGTTTCCAAAGGATTCTGGATGACAGAACCTGGTGAGAGCCTCACAAGTCACCCCATTCTGGTTTCCCCTAGGTATCTAGTGTTAAAAAATGCATACGTTTGCTAGGCTTACCTATGTGCAAGCTGAGCTAGTGCTCAAAATCCACAGCTAGGCATTTTGGAAAAAATGCGTCTGTTTTTATTGGAAAAATGTGATGCGCCCACGTAGTGCTTTGGGACATTTCATGTCATGGACACTAGGCCTAACTACACAAGAAAGTACTATTTGTATCGGGAGGCTTGGGGAATGCTAGGTGGAAGGATGTTTGTGGCTCCCCTCAGATTCAATAACTTTGCATTGCTTATCTATGAGGAAAATGTGTTTTTAGGCACATTTTGAGGATTGCAAGGGATTCTGGGTGACAGAAAATGGTGAGAGCCCCACAAGTCACCCCATTCTGGATTTCCCTAGGTGTCTAATTTTTAAAAATGAATATGTTTGCTAGGTTTCTTTATGTGCTGATTGCGCTAGAGCCTAAAATCCACAGCTAGGCACTTTGCAAAAAAATTGTCCATTTTCATTGGAAAAATGTGATGTGTCCAGGTAGTGTTTTGGGATGTTTTCTGTGGCGGGCTCTAGGTCTACCCACAGAAGTAAGGTACAATTTTTATCGGGAGACTTGGAGGAACACAGAATATATGAACAAGTGTTATTGCCATTTGTCTTTCTCTACATTTGTGCCTTCCAAATGTAAGATAGTGGGTAAGAAAGAAGTCATTTTGAGAAATGCCCTGTAATTCACATGCTAGTATGGGTACCCCACCATTCAGAGATGTGCACATAATCACTGCTTCAAAACTCCATATCTTGTGTCCATTTTGAAAATACACAGGTTTCCTTGACACCTATTTTTCACTCTTTCTATGTTACCAAATGAATTGCTGTGTACCCGGTATACAACAAAAACCCATTGTAAGGAGCAGTTAATTTATTTTCTTGGGTACCTTGGGTTCTTGATGAACCTGCAAGCCCTGTATATCCCCGCAACCAGAAGGGTCCAGCAGACATAACAGTATATTGCTTTCAGAAGTCTGCCATAGCTGGAAAACGTTCCAGAAGAAAACGTGACTGTCTTTTTCAATTCAATTTTAATGTGTTTTTATTTCAATTGCTATTTTCTAAAGGAAAACCTTGAAGGATCAACACAAATGACTCCTTGCTGAATTTAGAAATGTGTCTACTTTTCAATGAATGTTTAGCTGTCCAGCATCCATCATTAATTTCACGCTCATTTCTATCAATAACTGGAAGGAGACTGAAAGGACAAAAAATAGTAAAAATGGGGTATGTCCCAGTAAGATGCAAAAACTGATGAAAAATTTGGGGGCATATTTAAGAATAGTGGACCTGCACACAGTGCAGTGCCACTTGTCTTGCACCCTTTATCGCCCTCCTACTGGCACCATGTGTGCACCATATTTAAAATACAGTGCACAATGGCGCAGGGTAGGGGGCAATAGCATCATTTTTCATGACGATATTGATGTACTCTGCAGGAGTACTGCCAAAATATTGGCGCTACTCCTGCAGAGTACATAGGGGCCCAATATAAATAATGGAAGCAGCCTTTTAACACCTGTCCTGAGCAGGCATTAAAAGTGCCATAAAAAATGACGCAAGGAAATCTGTTAGATTTCCTTGCACCATTTTTTCTGTCTCCCTAACAGGGGAACGGCCCCCTTTGCATTCATTATGCCAGGCGCAGGCACAATGTAGTGCAAAGGGTTAAAAAGTGGTGCAATGCATGCATTGCGCCACTTTGTAAATGGGGAGCGAGGATTTTCACCGTGTTGCACCACATTACTGTAAAAAACATGATGCTTATGTGGCACAAGGTGGCACTAGGGGCTTATAAATATGCCCTGCGGTTTTCCTATTTAAGTCTGCCTGTTCCTGAAAACTGGGGAGATGGTGATTTTAGCACTGCAGGCCCTTTGTTTATCCCATTTGTAGGGAAAAAACACATGCTTTGTTCTGCAGCACTTTTTCAAATTTTCCCCAAAAATTTTATTTTGGCTAATTTCTCGGTCTCCTCCAGGAGAACACACAAACACTGGGTACCTTTACAATCCCGAGGATGTTGGAAAACAAGGACACAAATTTGGTGTGTATAGCTTATGTAGACAAAAAGGTGTGGGGCCTAAGCTCAATCTACCCCAAATAGGCAAAAAAAGGGCTGAGCACCGGGAGGAGGAAAGGCACAGAAGCTAAAGGGTTAATTTTGATATTTCCTTTAATTTCCAGCGTTTCCTACGGTTTGGGAAACTAAAAGAAGCTCATCGGCACATAACTACCTTTTTAGTTACATGAAAGGGTGACAGTACATTTAGATCGTTCAGAAAGTGCATTATGGATCAAAAAATTAAGGCCCGTATTTTTAGTTTTTGACGCTAAACTGCGCTAACGCAGTTTAGCGTCAAAAAATTTTGCGCCGGCTAACGCCATTCTGAAGCGCCATGCGGGCGCCGTATTTATTGAATGGCGTTAGCCGGCGCAAGCAGACCGGCGCTGCCTGGTGTGCGTGGAAAAAAACCACGTACACCAGGCAGCGCCGGCGTAGGGAAAAATGGCGTTAGGGCGTCTTAAAAATGGTGCAAGTCAGGTTGACGCTAAAAAATCGCCTCCACCCGATTTGCGCCATTTTTAACGACGCCCAGACGCCATTTACATGACTCCTGTCTTAGTAAAGACAGGAGTCATGCCCCCTTGCCCAATGGCCATGCCCAGGGGACTTATGTCCCCTGGGCATGGTCATTGGGCATTGTGGCATGTAGGGGGGCACAAATCAGGCCCCCCTATGCCAAAAAAAATTATATAAAAAAATAAAGAATTATACTTACCTGAACTTACCTGAATGTCCCTGGGATGGGTCCCTCCATCCTTAGGTGTCCTCCTGGGGTGGGCAAGGGTGGCAGGGGGGTCCCTGGGGGCATGGGAGGGCAGCTGTGGGCTCATTTTGAGCCCACAGGTCCCTTAACGCCTGCCCTGACCCAGGCGTTAAAAAGCGGCGCAAATGCGGGTTTTTTTGACCCGGCCACTCCCGGGCGTGATTTTTGCCCGGGAGTATAAATACGACGCATTTGCGGCGCAGTCATTTTTTTGGATGGGAACGCCTACCTTGCATCTCATTAACGCAAGGAAGGCGTTCACGCAAAAAAATGACGCTCTTTCCTCCTACTTTGGCGCTAGACGCGTCTAACGCCAAAGTATAAATATGGCGTTAGTTTTGCGCCGAATTTGCGTCGAAAAAAACGACGCAAATTTGGCGCAAACGGAGTATAAATATGGCCCTGACTGCATTATGAGTATTGCACTGTCGTTATATAACTCCCTCTTATAGTTGCAATGGTTGATTGCAAGTCTAATTAAAATAGAAAGCAAGATGAACTTAAAATAAATGGGTATACTTTGACTTTTCGGTGCAACTATCTGATATTAAAGGCGCTTTAATGTCCCGGTTAGTGCCTAGGAATTTTAATGATAAACCAGTGTTGTACATAGGTTTTCATTCTGTTTGTTTTTCTTTCAAACGCCGTTAATGAGATAGTAATTCAAATTATGCAATTTGAAGACGTGTTAATTGTATATTTTAAGTTATTTACCGATAGTGATAAACGTCTCCAAGCGCACAATAGGTTTGCTAACTTTTATGATACCCTACAAAGATTTCTTGAGGAGAAAGGGATGGTTGGCGGGTCATATATTAACATTCTCCCTTGCCGCGCGCAAAAGAAAATAACATCGCAAGACAGAACCCGTGAACTTAAATGCTTCCTGACACACGATGGCAGTTATGAGCGTTTATTCAATCGTTTGAAACGAGACCGCCAGCACCACGTCCCTGCGAATAAATGACGTCGGACACAGCCGTCTTTCAACTGTCGTGTAGGTTCCTTTACACTAATGAGTTTTATATTTAATATTGAGGCTATTTTACCCGCAAAGCTGCAGAATAAATGCGTTACAATATGGAAACACAAATTTTCCTTGATAATGTTGACCAAGGTGTTGGACCGATCTTTCTAAAAGCATTTCCGTCACCGATCATCCTTTAAGCATTGTAGTTGTAGGATTTCAGAGACCCGCCGCAGGCCAAGCTTCAAATTATACTGGGAGTGTTCATTTCCGAGCTGGTTTTGGCAGCATATTGAAAGCTTTAGTGGACGATCTGAAAGGTTGCGGCCCGTTTCTTCAGATCTCACCTTTTGCAAGCTTGCGAGCTTCCAGAATAGAGCACAAATCTCCAGATTCAGCTGCGCGAATTGTTTCAGGTAGAACACGCACAGATTGTGGTAAGAACTAATTTTCACACAGTATCCACGGGTATTGATTTATCAAAATTCCATATGTAGTGGAATCGACATCATTTACCCTTTAACCTTCATGAAATCACAGAAAGTGACATCATATGACCCTCATCGTTTTCCAGAGTGGTATGACACATGATGCCAACATCACAACAACTCAAATCGTTGATGTCCTATAATAACTGCATAATTACTATAACAGCATAACAATGACACGGGGCTTTTTTAGGTACCACCTATGCTATACTGCTGACTCTTTAAGAGTTCTGAGGCGTAATACTTGCCCTGAATTGTAGTAAGCGAACGAGTAACCCAGTCTTCTTCTAGTGGTTTCTCCCTGAAAAAATGTAACAAGAATGGGGTGGAATTGTGTATTTTAAACTACCATTCCCACATGCATTTATTAAAATGTGGTGTGCGGAAAAGGCTCTCATTAAATATTCAAATCCTTTCATCCTGTGTCAAGCCAATGAAACCTGACATTCCCCAGGAGTCTACCTCATTTTCTTCAAAATGTAGCAGGGGTGCCCTCATATGACAAAAATTATCTCCATTGTGCCATGGCCAGCATTTGTTCATGGGAGTCCCCATATTCCGTTGGTTTCTTAAATGAAATAAATTATATCAGTGTCTGAATTTTGCAAATGATGCAATTCATATACCATAGGTGACATGTATGTTAAAATTACCTCTGACCCAGCATTGTGCCATGGTTGCCACCCTTCAATACACCAGGTTGTAAGTATTTATGGCAAGAATTACTTCCATTGTGCCAGTACAAGCAAACTGGCATTGAGGTCCACACATAAGGAATTTCCCCGACTATGTCAGTATTTTTCCACAGATGTCTTATATGTCATGAATTACCTCTAGTATGCCAGTGCAAGTATTTTACCATGATGCCCTTAATGTTAATAATTACCTACTGTGTGTCTTTCATGCTAAAAACTGCTGCAAATGTTCCAGTTGCAGTTTTTTGCCTTGAGTATCTCTGTGATATGATAATTATGTCAATATGCTAGGGCCAGCAACATGCTCGTAATCATCACATCACATTCTTGCTCACCCAGGTTAACTCACTTACCCTCATACTCTCACTCATACTCATTCATTCATTCTCATTCACACTCTCTTACACCCCCTTACATTTACTAATATTCATTGTCAGTCACTCAATTCCATTCACTCTTAATCTCAATCATGCATTTTGACACCCCGGACAAGGCATACTAATGCTTTGCACCTGGTTTTTGTCACTTTTGTGATGCAAGTTGAGTGCAAATTGCTAGGGTTGGATTTACTGTCCAACGCGAGTCATGCTTTACTTTTCGTAGTATATATAGAAAATGTTACGCTATGCGCAGCTTTGCCCATTTTGTGTCAAAGTGCAATCCATGGATGCTTCATGGGCATTCCTGGGCAACCACACATGGGTTTTGATGCAAATCCTTATCTACAAACATTGGTAAACAGGAATTTTCACCAGTATCTTCCACCTCCTTGAGGCAGGCACAATGAGGACACATGTTTTAATTTTTCCTCGTTTTTGTAGCTTTGCATGTGTTATAAATTGTACAGCACATTCACAAAGTGGGAAAAGCCTTCAAGCATAGTTTTTGTACTGAAGGGGCTCCTTCCAGTACAAAATCTATGCTTCAGAGAGCACACATCCTTGCTCTCCATCATAAGGGTGTGTGGTTTGGTGTGTGGTTGCCAAACGTGGGCCAGCACACAGAAAGAGAAAAAAATGCACCAAACCTCTATTCACGTGGCACATTTTTTCTTTACCCCTTTGAAGTAAGGCAGGACAGTAACCTTGGTCTAGCATTGCCTTGCACCAAAGAATAGTAAATCTCAGCCTCAATCTCACACAATCTCACCCACTACATGCCACTGAATCTCACTCACTTTCACTTTCAAATGTCCATTTTAGATACCACCTTTCTTATAGTGCAGACTCTTTAAGAGGTCTGGGACATATTACTTGACTTGAATTGTAGTAAGTAAACAAAGCGGGTAAGCTAGATCTCTTCTAGTGGTTTGTTCTTGAAAAAAGAGAAAAATCAAAAGAATGGGGTGAAATAATGCATTTTAAAGTACAATTCTCACATAAAAGTGCTAAAACGTGATATGTGGAAAGGGCAATCAAATATTCAAAGTCTTCAGAATGTGTGCCAATGAAACCTTTGTCATTTCGTAGGCATTTACCTATTATTTACCACAATGTGGTACAGAGCCCCCATATGTCAAAAATTGCCTCCATTGTGCCAGGGTCAGCATTTTGTTATGGGTATCCTCAAATTCCATGGGTGTCCCATTATACCAAAATGACATAAAATATGTCAGTGTTAGAATGTTGCTAATTAAGGCATCTATATATCCTAGGTGACCTACATGTCAAAAATTACCTCTGGTCTAGCAGTGAGTTATGGTTGCCACTCTTCCATCTACCAGGATGTAAACCTTTATGACAAGAATTACCTCTATAGTGCTAGTACCAGTATGTTTCCATTTAGATCCACATGTTAAGAATTTCTTCAAGTATGCCAGAATTTTCACACAGATGTCCTCTATGTCATGAATTTGCTCTAGCATGCCAGTGGCACTATTTCACACGGTGCCCTTTATGCCAATAGGTGCCCCAAGTATGTCTGTCATGCTAAGAACTGCTGCAAGTATGCCAATGCCAGTATTTTGATCTGAGTATCTCTATAATGCGATAATTACCTTCAGTATGCTGGGACCAGTAACACACTCACATGTATCACATCACATTCTTGCTTACACTCACATTCACTTACTCAAACTCACACTCTCACTCATGTTCACTCATTTATTCTCAAACGCACTGTCTTACGCTCCCTTAGATTCATTATTAATCATTCTCAGTCACTCACTTGCATTCACTCTTAATCTCGCTCATACATTTTGAGACTCTGGGAAAGGTTTACTAATGCTTTGCACCTGTTTTTTGTCACTTTTGTGATGGAAATTTAGCACAAACTGTTAGGGTGAGAATTACTTTCCAATGCAAATCATGCTTTGGTTAGGATAATGTCCCAAAGTAACATAATGTTACACTATGCACAGATTTGCCTTATTTTGTGTCAAAGAGGATTCCATGGGTGCTGCATGGGCATTCCCAACCACCCATGGGGTTTGATGCAAATCCTTAAATACAACCATTGATAGAAAGGAATATGCAACAAAATCTTACTCCTCCTTGAAGCAGGCATAAAGAGGGGAAATATTTCAATTTCTCCTCAGTTTTTTAAATTTTGCAAGTTTACTGCATTGTATGGCACATACACAAAGTGGGAAAAGCCTTAAAGCATAGTTTTTGCACTGAAAGGGGGGCCTTCCAGTACAAAAGACGTGCTTCAGAACAAATACACATCCTTGTTCTTTGTCATAAGAATGTTGTGGTTTGGCGAGTGGCTGTCAAAAGTGCCCCAGCACACAGGGAGAGAAAAAATGCACATATTTGAATACATATGTCACATTTTTCTCTATCCCTTTGACGCAGTGCAGCACAGCAACTTTGGTCCAGCTTTGCCTTGTGCCAAAGAGTAGTAAATTTTGACCTCCATCTAACTCAATCTCACTCACTATCTGTCACTGAATCCCACTCACTTTCCCTTTCAAATATCAATTTTAGATACGGCTTTTTCCTATAGTACGGACTGTTTAGGGTTTCCGGGGGAATATTACTGGCCCCTAATTATAGTAAGCAAGTATAGTGAGTAAGCCAGATCTCTTTTAGGGGTTTCCCTCCAGAAAAAAATAAAACAAATGGGGCAAAATCATGCATTTTAAAGAACAATTCTCATACACATTTGCTAAATGGGATAATGTGAAAAGGGCACTCATTAAATAAATCTTTCTGGTTGTGTACACCCAAATCGTATACCTCCTTGACGCAGGTGTGTAGGAAAGTACCATATTTCTTGGCAGGTTACCCCCAATTTTGCATGTATGTCAGTATGTTTTTGCCTGTCTCACTGGGATCCTGCTAGCAAGGACCCTAGTGCTCAAAGTTTGTGGCCAGAAATGTGTTTACCTGTGTAGTGCCTAACTGTGTCAGGGAGGCTCTGCTAATCAGAACCTCAGTGCTCATGCTCTCTCTGCCTTTTAATTTGTCACTTAAGGCTAGTAACTACATTTACCAATTTCAATTGGCATACTGGAACACCCTTATAATTCCCTAGGATATGTTACCTAGGTACCCAGGGTATTGGGGTTCCAGGAGATCCATATGGGCTGCATCATTTCTTTTGCCACCCAAAGGGAGCTCAGACAAACCTTTACACAGGACTGCCATTGCAGTCTGAGTGAAATAATGCACACATTATTTCACAGCCATTTTCACTTCACTTAAGTAACTTAAGTCACCTATACGTCAAACCGTCACTTGCTGGTGCAAAGTTACTAAGTGTAAGGGCACCCTTGTACACTCTTTGCAAAATTCCTTCAGGCACAACCTGGCCCAGGTCCCCTGAACTCCACCCTGCAATGCTCAACTCGCCGAGTTGTTCTCAGCGGCGTGGGACCTTCTTTTGTTGTGCTGCATCAACTGCATTTTGCATCTTCTTTGAACCCAGATCTTGCTTCTTTTGGGTGTGGTGGCTGACACCCTGAGGGCTCTCTAAGGTGCTGAGGGGCCCCTCTTCCTCCTCACACATAGTTGAGGGCCCCAGGTCCCTCCTGGGTCCATCCAGCACCACTTTGATGAAAAAAGCACTTTTGTTGTAGCCAAGGTTTGTTGGCGCCTTCCAACACAAAATCTCCTCTGCAACAATCTTCACGCTGTGGGACATCTTTTGCATCATGCAGGAATCCACTGGCATCTTCCATTTCTGCAGTCTTCTACTAACCAGGGACTCTTCTTTTGCACCCTATTCTGGGTTGGCTCCTGTCCTTCCTGGAACTTCTTTTGACTTCTGGACTTGGTCCCCTTCCTTTGCACGTCTGCAGGTCCAATAATGCACCAGTTGTTCTTTTCAGACTTGGCTGGCTGCTGCAAAATCCCCAAAACGAGGTGTAGTGTGTCCTAAGGAAACTTGCAGTACTTTACTCCTGCTTTTCTGGGCTCTGGGTTGGGGTAATTTACTTACCTGTGCTGTATTCTTACTCTCCCAGCGATTCTGCACACACTACACTTGACTAGAGGGGAATTTGTGATTCACATTCCACTTTTTTAGTATATGGTTTGTGTTGCCCCTAGACCTATTTTCTCCCATTGCATTCTATAGGATTTCCTACTGTTTGCACTGTTCTGTGACTATTTGCTTGTCTAAGTTTGGTGTCTAGTGTATATATTGTGTATAATACTTACCTCCAGAAGGAGTATTGCCTCTAAGATATTTTTGGTACTGTGTCACCCAAATAAATACCTTTATTTTTGGTAACACTGAGTATTGTCTTTATTTGTGCATGCGTACTGTGTAACTATAAGCGGTATTGCATGAGGTTTGCATGTCTCCTAGTTCAGCCTAATCTGCTCTGTGATAGCTACCTCTATCAGCCTAAGCTGCTAGAACACTACTACATTTCACTAATAAGGGATAACTGGACCTGGTATAAGGTGTAAGTACCCAAGGTACCCACTACTAACCAGGCCTCCCACATCCGTCAGAGGACGGTTCCATTTTACCATGTATTGTAGCTGGGCTGCTTGGAAATAGCGGAGCAGCTGTGGGATGGTGAGTCCACCCAATGTGGGGGTACGCCAATTAAAATTAAAGTCGATGCAAATGGGATTTCTTAGTGTCCCAGATGAACCTGTCAACATCCATTTGGAGGAACCGGATTACTCCCAGCAGCAGTGCCAGCGGCAGGGTCTGATAGATGTAGAGAACACATGGCAAGATTGTCATCTTGACCACCTCAATCCTACTCACCCATGAGAGGCAGAGTTGGGACTACATCGGCAGATACTTTCTGCTCTCTGTTGGAAAGCCAGATTAATGGCTCTCACTGTATTGGGGATGGATCAGGCCAAGAAGATGCCTAGATCGGGTATTCGTTCGCTAGAAGGGTAACAAGACCACATAGAATGTTCATGGTCAGGGGCTACTGACAGGTTCAGAATCTCGGAAATCTGGAGATTTACTTTAAAGCCCGAGACTCGGCCAAAGAGTTGGAGCTTGTTGTTGAGTGTGGGGAGGAAGGTCATGGAGTCTGCAATAGAGAGGATAACGTTGTCTGCATAACATCTGATAAGATGGTGTGAGCCTCTGAAAGAGATCCCTGATATTTCTGGGTTCTGTTGCAGTCGCTGTGCAAAGAGCTCCATGTACAGGGAAATCAGTAGCAGGGATAAGGGGAAGCCCTGTTGCGTTCCCCTTCGAATCGGGAAAGTGGAGTCGGAGATCCTGTTGACTCAAACTGAGGCTTTGGGAGTGCTCTATATACGCTGGATCTATTTGCAGAAACAGTCTTTGAACCAGATGCCACGCAGTGTTTCAAAGACATAGGGCCAGTGTATGTGATCAAATGCCTTTTCTGCTTCAATGGACAATAGAAGTGCCTGCTAGTATGCGAGTGGTGGCTCTTGTTAGTTAGATGAAGAAGGTGCTTGGTATTGTCACTATATTGCCGGGTAGGGATAAACCCCACCTGACCATGTTATATTAGTCCTGGCATTAAATGATTAACACGTTGTGCGAGGACACCCATGAAGAGTTTTGTGTTGATGTTAAGGAGGGAGTTGGACCTATACAAACTGCAAATAATTTTGTCCTTTTCAGGTTTCGGGATCACCAAAATAACCGCACCTAGCATGGTATTAGTAAGGGTTCCTGTCTCAGTAATGGAGTTGAATAGGCAGGTAAACAGTGTGTAAGAACCGGGCAGAATGTTTTGTAAAATGTTTCAGTGAATCCATCTGGGCCGAGCAATTTCAGTGGCTTAAAGCGAGCTATGGCTGCAATTAACTCCTCGATCTGTATAGATCCTTCTACTGCGTCCACCTTTAACTCTGGGAGTGCTGTGAGGGAGGCAGGGTGAATGTAATTTTGGGGCTCTCCCAGTAGGGCATAGTCTGCAGAGTAGAGTGTCTTATAATAAGATTGGACAGCCACGTTATCCTCTCGAGGATCCAACCTCTCCGGTTTACAGAGGTTGTCTCATGGTAACAGAGCCTGTGAGGATTTTGGTCCATAGACGGTGAACAAGCATGTGCCCACATCGATTGCTCCCTAGGGAAAATTTATGCTTGAGATGTAGTGTTGCATATTTAGCCCCATCTAGATCCAGCCTCTTAAGAAGTTGTCTGGCCTTCTGCGTTTAGGTATTGTTTCCCAGCTCAGAGACGGTCTTTTCCATGATGTGCCTCTTGTGCCTGAGGCCAGGGATGTCTCTCTGGTATCATTGGTCTCTACGTGGGATGTGATAGTTTGGGAGAGGGGTGTCAAGCATTACCGGGGAGCGAAGCAGAGAATCTCATAAGCGTCAGGTGGAGCAGGAAGGCCGATATGAGGGCAGGCGCAGTGCGAGTATTAAAAGGGTGTGGTTGGAAAGGGATCGTGGGGGTTATAGTGATGTGTGTGATATATAAGAGCAGGGTTGGTCTAGCAAAGAAGTAGTTAATGCATATATATATCTTATGGACAGCTGAGTAGTACGGGTAGTCTCTTGAGGTAGAATGAAAGTGCCTCCAGTTGTCTTGGCGACCACAATCCTCAAGTCACTGCCCCCCCAATACTAAAATGGTCCCAGTTTGTTCTGATCACTGCCCGGATCTGTTTCAGTTGGAGGTCATTACTAGGTTCAAGTCACCCCTCACAGGTATACCAACATCCGGTGTGTGAAGCACTAGGGGTAGTGAGCTCAGGATAAAGACCTCCTATTGCCTATTGGGAACATTTATGTTCACTGGTGTAAAGTGAAAAGTGCCTATCTTGAGCCTGAGTGTCAGCAGCCTCCTGTTCACCTATGTTATTGTGGAAAGAGCTAATACCCAAAATCCACCTGAAAAAAGAAAGGCAACCTCACCCTTCTTGGAGGGGCAGAGGACCAATATTGACAAAGGGACCGGTGTGAGAGCATCCTATGAATGTCTTTAGAGAGCAAATGTGTTTTCTGTTGTAGGCATATAGGATAGCAAGCATCTTTGAGGGATTGTTGAAGCCCCGGACATTAAGGCTTAGGAGTTTAAGTTCCATCCCACTCTAGGAAGTAGGGAAAGTGGCATAGGAGGACCCCGCATGGGTGCCGCTCGTCTCTACAAGCAACGCATTAAATGTCCTCCCATGCAGTGTCAGAGCAGAGTAGGCAGGTAGGTAAACTGTAACAGATGGCACCAGGGTAGGCCAAAAATTCCTTACCAAAACAAAACATAAGTATCATTTCCTAACACGTAACAGTCCAATGACCTTGGAAATATTTACATAATACATGGACCCAAAGATGGATGTAAGATCAGTATGTGAGCGTCTGTTGTTCACAGAAATTGCATTTTTTGCACTCCTTATTTTGCATTCAGTGCTTTCTTTCTTTCAGAGTAAACACAAGGATGCATTTCACATTAAAATATAGTGCTAAAATGAGTTTTGCATTTTGTGTAATGTTGCATAATTTTTGTGATATTTTGCATAATTATGCAAAAATAAATTATGCAAATATTACATACCCTAATATGGCCTGGGTGATTTAGCTAGCAAGATGGCTTGGTGAGTAAAAACCTCATCTCTGACATTTGTTATAAGCAGAATCCCAGCCATCAACCAAGTCTGCTTTTTTGCCAAGCTCTATAAATTAATGCCTATTAATTTGAGTAACAGTAACACCTCTTAAGGTTAGGACTCACACACGCACGCTTTTTGTTGCTCCCTCACACAATAAATCAGCATGTATGAAAAAAGATGAAACATGTCAAGAATGTGTTTTCAGCATAGTACTTCCCCGTAACTTTGAGGAAAATTATCTTCCGTCTGAAGACTGAATATTACATTGCATGTTTGTTTCTATTGATAAAAGCAAGTGTTGTTCCATTTGTGAACTATGTGCCAAGCGGCTTATGGAGACATCAAATTCCTTCATATGAATTATCAGAAGTGTTTGATGACTCATCACCAGCATATTTCTGATGACTCATCACCAGCATAGAATCCACACCCCTCATGATTGAACGCTCGTCACCAGCATGTGTCTGATGACTCATCACCAGCACATCAGTCTATAAATAGAACTGCCAAGGTGTTTCCCTTGCTTGGCTTCGAGGCTTCCTTCGCCTGCAGGTGTTCCCAGTTCAGCTGGAGTTCCGTGATTCTTTCAGGAGTCATCTTTTCAGTGTGAGGCTTCATTGAAGCTTCCGTCTCTGGAGCGGATTACTTTCACAGTGTCTGGAGAATTTATGAGCAGTACTCCATCTTCCCCAAATAATCAAAACATTCCAGGAGAAGTTGGTTTGTGAGTAATTCCCCTCCTGTCTCCCTGTTTTCATCCTTCTTGAGGTTAGTGACCTTTTGGTGCATTATGAAAGACATTTGTCAATGCTGAGAAATCCTTGATCCAAGACTATTTTCCAAATACAGCTTGAGAAGTGTTTTTAAAAGCAGCATTGAAGTTCAGTGTTGTGAACTTCTGAAAGCATCGCTTGATATCTATGTAAACATAAATGTTAATTCTGATTGTTTTGGAGCGAGTCTGTTGTGTGAAAATGGATAACAAAACACAAATTAATAAGTTTGGTTTTATAACGATTTTGTTGTGAGTTAGAAAAGGGTGCTTAATAGTTGAGCAATCGGGAGCTAATAATTATTGTTACTTTGCAGAAAGACTCAGTGATTGCCCAATCAAATGACAATAATTATTGTCATTTTGCTGAAACACTCTGTGATATTTGTAGTTCTGTTGTTTTTTTAATTTGTTTTTGGTCTTAGAATTCCTGCACCAGGCCCTGAGACAACTTTATTAGAACAACAGTAACACTCCTTTGTGAACCAGTGTTTTGTTTCTCTACCCTTCCTAAATCCCTGTTCCCTACCCCTTTCCCCCCGAGGCTGTTCGCTCATTCCCTGTTACTTTCAGATATGAGAGAATAGTTTTAGGGGTGAGAGTTTTATTCTCTTCGCTCCCGTGGAACATGGAATTCAGGTGAGTGGACATGGTCTTGTCAGAAAGCCAAGCCCATGAAAATTAAGTCCGCCTGAGAGAAGATGTCTCAGACAGAGGTCAACATGGAGGTTCCTGCGCAGGCTCTGATGCAGATTTAGGCTGAGGTAGCGCAATTGAGAGAGGAAGCTTATTCCCTTGGAGAACAATTTGAGAGATAGGAGATTAGCGTGGAACCATGGTTAGGTGCAGTTTCAGACAAATCCTTTAAAAAACCACCAATCTTTGTTCCTAAGAACAGTGACCATGATTTTCCAAACCCAATTAAGAAAAGTCCAATCTATTTTTCTTAATTCTCGGACAACAGTACATTTTTTGGATATTTCATTAGCCAAAAAGTTAGGGATCACTTTTCTCCCCAAACAAAATCCTGAGGCTGTTCGGGCCATCAATAGTTCTGAATTATCTTCATGATTAATAACGTATTATTCCAAACCTATTACAATAGTCTGTGACAATGGTCACACTGAATCTATTAGCTTTGATTTAGTTAACACTCCTACTTTTGGAGTTATCTCAGAAGTACCCTGGCTTCAATGACATAACCCAAGGATAGATAGGGATATCAGGACTGTGACACTGAATTCTCCATTTTGTCTTCAAAATTGTTACCAAGAGGCAACAAGCTAGGATTCTCCCTTCTTATGTACAGTCTCATCATCCACCTCTGACAGTTCCATTCCGGGAACAAAATTAGGAGTTTGGAGATGTGTTCAATAAGATTCAAGCAACCAGTTTACCACCTCATCATAGTTTCGATTGTAGAATTGATTTGGTTCCAGGTGCCACACTACCTTGTAGTAGGATATATGCTCAATTGTAGCCAGAAACAAAGTTTTTAAAAGACTATCTAGATGAGCTCTTGGCAATTGGTTTAATTCGCTATTCTATTTCCCCTGTTTTGTCTCGATCAAGGATCTTATGGCCTGTATTGACTATAGAGCGCTTAACCTCTTAGCTGCTGGGCCTTTTCCCCCCCAGTGCTGAGCACTTTTTTGGCTATTTGGGGTAGTTAGCGCTTAGGCCTTCATAACTTTTTGTCCACATAAGCTATCCATGCCAAATTTGCATCCTTTTTTTCCAACATTGTAGGGATTCTAATGGTACCCAGAGTTTGTGGTTTCCCCTGGAGAAGACCAAGAAATTAGGCAAAATACAGTGAAAATTTTGTTTTTTTTAAAGAAATGGGAAAAAAGGGCTGCCGAAAAAAAGGCTTGTGGTTTCTTCCCTGAAAATGGCACCAACAAAGGGTTTCTGGTGATAAAATCACCATCTTCCCACCTTTCAGGAACGGGCAGACTTGAATCAGAAAACCACATTTTTTCAACACAATTTTGGCATTTCACTAGGAAATACCCCATTTTTACTATTTTTGGTGCTTTCAGCCTCCTTCCAGTTAGTGACAGGAATGGGTGTGAAACCAATGCTGGATCCCGGAAAGCTAAACATTTATGAAACGTAGACAAAATTCTAAATTCAGCAAGGGGTCATTTGTGTAAATCCTACAAGGTTTTCCTACAGAAAATAACAGCTGAAATAAAAAAAATTGAAAGCGAGCTGAAAAAAACAGCCATATTTCTCCACGTTTTACTCTGTAACTTTTTCCTGCAATGTCAGATTTTTTAAAGCAATATACCGTTACGTGTGCTGGACTCTTTTGGTTGCGAGGATATATAGGGCTTGTAGGTTCATCAAGATCCCTAGGTACCCAGAGCCAATAAATGAGGTGCACCTTGCAATGGGTTTTCATTCTATACCAGGTAAACAGCAGTTCATTTGCTGAAATATAAAGAGTGAAAAATAGGTATCAAGAAAACTGTTGTATTTCCAAAATGGGCATAAGATAACGTGTTGAGAAGCAGTGGTTATTTGCACAGCTCTGAATTCCGGGGTGCCCATACTAGCATGTGAATTACAGGCCATTTCTCAAATAGACGTCTTTTTTACACACTGTCTTCCATTTGGTAGGAAAAAATTTAGAGAAAGACAATGGGCAATAACACTTGTTTGGCTATTCTGTGTTCCCCCAAGTCTCCCGATAAAAATGGTACCTCACTTGCGTGGGTAGGCCTAATGCTCGCAACAGGAAACGCAACATGGACACATCACATTTTTACATTGAAATCTGACGTGTTTTTTGCAAAGTGCCTAGCTGTAGATTTTGGCCTCTAGCTCAGCCGGCACCTAGGGAAACCTAGCAAGCCTTGCCATTTTTTGAAACTAGACACCTAGGGGAATCCAAGATGGGGTGACTTGTGGGGCTCTGACCAGGTTCTGTTACCCAGAATCCTTTGCAAACCTCAAAATTTGGCTAAAAAAACACATTTTCCTCACATTTTGGTGACAGAAAGTTCTGGAATCTGAGAGGAGCCACAAATTTCCTTCCACCCAGCGTTCCCCCAAGTCTCCCGATAAAAATGGTACCTCAGTTGTGTGCGTAGGCCTGGTGCCCACGACCGGAATAGATCACACAACGGTCAATGTTGGTCCTTACATGAGGCAGCTGTTGACCCTGGGGTGATCCATTCCTGATGCAGGCACTGGGTGTAGGCACTCAAGTGGGGTAGTGTTTCTATCAGGACAGGTGAGGAATCTCTGGGTGGTAGGAATTTTGTGGATCCCAGCATATTCCTGTAGTTTGTGTGACAGAAATGCGAGAAAAATAGAGTTTTTATTCAACATTTCAGCTTTGCAGGGTATTCTGGGTAAGAAAACTTTGGGGAATCCACACAAGTCACACCTCTGTGGACTCCCCCGAATGTCTAGTTTCCAGAAATGTTTGGGTTTAGTGTGTTTCTCTATATGGCCGCCGAACCCATGACCAAAAACACAGGTGCCTGCCTTATAAAACCAGTTTGTTTTGTGATAGATAATTTTGATGTCTCCACAATACGATTTGGGCGGTGGAATTTGGAGCTGAACTAAATTGGGGAGCTCCCAAGAGAGCACTCTATCTCTCTGCTTGCCGCCGCATTCACCTGCTCTCTGGGTTGGGTTAACCCACTATTACCCCGTTGCACAGACTGTGCTTGCGAAGGGACAGCAGGACTGTCCTCATCACCTCCCTCATAATTTACTGGAAGAGGAGTTATCGAATGGGACTCCTCCGACTGAAAAATCACTCCCAGAGTCTGCGCCATTGTCCTATCCCTCAGATGCTGTCTCTGTATCTGATGTCTCAGTCTCTGATCCTATGTCAGAGCTGTCCTCTAAAAACTGAGTGACAGCAGCAGTCATCCATCAAGATGCCATCTCTGCTATTGGCTAAACTGTTGCTCTAAAACACTAGCCTACGTAGAAAGTCACAAAATCGATGGTGTGTGTGAGATACGTGCAACAGTAGAGGCCACCTTACCTGCGCTACTTCCCTCAATCAACAAGTTCTTTCAAGACACTCCTTGTCACATACCATTCGTCACAGTCTTTAGCACCTCCTGCGCCCAGTCCAACAATCATAATTGGTGCTCCCACTCCCTCCTCCTCGGATTCCCTCATTACCACCCACCAAAAGTGCCCTTCATCTCTCCATAGCCGCCCTCCACCCCGCACATACATTTCATTTGTATTATAGCACAGGTAATGGCTGACTTTACTAATGTACTCAGCTATTTACATAAAATACAGATTTGCTCTTTGCAGTAGGCATATAAACCTTCTGCGCTTCTTAATGGAACTAAAACTGCCACTAGACAAAAGTCTGAACCTTTTGTAGCAGAAACATAATCACAATACTTACTTGACTTTTTATTGCTGCCTAAAAGCTACAGTTGAAATGCGTCAGTTAAAGTATGTGCATTGCTTTGAAGACGCAAGCTGCAACTGCAAGACAACTGGTGGCAAATATATATATATATATATATATATATATATATATATATATATATATATATATATATATAGATCACTTTTATATGTGGGTCTGGTTTTCCTGGGGGCCGATCGCAGCCCCTAGGGAAACCACACTTACTCAATTGTACGAAAAGGAGTACCTTTAAAGTGGACTCCTGAAACAAAACAAGCTTTTGACTCATTGAAAGGAAGTTTTACTACTGCACCCATAAAAAAGGCATCCTGACCCCTCTCTACCTTACTATGTAGCAGCAGATGCCTCACAAGTGGCAACAGGTGAAATCCTTTCTCAGCGAGATTCTGAAACTGGGAATATGCATCCTATAGCCTTCTTCTCTAAAAACCTTTTACGGCAAAACAAAACTATACTGTAGCTGAAAGAGAACTTCTAGCCGTTAAATTGGCCTTTCAAGAATGGAGACATCATTTTTGGGGAGCACGTTTCCTCATCACTATTTAATCAGATCATGAGAACTTACTATTTTTTAGATCTGCAAAAGCACTTACCCCACGACAAATGAGATGGGTTTGTTTCTTTAATTAATTTGATTTCATAATTACTTATAGACCAGGTACACAACAATTTATGGCTGATGCCCTGTCACATCTCCAAAACACCACAACACAATCAGATACAAGACAGATAGCACAGATTCCAATGATTCCCCCAGAAAAAAGAGTAGGTAGATGTTCGGACGAGCTCCCATTCCTGGACACTTCAAAACAAGAATTGCAGAAGGAAAATATGGAACAATAGTTAGCACATCCAATCTAATCAATTTCTGACAATCTATTTTATCATGATCAGGGTTTGTTGTATCCTTAAGAATCTGAGAGAGCTGGTTATTCAATGTTGTCATTCGTCCTCCTTCAGTGAACATCTGGGAGAGTGTAAGACTAAGGACTTGTGCACACAACGGTTCTGGTGGGATTCTCTAGATGCAGGCGTAAAGGAGTTTATACAAACATGTTCTGTGTGTGCTTGTGACAAACATTCACACACCACCCCCATAGGAAAATTCATTCTTCTACCAGTACCGCCAGCTCCATGGCATACTGTTAGTATGGCTTTTGTAACCGATCTACCGGAAGATAAGGGGAATACATATATACTAGTGGTAGTGGATTTATTCTAAACAATGTCCCATTTCATTCCTCTCACTAAAATCCCAACTGCTAAAGAACTAGTTGAACCTTTTATAATGCATATTGTCCGGCTTCATGGCCTGCCAACTGTAATCATCTCTAATCGAGGAACATAATTTGTGTCTAAATTTTGGCAGGAACTATGTTCTTCTTTTTGTATTGACCATGGGTTATCCTCTGCACAACATCCACAACCTGATGGTCAAACAGAGAGAACTAACCAAACCATGGAACAGTTCCTACGTTGTTTAATTACCACCTTAACTAGCAGTTGGTTGCAAGCACTTCTCTTAGCCAAATTTGCATATAACAACAGCATTCATTCGGCTCATAGCATGTCACCTTTTTATTGTAATCTAGGCAATAATCCTAAGTGCATACCATTCCTATCATCCCAAAAGGTACCTGCAGTACATGCACATTTATCTGAATTACAAAACATCTGGAATAAGACCCAAAAAACCCTACTTGACACAAAGGGAAAGATGACTCATCACCAGCATGTGTCTCATGACTCATCACCAGCACACCAGTCTATAAAGGGAACTACCAAAGTGTTTCCTGTGCTTAGCTTTGAGTCTTCTTTCGCTTGCAGGTGTTCCCAGTTCAGATGGAGTTCCGTGATTCTTTCAGAAGTCGTCTTTTCAGTGTGAGGCTTCATTGGTGCTTCCCTCTCTGGAACGGATTACTTTTGCAGCAGCTGGAAAATTGACGAGCAGTATTCCATCTTCCTCAAATAATCAAAACATTCCAGGAGAAGTTGGTTCATGAGTAATTCCCCTCTTGTCTCCCTGATTTCAGCCTTCTTGATGTTAGTGACCTTTTGGTGCATTATGAAAGATATTCGTGGATGCTGAGAAACCCGTGATACAAGACTGTTCTCTAAAGAGAGCTTGAGAAGTATTTTTAAAAGCAGCATTGATGTTAAGTGTTGTGAACTCCTGAAAGCATCGCTCGATATCTATGCAAACTTAAACGTTTATTCTGATTGTTTTGGAGTGAGTCTATTGTGTAAAAATGAATAACAAAAGACAAATTCATAAGTTTGATTTTATAACGATTTTGTTGTGAGTTAGAAAAGGGTGCTTAGTTTAGTTTTAGTTTTATAGATTTGTAGAGCGCATGGCTACCCGGGGACATCCCAGTGCTAAAGTACACCATGAATGTCGGAAGAGCCAGGGGAAGCAGATTAACTGGAAAAAAGAATGGTTTTCAATTTCCTCCTAAAGAGAAGTTCAGAGGATTCCTGACGGCATTCAAAGGGCAGGGCATTCCAGAGCCGAGCAGCCCTGATGGAGAACGAATTACCTCCCCATGATCTCTTGACCGAAGGGATGTAAACCTGTCGCGAAGAACGAGATCTAAGAGGTCTAAGGGGCGACTAAAGAAAGATCAGTTTTCTAAGGGAAAGGGGACCCTTATTGTGTAAGGCTCTGTGAACAAGACACAGAGATTTAAACTGAATGCGCTGCTTAATCGGGAGCCAATGAAGAGCTGCAAGTGCTGGTTTAGCGGAAAGATGCCTTGGGGTATTCATGAGAAGTCTAGCTGCCGCGTTCTGCGTAACCTGCAGCCTCTTTATTACATAATCTGGAGAACTAAGATATAGAGAGTTCCCATAGTCCAGACGGGAGAGAACTAGGGCTTGTACAAGAATTCTTCTGGCAGCGAATGGCAGAAGTCCAAGAATCTTCCTGACACTTCTAATTAAGCCGAAGCAAATCGAGGAGATTCTTTTAGCTTGTGGCTCCATAGTTAAGCGTGGGTCAAGGTGAAAGCCGAGGCTTTTTACCTGTGTTATTGGAGGGGCAGGTGTTAAAAGCCTCAGAGTACATAGCCAGAGGAGGGGCGGTAGGGGTGCCGTTACCTATAATCATTACCTCTGATTTGCTGTCATTAAATTTCAGTTTCGACAGGGTCATCCAGTCCCCAATATCTTTCATGCAGTCGGCCAGGTTGGCAGAGGGGGAGTCCCTACTACTAGAGAGGGAAACCACCAATTGCGTGTCATCAGCATAAGTGACCATAGAAAGGTTATAAAGAGCGACTACTGTGGCCAAGGATGACAGATAGATGTTAAACAAGGTGGGGCTTAAAGATGAACCCTGCAGGACTCCATAAGATAGAGACCTGACGTCAGAAAAAAAAGAGCGATCCAAGACTTGAAAGGATCTTCCCGTGAGGAAGGAGGAGAGCCAGGCAAGGGCTGGACCTCCTAACCCTATCTCGGAAAGTCTATCAAGGAGAAGAGTATGATCGACAGTGTCAAATGCTGCACTAAGATCAAGAAGGATAATAGCAGCATGACCACCTTGATCTAGAAGTTGCCGAGCAGATTCAGTTACAGTAAGGAGTGCTGATTCTGTACTGTGATGGGTTCTAAAACCCATTTGGGAAGGGTGTAAATGATCGTGGCTCTCAAGATGCCTGGTCAATTGCAGTTCACGTGCTTCTCCAGAATTTTTGCCAAAATAGGAAGAAGGGCAATGGGTCGATAATTATCCAGGACAGAGGAATCCAGCTTAGGTTTTTTTAAGAGAGGCTTTATGATTGCATGTTTGAGGGAACTGGGAAGAATACCGGCGGACAAGGAATTATTAAGTAGTTCTGTCAAAGGACCAACAACAATATCTGCTGCCTTCAAAAGAATAGAAGGAGGGGCTGGGTCCAGGGGAGAGCCCGATTTGATATTAGCAAGAAAGTTCCCAATCAGAGTGCCTGTGAGGGGGGAAAAATTGGTTAACTGGGTCATACCCGTAGGAGAATTTATCTCCTGCCCCATGAGGTTATTCTGAGAGGGAGAAGGGGGAAAACCGTAGTATATCTTGTTAATCTTGTCTTGAAAGTGAGCTGCTAATACATTACTATGCGTAATAGAAGCTTCCACCGGGGAGGGCGGCATAGGGGGTATAGTGAGCTCCTTAAAGATCTGAAAGATTTCTTTCTGAGAAGTGGACGAGTTCTCTATTCTACTGCTGTAATATAGAGCTTGTGTTGTCTTAATATTATGATGGTAAGATCTAATAGCTGATCTATAGGCTTCTTTAGCAGAAGGATTATAATCTTTTCTCCAAATTCTCTCCAATTTTTTACAGTTGTTTCTAAGGTCTAATAGAGAAGACGAAAACCAGGGACTAGACTTATGAGCAGGTTTTTTCTCCCTCAGTTTGCAAGGCAAAACTGAGTTTAAAGAGGTAGAAATCCATTTGTTAAACAGGTCCACCGTATTAATGGAGGCATGGTCACTGGCTAAGGGGGAAGCACAGAGTGCCATATGCCAAGTGCTAGGTACCAACTTCGACCAAGCATGAGCCATTGTGGTGCACCTGGGCTGTGTCTCTCTAGGAGCATCATAGGGAAACGTAAGTGACACTAAATAGTGATCGGTCCAGGGTAGAGGTAGAGAGGAGGAGAAGGTGAGATTAGGGATGTTAATAAAAAAAAGGTCTAGAGTATGGCCTTTCGTGTGAGTTGTACCAGTAACATGCTGGTCCATGCCCATAGAGGTAAAAGAGGCTAATAGTGATTTAGCCGATGGACAGTTAGGATTGTCTAGGTGGATATTAAAATCGCCGAGGACGGTTAAGTTAGAGGCCTTCCCAATAGAACTGGCCACTGCCTCCGGGATAACTTCTAAAAAGACTCCACCTGGGCCGGGGGGGGGCGATAGAGAAGGATTCCTGAGAAAGTATAAGTAGAAGACAGGTGCAGAGAAAAGAACATACTTTCACATCCTGGAGTTTCCAGGGGGAATGTTGAGCATTTAATGGAGATTTTGTGAATAATAGCTATACCGCCACCTCTCATATGTAGTCTGTCTAAATGAACTATAGAATAGTTAGGGGGTAAGGTACTGCATAAGTCTGCTGAAGAATCTCCATTCAGCCAGGTTTCAGTGGGAAACAAGGCATCTGGTGATAGCTCATCAAGGAGCATGTGAATATGTAAGGAGTGTGCCGCTAGGGAGCGGCAGTTAAGCAGTAGTAGCTTACCTAATTGATGGGAGGAGGTATTAGAAGGCAAGATAAAATTGGGAGCCCAAGAACAACTAGAACAGGGGGGACACACAGATGACTGGTTAGGCCCTACAGGAGTGGAACATATCTGGGTGTTTCTAAAAGCATAAAGATGGGAAGCTGAATACCTAAAACGAGCAGCATCTCTGGGCCATGGGCTCGTCAGGGCGCAGACGGACGCAGACGGATGCAGACGAGCTTGCCTTAGGCGCGCCTTTGGCGCGCCAGCGGCGCGTCCGCTGCGCGGCCGGCGGCACCCACGTTTAAAAAGAGCATGGGGAGGCCCGACCTGGCTCCAGCACCAACAACTGGACCGGCAACCAAGATGGCTGCCGGAAAATGGCACCTTAATGGCTGCTGAGTAAAAAGTAAAAGGAGATGCACCAGGTGCCCCCAAAACCAGGCACCGGTGCAGAGAAAGAGAATAAAAACCACAAAAACAATATTTATAAAAGTAGCACCCCTGAGGACTGAAAAAGCAGAGTCCTTTGGTTAAAAGTTCCCACAACAGATCGACCCACAGTAAAAGGAGTAAAAATACTAAATAGCAGAAAGAGGCTTTATAACTTATTTTAAACTGTTAAATCTCTAAAAGGCAATAAGGCTGAAATAGGGTAGCCGTTCCAAAAATGCAGAGTGTACTTACTAGTGCCGGCGGGCGCCGATGCTTAATAGTTGAGCAATCGAGAGCTAATAATTATTGTGACTTTGCAGAAAGACTCAGTCATTGCCCAATCGAATGACAATAATTATTGTCATTTTGCTGAAAGACTCTGTAATATTTGTAGTTCTTTTGTTTTTTTAATTTGTTTTTGGTCTTAGAATTACTGCACCAAGACCTGAGACAACTTTCTTAGAACAACAGTAACACTCCTTCGTGAACCAGTGTTTAGTTTCTCTTCCCTTCCTAAATCCCTGTTCCCTACCCCTTTCCCCCGGAGGCTTTTCACTCATTCTCTGTTCACTCCAGATATGAGAGAACAGTGTTTAGAATAGTGTTTTTATTCTCTTCGCTCCCGTGGATCCTGGAATTCAGGTGAGTGGACATGGTCTTGCCAGTTAGTTACAGTGCTTAGGGATGTGAAAAGAGCAAAAAAATTAAGGGCCAGATGTATTAAAAAGTTTTGCACTCGCAAACGGTGCGAATCGATCAATTTGGCCGTTTGCAAGTGCAAAACATTGGTCTGCGATGCATGAAATGCATTCGCAGACCACAAATAAGAAATCGCTAAAATTGCGATTATTTGCGTTGCGACCCGGAAATTGCGAGTTGCAATTTGCGATTCGCAATTTCCAGGTTGCAAGGCTATGCTGGAAAAAATCGCAAATTGCGATTTTTCCAAAAATGGCATTTTCCACTTGCAAAATACCATGAAATGCAACCAGGTGGTGACCTGGTGCAAAATTCAAAAATGCAGTAAAACTGCATTTTTAAATTGAACATGTAAAGCACATATGCCCTTTTGGCATGTGTGTACCTTACATGTAAAAAAAAAAAAAAAAAATGGGGTGCAAGAGAGGGACCCTTAGGCCCCCAGCACCCAGGCCTTTTGCATTTCCAAAATTGCGATTTCTGGTTCAGAAATCGCAATTTTGGAAATGCAAAAAATTCGCAGCTATGGGCCAACAGGCCCATTGCTGCGAATGGGGCCGGTATCGCAATTTGCGATTCGGTAATAGCATTTGCGATTTTTAAGAAATCGCTATTACCGATTCGCAAATGTGATACATGGCCCTTTGCGAGTCGGTAATAGCGATTTCTTAAAAATCATTATTACCGAATCGCAATGGGCCGTGATGGTACATCTGGCCTATAGATATTACCATTTATGTTATTCATGGGTTGTTAGGAGGCTGCAACTGTACCTGTTTTTATTATACTAATAGTGAATAACATTCATTCATTCACTCTCAGTGTAATTAAAAAATGGAGAAGACTTACCTGAAATGGGGCTTTGGTGGGCAGCTGTGGTTAGAAGAAATGGTATTAAATGTATGATATGTGAGTGCTTACGGGTTAGAGTGGTGTTTATTTGAGACCAATCATATGGTGTTAAGGCCATAGAGTCATTTTTTTGCACAGGAACGCCTACCTTGCATCTCATTAAGGCAAGGTAGGTTTCCACTTCCAAAAATGACTTTAACTCCATAAATTTGGCCCTAGACGGGTCTAGCACCAAAGTATAAATATGAAGTTAGTTTTGCACTGAATTAGAGTAAACAAAAATGACGCTAATTCAGTGCAAACAGAGTATAAATATGCCCCTTAGCTTCAAAAAATGATGCTAATCTGGTCAGAATCATTTATTTTGACTCAAAACTGCCTAACGTCATTTTTTTTTAAGCTACCCTACCCTTTGCACCGGCTTGCACCATTCCATAAATATGGTGCCCAGCTGGTGCTAAAAAATGGTGCAAGCCGGTGCAAAACTTTTTGGGGCAAAACTGCCTTAGTGCAGTTTTGCAGCAAAAGGTATAAATAAGGCCCTTAGTGAGTCAGATTCTTTGAGATTGAGGCCAAGATTTAGTATTGTTTGATGCAAGGCAACACTGGAGCAAGGTTTCTGTGCTGCCTTGCGTCAAAGGGATAGAGTAAAAATATGCCCTAACTATTGCTGTATGCATTTTTTCTCTTCCTGTGCGCTGGCATACGTTTGGCAGCCATGGCCCAAATCACATACTACTGTGACAAAAAGCAACGGTGTAAAGGAGCTCCTTCCAGTACAAGATCCATGCTTTAAGGATTTTCTAATTTAGTGTGTGTGCCATGCTTAGGCTTCCAATAGAGAAATTTAAATCTAATGATCATTACTAACAAGTGAGAGAGGGTCTTTAAACTGAAAACTGCCATATCTTTCACTGTTTAAAAGCATGCTCTGAATTTTAGATAACCCTTGTAGCTTGAATTGTCAAACTCGTTAGGCTGGCAAATTCCTGAAGTTAAATGTTTCTTTCATAACCTTTCATCCATTTATAAGATACAATGTTTCCTAATCACTTACTGCTGTGGAATGTGCTGACGTGCATGGAAAAGAACAAATAATTTGTATGAAAGACTTAACATTATGGAGGGTATCAAAAAGTATACTTATGTATTTAATATTGTTCTTTCAGAAGTTAAGAGTGTATGGCGAAGGAGGCACATGTATCAAACTCTTCCATCTATCAAAGACTCTTATTTTACAAATCTGCAACCTTTCAAGAAAATGTTTGCAAATGTTAATGATTGTTACAACTGACAATGTATAAAAGTGGTCTGAGGAAAAGTTATTATTATAATTATTTCATACAAGAGAATGAGAGCAGAGACCCCGAGGCTGATGTTCCGAGAACCCTGAGATGCCAATATTGACTAACATCTTCACCATGAAAGCTGCCTGGCTCTTGAGTTTTTTAAGTATGAGGTAGTAATTCATTCCACTGCAGAGTAGACTTTAGCATTGTACGGGAACAGAGAGAACTTGATAAAGTGTTACAGAGTAGAATGATAACAGTAAGCACTTAGAGCTGATACATTGTGGAAACTGTTAGAGAAAGAAAATACTTTTTAACCTATTTGTGAAATGTTTCCAGACTGATCTGACCATGAGAATTTGGTTCTATGTCATTCATTCTGTAAAGTAGGGAGGAGAAGAAAGGGGCCAGATTCAGGACACAATTAATGCGTGTTTCTGCATATTTTATTGATCATTAAAGATGTATTACTAATAGATTATTATAATAAAAATATTTCAGCTTCATAAAACTCCCTTTATTTACTTTGGAGAATAACGTCTATAATTACATTTGAAGTTTTTAAATGTATCTAACAGCCTCCTCACAGAAAGATCCCTGCCGAGGGCCTGACAATTGAAGAGTAAGCGGTGGCATGGAAAATTAATAGTCCAATTATAAATGAGATGGGGCTTCTGCAATGAGTGTGTACCCAACACATGCAAAGTTAAAAAAACAAAAAAAAAAATCCTCATTACACCTTGTAGGAGGCTGGTCTGGCCTGTAGTGGGTACCACTGGTACTTATACCTTATGCCAGGTCCAGTTATCCCTTATTAGTAAAGTGTAGTAGTGTTCTAGCAGCTCAGGCTGATAGAGGTAGCTATAGCAGAGCAGCCAAGGCTGAACTAGGAATTGGGAAAATATTTTTTTTCTTCCATTTGAACAAAGGGCCTAGTGGCACTGAACATAGGAAGAGAGTGAAATATTTGGTCCTGATCTAAATTCATATCCAGTACCTAAGTAAAGTTCTCTCTCAGGACCAGGAGTGTTCCCAGCCATCGGGCCTGGTAGTTTGTCATACTTCTGTAGTAAGATGTCTGGTCTATGTAGGAAGCATTCACACTACCCAGGATAATATCTGTCAGTCAAGTTTGCCTCTGAAAATCATATACCTCTCTGCACCATATATCTGAGACTCCATGACTGGGGACATGACACCATTATGCATTCGGAACAGATGCCTTCTAGCAGATGAAAATGGCCTCCATCTATGTTGCAGTTTCTCTGGTTTGCTGCTTGTCAAGTGGGTTTATTGAAGAAAAATATTAAACTTCCCTATACTTTAGGTAAGAGCACTTAACCCAGACCTTTGACATTCAAAGTGATAGGCAGTTATATGTATCTTATCAAGGTATATGGTATTGGGGGGTTTGACAGTAATTATTAGGTCTCAGACCTTCTTGCAAACTCCTCAATGCTTCAGAGAGAAACTCAACCTGATATGCATTAATTGAAGCTCAACTCCCATCTTCAAGACAGAGTAATAATGGCTAGCCACCTAACAAATATATGCAAATCTTGTATCTACCCGGCTATTGAGAAGTGGAAGAATTTTTTTTTTTTGGGGGGGGGGGCAAGCCTCCATCGCTGCCTATCCAAGACCTCCCCTAATGTCCTTATATCCTACATCCATCTTGATTGGAAGCAGCCATTGGAAGACACAATTTGCATAAGTAAAGGGTAATCACAAATTGTGCTGTGCTGTTGAAGTCAATTAGACAATTCTAGATCTTCATGCAGGTGTTGGTCGTAGTCTGAAACAGAGCCACAGCTGCCAAGAATCAACAAATGAGAGTTCTCACACATAGACCATTATGAACTGTGTTTTTCACCTCCACTGCTGCTGCTTTATGAGAGCTGGGTAGACTCTTAGGCCCTGATTTATACTTTTTTGGGCAAAACTGCACTAACGCAGTTTTGCACCAAAAGGTTTAGCACCGGCTTGCACCATTTCTGTGCACCAGCCTGGCACCATATTTATGGAATGGTGCAAGCCAGTGCAAAGGGTAGGCTAGTGTAAAAAAATGCTGTTAGTCGGGTGGGGCTGGCGGTATGGAAGAAGGGGGTTTTGCTCCTAAAAATGATATTAGGCAGGTTAGAGTAAACAAAAATGACTCTAACCTGCCTAGAGTCATTTTCTGATGCAAAGCCATCCATACCACATGACTCCTGTCTTGGAAAAGACAGGAGTCATGCCCACCACCCCAACGGCCAGCACAGGAGACCAGGGTCCCCTGGGTATGGTCATTGCACCCTGTGCCATGTATGGGGGCCCATTTCAGGGCCCCCAATGGCACTTTAAAAAATAAAATAAAATACTTACCTATACTTACCTTACTTACCTAGGATGGGGTCCCCCATCCTCTGCTGTCCCCCTGGTGTGGGTGGGGGTGGCCCTTGGGCCTGGGGAGGGCACTTGTGGGCTTATTCCATGGTGTTCCACCATGGAAATAGGCCCACAAGTCCCCTAAAGCCTGTCCTGACCCAGGCGTTAAAAAATAGGGCAAAGCTAGCTTTGTCCCATTTTTTGTCCCCTCCTCCCTCCTGTGCACCATTTCTGCACAGGAGTATATATATGGCATCAATGACTTTAACTCCATAAATTGGGCGCTAGACGGGTCAAAGTATAAATATGGAATCAGTTTTGCATTGAATTAGAGGTAAACAAAAATGACGCTAATTCGGTGCAAACAGAGTAACACTGTTGCTGATGATTAGCATCTGTTTTTCTGGCAATAGAGGCATGTGCTTTATGCTAGCTTTGTAGAGACATTTCTACACCTCAAGGAACAAGGGTTGTTCTTGATACAGTGCTGCCATATAATCGGGGAATATTGACACCCGCTCAATATATTAGCCCCCATAAAACAACAATGATTCCACCACTGGTCCGGAGGTGATCCAAGTAGGAGTTGGTGCATTGACATTTAGTGAGCCCTTTTTAGAGATTGGGAATTGGAGAGATCCCCCTGGGTAATTCCCTTACCCAGCTAATTTTCTAAGTATTTCAGAATGCTGTTCCCTTCTACTGGAAGGCTCTCCATTCTGATATTTTCAGGCCTGGAGAGCCCTTCAATCACTTCTGTTCTGTATTCAAGAAGGCTCTCATACTTACATCCGCAATATCGTTGTGCACGGCTGTAGTTCTCTTAGTGATTTTTTTGCTTGCTTGTCTCCGTCTGTTAGAAATGGAGTCTCTACTTGGCAGTCAGTTTACACCCTGTCCAAGTAGGAACCCTCACTCTAGTCAGGGTAAGGAAGTCACACACCTAAGATAGCCCCTGGTCACCCCCTTGGTAGCTTGTCAGAAGCAGTCAGGCTTATCTCAGAGGCAATGTGTAAAGCATGTGTACTCCCACACAGTAGCACAGTGAAAGCAACACAAAAGGACTTCACATCATTTAGACATATAACCAATATTTATCTAAGTTAAACAAGACCGAAATGACAAAAATCCAACATGCAGAAGAACAGATATAAATTGTTAAA
Organism: Pleurodeles waltl; assembly: GCF_031143425.1. Classification (NCBI taxonomy): domain Eukaryota; kingdom Metazoa; phylum Chordata; class Amphibia; order Caudata; family Salamandridae; genus Pleurodeles; species Pleurodeles waltl. The sequence continues at coordinate 443,449,179 of NC_090439.1, read as the reverse complement.
GTTAAACGAGTCTTAAGCTATGGAAATCAATGGATGTGTTATTTTAGCACAAAGTACATGCTATGCCTCAAAATAAAGCCGCAGCAGAGGTGATGTGACAGAAAAGCAAGCAATACATTCATCCTTACTAGCAAGTGAGGCTCTGTGTCCATTCTTTCCCTGCCGGGTAGGTGATGTGTTGATTCTTTCCCCGCAGGAAAAGTATGCAACAATGCTATTCACTAGCAAATCAAATATGCCAACCATGCAGAAACCAATCACCCATCCAATTTAGACTAAGAGCACTTGCACTTTAGTACTGTCAGCATTGGTAAAGTGCCCAGTGTCCTAAAGCCAGCAAAACAAAATTCTGCACAGGATCAAAAACAGGAGGTCAGAAGCAAAAAGTACAGGGGAAACCATGCCAAGAGCTGACAGGTCTAACACTGTCCACCAAATTTCTTTTGGCAGCTTACAGTAGACCCACACCTACTTCATAATGTATGTCTTTGCCTCCCTATCTGCAGTGATGGCAAGAAACGTATTGTTGAGTTTGTGCAAATATGCATTGATCTGATCTTTGGTAGAATTTTACTCATTCAGTTTACCTATGGTTAATGTGAATCCTGTTGTTTGAGGTTGGAACTCTGTGGTGCTTTCTGGGTTCCTTTTGTCTACCAATTATTCCAATGCACATCCTTGGACTCAGTGTGCAACACCACCAACATTGCCACATCACCGTGCAGCATCCATGTATGATTTTGTTATTTATGTTGGTAGGACACACTAATCGGCTACTGGCTGTACCCCTTGCATTGTGTCATCAATGTTGCCAGATTTCAGTCCCTCTATACTTGGCTGAATCTCCTCTCAAACCCTTCTATCCTGTCAGGAGAAGACAATATATCCACTAGGCATTAGATCCTCTTCGCCCCAATGAGGCAGGTGTTTCTGAATTGGTTCAAATCTGTATTGCATTACAATAAATGTATGTGTCAAAGTTTTTATTTGTGTGTTAGATGACACAGGGCATTGACATGTATGGGCATGAGGCAAGGCAAAGGCCAGTCTGGCACTGCAGTTCCCCTGCGCAATCTGCCTTAATTATCTGCTAGTATTTTCTGGGGGGGGCTTCACAGCTGCAACATTAGCCAGGGGCTGTCATGGTCAGCAGCATCTTCCAGTTACTAGAGTTATGATCTTCCCTCTGGGCATGTGAGCATCAGGTCAACAGCCACACACCCTATCTGTCACTCTTCTGGTTTCTACACATCCGTTGGCCACGGTGTACCTTAGGGTGTGTCATAGCCCCATCTGATCGATTCGGGCGTGCCACAGCATCTTCCAGTGTAGTCTGGGTCTGGTCTACAGCACCATGCTGCATCTTCTTCCCCAGAACAGTTTGGCCTGAGGTCACTCACTGCACTCCATGTTACAGCTTATCTGCCATAAAGGGCCTAATAAATGTGCCTCTTGCCGGGAGGCCTCTTCTCCCCAGAACAGTCTAGTATCCTGCCATGCTTTTAGGTATTTCTGCACAACGGCTGGCTCTATTGCACCCCTTCATTAAGGGCCAGTGCCTTCGACCATCAGGGAGATTCTGGGCAGACAGTGAGATAGCACAATGTGTGCTATTGCATGAGCTGTCAGCCATGTCCTCCTCAATCAGGTACCATATACTTGTTGATTTTAGGAGGATGAGTTTTGGTAAGCAGTTTTCAAATATCTGAGCTTAATGGTGAACAGTGTGGTATGAGCAGGTTTCATTGCTATATTTTCCAGGGTGGATCAGAGGTTGTTTTCTTTAACTTGATGATCTTTTTACTTTTCACCTTTGACACTTACTCGGAAAGGAAGGGACAAAAAACACTGTCAGTTTGAGAGTGGAAGAATAAAATACGAAAATGTTCCTTTTGTGTTCGAATTGCTACATATCTCAGATGTGCAAAGACATTATAAATGGTTTGCAAAATCCATTCAAGGAGATGCTTTATTGAGATGTGTTACTATGATAGACCTTTTCACCATTTTTTAATTGCTGACAGTATAATTATTGTACTGATGAAACATATTTTGTACGCACTTGGCAAATGTGCCCATCATCTCTCCATAGTCTCCCTTTCACATACATTCATTTGTTTTAAAAGCGTGTTACTAATCCACTCAGTTCTGATCTTTGCAGTAGGCATATCAACCCTGTATGCTACTTTATGACAAGTCATAGCTGTCGCTTGACAAAACTCCCATCTCTCATCCTAGCAGGACCATTAAGCACAAGAGGTGTCATTTTACTGCTCTCTGAAGGCTGGATACACAAGAAACTGTTCAGGAGTGCTTTTAAAACACAAGTTTCTAAGTTATTGCTAAACACAGTACCCCCCTGAGGTCAGCACCCCCAATCCAGGCCAGCACCCAGTGCAGCCACACCACTCGCACTGATCTAAAGCAGGCCCTGTTTATGTGCAAGAGAGGACATCTTCCTGCACATAAACAATCATTCCCTGCAACACATGGTGACTCGGTTGGTGCTAGGCAGCTAAATTTAGGATGGAGACTGCTGTCACTGTCCCACCTGCAGGATTATGTCCCCACCTACCGCCAACATACACATGCATACACACACTCATACTCACATTCACCCACGCATGCATACATACACCCACACACACTGACACACATCCAAGCACACACGCATTCACACAACATAAACGTGCACACACGCCCATTCATGCACACACACACTCCACATGCCACACCCACATGCATGCACACACCAACATACACCCACCCCCCCCACACACACACAACACCCCCTCCCCTGTTGGAGCTCCCGACTTACCTGTAGTTAGGGGGTCATGATACGGTCTGCGGCAGTCTACTGGTGTGGAGCTGTTGCTGGCAGCAGTGTCACCTTACCGCCGTCCACTGCCATGACCGCAGCCCGAATTCCGACATCCTTCTGGCAGAATTCCAGCTACAGTCATAATATAGCAGATGGTAGGTAGCCGCGGCGACGGTGTTTTGGCGGCCGTCGCCACAGTTGTAAGCAGTCATTACCGCCATTGACACAATGAGGGCCATATGTTCTGACTCAGGATAGAGCATCTTAAAATCAATGTTTTATATTTATTTCTGTGAAATTCTTGTTGATGGTATTTAGTTTCACTGTTATTTTGGCAGAATATGGGGGTTTATTCACAAGTCCCTTGTGCCACTGGAAAATCACTTTTAGCGACGCTCAGGGGGCGTTGTGCCGTTTTCCATATTTAAAAGGCTGTGTTAAGGCACATTGCATGGCTTAATGCTGCTTTGTAAATATGGTCCCCCGATGTAGTTTCTGTGGCAGAGGGGCATGCAATGGGTGTTGGTGTGGGAGTTCTACTGCAACACCCATTGCATATGACGCTGCCCCAGATTTACCAGAATTTTGTAAACCTGAGGCAGCACCAAAAACTAATGACACCGAGGAGCAGTGTTAGCATGGCGCAACTAGGACAAATACTTTTATTTCTCCTCATTTTTGCTTTTCCTATGTGTGGTGCAGAATGCAAAACACCATTAATGACTGTGCAGGAAGGTGTCCTTCAATAATAACCATTAAATAATGACGATTTGCTACTTCTATGTCTGCTGCATTGTGCAGCACACATGAAAGTAACAAATCACAATTATTGATTGTTTATGTGCAGGAAGGGACTAATTTCCACACATACACAATAATTCCCTGCAGTGCAGGCACCATTGCACTATAGTGCAAGGGTGACTTTGTTGGCGCTAGGCAGAAAACTTTAGCGCCAGTGAAAGGAGAAACAAGTTTTCGTAAGTATGACGCATCCTTATATTTCTGAAGTGACGCAGCACAGCACTGCCAATTTTGGTGCAGCTCCATGCTGCGCCACTTTCTTGTAAATGAGGCCCATGGTTTATATCTCGTGCATAGGTTTGAAAACTAGATGCTTTGAGAGTTGTTACTTTAAGTGCTAAGAAATGTTCTTCTGCTTTTGTGGCACAATCCTACAAGTAAAAGGAATAGACACATATAGAATAAAATTGCAAATAAACAAACATACATAAGAAAAGCTTGCATACTCTGTCACTTATATGTACACACAGTCACATCTGTGCACAAACAGGCTCACATTATTTTTGGATGCTAGTGGAAGGAGGGACAGAAAATGTGTGGTTTCAATGTGGCATATGTGGGACCTGTCCTGGTATCATGCAGTAACTGCTCAAGTCCTGATGCTCTAGGTGAGTAGCTGGGCCTTGTGTGACGAAAAAATTGTGTGGACAGACATGGTTGTAAATGGAAATGATTAAATACCTGGTTTCAATTGTTATGTGTGGTTCAAACACTTTGAAGATGTGCATAGAAAGTTCCCAGGGGTGAAGGGATACTATTCTTGGAGGATTGGGATGCAATCTTCGATTATCTACAGTGTATGATCTGAAGTCGACTCATTGTATGTCCTCAAGTCCACACTAAATCAGTAACCATAGGTATTGGTATTTTGCAACCATGCAACCAGCCATGATATATGCTCTGGGGAGTCCATATAGGAGTCAAAGAGAGCAGCCTATAGGAACAGGCGTTATCCAATCAACAATAAAGTATTTTTAGTTTAGTCTACTGTTCAATTATAGAGGAGCAGTCTTTAAATGAACAACCAGACTACATGCCAAAGGAGCCTACCTACATGTGGCAGGACGCAAGCCTTAGAAATGGGCATCATACAACAAGCAATATTATACGCTATGAATGGTTTACCTTGGTGTAACAATAGGCCAACCTTTGTGGGAGCAGAAGCATTATTGTCCTAGTTGGACTCTTGCTCCATGCAAGACTGCTGGTTTAAGGATGACAGTACTTATGTTTGTAGGCGACTATGCCAATCCTACAGCAAAACGCAACTGTTGTGCCAACCCTTCCGGCTCACAAGCAGTACCTCACCGAAAACTCCAAACAGATAAAGGTGATTTGTGGCAGCCTTTACGCATGGACTCAAAAGCGTGACATCTCAGGGAGGGTCATGGTTAAAAGGAGATTACCCCTTTCTAACATCAATAACATGTCTCAATGACACACAGGCAATGACGAAGATGCAGTGAAGTTTCAACAAGGGAAACAAGTGAAAGTGAATTTTCAGGAAGAGCGTTAGATGTTCCTTGACTGTGGCTAATGTGTTAGACTGTACCCATTGCTGGCACAGTTTACCCACACTATGGCCTTTATTACAACCCTGGCAGTCAGTGTTAAAGTGGCGGTAACACCACCAACAGGCCGTCGGTAAAACAAATGGGATTACGACCACAGCGGAAACCGCCAACATAGACAGCCACTTTACAATCTGACTGCCAGGGCGGTAGCAACAAACACTGCGGTGGTCACCGCCAGGAGACAGGCGGAAGATAATGTACCTCCCACCCTATTATGAGAGACCAATTCGCCAGCTTTTCTGGGGCGGTACCAACAACATCAAAAGCACTGCGCAAACACTACACTGAAGGGGAACCACTCAACTTTCGACACTCCACGAAGAACCAGGACGCCATGGAGCCCGAACTGCAGGTCCTCCCCATGTTGGTGTATCTACTAATACACCAGGAAATAGAAAGAAGGCGGTAGCGATTAAGACAGTGAGTACTGCACCTAGCACACAGGGGAGGGGGGAGGGACAGAGGTAAAAGAGAGTTACACAAACATGCGGCACGCCACACCCCCTCCCCCCACCCTCACCCACAACACCATACACACTAACACATCCAACAACATGACAGATACACCCCGTCACCCCCTGGAAGAACGCAATGACAAAAGGAAATGAGTTTAATCAGTGATATTTTGGAACATTCAGATATAGCAATCGAATAATAATAATTCAGTAGATACAAATATTTACATTATGTACAGAAGGCCGTACACTGTCCCTTGTAAATGTCCGTGGACCAGTGGTCCCAAAAATCATGGGCGAAGCCCACACATGACACCTGCCTCAAAATGGAGAAAACACTGCAGGGGCATCAGGTCAAAAAAACACAGGCACCTCAGGGGGAAGGGGAGGGGGGCACCTCAGCCGGAAGATGGTACAACGCAAATGCTCCTCGAGGGGGCTCTATGCCCACTGCTTGGTCCTGGGGAGTGCAAAGCCACAGTCTCTCAAGTCTCTCAAGTGGATGGTTTGCCCACTGCTTGATCCTGGAGAGTGCAAAGCCACAGTCTCTCAAGTGGGTGGTTTGCCCACTTCTTGGTCCTGGGGAGTGCAAAGCCACAGTCTCTCTAGTGGGTGGTTTGCCCACTGGTATTGAAGGGGGCCTTGTGCCCAGTGTGCTTCATCCTGCCAAGGAGGGGGTGAGTGGATGCATCTCTCCACTGGTTCTGGTGGGGCTTTGTGCCCAGTCTGCTTCATCTTGCCAAGGAGGGGGTGAGTGGATGTCTTCTTCCACTGGTTCTGGAGGGGGCTTTGTGCCCAGTCTGCTTCATCCTGCCAAGGAGGGGGTGAGTGGATGCATCTCTTTACTGGTTCTGGAGGGGGCTTTGTGCCCAGTCTGCTTCATCCTGCCAAGGAGGGGGTGAGTGGATGCCTTCTTCCACTGATTCTGGAGGGGGATTTGTGCCCAGTCTGCTTCATCCTGCCAAAGAGGGGGTGAGTGGATGCATCTCTCCACTGGTTCCGGGTGGGGCCTTGTGCCCAGTGATGCTGCTCCTGGGGTGTGGCATTTCCCATACCCTCACCTGGGTGTCTGAGCTAAGAGATGTGCAGGGAACAGGCAGCATGGAGGCAGAGCCACACTCCATCCTGTGGCGACTTAGGCTGCAAACTGCTGGTAGTGTCAGTCCTGGTGGTGGTGCCTCATGCGGTGTGTGCAGGGTCCAGGACGTCTCCTGCAGCTTTGGACGGCTGCCCACTGGGGATGCTGGTGATGTCTGATGTAGTGGCGCAGGCTGGGCACGTGGCTGTGCATATGGCGGTGCAGGTGGCGGTGGATGCAGCGGTGGATGCGGCGGTGGCTGCGGGGGAGATGTTGCCGGTGCTGCCTGTGGTGCAGGTGTCTGTAATAGTGGAGGGAGTCACCAGACCATCTCCGGCAGTCTCTGATGGCTGATCACTGTGGAGGATGCTGGTGACTGACATTGTGGCAGCAGCGGTACAGGGGGTTGTGCAGATGGCGGGGCAGGTGGCAATGCAGGTGGCGGTGCAGGTGGCAGTCGGTGCGGCGGTGCTGTCCGTGGTACAGGTTGCTGGCCTGTCTGGGGAAATAATGGTCACCAGCCCATCACCAGGAGGCTTCGTGCCCTGAGGTGACTTGCTTTTGTGGACCTTCTCCACCTTGGTAGTCGCTGCTGTGACCTTGGCACTGTCCTCTTTGTGTTTGGATGAGGCGTTGCTGGGTGGGTGGTGCAACTTTTCCTTGCTGCATGCCGGCCCCTTCTTAACCTTGGCAGGTGGCAGAATCAGGTGGCACACTGGCAGCCATGACGGGTGCCCCCTTCGATCCTCCTGGACTTGCAGGGACCACAGCGGACACTGATTTGGTGACTGAGGTGCTGGCCTGGGATCTAGACATCCTGGTCCTAGGGGAAGGACGGGGGGTAGGTGTAGGGAAGAGGTCAACGTTAGCTAGGAAACGTTTTTTTGACACACTGGGACGGGAAGATGGAGGGGGTGTGGGAGTGGAGGAAGAGATAGTGGTTGTAGGAGGTGTACATCTGCTGAGTTTGGGTGAAGGTGCACGGGCTGGAGGCTGTTGTGAGGTGGATGGCTGTTGAGGGGTTGTGTGCCTGTGTTTGTGTACTTTGGGAAGAGGGTTCACAGACACACTGGGAGAGGACACAGGGGACGTGTAAATGTTTTTTGGGGTGGTGATTGCTCGTGAGGGTGTGTTGTGATGGGCGTGCTGGTGATGGAGGCAGTGGCTGATGATGTAGTGCATGCAGGTGTGAGTGGAGACGATACTGGGAGGGAGGTGGAGGAAGAGGAGGAGGGGGACACAATGGAGGCTGTGGATGTTGGTATGTGTGCATGGGCATGGTGCTTGTGTGAGTGCCTGTGTGAAGATGTGTTGTGCTTATGTTTTCCTGAGCCACTTTTATGTGTTGATGTGCGTGCATGCTGGTCTGAAGGTGTGCTTGGGATTGGCTGAGGTAGAGGGGATTGGGTCTGGGTAGTGGAAGTTGGAGGGGGGAGGCTGGACACAGGGACAATGGTTGCCATCAGTGCTGAGGCCAGAGCCTGAAATGCTCTCTGTTGGGCCGCCATGCCAGAATGAATGCCCTCCAGGTATGCATTTGTTTGTTGCAAATGCCTCTCAACACCCTGGATGGCATTCACAATGGTTGACTGCCCAACAGAGATGGATCTCAGGAGGTCAATAGCCTCCTCACTGAGGGCAGCAGGGCTGACTGGGGCAGGCCCTGAGGTGCCTGGGGTGAAGGAAATGCCCACCATCCTGGGTGAGCGGGCACGAGAAACACGCTGAGGGGCTGCTGGGAGGGCGGTGCTGGTAGTGGGGGTGGCGGCTGTACCTGTTGTTGGGGTGGGCACAGAGGTGTCCGCCACCGCCAGGGAGCTTCCATCAGAGGAGGAGTCGCTGTCACTGGTCTCCCCTTCTGTCCCCATCGTGGAGCTCCCCTCACCCTCCATCCCACTGGTGGCTTCACCCTCTGTGGATTCACCCTCCTGGGCCATGTGGGATGCAGCTCCCTCCGTCGCCGCTGCCTCTGCTCCTCCGCCAGATGATGCTAATGCTCATAAGGACACGTGACAAAACAAGAAGGGGGGGATAGACAGAAGACACACATGGTCAATGCCAGCAACACCACTACCGTTGGCGTACACAACACACACTGAGCTGGCCATTGCACTAGGCCATGCCCAACCACTCACTAAAGTAGTCACCAGCCCCTGGGGTACAATGTCTAACACCAGCACCGCCACACCTGACACCCAGAGGACCCTGCACACTAATAGTTGGCCACTTGTACCATTGGGGTAGGGGTGCTTCGGAACCTGCAGACAAGCGACCTACTCTGGCATGATGGCCCTGGCCTAGGGACACCCACAGCCCACATTGCCCAGCAATCTAGGGCCATATGTACGAACACTTTTTCCCATACACACAGAATGGGTAAAAACCTTTTCTACATCTGGCCCCTAGTTCCTAAAGCGCGCAAAGTCAGCTTTCTGAAACTGCACTCACCCACTTGTGGCTTCTGTGATGCCCTCAAGCACCCATCCAACTCCGGATAGGCCACCACCAGGATGCGGAACATCAGGGGGGTCATGGTACGACGGGCACCCCTTCCACATTGGAAGGCCAGCCCCAGCTGGGCCTCCACCATCTTCTTGTTCCAGCAGCACAGGTCCTCCCATCTTTTGCGGCAGTGGGTACTCTGCCTGTGGTAGACCCCCAGGGTCCGCCCCTCCTTGGCGATGACACGCCAAATACCCTTCTTCTGGTGGGCACTGACCTAGAGGGTAAAGACAGTGGAAAATGTAATTACTCACCCATCCGGAGCATCATACTCATTGCCCACCAGTTCCCACCCATGCCCTAATGCACATACAGTGACCACCTCTCAAGCAGCAATCAGGCCAGGATGCTTTAGCCCCCCCAACATGTGGCTTCTATCCACACCACTCCAAACAGGCATTGCCCACGCATCATGCTCACAGTGTACTCACCTGTTTGTCTAGAGGACTGTAGAGTAGCGTGTACTTGGGGAGGACCCCATCCCCAGTTTCTCCAACTCCTCCGCAATGAAGGCAGGAGCCCTTTCCCCAGACACATGAGATATTGTTGCTTCCAGTCTCAGGTCACAGCAGCACTTGCAGTGTAGGTCATCTCCTGTTGATGGTCAGGTATCAAGTGAGTGAATGGGTAGAAAATGGTGGTGACGTCCGTGGTGGTGCGTAACGTCACCGCCATCGTACATCGCCATTGGCTCCTGGAACCCATAGGGCCCAATGATAACCAATGCGGACTTGCACAGCGGTCTTCGACCGCCTACTGCGACGATGCACAACGCCAGCGCAGTTACCTCATTTCCCCTTGTCCCTCCTCACAGGTCAGGCAGCTGCCATTTCAGGGGGGCACATGCCATGGCACCTAACTGCATCACAACACATATTGGCACATATACTGACTCTTGAATTGACACCCTGCTTCTCTAACATTGATTCAGACACAGTTGTGCTGTCTATGTGGTGTATGACCTTCTGCTCACCGTTCTCCTCCATAGGCTACAACCGCTGAGGCAGATGATGAGATGGCGGCATCCTCTGTTGTACAGAACCCTGGTAGACCTGTTGACAATGGAGGACAGATACATTATAATCACATACAGACTTGATCGTGCCACAATCCAAGAACTGTGTGCCCAATTGGAGCCAGACCTGATGTCAGCTATCTGGCAGCCTACAGGAATCCCCCCTCTAGTGCAGGTCCTGTCAGTGCTCCAATTCCTGGCAAGTGGCTCCTTCCAAACTACAGTGGCCATGGCATCAGGGATGTCTCAGCCAATGTTCTCAAACGTATTGAGCAGGGTGTTGTCTGCCCTGCTGAAACATATGTGCATCTACATCGTGTTCCTCCAGGTGGAGGATTTGGCCACAGTGAAAGCTGACTCCTATGCCCTGGGACATATCCTCAACATCATTGGTGCCATTGATGGTACGCTTGGGGCATTTGCACCCCCGCAGAAATGAACAAGTGTACAGGAATAGAAAAAGCTATCATTTGATGAATGTGCAAATGGTGTGTTTGGCGGACCAGTACATCTCCCATGTGTATGCCAAATATCCCGGCTCTGTGCATGATGCCTATATCTTGCGAAATAGCAGCATCCCTTATGTGATGGGCCAACTCCAGAGGCACCAGGTGTGGCTAATAGGTGAGCCCAAGGTCCTCACACAGTATGAGTAGGTATCTGGGTATGGGGTTGTCCCTAAGGGTTAGTGTGTGTCTCCCCCTTGTCCCTCAATATTTGTAGGTGACTCTGGTTACCCCAACCTGCCATGGCTACTGACCCCAGTGAGGAATCCCAGGACAAGGGGGGAGGAATGTTACCATGAGGCACATGGGTGAACTAGGAGGATTAAAGAGAGGAGATTTAGCCTCCTAAAAGCCAGATTCTGGTGCTTCCATCTAGCACGTAGCTCCCTGTACTACTCACCCAAGAAGGTGTGGCAGATCATTGTGGCATGCTGTGTGTTGCACAATCTGGCATTGAGATGCCAGGTGCCTTTTCTGCTGGAGGATGAGCCTGGTGATGCTCTTGTGGCCACGTTGGATCCTGTGGACAGTGAGGAAGAGGAGGCAGAGGAAGAAGATTTTGACAACAGAACAAACATTATCCTGCAGTACTTCCAGTGACACACAGGTAAGAGACTGTAACTCCTCTTCACATTCCAGTATACTTCAGGACTTTGTACATGGCCGCCTGTTACCCTCTCTCTATGGACACTGACTGTTCCCTTTGGGTTTCCTTTTTTCAGATATGTTTACCTAATTCTGGCTTATGCTAAGTGTACTGCTGCCCAACAACTGTCATACATTGGTATGTGTAAATTAACATATACCTTGCAATGCTTTGCTAATGTTGTAGTAATACATTTGTGAATCATCAGACTGACTCAAGATTGGCCTTTGTTTCAAGGGTGTTTATTTAAGGTGCTAATAAGTATAGGGATATGTGCAAGGGGTTGGGGTGATGGTGGAGGAAGGTCCATGGTAGAGTCCAGTCTCATGGCATCACAGGTGCCTTGTCCAAGGGGCCATAGGAAGGATACCAATGGCAGTTCAAGGTGGACAGGGTAACAGAGTGGGACAGAAGGGTGACAATCAGGAGGGTCCTATTTCCTGGGGGGGGTCTTGGCAATGTTCTCTGTCTTCTGTCTGGATCACAGGGACCATTTGTGGGGTGGTTCTCCTTCTGCAGGGGGTGGGGTGCTGGCAGCCTGTTGGTCCTGTGGCAGAGCCTCCTGTCCACTAGCACCGGAGGAGGTGGAAGGCTGTTCATCAGTTTGGCTAGTGTCAGGTGCCCTTTGTTGTGCCACTGCTTCCCTCATGGTCTTGCCCATATCAGCCATCACCCCTGCTATGGTGACCAGGATGCTGTAGATTTTTGTGAGGTCATCCCTGATCCCCATGTACTGTCCATCCTGCAGCCGCTGGGTCTCCTGAAACTTGGCCAGTACCATGCCCATGGTCTCCTGGGAATGGTGGTATGCTCCCATGATGTTTGAGAATGCCTCATGCAGGGTTGATTCCCTGGGCCTGTCCTCCCCCTGTCACACAGCAGTCCTCCCAGTTTCCCTGTTGTCCTGTGCTTCTGTCCCCAGAACCCTGTGCCCACTGCTATTGACCTCAGGTCCCAGATCGTCCTGGGTTAGTGGTGTTGCTTGGGGTTCCTGTAGTGGTGGACACACTGCTGATTGACATGTCCTGGGGACAGTGACATGGGCCAGCTGGGTGGGTTCTGTGGTGGTGTTTCCTGAAGGGGGATGCTCTGTGGTGGTTTGGGACTGTGGCAAGGGAACCGACTGTCCACAGGTCCCAGATGGGCCAGGTTGGTTGTCGTGATCCAGGCATGCAGAGCTGCTGTCATCACTGTGGGCTTCTTCTGGGGGGGGGGGGACTGGATGTAGCTGGCACCTCCTGTCCAGTGATGTTGGGTAGGGGTCCTGTTCAGATGCAAATGCATTGTTATTATATCTGTGTGTGCCATCTTGTGCAATGGGTGTGTTTCCCTTCTAAGTTTGTGCTTTCCCTGTCGCCTTGGCTTTGTGTGATTGCTGATTGTGTGGGCTTGGTGGGTCTCTCTACTGGGCATGCTATGGTGATGGGTGTCCATGCTGGTCTGTGATGGGGATCCATGCATTGATGTTGCATGCAGGGCTTGGTATTGGGATGTGTGGGTTGTGATGGTGGGGTGGATGTGAAGTGATGGAGTGATGGGAGTGAGGGTACGGTTGGGGGTATGTGATAGCATGCAGGTAGGGTGGGGGGGATAAAGTAGTAAAGATTTGCCTTACCAGAGTCCAGTCCTCCTGCTACTCCTGCGAGGCCCCAGGATGCATGATTGCCAAGACTTGCTCCTCCCATGTTGTTAGTTGTGGGGGAGGAGGTGGGGGTCCACTGCCAGTCTTCTGTACTGCTATCTGGTGCCTTGATACCACGGGACGCACCCTCTCCCAGATGTCGTTCCACCTCTTCCTGATGTCATCCCTGGTTCTTGGATGCTGTCCCATGGCATTGACTCTGTCCAAGACTCTCCGCCATAACTCCATCTTTCTTGCAATGGACGTCTGCTGCACCTGTGATCCGAATAGCTGTGGCTCTACCCGGATGATTTCCTCCACCATGATCCTTGGCTCATCCTCAGAAAACCTGGGGTGTCTTTGAGGAGCCATGATGTGGTGTGAGTGATATGTGTGTGGTGATGTGTGGGGTGATGTGTTGGGATGTATAATGTGATGTGCGTGGATGGTGTATGGATGATGGTGTTCTGTGCCTCTGAGTGAGTGTGTGCTCTTTGCGTGTCTCTCTTTTTTGGCTGTAAGGGGTTGTGGGTATTGTGGGTGGGTGTTTTGTAGTGGTGTGGGTGTGGTGTGTGTATGTGTGTCAGGTGTGTATATTTTGAATTGTCCAATGTGGTGTAGTTTTGTAAGTGTGTGTGTATTTTGAGCACTGCGGTGTGTACCGCCAATGGTTTTCCGCGGTTGAAAAACCGCTGCGGTGATTCGTGAGTCGTGATACTGTGGGTGTATTCCTGTTGGTGTGACGGTGTGGGTTTTGCTATCGCCAGTTTATCACTAACCTTTGGTGTGTCGTGACTTGTGTGGGTGTCTGTATTGTGGCGGTATTCTATGTGTGGGTCATAATACCCATGGTGGATTACCGCCGTGGTCACGGTATGTTGGCTGCCTTCAGCACGACGGTAGGCGCCATTTACCACCAGGGTTGTAATGAGGGCCTATATGTTGTAACTATACCTGTGTGTTGACCCGAGATAAAGCGAGGGTCTGGCTGGCTAATCTTAAAACCCCTTAAGGAATTCAAAAAATTTGCCTGACATCCATTGGTGTCTATTGGCCAAGATTAACCACCCACCGGGACTGGAAAGTAAAGAATTATAAGTACCAGCCTAAACCTTTGCATCTAGCTCTTCCTCTGTGACATTCAGGAAGAATTGCCAATCAAAAAACTTCACCAGCATGGGGATACTGGGCATGTCCATTTCTTTTGCTTTCGCTAACCCCAGACATGATGTCTGCTGATTGGTGTCATTTAAAAAGATCATTTGGACAGGAATCAGGCATGCTCTAAATAAAGCTTCCCTACCCTGTATTTGCCAAGCTCGTGTTCCCCATACACTTTTTAAATCAACAGTGTTCTTCCACTATTTGTAACCTTCAACTATAAGACAGGAAACAAAGGACTCTGAATAAAACAGCTTGATATTGGTTAGCAGAATCTTCCTACTTTTTGAAGGAGGAAACTTGAAATAATATGATGCTGATTTTTTTGTGTCATGCCCAGTAAAATAAACAAATTTGTCTAATTAGTGTTCCCACTGTGTGAAGTTACGTACAGGTCTGTGTCTAGTCACACGTTGCAGGTAGTGATGTCCCCAGTTATTATAACAGAACATTTCCCGAAAATTCATTGAATGTCTATATACATCATCCCTTTCAAACACTGAATAGTCCTTCATTTCAGTTATCATAAAATCAACTGTCTGGACATCCCAATCATCAGATACAATACCAGGTGTGATGACATCTGTCATAGAAATTTGGAACACGTATGGAATTTGAATGACCTTAGTAGGCACAAATATATCAAATGGAACATTGTCCCATACAATACCATCAGGAATTGGTACAGCTGAAATGTTTACAAGGGACACGTCTCTTCGGACCTTATGTGAGGAATGATGTGGAGTCAAGACTTCGTCCACAAGTTCAACTGTTAAGCGCTCAGGAAGGTAGTGACCACTTATAAGAAAAAAGAAAACAATCACCACCCCAATCCATAGTAACAATGCAAAAAAGGTCAAACAGAGCCAAAAATTGTTCCATGGTAGAATAAAATAGTTATTTGTGAGCCATATGTACAGCTGAAATGTCTTTGACAGATGTTTGATTGTTGGAGAGGGTAAATTTGAAGAAAAGTCATCAATGTCAATGAAATAACCAAATGCAATCACCGCACCAGGTGCATTACTGGTAGATTGATCCCTGTCATGTGGAGGATCATAGGAGACCGAGTCATCAGTCTGTGTACTGTTCGTGTAAAAAAACAGTCAAATCTTGGACAGGTGTTGTCGTAGATGCGTTAACTGGAATTAGCAAGAGCTAATTTTCCGCCCTCCCCATGGTTGAGGAGGTGTTTGAAACATCGTTGGACATCGTTATGTAGTCCGAAGTAGTGTTGTCAATTCTACCTTGAAGAGGTATGTCCAGTTGGGTAGTGAGAGTGAATCGGGAACTACCCAAGGGACCTCTGGGTCTACTGTGCCGGTTCGGCCCCATGGTGAACTTTGACGTCATCAATGGAAATTAATGTGTTCGTTCTGGAACCAGGCAGTGGTGGTAAGATGACTGTTCTGGTACCTAGTACTCCCAAGACTGGGACTGGTACTCTGTAAGATGGACCAAATTCCTTTTTCACAGCGATCTTCTTACGGACCAGATCCCTGACTTTAGGAATCAAGCCATTGGAAGTTGTTGGTAAATCCCTTATTCCTAAGGTGGCAGCACTGGCTGATGATTTATCATCACAAAACTGCTGAAGCTCCCGTAAGACAGTGAGACGTTCATTTATGTCAAAAGGTGTCTGCCACGACCAAACCATGGCCATCAAGATCTGGAACATACATAGGTATCTCAAAGAGAACCTCATAATGAGTGTGTCCCCCCAAGGACCTTCTTGGCAAATTATTCAGTGCTCTCTGGACCCCATATAGGTGATGAAGCCAACTGCGGCCAGAACCTAATATTCTGGCTGTTAAGGACTGCTTTAGATCACGGTTCCGCCTCTCCACGACCAAATTTCCCTTGGGATGGTACAGTGAGGACTAATGGAGTTCAACACCCATCGTCCCCATGGTGTCCCTGAATGCCTTAGAGGCAAATGCAGGGCCCTGGTCTGAATAGAATGCTGCAACTGCATATGTACCGATAAAGATCAGCAAGTCTTTTATTAAAGTTCAAGTGTCAGCCGACCGCTGAGGCCATACCCACAGGAATTTAGAACAAGAATCTACAGCGACTAAGATGTATTTGTATGCACCATCAGGTTGGAGTGGACCACAATGGTCCAGGTACACACATTGTAGTGGTCTACTGAACACTAAGAGGGATGTCTGTGGTGTGTGTATGATATTGGAACCCTTAATTTGCTAGCAAAGATCACAACAAAGGATGTATTGTTTTGTCTGTTTGTATAGACCTGGCCACCTGAAACGATTCTGTAAAAGTGTTACCGTTGTCGAAATACCTGCATGTGCCGAAGCGACACCCTCATATGCTGCTTTTACTAGATCTAGTCTCTGGTCGTCTTTGGGGATCGCTCGATCTCCAACCTGAGGAATAGTTGCGTAAGCAACATTCTGTGCACTGATGTATTAATAACATTTTACAGGGTATGCCTTGGGAGAGACTTGCCTTCAGCCGCAGCCTTCACGGGGGTCAGTATTTCTTTATCCAATTTCATCTGAGAAGGAGTCACTACAGCCACAGAAGCTGTAGCTACTGCAGATTTGGATGCTTCATCTGCCAGAGTGTTACTGATAACGTGTACTCCTATACCTTGGTGGCCCAATGAATGCACTACAGGGACACACAGTAGCTTATCCTTAAGATCAGCCCCCCTTGCCAACAATGTTTTGTGTTTTATGGTGTTCCCTTTAGAATCTCGAACTCTGTTCAGCTTCCAATGATTAAGTCCAGTTCGCTTGTATTTGTTGCCTGATCTTGATGCCTTAACGCAGTGGAACTGATAAGGAAAATCATAACATGGGCCTAAGTCAAAACAAGGCAGCCATTTTAAAATAAGTAATTAAATAAATACACTAAAACAGAGCAAGCTAAGTAGGGTAAAAGTCACTGGGTGATGGGGGCATGAGTCTGCAAGCCACAGGCTAAGCTAACTCCTGGAACCATTAAAACAAACTAGGATTCACTACATTATATGCATATGTATTCCACCCAGACGTGCCATAAGAAATGGCATTATAAAACCAAACATTGTCTTTACTCTCTTTGCCCACCCACGAGCATCAGGGAACACATTGTAGTATAGTGTATCCAGAAGCAGCAAAGAACTACCCAATATGAGACCAGCCATAGTAAATGGTCTTAGGATTCTTTAGAGACTGGCAGAAGAGCAATATTCAATATATAGGTGGTCATGCTATATGCTCTAAAGAGTCCCAATACACATTACAGTGAAGCGACCAAGAGGAATTAGAAAGATATGTGCTTGAGGAGTCCACCAAAGGGAGGTAGGGAGCAACCTTGGGGAATGGGCATTGTACAATCAGCCAGACTCTCAGGACTGAGGAGTGTATTTAAGAGTAGTAAAATTAGTAGCCATTATGCAACCAGCCAAAAGTGGATGATCTGAAAAGTGCAAAAAGGAGAGACAAAGGAGCAACACATAGGATTGGTCTCTCTAACCAGCCACCCTATATGATCTCAGTGGTCACACATGAGAGGCACCACAACTATCCTTAGGACTGGGCATTAAAAAGCCAGTTGCTAACTGGCAGCAGCATTCACCCTGAAGGGGGGGGGCTGAGTAACCAATAGAAATGTACATTACACAACTACCCTGGCTGCACAGTCTGGGAAGTCCACATGAAGACTTAGAGAAGCAAGCCATGAAATTAACATAGATTACACATGCACAGGTCTGTATGGACAGCCCATGAACAGAAATGGCATGACCCTTCAATATAGGTGACATTAAGGAAAGAAGACAGAGAGCATCAATTAGTAATTCTGTTCTGAGGGATGCATGAATTTTCTTTCACTATTTCATGTGCAGCCGCAGACCAAGGAAAGATGTTCGGCGGAGCAATCAGGGGTATATTTCTATACGCTTACGTCCACTCATCAAACAATAGGTAGGCCCCAGGTTTAAGCAGAAAGTATAGGCCAAGGGGAGGGTGTTATGAACATCCCCTGGTGTGGGATAGATAATCACGGAATCAGACTACAAGCGAAAATGGACTCCCTGTATGTCAGTAGGGAACCAAATACCTATTTTAAAACAAGCTATGAATTTTTACTCTAATTGTGTGGCCTAATGATGAGACATTTTGCATATTGCTAGGTTTTACTTCCATACATGTTGTCAGGGGTCTATTATCTTTGCAGCAGTATGATCAACGACACCCTTGCTTCATCACTGTAAATTAGTATGCAAATCGATTTATGCAACCTATTAATGCTATCTGTGAGACTGACCTGTGGGCATGAGAGCAGGACATATGTCTTATATCACATAATCAAATACAGCTTCCACCTTGGTGAAGTTATATCTTTTGATATGTAAGTATCACCAGAGTGAGGGTGGGGGGCTTCATTGCCCAGAACTCTGTGCAGGAGGAGAAAGAGGGGCCCTCACTGACCTTGACCTTCAGCGATTTAATTTCCCTCCAGCATGAGATGTTGTATGGGAAATATTGATTGACTGTAGAAAGAACGTTTGTTGGTCCGAAGGGTAAATTGGATTGGAGACACAAATAGATCTTGGTTTGGGGACTGTATTGTATTCAATTTAAGGAATATGATTTTTGCAAACTTTATTGTACAAAAAATTGAACGTTATTGTCCACAACTGACTCTTTTAAAGTTGCTCCTCTAGGCTATTTTTATAGACCTGATGGAGTTTGCCATGGAAAGAATTGGTGTCTCTTGCTTCAAATGAAATTATATATAACATCAAAACATTGAATCATTGTGAACTACTGGTATCCATCAGTTGTCTTGGTTGACTCACTGAATCCCATCAGAAATCTAAGACCTTCTTCTTTGACACTGTGGTTAATGAGTTTGTGGGTACCAGCCATCCGCAGGGATGAAGGTTTTAAATCATAGCCACATTTTCACCAAAATTCTAATTAGGGGTTTGCATTAGGATAGGTACTTTGAATGTGGTGGGTATATCTAATAAGCTAAAGGATTCCAATTAGTTAGCTGTCATTACAAATTGTAATCTTGCTTGTCTTAAGGAGCCATGGATACAATTTTTGTAAGTAAATGGGTTTAGCACATTTCGCACTGCTGCTCAATTCTCTAGAGCAGGTTGACCAAAAGTGGGGCTAGAAATTCAAGTTTCCACCCTTTTATCTGTAAAAGGCAAGTGGTTCTGTAATGACAATCCTTATTGTCAAATTCTTTGTTTAGGAACTAACATAAACATTGTATTTATAACAATTAACTATTGTAATAATTGTTCTAATAAAAATTACATAGATGTAGGTGCAGACTTAGATTTACCTTTTGGTAAATATATCGCACCATTAAAACATAAAGTATATCTTGTCTTTTTTGGGGACTTTAATGCCTGTTTGTGTTCACCGGATCCCAAGGCTGTATGTGGAATTGAAGACAACCAAGGAGAAGGCCAAAT
This sequence comes from Pleurodeles waltl, assembly GCF_031143425.1. Taxonomy (NCBI): domain Eukaryota; kingdom Metazoa; phylum Chordata; class Amphibia; order Caudata; family Salamandridae; genus Pleurodeles; species Pleurodeles waltl. The sequence continues at coordinate 443,429,556 of NC_090439.1, read as the reverse complement.
GCCTTTTGCACATTCACCTTTTAGGTTGCTTTTAATACAATATTGGGTTCCTTTTTTTAATGTTTGCTAGTGACTTTCAAAATAAGTGTGATGAGAATATTACCACCTTTACAGGAAGAGGAGCCACTAGTACAAATCATCACATATTAGTTTTATTGAACATAAGTTTGCTTCGTAGAGAATTTTAAATAATCCCATCTTGTCTGAGTGACCACAATATGGTATTTGTTCATTTTAACTTGGATATTGTGTTAGTTAATTTTAACTTGAATTTTACCAGTAACAGTGACTCCGAAATAATGAGGAATCCAATTGTCACCAGACCAAAATGGGGTTTGATTTTAATGGTCAGGAATTGAACCAAATAAATAACTCCCTGAATTACTTACTCAATATAAGGTTGATCTTCTGATCTTTCTAATGAAAGAGGAAATTCCCAGAGAGATAAAGAAACCATTTAAAGCGATTTGCAGTGCACTTAATATGAAATGAACTAAAAATACTAACTCTCAGAGAATTTGCGCTAGAGGATGGTTTAATGACTCATGCAGGAAAGCAAATTCAGATTTATACAGTAAAAAGGTATTACAAGGGGACCCGAAAGATCCTGCATCAATAATCCTAAGTAGAGCCCAGTTCAAACAAGTCCTGAAAGTTAGCCCGCTGAAAGATTCTAGGCTGTTGTGGTCTGTATTTAACTTGCTTTATATTAGGGACAGTGACTACCCAACTTTAGATCAGTGCATTATAGAGAACCAATAGATAGCCCTTTATAGCAGAATTTTCTGTTATAATACAGATAATGAAATGCTTAATGACAAACAAGATCCAAGGGTTTCTAATGCTTTTAATATTACATTTTGGCAAGATGAAATTCTGTCATCTTTGACTAGTAGCTATTCGGGCAAAACTATGGTCTTGATGGTGTCCCTCTTTAAAGACAATGGGCCTGATAATGACCTTGGCAGATGGGATACTCCGTCACAAACATGACAGATATCCCGTCTGCCATTGCACAAGTTCCATAGGATATAATGGAACTTGTGGACTCCTTTATTAACAAATGTTTTGGATGATATCCGCAAGGAATGGCTTCCCTGCTCTTGGTCTAGGGAACAATTGTCCCTGTCTTGATTTTTTTTTTTAAAGGAGATAGATGTGATCTGCAGTGCTATTTCCCAATCACTCTTTTCAATATCAAGAATGGTCCTCCTGGAGAGACTAGAAAAGTGGGCAAAAGAGCACCCTATCATCTCTAAGCTGTGGTATGGGTTCAGGAACACTCTAGGCACCCTTGAGCAGTTTTTAAGTTTAGAATCACTTGTGGTTACATTTGAAACACTGAAAAATTGCATCCTTAGCAGTGCTTTCAACTGCATCACACATCATAAATTGTGGAGGTTTATGTCCTCTCTGTGAGTTGGTTCTGACATTAACCATCTATTAAGCTATCTTTATCAAAATGTCACTGCCAGAGTGTCCTTTGGACCAGGAGGAAAGTGTACCAGACCATGTCAAGTAAAAAGGGGAGTCAAACAGGGTCTGCTTTGGCCCCTTTCTTCTTCACATTATAAATAAGTGGCCTAGAATGGGGCCTCTTGAAATTTACTACTAATTGTAGGAGGCTGGCCTGGCTAATAGTGGGTACCATATGGTACTTACACATTGTGCTAGGTCCAGTTATCCCTTACTAGTAGATTAGAGGTGCTCTAGCAGCTTAGGCTGATAGAGATAGCTATAGCACAGCAGCTTAGGCTGAACTAGGAGACATGCAAAGCTCCTACTATACCACTTATATCACTTAGCACTATATCACAAGAAAACACAGTACTCAGAGTTACTAAAAATAAAGGTACTTTATTTTAGTGACAATATGCCAAAAGTATCTCAGAGGATATACTCCCTTAGGAGGTAAGAAAAATACACAAAATATACACACACAAACCAAATCAGGTAAATAAACAATTAGACAAGTAGTGCAAACACTGTAGAACACATTAGACTGCAATAGGGAAAAATAGGCCTAGGGGCAACACAAACCATATACTCCAAAAGTGTAAGGCGAACCACGAATGGACCCCATGCCTAGGGTAGTGTGTAGAGGGTTGCTGGGAATGTAACAAAATACAAAAGGTGTCCAAGATACCCCACCCCAAGACCCTGAAAAGTAGGATTAAAGTTACCCTACTACCCCAAATAGACAGTGAAGTCGAGATAGGGGATTCTGCAAGGACAACAACTGACTGAAAAACACTGAAGATGGATTCCTGGACCTGAGGATCTGCAAGGAAGGGGACCAAGTCTAAGAGTCACGCAAGTGTCCAGGGTGGGGCAGGAGCCCACTAAGCCCCGGATGAAGGTGAAAAAGGGCTACCTCCGGGTGGAAGAAGCCAAATATTCTGCAACAACAAAAGGTGCCAGGAACTTCTCCTTTGGTCAGAAGATGTCCCACGGCGTGCTGGAGAATGCAGAGTTATTTCCACGCAGAAAGACCACAAACAAGCCTTGCTAGCTGCAAGAGTCACAGTTGAGGATTTTGGGTGCTGCCAGGGCCCAGGAAGGACCAGGAGGTCGCCCCTTTGAGGAGGTGACAGAGGGGGTGCTCAGCAACACAGAAAGCCCATGCAGAAGCAGGCAGCACCAGCAGAAGCACCTGAACAGGCATTCAGAAGATCTGAGGACGACAGTCGACTCAGAACAACAAAAGAGGGTCCCACGACGTGTTGGCAGGGGGAAGATTCCGTCGACCCACGGGAGGTTTCTTCTTAACTTCCAGTGCAGGGTGAAGGCAGACAGCCCTCAGAGCATGCACCACCAGGAAACAGTCAAGAAATCCAGCAGGATGAGGCGCTACAATGTTGCTGTTAGTCTTCTTGCCACTTTGTTGCGGTTTTGCAGGCATCCTCGAGCAGTCAGCGGTTGATCCTTTGCAGAAGTCGAAGAGGGAAGTGCAGAGGAACTCTGGTAAGCTCTTGCATTCGTTATCTGGTGAGATACCCACAGGAGAGACCCTAAATAGTCCTCAGAGGAGGATTGGCTACAGAGAAAGGTAAGCCCCTATCAGGAGGGGTCTCTGACGTCACCAGCTAGCACTGGCCACTCAGAGCTGTCCATTGTGCCCTCACACCTTTGCATCCAAGATGGTAGAGGCCTGGGACACACTGGAGGAGCTCTGGGCACCTCCCCTGGGAGGTGCTGGTCAGGGGAGTGGTCACTCCCCTTTCCTCTGTCCAGGTTCATGCCAGAGCAGGGCTGGGGGGATCCCTGAACCGGTGTAGACTGGCTTATGCAAGGAGGGCACCATCTGTGCCCTTCAAAGCATTTCCAGAGGCCAGGAGAGGCTACTCCTCCCAGGCCCTTCACACCTATTTCCAAAGGGAGATGGTGTAACACCCTCTCTCAGAGGAAATCCTTTGTTCTGCCTTCCTGGGACTGGGCTGCCCAGGCCCCAGGGGGGCAGAACCCTGTCTGAGGGTTGGCAGCATCGGTAGCTGCAGAGAAAACCCCGGAATGTTAGTTTGACAGTACCCCAGTGCTATGCTGGAGACTCGGGATGCATGGAATTGTCTCCCCAATACCAGAATGGTATTTGGGTGACAATTCCATGATCCTAGACATGTTACATGGCCTTGTTCTGAGTTACCATGGTGACTCTACATATAGGTAATTACCTATATGTAGTGCAAATGTGTATTGGTGTCCCCGCACTCACAAAGTCTAGGGAAATTGCCCTGAACAATGTGGGGGAACCTTGGCTAGTGCCAGGGTGCCCTCACACTAAGTAACTTTGCACCTAACCTTCACTAAGTGAGGGTTAGACATATAGGTGACTTATAAGTTACTTAAGTGTAGTGTAAAATGGCTGTGAAATAACGTGGACGTTATTTCAATCAGGCTGAAGTGGCAGTCCTGTGTAAGAATTGTCTGAGCTTCCTATGGGTGGCAAAAGAAATATTGCAGCCCATACGGATCTCCTGGAACCCCAATACCCTGGTACCTAGGTACCATATACTAGGGAATTAAAAGGGTATTCCAGTCTGCCAATCAGAATTGATAAAATTAGTCACTGGCCTGCAGTGACAATTTTAAAAGCAGAGAGAACATAAACACTGAGGTTTCAGTTAGCAGAGCCTCAGTGATACCATTAGGCACCACACAGGGAACACATACAGGGCATACTTTATGAGCACTGGGGTCCTGGTTAGCAGGATCCCAGTGACGCATAGGCAAAAACAAGCATACATACAGTAGAAATGGGAGTAACATGTCAGGCAAGATGGCACTTTCCGACACTGATATACCAAAGGTAGGTTCACAATTAATAATGGCCCTACTATACACAGACAATGTGTTTCTTCTGGCCTGCACAGCAAATGAGGTACAGACCCTGTTGGATGCATACACTATGTTTATGGATTCGCTGGATTTAAAAGTGAACCTTACCAAGACGTATGTGAGGATTTGTGGGAAGGAAATCCCTAACATAAGTACATTTGTTGTAAAAGTCACTATGGCCCTCATTCTGACCCTGGCGGTCGGCGGAGAGACGGCGGTCGGACCGCGAACAGACCGGCGGTATTAAAAATGGCATTCTGACCGCGGCGGTCCCCGCCGCGACCGCCCGCTACTTCTCCACTCCGACCGCCGCGGCGGTCATGACCGCGGGGCTGGAGTTTGCGCACTCCGGCCCGGCGGTCGTCCCAAGACCGCCACGGGTATTATGACCCTGCCTACCGCCGCGGTTTCTTGCGGGCGGGAACCGCCGTGCGAACCATGGCGGTAAGCACTATCGGGGCCAGGGAATTCCTTCCCTGGCACTGATAGGGGTCTCCCCCACCCCCCACTACCCACCCGAGTCCTCCCCCCACACCCTCCACCCCCCTGCCACCCCCCAGAGGTGGTACGAACCCCCTCCCCCCCCCCCACCCCAACATGCACATACATGTACCCCGACATGCACACACCCCCAACATGCACATATACACGCCCCCTACACACACATACACAACGGGGACACATACCCGCACACATACATGCCGACATGCGCACCTGCCAAACAGCACACATTACCCATAGACACAGCAGCACCCCCCGCCCGCATACACGCACTCACACACCCCCTCTACACACCCCCATGCACACCCCCATGCACGCCCACATCACACAACACCCCCCCACCCCCTCCCCTCACGGACGATCAACTTACCTTGTGCGTTGGTCCTCCGGGAGGCGACGGGAGCCATAGGGACGTGACCGCCAACAGAAGACCGCCAACAGAAGACCGCCACACAGAAATGTGGGTCGTAATTCTGTGGGCGGTGTTCTGCTGGCGTGGCGGTGGAGGTTGACCAGTCTCCACTTTCCCGCCGACCGCCAGTGTGGCTGCTGGCGGTTTTCCGGCGGAACGCTCCCAGCGGTCAGAATGCGCACAGCGGCACACCGCCGCGGTCGGCGGTCTTCACCGCGGCGGTAACTCAGCGGTCTTGCGAAAAGACCGCCAAGGTCAGAATGAGGGCCTATGTTCCCAACTATTCCTACATTTTCTTATTTTGAGGTTCAATTCGATATGATGGGAAGTAGCTTCCACAAACTGAGGAAAAGTCCGATCAGTTCAAGAAAAAGGCCAACAGTTTTTTCATTTGCTTCTAAACTAGGGTTCAAACATATCAGGAGTATGCTTTCAATATACAGTACAAGTGCAAAAATGTCTCTGCAGTGAATTTGGGCTCAATTATGTGGGGATATGTGGATTGCCAGAGTGTACAACCTTTGGTTGTTTCTCATGCAGCGTCATCTTTTATTTGTCATAAAGAGTTGGGTACTTCCTATACTGAGGATATTATTATAATACGACCAATATAGTTATGGTTTTCTATTTAGACCAACCCTGAGCCCACCTAAACAGGGCTCTAACTCTAGATTTAGATTGTTTGACCTCGATTGTTCATATAAAACTGACTAATTGTACTGTATTAGGATTCTATATATGTGAGCCTTAAGCTGGGTACTAGTGAAAAAAACATACTTTCTACACTTGCTGAAAGATTTAAAACTTGAATTGAAGCAGATTCTGTTAACTCAGGCTACCGGATCAAGGAAATGCAATACAATTGCTAAATGTTCTGTATTGTCGTATGGTTTATTTCCTTCAAGCATTGGCTTATGGCCTTAACTAGCCATCACTGCTGTGTTTTAATTTGTATTCCTCTGCAAACAATAAATTATATGGTTGCGTACCGACACCAGGCCGGTGGTTGGAAGATAATAGATTATGTCCTTGTGGTGAACCTTTTACACAAAGCACTTTACATTTTGTGTTTTTTGTAAGTTTTATAAACTTCTGAGAGTTCATTCTCCAAAACAACTTGTATTCCTTTTTCAACAGTTCTTTACACCTCCCCTAATTTGCTGAGCTCAGTTGAGTTTTGTGTATATGCTGTAAAAATTAGGAAATCGTTGCTGGATATACACTGACACTACATTTGATTTCTTTGTTTTTTAAATGTTTTCTTATTTTTTGTTTTATGTGTTGTTTCATAAACAACAATTATTGACCGAATACATATAATTTGACTTTTGATATAAAAAATATAGTACTTTTAAATGCAGTAGTTCATACTGCAAACAATATGAACAGTTGAATGTTTCTAGAGTACGTTAAAACTCCAAAATACTGTGTACAACATTTCTGTAATTACAGAATGTTAACTTTCAAAGGCTGCAAAAGAAACAGAAAAAACATTTAATGTACAGAACTTTAATAATTTATGAAACTACATTTAATTGATATATTTAATTATGCATGTATTCAAACCTTCAAAGAAAAGTGCAAAGCAGCTCAAGCAGATCATTATCGGTAAAGTCATTTGTGGAAATTATCTTTTTAGACAGCTGGCTTACAGACGAATAAACAATAACTTCAAAATGAAACAAGTGCATTATTTTTCTATTCAGCAACTTTGTGAAACATGATTCAAAAATAAACTTGCAGTGCAAATCCGTAAATTGGTAATGAACCAAGTGAATTAATTGGATGGTGTATTAATTCACGAAGATTTCATCATGTATTGCCTTTTTTTCATGCTGTGATAGAGAGGCAATTATAATGCAGCCGCTGACCTTACAGCTTCAACGGCCAAAGAAAGATGGACAACATTGTCCTCAGTACAGGATTTTTTCATGAAGCACGTCCTCGCAATGTGTTTTTCTTTAGTTTTTTGTGTGTTTTGTATTATATCTCTCAATGCTTCAGTAATTATGCATTTCTATTTATGCTATCATACAATGTGCTGCGTTGGAGAAAAAGAAACAAAAGGGGAGCATAATGCCTCCCTTCCTAGTGGTCCTATATAAGCTTTTATCGAATAGGTGACCTAACCAACCTTACTGATTTACAATTTTTCCTGACCTTAAGGTGTAACTGTGTAGAGAACTACAACTTAAAAACACAGAGTAGAATTCAATAAAAAGTTAAACATTTCCAAAACCGTTTCTCTCAGATTATGGCTTCTTCTTCCCAAATTATCAAAAGTAGATATCCCAAATATAAAAAACTGTCTTTCCAGTATCAGAGCATAAAATTCAACCAGCACTGGCATAGCCAATCCAGCCTGGCATTTCATACAGCCACAGTACCTTCAATAATTAATTTATGCTCTTCTCTAGCCAGAAGCACCGGATTGCAGTCTTTAACAATGCTGGCAACCTTCAGAATTTTGCTAGATGTCCCTCTCAAGATGAAGCAACTGCTAACAAGTCTAACAACGCTCCAATAACTCAAGTTCTTACTAAGATCCTCATTACAATCCTGGCGGTTGGTGATAAAATGGTGGTAATACCGCCAACAGGCTGGCAGCAAATACCGCCAAATTATGACCATGGCGGAAAGAGCTCAGACAGACAGCCACTTTACCACACCAACTGCCAGGCAGAAACAACAGGCACCAAGGCGGTAGCCGCCTACAGCCAGGCGGAACTTTCCAAAGTTCCGCCCACCATATTAAGACCCTGGAAACCGCCACCTTTTCTCGGGCGGTACCAACAGCATCAAAAGCCTGGCGGAAACACTGCACAGAAGGGAAACGACTCACCTGTGCAGACTCAGGGAAGAATCACAGCGCCATGGAGCCTGAACGGCATACATTCCCAATGCTGTTCTACGTCCTGCTCCACCACGAACACCAATGACGGCGAACATGACCACAGTGAGTTCAGCCGTCCAGCACAGGGTAGGAAGGGAAGAAAAGGAGAGTGACACACACACACGCACAACACACACCCCCCACACACACACCATACACACAAGCAGATGCAGTAATAAAACAAATACACCTTGTACCCCTCTGAAAAAATGCAAGAACGACACAAATAGATAAAAGTGAGTGTAATAAGATAAATAAAGTAGTAATACGTGCATCCAATCTAAAATTATATACATATTTACAAATCAAGGGTCACTTTCCAGTCGTCAATGTTCGTGGGCCACAGGGCCACATCACAAAGTCCAAGGCCCACTTGACTTCTGCAACAACACGGAGAGAACACTGCAGGGGCATCAGTTGAAAATAGGCAGGTACCTCAAGGGGACTGGGAACAGGGGCACCTTAGCCGGCAGATGGAACAACACCACTGGTCCTGGAGGGGGCAACATGCCATGTGCGCTGTCCTGGGGAGTGCAAGGCCACAGTCTCTCAAGTGGGTGACCTGCCCACTGGCTCTCGAGGGGGCAACATGCCTGGTGCTTGGTCATGGGGAGTGCAAGGCCACAGTCTCTCGAGTGGGTGACTTGCCCACTGGCTCTGGAGGGGACAACATGCCCTGTGCTTGGTCCTGGGGAATGCAAGGCCACAGCCTCTTGAGTGGGTGACTTGCCCACATTCTCTGGAGGGGGCAACATGCCCTGTGCTTGGTCCTGGGAAGTGCAAGGCCACAGTCTCTCTGGAGGAAGGATTCTCCACTGGTTTTGGAGGGGGCATCGTGCCCTGTGATTTTCATCCTGGGGAGGATGGGGTGAACGGATGGCTTCTCCACTGGTTCTGGAGGGGGTATCATGCCTGTGATGCAGGTCTTGGGGAGTGCAAGGTCACAGTCTCTCAGCTTGGTGTCAATCCCACAGGATTTGCAGGGGCAGCCCACACAACAGCCCATGGACCCAAGACTACACACTGTCCGCTGGCGGAGATGGCTGCTCAGTCGTGGTGATGGTGATGTCGCTGGTTGTGGGGGAAGCTCCTGCCCATCTCCTACAGCCTTGGATGGCTGCCCACTGCTGGTGGTGGGGCTGGTACTGCTGCTGCTGCTGGTGGTGGTTGTGGGGGGAAGCTCCTGCCCATCCCCTGCAGCGTCGGACAGCTGCTCACTGCTGGTGGTGGTGGTGCTGCTGCTGGTGGTGGGTATGGGGGGAAGCTCACACCCATCCCCTGCAGCCTCGGATGGCTGCCCACTGCTGGTGGTGGTGATGGTGATGGTGGTGGTTGTGGGGGGAAGTTCCTGCCCATCCCCTTCAGTCTCAGACGGCTGCACCACCATGGTTGATGGTGCGGGCTCCGACTGAGTCCCAACACCAGGCCCCTTGTCCTTTCTGCATGTGGGTGTGGGCCCCTTCCCCTTCCAGGCAGCAGCTGGTGATGGCTCCTTACTCTTCTTGGCAGCAGCTGGGGATGGCTCCTTGCTCCTCTTGGCAGCAGCTGGGAGTGGCACCTTTACCTTCACGTTAGCAGCTAGGGGTGCACCTTGACCTTCCAGGCAGCACTTTGGGCAGGCATTCTTTCCATGTGGCTGCCTGGTGCCCAGAATCCCTTCCCACCACGAGTTGCTGGGGACACTACTGGGCCCGTGGACTGGGTGGCTGAGGTGCTTGCCTGGGTTTTACACACCCTAGCCAGACGTGAAGGATGAGAAGATGGAGTGGTAGGGAAGAGGTCAATGGAGGAGAGGAAAAGCTGCTTAGGGAAATTTGGGGGGAAGAGGGAGAAGGTCTGGGAGTGGAGGAAGAGGGAGTGGTTGTAGGAGTTGTCTGTCTGCTGTGTTTGGGTGCAGGTGCATGGGCTGGATGCTGTTGTGAGGTGGATGGCTGTTGGGTGTCTGAATGCTTGTATTTCTGTACTTTGGGAGGAGGGGGCATAGGCACTCCTTCCTCGTAGGGAGGCCATCCCCAGCTGGGCATCTGGCATCTTCCGTGCCCAGGGTCTCAGGTCCTCCTCCCGTTTCTTACAGTGGGTGCTCCACCTGCCATAGACCCCCTGGGCCCGCATCTACTTGGCAATGGCATGCTATATACCCTTCTTTTGATGGGCACTGACCTGCAGAGGAAATATACACAGGGAAAGGTAAAATTTAGACAGTCCTGCCTGTTATACTCATGGCCCACCATAGCTCTCCCATCCCCTTATGCACAGACATGGCCCAGCATACATGCTGCACGCTGCCCAGGTCCCATCCACCAACTCCCCCATATACGAGGCCTTCATACACACCACTCCATGCATTCATGCTCCATGCAGTGTGCTCGCAGTGTACTCACCTGTTGGTCTGGATGCCCATACAGCAGTCCGTACTGAGGTAGAGCCCCATCCACTAGTCTCTCCAACTCCACCGAGGGGAAGGCAGGGGCCCTTTCCCCAGTCACAAGCGTCATAGTAGGTTCCAGACACAGGTCACAGCAGCACATGCAGTATAGGTCCTCTCCTGTTGAAGGTCAGGTAGCAAGTGAGTGAACAGATAGAAAATGGTGGTGACATCTGCGGCAGTGCATACCGTCACCGCCGGCGTACATCACCATTGGCCACTGTACCCTATAGGGCCCAATGTTAACCAATGAGGAGTTACACGGCGGTTCCTGACCGCCTCCCGTAACGGCGCACAATGTCGACGGAATTACCTCACTTCCACCTGTCCCTCTTTACAGGACAGGCAGTCGCCATTTCAGGAGGGGTAGCCCATGGATCATAACTGCATCACAGATCACAATTGTACATTCAAGACATATGCCACTAATACATTAAAAAATCACATCATGCATTGAACTGTGGTGGCTACAATGTACAGATTATGATCGTCTCACCACTCTTTTGCCCCATACATTGCAACTGCTACAGATAAATAGGAGGTGGAGACATCCCCTCATGTGCAGATCCCTGGTGGACTTGGCAACAATGGAGGACAGGCACATTATCCTCACCTAAAGACTTGACAGGGCCACAATCACAATGCTGTGTGCCCAATTGGAGCCTGACTTCATATCTGCTATCCGTCACCCCACTGGGATCCCCTCTCTTGTGCAAGTGATATCAGTGCTCCATTTTTTGGCAAATGGTTCTTTCCAAGTGACAGTGTGGCAGCAGAAATGTCAAAGCCAATGTTCTCAATAGTGCTAACCAGACTGTTGTCTGTCCTGTTTAAACACATGTGCAGCTACAATGTTTGTCCCCCAAGTGGAGGATTTGGCCACAGTGAAGGCTAACTTCTATGCAATGGGACATATCCCCAACATAATTGGGGCGATTGATGGAACACATATTGCATTTGTCGCCCCGGCAAGAACAGGTCTTCAGAAATCAAAAAAATTTCATTCGATGATTGTGCAGATGGTGTGTTTGGCGGACCAGTACATCTCACATGTCAATGCTAAGTATCCAGGCTCAGTGCATGATGCTTGTATCCTGAGGAATAGCAGCATCCCAAATGTGATGGCCCAACTAAAGAGGTACAGGGTCTGGCTAATAGGTGAGCCCTGGTTTCAATCCAGTGTATGTTGGTGTATGGATATGGTGTGGGCCATATGGCATGTGTGTGACTAACAGTTGTACCTCAATATTTGCAAGTAACTCTGGTTACTGACCCCTGTGAGGAATGCCAGGACAAGGGCAGAGGAACGTTACAATGAGGCACATTGGAGAACAAGAAGGATAATAGAACGTATCTTCCGCTTCCTAAAGGCCAGGTTTCGGTGCCTTCATCTAACAGGTGGATCCCTGTGTTACTCACCCAAAAAGGTCTGCCAGATAATCGTGGCATGCTGCATATTGCACAACCTTGCCTTGAGATGCCATGTGCCTTTTCTGCAGGAGGAGAAGGCTGGAAATGGCCATGTGGCAGCTGTGCACTCTGTGGACAGTGAAGATGAGGAGGCAGAGGATGAGGATGAGAACAACAGAAATGCAGTGATTAGACAATACGTCCAATGACACACAGGTAAGACTGAGTAACTTCACATTTTATTGACAGTTTTGTGTTTGACATTGTCACTGGCAGGCTGTGACTTCCCACTTCTATATCCACTCACTGTACCCTTTGGCAACTCTTTTTGCAGATATTGGTGCCCTACTATCGCTCCTGGTGTGCTCACTGCAGCCATCTACAGGTCTTTCCTATGTATACATTACTGTACAGTTGAATTGCAATGTTTAAACTTTGTTAAATAAATACATACTTCAATCATTTGCATACTCCATACTTGTATTTTTTCAAAGTCTTTTTATTGCAGTGCTCTGAAGAAAAGTGGAAAGTGCAATGGACTGGATTGATGATGGCAGAAAGTCCAGGGTAGAATCCAGTCTATTGGTAGCACAGGTGCCTTGTCCAAGGGGGCATAGGAAGGGTAGCAATGGAATTTCAAGGTGGACAGGGTGACAGAGTGGGACACAAGGGTGACAATCAGGAGAGTCTTATTTCCTGGCGGGGGTCTTGGCAATAGTCTCTGGCTTCCCCCTGGATTGCAGGGAACGTTTGCAGGGTAGTTCTCCTTCTGCAGTGGGAGGGGTGCTGGTGCCCTGTTGGTCCTGTGGCAGGGCCTCCTGTCCACTAGCAGCAGCGGGGGTGGAGGGCTTGTCAGTAGTCTGGCTAGTGGCAAGGGACCACTGGTGTGACACTGCCTCCCTCATAATGTTGGGCATGTCTGCCAGCACCCCTGCAATGGAGACCACAGTGGTGTTAATGGACTTCAAGTCCTCACTGATCCCCTGGTACTGTTCCTCCTGCAGCCCACCTGTTCTCCTGCACGTTGTCCAGGATCTGGTCCAACGTATCCTGGGAATGTTGGTATGCTCCCAGGATCACGGTGAGTGCCATCTGGAGAGTCAGTTCCCTGGGCCTGTCCTCTCCCTGGCGCAAAGCAGTCCTCCCAGCTTCTCTGTTGTCCTGTGGCTCTGTCTCCTGATGGTGTGCCCACTGACCCCATGTCCCTGATTGTCTTGGGTTTGTGGTGTGCCCGGGGTTCCCTGTAGTGGTGGACACACTGCTGATTGACGTGTTCTGGGGGATAGAGGTATGGGCACGCTGCGTGGGTGCTGTGGTTGTGTGTCCCAAGAGGGGAGGCTCTGTGGTGGTGCGGGATTGTGCCTGGGTAACCAACTGTCTGGGGGTCCCTAATGGGCCAGGTTCATAATCCAGATCCAGGCAAGCAAAGAAGGGGCCTCTTCAGTGGAGGGACAGTATGTTGCTGGCACCTCTTCCCCGGTGACATTGGCTGGGATACCTGTGGGGATGGATATGCAGTGTTATTATTTCTGTTTGTGACATATTGTGCATGGGTGGATTGCCCTCTATGGTTGCAATTGCCCTGGCAGCTTTTCCTTGTGTGGGCTTTTATGTGGTGGGCTAGGTGATTCTCTAGTGTGCATACTTTAGTGAAAGGTGTCCATGCAGGTCTGTGAGTGGTGTCCATGCATTGGTGGTGCATGCTGGGCTTGGCATTGGGAAGAGTGGGTTGTGATGATGGGGTATGTGGGAGGTGGTGGGGTGATAGGAGTGAGGGTAGGGGTGGTGGCTTGTGATGGCATGCATTAAGGGAGGGTGATAGTAGGACAGAGGGAGGACAGGAGCAGGAAACCAACTCTCCGGAAGGCACTCTCCGAGATCCTGGAAGCCTACCAACATTCCCAGGTCCTAGCCAACGTGCAGAAGAACAGGTGGCTGCAAGAGGGACAGTATCAGGGGATCAGGGAGGATTTGCAGGCCATTAACTACACCCTGTGGGAGGTGGTGGAGTAATGGGAGTGAGGATGGGGTTGGGGTTGGGGTATGCGATGGCATGCAGGTAGGGGGGGTGATAGTAATAGAGAGTTGACTTGCTAGGGTCCCGTCCTCCTTCTACTCCTGCCAGGCCCTCACGATGCATGATTGCCAAGACATGCTCCTTCCATGTTGTTAGTTGTGGGGGAGGAGGTGGGGGTCCACCTCCAGTCCTCTGTACTGTGAGCTGGTGTCTTGCTGCAATGGAATGCACCTTACCCCGTAGGCCATTCCAACTCTTCCTGATGTCATCCCTTGTTCTGGGGTGCTGTACCCCGGTGTTGACCCTGTCAACGATCCTCCACCATAGCTCCATTTACCTAGAAATTGATATCTGCTGCACCTGTGATCCAAATAGCTGTGGCTCTACCCAGAAGATTTCCTCCACCATGACCCTTAGCTACTCCTCATAGAATCTGGGGTGTTGTTGTGGTGCCATGGGTGTAGTGTGAGTGGTGTGGGTAAGGGTGTGTAGGGTGATGTGTTTGAGTGTGTGATGTAAGGTGCGTGGGTGGTGTAGAGGTGTTGGTGGTATGTGGCTCTGGTTGTGTGAGTGCTCTTGCTGTCTCTCTCTGTTGGCAATGGTTTGTAGTTGTAAAGGGTTGTGGGTACTGTGGGTGTGTGTTTTATAGGGGGGTGGTGTGTGTATGGGTGTCAGGTGTGTGTAGTTTGAAGTGTCCAATGTGGAATTGTTTTGTATGTTTGTGTGTATTTTGAACACGGCGGTATGTATCACCAATGGTTTACCTCTATTGAATGTCCGCCATGGTGATTCATGGGTCATAATGTTGTGGGCATTGTTCTGTTGGCATAACGGTGTGGGTTTTGATACCTCCAGTTTATCACTGACCTTTGGTGTGGCAGAATTGTGTCTGTGGCTGAATAGTGACAGATTAGTGTGTGTGTGTCATAATATGGTGAACGGATATCCGCGGCAGCGGCGGTAAGTTGGTGGCAGTCAGCATGGTGGTAAGTGGGATTTACTGCCAATTTCATAATGAGGGCCTAAATGTCCCTCTCCAGTCAAAGGCTTCTGCCTGCTTTAATCGTCCTCCACAAAGTTGAGGGTGTGTGGCTTCAACAAAAATATATGAATATATCTTTGATATTATAATGAATTGTATTCTTTGTCCTGAATAAGTAATATGTCATTGCTGCCATATGCCAATTAATCAATAATGCAACTTTCAATAAACGTCTTGATTACTATGAAATACTTGTGAAGACAACCTATAATGTAGAGGTAATAGCGGTCATTGATTAAGTCGAACGCTTTTTGAGTAGCAACTGAGCAACTTAATGATTAAAGATGGTTGATTAAAATTTCTAATATATTTTTATCATAAATATTTTTGAACATGACTCTGTCAGCTTAAAGTATATATTACTAGGCATCATCAGTAGAATTTAAGGTCTTCAAACCTATTCTTAGCAAGCTGCTGTTGGAAAGTGGATTATTGGTCAGGGCAGGCAAGTACCAACACTTAGCAACAGGCTACTAACCCCCACTATGTCCAGATAGACCTCAAT
Source organism: Pleurodeles waltl (assembly GCF_031143425.1). NCBI lineage: Eukaryota > Metazoa > Chordata > Amphibia > Caudata > Salamandridae > Pleurodeles > Pleurodeles waltl. The sequence goes on along the minus strand of NC_090439.1, from coordinate 443,414,016 downwards.
AAATTAACCCCAGCTCAACCCTTGGTAGCTTAGCAAGAAGCAACAAGGTTTAACTTAGGAGAAATGTGTGCATAGCATTTCAAAACCAAAATCACAAAACAGTAAATAAGTAAAACATAAAACACAATAAAAATCCAACACCAATGTATACAGATATATTATAATTTTATCTTTAAAATGACACCAAAAACAATTAAAATCAGATAACGGGGAACTGGAGATAATGTTTCTTAGTGCATGGAAACTAAGAGGCATATTTAAGGAAATTGGCACTGCACCTTGCGCAGTGCCACTTTCTTTGTCCCCTTAGCACCTTCTGACTGCCAACGTGTGCACCATGGCTCAGGGTATGGGGCAATAGCATAATTTGTATTGACGCTATTGATGTACTCTGCAGGAGTAGTGCCAAAATATTGACACTACTCCTGCAGAGTCCATTGGGGACCATTATAAATAATGGAAGCCCCCTTTTTATGCCTGCTCTGCGCAGGCGTTAAAAGTGCCATAACAAATGACACAGGGAAATCTGATAGATTTAATTGTGTCATTTTTTTGGCACCCCTGACAGGAGTACACCCCCTGGCGCAGGCATAATGCAGAGCAAAGGTTTACAAAGTGGCACAATCTATGCATTGCACCACTTTGTAAATATGGCTTGAGGACTTTGGCCTCATTGGTCCACATTAGCATCAAAATAAATGATGCTAATGTGGTGCATGGTTGTACTAGGGGCTTAAAAACATGCCCCTAAAAGTGCCAATCTGGACATCTGGTCGCACTGGACCGGGGCAAAGGCAAAGTTTGAGGCTGACTGTGATTGATCCCTGCTCGTCTACAGCAAGTTGGAAACCTTGCTCAAAAGTTTACCTTTGGACTTAGGCCCTCATTATGAGTTTGGTAGTCTTTTTGGAAGACCGCCGCAGTTGCGGCCACCAACAGACTGCAATGGAGGCGGTAATCCGACCACCGTATTATGAGTCACACACTGAACACCACAAAAAAACTGCCACAAATCATAATCTGCCAGGACAACCGTGGGCAGGAAAGAGGAGGTCTCACCACTAGCACCTCCACGCTAAGCACGTACTGCCCTCCAGATTATGACCCACAAGTCAGCACATCGGTAAATGCACAGCGTGAAACCACTGGAGGTGCGAACAGCCGCAGTCAAAAACTCACCTCCATGAGAACAAAACACCACATTGGACAGTATGAGTTTCCCACACCTGAAACACATGCACACATCACACACACCTGTTTTGCACCATATAACACCCCCCACAAAACCCCCAATCCTTTGCGACCACAACTACCAACACAGACAGTGGGGAGCACACAAACAGAACACTCTGTACTTGGATACCATAGGCACCATCACACTCATCACACATCATGCATCACGAACCACACAACTGCACCAGCAACACAGTACACACATCACCACTACACACAACACCTCATTCATAAATCACACACAACCAAACACCCCCACCCCACCATCTACGCTACATTGCAGCTTTGCACATAACACACTCCACCACCTACAACACAACCACCATGTCCCCTCAAAAGCGCCCATGTTTCACAGACAAAAAAGCTGTGGGTCATGGTCGAAATTGTCTGGGTAGAGCCACAACTGTTTAGAGCACAGGTCCAGCAAACATACATAGCCAGGAAAATTGAATTATTGCAGAGAATTGTCAACAGGGTGAACTCAGTGAGCAACCATTCACACACAAAGGAGGACATCAGGAAGAGGTGGAATGAGCTTAGGGGGAATCGAGAAACAAAATTGCTGTGATGAAGACTGGCGGTCGGCCCCAACCTCCTCCCCCAGAGTTCACAACATTTGTTATAATATTGCCAATACAAGTTTGCACACACAAGCTACCATTTACGTACATATCCACGCCAGGATGTCAGCACTAACAATAACATGTGCCTTATAAAATACCTTGTGAGGGAAAAGTCATTAAATGGGGTTCCGTCCAGGATATTCCATCTTTATTGCACATCACTTTACAGCAGACCTCAGCCTTTGTGTCTCTATGACACCTGATTTGGAGAATGGAGGCTGACTTTGTCTTAAGGCAGCAGGGTTGAGGGGCTTCTGATGGACATGGTATGGGCTGATTCGATTTATCACACCTTCCTGTTTTTAGGATAGCAAATACATGTTAGGGAGGACTTTGCATATTTATGTTTAGGGCAATATGTTTGGGTTGTTCATATTTACATCACTTATTTTCACAGTCCTGATTTTGGTACTTGTCATTATCCTGATCATTGCAACGCATGCATTATTGTAGTTTTCAGTCTTTTTGATAAATGTATTGAAAGTTCTCCTGCATCATCTTTCTCTTCTGTGTGTGTATAAAAGACTTAGGCCCTCATTACGACTTCAGCGGACTTTTACAAATACTGCCATGGACGTGGGCCCCGGAAGCCACCATATCACGAATACTGAAAGATTTCCGGCACAATTTGGGCAGAAATATGTCAGCAGTCATGCTGACAGTCAGCAGCACAGAGGTGGTTCCAGCCATCACTGCCACGCCAAAAGAACTCCTAATGGTGGGGTGCTGCTGGCGGTGGAATCACCGGGTCCCGTTTCCTGGTGGACGACCTCATCGCAGGACTAGTAGTTGATTTTCCAAGGGGGGTGGCAGGGTGGGGTTTGTTGTGTGTGCGTTTGTGAGTGGGTGTATGTCTGTGTGTGTGAATGTAAGTGAGTATGCATGTGTGTATGTGTGTGTATGCGGGTGTGAATGCGTCTTTGATTGTTGAAGTGAGTGCTGAATAGGGAGCACCAATCTAGGCTGTAGTTTGTTCAAGCTTGAACCCTTAAAAGGATTCATTTCCCCATTGGTGTTCACAACTCTGTTATCTCCTCCTTAACATGGCAACTGCCATAAACATACCAGAAAAAAGCAGGCAAGCATTTATACAGTTTCTTCTAGCCAATAGCTTAACAGACGAGGGTGGGGAAGTCACATCAGAAGTGGAAGCTCATGAAGCATAATTAACAGAAACATTACATTCTTGGGTCACTTTTCCTGAAGTAAACAACAATTCAAATACTTTTCACACCTACAGAATAGCGAACGTACAACAGTGGTACCGAGCTTACCATGTCTTAGAAATAACACTTTCTTATCAAGACCACCAAACTGGTTTAATGGCACCCTTCCACATGTAATACAACCCATGAGTTTAGGTCCTTTAAGTAATGACGTGCCAATGTGGTCCGCGTTTCCCCCATACACACCAAATCCTAATGTGCAGCCTATGCAAGTAGCGGACATGTGCACACTTTATAATGAGCTAGTGTGGGAAAACTGGGCTGATTGCAGAAGGCCCATAACTTTTTGTCACATTTTTCACTTATGCTGGTGTTTTTCTGAATCTGATGGTACCCTGGGCACTGCTAGCCAGTCCCAGGGTCTGTTCTCTAATTAAAATGAATGTGCAAATTAGGCTAATTCAATTCAAAAAGCTTTATTGCGGCTACAAGAGCCAAAAAAACGCGAGCAGTAATAAATACAAATAAATACACATAAAAAATAAAATTGCAGGTAAATACAGTGATAAAATGGAGTAAAAATGAGATAGAATGAAATGAAATGAAAATAAAATGAAATGCGCTGCGCTGCGCAGGATGTTGGGACAGTCTTATTTGGAGTCTTTGTCCAGAAGAGTTTTCCCTCTGATAAGCCAGCTAGCTCCGAGGAATTTAGCGATAGCGATCACTAGCATTGGCCTGGTGTCTGATCTAAGGATTCGCAGGGCTAGCGTAGAGCAGCGTACTCCCAGTAGTCTGCATGCCGGGGCCAGCCATTTCCTACGGGGGGCGGTATACGCGGGGCATGCAAAAAGGAGGTGAGGGAGATTCTCGACGGGGGCTTTGTAAGCAGGGCATGCGGTGGATTCATTGTGTGACCAGCTGCTGGTAAAAAGTCTTAATGGGAGTGTTCCAATGCGGAGCTGGAAGTACAGTTTTATTTCCCTTGGGGCCGTGATTAGGTCCCAAAAAGTTTCGTACTTGCATGACTCTTTTAAGTTGGAAAAGTCACAAGATAATGTAGTGTGGAGTGCAGCCCGAGAATCTTCGTGGTTGGCCATTTGCCAGTATAGTTTCTTTAGTTCGCTTTTCGAGGGAAAGACTGACGTGGCTGGTGAGTTCCAGAGATCATCGAGCCCGATAGAGTGTAGTAAATCCTTGATGGATCGTAGCCAGGGGATTCTGTGAAGGTGGTCGGCTTTTAGGATGACCTGTAGGGCTTCGGTGAAGATGTCAAGTTCCGGAGTGGTCCAGAGACGCCGCCAGTACATCAGAAGTCGCAGGCGGGCTTTGTGACCAATGCGTTTGATGCCGAGATCCTTGAAAAGCGGGAACAGTGGGGTGCTTAGCGGAAGGGACACGAGGTTTCTTAGGAAGTTGTTTTCAGCGGTGGTTAGGTCTTGGGTTTTGGTGTAACCCCAGAGTTCGGCCCCATAAAGCGCTGAGGAAACTGCCTGGGCTTCGTATAACTGTAATGCTGGGCGAATTGGTTTTGTGTGTGAGAGGTGGAAATTTTTTAGTAGAGTCCCAGTTGTTTGTCTTAATTTAAGGGCTTGTTTTCCTATGTGTGGCTTCCAGGACATGTTGTCAGTGAGTGTTATGCCCAGGTAGCTGAAAATGCCCACCTTCTCAAGTGAGGAGCCCTCTAAAGTAAATTTCCCTTTGAAAGATCTGTGGGGATTAAGGGTCATTAGTTTGGTTTTCGAGGCGTTGATTTCGAGACCCTGAGATGAGCAGAAATGCTCGAAGCACGCAAGAAGTTTCCTTAGACCACTGGGGGTTTTGGATATCAAAAGAGTGTCGTCGGCAAAAAGTAAGACTGGGATTTTTTGTGTGCCAAGTGAAGGTGCGTCAGCCTGCAGTCTGAGGAGGGAGGGGACAATTTTGTTGATGTACAGGGAAAAGAGGGTCGGGGCAAGTACGCAACCTTGCCGCACACCCCGGGAGACGTGGATTCTATCGGTTAGTTGTCCCTTGTTGCCCCACCTGACTTGTGCGTAGTTGTCCTCGTGGAGTCGTATCAAAATGGCAAGGATGTGTTCCGGGATTCCCATCCGAGAGAGAGTGACCCAAAGTTTGTTACGAGGTACTAGGTCAAAAGCAGATTTGAGGTCCACAAAAGCTACATAAAGGCTGCCTTTACCAATGGACACTATTTTCCAATATAATAATAGGAATCTGAAGGCTTGATCAGTGGTGGAGATCTTCTTTCGGAAACCGGCTTGGAGGGGGCTAAGGATATCTTGGTCAATTATCCATTCTTCGATCTTCCCTAGGAGGCAGTGGCAGAAGACTTTTTGGACACAGTCAATAAGGCTAATGGGTCTATAGTTACAGGGAAGAGATCTGTCGCCCTTTTTAAAGATTGGAATAACAATGGCCGCTTTCCAAGAATCGGGAATTGGCGCCCCAGATGCTATTGCGTTAGCTAGAATGGTGAGGTATCTTGACCAGGATGCTAGGTCTGTTGAAAATAGGTCTGCTGGGACGCAGTCTGAACCAGGGGCCCTGCCGCGCTTTAGGGTGCTTAGAGAATAGGTCATATCACTTTGAGAGAACAACAGGGGTGCTGCGGTGGTGGGTGCTAATGAGTGAAATAGGAGGGGGCCCGTACAAACAGAGGTGGGGCTATCATGATCAGGGGAGTACAGACTGCTAAAGTGGACTATCCAGTCTCTTGGGGCGATGTTGGTTGAAATGTCCAGACCACTGGTTTCCGGGCCTCGCGCTGCCAGGGACCAGAACAGACTATAATTTCTCTCGCGCACAGCGTCGCTGAGTGCTGTCCACCATTTGCTATCTTGATCACGCTTGGCTATGCATATTGCGGATTTATAGGACTTCCTAGCTACGCGGATGGCGATGGGGTCCTTGGATTTAATGGCTTGAACTAGGCGCTTGTTTAGGGACCGACACGTTTTGTTGAACCAGCGGTGCCTGGCTTTAGGTCATTTGTCGTCGTGTGCTGGGGGTGCTGAGAAGTGGGCTGCGATATCCCTAAAGCAGGAGGTGTGGATAGAGCTTATTTCCTGGTGGGGAGTTGCAGAGCCTGCCTCTAGGTCCATTAGTGTGGATTTTAGGGTGTTGTTGGCAGCGTTGATGAGTGCGGGCCGGGCCACAATATTGTCCCATTTTAGGTATCTTTTGTTGTTGGTCAGGCTAATACCCTCAGGTGCTACTGCTGCGGGGTTAGACGTGGCTGGGAGGTTACCTAGGGCTAATGTGTGAACCGAGAGAGGGTTGTGATCACTTTCAGTCCTTTCGATGATTGTCATATCGATGACTAGAGGCCATAATCTTATATCGAAAAGGCAATAATCGATTCTGCTGGTGTGGTTCGTTTTGTTGTACGTGTGACTACCATTGGTGTCTGAATTGGTTCTGCCATTTAGCACCCTGAGTCCAAACTCCATGGTCAGAGATTTGACCTGAATAGCAACCGACGTCCACCTCTTGATGGGTGGGATTGACAGGGCGGGGATAGACCAAGCTTGATCTTCCTCGCGGGTGGACCTGAGATCGTCCCAGTCAAGGGGTTTGAATGTGACGTTGAAGTCCCCAGCCACAATGGTTTTGTGATGGCGGGGATAATTTTGTAAGAGGGCTACGAGGGCGCAGAGGGTTTTGGAGACTTGACCCCCCCTGACCCCTCGAGTGTAGATATTGAAAATGTTCACCACAGTGTCAGGCCCAAAGGATAGGCGAAGGCCTAACAGGTCGGGAGAGACGGTAGGTAGCTGTGATATATGGCAGCTAAGTGATGTTTTGATCCAGATGGTCAGGCCCCCTGAGGGCCTGCCTCTCGTGCTGGCCACAGCGGGGATGTGGAAATTTGTATAGCCTGATCGGAAGAGTGGGTCGAGTGACCATGTTTCCTGAAGGAGACATATGTCATGTTCGTCAATAAAAGAGGAGAAGGATGGAAGGGGAAGAATAGATTTCAGACCTGCCACGTTCCATGAGACAAGTCGTACCCCAGATTGTGGCTGAGTTGTCCTGTCTGGATGCCCGGGGTTTGTAAAGTTGGCTGTCGGGGGTTGGTCTGGCAGATGTGGCTGAGGGAGCAAAGATGGGTTGATACCAATGTTTGCCCGTGGGGCTTGCGGTGGATGGTGATGTTCCTCTGTTGGAGCTGGCCTGGTCCTGATCCAGGAGGTGCTTGCGGGCCTAGACAGCAGCTCTTGGTTTGGTAGGCAATGTGCCTGCAGGATGGATGGAGCATTGATGTCATGATTGCTCAGTGAGCCGGAAATGGTCTCGGTGTCATGGGTAGGGGAGTGAGTACATGGACAGACAGTGGTGGGGTAAAAGGAGGATCTAGGGGTGATAGATGTTGGAAGGTTGCAAGGTTTGCCTGCATAGATTTTAGTTGGGGCTGTGAGTCAATCATATTTGCCAAGAGGGGATAGGTTTTCTGCTGGGTGGTAACTCGGACACTCCTCGTGGAGCGTGGGAGACCTGGGCTGTTTAAACTGGATGCGTGAGTGTGCAGGTGGGCTTGTTCTAGCGTCTAGGGCCACCAGATTGTTCACCATGGTCCTGTTCTTAAGTGTCAGTTTTAGGATATCAAAGTGAGTTCCCGGGTCTGGCCGTCGTACTACGTTGATTAGGTCCTCGCGTATTATGGATCGGCAGCCTCTAACATAGCGAATCCAGTGGATTGCCTTGTTTTTGATAGAGTCTACCCCTTCCTTGCGCGCCAATGTGGTTAACTTGGGAACGTTGACCATTAGAACTATATTACCTGAATGGGACTGGTCAGTGGCAGGTTGCGTAGAGTATTTTGAGGCGGTGTTGCTCATGGGTTTGAGGGTATTATGATAGATGTCTAGTGAATTTCCTATGCTTAAATTGTGGAAAAAGGGTGTCTGGTGAGAGTTCATGGTCTTTTCTTTGGTAGGAGAGGGTCAGCGTGGCAAGAAGCAGAGGAGTTGGGCGAGTTTGTTGTGATGCCTGATGGGGTTGGATTTTGGGCAAGGTTAGTGGTGGTCGTGTTATTTGCGTGGGTTAGCTGTTTTACTATTGCAAGTAATGAGTTAACCATATGCTTGAGTTCTGTGACTTCCTTCCTTAGAGCTTGTATGCATTCGATATGCTGTGGGGTTACATGAGGAGAGTGCGTGTTGGTTGCTGCTGGCCCATCTGCCAGGGTATCTGGGGTGATATCGTCGCCTGATTCAGGGAAGTTGGTTAGGGGATTGAAGCGGTTACTGAGCTGGATGGAATCGTTGGTGGCAAGTGGTAGGTCTTCTGCTAAGGAGGGGGCGGCATGGGTGATAACATTCCTACTTTCACCCACCCCTGTAATGTCGGTGACTTGTTGCCCGCGTTTCACGAAAATCTCAGCGATTTTCATGGAACCATCCTTCCTGTTAGTTGAAGTGGGCCCCTCCCCAGTTTCAAAAGAAATGTTTCCCTGGGGGCTAGTTAGTATTCCGTTGCATTCGCCCAGGAGAGAGTCGATTCTATCCATGACGCAGTTGCTAGCTGCATGCTTATGCCTTTTTCGCTTGGCTTTTAGTACTGCCCCGGCCCCTGCCTCTATTGCTTTCCTTTTGCCCATCTGATGTTAGTGTAGGTGCAAGGTAAAATGATAAGGTGTCAGATTAAATGGAGCAGCTGACTGGGGACACAGAGTTGGAAATAACAAATGGGACTAAGTACAATATGGCCTTCTTGGGAGATAGATGTTAGGGGGGTGGCCCAGCCCAGCCTCTGTCAGCCGCTGACGGGCGCAGGACGGGCCCGCCCTTGGCCCGGGCTTTGCCCGGGCGCCGCCCGCGCGCGTCCCACGCGGCGGGAGCGCGAGCAAGTTACTAAAGGGCTCCTGCCCCTCCTCCTTGGATCACAGCGCTTCCCGCGACGGCGGGAGCGCGAGCAAGTTATTAAAGGGCTCCTGCTCCTCCTCCTTGGATCACAGCGCTTCCCGCGACGGCGGGAGCGCGAGCAAGTTATTAAAGGGCTCCTGCCCCTCCTCCTTGGATCACAGGCTAATTATAATTGGCTATGCCAACCTACCAGTAAGTCCCTAACATATGATAGGGATATAGGTTTAGGGACCTTAGCAAAGGTAGTGCACATATAGGTACACTGCTGATGTGCCCAATGTCATTTTAAAAGCAGGCCTACCTTGCTGGCTCCTTTTAAGCTAAAGTTAGCCCCAAGTTTGACTTTGGAATTAAAAGTACTTTGAAAGTCCTAAACAACCTTATTTTTTCATATATGTCACCCCTAAGATGTGCCCTACGTGCTCCCAGGGTGGGTGCAGTGTAACTATAAGTAGGGACTTTATAAAAGAGGTTTTATAAGCCCTGGGGAGGGAAAATATCTAAATTTGATTTCTGAAAAACAATAAGGTACACTGTTCCTAAAAGAAGGAAAAACAAGAACACTGGTCCTCAAGACACTTCTAACATTAGAAGCAGGAGCCCTCACACATCCAATGGATGTCATGCGTCATCATAGGGCTAGCTCCTCGGCAGACTGGTGCTGCAATGTTTGACGGGGCCCACTAGGGGGTTCTTTGCCGGAGATCTTGAAATTAAAGAGTGTGCCGTGACAGGTACAGTAGGAGTAAAGTAAACCTACCATTAGAAAAAAGCAGGAGAGAGAGAAAATAGAATAAAATTGGATCAAGGACCTCAACAAAAATTGTTCAATTTAGACTTTGAGGATCTACGTCAAGATTAAAAACCACATGAGAGTGAGTAAGGAATAATGCTCCACCACTCTAATCATCCAAAAAAGGAGGGAGCTTGCAAGGACACTTTCCCTCTAGCTGAGGGCTTGTGCTTCTTAGAAGTGTCTTGAGGACCTGTGTTCTTGTTTTTCCTTCTTTTAGGAACAGTGTACCTTATTGTTTTTCGTTATAGTTAGGGAGGCTGTACACTGGACCTCATTAAACTCCCCGTTCACCCATTGTTTGATTGTATAAATTTGTTTTCCCCCCATTGTTGTGGATGGGCTCAATAGGCTAACATGGAGAATTTATTTCTAATTATAAAGTCTCAAAAGTGGTAAAATACCTCATGTTTGGTATCAAACCTATTGTTATAATAAATCCAACAACTTGCCATTGTTGAATTTACTTTAACTAACTCGGGGGAAAGAGTTTTAGAACTCTACCTGAAAGTTTCCTACTTCAACCCTATAGTGTCCTTCTCTGATTGGCCAGCCTCTGGCAGCCTGGCCAGGCTGTTTGATAAGTTGTGAAGTGGCCTGGGCTGAGGACAAAGGAAGGAGGAGAACTGCCCCATCAGATGGTGAAACAGGATGAGGGGAGAGCAGACAAACTGTACTTCAAAGGAGGAAAGGACATTTGGGCCAGCAAGTGGACCTCCCTCAATTTCCTGCAAAACCAGACAGCCAAGTACCCCCTTATTAGATTAGGAGAGGGCTGGAAAGCGGTGTGTAAAGGGAAACATAACCACACCAGGGGGTGGGCTCAGCCAGACCTAACCTCTGAATTGAATTTCTGTCATCTTGGATTTTGGGAGAATGTTGCACTCTGGGATTGACTTATGCCTCACTTCCCAGGAAGTGGTCACTCAAGAGGGTGGTGGCCTACACGCAATTTGTCAAGAAGCCCCACCTGCTTTCCACTTCAGGAGAAAGGATAAAATTGACAGAGCTGCACCCTCACCTCAGATCCCTGCAAGAAACAATACACAAAGAAGGACTGCCCTGCTGAACACCTAACCTGCACCTGGACACTGCACTCTGAAGGACTGCACCAGCAGCACACTTGGGCATCACCACTAAAAGGACTTTGCCTGTCTTCAAATGCTTCAGGAATGGACTCCCAGTTTGCAACAAGTAGACAATAGCTCACCAGAGTCAACTGCATCAAGCCCTGAAGAAATTGACCAGCTAACCAGTGGTCATTTTTGGATTTGAGCCAGGTACATTCTGGGAGCTGGAGTCCTAACCCCTAACATGGACAACTCAGAGCTTCTGGAACCTTGGGGTGAGTTGTGGAATTCTAAAGGACCTTCAAAGAGCTTGAGGAAGGAGATAAAGAAGTTTGGAGAAGTTGAAGCAACAATAGAAAAAAGCTCCATAAGTGGAGCAACCTGACATCATGATTCAAGCCAGCTTACATCGAACGCAACCCGGCATGACTTACAGGTTTGTCCTGCTGAAAAGCTCCGGAGCCCCAGACTTCCAGGAATCCACCTGCAGATTGTGGAAAGGCAATCCAACGACTTGAAATTGGCTTGCTTTGGAGGGTCATCCGACATCTGAGAGAAAAAGCTCGAAAAAATTTTCTAAGTCTGAACGTAAAAAGTTGACTAAGGCTTCCCATGCAGAGTATCCGAGGAGGGCTCCAGGAAGGTCAGCTTCAATTTCAACTTTGTCCAGGATAAAGATTTCCATCCTGAAAAATCATCTAAGTCCAAACGTAGAATTCTTCACTGAGGCCTTCTGCGATGCGTATTCAAAGAAGGCTCCGGGGAGGTCAGATCCGAATTGTGACTTTGTCCCAGTGAAGAAAAATCTTCAAGAAAAAGAGTAAGTTTAAAGGTAACATTTTGACCGAGGCCTCCTGCTCACTGTAGCCGAGCGGGCTCCATCACAGTCCACCTAAATTTTGACTTTGTCCTAGTCGAGTGCGACCAGATGTCTAGACTGGCACTTTTAGTTTCTATGCACTAAAAAACATTTACTTCATATATCTGGTTCCCTTTATTGGATTCTTGTCATTTTTGTGTAATTTTAAAGATACAAATATAATCTATGTTTATGAATTGAAGTTTAATTTTTATATTTTTATTGTGTTTTGTGTTTTACTTATTTACTGCTTTGTGATTTTTAAACGTTTTACATACCTGTCTCCTAATTTAAGCCTAACTGTTCGTTGCTAAACTACAAAAGATTGAGCTGGGAATATTTTATTGAGACTTGACTGGCCCATTTGGGGGTTAGTTGTTTGTTCCCAATAATCCACTTTCAACAGCACATAGCAATATCTAAGACATTGAACACCACCCCAGTGAGGGCTGGTCCAGCTGTCCCTCAATTGGCTGCTATAGGAATTAATCCTCAAACAGTACACTTAATAATGACCAAAGCAGCCACAACATGGGAAATGATTCTATTCTGGGTAGCACAAAAAAACAAATCAGCTGAAGCAGTGTTTACCCCTACTGGACACCTCAAGATAAACATAAAATTCTCACAACGGGCTTGCCATTCGGAGTGGTTCCCTCAATAAAAGAATGGGCCACAGGGCATACAGTCTTCACCGCAATTTACATTAACACACATGGTATACCGACATTTGCCAATTTACCTGAAGTGGTACAACAACTTCAAAATGAACACAGGGCAGCCCTGGCCCTGGACTTGGGGATGAAACTGATGCATAACTTCTACACAGTCTCACCAATTATTTTAAGCGATGTTAAAGTGAAAGAAGCAGCATTGGCCATTTGACAATGGCTCTGTAAGATTCCTTAACAGAACCAGGTGTGCGAGCTGCTGAAGATTATCTCCAAAACATATACTATTATAGGTCAGGATAGTCTGGGGGCCAGACCAACTAAATCACAAATTCAGGGTACCACTTCTAAGGAAGGTACCAACCAAGCACAAGAGGGTTCGACAAAATGCTAGGATAAACAAAATAAAATAAAGATAGAAGTCAGAGGAGAGAATCTTCACAATCGGAGACCTCTGGTAGAATATTTAATCTCAGAAATAGAGAAACTTAAAAAGCTCCTAATAGATACAAGAATACTGATACACATCCCTCTTCTTACTTTCAGGACACACTAGATAAATGAGTGAGACAGTCAGAACATGGCACTGACTACACAAAGCTTAAGAAGGACTTACAACATTCCTTAGAAGTTTACGTTAAAAAGTAGGACAAATCTCCTCAGCAAAAGCCCCAATTTAAAAAGAAAAAGGTGGCAGCTATTTCCAGTAAACATGTCAGCAATGTTGAGAACATTGCTGAAGAACAGGATGTGGGCAGCAACTCTGCTGTATAGCGAGGCAGAAGTCAGGATTTGTCACCAGAGCTTTATAGATCATCTGTATATGAAAGCAACTAATGAATTTCTCAACATAGAGACAGCAGACATGCGTGTCTCCCCACCGACATTGTTCATGAATTAAATATCCAAATTGAGTGGGACATAGAGCACACTATTGAAGCAATATTTCAGGAAAGCACTTAATTGTGATATTTTATTGGCAGAAAAATATTGGCCACCTAATTTTGCCTGCAAGCTCCCAAATGGGGAAGATGTAATTTGCCTTCTTTCCTTGTCCTAATTCCAGATGAGGTAAAGAAAGGATATGCTGCTAATTGGGCTGTAGTGCAGGCTTCCACATTGTACCACAACCACATAGGAGGGGGTAAAGATTCCCCCTGCCATATAATATCTAATAGGTCCACACCCCAGTCTCAATCTCAATATCCCTTTAAACATGAGGCTAAAGCCCCAGTGACAGACATTCTCCTACAACTGGAGTACCAGGGAGTAATTCAGGCTCTGTGTCTCTGCAATGAATACCTCCTTATTCCCTGTTGCAAAACCAGACCATTCATACAGAATAGTATTAGATTTCAGACACTTAAACAGTCACACACACCTATGCAATACAAAGTGCACACAGCACAGTACTAATTAATGATGTAGTGCAAAAAAATCCAAAATGACCTTGGATATTTTCAATGTTTTTTTCTGCCAAAACCTAGTGCTTGAAAGTCAGGATCCTAGTGCTCTCAGCTCATTGGACTCGCCGCAGCGCTTTCTTCATTTGCCTCAGGGGTATAAGAACAGCCCAATGTTGTGTTCAGCCTGCTTAACATCAATATTACATGATATTGATCCCAAGACATTGTCCTATGTGGATGATATTTAACTCACAAACGACAACCTCAATATTCACCTTGCCAGGGTTGATCGATTTGTTCTTGAATTTGCCTCCCAGGGCTATAAATTCAATTTCAAGTAAACAAAATTGCTTTTCTCAGGATCCTATTACTGGGATACAAGTTATCAGATGAAGGCAAGAGCCTGGATCTGCACTTTCTAAAGGAATGTGCACAACTCCAACTACCAAATACCATCAGTAATTACTGGCTTTCTTCAATTTTGGCAGAACATACATACCCGATTACGCATAAAACCACTTTATGACTTACCTCATCCAGATTTCTCAAACCAACATTGGACACCAGAGCGCACGCACATTATAAGAGAGCTTTACCAGGACATGTTAGAAGCAAAACACTTACACACATGAAACAGCAAATCAAACTTGGTCATTAGAATAATTGCATGTGCCATCAGATTCAGCTATGTCACTTTTCAATCAGTGTGACACGGAACCCAAAGCATACAAACCTCATTTGTATTCAAGTGCTGAACAACGTTTTGCACACACATAAAATATACTGACTGCTGTACAGATGGCTGTCACTATGGAGAGGGCACTAGCCCAAGGGAAACACAACATTGTCATTACCCAGTACCAGCCTTAGAGGATGCTACCAAAGCAAGCGTTCCTACTGCTAAAGCATAACATCCACACTAGATGCAAACTCCAAGACTGCCACTGATGTTGATAACATTTTTGACCTAAAATTACAAACACAGGAATTTCTCAATATGGGCAGGAGTATCCTGCACCTACCAACATGTAACTTCATCAGTCCCAAACAATCATTTACACTGATGGTTCAGCACAACCAGCTATTGGCACAAAACATCAATATTCAGCTGCTTGCGCAGTAGTAAGTGGGGTAATGAGAGATGGTGCATTCTATCCTCCAGATATCTACACGTAGGCCTTAGGGGACTTCACTGCACAGTTGGTAGACCTTAGGGCTCTTGTCTTGGCACTGGAACATACAGATCCAGAACAGCCCACATTAAATGTGTGTGATTCGTATTACTGTGTACAGACCTACAATGATTATCTCAATCACTGGCATTTAAAGGGGTTTAGAGACTCATTAAACACAGAACTCTGTGAGGGAGCGTAGGTGACCTACGGGAGAGACTACCAAAAGTTCATGTAGTACATTCATTGGGTCATCAATGTGTAGGAGTACACCTTGTAGGAAATACTTTGGGTGATAAAGCTGCCAAATGCACAGTAGCCATGGCTTCTGTTGCTGCAATAACTAATTCTCGTATAAGATTGGGTGATGAAACACTGGCTGCAGTGAAAGCTTTGGCTGATGGCCAGCCTTTTCCAAAAGCATACCCTGCAAGATATACATATCATGATAGTGCTCAAAACATTGCATTTGCAACCATTCCAGGGATGGGAGATTGTGTGATCCCCAACCAAGACCAGAGATTAGATCTCAACAAAGCATCACATTAGGGTGCCTCTTTTGATCACGCATGTGTGGCAGCCACAATTTTTCTTTTGTAGAAATGCTTTTGGTGGCCAGGTCTATACAAATAAACAAAGCATATGTCCTTTGTTGTGACATTTGCCAACAAATAGAATGATACATCATTAAAAGCCCACTGAAGACATACCACTCAGGCCCTCATTCGGACCTTGGCGGGCGGCGGAGGCCGCCCGCCAAAGTCCCGCCGTCAGGTTACCGTTCCGCGGTCGAAAGACCGCGGCGGTAATTCTGACTTTCCCGCTGGGCTGGCGGGCGGCCGCCTTCAGGCCGCCCGCCAGCCCAGCGGGAAAGAGGCTTCCACGATGAAGCCGGCTCGGAATCGAGCCGGCGGAGTGGAAGCTGTGCGACGGGTGCAGTTGCACCCGTCGCGTATTTCACTGTCTGCGCAGCAGACAGTGAAATACATTTAGGGGCCCTCTTATGGGGGCCCCTGCAGTGCCCATGCCAGTGGCATGGGCACTGCAGGGGCCCCCAGGGGCCCCGCGACCCCCCCTACCGCCATCCGGTTCCCGGCGGGAGAACCGCCGGGAACTGGATGGCGGTAGAGGGGGTCGGAATCCCCTCGGCGGCGCAGCTAGCTGCGCCGCCTTGGAGGATTCCAATGGGCGGCGGTACACTGGCGGGAGCCCGCCAGTGTTGCCGGTCCGACCGCGGCTTTACCGCCGCGGTCGGAATGGCCATTGGAGCACCGCCGGCCTGTCGGCGGTGCTCCCGCGGTCCTCCAACCCGGCGGTCATGGACCGCCAGGGTTGGAATGACCACCTTAGTGTCAGACTGCTACAATGTGTGTACCGGGACCATTGTGGTCCCTTATAACCTGGTGGTTCATACACATACATCTTAGCCACTGTTAATTCCTGTTCTAGATTCCTGTTGTTATGGCCACAATGGTTGAGTGACCCTAAAACTGTTATTAAAGATTTGCAAATCTTTATCAGTACATATGCAGTTGGTTACAGCATTCCATTCGGACCAGGGTCCTGCTTTTGTTTCTAGGGCATTCAGGCTCACCCTGAGGATGATGGGTGTTGCGTTCCATTACTCCTCCCCATACCATCCCAAGGGTAATTTGGTTGTGAAGAGGAGGAATCAAGACTTAAAGCAATCCTTAACAGCAAGAGTATTAGGTTCAGACCGTAGCTGATATCATCACCTATATGGGGTCCAGAGAGCATTATGTAATCTGCCCAGAAGGTCCTAGGGAGGTTACAACCCTTATGAGGTGTTATTCGGGAAACTTATGTATGTCCCAGATCTTGATGGACATGGCATGGTGGTGGCATGGTGGTGGCAGAATGAATATGTTGCTGTTTTACAGGAGAAAATACAATTTTGAGATGACAATTCATCCACCTGTACCGCCACCTTGGAAATAAGGGATATGCCAACAACATCTACAGGCCGGATTCCTTAAGTTCGGGCTCTGCTTCATGAATGCTGTGAAGAAGGAGTTTGGCCCAACCTACAGAGCACCGGCTCCTGTCCTGGGAATTCAAGGTACCAAAACTATAATTCTACCACCGCTGCTTGGTTCCAAAGGGAACTGATTTGTCACTGTTGACAACATCAAAGTGCACAATGTGACCAATCTTGCACAGTAGACCATGCAGTGCCATGAGTAGGATCCACTCCCCTCTCACTACCCAACAGGACATACCTCTACAAGCAGCAAAAATTGTTTCTGCAGACACAAATGTGTACAACAATGCTACAATTGCCTCCTAGAGCATGGAGAGGGTGGTTAATGAGCTTCTGCTGATTCCAGTCACCACTTCACTGACAAGACATATCCAAGATATGGAACTATATACCCCAATTTTACACAATCCCACAGCATTTTCTACTATGAGCCTCCACAAGTGGATTTATCTACCAGGTCTGCATCAGCTCCTGTGTTTGCACAGACTGCTTCTGGTTATTTCATCAACGCTGATTACTTTTCTTCTTACTCTTCTGTTTCTGCAACAGAAACATATAAAAGACACATAAGTTGTACATTTGGCTTAAGCATAACTATTTGTTTTATCCATGGTCTTACCTGTGGATACTGTTGACAATGCTTGCCTTTCTGCTTTGAATTGGTTTTGTCATTGTTTTCTTTCTACTGATAAATGGTCATTATCTTCCTGAAAGCTCTGCTGTTGAGCCAGTGGATGAGGTTTTAACACCTTACTTATCTCCCCATAAAATTCAAAGAGATTTGTCCCTTCTGAACATTTCAGCAGTTTCAATTCGAGGTGAGAATGTTTGGGATAAAGTGCCCTTTGGCATATACGGTCCTACTTAGGTCATTCAAAATCCATATGTGTTTAAAATCTAATTGACTGCTTTTATTGCACATGGCACTGCTTCTGATGACTGAATGGTAAAACAGTTGATTCTATGCTCTCTGAGCTGGAATATTACTCTGTAATTGTAAGTGAAGATATATGAGAACACAGCAAATTATGGGGAAATGTTTTGTCATAACCATTGGGAACATTTCTTTCTGCACCGTGCTACTAAACCCTGATCAGTTTTCATTTACTCACAATGGGTACATTGTCCCACTCCACCTTTGGGGAGCTCCAAAACATATGAAGAAAAGTTTGTATATTTAACTGGGCATGACACTAGAAATGCTGAGTCATATAATTTCAAATTACTGCCTTCTGAAATGAGGAAGATATTGGCAACTGACACAAAACATGATTTATTCACAGTCCTTTGTTTCCTGACTTGCTGTTGAAGGTTATGAGGACTGGAAACACACTTTTGATGTGAAGAGTGTATGGTGAACAAAAGACTGGCAGATATGAGGTAGGGACATTTTGTTTGGAGCATGCCTCATTCCTTTACACATGATAATTTTAGGTGAAACTCCACAGATAACATCAGGCTTGGGATTAGGAAATATAAACGAGATGAACACGCCCAGAAAGCCCACGCAGCTACATTTGACAATTGCCAAATGGTTTTAAATGCCACCTGAGATTCTCTCACAGCTTGGGTTCAGAATGGTACCTTAAATTCCCCACTTTCATGTACCAACAAGTGGTTATTGTGGCTGAAGGGCACAAATGATTGCCAGGTACATTTTGTTATTTCCTCAGGGAGTTTCAAAGCCATCTGGCCAGACCCTCACAATGTTTAAGGTTGGCACTTGGGTACTGTCACCACATATAGAGTGGATAAACTGTGCCAGCAATGGTTATGTTCTTCTTCTTTAGCAGAGGTAAAAGTACATCTTACTAGCTGAGGAAATGGATTTACAAGATTTCTTGTTAGAGCCTAGGAAGCCAAGCTCAAAACGTTTCCTGTGTACCATGAATAATTAAATTTGGAAGATTTCCCAAATGGAAGCTGCTGCACGTTTAAGGCAAATAGATAAGTAATACATGGAGAAAGCTTTAGCTGTTGTCGATAATGGAATGTACACTTTGTACAACAGAATTTACACCTTAAATAATATTTTATTATCTGCAATTGACATCAGTCAAAATGACATGTCCTTCTTACAATATAGGGAAGGTCAGCTGTGTTTAATTATGCAGCTAGGTTGGACATTGCAGGTTGTGAAAAATGGCTGCGTGCCCTGAAAACACATAAATAGTAGCAAATTATTTGCCACTTTTAATTTGTAAAGGCAGCAACAGGTAATGGCTAAAAGAAGAAACTAGTTACATTATGCCTAATATTGAAAAGTTAGAAAAGTTGCCTTTTGATTTGGCAGAAATTCCTTCAGCAGTATGGTTAATATATGGAGTCATAAATCTGCCTATTTCTACCTTTCGTTTCACAAACTGTTTAGAACATTTTGCTGTAGGCGGATATGAGCAGCCAAGAGACGGTTGCATACACAAAGTGTGGAAGTTGACTTTCGATTTCAAATATCTGAAAGTTCAAACAGGTCTTTCTTAGTAATTGTGAGACTACTATAAGTCATTCTATGATTTGTAAGCAGGTGTCCTTGCACGGTCAATGTAATGCTGAGGTTCCAATATTGGATTGCTCTCTGAAGGGTACTCCTGTCCATTTGATTCATCCAGTCTTTCAGATGCTTTTAAATTGAAGTTATGTAGTTCTGAACGATGAAAACTGCTGTGGTATAAAGCTTGTAATTTCATATGTCATTTTGGTTTCCTAAATTGTAACTTGTTGCGGCCATGTTTTATTCCCCTCCCACACAAGAGACGAGTAGCAGACTTGTGGCCCCACAATGCTATTTCTAATGTAAATTTTGACAAGCTGAGCAGATTAAAGGTGCTATTATATAAACAACAAGTTGCCCTGACATTGGCCAGAGTGTCAACCGATCTCCAGATAGTAAGGCCATCAGCTGAGATAAAGGGCCAGATGTAGCAAGCATTTTGCATGGTGCAAACTGCGAAAATCGCAGTTTGCGCCATGCAAAATGCCAATTGCGATGCTCATTCACAATTTGCGAGTTGGTACCGACTCGCAAATTGTGAATGCGACTCGCAAATAGGAAGGGGTGTCCCCTTCCTATTTGCGACTCGCATCGCTATGCTAAATTGCGTTGTGACCGCGAACGCAGTCGCAAAGCAATTCGCAGTTACCACCAGTGTCACACTGGTGGTAACCCATTCGCAAAAGGGAAGGGGTCCCATTTGTGAATGTTGCCAAAAAGGGTTTTTCAGAGCAGGCAGTGGTCCATACTCTGAAAAACCGAAACCAAATGGTTGCGTTATTTTTTTTATTTTGCAACTCATTTTCCTTTAAGGAAAACGGGCTGCAAAATAAAAATAAAATACAGCTTTTTTTAAAAAGCAGTCACAGACATGGAGGTCTGCTGTCTTCAGCAGGCCACCATCCCTGTGAGTGCAGGGACTCGCTATGGGGTCGCAAAATTAATATTAATGAGGTGGGTCTTTGCGACCCCATAGCGACTCGCAGATGGTGTCTGAGACACCGTTCTGAATCCGATTTCGCAATTCGATTGCAATTTCCGATTCGCAAAATCGGACCTACCTACATCTGGCCCAAAGTCCCTATTAAATACCAATTTCCCCAGATATTTTGGAGAGTTGGTGAGCAGAATTTTGAATGATTCTAGCACTGCAAGGATTGTGCACTTTTTAAAGCTGTTGGTATTGGATTTGTTAGCACCTTCCATACCATGTTTGGGGTCATACCTTCAACCATACATTCACTCTTTTCAAGTGTCTTTTGTGGATTCCCAATTACTTTGGCGTTAATTGGCAGATTACTGCTGCTGATATTTTTTCTACGCAGTGGCTATCCTACTTCAGCAAAGTGGAGTGATAGAGGCTCCCCAAGCCCATCTGTGTCACGATCACATGATGCAGTACTTCGGAGCCTCCTTGCTGGAAGAGCTAGAGCATTATTGGTTCTTGACTTGCTGTCCAGTCTTAACTTGTGCAGCCAGTTTTCCACTGCATGTGGTGCTCCTTCGAATATGTACCAATAGTGTGTCTTACCATGCAGCCTGTGGCTCCTGTAGAGAATAATTTGTTAATGTTCTTGATGAGGGTTCATTCATGGCCATGCCCCTTGAGACAGTGCCTCCTCCACAGGCTCTGTGTTTGAGGAACCTGCACACTTTTGCTCTGTGGATCCCTCTGCTAATCCTTTGATCCATGTATTGCCTGCCGAAGTGGTGTCCTTTCTGGTCTTAATCTCTATTTCTGACAGTGGGGACTTTTTGCAAGACCATGATTATTGTGCATTTGACCATTGGGTTTTTCTCAAAGTGTAAAATGTAACGCCAAAGTGCCTTTCAATTCGTCCCTTTTGCCACCCAGCTTTGCTTGTCGTTTTTTTACATTCCGGGACATATTTTATACTTTTTGATGCAAAACTGCACTAGCCCATGAATAGTTAAGACCAATGAGCAAGTACACATATAAAATATATAAAACCACACACACAATATAAAACAACCAACATCATAGACAAGTAGCAATCTATCTAAGTCAAGCTAAAAAAGGGTATAAAACCAATACATTAAAACATCATTGATTCACGCACATTGAAAGCACATTTTAAAAAGGAGCAAACTGCCGGGCAAATAAAAGGGCCTTCTAATAGTTGCAGAAAGATCAATGCTTCTCTAGACTTACTAAACTTGAATTGCAACTGAACAGGCAATAAAAAGTGCTTAGTGGGAGATAAAACTTAAAAAAAAAGACAAAGTGCAGGAGGGTCTGGGGAGATTGCGTATCGCAGGGGCATTGTGGGAAAACTGGGCTGATTGCAAATGGTATATGCAAATTAGGCCTAATTATAATTGTCTCTGACAACCTACCAAAAAGTCCACAGTACATGGTAGTACATGTAGGTTTAGAGACCCCAGGATAGTTAATTCACCCATAGGTGCACTGCTGTGGTGCCCGGTGCCATTGTAAAGGCAAGCTTGCCTAGCTGGCTGCTTTCAAGTTATAATTAACCCCAAATTCAGCTTTGGAATGAAAAGTACTTCCAAAGTATCAAACTACCTTATTATTGCATACAAGTCACCCCTAAGGTCTGTCATAGTTGCCCCAATGGTTGGGTGTAGTGTAAATATAAGCATGGACTATATAAAATATGCTTTACAAGCCCTGGTGAGGGAAAAACATCCAAATGTGCTTTTCCCCAATGTAGTCAAGGGGCTCCATAGGCTAACATTGAGAGATGTTATTTTAAAATATTAAAGTCTTATCTCCAATAGAGGTGCGCTAAATATGTCAAATTTGGTACCAAATGAAACATTCTAATAACTCCAACAAGTTGCTAGTGTTGAATTTCATAGAATTAACACAGGGAAAGAGTTTTAAAACTATTTTGAAAGTTACCAAATAAAGCCCTCTAGTGCCTTTTCCTGATTGGTCAGCCCTAGCAGCCTGAGCCAGGGTACTATAATGATATAGGAAGAGGCCTGGCCTGAGAAAAAGGAAGCATCTGGCGGGAGGAGAACTGCTCCAGCAGATTGCAGAGCAGAATAGGGAAAGAGCAGAAGAACTGGTCTTCAAAGGATGGAAAGCCACTTGGGACAGAAACTGGACTTCCCCCATTGCCTGCTCCACCAGACAGATGAAGGTCCCAAAGATTAAATTAGGAGATGGGTTGGAAAGGGTGTGTTAATGGAAACTTAGGCCCGTATTTATACTTTTTTTAGCGCCGCATTTGCGCCGCTTTTTGACGCAAAAGTGGCACAAACTTGCAAAATACAATTGTATTTTGTAAGTTTGAGCCGCTTTTGCATAAACAAATGGCGCAAATGCGGTGCTAAAAAAGTATAAATATGGGCCTAAGTCACACCAGTGGGTGTACTCAACCAGATCTAACCTCCAAGGATGGATTTTCTCCATGTTAGAGTTTTGGAGAATGCTGCTTTCTGGGATTGATTTTCACCACACTTCACAGGAAGTGGTCACCACAGAAGGTGTGACCCAGCACCACATTTGACAGGAGTATCCCTCTGACTCTCAACCCAGGATCAAGGATAAATATGACAGAGCTACCCCACCATTCAGATCCCTGCTTAAGAAGATACTAGAGAAGAAGAACTGCCCTGCTGAACACTTGATCTGCACCTGAAGAACAGCATTCACATGGAATGTACCAGCTGTATAATTTGGGCTTCACCAAGAAAAGGACTTTGCATTGCTTCTGAAACTCCAGGAGTGGACACCCTGACAGCTACAGAGGAGCTGACCAGAGTCTCCTGCATCAAATCATGCAAGAAAAGCCAAACTGACCAGCATTCAGTGTCAAAAGGACCCTCGTATCTCCATGAGATTGCTGGATTAGGAGCATCAGCATCTATGCTTGTAGCTACTGAGTCACTGCTACAGCAGGTGGCAACTGGTTGCCCAAATCTTCTGGCTCTCTAGCAGCACCTCACCAAAACCCAGGTAGTGAAGGTGATTTCTGGCAGCCTGGCACATGGACTCTGGAAGACTCTCTCAGGCAAAATCACGGTGCAACAATTCTTACACTTTTCTCTTGTTACACACACACAAGCGAGAAAGAAGATGCAGGATAGTTTTCAATACATTTGTTGAAAAGACTGCAATCAATAATAAAATGCATGAGCTGCAATGATTAGGATAATGACAAGTAAGAAAATCAGGATTGTGAAAATAAGTGGTGTAAATATGAACAACCCCAACATAGTGCAATAAAAATGAATGTGCAAATTCCTCCATAAAGTATGATTGCTACCCTATAGAGAGCAAGGTGTGATAAACCTAATCTGCTCATGTCATGTCCATGAGAAGCACCCGCCCCTCTGCTTCCAGTATCCAAATTAGGCTTTGTAGAGACACAAAGGCTGAGGTCTGCTGCAAAGTGGCTTGCAGTATAGATGGAATATCCTGGGTGGAACCCTGTCTAATCGTCTTGGCCTCACAAGGTGTTTTATAAGGCACATGCTGCTGTGGGTGCCGACATCCTGAAGTGGGTATGTACCTAAAGGCTAGATTGTGTGCGCAAACTTGTACTTACAATATCATAACAAATGTGTGACATGTTCACATTCTGTTCCTTGTCAACATAAAGCAAAAGAACATGATGACAATCTAATACATACATTACTGATAATGACGTTTTCACAGAATGGCAACTCATTATGAAATAAAAACATTTCATCAAAAAATGCAAGCAGTGCTAAATGAATAAAATTGAATAATAAAAACAGAGCATGTTATCTAGGTAAAAGGGCACATGCTTGCAAGCCAAAGCTAAGGTAAACTCCTTTAACCAGGCAAACTAAAATGGACCCACTACACCATCCCCTATTGCCGAAACATGTGTGCTAAAGGTGCTAAGGCCAAGTCTAAAAATGCTCCAATACTAAAAACCTAAAGGGAAATTCAAATGATACATAAGAGATTGAGGGGCATATTTATACTCTGTTTGTGCCATTTGTGTTTCACGTTTTTTTGACGCAAAAACAATGCAAACTTAACTCCATAATTATATTTTGACGCTAGACATGTCTAGCGTCAAAATATTGGAGTCATGGTCATTTTTTGGATGCGTGAACCCACCTTGCATCAATGAGATGCAAGGTAGGCATTCCCATTCAAAAAATGACACTATCCCCATAGTGCCATATATATTCCCCTGTGCTAAACTGACATACTGACACAACTATTCATGATTTGTTAATGTATAGTCTATTATCTGTTTTCATCAGATAGAATAAGGAGAATGAATTGAATTGATACCCCAATGAAGTTTGTCTTGGAAAATCTTCTTTAATGTAGGCATGAATGGCCTTAGTGTCTTTATATCAGGCCTTCTGAAGCTGAGTAAAAAGAAACAATGTGCCTCTTTATTGTGAAGCAAGCATTAAATCTGGAAAACCATGTGCCCCAACCCAGGCTTTCTATGGTCCTTTTTGTTTTTATTGTGTTCCAATGTCAATGTCAACACTTCAACCAGGAAGTGTTGCCAGCCAATCAGAGCTGTTTATTTCCCTGCACAAGCTTGTCATTATTTGTGAAGTTGTCGCAGCCAGACATATGCAAATTTGGATTTTCATAATTGTCTCAAAATCTACTGAACGGAATTCATACCAAATAAGTGAACGCAGAATGGGCGTACAAAAAGATATAATTCTGCCAAATTTGGTGTAATTCTGTCCACCAGTTCAGGCTGTAGTCATGTTCAAAGGTCCTATGGGTCCTATGCTCCCAGTGTATTCCTGTACAGCACAACCTAACATGTTTCTGAGACAAACCCATTGTTTACTGGTTAGTTTCCACTTTAACTACCCTATTGCACATTGGCTTGCTAGCATTTTCTGTTCTGCTTGGGAACGTGTGTTTGGAAATAAAGATCCCCGTCTTTCCACACCCGGAGACATGAGTCGATGGAAAGTGACGAGGGATAACATGGGAACTTGTATATTTCAGTCACAAAAGAAACAATTATTAATGACGCTCTCTCAAGAAGGTGAAGTACAAAGTTTACTGCTGTACATGACGCATTTCGCACAACATCTAGGATTGTGAACAACACAAATACAATTGAAAAAATTGAAAAAGCATTCACAAAAAAATAACAAAAATTGAAAAACAAATAAAATATAAGCAAGTAAAATAACATCAAAATTATAAACAAATATTAAAATATTAATAATTAAATAGTAATAATACATATATTTAATCAAATGTAGGAAATGTATTAACGTTTGGAAATAATCTAATTACTATTCCCACTCCAGTTTATGCAGCAGTTGAGAAAGTATAGGAGAGTAATCAGATTCACTATTCCCACTGCAACCAGGGCAACGGTAGGAACAGTTTTGGACTTTTGAGGGGTTCAATTTACTATTTCCACTCCAGTTTGTGCAAAAGTAGGGACATCATTGGACTTTGCAAAGCTAAGATTTTATATCACCACTCCAGTCTGTGCAACAGTAGGGAAAGAGTTGGACCGTGGGGGATATTAATTTCTTAGTCTCACTCCTGTCTGTGCAAAAGTAGGGAAAGCACTGGACTTCAGAGGGGGTCAAACTTGCTATTCCCACTCCAGGCTAAGCAACTGTAGGCAAACTACTTCAGTTCAAATACATCACATAATAATACTAACCATATCAATGTAAAAAAATATAACATTTCTAATATGAACTTCATTACTTAACATAATATATAAATTAACATAATATATAAATATATATAAATTTCCATAAATTATCGTTTTCTAAAAGCCAATAAATACCTATAAGAATAAATAATATTACCTACCACCCAGATTCTCTTGTCTATACATGAATTATCTAAAACAATTCAATAGCTTCCCTAAAGATAATAAAATCTAAGCCTGTTTACTAATCGACATCACATTTTAGGTATAATAATTATTCAACCAACAATAAACAAAGAAAGAAAAAACAAATATAAATATGAATAACATATATGACTGTTACACAATTAACATAATTAATAATCAATTAAATAATAAATTACACATTATGTGCTAATTATTACCTAATTAACCCTCCACTTTATACCCATACAAATGTTGCAAACCGCACCTTGGATATAATTAACATAAATCAGTATTACATTATATATATATAATCATTATCAATCACCTACTTTCATTAAAATGATATCTGAATTAATAAGTAGTTATTACTAAATTAACTTACAACCCTAAACCCGCTACAAACCCAACAATCTGCTACACTATAAATTAGTCTTAACAAATATATTAAAAATTAAAAATCACATAAAATTGAAAACTATATTTAAAATGCATTATTAACAAATATACAAACAATAGAACAAATAAAATTACTATATGACCTAAAATACATTAAAATAACAAGTTTTTTACCACTGTACTTATGAAAACGATGTTAGTAACAACAATATTCTCAACAACTATATTAACTGAAAAAAAGTATCTTGACAACAATATGGCTGCATCATAATTTGTTTGTATCACAATATATTTTCCAATATTTACAACTTGATATTTTGTTCAAATACATTTCAACATGTTGTTTGTAGATTCAGACCTGTTACACATGACTTAGCATTGAGGTATACAGATGGCAGGAGGTTATGCAATCGATTTCTGCACAATACAATTTGTGTTAGGATACACCTATACCTAAGAATAATAAATACATTATTGAATGATGGTTTTGGGTCTCCATCAGTGCATCACAAAACTGAAGGTAGTGGTACTGTATAGGTCCTCTACTGCAAAGACATAGATGAATGATTGGTGACAGAGGAAATGAGAATGTTTATTTTAAGCAATTGCTTTGAATGTTAGAGGTAACAGTGCACATGCTTCGATGTCATAGTTGAAACAGATGACTCCCCTTAAAGTACGTAAAGAGACTCTATATTCAAATGGTGGTAATAAAATACATGCCTATGAACCCACCTTCACCTGTGAGTCCCCACACCTTAAACAAAATTCATAAGAAGGAACAGCTTTAAGAGCAACTTTTTATTTAGCTGAATAACATTGGAGCTCTGGAAGCCCCAGTACAATGTCTGACAAAAGCTCTGGCAGAGGGCTTATACTATTGTCGAGCAATGGAGGTTCACTCAATGGCTCAGTTCTCAGGCAACACAAACAGAAGTACATTCATTATATGTGTAACCACTCCTTCCTGGTATTTTGATAACATTTATTAGCAGCAACCTTGAAATTTACTTCAAAATACCAGGACAAGAACATCATATCTCACATACTATTCTTCTCATGTCACCTGGATTTGTACTCTTCAAAAAACCATCAAATATTAGTCAAGGAGGCTCGAACATGATGTAGTGTTGTTGCAATGCACTTATGTGACAAAGCCAAGAAGCAGTCGGTTTAGTGTTTGTATTTATTGGCTAGGCATCCATACATCTTCACCTTGCAGATTACAAAGATTCCACTGAAAATGTGATTAAATTGTAATTTGCTCTGTTTTACTGTCACATACTGTAGGAAGTTGGCTCTGTATATACTATCTCAAAGTAAGAGATAGTGTGCACAGATTAGAAGGGTTCCCCTTAGAGGTACGATAGTGACAAAATTAGATAATTCTATTGCTCTATTTTGTGGTAGTGAGGTCAAGCAGTAGGCTTATCAGAGGGTAGTGTTAAGCATTTGTTGTACAAACACAGACAATAAATGAGGAACACACACTCAAAGACTTAACTCCAGGCCAATAGTTTTATATAGAAAGATATTTTTTCTTAATTTATTTTTAGAACCACAAGCTCAAGATTTGAAGTAAATACATAAAATGCAAGGGACTCCACACAGGTAAGTTAGGAACTTTGAATTAGAGCAATAGCATACACAGTTTTAGTAAAAAGTCAATAAGCTATTTTAAAAGTGGACACAGTGCAAAAATCAATAGTTCCTGGGGGAGGTAAGTAATGGTTAGTTTGTCAGGTAAGAAAGACACTTATAAGTCTAAGTTCCTAGGCATAGGCAGCCCACCATTGGGGGTTCAAGGCAATCCCAAAGTTACCAAACCAGCAGCTCAGGACCGGTCAGGTGCAGAGGTCAAAGCTGTGCCAAAAACACATAGGCGCCTATGAAGAACAGGGGTGCTCTGGTTCCAGTCTGCCTACAGTACCTGCATCTTCGGAGGGCAAACCAGGGGGGGTTTATAGAGCACTGGGGGGAGACAAGTAGGCACACAAAACACACCCTCAGCGGCACAGAGGCGGCCGGGTGCAGTGTGCAAAGCAGCCGTTGGGTTTGTAATTGAAATCAATGGAGGGACCCACAGGTCACTCTAGCGGTGCAGGCAGGGCACAGGGGGGGTTTCTCGGGCCAGCCACCATCTGGGCTAGGCAGAGGGTGACCTGGTGGTCACTCCTGCACTGAGGTTCAGTTCCTTCTGGTCCTGGGGGCTGCCGGTGCAGTGCTGGGTCCAGGCATTGGGTTCCTTGTTATAGGCAGTCGCGGTCAGGGGGAGCCTCTAGATTCTTTCTGCATGCGTTGCTGTGGGGGACCAGGGGGGTCGTCTCAGGCTACTCACGAGGTCACAGTCACCTGGGAGTCCTCCCTGTGGTGTTGGTTCTCTGGAGCTCGAGCCAGGGGCATTGGGTGCAGAGGGTGAAGTCTCACGCTACCGGCGGGAAGAGTGAGTTCTTTAGGAGTTGCAAGAAAGTTGCAAAGTTGTTGCTGTTGTTAAGCAGAGCCGCTGCTCACTGGAGTTTCTTGGTACTTTGGTCCACGGCAGTCCTCTGAGGCTTCAGAGATCGCTGGTCCCTATTGGATGCGTCGCTGTTACAGTTTTCTTTGAGTCAGGAGACAGGCCGGTAGGGCTGGGGCAAAGCAGTTG
Source organism: Pleurodeles waltl (assembly GCF_031143425.1). Lineage (NCBI taxonomy): Eukaryota > Metazoa > Chordata > Amphibia > Caudata > Salamandridae > Pleurodeles > Pleurodeles waltl. The sequence goes on along the minus strand of NC_090439.1, from coordinate 443,384,808 downwards.
TCGTCTCCCTCGTCTCTGCAGGGCTTGCAGGTCAGCAGTCCTTCTTCTTGTTTCAGGTTGCAGGAATCTGATTTCCTGGGTTCTGAGGTGCCCCTAAATACTACATTTAGGGGTGTGTTTAGGTCTGGGGGCAGTAGACAATGGCTACTTTCCTGGAGGGTGGCTACACCCTCATTGTGCCTCCTTCTTGAGGGGAGGGAGGCACACCCCTAATCCTATTGGGGGAATCCTCCAATCTCAAGATGGAGGATTTCTAAAGGAAGGGGGTCACCTCAGCTCAGGACACCTTAGGGGCGGTCCTGACTGGTGGGTGACTCCTCCTTGTTTTTCTCATTATCTTCTCCAGCCTTGCCACCAAAAGTGGGGGCACTGGCCGGAGGGGTGGGCACCTCCACTAGCTGTGATGCCCTGGGGTGCTGTAACAAAAGGCATGCGCCTTTGAGGCTCACCGCCAGGTGTTACAGCTCCTGCAGGGGGAGGTGCATAGCACTTCCACCCAGTAAAGGCTTTGTTCCTTGCCACAGAGTGACAAAGGCGCTCCCCATGTGGCCAGCAACTCGTCTGGTTGTGGCAGGCTGGCAGAAACTGGTCTGCCTAGCACTAGGAGTCAGACTGGTATTCAGGGGGCATCTCTACGATGACCTCTGGGTGCATTTTACAATAAATTCCACACTGGCATCAGTGTGCATTTATTGTGCTGAGAAGTTTGATACCAAACTTCCTAGATTTCAGTGTAGCCATTATGGAACTGTAGAGTTTGTGTTTGACAAACTCCCAGACCATATACTCTTTATGTCTACCCTGCACTTACAATGTCAGGTTTTGCTTAGACACTGTAGGGGCATAGTGATCATGCACATATGCCCTCACCTGTGGTATAGTACACCCTGCCTTAGGGCTGTAAGGCCTGCTAGAGGGGTGACTTACCTATGCCACAGGCAGTGTGAGGTTAGAATGGCACTATGAGGGGAGTGCCATGTCGACTTAGTAATTTTCTCTCCACCAGCACACACAAGCTGTGAGGCAGTGTGCATGTGCTGAGTGATTGGTCCCCAGGGTGGCATAAGACATAATGCAGCCCTTAGAGGCCTTCCCTGGCATCAGGGCCATTGGTACCAGGGGTACCATTTACAAGGGACTTATCTGAGTGCCAGGGCTGTGCCAATTGTGGAAGCAAAGGTACAGTTTAGGGAAAGAATATGGACCACCTCAACAGTTTAGGGTTTTCTCCATTCATTTGCATTAGCCATCTGAGAGGTCTGTGGTCAGTTTGAACTACGAAGTGAGTACTAAAAAAGGTATGGTCTCAACTTCTTCAGGGACCAGACCACATCAAAGGCCTCCCTCTCAATGGCACTCCAAAGCGGCTCCCTGGGGAGTAACCTCCTACTAATAAAAGTAACAGGCTAGTCAAGGCCATTATCATTTGTTTGGGACAGGACTGCTCCTATCCCATGCTGAGAGGCATCTGTCTGCACAATGAACTGCTTAGAGTAATCTGGAGCTTTCAAAACTGGTGCTACACAAATAGCTTGCTTCAGGGTGTCAAAGGCCTTTTGACAGTCCACGGTACAGTTCACTTTCTTGGTCATTTTCTTGGAGGTCAATTCTGGGGGCTGTCAGAGTGCTCAATCACTCTCAACTCCAGCATCTTGTGGACTTCCACTTTGATGCTTTCCTTAACTTGGTCAGACTGTCTAAATATTTTGTTGCTGTCTCCCGTGTCTACATCATGAGTACACAGGTGTTTCTGACCAGGAGTAAAGAAAAGAGCTCAGCAAACTGTTGGAGCACTTGCCTGCAGTCAGCCTGCTGTTGGCCAGAGAAGGTATCTGAATAGATCACTCCATCTACTGAGCCATCTTTAGGCTCAGTGGAGAGGAGATCAGGGAGAGGTTCACTCTCAGCTTCCTGGTCCTCATCTGTAACCATTAACAGGTTTACATCTGCCCTATCATGAAAGAGTTTGAGGTGGTTCACATGGATGACCCTCTTGGAGGTCCTGCTAGTGCCTAGGTCAACCAGGTAGGTGACCTGACTCTTTTTCTCAAGAACTGGGTAAGGCTCACTCTATCTGTCCTGAAGTGCCTTTGGAGCCACAGGCTCCAGAACCCAGACGTTCTGCCCTGGCTGAAAGTCAACCATAGCAGTCTCTTGGTCAAACCACATCTTCTGGAGCTGTTGGCTGGCCTCAAAGTTTTTGCTTGCCTTTTTCATGTACTCTGCCATCCTTGAACGTAGGCCTAGTACATAGTCCACCACATCTTGTTTAGGCTCATGGAGAGGTCTCTCCCAGCCTTATTTTACAAGTGCTAGTGGTCCCCTAACAGGATGGCCAAACAGAAGCTGAAAGGGGGAAAACCCTACTCCTTTCTGTGGCACATCTCTGTAGCAAAAAGCAGGCACTGCAAGAGAACATCCCATCTCCTTTTGCGTTTTTCAGGGAGCTCCATGATCATGCCTTTCAATGTCTTGTTGAATCTCTCAACAAGGCCATTGGTTTGTGGATGGTATGGTGTGGTGAATTTGTAAGTCACCCCACACTCATTCCACATATGTTTCAGGGAAGCTGACATAAAGTTGGTACCTCTGTCAGAAACCACCTCCTTAGGAAATCCCACTCTGGTAAAAACATGTATGAGTGCTTCGGCTACTGTAGGGGCAGTAGTGGACCGGAGGGGATTTGCTCCAGGGTACCTAGTAGCATGATCCACTACTACTAAGATGTATTGGTTCCCTGATGCTGTGGGAGGTTCAAGTGGACCCAGTATATCCACTCCTACTCTTTCAAAGGGGACCCCCACCACAGGAAGTGGAATGAGGGGGGCTTTGGATGGCCACCTGTCTTACCACTGGCTTGACAGGTGACACAGGAGGTGCAAAACTCCTTTACCTTCTGGGACATATTGGGCCAGTAGAAATGGTTGAATAATCTCTCCCATGTCTTGGTTTGTCCCAAATGCCCAGCAAGGGGAATGTCATGTGCTAAGGTCAGAATTAACTCACTAAACTCCTGAGGCACTACCACTCTTCTCCTGGTGGCACCAGGTTTGGGATCTCTTGCCTCCGTGTACAGGAGTCCATCTTCCCAATAGACCCTGTGAGTTCTACTGACATTTCCTTTTTCTTGCTCAGCTGCTTGCTGTCTTAGGCCTTCAAGAGAGGGACAAGTTTCTTGCCCCTTACACAGCTGTTCCCTTGAGGGTCCCCTGGGCCCAAGAGCTCAACCTGGTAAGGTCCCAGCTCCATGGAGTCAGTTCCCTCAGGGGATCGAACATCTTCCTAGGAAGAGAGGTCTTGTTTCTTGTGCTGTGTTAAAGCTGGTTCCCCAGTCTTCTTTCCTTTTCTCTTGGAAGGTTGGGCCATTATTCCAGACCCCAACACTTCTTTTTCACCCTGAGACCTGCACTGTGCCCTTGTCTTGACACACACCAGTTTAGGGATGCCCAGCATTGCTGCATGGGTTTTGAGTTCTACCTCAGCCCATGCTGAGGACTTCAGATCATTTCCTAGCAGACATTCTATTGGGATTGCAGAGGAGATTACCACCTGTTTCAGGCCAGTGACCCCTCCCCATTCTAAAGTTACCATTGCCATGGGATGGATTTTAGTCTGATTGTCAGCGTTTATGAATGGATATGTCTGTCCAGCCAGGTATTGTCCTGGGGAAACCAGTTTGTCTGTCATCATAGTGACACTGGCACCTGTATCCCACAGGGCTTCTACTCTAGTCCCATTGATTGAGAGCTGCTACCTGTATTTTTGCATGTTAGGTGGCGAGGCACCAAGTGTGGCTAGGTCCACCCTACCCTCAGAGGCCAATGTAGCTTCAGTGTGAACCCTGATTTGCTCTGGGCACACTGTTGATCCCACTTGGAGAATAGCTTTTCCAGTTCTAACTGGAGTAGTAGTTGTGGGAATTTTCTTGGGACATGCCTTGACTCCAGTTTGGTGTCCATGCTGAGTACAAATGAAACACCAGGCCTTTTTGGGATCAAAGTTCTTACCCTTATTCCCAATTGAGGATTGTGAAGAGGCTCTGAGCCTACCCTCTTGAGCAGGTTTTTGGGGCCCTGTAGAAGACTCTTTACTCTTCCCTTGAGGTCTCAACACTCTTCCCCTGGGGAGGCGTTGCGACCCCTTTCTTTTGGTCACCCCCTGTGGAAGTCTTGGTCACCCTTGTCTTGTCTTGACCCAATGGTCTGCCTTCTTTCCCAATTCTTGAGGAGGAATTGGACCTAGATGCTGATGCAGTTTGTCACTGAAACAATTAATTAATAGATGTTCTTTCATAAACAAGTTAGACAGCCCATCATCATCATTTACACCACTGCCATTTATCCAACCATCTAGAGTTTTAATTGAGAAGTCAACAAAATAAACCGAGGTCTGGCTTGATGATTTTTGAGACCCCTGAACCTAATCCTGCACTCCTCAGTTGAGAACTCAAAGCCCTCAATCAGGGTAACCTTCATGAGGTCATAGGACTCTGCATCTTTACCAGAGAGTGTGAGGAGTCTATGCCTACACTTTCCAGTGAACATTTCCCAAAGGAGAGCACCCCAATGAGATCTGTTTACTTTTCTGGTTGCACAAGCCCTCTCAAAAGCTGTGAACCATTTGGTGATGTCATCACCATCTTCATATTTTGTTACAATCCCTTATGGGATTTTTAGGATGTCAGTATCATCTCTGAACCTAGTTATGTTGCTGCCACCATAGATGGGAGCTAAACCCTTCTCTTTGCCAGTTGTCTTCAAACTGGGGGCGGGACCTGCTAGGGGGGCCTCAAGTGATCCCAGGGGGCACCAGGCCTGGCAAAAAGATGGATTATGGTGGATTATGCAGATAACAGAGCTTTGTTTTGAGCAGAAAATGTTTATTTCATTTGCAAATAGGTAACAGAACCTAACTGCAATGTTTAAATGAGTCTAGACGTATTTAAACATTTTCAATTTAATTGAATAGTTATAAGAAATTCTGAGGGGTGGCCGATGATTTATTTTTCACACTGGGGGGTGCAGCATTAACAAGTTTGAAAACCATTGGTTTAAGCTATCCTACCTGCATGGATTTCTTTTAGCATGTAACAAGTGTATTTACATTGATTACTGATTGATAGCTGCACATTTATCATTCAGTTGCTCGTGTAGCTCACTTAAATTTTGTGGTGTGACATTATTGCTCTGTGCCATAGTAAATGAAAGTAACATTAAGGTATCTTGAGTTTGTGTGTAAGCGTGTCTTCATTCTCGGTGTGCTTTAGACATGGATATCATGGCAGTATGAAGAGAATCTGCTAGGAGAGGAACCACAGAAATTATAATACTTTCTACAAAGTGAAGTAATGGAAACAAAACACACAAGTTTTAGAGTAGGGCAGAACCAATTAGTGCAACACACAACATATCATGTCAGAACATCACATAGAAATGAAACGTTTATTCATGAGAGTGCTTATTCCTTTGGAGTAAAAACACTCTTTTTAAAAAAACCTGTATTCGAAGTGTTTGATACTATGGCCCTCATTCTGACCTTGGCGGTCGGCGGAGAGGCGGCGGTCGGACCGCAAACAGACCGGCGGTATTAAAAATGGCATTCTGACCGCGGCGGTCACCGCCGCGACCGACCGCCACTTCCCCACTCCGCCAGCCACGGCGGTCATGACCGACGGGCTGGAGTCTGCGCACTCCGGTCCGGCGGTCGACCCAAGACCGCCAACGGTATCATGACCCTGCTTACCGCCGCGGTTTCTGGCGTTCGGGAACCGCCATGCGAACCATGGCGGTAGGCACTATCGGGGCCAGGGAATTCCTTCCCTGGCACTGATAGGGGTCTCCCCCACCCCCCACTGCCCCCCCGAGTCCTCCCCCCACACCCTCCACCCCCCTGCCACCCCCCAGAGGTGGTACGAACCCCCTCCCCACCCCCACCCCGACATGCACATACACGCACCCCGACATGCACACACCCCCAACATGCACATATACACACCCCCTACACACACACATACACAACGGGGACACATACCCGCACACATACATGCCGACATGCGCACCCGCCGAACTACACACATTGCCCATAGGCACAGCAGCACTCCCCGCCCGCATGCACGCACTCACACACCCCCTCTACACACTCACACGCACACCCCCATGCACGCACACATCACACAACACCCCCCCACCCCCTCCCCTCACGGACGATCAACTTACCTTGTGCGTTGGTCCTCCGGGAGGTGACAGGAGCCATGGGGAGGTGACCGCCAACAGAAGACCGCCAACAGAAGACCGCCACACAGAAATGTGGGTCGTAATTCTGTGGGCGGTGTTCTGCTGGCGTGGCGGTGGAGGTTGACCAGTCTCCACTTTCCCGCCGACCGCCAGTGTGGCTGCTGGCGGTTTTCCGGCGGAACGCTCCCAGCGGTCAGAATGCGCACAGCGGCATACCGCCGCGGTCGGCGGTCTTCACCGCGGCGGTAACTCGGCGGTCTTGCGAAAAGACCGCCAAGGTCAGAATGACCCCCTATGTGTATTGTGAAATAACAATGTTGTTTATCAATATGATACTAAGGCCCTCATTTCAACTTCGGTGGTCTTTGTCAAAGACCGGCAAAGCTGCAGGCGGCAGTATACGGCCAGTTCTTGTGGTATATCTGGCTCCCTATTTTGACTTTTCCGCTGGGCCAGCAGAAGGTAACAGTGTCACATCAACATTGCAGCCGGCTCGTAATAGAGCCAGCAGCAATGTTGATGTGCAGTGGGTGCAGTAGCACCCATTGCACATCAAATGCGCAATTGGGCTGTGCCTGGGTGCCCCTGCACTGCCCATGTCATGTTGCGGTAGGCGGTGGTAGACCGCGGCGCAATGCTGCATTGGTTAACATTGGACCCTATGGGTCCCAGGAGCCAATGACGAAGTGCACCGGCGGTGGTGATACGCACCACCGTGGACGTCACCGCCGTGGACGTCACCGCCATTTTCTATCTGTTCAATCACTCGATACCTGATCTTCGATTGGAGAGGACCTACACTGCAAGTACTGCTGTGACCTCGGTCTGGAAGAGACAATGGCTGCTGCGTCTGGCGAAAGGGCCCCTGCCTCACTGCTCAGGAGTTGGAGAATCTAGTAGACGGGGTCCTCCCCCAGTACACGCTACTCTACGGTCCTCAAGACCAACAGGTAAGTACACAGGGAGCACGTTGTATGGGCTATGCCTGGGTGGAGAGGGCTGGTTGTAAGAGGGAAAGAGGCAGAGTTAAGGGAAGATGAATGCATGTGCCACATGGCAAGTGTAGGGATGGGGGCCACTCACATCGGCGGTGCAGTTGGTAATGACTTCTCTTCTTCCCTTGTGCATGTCATGTAGGTCAGCGCCCACCAGAAGAAGGACATTTGGCATGCCATGACCAAGGAAGTCCGGACCCTGGGGGTCCACCAGAGACAGGGCACCCACTGCCGTAAAAGATGGGAGGAAATTCGCCGCTGGAGCAAGAAGACGGCAGAGGCTCAGCTGGGGATGGCCTCTCAACGTGGGCGGGGTGCCCGTCGCACCATGACCCCCCTGATGTTCCAGATCCTGCCGGTGGCCAACCCGAGTTGGATGGGCGCTTGAGGGCATCACAGCAGACACAAGGGGGTGAGTACAACCTCATTTTGGGTACTTAGCGCGCAGTTGAGGGGTCTGGGTGGGGGAGGAGGGCTGTGGGTGTTCCCAGGCCAGGCAGAAATACGTAGGCTAGGCCCCTCCATAATGCAGGGCATGTGGCACTCCACCCCACCTCAGTAGTGGGCCAAGTACAGGTATAGATGCCCCTGTGGCATCCATGTGTGCAGATGTCCACCATAACCATGTAGGCCATATCCCAGCAATTGCATCTGTAGATGCCAAGAGCACGGCATAGTGCAGGGGGCTGCTGTGTCTGTATTGTCGGCCAACGGTAGCGGTAAGCCATGCACTCAACCTGTCTTTCTTCTGTCGTCCCCTCCCCCTTTTTCTGCTCTCCCTGCTCTTTTGTGCATCAGCATCATCAGGAGGAGGTACAGTGGCACCGGGGCACGAGGGAGCTGCATCCCACATGGCCATGGAGGGCCACACCACGGACTCAGAATGCACCAGTGGGAGACGGAGGGCGAGGGGAGCTACACGTCGGTCACCGGATCACCAACCAGCGACACAGACTCTTCCGCCGATGGGAGCTCCCTTGTGGTGGCGGCACCATCTGTGCCCCCCACTTCTCCAGGTACAGCCGCCACCGCCCCTACCAGCACTGCCCTCCCAGCAGCCCCTCAGCGTTTGCCCCGTACCTGCTCACCCAGGAGGGTGGGCATCACCTTCGCCCCAGGCACCTCAGGCCCTGCCCCAGTCACCCCTTCTGCACTCAGTGAGGAGGCCATTGACCTCCTCAGGTCACTCACTGTTGGGCAGCCTACCATTGTGAATGCCATCCAGGGTGTAGAAAGGGAGTTGCAACACACTAATGCATTACTGGAGGGCATTCATTCTGGTCAGGCTGCCCATCATCGAACCCTGCAATCTCTGGCCTCAGCACTGATGGCAGCCATTGTCCCTGTCTCTAGCCTCCCCCTTCCAACTTCCTCCACCCAGACCCAATCCCCTGTACCCCAGCCTTTCCCAAGCACACCATCAGACAAGCATGCATACACCTCAACACCCAAAAGTAGCTCAGGCAAACATAGGCACCACACAACCCACAGGCACTCACACAAGCATCACCCACATGCAGACACAACAACATCCACTGCCTCCACTGTGTCCCCCTCCTCGTCGTCTCCCTCCTCCCTCCCAGTATCGTCTATACTCTCACCTGCATGCACTACATCTACAGGCACTAGGACTCGCACCAGAACACCCAGCACCACACCCCGCTCACCTGCACTCACCACCCCATTCCCATTTACACGTCCCCTGTGTCCTCTCCCAGTGTGTCTGTGACACCCCCTCCCGAAGTACACCAACGCGGGCACCCACACACCCAACATCCATCCACCTCACGACAGCCTCCAGTACCTGCACCTGCACCCAAAACACCTAAAGTGACACCTCCTACAACCACCTCCTCTTCCACCACTCCCAGACCCCCTCCAGCTACCCATCCCAGTGTTCATCAGAAACTGTCCCTCTGCAACGTTGACCTCTTTGCCCCCACCCCCACCCCTCCAATTCATCAGTCCCGTCGTAGCACCTCAGCCAAAAAGACTCCAGTACCAGTGGTGCGTGTTACAGGTGTGTGGAGTGCAACAGCCACCAGGGCAGGCAGTGTGACACGGAGCCAAGGCACTGCCAGTCCACCCCCTGTAAAGCATCTCAAGTTGGAAAGTGGCCGACGGGACCGGGTGAAGACTCCTGGAGGCAAAACTACTCACAAGGGTCCCTGGGGGATTGCAGAGTTAGCTGTGACTCCTCCAAAGGTGGGGAAGGGCCAGAAGAAGTCTGCACAGCCTGGTGTGAGCAACACGGCGGAGAAGGGCGGCATCCTTCCTGGCGGCCGGGACGCCACCGCCAGAACTGTCGTCACTGGTCAGGAGACCACCGCCACCGCCGGAGTCATTTCCCAGGAGGGCACAAGTATCGTCAATGGTCAGGAGACCACCGCCGGAGTCAGTGCCCAGGAGGGCACAAGTATCGTCACTGGTCAGGAGACCACCGCCGGAGTCAGTGCCCAGGAGGGCACAAGTATAGTCACTGGTCAGGAGACCACCGCCGGAGTCATTGCCCAGGAGGGCACAAGTATAGTCACTGGTCAGGAGACCACCGCCGGAGTCAGTGCCCAGGAGGGCCCCGGCTGCCACAGCCCAGCTGGGCAATGAGGGACCGTCATGCCACACACCAATGCACAGCCCAGAGACCGCCATGGCAAAGCACCACTGAACAGGGCAAGCACCACTGAACAGGGCAAGCACCGCTGAACAGGCCAGAGTCCGCCATGGCAAAGCACTGCTGAACAGGCCAGAGAACGCCATGGCAAAGCACCGCTGAACAGGCCAGAGACCGCCATGGCAAAGCACCGCTGAACAGGGCAAGCACCGCTGAACAGCCCAGAGACCGCCATGACAAAGCACCGCTGAACAGGGCAAGCACCGCTGAACAGGGCAGAGACCGCCATGGCAAAGCACCGCTGAACAGGCCAGAGACCGCCATGGCAAAGCACCGCTGAACAGGGCAAGCACTGCTAACCAGGCCACAGACCACCATGGCTAAGCACCGCTGAACAGGGCAGAGTCCGCCATGGCAAAGCACCGCTGAACAGGCCAGAGAACGCCATGGCACAGCACCGCTGAACAGGCCAGAGACCGCCATGGCAAAGCACCGCTGAACAGGGCAAGCACCGCTGAACAGCCCAGAGACCGCAATGACAAAGCACCGCTGAACAGGGCAAGCACCGCTGAACAGGGCAGAGACCGCCATGGCAAAGCACCGCTGAACAGGCCAGAGACCGCCATGGCAAAGCACCGCTGAACAGGGCAAGCACTGCTGAACAGGCCAGAGACCACCATGGCTAAGCACCGCTGAACAGGGCAGAGCACCACTGCAGAAGGAAAAGACCGCCACTTCAAGCATCGTTATCCCATGTACAGCTGGGACAGTGACGGGACAGGAAGTGTCACGGGGAGCCTAATCCAGTCTAGGCACCATTCCCCCTCCAGAACCAGTGGAGAGATCCATCCACTACCTCTGTCCTTAACAGGATAAAGCACTCTGGGCACCAGGCCCCCTCCAGAACCAGTGGAGGCTGTTATCCACTTGAGAGACTGTGGCTTTGCAGTCCCCAGGATGGAATAGTGGGCAAGCCACCTACTGTAGAGACTTGAGAGACTGTGGCTTTGCACTCCCCAGGATATGGCAGTGGGCAAACCACCCACTGTAGAGACTTGAGAGACTGTGGCTTTGCACTCCCCAGGATGGTACAGTGGGCAACCCACCCACTGTAGAGACTTGAGAGACTGTGGCTTTGCACTCTTCAGGATAATGCAGTGGGCAAACCACCCAGTTGTGAGACTTGAGAGACTGTGGCTTTGCACTCCCCAGGATATGGCAGTGGGCAAGCCACCCACTGTAGAGACTTGAGAGACTGTGGCTTTGCACTCCCCAGGATGCAGAAGTGGCCAACCCACCCACTGTAGAGACTTGAGAGACTGTGGCTTTGCACTCCCCAGGATATGGCAGTGGGCAAACCACCCACTGTAGAGACTTGAGAGACTGTGGCTTTGCACTCCCCAGGATGGTACAGTGGGCAACCCACCCACTGTAGAGACTTGAGAGACTGTGGCTTTGCACTCTTCAGGATAATGCAGTGGGTAAACCACCCAGTTGTGAGACTTGAGAGACTGTGGCTTTGCACTCCCCAGGATACATCAATGGGCATGGAGCCCCGTCGTGGATGTGGCGTGGTTCTGTAATCCGGCTGAGGTGCCCCCCTTCCCTTCCCCCTGAGGTGCATGTTGTATTTCTCTCTGATGCCCCGGCAGTGTTCTCTCCGTTTGTGGACAGGTATCTTGTGTGGGCCTCGCCCATGCATTTTTGGCCCAGTGGTGCACGGACATTGAGATGTGCATATCTGCACTACTTCTCGTAATGTATATACTTTTTAATGTGTTTATATATATCTGTATATATTTGGTACATGTATTTTGATACATTACAATGTTTGAGCTGATTTCGTTTTGTCTTAGCATTCTTCCGGGGGGGTTGTGGGTTGTTACTGTGATGTTTGGAAATGCATTGGTGTGTGTGTGTTGTAATGTGCGAGGGTCGGGGCTGGGGTGGGGGTGTTGCGTGGGTGTCCCCCTGACTTTTGCCTCCCCTATGTCGTAGGTGCTGTACTCACCGTTGTCTTCGCCGCCGCAGGCGCTGGTGTTCGTAGATGAGTAGGAAGACAAGGGTAGGGAGGATTTGTAATTCCGGCTCCATGGTGTCCTCCTTCCTCGTGGGATGTGTTAAGGTGAGCATTTTCCCATTGCAAAAGCAGTTTCCACCGTGTTTTTATCCACGGTGAATCTACCCCGGAAAAGGTCGCGTATTGGTGGGTTGTGATACTGTGGGCGGTACATTGTCTTCCGCCTGTCTGTTGGCGGTGACCGCCGCGCTGCTTGTCTGTACCGCCGTGGCGGTCGGAGTATTAAAGTGGCTGTCTTTGTTGGCCGCTTTAACACCAACCGCCAGGGTTGTAATGACCACCTGAGTACAGACTTTGGTTCAAGATGACTGACATCTGCTCTGCCCCTGAGGCTTTTGACTGGGAGGCCAGCCAACTGTGCCTTGGAGTCACTATGATCATCCTTGGTTCAAGAAGAAGGTTTAGTCCTTCACTCAGGCAGCAGGGTAGGAGGGCAGCATGCAGTATGGTGGCAGAGCAGCAGAGTGGCAGATATTCTTGTAGAGCAGTGCAGCAGTCCATCTGAGCCTTCCACAGGTCCAGATGGATACTGAAGATTTGGGTGTAAAGGTCCAATATTTTTACCTGGTGCCTGCTTATTATTTGTAATTCTCTGCCTCCCTGCACTAGCCCCTGCTTGTCTGGGGTAAACATTGACTAGTATCCAACTCCTTGTGAAGGGGCTCTTTCAGAGCATTTGTGATGTGCAAATGTGGTAGGTGACAGTGCCTCCCTCTCATCAAATCAGAGATGGCCCATCCTGCCAACACGTATGGCCCTTTCCCCAACTGTCTGGGAGCAATACACAATATCCAACTGCCATCTACACCTATTCATGTGACCTATGATATAAGCAGAATACACCAAATGGTTAGGACAAGAAAATGCTAACGTTCTAAAAGTGCCATTTTCAGAATTTTGATTTAACCTTTGACTTTACCATTATTGGGGGCTTCAGAGTACTATTCTGTAGATAGCAAACTCAATATCCCTACCCACCACCAAATTAAAGTTATCACTTGTTAAATGTAATCAGTTAACCCAATGTTCTCCTATGGGAGATGTTTGACTCACTATAGTGAAAATCAAATGTAAGTGTTTTTTCACTACAAGGTCATGTAAAATTTAAAAGTGCATGTCCAAGTACATTGCACCCTGACCTTTGAGCATGTAGGACTTTCCCCAGAGGTCACTTGCATGTATTGAAAAGGGACGCTTTGGCCTGGGAAGAGGTTTATCTTGATAGATAGAAATAGCAGTTTAAAACTTCACAGAGGCTGCAGTGGCACTCCTGAGACATGTTTACAGAGCTACTTTAGTGGGTGGCACAATAAGTGCTTCAGGCCAACTGGAACCATTTACTTTACAGTCCTTGGGTACATATGGTACCACTTTACTAGGAACTTACTGTAAGGTAAATATTACTATTGGATGTAAGCCAATTTTACCGTGTTTAAAGGAGAGAACAAAACCATTTAGCACTGGTTAGCAGTGGCAATGTGCACAGAGTCCTAAGGCCAACAAAAAGAAAATCAGCTAAATATGGAGGGCGAAGGCAAAATGTCTGGGGGAAGGTCACCCTTAGACAGACAGTTTTAACATCTCCTACTTTAGACCCTTGCATAGACAAGGGTTTACACAGGGTCTGGAAACACCCACCGACTCGATTCCTAAGCAGGCCCTATGTATGCCTTTATTGGAAAAGGCAAAGAATAATTATTTAGCTCGTAGAATATGAAAACCATAAAATAAACAGATATACAACTAAGGCTTAAAGAGATCTTTTGATAAACTCGGCATATGCAAATTGCATACACCCAATTATCACCCCAGTACTTTGTTCTACTTGTGACTGCTGCAACAAGGGAATAAATAAAGCAAAGGAAAATAAAAATCTCCCTCACATTTGCACAAGATATCTTCTCATCTTTCTGTCACTTTGAAAAATTTAACAAAAAACAATACCGAGGAGCATATTTAGACTTGTTTTGCAGTGAATTTGCATTATTTTTTTTAACGCAAATTCTGTGCAAAATTAACTCCATACTTATACTTTGGCACTAGACCCGTCTACCGCCAAAGTTATGGAGTTAAAGTCATTTTTTGCATGTGGAAACCTACCTTGCATCAATGAGATGCAAGGTAGGCGTTCCCGTGCAAAAAATGACTCTATGGCCTCAGCGCCATATTTATCCCCCCGCTAAAATCACGCACAGAGAGGAGGAGGGATCAAATAATGGTGCAAAGCTTGCTTGAGCACCATTATTTAACACCTGGGTCAGGGCAGGCGTTAGGGGACCTGTAGGCCTGTTTCCATGGTGGAACACCATTGAATAAGCCCACAGGTGCCCTCCCCAGGGACACCCCACCCACACCAAAGGGGCATCTGAGGATGGAAGACCACATCCCAGGTAAGTATGGTAAGGACAGGTAAGTATTTTTTTTAAAAGTGCCATGGGGGCCCTGAAATGGGTCCCCCTACATGGCACTGGGTGCATTGGCCATGCCCAGGGGACCCTGGTCCCCTGTGCTGGTCACTGGGGTGGTGGGCATGATTCCTGTCATTTTTAAGACAGGAGTCAAGTGGTATGGATGGTTTTGCATCAGAAAATTACACTAGACTAGTTAGATTCATTTTTTTTACTCTAACCTGCCTCACGTCATTTTTTGGTGCGAAACCCCCTTCTCCCATACCGCCACCCCCACCCGGTTAACGTCATGTTTTTTTTACTCTAGCCTACCCTTAGCGCCGGCTTTCACCATTCCATAAATATGGTGCCCGGCTGGCACTCAAGAATAGTGCAAGCCGGTGCAAATCTTTTTGATGCAAATCTGCGTTAGTGCAGTTTTGCACCAAAAAGTATAAATATGACCCTATGTGCGCCCATTGAACCTGTAGAAATCTCACGCCATGAAATGAGATGTTCTGTTTAATCTTTGGGATTGTATTTTTCTAATCAACTGAGAGAACAGCTTCTGAGAGTTTGTGTACAAAAGTAAAACAGCTCACTGCGTTATGAACACAGAGGCGGCTCAAGACAACTGTGTTTGTTCTTCCGCATGATCTACAGGGGACAAATCATACAGTCTGATGTGTTTTCTGTCGCTGGATATATGTCAAAAGAAAAACGCTGTTCTTCCGCTCTGCCAATGATGTAGAAAATGTTGTTTGCTGCTGTTGTGGATGCATGGCTTTATTAAGAAGTCTGCTTGAACTTCCTGTCATCCTTCAAAGTGAAGAGAGTGTTCGTTTTGGCACAAGGTGGCAGAACTCATTATAATGCTCATATCTTTTCTGAATTGCTGTGTTATATGTGAACCTGGCACATAAATCCCCACAGTGTTAATTTCGTACCCGTGTCTTTCAAAAAACAAACATAAATCCCTTCTGACATATTGTATTCTTTCAGGAAGCGTTGATGTTTCATGCATTAGAATTCTGAGCTGAAATGTGTGAGCTACAGCATCTTAAAATATTTCCATTACATTACTGTACATTTACTGAAGGGCAGTACACTGTTAAACAATGTATTAGTAACCTGCTCATTTCTGAGCAAAAGATGTTTACATCATACCTGAAAATGTGCTGCACCTTGAGCCTCAAACAAAGGATCCTTCTCTTCAGTACACTGGAACATGTAATACTTTCTGATTGACTAGTAATAGTTTTGGCTGTATATTTTTGAGATATTACATATCCTAATTAATTTTATGATTCCTGTTTATACCTTTTTAGTGCCTATAGAAAATGTATCGAACATAATCTAAAGAGAAATAAATAATGCTTGCCCCTGTAATGCATGCATCTACATTTAAAATAATGTAATATTATAATAACGAGACGTATTAATGCAAGCTAATAATAGAGTCATTTTTATTAGCAAAAATGCAAGTGCATAAAATCCTCCAGGATATCTAAAAAAACATTCCATCACTTTGAGACTTTACTCCGACATATACAATTTTCCAACTTATTAACATTGAGGCAAAACCAATATTCCCTTCGACTAATCATAATCTTACCATGCCAATCTGCCATAATTGAGACTGCATAAGAGTTCACGAAAGTTGTACTAATAGATCTGACAATAAGCATTGAGAGGAAAATGGGAAATTTGTCTTGAGAATATACAAAAAAATCCAATTATCTACAATACCAAACTTAGCCCTCTAGGGATCAGGATGCAAAGGGTAGCAAATTTCCTGGCTAAGACTTTTAAAAATAGTATTAGTTTATTGTAAAGTGTGACTTACGCAGATAATGTTCTTTTAATTTCCACTTTGACTACCGTCAAAATGGGACCGCATAATAATTTATAATAATATGTGTTAGAAATGGGGTTTCTGGTTGGCTAGGGTATGTACCTCAGCCAGGCTGAACTTACCCACTCTAGTCAGGGCAAGGGAGTTACACATCCAAGATAACCCCTGCTCACCCCCTTGGTAGTTTGGCACGAGCAGTCAGGCTTAACCCGGAGGCAATGTGTAAAGCGTTTGCACAACACACACACACATGTGACGCATTATCCCCACCACAAAGGAAACACAACACCAGATTATATGAAAATATACTGTATTGTACACAACGCAATTATCAGACCAAACATCACATATCAGTACTATCCTGCTACCTTAGCAGTTGTCAGAACGTTACACAGTAGTTACTCCGCAAATTAGCAGTAGTCACACATAACACACAGGTTACTCAGTATTCTGCAACATAAGCAGTAGTCAGGGAACACGTTATCACATTAGAACACTTGTCATAAGAATATCATAAAACGCCCATAGTAGGAACATTAGAAAACATATGGCAAGTTAGGGAAACATATTAGCAAGTCATGCCCATAAAAGGAACATTTGCATATGCCCATGAAACACCATCAAAAACAGGTAGGCAACATATAAATCGCAAGAAGTCTCTAGTAAGAACTTTAGATTATATATGTGGACCCCTTTTTAGGGAGTACCTGTTTGGGTGGTAAAGGCACCTCCAGTGCCTGAGGAACAAAGAAGGTAAAGAAATGGGGCCCCCGGCGCTTCTCTGTGCCGAACAGGGGCCTACCTGTTCCTTAAACCAGAGGAGGGCGGCACACACCTCCTCTCTTTGGCTTCTCCTCCTGCCCACCTTCAATCTGGACGCTGCGACCAGTCTGGGCTGCAGCCGAAGGCAGGCACCCAAGTAGGTGCCTGCTTGTGCCCCAGGGGCGCTCCCTGGAGCAAACTTCGCTCCAGGGGCACTCTAGGAGTGCGTTCGCTCTGATATTTTTGCCTGAAGGTGCCCTGGGGGCACGGAGAGGAGCGCGCCGGCTCCTCTCTTCATCCTGGGACTACAAACAGCGCGCTCCGACGCGCCTGAGTGATTAAAGGGGCCCGGCTGGGGCGGTGATCTCCTTTGGCCGAAAGACAAATAAACACTTCAAGTGCGATGCGCCAGCAAGGGGAAGCGCTTTCAAGTGCTTATGGAAATCCCCTAAGGAGTGCTTTCCAAAGCGCTTAGTTTTCCCACCCCGGTGAAGCACCCCACGTGCTTCAGGGTAAAAAAATGCAGGGGTCAGGGGCCACAGCACTCTGCCCCTGGGGAGCAGAGCTCAAGGAAAAGGCACACAGGGGGACAGGGTCCAAAATCAGGCCAGCGCAAGGAAGATGCCAGCAAATGGTAGTCCTTTACAGTGACCAGGCAGGTCACAGGTCAGCACAGCAGCAGCAGTCCATGGCGGTTCCTGTGGAGTCCTTCCAGCAGTCTGTGTCCAGTTCCAGGTAAGTTCAAAGAGTCTCCAAATTGTGGGGAAAATTCCCCTGTACTTATAGTCAGTTCTTACAGTGTTTTACAATTGTAGGGAGAGGAGGTTCCAGCCAATTACAACTGGTTCTGGGAGTGCCCCCTCTCTCCTTTCAGCACAGACTCCAAACATCAGTGGGTTGTTAACAACCCTAATGTGTGAGGCCAGGGCACAGCCTTTACAAATGTAGGTGTGACCCGCCTCTCCCTTCTCTCAGCCCAGGAAGACTATTCAGTATGCAGATGCACCTCTGTGACACCTCCACCCTCCCTGTGTACAGGCTGTCTGAAAAGTATGCACAAAGCCCCAACTGTCACTCTGCCCAGACGTGGATTGGAGTCAAGCTGCAAAACACCAGAGTCATAAGCACAGATAAATGCGCACTTTCTAGAAGTGGCATTTCTGTGATAGTAATAAGAAAATACACCCACACCAGTAAGCAGTATTTATTATCACCATCACAACCATACCAAACACGCCTACGCTACCCCTCATAAATCAGACAATACCCTTTACACATAAGGCAGGGCATTTCTAATGCAATCCTATGAGAAGGCAGCACTCAGCAGTGAGACACCAAGTTAGGCTGTTTCTCACTACCAGGACAGGCCATGCAATATGGCACATGTCCTGCCTTTCTACATACATGGCACCCTGCCCATAGGGCTAGCTAGGGCGTACCTTAGGGGTGACTTACATGTAGTAAAAGGGGAGTTCTGGTCCTGGCAAGTAAGTTTAGATGCCAGGTCCCTGTGGCAGAAAACTGCGCACACAGGCCCTGCGCTAGCAGGCCTGAGACAGTTTTTGAAAGTCTACTTCAGTGGGTGGCGCAAGCAGTGCTGCAGTCCCACTAGTAGTATTTAATTTACAGGCCCTGGGTATTGAGATACCACTGTACAAGGGACTTATAGGTAAATTAAATATGCCAATTAGGTATAAGCCAATCATAGCAACTTTAGCTGGGAAAGCACTTGCACTTTAGCACTGGTCAGCAGTGATAAAGTGCTCAGAGTCCTAGAGCCAACAGTGAGAGTTCAGAAAAACCAGGAGGAAGGAGGCAAAAAGACTGGGGATGACCCTGCGTAAGGCAAAAAGTCCAACAATATGCAAAACATAAAATTACCATAACCTTTTTTAATATGTTAGTAGTCAATATTGTGGGTCGATAAAATTACGTCAGTAATAAGAGATTCATGGCCATATTTATGGGCTATTTTGCATCGCTCTTGCACCACAAACAATGTGCTGCAAGTGTGAACAAACCTTAAATGATATTTATGACACCACACAAGCCCATCTTGCATGGCCCTGCATGGCTTCAAAAATGTTGGGTAATGTAATGAAGCACAAATTGCTGTGTTACATTACTCTGTGCCAGTGTGGCGTTTCCATCGGTATTT
Source organism: Pleurodeles waltl (assembly GCF_031143425.1). Lineage (NCBI taxonomy): Eukaryota > Metazoa > Chordata > Amphibia > Caudata > Salamandridae > Pleurodeles > Pleurodeles waltl. The sequence goes on along the minus strand of NC_090439.1, from coordinate 443,365,727 downwards.
GTGTTCTCATGCAACATCCATTCATTCTGATAGATTACCAGATTTCCAAGAACGTTTGAACCAAGGAATGCGCCAAAGAAATATACCTTCACAGGGGACATAGAAAGAGGAAAATGCCACTTGGGATTGTTTCTGCGCAGGAAGGCACTCCTTCCTGCACAAAAACACTCCTGCATACAATGCGGCACTCTTGCACCATGGTACAGGAGTGCCTTAGTTAACAATAGACTGCCGAAAGGGTGCTGGCACAGGAAAAAGGTCAGGAATATGGGGTACTCTTTTAAATACCAGTCATTCCTACCCTTTCCCTGTGGTGCAGAGCAGCACAGCACAGTGATTTGCTGTGCTGCGCTGCTCTGTGCCACAAAGCCAACACATATGGGCCTCTATATTTTGGTAGATCACCATTGTATACATATTGCAATTACAGCTAGTTTAGATTTACCACATTCAAACATTGTGAAGAAAAAACATTGGAAAGAAGAAAACAATGCAGCATTCCGGTGCACTGCTGCAATACTGTAAGTTATAGCTCATTTTGACCTCCCCAGCTGGAAGTCATGCAAGAATACGTCCATGGAAATACTGAACCCCACAGTTTATCTATTTTCTCTTGTGATGAGGTGTACTTGGGTCCTGAGGTTTGACAACATTAATGGCTGCTGCAAGGGAAAAGGAACTGTAAAACTGAGGAATATTCACTATTAATTTTCTAGCTTAAAATATCCTTTATGAAAAACTAGGTGAAGGTAAAAGTGTTTGCGACCTCTGATCAATTCAATGTGTTGTACTTCTACATGTGAGTTTTTGGTTGATTGCCTTTTCTGTTGGATATATTGCTACCACAGGCAAGAATGGTCTCTAACTACCTCTCCTTATCCCTCCACGACTCCTACTTTCCCTCATTTCTTTGCATTCAGACTGCATCCCTTTGCCTGCTCTAATGAATGACTTTTCCTCTGTTTTCCATATTTCTGATAGGGCATATTCTAAAACATTCCAGATGCTTATGAAAATAGTACACCTCCATTCACATGCATCAGTCTTCCTCTGTCTAATTGTGTTTCTTATATGCTGAAAAAGTCTGTGCTGGTTTGGAGTTTGATGGACAAGGTACTCGGTTTCAAACTCTTAGTCCTCCCACCTCATATAAGAAAATCATCAACAGAGCTCTGTTTTCTCCATCACCAGAATACATTTTCCAATAACCCAGTGGAGTTAGGTCTTTCTGAGGAAGTACACTGCAAGCCCGGGACACATCAAGCAAACACCAATCCAGATCCACCACCTCCCCTCCACACAAGGAGGTATCACTGGCAAAGCCAGCTCCTGAGAATGATGAAACTGGGAAGCCACCTTCGGGACAAAAGAGGAATCCAGTCTCAACACCACTCCAACAGCAGAAAAGTAGCATACTTGCTTGATTGTTGAATAACCAAGGCTAAATGGGGAAGACTTTTATGCTGCAGTCCCCTTCTCTCCATTCCAAACCAAAAGATGCAGGTACTTGAGATCTATAGGGGGAACTGACAGAAGGGTGCATGGGAGGCAAGAGATCAACCATAGCCCCTGAACTGCAAACCTCCGAAGAGTGGGAAACCATGACTGCAGAGGCCAGAAAGGAACAACCAGAATCACAACTTAAGATTTCCTCAACAACTGTGCCAAAAACCTCGGAATCAGCACAGCTGATGGGAAGGCATACAACAGATGATGAGGCCAAGGGACCGTCAAATCATCCACCCCACCAGGCCTCTTTCTGCCAAAATGGGTACAATACCGGGGCAATTGAGCATTGAGCTGGGAAGCAAAGAGATTCAAGTAAGGTGCACTAAACCTCTTGCACAATTTGAGAAGCACTCCTTGAGAAAGAGAGAGCTCCTGAAAGAGATGAAAGAAGTGACTGAGAGCATCTCCAACTCTGTTGTCTACACCTGGAACATCAGTAGCCACTAGGGACTGCAGATGCCCCTTCACCCACTGAAACAAGGGACCACCCACCACATTCAGTGATTGAGACCCGATTTCCCTTTGTTTGTTGTTCAAATAGGCAATGGTGACCTGGTTGTCGGACTGCACCACCAAGTGATGACCCACCAAAGCATTTTTGAACCCCACGACAGCCTTGAGCACTGCTATCAGCTCTCACCAATTGGAAAAACAGCTACTCTCCTGAAAAGACCACTGAGCTGGAAGAGAGCGAGTCCCCAGAGTAGCCCCCCAACCAAAAGAGCTGGCATCTGTAGTGAGGACCAGAGGAGGGTCAGTCTATAGAGGAACACCTCCAGAGAGATACTGCCCCAGAGACCCATGCTTGAGGACCGGAACAACAGCTGCAGACACTGGAATCAACAAGTCCAAGTCCCTGGATCGAGTATCCCATAGGGACAGAAGATGAACTCAGAGGGGACAGAGCCAAGAGGTGGCCTATTGCACTGTGAACAACGCTACTGTCATGTACGCTAAAAGGCAAAGCCAAGTGTGGACCAGCACAGCAGACAGACCCTGGACTACCTGAGATAAAGATTGCAGTGCCTACATCAGGGGAGGAGACAGAAACACCCTGTTGAGATCCATGGGGAATCAGTCCTCTATAAAAGTCAGATCCTGCAAATTGACCAATTGACAATTCCCCCAATTTATCAGGAACTCATGGCCCTGGGGAATAGAACAAAATGACTGGACTTCTCAGTGAACCAGATCCCTGATGAAGGCATGAATCAGCCAGTCATCCACATAGGGATAGAGGTGGATCCCACAAAGATGCAGGCAGGTCACCATCTTGGTGAACACCCTCAGAGCTGACATGAGCCCGAATGTCAGCACCCTGAGCTGGAAGTGGGAACCATTGACACAAAACCTCACAAAAATGGTGAATCAGGACATGGTAGTAGGCATCCTGCAAGTCCAGAGTGCACATCAGATGCCCCTTTACCACCAAGGGAATGATCTGTTACAATGTCTCCATCATGAAGGGGGCATGAATCACAAAATTGTTCAAAACTTCTAGATCCAAAGCCAACATGAAGCTCCTGGTGGACTTGCATACCAGGAAAATGACAGAGTAAAACCCCTGCCCCAACTCCAGGACAGACACCTCCAGAATCCCCCCTTTCTTCAGAAGAGACTGAATCCATTGAGACAAGGCTATGTGTTTCAGAGGATTGGCAGCCCAAGGAGTCGGCCACACCCCGGAATGAGGAGGGAACCCTCGAAACTCGATCTGGTAACCTGACTGCACAATGTCTAAAACCCAGGCGTCAGGTGTAGATTCCTTCCAGAACTCCAAAAATAGCTGCGGATGTCCGCCCACATCAACAACTGTCTCCCCCATATAGTGCACAGCGAGGCTTCTGAGGGTGGGACTTAGGCTTCCTGTCTCGACCCTGACCTGAAGAAAACCGGCCTTGGGGTCATGCAAACTGCCACCTAGCAGGCTGATGAAAGGAAGACTTGCACTTGGAAGGCTGACAGTCACAAGGCAAAGACCTAAAAGAAGAAGAATGTTTCTTTTCCTTAAACAGTCTATGAAGCTTTGCCTCTAAGTCAGAGCCAAACATAACAGACCCCTGAAAAGGCATCCAGAAAGTGGAGTATCTTTGCGCAGCATCAGTCTTCCAATAACACAGAACTAGATTATGTCCCACCAGAGAGGGCTGAAGCCCTCACAACATCAAAGGACACATCTGACAGGAATTGCACTGGATGTTAAATGTGCTCCAACACCCTCGAGCAGTCTGAGGATTTACCCAGAGCCAGATAAAAACCCTTCACATCTGAAAGCAGTGACTGTGCCACATACGTGCCATAAACCCCTGCACGCAGAGCCAGATGAGCCCCAGAATAAACCTTTTTAAGGGTGGCATCAACCTTCTTATCCACTGCATACCTGATGAGGGCATCCCCAGCTAGAGAAGTGCTCCACACCAAACTAGCCACAAAGGAGACCACATGAATGGAGTCTGGCAGGTCCTGTCTCATATTTTGAAAGGGACATAACTTGACCATACACAGGGCATCAAGATTTTAGCAGGATCCTTCCACTTCCGCTTCAGTACTTTCTGAATACAAGGGTGAGTAGGCATATCCACTGTAGCAGAACATTGAAACTAGTGCAACAGAAAACCAGCTGAAGTCCCAGGCACCTCATCCTTAGAGAACCCCGTATTGTCTTTAATAAGGTGATCAAGAGGGGACAACATGTCCTTAGAAAAGTACTTGCCTGACAAAACATCAGGAGACACCTCCTCTTCCCGTGAAGATGAAGACTGAGACTCTCTGTCAAGCTGCTATGTGGTACTTACCCTCAGGGCCCCCCAGCTGATAATGACCTTGACTTTGGGAATAAGAAAACAACCTGCAGCCCAGCTGCCCACACTGTGCATGCCCCCAAACCGATTCAGTCACCACACAGAAGTCAGGCAGTCCATGCAGCAGCCACACTGACCCCTGAACACTGCATCAGAGCGGGAGGTGGATCACCAAACCCGAAAGCCTCAGGCTGTCACAACTGACTGTGAGAATGAAGGGTTCAACCCACGACCCCACCACCATGGAAACAAACCACTGTGCCTCCCTTTGTGCCTAGTAGACAGGATGGTGCAGGCAGGAACACTTCCTCAACACCCAGCAGAAGGAAGAATAAGACTGTCACTTAGAGACACCCCGTGTGGTAAGAGCAGCTCCTTCCAGTCCTCATGTCATTGTGCCAGAGACAGAAAAAAGAACAGAAGGAATGCTGGGTAAGCACGGTTGGTGCACTCATAAGAGTAGGGGGTAGGGTAGGGGATAGAATTCCTTAAGTTCCTTTTTTTCTGTCTCGGAGATGGTTATCTATACAAGTTATGAAGGGGACAGGACTTGAGAGGCCTGGGGGTAATGAGGTGAGATGGAGCTGTGCTGTGTGTTTTGCAGAATGTCGCCACTTATAATTGCGGCATTGGATGTAGTCCTCATGTCTATGCTGGTGGGGGTTTATGGGTCTTTTCCATAGGGAAAAAGGCTAGAAGCATCTGGGTCAATCATATGGAAACAATAACTGTTGAACTCGTACCTCATGTGACAATAAGTCGAATAAATTAAGCATCTCTGCATAATTGATCTGTTTGTCTAGCCACTCACTCAGTCTGGGATACCAGTGAATATGCTATATTGGTAATTCCAAGGGCGAGTGAAGTTATGTTATTATTCCTGTATCTCTTGGAATGTTGGTACTATCTCTGATAGAAGAAAGAGCTTCATATCAGAATTTTAGAGAGAATTGTAGGGCCTTACTGTGTTAGAGCTAAGCTCAAACGTAATAAGGGTGACATATAGCAAATGGCCCGATTCGCAATTTGCGACCCTGCAAAATCGGAAATGGGATGCAAAAATCCCATTTCCGACTCGCAAAATGCGACGCGAGCCATTACCGACTCGCAAAATTTGCGATCCCAGTTTGCGACCCGCAAATTGGAAGTCGCAATTTGCGAGTTGCAAACCATATGCAATAGCCACTCGCAAATTGTGACTAGTTGCAAAAAGCCCATTTTGTACTTCCAATTTACCACTAACTCAGAGCAGGTGGTAACCATTACCAAAGTATAAAAGGAGACCCAGAAGGCCTCTGGGTTACTCAAGATGGCGGAGATATACCTGATAGCAGTGAGGAGGAGAGCCCACGACGCCCAGCAGAGGAGGAGGAGGAGTCAGAGACAGGAGAAGATATACAGAACAAGGCAGACACTTTTCCAACAAACAGAGGAGGAGATTTATGATAAATATAGACTCAGCAGCGCAGGTATACCAGATTCAATAGAATTACTCAAACCACAGCTACAACACCAGACTGTGCGCGGCTGCGCCATCCCTACGCATGTGCAAGTGCTCTGCTCACTGCACCTCTTGGCCTCGGGTAGCTATTAGGGGGTTATTGCTGTGGCAGGTGGGGTATCCCAACGTGCACTCTCACGGTTCTTTAGGGCATTCCTAGACGCCTTACTCACACACATGTCCAGTTACATATACCTACCCAGGAATGAGGCAGAAATCAACAGCACCAAGTTGGAATTCTACAGGATTGCCAACTTCCCCCATGTCATAGGGTGTGTAGACGGGACACATATACAAATATGCCCTCCTGCAAATCTGGAATATCTGTTCCGCAACAGGAAGTGTACCCACTCACTCAATATTCAGGGGGTATGTGACGCCCATTATGTCATCAATGACATGGTTGCTAAATTTCCAGGCAGTACTCATGACTCCTACATATTCAGGCACAGTGGGATACACCAACGCCTAGAACGTGGGGAGTTTGGAGACGGATACCTCCTAGGTAGAGCTGAGAACACCTTGCAGACATACACACAGGTCAATGTGGAAACTACCCATGCCCAGCTAGCATTGTACTTTTTGTGCCAAACAGGTGACAGTGCATGTGCACTACGACCATGGATCCTTACCCCGTAGTTAACACCCAGCAATGACACAGAGAGGCGATACAACAGTGCACATAAGAGGACCAGGAATATTATCGAACGTACCTTTGGACTGCTGAAAGCAAGGTTCAGATGCCTCCACAGAAGTGGAGGTGCCCTCCAGTATACCCCAATAACAGCTTTCAAAATCGTTGTTGCATGTGCTATACTGCACAACATTGCCACAAGACGTGGGCTACCTCTCACCCCTGAAGACCCTGATTCTGAGGATGAAGAGCAAGAGCCACCACATCGCCATCATGGGGATAGGAGCATCGCAAATCAAGGCAGACTGAGACGGGAACACATTGCAAACCAATACTTTGGAAGGTACGTGCTAACTTTTACCATACTCACCAATGTCACACACAAAGAGTCTATGTGTTAAGTGGAAAGAACAAGTGATTTAATAAGTGTAAACAAAAAAACTATTTACAATTGGAACAGTTCAGGGGCTTCAATAGTCCACCTGGCATGGGACACATTGACGTCATGTGCCCCAACCCCAGGACTGTGTGGAGCTCAAACCCTACAGGGGGCTCGGCCAGCATGGCTGATACTAGGGGGGTCAGCAGTGCCGTGCCTTGTGCTTCCACTGCGAAGCACCCTGGTGTCTCCGGCAGAGACACTGCTGACAGTGGAGCCCTGCTCACTATCCTGTGGCGTGTCGCCTTTGCCCCTGGCCACCTGCCGTGTCTCCATTAGGTCTATAGCGTGGCTGAGATGGCCCAGTCCACGTGCCATGTAACTGGCAAAGAGGCCCATGTCCACCTGGAGGCTGACCGTTCGCCTAGACAGACCTGTTGTGTTCACAGCCAGCCTTACAATTGAGGATGACATCCTGTCTAGGAGGTTCAGCATCTGGCGGTCCCTACGCCGTGCACTCTCTGTCTGCGTTAGCAGTCCTGCCACTAGTTGGCGCATGGAGAGTGCAAGGTCGCCCATGTTTGAACTGATCAGTTGCAACTCTGAATGTACCAGCTGCATGCTGTTGCCATGATTGCGCTCCATGCGCTGCAATGCCCCAGTAATCCTCCTTAATTCCTGTGTCTGCAGGCGCTGACCCTGTAGGAGTGCGGCCTCAGTATGTGATATGGAGGCATCCCCTGACTCTGCCTGCCCCTCTGAGGATGGAGTTCCACGTCGCCTGCGACGCGGTGGAGGCCCTGTGATGTCTCCCATGGCACTTTGGCTGGTACCTGGTGCAGGCTCACACACCACTACTGCAACAGGTGTTTCGTGAGGGGACATGATGTCGGTGGTGCAGGTCGCAGTGGTGGCTGGTCCTGTTCCCTCGTGTGTCTGCTGGCTGATCAGTGGCCCCTCGCTGCTTGGGCTGGTGGGGGGGTCTTGTGGGAGACCTGTGGGACATAGGAAACACACTGTCAGTATCTACTATCAGTTATCACTGTTGTCTGTGAACTGCCTACTTGACTACATTACCCATAATGCACCATTCTGGTGTTTGCTACTCTGAAATGGAACTATTTTGGTTGTGCATGCACCTGTGTTCAAGGTAGGTGGGGGTATGGCATTAATGAGGGTACATGCATGTCACATGGTACTCACCGGTTGATGGTCCTGCCTCAGAGGTGTCCAGATCTCCCATCCTGCATACAGCCTCGGGCTCAAGGGTCTCCTCTACCCTTTCCTCCAGGGGTGTGGGTGGTGGCACTGTTGATGGTCCCCCTCCTGTGCCTCTCATCTCCCGGAGCCGCTCTGCCACCCTCTCCTTGGTCCGGGAGCGCAGGTCGTACCACCTTTTCTTGAGTTCCTCAATAATCCGGTGGCTGACTCCCAGGGAGTTGACTTTTTCCTGGATCTCCATCCACAGTCTCCTTTTCTCTGTCTCTGGCACGGTGAGGGCTGCCCTGGCAAACAACTGGTCATGGTGCTGACAACAGTCCTCAGTCAACACCTCCAACTCTTTTTATGCAAACTTCAGTTTCCTTTTCCTTGGGGTCTCTGCCATGGTTGCTGGAGCTCTGTGTGTTTGCAGTGCTGCAGTTGAAATGGGTGTGGTCCTTCCTCCTCCCAGGTGTATTTGTAAACTTCCTGGCTGTGATGTCATCATCATGTGCCAGGAAGTGTTTTCCAGAGTGTTCTGCAGCACCTGCATTCAATTTTCAGCACAGTCGCAATTAGCGACACCCACTCGCAAATTGCGTGTCCGTTTTTTGCGCGGTCGCAAAAAGCGACCTCGCAAACAGCGGACTCGCTATCTGCGGTGCGACTCCATTTGCGAGTCCCAAATTGTCCTTGCGTTTTCTTCCTGCATTGCAGTTAGCGAGTCGGAAATTGCGAGTCGCAAAGAGTCGCATTTTGCAAGTCGCTAATTTTTCCCTTCCTACATCTGGCCCTAAATGATTGAACTCCTAGGTAAAAGCTCCACAACCATTACAACATCATTCTAAATAAAATGTCAACAAGTATACCGACAACTAAGCATATAAACCTGCTTTCCCCATTAAAAACGGATTGTCTGAAGTTGAAGCGAGACGAAAAAAACTCACATCGATGTCTGTGTCTGAGTGTAGCTGATATATTGTGCAATTTTTTAAAAGAAAAGCCTAAAACGTGCATGTGAAACACCACTTAATGCAAGTTTCCAATTCGTAAAAGGCCTTTTGTTACTTTGAGAAAAGAAGACTTTCATTTGCGAACTGTGTGATTTTATAAAATGCAGGGTTTGTGATTACAAACGTGCTTTGTACATAGAGCACTAACGATTTAATTATGAAAGTCTTTCATGTGTTTAGTACGCATCAAACACTATACAATTCACAGTTAGGGAAATTGCCAACTTGAGTGAAGCATTTCTTCCTACTAAGGAGGAAGTGGAACAACCGCAATTTACCAAGAATCGCCCTTTATGGAAATGTCGACTTCACTATGAACAAGACATTTTAGCTGCATTAGAGCCAAGATACATTCCACTCTGACTCGTCATTCTTTTGCATATTGAGGAAATAACATTTATCACAAGTAAAACTCAAAAAGGAGTGTAAAAAGTGACAAGGGCTGAGAAACTATGATGAAAAACAAGTAATGAAAATAGTGTGATGATAAAGATATTTGTCAGGCATGTGTACAAGGAATGGATATATGGATTCGATATTGTTTATTATTGTAGAGCGTCGCTAAAAAAATCTGGAATCTGCCAATCATTTAAAAAATGCAATAATTCTAAATCAGTTGATTCTCCATTGAAATTCAGTTGGGAACCAAAAGTGTCAATGCTCCGGTTGTCTAAATGCTCGCAATAATGATTGCACCTGTTAAAAGGGCACACACAGAACACGTAGCACTGTATTCTTGAGATGCTTTGGCAAAATGGCAATTAGATCACCCCATCTTGCATAGATCAATAATTTAAGTAGTTGACTTAAAGCATTTTTCAGACACTCGGGTGTCCCTGGAGATTCCAAAATTGGTGTCCGTGCTGAGTAATACCTAAGTCCCCACCTAATCCTTACTTTGTGCCATAATATTATAGCTGCTATTAAGACTTTCTTTCTGACCTTCTTGAAAAACTTAGGTGAGCCGAAATGTAGTGTGGGTTTGATGATGAAAGTAAACCTCTGTACAAGGAGATGCAGGTAAGGTGAAGTTTATTCTTCTTAAGTGGAAAACATCCAGAACCATGGCCGTCCCTGCCATACAGACGAGAAATACAGTTGGAGACTGATTCTCGCCTGGCAACCTGAGACAAGCATTCTAAATCAAAAATAGAAACTGGTTTGCTTCACTACATTCCAAACGTAAAGATGCAAACCATGTTCCAAGAGAATAAGCAACAAAACATTTAAATTACAATTACTCAACACTACAAAACCTTCCCTTCTTAACAAAATTAATTAAGCTCATAATCTAAAAGTCTAGCAAGAATTTTGGATACTCTTTTATTCACATTAGGTTCCTGTGAAGAAGATGTAGAGCCATGTTCACTCACATCTTTAACAGTAACATTGTCTTTCAATAATTGATGTGATTCTGAATCTAACACATCAGACAAAATGGAATAAGAAGTAGAAGTAACAGGATCAGAAAATATATGATTCTTACTACTTCTGGAATTATCAGTCTAAAAAACAATGGAATCATCATCTAGTGTCACCACGTTTGCCTTGTTGTATATATTTAATTTGAGCATCAGATATAGGTACTAATCTGCTTTTATTCCACCATCCCTTTCCATCAAGAAGAATAGTATTATTGGTAATATGTTCAATTTTTAAAAGTGAAGTGTAATGAGACTCTTCTTTCTTGGCTTTCAAAGGTTTTTTAATGAGTACCCATTGGTCAACAGCAAAACGTCTTTCGTTGGAATGTTTATGATAATCATAATACTGTTTCTGTTTAAGTTGTTTACTTTGTACTCTTTCTTGTATTAAGACTCTATGATCAGCTTGTTCAGGATAATTATGTACAGCATCTAACCAATTGGGCAGAAGTGCAGGCATGCACTTCCTCCCTCTTAGTAATTCAAAAGTAGACACCCTTGTTGTGCAATGTGGAGAAGTGATATGCATTGATTTTATCTCTCAGAAATGTCATTACATCCATGCCAGGAGAAAGGGCACATAGAATACCTATAATAAGTGAGCACTGTTGTCTGTTACTATTGTTTTAGGTATGCCCTCCAAAAAAAAAACATTTTCTAAGAAATGAATGAGTGATTGAGTGTTTGTTGATTCTGCAAATGAATAATATATCCATTTTGAATAGTATTCAATGAGCATCATCAAAAATCTTTTAGCAGATGGTCGTAGATTAAATGGACCTATAAAATCCAAAGCAATTTTATGGCAAGAATAATTAGGTAAGGGAACAGAATATAGGCCCTCATTACGACCCTGGCAGAGGGCAGTATTGTGAAGAAAAGTACTGCCAACAGGCTGGCAGTACTTTTCCCCACAATATGACATTGGCGGTTTGGCTCAAGCCTTGAAAATTGAATGTATTATTGAACCCCTCCAAGAATCTCAGACTTCTTCCTTTTCTCTGCCCAGAACTAGGGGGGATTTTTGTTAAGGTAATCTCAGAGGTTGCGTAAACAGGGATTTGATGTGCAAGGATAAACAGGTGTACATCTGTACTATTACTTCCCTCAAGGTATGCTCATTTCACCACAGCTCTGTTTGTGCACCACATGAGTTAACCAATTCACTTAGAAATTGCTCTTTGATAATTGAACCCCATGTGATTGTCAATCCTTTCCATCTACTGACTTTTAAATAATTTCCTAATACAGGTTTTATATCCTTTACAAAAGAAATATCAAAATTTACAATCAGGGGATTATGATTGCTAAAACAGGGAGGAGGGGTGTAGAAGCCCCTAGTGAGGGGCTGAAATTACCTGACGCTAGTTTAAAATTGATATTGCTTTGCGTACCATGTCCTTCTAACGATGGCCATCTCATCACATGTGAACTTGGAAAATCCGAGGCAAAAAATTAATTATGATTGATTAAAATGTTAATTAAGGCAGCCTCATTTCTAGAATGTACAAAATGCATATTTTGCTCATACTCATCACTTATAAGGCAGCAAGACCTGCTAGAGTAGATACCACAACATTGAATATTAAAATACCTCACCTGCACAATTTACAAATCACCCCTTCATGAATTCAGAACCACTTCCAGTCCACCACAGAATTATCAAGATAATATTGCAACAAAAGTTTTCTTTCACCTTTCCAGTTATAACACATCAATTAATAATGAAAACTGAAGCATATGCATCTGCATATGCATTTAGCCTGCCCTTTTTTTTATGGTATACGAAAGACTTCCACATGAAATATAGTTGTTTGCCAGGTTTCATGAAGTGAGACAATTGAGAAGCTTTGAGTGAGTGTACACTATTAATTATTCTCAAGTTTGCTCCTAACCCCAACCACATTCCAACTCAGGATGCTACGATTGCCCCTTGTTAGGTGTAAACTACGTATCCCAGACTCTAGTCTCTGCCTAAAACTAGTGTCCCTGAGAAGATCAGGGTCCTCATAGCTGCCACCCCAATGGAAATCCTCTCTTACTATCCATGGGAAGAAAATGTTTATGTGTGGGGAGGTCCGCTTAAGAAATCAATTTGGCGTTTAAGTCAACCTCAGGGGATCTGTGTTGAATGTGGGAAGGTGCGACCAGGAAAACAATGTTAAGAGGTTGGCTAGGTCAGTAAGAATACCCAAGGGGAACTAAAGAAATTCTGCTCTTCCCTCAATAGTTCAATAAAACAGTTTGAGCCCTCTCTGCATAAAAAGCTGGGTTTTAGGCCCCAAACCATTCCTTTTTCTTCTAACCACAACAATTCCATTTGTTATATATCCCAAACTCCCAGCTCTGTTACTTATCCAGTGTTCGACTTTATTGATAATTCCTCCAAACCTTCATGCTGGTCTCTGGATAGAGGAGAAACCCATTTTGGAACAATCAAAAATCGTGTAAGTTCTGGAGGTAAATATGAAAAACTATCCACATTGTCCACCTGTTCCAGTACACCAAGTCCGCTGTTCATGATTGCCATTTCCACCACATGTACAGGTATATTTAAAAGCACCTAGCACCACTGGAGTGTCACTTTACGTGACGCTCCAGTGGTGCTAACCTCTACTCCATATATACAAGAAGGTGTAATGCCACTTTTTGTGGTGTTACGCCTCCTTGTAAATATGGTCCCATCCAACTTCGTTTTCAGAATTGGGGGGCGTGCAATGGGTGTTGCTGTGAGTGTGCCACTGCAATACCCATTGCATTTGACGCTACCTCAGATTTACGAGGGGTGGCGTTCACAAGGTGAAATGCTTTTTTTTGGTGCAGCGTCGTGCTCCATAATTTTCCTAGAAATATGGGCCATAGTGGGTTCTCTAGCTGTAGCAGTAGTACAGATCAACAGAGCTGGGACAACAAACTGACTTATGCTCACTGGAGGGTGCGATGGGACAAGTCACCCCCATAACTCCTGACTTTTTAGACCATTGAGAGGCCACCACATTGGTTAGGAATTCTCGGGGAGCTTCAATAGATTCTAGTCTGGGAGTGGTAGCTTTTAATAAAGTTTTTATCATGTCTTCAAGGGAACACTTCAGAGTTTTCTGCAACTGGTGCCTTAGGTCCAACACCTCCTTCTCCAAAACATGCAGTGAATCATTTCCATAAAGGGGTCTATTATTAATCACAGGGTTAATCGCCTCTGCCCTTGAGGCCAAGGTAGCTGAAAACATATATTTCTGCATATATCTGGTAGATTTCCCTTTCAATTTCTTAGCAATAACGGAGACCCCGAAAGTGGCAAGCACATGTGACTTGTGTACCCCCCACAAGATATCCCCAACAGGCATGTACAGCCACAAGCTGCACATGCCTACTGGAGGAATTCTGCTTCTTGCCTTTCACTGAAATGTGGACCAGCAATGCAGGCACCTGCATTGTAGGCATTGCATTTCATTGTTGTTATAAGGCACAGTACTGGTTCAACTGGGTGCACTGGCCCATTGCAAACAGTGACTGGGTGCCATATTAAAGTATTCTGACACCAGGATGTACCATGCTCCAGCTACCATGGCCTTAAAGTCATAGTTGGCAAATGTGTTGTACCATAGAAGCTGATATCTGTGGACAGTGTCAACACAGACTGGCATGATCTACTGAAGTCCTTGGGCTGTGTCATGATGATCTCCGATAGCTGAGGGACTGTTTTTCTGTGCTCAAGGGAAAAGGCCATATATAACCCAGAATTTCAATGAGTTAATTTTGTAAGTTGTAAATTGTAAATGTATTAATATAGTGCTTATGACCTCCACTACAACAGAACAAAAGATTAGTAATTAGTAGATTAGTGCAATTTTGTTTTTGTTTTTTTCTTATGCATTAGTTGCTTTAGTATTGTGCACTTAGGGCCATATGTACGGACACTTTTTCCCATAGACACAGAATGGGTAAAAACCTTTGCTACATCTGGCCCTTAGTTTCTTATATGTTTAATAGTGGTTGGGTAGAGATAGAATGAAAGGAATGGATTTGAAAAGTAGATGTAGTGAGTTGTTTTGTAATTAACAGTTGTGTTTGTTTGATACTTGGGTGGCTTGGTTTAAATTAAAAGAAGGGTTGTACGGTCAAAAGGATGTTTTGGAGTTCGTTATTATGAGAGGATTGGGATGAGTAAGAGGGAGAAGGGATAGGAAGGACAATTTTTTTTTTATAATGGGAAAAGGTAAATAATTTATACATACATATATACAAACACACACAAGCACACACACACACACACACACACACACACACAGAGACACACGCACACACACACATACGATGCTTGGTAAAGTTTTGATTGTACCCCTCCATATAAATACCAATGCAAACATAGAAACACCAATATTTAAATGGCTGCTGTCCACATTTATCATGTGGTACATTTTTATGGTTTCAACTAACTGTAATTATTATCTTATACATGCAGAATTATACACATGACACTTACTTTAGTTATTAGTAGCTTACGTAACCCTCTAAATATGCACCTCTATGTACATAGAAGTATCAATTTTGACATGGTCTGATATACACATGTATCCTGGTATGTAATACTTATTTTTCCCTAATTTATTAGCTTTAGACTGAACAATTTAGAAACAGATGGAAGCAATCCATGCATAACCTTTCCTACTTGTTGTTTCTAATGTTCATTTATTAATGTGGAGAGATTCAAATATGTGTGAACTTCAGACATCTCACACACAAAAAAATGGTTCTTGGCTCTGCACCAAGCCTATGCACCTGATACTAGAATTTACCCTTTAAACAGTTGCGGTGACCATTGAGTCCGAAAAGAAATCTTTCAAAGCACATTTCACTAAGCTGGAACATGCACTCCTATGCAGTCATCCTCTAATTGCAGGTTATATGATCTAATGGTCTGTGGAATTTGTTTTTCCAATGACTTTTATATCCAGGCTAAGGCAGCATCCGTTCAGACTAAAGGCCATGGGGGGCGTAACCTACTTCAAGGCTCAAAGAAAAGGTTTTTTAAAGTGGTTCACTTGGGTCTTCCTTACAGTGCTTTTCTCAATACGTCAATCCATTTGTAGAGAACGGCTTGTCACCCGCAAGGGTATTCAGGTGCTTGAAATAGGTCTCATTCAAAAAGTAAGGTTTTGAGCCCTTTCCTGCTTTGGGTCAGTGACGATGCAGTATGGAGGTGGAGGGGGGGCGTTTTAGGCCTTGGCGGTAAAATGGGAGAAGAACTGTCCTCCGGCATGGCAGTGGCATTTGCAAGAGATCCGTGCGAGGACCAGGTGGGAGGATCGGAGGTTCCTGAGGGGGTGGAAGAAGTACAGGTGATGATTCAGGTAGGCGGGTCCTTGGTGATGTAGAGCTTTGTAGGTGTGAGTGAGGAGCTTGAAGTGGCATCTCTTCTGGACCAGAAGCCAGTAGAGGTCTAGCAGCAGCATTTTGTATTGATTGGAGCCTTTGCATGAGTTTGATGGTAGAGCCTACATAGAGTGCATTGCCATAGTCAAGCCGACTAGTAATGAGAGCATGAGTAACTGTCTTTCTTGTGTTGACGGGTAGCCACTTTTCAAAATTTTCTGACCATATGAAGCGTGTGGAAGTAGGCTGAGGTGACAGAGTTGACCTGATATCTCATGGAGAGTTTGCTGTCTAGGATGATGCTGAGGTTCTGTGTGTAATCTTTTAGCATGGGGGTGGGACCCAGTCTTACTGGCCACAAGGAACTGTTCCAGAGAGTGGAGTGTTTGCTGAAGATGAACACTTCCATCGTGTCTGTGTTCAGCTTTAGGCAGTTATCCTTTAACTATGCTCTTCATGCCTTCGTGGAAATTCATGTTGGTTGAAGTGGGGTCAGCTGAGAGCAATAGGATAAGATGAGTATTTTTGGCGTGTGAGATGATGTTAATGTTGTGAAATCTGACGATGTCAGCGAGGACAGGCATGTGTGTGTTGAAGAGTGTGAGCTTAGAGTTGAGCGCTGGGTAATGCCCCAGATGTTATACTTGGTTTCCGATGTGAGAGGGGAGGCAGACTCGATGGGTGTGTCCTGTGATGAAGAGTACCATCCATCTGAACGTGTCATTTGTTATTTCTGTCTGGCTCAGGCTTTGCATGAGTGTATGTTGGGAAACGACTTCAAAGGCTGCGGATAGGTTGAGCAGGATAAGGGTGGCAGATTCTCCTCTGTTGGATAAGGTGCAGATGTCATCGAAAGCAACAATCAGAGCTGTCTCCATGCTGTGGTAGGTTCTGAAACCTTGGAAGTCGGCGGCCTTCTCCAGAACTTTAGCGGGGAAACAGGAGTAACAAGATAGGTCAGTAGTTTAGTAGGTTGTTGGGGTCTGCTGAATGTTCCTTGAGGATTGGTGTGACCTTGGCATGTTTCCAGGTGTCAGGAAAGATGGTTGTGGATAGCGAAGCATTGATGATGGTAGACAGTTGGTGGCTGAGTTGTGTTCTCTGAGGTTGAAGAGATGGTGGATGCAGGGGTTGGTGGCTGTTCCGGAGTGGATAGAGCTCATAAAAGCAGTTGTGTCATCTTCGCTAAGTTGTTTCCAGGCATTGGCAGGTGGCCAGCTGTGGTGATTGATTGGAGGGTGGGTGGGAGTGCTGGAGGGTTGGGGATCGAAGTTCTTGAAGATGGTTGCTATTTTGTTGTGGAAATGGTTGGTGAGTCCATCGCAGAGCTTCTGTGATGCAGGGATTGTGTTCTCAGTGGCTGCGGGGCAGGGGTTGGTATCAATTCAGATTGTCAGGGCCTACCTTTTTACTGCACTGAACTGTTAGTGGTAGTTGTTGAGGGCTTCTGCCTGCACCTCATCCCTGGTGTCTAGTGGGAGAACTCTACTTTCCTACAAGGCTACCTTCTGCCTTTCTCCTCTCTTTGCTTTGCTTTACTCTCTGCTCTACTTCACTACTGTCTCCTAGTGCTCCTTTTCCTCGTTTCTCTCTCACTCTCCTCACTCTCTCACACTTTCTCTCTCTCCCCCGCTACTGCTGCCCCACGGCCCTACCCTCTTTTTTTCAGCCACACCCCTTTTGTCGGCTCCACCCCTTTTTTCATGCTGTTTTTCATCACCCTCCAACCTCACAGCTGTCCTCTCCTCCCCCCACCTCCCTACTTAATGGCGGCCGCTGCTTGGTCATGAAGGGCCAAAGCCAAGCCCGTCTGCGCTCATCTGCGCCTGAACCGCGCCCAGTGCCAGAACCCCTGGCTCCCATCTCCCCCATCGCGGCCACACACGTCTTCACTACGACACCATCACCCTCTGTTCCCTCAACACCAGCCACTCTCCCCCCTGCCTTCAAGCCTCCCCGCAGACCACCCACAGACCATTCTCCTGTCGGAACTGCACCTTAACCAGCCTTCACCCCAATGACCCACCCACCAAGGCAGGACGCAACCATCTCAGTTGTATCCTCCTCAACACCCGCTCCGTCCAGAAGCATGCAGTAGAGCTATGGAAACTTCTTGACTCAGCCTCCCCAGACGTCGCCTTCCTGACCGAGACCTGGATGAACCCCTCCTCAGTGCCTGACATCGCCATAGCCATCCCGGATGGCTACAAGATCACCCACAGGGTCCACTCCAACAAACTAGGCATAGGCATAGGCATCATCCACAAGAACACCCTCGGGATCACGACCGACACCAAAGACACCCTCAGCATCACCAAACACCTACACTTCCAAATCCACACTGAGCCAAACACCACCCTCCGAGGGACCCTCGTCCACAGGCCCCCCCAGCCCACAACAGCAGTTCAGCAACTCCATTACGGCATCATCAGCATGCACACTCTCGCATCCACTGACTACATACTCCTCGGAGACTTAAACTTCCACCTCAAGAACACCAACGACAACAACACCGCCACCCCGCTCGACAACCTCTCCAACCTCGGCCTCAAACAGCTCGTCACAACACCAACCCACTCCGCAGGACACACATTCGACCCTATTTCCCAATCACGTCTCTTTCAGCCACACCACCGAACTCCACTGGACAGACCATCACTGCATCCACTTCTCCTTCAAGAAACCCACAACACACCACCACCCACAACGGATCCCCCACCACAGTTGGAACAAGGTCACCGAAGACCAACTTATCGTGACCCTCTCCCAGAACCCACCCATCAACACCACCGACATTGATGCAGCTGCCTGCAACTTCAGGCAATGGGTCAAGACCTGTGCCAATACTCTTGCCCCAATCAAGGATCCCTCCAACAGATGCACCGACAGAAAGGCCTTCTGGTTTACCACTGAACTCCATGAATCTAAGCAAAGCTGCTGAAGACTCAAAAGAAAGTAGTACCAAGATCAGCCTCTGAACAACCTCACAGCCTTCAAAAACACCATCCGCAGACACCACCAACTCATCCGAGCCGCCAAGAGAACCACCTTCAAAGAACAAATCAACAACAACGCACACAGTCACAAGGAGCTCTTCAACTTCGTGAAGGAACTCTCCAACCCCAGCTCCAACACCAATGACGTCTCGACATCCCAAGACATCTGCGAATCCCTAGCCTCATACTTCCACCGCAAGATTGCAGACATCCACAATAGCTTCAGCACCCAGACCCCCCCAGCAATCACCAACACCATAGAGTCACCTTCAAACAACTACTGCTCCCCTGGACCCCCGTCAATGACAACAACACCATCAAAATCATGAACACCATCCACTCTGGTTTTCCATCTGACCCCTGCCCTCATCACATCCTCAACAAACCTCCATCATCGCACTCCACCTATGGGAGATCATCAACAGCTCCCTAGAGTCCGCCACCTTCCCTGAGAGCTGGAAACACGCCGGATCAAAGTACTCCTCAAAAAACCCAAGGTGGACCCAAAGGATATCAAGAACGTCTGGCCTATCTCCCTGCTCCCCTTCCTGGAAAAAGTAATTGAGAAGGCTGTCAACAGACAACTAACCCGCTTCCTCAAAGAGAACAGCACCCTGGATCCTTCCCAATCCAGATTCCATAGCAACCACAGCACCAAAACCGCCCTCATCGCCGCCACCGACGACATCAGAACCATACTGGAATGCAGCAAAACCGCAGCCCTCACCCTCCTGGGCCTGTCGGTCATGTTCGACACCGTCTGCGACCAACCCCCACGTTCACGCCTCAGCAATGCTGGAATCCACGACAGAGCCCTGGACTGGGTCACCTCCTTTCCCACCGGCACAACCCAGAGAGTTCGCCTCCCCCCATTCCGTTCGGAGGCCACCTAAATCATCTCTGGCATACCCCAGGGTTTGTCCCTCAGCCCAACACTTTTCAACGTCTACATGGCCTGCTCGCTAACATCGCCCGATCTCACAACCTCATCATCATCTCATATGCCGACGATACCCAGCTGATCCTCTCCCTCACCAAGGACTCTGCCAAGACCTATCTCCACGAAGGAATGAAGGCCATCATCAAATGGATGAAGAGCAGCTGCCTCAAACTCAATTCCGACAAGACGGGAGTCCTCATCTTTGGCTACACTGCCTCCGCATGGGATGAATCCTGGTGGCCGGCCACTCTCTGAACCACTCCGACTCCCACCAACCAGGCACGCAACCTAGTATTCATCTTGAACCCCTCACTATCCATGACCCATAAAGTCAACACCATCTCCTCATCCTGCTTCAACGCCCTCTGGATGCTCCGAAAGATCTACAAATGGATACCCACTGAAACCAGAAGAACAGTCACCCAAGCCCTCGTAAGCCTCAAGCTGGACTACGGCAATGCCCTCTACGCAGGAACCACGGCCAAACTCTAGAAGAGGCTGCAACGCATCCAGAATGCCTCTGCATGCCTCATCCTGGACATCCCCCACCACTGCACATCGGAGACCACCTGAAAAACCTGCACTGGCTTCCAGTCAACAAGAGAATCACCTTCAAACTCCTTACCAACACTCACAAAGCACTGCACAACACCGGACCAGAATACCTCAACAGATGACTCTCCTTCTACGCTCTGACCTGGCATCTCCGCTCCGCCAACCTTGCCCTCTGAACCATCCCACACGTCCGCAGAACTACAACCGGCAGTAGATAATTCAAGCACCTCGCTGCCAAAACATGGAACACTCTTCCCATCCACCTGCATCAGACCAAAGACCTCCTTACCGTTAGGAAACTTCTCAAGTCCTGGCTATTCAAGCAGTAGCAGCACCTTCCCCACTCCCCACTTTCCCCCTCCCCTCCTCAGTGCCTTGAGACCCTCAGGGGTGAGTGGTGCGCTTTAAAAATTCCTGATTGATTGATTGTCCTGCTTTGTGTGTGAGTTTTGTGACTAGCTGAGTCACATGGGTCGAAGATTTCAAGTCCCAACATAGGACAGACTCTCAAGTAGGTCCCTGCCTCAGAAGGATTCATTATCTTGTGAGAATAACGTAACTCAAGAATCAATGGGAGCATCTATTGATGTTCAGCCATCTGGTTCATCATCTGCATTGGATGTAATCTTACATATGCAAAACACACTACAGGGCATCTAAGAGACCCTTGTGGTTGCTACAAACTGAGCTGCTCAGTCAAAGATTTTGAAAGATATTCTTACTGAGATATCCAAATCTAACAGGGGCATGCCAGCATCAAGGGAAGGAATGGAAGCCAAGAAGGATATACCCGGGAAAGTTTGGCGATAAGGACCATGTTAGACCTTTCACTTTTGGTGTGGTTTCCCATAGCATTTTGCCTTCTGACCTCCTTTTGTTCTGACTTTATTTTTACTGGCTTTAGAATTCTGTGCACTTTAGCACCACTATTGAGGTGTAAATTGTAGCTGTTTTGTACCCTTAAATGGTGAGATTGGCTTATCCACAATTGGCATATTTAATTTACTTGTAAGTCCATATTAAAATGAACTATATGTGCCTAGGACCTGTAAATGAAATCCTACTAGTGGGCCTAAGCACTAATTGTGCCACCCAGTGCAGCAGCCCTTTAAACATGTCCCAGTTCTGCCACTGCAGAGCCTCTGTGGGCAGCTCTAAACTGCCAATTTGACCTGGCAAGTGGGTACATATAGTAAACCCCTAAGGTAGGCCCTGGTCAGCCCCAAGAGCAGGGTGCAGTGTTTTTAAAAGGTTGGACATGTACTTTTAAGTTTAACATATCCTGCTAGTGAAAAACGATTACATTACATTAATTACTACTCCAAGGCCCATCTCTCCCATAGGTTAACATTAGGGTTACCTCGCAGTAACCTTTAAGTGTAACTTCCAATTGGGAAGAGATGGAAATTTGGAGTTTGGTGTCTCTGGACTCACAATTCAAAATCACAACTTGTAGTGAAGTCTGATTTTAAATTGGTACTCTGAAAATGCCACTTTTAGAAAGTTGGAATTGTTTTACTTTTAACCTTCTGTGCCTCTGCCTGTCTCTGAATACACGTTTGTGGTGGATGAGAGCTGGGCTTTGCGCATTCATTTTAGACACTCACACACAAAAAGCGCTGGGTGTGACATTTGCATCCTAATGGCTCATCACCAAGCTGATGGGACTTTCTGGGCTACGTGGGACATAGGAGCTGACACACCTGAATAGGGCTCTGCTTCTCCCCATACATAGGGCTGCATAACCCCCTGTAGATTGTCTGGAGCCAGAGAAGGAAGAGAACTTGTGTACTTCAGAGGCCCCTCTTTGAAGTCCCCCCACTTCAAAAGCTAAACTGGGTATAAGTAATGGACCCCAAACCCCACCAAATGAATCCACTTCTGGATCTAAAGGACATTCTGCCAAGTAGAAGGACGAATATGCTGCCAGGAGGGACTGCCGCTCTGCTCAGCTGCATTTCTGTGTTGGCCTGCTGCCTACTGCCTCTTTCCTGGGAGTGAGAAGGACTGGAGTTTGCTCTCTACATACTCTGCAGAACCAAGAAACTCCAAGGACTTGCAGGCTAGCCTCCTGTTCTGTAAGCATCAGGGCCATCAAAGACTTACCTTGAACTCTGCTGCAGCTGCTGGACTATGCCACTATGAGTCATGTCCTACCAAGAGGTACCAATCCAGTCCAGGACCTTTGGAAAGAACTTTGCAGCTGCTTGAAAAAAAACAAAAAACTGTTGCATTGAGGCTGTTGCGCCACTTGGAAGTGCCGGAGTCCCCTTCAACGCTCGTGCAGTGCCAATTAGACAACAACGTGGGGACCCGGCTGTGAGTTTTAATGTTGACACAGCACCGATATGAAGACATTGCTGCATTTCGAAGACAACTCATCTACCCATTTGCGCGGATTGGAAGTGATGCATAGAGTCTTCAATGCCTATGCTTTCTCAATCCAAGGTACTGTTTCAGCTGGTCTAATTTATGTGTTGTACCACTACATTAAACATTACCGCTTAAATTACTCCTGACTGCACTGTGCCAAGCTACCAGACGGTGAGCACAGGCTCATTTCAGTTGTGTACCTGCTTGCCCTGACTAGGATTGTGGTCCCTACTTGGACAGGGTGCATACATCTACCAACTAGAGATCCACTTTCTAACATGTCTGGTACATCAAAGGGCAGTCGGGAGCTGCCGACCGCAAGGAGTACAGTCTATATCACAAAACACCAAAAGCTAGTCAGGAAAAGGCAATATATCTTTGCCCTCCCATTATTTCTCTCGGGGTATAGATGAATAAAAAGTGGAACAAGGCCATCAAAGAAAAGTGGTTAGAGGAACTAATGTAAGAATGAAGAAAAGAACAGTGCCCCTGCAAAAAAAGAGTCCCAGGCTAAATAGGGACTGCAGCCCACACCTCCGATCTAGTGGTATTCTGCAAGTATTAGATACTTGAACTCAGGTAAAAGCAACAATACATGTCAGAAGCTGACAAGCTAGGAATTTCTAGCCAATAAAAGACTGTGCTACTGCACGCAAAGATACTTCAGTACCTGTTAGTGGGAAGGGGTCTAATTGCCTTGGAGCTAAAGGACAGAGTAAAGAAAATACTATTGTGGCTAAGAATATACTCAAGCCTGAGTCCAGTGCCTGTGTCTTGATGGTAAACATAATTCATCAGGGGTAAAAATCAAATCAACTGCAATCCCTGAATCGCTAAAAAATTCGGAGCAAATTCGAGCTGATACCCTCGCTCTCTGGGACATGTATGGGTGTCCTAGCCTATGTGGGGTTCCAGGTTGGGGAACAAGGGAGGGAACTATGAAAAGTGGAGTTAATTTACCCTGCATCGCACTCCTGGTAACAAAGGCAGGAAATACCCTATGTAAGGCTGGCTTAGAAGTTAAGATTACCATCAGAGGGAAGATAAAGGTGACTGGCTCATACCCCATCTACTTTTAAAATATGCATGGTGGTTTAGTCCCTAGTCAGTGGGGTTAGGTTGCATCCTATCCCCAAGATGGGTGGATGACAATGGATATGGTCACAGGGTACGTTGGATGGTTGCCTATGAATTGAAGGGTAGTACTGGATAATGAAAAATCAATGGAGCAGAGGGGGATCTCAGAGAGGAGCCAGGGAAATAAATTCACTCCTGATTCAGTTCCCAAATACATGAGAGTAGGATGATTGGTCTAGTGATCCATAGAGGGAGGAATCCTCTTCCAGTCTGGTAATTCTGAGCTGGAACATACATGGGTTTGAGGATTTTAGGAGAGCTGTTGACTTGGAACAAAGAATAAAACCCTAGCATGTGGTGTTCTTTCAGGAGTCTTGGTTGAGAGAGTATTAAACAGTGGAAGGCTTTGTAGTCATAAACAGTAAAAGATTTAAATGAGGAAAGTGTAGAGCATCAGCAGGGGTTTTAATCCTAATATCTACTAAAACAATCAATAAATCTTTGGAGGTTATTGATCTATCAAGTGGCACTTAGG
Source organism: Pleurodeles waltl (assembly GCF_031143425.1). Lineage (NCBI taxonomy): Eukaryota > Metazoa > Chordata > Amphibia > Caudata > Salamandridae > Pleurodeles > Pleurodeles waltl. The sequence goes on along the minus strand of NC_090439.1, from coordinate 443,341,417 downwards.
TCTATGTAGTAGAACATGGGTTGAAAAATAAGGTCTGTGGATGCTTTATATTGATAAACATATACATCTATAGAGAGAACAGCAGAATGAACAATTAGCTGGAGCTGTTTGAACAGTCTTTGCAAAAAAAAATCCAGAGGCAATTATAATAATGGCAGGGGATTTTAACACCTGCTTGTATCCTGTTCAGGCAGAAACTCAGATGAAGGAAGAGCTGGATTTCCATAGCATTTCTCCAGGTTCCTTTCTTTCTGGCTCAATCAAGCAATAAGCCAAAATATTGGACCAATGGCTGTTGAACAATGCTCTTGTATGTCTAAATGGTAATTTTGAAAATGATACCCCAGCAGCTCCAATATAGTGGTAGGCCATCTCGGAGGGCCCTTATTGACTATATGTTGACTATATGTTTATTCCGGCTTAGCAGTTCAGACTCTGTCTGGATTTTAAAGTAACAAAATATGGGGGACGTGTTTATTGGACCACTTCTGCTGCCTTACGTTTTCTCAAACCCACTGTTAAGATGTTGCCTCTGGAAGTATTCTTCCCCCGAAGACTCACAACCCATCTTAATCTAATCCATCTCCAGCTTTTGGGTGCATACCAATCAATTGAAGTCCTGATTGTTTTTTCTGTGTACAAGAAAATAGAATTTTGTGGTTTAATGAGATTATAGATAACGTGTTGGACTCTAAACAAGAAAACATCTAAAAGGTAGGTTTTAGACAATATACCATGCTAATATTAAGGGTTGGTTTGCTACTGCCTGTCAGTAAGTGAAAGGTTTGGTGAGAAGGACATCAAAACAATTTAGTCTGAAGCCAGAATGATATCGCAAACAAGAATTGGATAGCCTATGGTGTCAGTATAGGCAGATGATTGAAGAAAAAAAGGCCACTTTCTATCATAGTAGTGGGGTATATGCTGAAAGTCATATAATTAACGGACCAGCGACAGTTCTGGATGAAAGTGAATGATACTTGCAGTCCACCTGGGAAGGTCTAGCACATATGATTGCCAAGGATATCTGGAAAGTGCATTTAGAGGGCCTATATGGTAGATCATTTACTTTATCAAGTTTTATATCTGTTCCTACTAAGAATTTCTCACCAGATGGTTCTCTGGGAAAGTTATAAGGGCAGTAATCGACCTTATCAAACTTTTCAGAGCAGCAGGCCCTGACAACATCCTGGCAGCTATAATAAAACAAACAGTGGCTGATAGGACAAGGTGTATTCCCTTTTGTTTTGTTAGATAGCCTCCACTAGCCAATCTTCGGAGGGGTCAATAGTGAAACTCATATTAAAAAAGGGAAATGGCTCAGAACCCTTGCTTTATATACTGATCAACCTCCTGGACATATCAGAGAAGGTGTTTCCAAAAGTTTTAGTCTCATTTGGATGATTGGGTGCATGCACATCAGATCATACCTTTGAGCAAGGAGCAGTTCAGGAGGGTCACTCAACCATGGGTCATTGTTTTGCTCTTTGGGCCATCATTCAGGCATCCCTGGAAGTAAACCAATAGCTTTGTTGTTGTTTTGTTTATTTTTAGACCACTTTTAATATATTCAACAAGGGACTTCTATGGGAAAACTCTGCTCTTCAGTTTAATACGGGCATTAAATATATTTTGTATTTGTATTTGGCATTTATAAAGCACGTTCCGGCCGAAGCATCGAAGCGCTCGAAGGAACTGAATGAGCGACTGACCGCAAACAGAAAAGGTAGAAGACAGGCCTAAAGCGGGAAGAGCCAAGTTTTGACTAACTTCCTAAAGCCCAAGAAATTTTGTTCCTCCCTTATAAACAAAGGGAGTGAATTCCAGCATTTGGCTGCAGCTACAGTAAAGTCTTTGTCTCCCCATCTAACCCTATAGGTTCAAGGGACCTGAATCCGAAAGGCTCCCATAGATCTAAGTTGCTGGCTGGGTCTGTGCCAATGCAATCTCGAAGCTAAATATTCAGATCCTCTACCAAGCACAGCCTTGTAGGTCAGACATGAAGTTTTAAATCTGATGCGCTTTGCCACTGGCAGCCAATGCAGTTGATTCAGGCTGCCACTGGCAGAGAGAGGTTTTGTATGAAACAAGCAACTGTATTCTGAATAAGCTGAAGCTTCCTAAGTGAAACATTATCCAAATTCAGCATCAAGGCAATACAATGATCCAATTTAGATATTACCAATGCCAAAATAACTACGACTCTCTACTCCCTTGATAGATAAGGAAAGATCTTTTTCAACATTCTCAGAGTCCAGAAGCAGGTTTTAACAACATGGTTAACGTGCAACTTAAAAGAGAGACAGTTGTCAAAAATAACACCCAGATTTCTAGTGGCCACAATAGGCACAGGAGGAGCTCCACACTCTAACGGCCACCAGCGTGATTTCCATAAGTCTTTGCCAGAACCGAAGCACAGAATTTCGGTTTTGTCGCCATTTAGTTTAAGCCAGTTTATGCCCATCCACCCATTGACTTCTCGCATACAGTTGTTAAAGCGGTCTGCCACCTCCTCCCAGATCTTAGAGACAGGAATGATCAATTGAATGTCATCAGCATAGGAGGTAGGCACAAAACCAAATGTACGGATTAGTCTGGCTAAAGGTGCAACATACAATTTGAATAATGTGGGGCTGAGTGAGGAGCCTTGGGGGCCACCACACGGTAAGGAATATGCTGGAGACTTAAAGTCTCCACAGCTCACCGTGACCATTCTATCTTTTCAAGAAAGAGTCAAGAATCTTCAAAGCAATGTCCCTAATACCTGCTTGATGGAGGTGGGATATCATAATCTGATGCAAAATGTATCAAATGCTGCAGATAAGTCCAATAGGACTAATATGGCTCCTTGCCCTTCATCCACCAGCCTGCAAATCGTGTCAGAGGTAGTGATAAGCGCTGATACAGTGCTATTTGCCTGCCTGAAACCATGTTGGGAGGAGTCCATTTCACCTGAGGTAATTAGGAAATTGGTTAATTTCTTATTGAAATGTTTTTCAAAGATCTTCGTCTGAAAGGGAAGTATAGAAATGGGCTGCAAATTGCTTAGGTTGTGTCTTGCTCCATCAGGTTTCTTTTCCTCCGAGATGGAGGGTAGACTCCTGTGGTTAAAACCTCACTAAAATATGGTACTAAAGCCATTGAAACAGAATCAGGGACCTGCTGAAGAATATGAGGAGGATAAGGATCTCTGGGGGAACCTAATTTGATTCCTAACATTAACATTTTAATTCTCTATGGAGGTAGTAGTTGAAAATTAGTTAACAGAGGAGGGTCAATATCTGAGGTGCTGTTGTCAGTATCAAATGCACCTTCCTTCTCCTCAGCGTGGTTGAAGCACGAGTATATTTGTAAAACTTTATTTTTCAAGAAGGTAGCCACCTTTTTACAAAACTCTTGTGAGTTCTCCAGCTCTGGCGGAGGGATCGGGGTAGTCAAAGTACTAACAACTTTGAAAAGTTCTCTGGGGGAATTAGATGCCTCCTTAATCATCTCAGTCAAATATTTAGATTTAGCTTTGGTGATTGCCTTCTTGATAATTTCCAAGAACATCTCTTAACTTTTCTTTCTCAACCAAACTGGGATCTAACTTCCATTGTCGTTCTTGTTGATGATATTTTCTTTGAGGTATCTTAAGGTCCTTAGTGAACCAAGGATGCCTGCGTTTTTTTGTTTCACGTGAAACAAAGGGTTTAAGTGGAGCCAGTTGATTAATAGCGATAGATATTCCCTGATTGAAGCTGTCTGTGACTGACAGAGACAGATTTTTAGTGGGTGCCCAATATAGACAACTGGGCACAGGTCAAACTTGATAAATCTGGTAGACTATTGCATTAGATAACAATTTAGAATGGTCTGCAGACAGTAGTGCATAATAGCTCCTTCACATTGCATCGTATTCTTGGCAGACCTTCCATCAGCAATGTCTCTAAAATTAATTTTCCCCTGGAGTTGGAAAACAGCATATCTCTTGGCTGCTATATCAATCAATCTATCATGATTTATAAAGTGGGGCTAATCACCCAATAGGGTATCCAGGAGCTTGCAGGTCCCAGAGGTTTATTCGAACAGCTGAGTCTTGAGATCCATTTGGAATTCTGGAAGTGAGGGGATGGTTTGGGGATGCGTAGGGAAGCTATTCCAGGTTTTTGTTGTGATGTGAGAGAAGATGCGTCCTCCACTTCTGCTTTGGTAGATGCGGTGAGTATGGTAAAGTAAAATGGAGACAGAGTGCAGTCTTCTTGACAGTTGGTAGAAGTTCAGATGGTGGTTAATGTACACAGATGCCTAGTTGTGTAGAGCCTTGTGTGCATGGGACAGCAGCTTATATTGGCATTTCTACTGTGGGGAGCCAGTGGAGTTGCCTGAGGTGGGGTGTGATGTGGTTTCATCGGGGAATGACAAGGATTAGTTTGGCTATAGTGTTCTGTATGGTCTGAAGTCTCTGTGGGAGGTGTCTGGTGATTCCTAAGTAGAGGGGGTTGCGGTAGTCCAGTCAACTAGTTATGAGGCAAAAGATACAGGAGGGATGGGGAGGTATTGTGGTCCAGTGTATATCCTCCCAAGGAATACGTCTAAAACATATGATACACTGTTCCAAAATATGTGCAAGGAGACTGAGGGCTACCATAGAGGGGGTCCTAAATTTTAGGAGCAAGACACCTCACACATCCCGAGGGTTGTCATGCTTCATCATCGGAGCAGCTCCTCGTCAGACTGGCGCTGCAATGTCTGACGGGCTCCACCCCGAAAAGGGGGGGCTCTTTGCCGGAGATCTTTTGTGGTGATGAAGCCGTAGCCCCAAATGTGGGAAAAAGTATAGAAGGAGATCCAAAAAATGAGATGGTTAAAATTGGCTCTCTAAATCAGCACAGGGTAACTTAGTTTATTAGCCCAAATGCAAAGAAAAAGGGGCCAAGGTTAAAAAGGTCACAAGAGTAAGACTGCAATAATGTACAGTCACCCTATATCAAAGTGATCAAAGAAAGGGTGGAGAGACCATCCCTATCGTGGGTCAACATGTTTCGCATTCTGGTGGTCCATACGGATCCAGTGATGCTTCATCAGGACCAGTAAACACCTATGAGTGTCTCCTAAATATACAAAGAGTGAGATCTGGGAAAATAGTTGGAAATTATCATAAAGATATCCAGTCACTTACATAAAAAAGAAAATTTTTCTTTAGCCTTCGCCCAACCCAAGTAGGGAAGTGCGCTTCATAGGGTCACACCGACCTTTGATCAAGCGCAAAAACAATTTGTTGATGCTGCCGTCAACGCCATTAAATCTACCCGGGTCCGTGTTTTTTTCCACTCTTTGTATATTGATATAGGGTGACTGTACATTATTGCAGTCTTACTCTTGTGACCTTTTTAACCTTGGCCCCTTTTTCTTTGCATTTGGGCTAATAAACTAAGTTACCCTGTGCTGATTTAGAGAGCCAATTTTAACCATCTCATTTTTTGGATCTCCTTCTATACTTTTTCCCACATTTGGGGCTACGGCTTCATCACCACAAAAGATCTCCGGCAAAGAGCCCCCCCTTTTCGGGGTGGAGCCCGTCAGACATTGCAGCGCCAGTCTGACGAGGAGCTGCTCCGATGATGAAGCCTGACATCCCTCGGGATGTGTGAGGTGTCTTGCTCCTAAAATTTAGGACCCCCTCTATCGTAGCCCTCAGTCTCTTTGCACATATTTTGGAACAGTGTATCATATGTTTTTAACTAGTTATGAGGGCCTGTGTCACAGTGCATCTCATGTGCCGGGGGACCCACTTGAAGATCTTATGTAGCATGTGCAAAGCGAGGAAGCAGGCGAATGAGACAGCATTGATCTGTGATTTCATGGTGAGGTCGTTATCAATGATAATTCTGAGGTTTCTGGCATGATCGCAGGGAGTGGGTGGAGGTCCTAGTTCTGATAGGCATCAGGAGTTGTTCTGTGTGTTCCCGCTGCTGCAAAAGATCAGTATTTGTGTCTTTTATTTGTTCAGCTGCAGGCAGTTGTTCTTCATCCAGTCAGTGATGCTTGTCATGCATCTGTGAAAGTTGGTTCTGGTGGTGGAGGTGTCGTTGGTGAATAAGAGGATGAATTGGGTGTTGTCTGTATAGGAAATTATGTTGAGACCATGGGATCTGATGATGTTGGTTAGTGGGGTCATATATGTGCTGAAGAGCGCAGCGCTGAGGGATGATCCCTGGGGGAAACTCCTTGGGTTCGGAGGTAAAAGGTGGACATCTGTGTTCTTCCAGTGAGGAAGGAAGTGATCCATCTGAGCATGTCCCCTTGGATGCAGGTGTGATGGAGTCTTTTGATCATATGAGGATTACTCAGTTTTGCTAGATTACACCCCTATCGTCCACAAAGAAAATTAGACTCCTTTTTAGCCTTATAACAAGCAGAGTTTGCTGAAAATAAACCTGGATAAAACAAAGGTCGTTGTCTTTGGGAAAAGATTGGATAATTTTAGATGGCGCTTGCATGCCCAAGTGGTGGGAGTGGTGAACTCCTATAAGTATCTATGACTGTCCTTTAATAGAAACTTAAACAGGGATGACCATATGGGAAACATCAAGTAGAGGCCCATTCTGCAAGTAGGTTGTTTGGTCAAATTTAACTAGAGATCTAGGGACCTGGCCCTAACACCACTAATGAAGGCATATAAAGGGAAAATATCCCCTCTAGGGTTTTATGGAGCAGAGGTACTTGTTCTTGATCCATCTTGCAATTGAGATCTGCTGGAGGTGGGTGCCCTCAGAAGATTGTTGTCGCTGCCACCAGGAACCATTGGTCAGGACATAAGGAGGGAAATACATCTAGTTTCCTGGAACTTGCAGATGAACTCCCATTTTCTGAAATTTCTCAATAAGCTGTCAGACGAGAGTGAAGCTCTAAAAGTTTCTAGATTATATTGGGAAAATAATGCTTGGTACCTAAAGAAGGTGGGCAAGGGAAGCAAAGGCCAGGATAAGACATTTCAAAACAATGCATTCTCTTTGCGGTACATTTGAAACTTGGTCCCCTTTTCTCAGTAAATAACCTCTGCGAGAATCTCTGGCAAAGGTTGGTGGTTCTTTGGACTGTCTTATTCAAGGGAGAAGCCCTCAAACTGCTTCACATTAATACTCTTGGCCTGCACACGGTTAGTTCATTTTTGGCCCAACGACCAGACACTAGGCTATGTAATGAAATTTTAAAAGTGAGATTGGGGTGCAATCCAATATTTTTGATCTCTAAATGGTGTAATGCTGTCCAGGATAGTTATGGATTTTGCATGTGATCCCGGAATGTAAGGTGTTCCTTGCCTCATGTACTTATGGACTGTTTTTTTATTTTTTCTGGCCATATGAAGTTTTTAAGACCTCTATTATTTAAATATCAAACACTTGCAAGGTAGGAGGCAATTGGGCATATATCTGAAATGTGCTATTTTGATGTTGTAGTAGGGACTGCACATTTCATACTTAATGTAGGCAGAGTTTTAAGGATTGTTAGAGTAAGCTGTGCTGCTTAGGGGGGATCCTTGCGTTTTAAAATTGATAGTATAGTGTAATTTTCTAATTGTTTTTATTGCTATTGTTTTAGAATGTTTTGTGGACAAGTGACCCATTCCTTTACCTACTTACATACATACCTACCTACCACATGTGCAACCATGGATTTTGGCACTGTCCCTGATTTACGGAGACTAGTGAACATGGAATGCATTTAAAAAGTATGCCTTCCTAACAGAGGCATAACAAGGAGAAATATAATTATTTATCTTTGTTATTTCCTCTTTACAAATGTGCTGCATTTAGCAACACACATAGAGAAAGGAAAAGTCCTCTGAAGCTTGTTTTTGTGGAGGAAGATGTCTGTTTCTGCACAAAAACAATCATGCTTGTGAGGGCGGGAATTATTAAGTCCTTGCATTGCCAGTGCATCACGTGCGCCTTTTACAACATCAGGCACAGTATTACAGCTTTAGATTGGTAAAGTACCATTCAAGTCAACCTTTTGCACATAATTCTTTTGTGCATTATTAATGCTGCACTCTAAGCCCAAAAAAGGATTGTCTTGACTTATATTGGGTGCTCTCTGTTGTCTGGGTAGATCTATCTAACTATGGAGAGTTAGTATGTGAGCAGCGAAAAATTGCTCATGCATTTGATGCCTACTATGCTCAGTTATTATCCCCTGTAGTGACTACTATAGCAAAAGAGTCACAAGAATTCCTCACTGACATACATATGCCAACTTTATTGACATTGGACCAGAAGCTTGCTGAGAAGGAGACCATGGAGGAGGAAAGGATGGCAGCAGTGAGGGACTTGTCGTCGGGTAAGGCGGTCGATCCCAGTTGGCTCCGGATTGAACTCTATAAACCGTTGAGCCAAAAAACAGCTCTGCATCTTCTAAAGATGTCTTTTGACAGCTGACAGTTAATGTCTTATCTGAGGATCAACGATTTGCCACCATAGTAGTTATTCCCAAGGTAGGGAAGTCACAGGAGGAGTGTGATCCTATAGACTAGTAACATTCCTTAATGTAGAGGCCAAATCCTAGCCAAAGAACTGCCTGTCTACCTCCTCAAGGTAATTCCTGGCCTGGTCCACCAAGATCAATCAAGCTTTATGCCCCACCACAGCACCACCCTAAATCTGAGGCAGCTATACAATGTCCTGGGCATAGCTGCCCAAATATGAAAAAGAGCACTGGTGTACTCCCCAAACGCCAGATTGGGATTCAACTCTGTAGTATAGCTTTGGCACATGCTTTATTACATGGGTACGGTTACTATACACTGAATGGAGGAACATCACAGATTTTCAGTCTTTCATGTGGCACCAGACAGGGTTGTCCTCTGTCCCTACTGATATTCATGCTTGCACTGGAACCCTTTGCAGTTTGGATAAGAGAGGGCCCCCTGTATTGGAGGCTGACCTAATTTGTACTGGGTACCTTAGGTACTTACACCTTTTACCAGGTCCAGTTATCCCTTATTAGTGAAATGTAGGCAGTGTTCTAGCAGCTTAGGCTGTGTAGCAGAGCAGCTTAGGTTGAACTAGGAGACATGCAAAGCTCCTTCAATACCACTATAGTTACACAGTACTTAATACAAGAAAAGACAATACTCAGTGTTGCCAAAAATAAAGGTACTTTATTTTAGTGACACAAGGCCAAAAATGTCTTAGAGGCAATACTCCTTCTGGAGGTAAGTATTATACACAATAAATACACTGAGACTAAACAAAATCAGGTAAGTAAATAGTCATAGAATAGTGCAAACAGTAGAAAATACAATACAATGCAATAGGCCTAGGGGCAACACAAAAAAAAGTACAACAAGAGTGAAATGGGAATCACAAAATAGAGTGTAGAGGGGTGCTGGGAGTGTAAGAGAACACAAAAGGTAAGTATAATACCCCACCCCAGAGCCCAGAAAAGTAGGAGTAATGTACTGCAAGTTTCCTCAGGACACACTACAAGTCGTGATTAGAGTTATTTCAAAAACCAATCAAGAGTGCAAGCAACAAAATGTGGATTCCTGGACCTGAAGACCTGTGAAGAGAGGAGACCAAGTCAGAAGTCGCAGAAGATTCAAGGAAGTACAGGAGCCCCTGCCAACCTAGAAGTTGGTGCAAAAGAGAATTCTCCGGTTAGAAGAGGTCTGCAGAAGAGCACCAAAGAAGAAGGCTGTGGGTTCCTGCGTGGTGCAGGAGATGTTACACGTTGAGAAGTTGGATGCAGGCTGTTTGCGTCGCTGGATTTGGTTCTGGCAAGGTTGTGGTTTGCATCAAACTGGTGCTGCCTGGACCCAGGAGGGACCTGGGGCCTCAACTCAGACTGAGGAGGCAGAGGCCACACCCAAAACTGGAGAGAGCCCACAGATGACCAGACAGCACCCACGGGAGTCCCAGTACATGGGGACAAAGAAGGTGCAAATTGCGGTTGGTGCACCACAACAGAAGAAGGTCCCACGTTGCTGGAGAACAACTGAGTGAGATTTGCGTCACAGGATGGAGTGCTGGGGCCCTGGGCTACACTGTGCATGAAGGAAGTGTACAGAAGCCTGAGGAGCTGGAGATGGCGCGATGCACAGGGGTACTGTCACAAACCGGGAAGGCAAGCTCTTACCTCCTCCAAAGTTGGACAGCTGGACATTATGACAGTCTGGGTCAGATGGGTCCACCACCTGTGTGCCAGGGAGCATGTTTGTCATCAGGAAAGGAGTCCCAGAGAACCGGTTGTTGTCCTGGAAGGTGCCTGCAGGAGCAGGGAAGTGACTCTGTCATTCCACTGGAGATTCCTTCAGTTCTTCTGGGAGTCCTCAGAGCGTGCACACCTTGGAAACTGTTGCAAATGCTGGCTGGAGCTGAAGTTGCAGGTCACAGGAGTCGTCCTGGATACTTTTTTGCAGTTACAGTGGTTCCTGAAGCAGTCTGCGGTTGATACAATGGTGAGAAGCTGAAGCAAAGGATGTAGAGGATTCCTGAAGGAGTCTTGCAAGCTGAATCCGAAGAGATGCCCACAGTAGAGACCCTAAATAGCCCTGAGAGGGGGATTGGCTACATACCCAGGGATGCACCTTTCAGGAGGAGTATTTGACATCACCTGATGGCTCTGGCCACTCAAAGATCTCCAGAGTGTCCCCACACATTACAAAACAAGATGGCTAACATCAGGGATACACTTCAGGAGACAGCGTATAACACCTAGATGATTTGTGTTGATGGGCTGGGACTGCCAACATTCCTGTGGGGATATAGACACAGGAAGGGAATCACATGGTCACAGCAACCCTTGTTACCAATATAGAGGTGAGCAGCCCCCTTGGGCAAGGGCCTAGTGACACTCTTGCAAGAAGTACACAGGACACAAGTGTATTGATACTGGTGTGGCCACAAACTAACCCACAGCCCTTCTTTGTAACCTTAGGCCAAGTGCAGCGTCCGGGATATGTGCTGCATGGTTGCAAACTACAATACATTACTATTTGGTGGGGAAACAGCAAAGAAAAGGAAATGGCCCCTCAAAGGTCTGCAACTTGAACCAACTCAATCTTGTAGGCGGCTCCCTCTAGCACTGCCCTCAACATCATTTTATTAATGCTAAGAATGACTAAGCATTTTTTATGTAGAACATCGCTTAAAGTTAGGCCACTTACTCAGTGGCTATCTGCATGTCTTAATACTGAACCAGGACTCAATCAATCTACAATTAAAGATTGTCTTTCCTCTGACAAAGGTCTCAGTATACCCTTGCTTGTTTGCTTCAGCTGTGCGCCACAGTGGTTGGCCGCAGGGCCAGACCCAGGAGCTAACTCCCCCAACCACCCAACTCCATGCTGTGCATTGCCCTTTGGATGTGTGCTGAGGGAGTTTGCCATGGCCTGTCTCTTTGGGTGTGAAAATAAGTGTGACAAGGTGTATCTGGGTGT